>NC_135327.1:225147299-226397299 GCF_023851605.1 Tamandua tetradactyla | reverse complement strand
TCTGTGGGACAGTTGGCCTGAAAGACCACATCACCAGGTGCCTCAGGGCGTGGCTCCAGAGTCAGGCAGAACTCGGTTGGAATCCACCTTCCACCATGTGAAAACTGTACAGTCTGGAGCTAAAGACTTCACCTTTCAGTGTCTCTGTTGTTCCCTCATCTGTTGAGGGACAAGACTACCTATTTCCTAGGGCCTTGAGAAGGAATAACGATAGGTGTCTAACACGGAATTTCTCATAGTTTCCATGTGAGCTCTTAGCATTACAATATTCTCGTTTATAATTTCCTAAGGAAGAGGCTCACAAGCTAATATTTTAAAACAATATTGAAAACCATTTTATTTTTTAACCAACAAATATTTGACTATCTTTTTAGTTTATTTTTCCCATTATCAGAATATAATTTTATTTTATTTTTGCAACCTGTTTTTTCTTTTACCAAAAGCTGAAAATTTCTATTTCTTTCCCTTATGCATCCCATGTGTATTTATTTGACTCTTACTGTGTTGAAGGATGGTGGGGGATACAAATGATCAAACACAACCCATGTCCTCAAGTCAGGAAAAGACTTTCACATACGGAGATTAGATCCACTTCAATGTCACATCTTCTTAGCTGGCCATGTCATCTTGCACAGCCTTCACTGTAGCATCCAATCACACTGTTTCTTTAAGCTTCTTTCTCCCACTTGGAATAATCTTGACGGCAGGAACCTTGTCTTAATCACCTTTATATGCTAAACATTCAGGGCAGGTCACAATGTAGACTCAGCACAAACAGAGAGTTGAAAGGAATGTGAGCCAGCGTTCAGGTACCACGTGAACTGAACAAATAGAGGTATCTAAGAATTAAATGATTGATTGTAGTTTGGGAGGCCAGAAAGAAGAAAGACTAAGTAATTGAAGCTAAGAAGCTAAGAAAGATTAAGTTATTGCCCCCAAGTCTGGAAGTCAAGATTTAAACCAAGATGAGAATTTCCAGTCTGGTTCGTCCACCCATCACTGACCTTGGATTTTGCTTCTTCCACCTTTAATCTTTCTAACCTTCTGGTAACAGACAAAGAGAATCAGGGTGGATCAAGCAATGGAGACGTCAGCATGACTTCTGTTGCCATTTCTTTAAAAAGATAAATCTTATTCATCGAGAGCTAATAAAATAACCATAGAAAATAGATCCATGTATATATTTTACATCAAAAGAAAGCTGCTCTTTGAAATAGTACTGAGCTCAGAAATTTCCGTAGGTCTGCAGTCCCTACAGTCAGAGGCATTGTTTAATTGTCCCTTTTGGAACATTCTGGAACCTGCTTCTTTTAGTGACTTCACTCAGAAAGAAATGCATGTCCAACTGGACCCTCACCTGTAAAAAACCACCTTTACACACTCTTCAGAAAATAACGTTTAAATCTTTATTCCCAATTGCACACAGAATTTCTCTTTAATTAGCTAGGCATGTAGTGCCAGTTTGTGGTAATGATTAGTCTATATATGTTCTCTTATTTAATGTGGTTAAACTCTAGGAGGAAAGATTTTAACTTAAAACTCTGGTGTGTTCTTCCGTTCGTAATAAAGGGTAAGGGAGACAGCAAGGTGTCTTACTCTATGCCAGAAACCTTGCGGGAGGGCCAAAATAAAGGAGATAAAAGTATGAACAGTAAGGCTGTCTAAAGTGGGTTGGGGGCATCCTGTGTCAGGAAGGCCGGGAGGTCTCTGTCTGCTCCTGCCCTCAGGCCTGCTCTGCCCTCTGACTGTCGCCCCAGCTCTCCACGCTCCTTCCTCCGTCTCTGGCTCTGTTAGGGGGGAAACAGCCCTGGAGCCCCTTTCTCCTGGCCTGGGTCATTTGGCTGCTGTCTTCCACTCTCTGCTGTAGCCCAGTGTATCTGGCACCAAAATGTAACTGGGCTGCCAACTGTGGAAATGGAATGAGGAAACTATCCATCAGTCTGTTTATTTGTGAAAAACCAAGTTGTAGTTCATTCTACTCTGTTTTGTTTGTTTGTTTGTTTGTTTTAACTATCTCTAAAGAACTTTCTTCACTGGGGAAGAGGGGTTCTCTGGAATTTGGAATTCACGACTTTGGTTTGATCTATTTTCTATGGTTGTTTTATTAGCTCTCGATGAATAGATTTATCTTTTTAAAGAAATGGCAATAGAAGTCATGCTGATGTCTCCATTGCTTGATCCATCCTGATTCTCTTTGTCTGTTACCAGAAGGTTAGAAAGATTACAGGTGAAAGAAGCAAAAACCAAGGTCAGTGATGGGTGGGCGAACCAGACTGGAAATTCTCATCTTGGTTTAAATCTTGACTTCCAGACTTGGGGGCAATAACTTAATCTTTCTTAGCTTCTTAGCCTTAATTACTTAGTCTTTCTTCTTGCCCATTCCTTACCAGAAGGTATAAACTTGGTTCTGTCAAGAATCATGGAAAATCACATAGTTTAAGATACAGAACAGGAAACAATCCTTAACCACACTTGAGACATTTGAGTCAGAGGAGCAGGTGTCAAGAAGTAAACTCTAGAATCGAGGCACTTCAAGGTGGCAAAGGCATTTTATTCTTGCTCACTGAATTAAACAATTAAAGGTCTGAGTGGTGGAGGGAAGACAGCAACTCCATCGTGACTAAAACAAGGAAATGGTCAGGACCCATGGAGTGTCTTTGTGGAGAATTGGGAGACACAAAAAGTGGAGGGGAAAGAGCTGATGCCACCAAGGGTTTGAGCAGTCTAGCCCTCAGTTTCAGTACAGGAGGATTTCTGGATGTAAAGCCAGGTTGATGGAAGAGAGGAGACAGTGATGACCAGATCACAGCATATCCAGTCGCAGAAAGCCTGTGATTTACAGGGTTTTACTGTGAGCCTCACAGCCTCACTGAATGCCACAAAGTGAAGAGTGACAGTGACGTGCTTTCAGGGCAAAGCAAGTAATAGACTTTTATGGAGAGGGTGTTGGATGTTACAAACCAGAGTGGAGGAAGCAGGCTGTCTCTGCTGACCTCTTACTTCCACACACTCTTTTGCAGTAGCTAGCTGGCCTCATCAAAGATGAGTTATATTGGAGGAGCCAGTTGGAGATTATTGCCTAAAAATTGATGTAGTTGTCAGTGTAGTGAAGATTATACTGCATAACAAATAAACCCTTTATGGAAGTGCTTTATGGGTATATTTTGGGTATAGCACAAGAACATTTTACTTTTCATGCACACACATCTGTTGCTTTGGCAGCACTCCAGAGGACATGTCCTTGTAATGACCTAGTAATTCTAGAAACTTCCATCTTGTGATGGTGTTCCCCAACGCATGGATTCCAGGTAGTCAGGACAGAGCATGTATGAGAGCTAACAGGTTCTTAAATATGGAGCCAGAAGTGGCACGTGTCACAACCTCTCATTGTGGCCTCTGCTGCTGGGGGATGTCTGGCTTATCCAGATTTCATCTGTGGACCCTGGCATAGGAAGGAAAGCCCCCGTTTTCCTATATTGGCTTTCCCAAATGTAAGTAATTGGTTTGCCAACTTTGTTTTACATAGCATTTTTTATCTATCTGAACAATAGCATCAATCACATTTATATGTAACATAAATGTATTAGCATATATTCATATCTAGTTATAAATGTCATCTTTATGGCTTATTTTTGATGACTTTGTCTCATTGCACAACTCCTGTATTGGATTATTCTAAACACTGGTGTCTAGAGTAGGGTATGGGTGTTTACCTTGGGGAATATGTTAGTCCCCTGTCATGTGTGAGAAGGTGCAAATTGATCAGATTTGTACATAACTCTTGGCCCTAATCAGCCTGTATGTATATGTGAAAGTGCTCAGAATTCACAAATATGCATCAGAGCTCATAGATATGCGTGTCAGGGGATGTTGGAAAGTGAGACTAATTGTAACTAAAAATACACAAATTCCAGAGACGGTTCAGTTACTGGAGACACCAGGCCATGGTGAAAGTCTGAGTAAAAGTGTAACATTGCAAAAGTGGCAGGTTTTGAAAACTTACATGTATTTTATAAATAAATAGATATATTGAGGAAAAGTTTAAAAATTATAGTAAAGGACACAGGCCCAGCTAAGAATGTACTCTTTAAGAGCTATTTATTCTAATCAAAAGGTGAAAATGAAGGGCAGACAGCCAGACTGAGGAGTAGGAAATGAAATTTAGCCTTTTTTTTGCATGGACAAGCACCAGGAATCGAACCCCGGTCTCCAGTATGGCAGGTGAAAACTCTGCTACTGAGCCACCGTCACACTGCCCGAAATTTAGCCTTTTGAACTGATTGCATATGGGTTTACAGGTCAATTTCTTACCTAGCCCTCAAGGAAAAGAAAACTAACTTCTTGGCAATTAAGAAATCATATGTAATAGATGCAGAACAAATAACAACAAGCCACTGTAGGAAAAGGACAAAATACCTTTGCACAGGCTCTCATGAATGTGGGACTCGCTGACTGAATGTCCAGCACTTCTTCAGCCCCATTTTCTCAACTACTGTTTGCAGAGGTGGAAAGCTGGAAAAGAATACATCGTTGGCAGCAGTTAAAGTTGAAGCACCGTCGCTTTTTATGTATATTAACGTATTCCACCCTCCTGACACTTGTGGGGTGGGAGCCACTGTTGACTCTGTTCAGTGATGGGGAAATCGCAACACAGTTAGGTCTTGTCCCAGGCAAAACCTCTGGAAGTGGCAGAGCCAGCATTTCAGTCGACCCAGTCTGTTTGCGGTGCCTTCCCCTTGCCCCTAGGCCTCTCTGTCTCTCAGTGTTAAGTCAAGGCCTCCTGGAAAGTAGAGGAAATGAAAAATGAGTGGGATAGGGGACTAGCTGGCTCAGTGTCAAATAACTATGAAAATTAGTGGTGATCCTAGAACAGCTGAAGTGGCAGCCTCCTAACAGACCTGCCTGTAATCATTCAGGGAAGAAAAGTAACTTGGTGCTAAAGGGGAAGTGGCCTAAATAGTACTGGATTATCTGAGACAGGTACAAACTCAGAAAACATGACTACACCAGGCCAGCACCTTCAAATGGAAGGACCCTGGTATTATCATAGAAATTCAACTTGTATTTAGAATTTTTATTACTATATGTATAAGTATGTATTTAATGACATACTAGAGGCCTGTGAACAAAGAGTCTGATAGGATTGAAAGAATCAATATATACATAAAAAAAATTTTTGTCCTTCGAGAAATTATAAATGATCTTGGCTATGTCTAAGGGAAATTAGAATGTGGTCAATGATCAAAAACACTAGCTGCCTACAATTAGATATGAAGGATAACACTAACTCAAGGGGCTAGAAAAAGGAGCTAGTCTGAAAAAAATGGGGCAGGCCACGGTGGCTCAGCAGGCAGAGTTCTCGCCTGCCATGCCAGAGACTGGGGTTCAATTCCCAGTGCCTGCCCATGTGAAAAGAGGAGCTGGTCTGGAAGTGTTTCCTACATGGCTGATATTCTAAATTGTGAATTACAGGATAGGGGAAATGCATTTCAGAATATTTGGGATAGTGCAAGGACATCTTATGGCACAGATTCAGTGACTGAAAAGACTAAATTCAAGGGGTTACAGTCTTACTTGCAAAAGTAACTTCAAGTTGACATCAGCAGGGTACAGAAAAACAGAGAAAGAATCATAAGTGGGGACCACTGCATCACACGGGTCTTTTGATCCGTTTTTAATTGGGTGCCACCAACTTCTGTGTCAGCTTTCATGTTAATTAGTGTTGTGGAAGAGCAGCAGAACCCATTTGAGAAGAGTGCTATATTCGGAAGAGCTGTACACAAGATCAAAATAAGATTCTACTGGCAAATCTGCTAAGAAGAGCCTGGGAGCAGGCGGGAAAGGAAGGGGGAGGCAAGAGCAAAAGACAGCCGTGCCATGGCAGGAGACACCTGGAAAGCAGTAATCAGCAAACCCTAGAGAAAACTGCCACTGAATTGAGTGGAAATTTGGACCTGTGTGACTCGGTCCAGTGCCTAGGTGCAGAGGTCATAATGCAAAGGTCTGCACTGTCCTTCCTTGTTTATCAAGCTCACTTCTTGGCCCTTGTTTCAGTGGTTGTGTTGGATTAATTCAGTCAAATGATTATTTATTATGGTCTACCCTGTGAGCTCAACTTTGGGGTTTACATGAGAAAGTCCAAAACACAATACTGGCCAGCCAAGGATGTACAATGACACATGCTTTTGTGGAAAGAGTAGAAACTTTTGGGGCAGATATGACTGCATTTATATTTGCTCTGACACTCTGAGCTGCGTGATTATAGACAATTTTGTCTATTTCCCTGAGGCTTCTCTTCTTAACTGTAGAATGAAACACACAGTGTTGTGGAGTGAGGATTAGATGAGAGCATCCATTTGCACTGCAGCAGATGCTGAGTACATGCTAAAGCTCTTCTCCTCGCAGAGAAGGCTTCTAGTTGGGAAGGCAAGGGCAGTATACCTGAGAGCATCAGGAAACAATTTAAGTTCTAAATTGCAATGATCTAGACCATCTTTTTTTTTTTTTTTTCGCGTGGGCAGCCATCAGAAATTGAACCCGGGTCTCAGGCAAGGCACGTGAGAACTCTGCCTGCTGAGCCATCAATTTTTTAAAATATGTTGTGCAGAAACCTCGATCCCTAGTCTCTTATATACTGTTTGGTAGTGGGGAGAAAGTTTCTCGTTTATGGAAATTCTTGGTTAATGAAAGCTAAATGAGTTTCTTCATGGCAGACTTATCAGATCTTTTCCTATGCCAACAGGCACTGTGAATCTCTGGAGGAGATTTGGGGGTGAGGGATGAAATGTGCAGTGTTTCCCAAACTACTTGGCCACAGAATGATTGTTTGGGATGCTCATGTTTTGTGCAACTTGTGTTGGGAAATGTAGGTATGAACTTCCAAAGCTTGCAGGAGCCAGCGGGAGACACGTGGCCCAGGAGATGAGAATTTGAATGGGATTTCTTAGAGTAATGAGGGGGGGCGGTTATCCTCAAAAGTGGAGTCTTGTCCTAATTACCTCTGGTTTTCCAGTAGCCAATGTATAATAGATGTTCAATAAATATCCATGGCAAAGCAGTTAAAGGGTTAGAATTCGAAGGAAAAGAATGGGGTGGGGGTGAAAATACTGAGACAAGAATGGGCGAGGCTCCCTGTGGATCACAGGCCAGTTATAGGAGGCAGAAGTGGCATTGTAGGGAGAAGTGGGAAGTCGGTGGATCGAGTCGAGGGAGGCCAGGTTCTCTGGACCTTGAGCATCAGAAAGAAAGCTCTGATCGTCAGAAACAGAACAGACACTCCTGTAGCCTTGAGTGTGGAAGTAGTATGAAAGCAGGGTGGACAGGTCAGCCCTTTGGTGCTATATGTGCAGGGCTGATGAGGAACACAGGGAACTGGCCGGGAAGCTGCTGCAGAGGCCAGGACTGCAGTGAAAGGCCCAGGATGGTGGCCTTGGGTGGGCGTCTCAGCCAAAGTTGAAAGAAGATGGGGACGGTTTGGGGTGGGTTGGAGAAGGGATGGACATGCAGCCGGTGGAGCTGGAAGGGCAGGGACCCCCAAGTGGGCACCCAGAGTACCTGTTCTGGTGCTGGCTCTTACCTTCTGCTTGTGCCAGGACCTTGATCAGGGTGGCAACCTTTCTGTGCCATCTGCCAATGATGCATAGAAACACTCAAAAACCCAGAAAAATGAGAAGTGTCCTTGGAAATAATCAGCAGGAGAATGGGTGGAAAATGATGCCCTGGGATATGGGGGAAGAGATCTGGTCTGGAGCTCGGGGGATTTTCCGACAGAATTCTGTAGCTTCTTCCTTCTGAAGCGCTCGCAGTTTTATCCTCCCGTGACCCTCCTGAACACCAGCCTCATTTTGCATTCCCGTCTCTGCATCCTTGTCCTCTCAGCCTGCCTTTTCTTCTTCCTTCCATTCACCAAATCCGTGGTTTTCAAGTGTTATGCTACAAATCCTGTACGGGTGTGAAGGCACATCTCAAATTTCATGTAGTGAGGCTAGCAGATGGAGCTTCCTACTGAAGGCATGGTTTTGACAAAGCGGGAATGAGGATGCATCTTGCTGCAAGGGGAAGTCATAGGCTTTGCAACATGCCCAAGCTTGCACCAAAGTATTTTGGGTTTACTGGAATGTGCAAGGACTTTGCTCCTTGAGTACCTATTGGGATCACAGCTGGGGTAGTCAGCATTTCTACTCGAGGGCGAGCGGCAGATGGTGTGGTCTCTGTAAATAGTGATTGGACATGATGAGAAATAACTTGAGAGTAGTGTACCTTAATTCTCAGTGACTGATTTCATATTTGGGGTCCTCTGTCTTCTCTTCCTCCTCTCCCCCTCTTCCTTCCTCCCTTATTCCCTTCCCTCCTTTTAGTTTTTAGACATTTCAAGTGAACCAGAGCATTCGCATATATGAAGGTGTCCTGAATATAAAAAGCATGACAACTGTTGATCTTTCAAAGTCCATCTCATCCCATCTCCATGATTCTTTATCTAATTAATCCAGGCAAGACATGTTTTACTTCTTTTTTAAGTGCCAGGAAGTTTAGTCCATGTATAGCACCTAGAGAACAAGTATTGTTTTGCTCTCTTTCCTCTTATTATTTCTTTTCAAGAACTAGCTTGCATTGATTTATCCTTTCCACATTATTGCTTGCTATCTCATTATTTTCCTCTTTTATTTATTAAAAATAAAACGAATTATTTTTAATTATTATTTTAATAATTTATTATTTTAAATATTTTAATTAAAATTATATTTAATTTGTTGCCTTTTCCTAGCTTTTTAAAAAAGTTTTTCTGTTGTAGTCTTTTATGATTTCTTAAAAAAAAGCCTTGTTAGTTTAATTTTAGTATTAAAATCTTGTAATGAAGGGATTTCGGGGTATACATTTCCTTTGACCAGCTTGCACTATCTCCTAAAGTTTTGTATACACTTTTTCCAGAGAGTTGATTATTTCAGTTTGACTTTGATTTAAGGATTGTGTAGGAATATTTATTTTTCAAGTACTTGAAATTATCGTTATTTTTCATAATTTTATTGGATGTGATTATAAAATGCAGCTGTAAAATTCCTACTTTTGACTGTTGTTTAAAGGTCTGTTAAAAAAATCGTTTTAGTCAAATATGTAATTGTGGTTTGTAAGTATTCCAGGAGCTATGGGACAATTACCTATTCTAGATTTGTTATACAAACTCACACACATACCTATGTCAGTATTGTTGATTGTATTCACTTCTTCACGGTCTTTATTTTGTTGCTGTAGAGCTGTTCATTTCTGAAAGAAATATTATAAAGCGTCCCACCATAATTGTATCTTATCAAGTTTTCCTTGCATTCGTAATAAGTATTGCTTTACATTTTTTAGTTGAGTTGTTTGTTGCAAGCAAATTTATGATCATACCTTCCTCATAAATAGTCTTTTAACATTACCAAACCACCTGTTTAGAGTCTGTCACCTTTTCTTAATAAAACTATTACCACTCTTAACATTCATTTGTATTTGTCTAGTATGTCTTGCACATCAACTTTTCTTTGTTAATATTGAGTATGTTTATTACAAACTACATATAGCCTTGTTTTGATTTCTTAGCCCAAACAGTTAGTCTTTGTCTTTTAATGAGAGAATTCAGGCCATTAACATTTAGTTTAATAACACGATATACTTGATTTGGCTCCTTCATCGTAATTTGATGGTATATGTATTTATTCTTCTTCTCTAATAGATACAGCTCTTGCTTAGCAAATTCTAAACAGTTGGTTGAGTTTAGGTTTTGACGAGCTGTGTCTGAAGTGACAGTAGGACCTCTAATGGCTCCAGTGATTTTTAGACAAGTGCAAGTAGGAGAGGTCTAGAAGTCAGGCCAGAGAACAAGACTGGACAGCAGATGTCAACACAATGTGAATGGGGACTTTCTAAACAAACAACAGCATCAAAGAACATGGAGCCAATGATGAAGGACAGCATGAGGGAATCACATGGTTGGGTCTATTGTTTCATTAAAAAATCCAGGTGCTCTTCTTTTGGCTATTCTTAATAGTGTGCTCTTGACTGCCACTATTTATCCTTGCCTTTTCTTTTAAGTACATGTCATTTTTCTTCAGATCAGAACTTAGGGTTTTGGATGGTTGTTGAAAGCCAACCAGGTCCTTGCTTTTGTGCTCTGTCCCCTCTGCGTCTGAGGGTGCTGGGTGTCCTGGAGTGGTGTGGGCTGAGCCTTGACCTGCAGTGTGCTAACTGTGCTCTGTGCAGTCTCCTGGACATGCGCCAGGCACAAATACAGCCCCGCAAGGCCAAATACAGCCTGTCCTGCTGAGCTGTGTTCATGCACTGTCCTGGTCAGGGCACATCACCCTGTCTTGACTTGGCATGTCCGGGAAGCTATGCAAGAGTTCTGTCTTGACCTGTGTGGGTGATGCACCTTTAGGTTAGTCTACTAAATAAATCCCTTCATTTAGGTCCAGTTTAGTTAGGATTTTAGTGCCCCCAGGTGTGAGCGATTTTGCAAACCTGGGATAACAATGAGTATGCATTTTGAGTTCAAATCTTGGGTCTGCCTGGGCTAAAATCTTCCAACGCTTAGAAGCCCATGGACACTTGCTCAAGTTACCTAGTTCCACTGAGGCTCACCTTTTCCCCCTGTAAAAGGTGAACAATAATCATTCTTTTATCTTATTATGGTTGTAAGGATCGAATGAAATAAACATTGGCTGTTTTATTTTTATTTAAAAATAAAAGTTTTTTTTTAATTTAAAGAAATATTCTCTATGTCTCAACTTGTAGCTTGGGTTTTTTAAGCAACAAAAATTCAGGCCATAAGTGGTTAAATCCAACCTCTTCCACAGTAATTTGTATTCCTATATTTTCCTGGGCTTTGGCAGTGAGAATTTTTCTTACCTCTGTTATAAATAAATTTACTGAAACACATCAAGAGAAAGAATCCTATTTACTGTCCAATTCAATCACAGATATGGAAGGATGTTACTAAATTTAGGAACAAAATAGCCCATCTGCATGCATGCATTGAGCTGGAATTTGTTTAGTATGGTGCTAAGATGCTATCAGGCAAGTCCTAATGCTATTAAAGCTGAGTCAGGTTGGTGTTTTCCTCATTTCAGGATGGTAGGAAAAATGTTTACTGGACTGAGCAGCTCTATTCAAGTCTGGGCATGCCTGCCAAACCCTCAGATTTGTTGTCCTTTTTACTGGGATTGCCGTTGCCCAAATTTCCCCTTTTCCCAATATTTCAGGTTTCCCACATCATCATCGGAAGTTCATGGTTGGTTTCAGATTCCCCGCCAGTGTCTCCTTCTGCTTGCCCGCCCTGTAGTGGGTTAATTGGGTTGCTTTCACATGTGAGTCATTTGTCACCTTTTGCATTTGCCTGACTTTCAGATTCTGACTCTTCTTGTTTTCTCTTTTCCAACCTTGAATTCAGTAAATAAAAGCTGAGGTTTTTTTTGTAACTTCTTAAATAACTAAAGGGAAGAGCTAGTATAATTCACAACCCCTCTGACTGCTGACTAAACGTTCACACTCTCCTCTCTCGGATGGAACTTTAAGGAATAGCTGGAATGGAATGGTGCCTCTCCCTCATCACAGGATTCCACAGAACCAAGCCCAGATCTGGTTATATCTCATTTTGGTTTGCTTTACGTTGTGTTTGTGCCCCACTGGGTAAAGCTCAAACCTGGGCTTCATGCAGATGTATTTTTGTCTCGCACAGGCAGTAATTGAATCTCTGTCAGTGGACTTGCCTCCGAGGAGTGTTCTAAGTCTGGCTGCTATATTAAGCCATGTTCCTTTCCAAGGGAATGCCCTGTTTGTTGACTGTGAGCTATGGCAAAGCAAAACTTCCAGAATATTCGGGGTGGGGGAGGGGATCCGGAGTATTTGCGATTCCTTCCCTGCAAAGGGCCCCTTCTGCCTTCTAGAGGATGGGGCTCTCCCCTCTGATTGCTTCTCTCTGCAAAGACTTGTGCTGGCTAAGAAGAGGATAGGGACTACTATTTGCTCTTTGACCTTTGGGGACAGATGCCAGGGAGCCTGTTGCTGTTGGCCGTGGGGTCTGCTCTTCTTCCAGCTCCTGCAGTGTAGTATCAGATCCTGCCTCCGGGCGCCTGAAGTGCTTCTCAGCTCATTTGTGTGTGCCTAACTTCCTTCAACTCCTTTCGGTTATGAGTAAGCCTCCAAACCTTTCCTCGTGCCTCGGAGTCAGCAGTCTTGGGCATGGAAGTGTGAGGTGTGTCTGCACTGAATTTAGAGGGGAGAAGCAAGCATGCTGAGCTCAGTGTTTCCAGGAGACTTTGTGTACAGATCTGGCAGAAATTTGTGCAAAGTTTCATACAAACAGTAGGGAGCCCATAAAATTTGAGCTAAGGGAAAAAGGAAGGCACAACACGCTTGAGTGTCTTAGAGCTACTTACTGCTGCCTCAAAGTCAAGAGCAAAGATCTCAAGATGATTTCTGGTGAACTAGATGTGTGTATGTTAGGAAATAGTTAAAAAGTTCTCAAAGCCTTCTCCAACCACCCCTGCAACTGCAGAGGCCAAGAGAAACTGCACACACACACACACACACACACACACACACACACACACTCCTGTGGGGAACCTGTTTTGCGAGTTTTGCCAGTAAAAAGTAGGAAGGGGGTTGCAGGAGAGCCGAGTGTGAAAGCCTTAGAATTGAAGGTTTTTCAAACCCAAAGTTTTCAAGGTAACTTTATCCTGCCGAGAAGAGGTGCATACGCCACTGTAGGTTTTTCTTTAACCGATTAAGTGCATTGTTAGACAGGGAGGGGCAGATTAACGAATGCCTATAATTTTGATCATTGTTTTCTGCAAAACAGTTCAGGCTTTGAGAGGAAACCCATCCTTCTTGGCAAGATTTCTGCAGAGCACGCAAATTATACCATGCAGAGATCCAAACCCCCTAAAAAGGTTTCATTAATGAATAATTTCAGACGATTGTTTAAATCTTTGCCTGACAGGTAACTTTGGCACGGAGGCAGGTGGGGTTAGAGTTTCCATGGAGACTCATGATGTCATGCTTGGAAGAGCATGTCAAGACAGCCGATTTCACAAGTAGCTTCTCAAAAAGTCCTATAGGCTGGAGGTAGGTTTTATGCAAATGAAGAGAGTTTCGCTGGGAAAAACTGCAAAAGAAAACAGCGGAGACATGGAGGGGGGGGTTACCTGGCCACCCGAAAGGGTGACCCTGGAGCCCATTAGAGAAGAAAACTTCCCCAGGACGAATTCGATTTTCTACTTGAAGGCCACCTCACCTGTGGAGCCCTGGGTGCAGGTAAATATGCCATCTTTTCTTCCAAATTATGGCAAACAATTATTTGGAAACATTTGAGATCTGTTGCCCTGCAATGCTCTCTTGGCAGGAAAAAGGGAATCAATAGGCACTGCTTTTTCCACACTGAATGATCGTGCTCTGGGGCTGGTTTTTGAGGGCTTTTTTATTGAATGAACTGAGATTTTTGAGTAGAGCTGATAAACAAATGGTGCACCCTGTATTACACTAATTGTGCCTTGGAATAATATAATAAAAATGCCACAGGTTAGGATGAGAAGGAGGATTTGAGATACTAAATGTATTTTTGGATCATTCCCAGATGTTTTTTCAGCTCTTAGACCAGACCTTGAAATAGAGGCTGCAGGTATTTCTCCATTTTCTGGTTGTAAAATGTAGAAAATAAGATCCGTGGACTATTACAGAAACAGTTTGTAAACATTGCGCCGTTTTTTGTTTGTTTTTAACTGTTTCTGTATGCTTTTCTCAGTGTAAACGTTTTACAGGATTAGAAAATAAGAGTCCTGTTTCTGGAGGGTTTCTGGATGCCAGGGAAGAAGTCAGGACTCCTAAATTCCAAAGGAAAGAGATAAAGGCTCCTTTGCAGTGAGGAGTGTCGGTGACAAAGATAGTTTTAAAACATGCTTTAGCCAAAAAAAATAAACCTCCAGGCTTGGAGGTGAGGGCTTTTCTGCTTCCATCAGTCACTGGTTAGACTAAGTAACCAGTACCGCCAGCGGGAGCTGGAGCTCTGCAAAGTTGGTTTAGAGGGCTTAGTTTGGGGATGTCGGGGTGCAGTCTGAGAAATGTGGTCCACCAGATTCATGAATTGAAGCACAGCGGTCAAGATCATTTAATGACACCCACGAACTGGGAATGAGGACTTCTGAAACCAAAGCCCCTTCAGAGCCAAGTGGGCAAGCACCGAAATGTTTTTAAACCCACCTCAGTGTGTGAGAACCTCCTAAAATTGTTGCCTTCCGATCCTGTGGGTTATCAGCGAATTATTGCAGAAAGAATGATGCCTCTGAGGTCCAAAAGCCTGTGGGCTTTGAGTCATGCCAGCTCACCGGCTGGGTGATGGCTTCAGGCAACTAAAACCTGGGCTGTGGGCCTCAGTCTTCTCCTCCGTGAAATGGGTGATTATAGCAGCATGGGGAGGACGGAATGAGAAAATCCACACATCACAGCTCTCAGCAGTAGACTGTGGTTTTATTTACAGTTTGCATGGCGCTGAGCAGTATATAAAGTTTTGGTGTAGCTTTTCTTTCATCTTAACCTTACGACACCCCAAAGGCCAGCAGAATTTTTTTGTCCCCATTTTACAGACCTAGAAACTGTGGCTCAGAAATGCTTGAGAAGACAACACAAATTGTCCTCCCACATTCCCTGTAATTTTTCTCATTTTAGGCTTGCAGGAAAAAAAAAAGAATGTGTTTCCGAAATTACTTCCGGCAGCAGCAACTGTTTCTCTAAATTCCTTTTAAAATGCAAAATGTTAAGTGCATCCAACGAGCTGGGATGTTTGCGTTTGTACAGTTATTATCCTCTTGACACCTTTTTCTAGGTAGTCTTGAGATGTGGTAATGATTTACTTTTTACTGATAGGAGCTCAAGCCGCTTTACACACTTGTTATTTTAAATCTCACTGGCTTTGGATCTTTCTTAGCCCTACCAGAAAAGCCAGGCTCTGATGCCACAGGCATTTCTGAGCCGGACAGGGAGTCCCAGTGAGCGCTGGGGACCGCTCCAGGGAAAGGAAGTGAGTTTGGGGCTGGCTTCTTTCCTTTGCTTCTTTTATATCCCAGACCTCAGCACTGCCCTCCCTTGTCTCCATCCCAGACGGAAACACAGCCCATAATTATCTTCTATGTCCATTGTATGTGAGAGACAAATATGTTTTTCATTGTTTTATTTTTAGCAGCAGCATTTCCAGCCAGGGGAAAACACTCTATTAGTTCCAGGTTTTTCCCTAACGATCTTTCCAAGTTTTCCCATTTTTCTATGTCAGATTATTCCGATTTCTCAACTTCCAACTCCTGGAAAAAGGCTCCAAGCAGGGGTAGGTATCAGGAAAGCTCATCAGGTGGGAATGGGGCACCCCCCTCCCCACACCAGCTGACTTCATTCCATCCTGGGCCACCTCAGCAGATCCAGTGCCTTCAGGAACCTCCATTCCCAGCACTGCTGAAGTGACACCATTTATCTCGGGCAGATCTATGAGTCTTGAGGCACATAGTAATTTTTAAAAAGTTATTGTTTAATAGAGCAGTTGTAGATTTTCAGAAAAATCATGCAGGAAGTCGAGATTTCCCATATGCCCCCCTCACACATGCAGTTTTCCCAGCTAGTAACATTTTGTCTTAGTGCAGCATGTATTAATTTATTTCATTCAAGGTTTCAACCCAAATATGAACCCCAGGATGGCAGTTTTAAGGTAGGAAAACCATTTATGAAATCAAATGGGTAACAGGGTACTGAATTTCCAAGTAAGTTTGCAGTCATTAATAGTATGCTTGTACTTTTTAAGTCAGACCCTGTTTTAGAAGCCCACTGAAGCTTTGCATTGCACTTAATTGTTGTATAGTTTAACTGTTGATCCATTGATAGTAAGCAGTGGTCTCCTTGGGTACTTTGCACCCAGCAGGGGTTAATGGGATCTTATTGAATCTTAGAAGTCAAGGAAGTGCTAGCCTGGATTCGAATCCCAGCTCCCTTGCTTACTGGTACCACAGATTTCAACTGAAATACAGTGATGGTATGATAATATTACAAATCAAATGTAGCATCTGAATTTTAAAATGGCCTGTTGAGGAAGGAATTACTGATCTTGAAATATTACACTGTTCTCTTTTAAAAAGCTTTTGGAATTTCCAAGGGAATTATCTCTTCAGAAAGAAAGGTGAAATCCCCAAGTACTGCAAATTGAACTAAAACTCCCCCGCCCCCCACCCCAGGCCAGCAGGTGGAGAGGTGAACTGGGAGAGAGCTCTCTTGGGGGAGGGAAGCTATTCCTAAAAGTCGTTTAAGACTCACCCTCTTTTCATTGCCATTCATCAATTTAACTTGATCAGAAACATTCCTGTTTTGAAGCTGGAGGAGAGTAGTTGCCAAAAATTTATTTCTTTCAAAATAAGGCATCCTAAAAAACTATGTCATTCCAGACTAATTTGCTTTCCTCTCCCCTCATGTGGTCACTGAAGAGATGAACTGGTAGAGGGGGAGAAGTTTCTATACTGGGGCCATCGAGCTTCCCTCTAGCTTTTCTTTCCTTAACTTTTTCTTTATTAGGTAAAAAACCCGGTTTACTAGAAGCTAAAGTCCACAGGGGAACCAAGTTTGGGATCTTTTTTATTGTGAATGGTAAAGCAGAACCAGGAATAGCCTTTGGATTCAGCCATTTTGTGTTTCAGGGTAGAATTTTCTTGTCATTACTTCCAATATCGATGGCTTTCTTTCTCATAAACTCCCAGGATGCTGCATTTAACGCATATAGCTGTAATGAGAGAAAAAAATGAGGGAATGGGATTTTTCCCCCTTTTTATGTAGGTACAATACCAAGGTAGCACACAATTCTGGGGTTGCTAAATCTGCCACACATTCTTTGGGTGTTTTATAAACCCAAAGAAGTTTTCGTATGTTTACCAACTACAGATAGACTCCCTGGGAACCAGGATCTAATGCAGCCCCCTCCGTGCGTGGTGTTTGGGCAACTAGCAGCCAAGGGTGCTGTGGGCTCTGGCAGCTGGGGGTAAGGGACAAAGGATGGGATGCGTCCTGGGGACGGAAGGCTCTGCTGCCTTTGCCTCTGGACAACAGACTTAATGTGCTGCAGAAAGAAGTCAGAGCTCCCTCACTGTGTGACTTACAAGACAAATGCAAAATATGACTCATTTTGAAAACTCCTTCTCTAGAGATTTTCCAGAAATCAGGAAACAGCTCATTTTACATCCCAGCATGAGTACAGTCAGTCCAGAGTCAAGGATTGGGGTGACTCGAGTGGCTCCCTAACATTTGGGGGTTCTAGATTGTGCTTTGTCTCCGCACCCTGTTGGCCACCCATCGCGCTTTAACGTCCACTCCTACAATTAAGCCACAGAAGTGCTCCTGGGGTCTATGACACTTCCACCATTGGCTTTACTAGGGCAGGTGAAGCGGACACGACGGCGCTGACCCCATAGCGCAGAGCTGGCCATTGGCCTCTGTGATCACATGGATCACACGGGACACCGTCACAGCGGGGTTGGTGTCCCTCCATCCCGTGGCACTACATGCTTTTTGGAAAAGACTTTCTTTGACCAAGCTCCTTCTCTTAGAAGCAAAGGAGGTGAAAAGACCTGCAGAGCCGCTGCCACACGCGGGCCGTAGAGTGGCCGCGAGGACACAGAGGGGACTGACCCTCCATCATTTTCGGTCCTTGGCATCGCTGGTGGTTAGAAACACCTCCGAATGCACGTGGGCGTCACGTCACACGTCCATAGTCACCTCAGGAGGTCAACACGCCGTAGCCGTGGGACTGCTCTTCCCGACGGGTGCCTTTTTAATTTTTTTTTTTAATCGCCTTTGAATTTTGCACAAAGAAAGGTAGCCAGTGTTCTCGCTCCATCAGATAACTCAGTTTATCTGTAATTTTGCAGATAATTGCAGTTGAATCCTTTTGCAGGTGAATGAAAGATTGCAGAAGAAAGCTGCAACTGCCTCGTAGAAGACAATTCTCAGTTGCTTCTTTGTGGAGTGTGTGTGCGTTGACGGGGAGGGGAGCACAGACTCTGTGTCTCTTCAGAGGGTTATAACAGCGGCCACATTTGTGTTAACTTGACCCCTTTTAATTGGCCTCTAGGTTGTCTCCCCTCTCCCAGGACTGCAAGGGCCAGCCTTGTCTCTTTGTGCATGTTTGCAATTCCAAAGGACAAATTCCTAGATGTCAGGTGGGATTTCTAAAGGTGAAAAGTAGTGCCCATTTTTATCTCAGAAACACTCACAATTTATATTTTCACTCTGCATGTGTGAGTGTGGGGACATAAGGCACATGCAGAACCTGCGATCCTCTGCAGCCATCCCCGTGAACCGAGTGGCGCCTGGTCACGTAGCATCTAGGAAGTAAACAGCCCGAGAGCCACAGCAGTGTAGTTATTCATTTTAGAAGAGGTGACCCTGTTTGTATGAAAAGTATTTAAAAAACAAAACAAAACAAACAAAACTCTCATGAAAAATTTCTAGAACTATACCCAAGAATCTGGAAAGAAGGCTGGGGGTTTAGTGATGATGGAAGCTTATGTTTTTCTTTACTGTTTATCTTTTTATCATCTGCATGTATTATTTTATCATATCAGTATCTTATTTTAAAATTTTAAAAACCAGTCTAAAACAAAAGAGATGCTCTGTTCTTCCAGCTAAGGCACTGGTCAGCCAGCTTAATTGTAGGAGTGGACGTTAAAGCGCGATGGGTGGCCAACAGGGTGCGGAGACAAAGCACAATCTAGAACCCCCAAATGTTAGTGGAGTTAGAAAGTGAATTTCCCCACCCTGCAGCAAGTGTATGCTTTGGTGTAATCGCCCCTTGAAGAATGAAGTGGTTCTCTGTTTCCTTCTGCTTTATGGGAGCAGAGTCTTCTGACTGCCTTAGCAGTCTCATTCCCCGCAGAATCTTCCCTAAACAAATATATTCCAGTCAGGAGCCACCTTCCTCAAGAAATGCTGTTTTGGATTCTGAGCACAAGGTGTGTTTGGTTCAAATAGTTTTAAGCTGCCTGAACTTTGCAGCAAGAGCACAGTAACTTCACCTTCCTGGGCCAGAGCCTCTCCTTGCCCCGGGTTCAAAACACTCACTTCAAATGCACATGAAAATATGTTTTGACTAAATCCCACCCCCTGCCAGTTTTCCAAGAATTGATTTTGGGAATGGTTTTGAGTAAAGAGCTTTTCTGTAAGGTCTGAGATTATATAACTCTGATTCAGTTTCCTAGGGAAAAAAAAACCCTGTTTTAATATACAAAATATCTGGATTTGAAAAGAATATGAGAGGTTTTTTTTTCTTTCATAGCAAAATCTAAAAGGCAAGTGGAGAGGAGAGGGCAGACTATCAGAGGCGCTCTTTTGAGAGAAAGAAAACAACACTTTTCATACTCCAGACACCAAAGAAAGCCTTAGATGCTATTTTAAACTGCAACTCCATTGTATTCCAGATCTGTAGAATGTATTAGCCACAGCCCAGGAGTGTGGTTTTAAGTTCCTTGCACTCGAATCCCTGCATATCCTGAATATAATTAGACTCTTCTTTCCCTTTTTCAAACACTGCTTTTGAAACATCACACTTTCCCAATACAGTATTTTTAAAATTTGTATTGCTGCTAACTTCAAGTATTTGCAAAAGAGAGCAAATGTAAAACAAATGTCTCAAGGTGGTGTTCTGTGGACAAACGTAAGCCTGACATTTCGTTGGTTATAACTCTAATATAAAATATATTTATCTTTATAATATAATGGGAAATAACTCTGCTTAGAAGATGGGCAAAATCGAGATTGTGATGTGCACAGCAAGGGAAAGCTATAATTTAAGCAATTCCATTCCAGAGAATTTAATTACTATAGTTTTGGAGTGGTAGGTTCCTTTTAAGCCAAATTTAACCTTTTTCTATGCCATTAGAAAAAATGTACCCAGTTCTCTATATCATTTGTAAATACAATAGTTTCTTCCTGCAAATATCAAGTACCACTGGCTTTTTAAGACCTATACATCAAATTTCAATTGCCTTTATGCATGCCAGTATATTACGATTCAATAAAAAATTCCTTGTATTGTGAATCTTGACAAAAACATTCTTATATGCATTCAAACTACTGCAAATATGTAACACAAATTCTCTTTATTGACTACTTACTATATGCCAGAAAATCTCATACAAATTATCTCATATAATCCTCTAAAAAAACCCATGAAAGGGAAATGTGTGAATAAGGAAACTGAGGCTCAGAAAAGTCTAGAAACCTCAAGTGTTTCACACTAGACTCAAGTGTGGAGCATTTTCCTTGAACCCCAAATGTGTTTTGCTTCTGAAAACTGTTGCTCATTGTGTACTGTTGTATGTCCAAATGTTGTGTAGGAAATTATTTACCTCTTGCTTCTGAAGCCTCTTCTGTACCTCCTGCCTGGGGTTCAAAACACTCACTTCAGTGTACATGAAAATACTTTTTGTTGCTGTTCCACCAAAGGGTGGATCTGAGGAAAGTGGGGCAGCAGTCAGTTTTGCCACCTGTTAGCAGAACTTGCAAGAAGCAGGGAAGGAAAGGTTAAGTGTACCTCTGAAGTCAAGGCTGAAGGTTATTTGTTAGGAATGTTGAAAACATTTATGAAGAAACCTTCTTCCTAGAGTTATAGGAAGGAAATAGATGCGGACATCAAATCTTCCCCCTGAAACCGGCGATCTGTGACCAGCCCTGCTCAGTGGCTGCCTTTGAGTCCAGCCCCTTTCAGCCTGGGAAGGGATGAGTGACAGGATCGCAAAGCGGCAGGGCCCTCACACTTTGCACAACGACCCCCTAAACACGCTTGGCTACTATTTTTATGGGTGATTGTCCGAGTCCTCAGTGGGATGGAAGGCCTCCAGTGGGCACCCTGTGCAGGCCAGGGCAAGCCAGATCAGAGCTGCTGGGGCCAAGTTCTCCACCCAGGGCACTGCGAGTGGCCATGCCATGGCTGTAAAAACTCTTCCTAAGCCGCTCGAACTTTGTAGGGTGAGGGGTTTCTACATAACGCGTGGTGGTGAGGTAGGGGCAAGTTCTGCCCAGCATGGTGGCCTGCAGGTCAGACACGGCCTGTGAACAACACCTACCCAGCAAGGAGCCGCCACTCCGATGGAAGCATCTCACAAGACATTTTGGGGAAAGGATCAATTGCCACCCAATCGACCTTAAATATTCACAGGTTTGTTTTCAAGGTAGGAGGGGCCTTAAAGCTGCTGCTGACAAATTCTAGTTTTATGGGAAATGAAACTAAAGCCAGGGGAGCTGCCTTGATCAGGAACAGTCAGCTTCTTAAAGGCTCATTGCTCTAGACCCGGTGGCTCTCACTCACCCATGAAAAGACCCTGCAGTGTGGTTTTGAGGATAAAATGTGGGAAAGGGCTTTTTGACTTGTAATGTGAGAATGAGACAAGTTGAATTAGGCTGACGATGATACAGCTGTTTGTGATAGATGTAGAAAAAACCAACTTTTTCTTTCATTCATTCATTCACTCAGCATGAACTGACTGAATGAATCTTGTACTGGCCCAGTGCTCGGTGCTGGGGACCCACCAGAGGGCCATCGCCTGCCTAGAGCAGAGAATCAAATGCAGAAGGCAGAAAATAAAGCCAGTGTCTGGGTGACTTCAGGTAGAGAGCAGAGCCATGGAGCCACCAAAGGTGGGCCGCCAGCAGGAGCCAGTTTTGCAAATAGCGGGGTCAGCAGGGGCCAAAGGGATGGCAATAAAAGGGTCTTGTCAGTCCTAGGGCCAGATGACAGAGGAGAGGTGGTTGGGGCTCAGTAAGCTATGCTAAGGAGCCAGGATTTGATGCTTCGTGTAGTGCAGAGGGTTTTAAGCCAAAAAGTGATAACTATTTTTAACACTGATTCAAGCACAATTTCACGCAGAAGCCCCTTGGGGTATCTGGGTCATTGGGTATGTGGGGATTGAGGGCTTTTAACGATGCCTGCCCTCCCCATCTCCTTGGCTAGCCCCAGAGGGGTCCCTCGGAATTCCGGGACTCCACCCCATCCAGGCAGTTTCCAGATGAAAATCCTGAGGGATCTGCAACCTGCCTCCCGAGTCCCCTCCCGTGTCCAGAAGCTAAAGTAGGGTCTCTTTCCCTAATTCTGCACACTTGAGCTGACGCTCCCACAGTGAGTTCCCTCCTGGATCACTAGTGTTTCTCTCGACCACATAAAAGGAATCATTCGATGCAACAATGGCTGAAATACAGTACGTGCTTCATCTGTCCCTGAGTTTGGAGTTTTCTAATGAGATTGTGATTACTTTTACCCTTTGCCTTTTTTATCTACTCCCAAATGAAACAAGAAATCACTCATTGATATTTCAGTCCAACTCGGGTGTTCTCTATTTTGTTTTTTTGTGTTGTGTAGTCACCTTAAACCAAGTCACTTTCAACCATGGCAGCCTTAGCTTCCCCACTGCCTGACTGTCCCCTCCCCCAGGCCCCCGGCTTGGGTCTGGTGCTCAGAATGCACCGGCAAATGCTGGCTGGGCAGAAGTGTAGACATGTGTCCACCAGCGCCTTTAGCCATAGGCTTTGCTCAGTTTGGACTTGTTCTTGAAAATGGTGGAAATACTGAAAATGTCGTAGGTTTCATTCAGCTCCCGTACTTCACAGGTGAGGTAGCTGAGCCCTGGAGAAGTGAGTGAGTTGGGTAAATCACGAGCCTGTTAGGGCCAGACCTGCATCTGGAGTCCAGGTTTCTGGCCCCGAGGGACCCTCTCATGGCCACGTGCTGAGAACAGTCAGGTGGGGGACATAACAGGTGCCACTGTCAGGAAGTCAGGCGCATGTCCCTTGGCGGCTGTCCAGCATTTGGATGTGCCATTCCCTTGCCTCCTGTATGCCCCGACCTGGTGTGGTTTGGAGGCAGATACAGCCACAGAGGACGCAAGCTGCCGTGATGCAGCGGGCTTCAAGGTGAAGCAGGTTGACAGACCCCTGGTGTTGAGACCAGTGGCAACTTGGACTCTGCCGCATGACGGCTGTCTTAAGTTTCTTAGATGCCCAAATGCCTGCAATGGGTTGGCTTACACAGTGGGAACTTATTGGCTCATGGTTCTGAGGCTAGAGGGAGTCCAAAATCAAGGCACCATCGAGGCAATGCTTTCTCCCAGAAGATGTAGCATTCTGGGCTGGCTGCTGGAGACCCTTGGTGCTGGGCTTTTCTGCTATATGGCCGTGTACATGGCAGCCTCTCTTGGGTTCTTGGTTCCACTGACTCTTGGCTTCTGGCTATTCCATGTGGCTTCTCTCTCCATCTGACTTTATCTGCCCACAGATACTCGAGTAATCTGGATTAAAGCCCTGCTTGATTCATTTGGGCCACACCTTAACTGAAGTAACATCGTCAAAAGGTCCTATTTACAATGGTTGTTCCCACAGGAATGGATTATGTTTAAGAACATGTTTTGGGGGGATGCATAGCTTCAATCTGCCACAACTGCAGAGAGGAGCTAAAGGTACTTCTGTGTGAATGCAGGCATAGAATTCAGTAAACTCTGATCCTAATCTGAAACTTTGTGGTTTTAACCCCACGTGCACAGTTTTATCTCAATGGCCCTTTCCTGTCCACTGGACACTTGTGGTTTCTTGAGTCCTGGGTAATGGACTGAGCCTGCTGAGAGCTACGGAAAAGGGACACGTTCTCACCCTCATTTTTTGGTGTCCACATCCGGATTTACCTAAACCCCACCCAGGCTGCATTTGCACAGCCATGAAAAACCGGTATTTTCTATCCATGAATCACACACTCCGATTCCTGTGTCTCTGTCTGCAAGGGGTTCTCTGGCCAGCTTGCTGGAAGAATGGGCACTGGGCAGGGCGCTGGGAGCGGGGAGGGGCGAGGTCCTGCCCCTGGGGCGCCCTGTGGAAGTTGAAGGTCCGGCCGAGGTCCGGCTTGTGGATGTGGACATGGAGCCCATGGGTCACCCTCCCCTGGAAAAGGCCTGGATGGAAAGCGGCTTTGCGTGTTTTTGCTGTCGGGGACCCTGCCAGGCGCCAGACGGGATTGAGGTACAGATGCGGCTCAGTTTGGGGGGGCGGGGGGCAGAGGCAGGCACCCTGCCGGGCTCTCGGAACTGCTGCGTGGCCTGGACCCTGCCCCCCAGGGGGGCACCTGTCCTCCAGCCCATTGATTGTCAAGTGACAGCCGGAGAAGGCCAGGGGTTCGACTGCGTGTCTAAAGTCAAGGTCGATGGTCCATGAGAGCTAAACCTTGCTTAATGAGAATGAAATTGCTTTTCTTTACTCTGAAAAATGTCTTTAATTTTCCGTGCAAAGCCGGGGAGCATTTTTCTTTGATTACACACAATGTTTCTGGGCAAGGTGGAATCCCCCTTACCTGGCCAGGCTCCAACGAGGAGTCCATGGGGTCCTGATTTGAAAATATCACAAAGTCCAGAAAACTGCAAACCAGAAAAGCTGCTTTTCTCTCCTCCCGCCTCTCCCTTTGGTGAAGAGTTCCTTCCGACATGCGGCTCCCCTGCCTTGCCATGGCTTCCCTTCCCCAGGGGGGGAAGAGGCGCGACAGGTCCTGTCCTGTCCCTGCATGACTTCCAGCCCATGCGCAGAAGCTGGGGAGCCGCCAGGCACCCCTGGACCGTCCCCAGGCGGGGCGGGGTGGCCACAGCCCTTCCCAGGGCCACAGAAGTTCACCATCCTGCTTGTCACAGGGGAAGCGCTTTCAGACAGTGCAGGCAGGAAGGAGACTTTGGCTGAAACCCACATAAAGAAAAAGGGAGAACTTCAAAAATGAACAGCCCTAGAAAAGAACAGGAATTCATTTCATAGGCCTTTGTCTCTGATCTCTCGTTTCATGTGCCTGACTTCCCTCAGCCAGAATTAGGATGTTCCTCAAAGAAGCCTTGGGGGAGTGAACCGAGGTTACCAAGTTTGATGTAGGAAAAGAAGAGGGTGGGGGGGAGATAAATTTCCAGAAGGAACCACCTGCGCTTTCAAAAAGCATGAGTGTGACATTGTAATAGAAAGCATTGGCAGTATGCAGTTTTTGTTGTAGATTTGTTTCGTGTTGGAGCATCTGAACATTTTGGTTCAGACGGTGCCGCCGTGTTGCGCTTGGTGGCTGAGCCCGTGGCCCAGCACATTTGTTTGGACATGAGGTGAGGGGACACTCACTGGCCGTAGAAGTGTGGGGGCTGCTGTTACGGGATACTGGGGCCGAGGAGAATGCCTGCGAATAAGATGCATCATAGGGACCTAGGAGGAAAAGAAAGGAGAATGAAATTGTTTTTCTTTACTCTGAAAAATGTCTTTAATTTTCTGTGCAAACGCAGGAAGCATTTTTCTTTGATTACACACAATGTTTCTGGGCAAGATGGAACCCCCTGACCTGGCCGGGCTCTGAAATAATGAGGAGTCCTTGGGGTCCTGATTTCAAAATGTCAGAAAGTTGAGAAAACTGCAGAAAAGCTGCTTTTCTCTCCTCCTGCCTCTCCCTTGGGTTCCAAGTTCCTTCTGATGCGGCTTGGAGTAGAAAACAAGACATTTCAGACCCGGAAGAGCAAAGAAGTTTGGGCACCTACCAATGTATAGAACCCATAAGAGGAGGAAAACGCTTTCCTTTCCCCTAAGGTAGTGGGCGCTGGTGAGCTGCCGCCGTCCAGGACAGAGGATTGGCGAGGGCTCTGATTTGGGGAGACTGGCCCATTTCTTCCCGTGTTTGAATGGCGTTTGGGACGTTGGCATGCGGCAGAAAGGAGAAGGGGGCGCTCACTTGTTAGGGGGGTGGCTGACGGCCCGCACCAGGCTCGTTCTTGCGGGGGGCTGCGGGGCAGGAGATAGAGGGGGGCTCGGCCCTTCCGGGAGTCGCTGAACTGATCAGAGAGACCTCGGGACTCGCCCCGCATCTGAGCGCGGCCCAGTCCTGCTTGCCCTCTGTCTCCCTCTTTCACCCTAGAGATCCTTTACCTAGTTGAGTCTTCCCAGCCTTGACCTGAGAAGCAAAAGTGACCCAGATCCGGAAGACTCAGAGTCGGAGGGCCCAGGCTGGGAGGCGTAGGCCCCACGCGCAGCTGAGGGCGCCGGGCTGGAGACCTCGGTGGCTTACCTAGTGCCACCCCAGCATGTAGTGGCAGATCCAGAAGTGGAGCTCAGGCTCCCTGAGGGCAGCCCACCCACCCCAGCCAGGGATGTTCCTTGAGAAAGGGCGAAGGACGCGGCTACCCCAGGATAACCTTAGGCGTCCAGCGAATCGGACACACCCCTGCCCGCAGGGTCCTGAGTTCTGCCATGCCCCGACCCAGCTGTGTCCCTTCCCAACTAGCCTTCCTTCTTGTCCCCTGTGGGCCACCCAAGGCTGCATGTGGGAGCTGAGTGGTGGCCCTCTGGATGGCACTGGGCACCACTCCTATCCACTGATGACACACAATGTCCATGCATCCAGACAGGAAAGGGAGCAGGGGTGCTGGAGGAACGGAGAAGACTGCCTTCTCCAGATGCCAAATGTGGAAGCACATGTACAACACACATACACACGTGCATATTGCACACTTATGTACACACACACACATGCACACATGCATATACGCATACACAAACATACACATAGACACAGGCACACATACATACGTGCAAGCATATGCATACACATGTATTCCCATACACAAAAATACACATGGACACATGCACACACACAACAGGACAGGATATTTGAAACCCTCACTGGGTTTGAAAATCTGGAGCCAACAGTAGAACTAAGTGACAGATAAGTCCCTGAAAGCAGATTTGCTACAGATTCAGGCTGAGAAACAGGGCCGGTCCTCAGGAGAGCCCACTGACCGAGGCTGAGCTTTCCAGTGGCTTCCAGCAGAGCCAGCCCATGTGGCACAGCACACCAGAAACCATTCCCTCTGGGGCTCATGTTTTAATGAGTCTCGGGACACCATCAGCACTGGGTCACACGGAGGTGCTAACCTTTGCCAGCAAGCTCTTTCCCCTCAAAGCCCCGGGCTCAGGGCAGCTCTGCGGACTCCAGCTTCTGTCTGACTCCAGAGATGCACGTGTGGGGAGTTAAGCCGCTTCCACCCCGTTCTACTGCAGTGAGATTCCAGCTAAATCAGGGGACACTTGTGGCAGTCACTCAAGTGTTTTTTAAAAGATAGGGTGATTTGTCTGCCTGTCTGTGTTTGTGAGTGTTTCTTTAAATAGGAAGATGAGAGAGCAGACTTCTGCAACATAAAATCTGGCAGTTTCCCGTGGTCCATCCTAAATGAAAGGATGTTTGCCGAATCATCTGGAATTGCCCCAATGGGAGCCTGTGTAAATACTTGGTGCTGTACGCAGCCCAGTTCAGGGGTCCGTTCTGGAAAACCCTGGCACCTCGAAGGAGGCTGTGTTTTCTCCACACCCTAATGCCGGGAGCCTGTGGAGACCTGGAGGTGGTGGGCTCCTGGGCATCCAGCTGGGGCCCTTCCCCAATTGCCTGGCCTCATGCATCCCACTCCCCTCCCCCGCTCTCTCTCAGCTGGAGGAAGGAGAGGAGGTGACAGGAAAAGCAAACCAACCTCCCCTTCCTTCCCAGGCCCCTCAGCCCAAGCCCCAGCACACAGGAGTTGAGATCCTTTTTCCTGTGAAATTGGATCCTGGGCTGTCAAAACCTGAATTCGGAAAAGCCAGGCCATCCTGCCTGCTGTGTTTGGGCTCAGTCGCTGAAAAGAGCTCAGGTGTCTAAATTTGGATTTTTCCCATGGCTTAAAAGCAGGCCCAGCAGACCGGCCCCTGTAGAAAACGATGGGGGGCCTACCTTGTGTTTGTTTTTCCCACCCTGTCAAGAAGACACAAAGGTTTAAGCCTTAGCTGGGAGGGCCCAAGACGGAAGGAAAGAGAATTTAAACCCCAGCACACCCTGCTTGTAAGCCTGGGTAGCAGCTAGGGAAATGAAGCTGAGAGTCTGACCCCTTTAAAGGGTTAGGAAAGGGATGCAAAAGCAGTTGCTTATGCGTCTTGCGGCATGTTCCTTAGAAAATCTCTCTGAAAGGGGTCAGGAGCCTCTGACCTTGGACACACACCATTAAGAACTACCGCAAAGCGTTCTTTATCCGGATATCATCAATCACGCCATTTCAGCATGCACATTACATGATAAATCACATGATGAAAAACACCAGCACCATTTTAAAAGACAGTTTTGAGATCTGAAGTAGTCTCGGAACAGCTCTTCCTGGACCCCACAGCTTTCCTCTGGTCTGGATGGAAACGGCTAAGGACCGGAATGTTCCATTCCGTGAGTTGAGGTGTCTGTTCCGTCCCTGGGTTCCAGGACGATGAGGAGGTGACAGAGCAGGAGCTTCAGCGTGTGGGCGGGTGCAGGAGCAAAGGCCTTCCAGATGAGGCCCGGAAACGGGGCCCGGGAGAGAGGGGGCCTGAAAATTCTGGGCCGCAGGCAATGCCCCACGTACGTCACAGATCACATATGCCTCTCTGCTGCTTTATATAGATATAGAAATACATAAATGTTTTATAAATGTATCAAATGTATTTATTTATTTATAGACATTTTGCACATTTCCAACTCCAAGCCCCCTTTATAATATATATGTATTTATATTCTTCTCCAGGTGACTGTTTTTTGCTGTATAAATTTGTCTTCTAAGCTAGTTGTATGGAATTTGACACCTTCCTGGCTGAAGGTGGAGCCTCAGGTAGTGGAATTCTGCATATGGCAGGGGGTGGGGTGGGGGTGTTTCTACCCTGGGGGCCGGGCCCAGGGCCCCCCCGGAACTCTTGGTGAAGCCTTCACTGTTAGTCACGGCGGCTGCTGCTGCCTGGCTGGCTGGAAGAGGAAACTCCTGTGGTGGTGTCAAATCAAAAACAAACCCAGACTTGGTAAGGAGAGACTTTATTTCAAAGGATTATGGCAAAGGGAAGAGGCTATGCCATAGAGGGAAGAGCTAGTACAGTAGAGGGAGGGACTGGTGTAGTAGAGGGAGGAGCTAGTATTGGGAAGAGGAGCTAGTGCAGTAGAGGGAGGGGCTAGTATTAGTAGAGAGAGTGGCTAGTGCAGTAGAGGGAGGGGCTAGTATTAGTAGAGGGAGTGGCTAGTGCAGTAGAGGGAGGGGCTAGTACAATGGGGAAAATGCTCTGACCATAAGGTCTTCAAGCTCCTCCAGGGTTGGGCAACAGGGGTTTCTCTTTTATGGAGAGGAGAGAACCATTTGTGGAGGTGGGAAGAGACCTGGTAGCATCAGACAGTGGATCTAAGAATACTTGATGCAGAAGCAGCCTGTTTTTTCTGGGGGGGGGTGGGTGCCCTAAATTCAGGGGTCTGGAGAAAGGAGAGAAACTCAACAAATCTTTAGTTAGCAAGCATTTTGTACCTATAACTGGGTGGGCACAAGCAGTGCAGGTAATCATTCACGAGGGGAAGAAGGAGAGCGTGGAGGTCAGGGGAGGGTCTAGGGGAGCCTGTAGGGGGTCTGCTCACGGGTGAACGAGGGGCATCCCTGTATCTTCAGTCCCACGGGAGGGAGGCTTCCTTGCAGTCTGCTGGTTTCCAGAAGGGGGGGAATCCTTAAATATTCCTGTTTCCCAGAAACACAGGGCTTGGGTAAAATTCAGCGTTGTCAGGCGACCCTCCCTGGGCAGTTGTGGAGGAGGGGTAGCAGAGCACACCCAGGAGGAGGGAAGGACAGACGGCGAGGGGAGAGCAGGCTGGGCTTGCCTCGTAGGGGTTGGGAAGGGGCTGTAAGCTTGTCAGCTTAACCATGAGCCTGAGCACAGACCTGGAGGCATTGGTGCCCGGGAGAGTTGCGATGTCTGCTGCCATGCATTTGGCACAGAAAGTATATTTGCGTGAGCTGCCAGATATGAAAAAAAATTTGACATATAAAGATCACTGTAATTTATTGGATCCATATGACAGAATTCAGCTCCATTTCTGTTGTCACAGAGGATGGGAGGAAAAGGTGACAAAAGTGGCCAAAGCCAAGGTTAAAGGAACTGGGGCTGTATTGAAGAGGCTAAAGGAGGGGCTCCTTGTCCAGAAGTTTCCAAAGGGTTGCTGTGAGGGTGGGTCAGACATCACTTCACGTGTCTGCAGAGAGATGCACTCGACTTCAAGACTAGATATTGGCCCCTCGGGTCTCGGGCATCCGAGTGCGGCCAGTCGGGTGGAGCCTTGTTGCTGACTCGGGCGCTGGGCGGTGAGCTGTCCTAGGGGTAAATACTTGTGGGAGTCCTGATCTAAGAAGCTAGGTAGAGTGGGAGTTCCCCTGAGGTTCCTTAATGATGAAATTCCTTACACAAGTAGTTACAGAAGTACTGTTGAGCAACTTTCGTAGCAGGTCAAGGTCCGTTGACAGACGCTCCCGAGAGGCTCGCCCTTCGCCTGGGGCTCTGAGGCCACCCTCCGCCGCTGGGACTCCTGCCCCGAGGCCATCAGCCTGCCCCAGACTGGGTCAGACGTGCGAGCATGTGTGTGTGCATGCATGCAAGTGCATGAGTGTGCATGTGTGTGCAAGTGTGTACATGCGTGAGTGTACGCATGCATGTCGGGTTCAGCCCCCTCCTCCTCCCTCCTCTCCCTCTATATATGTAAAGACACCCCAAAGAGTCTGGTCTCTTTATAGAGAAGAAGTCCTCTGCAATTCTGTAAAGACGACCCACTTCTGCTCTCGTTCCCCGGTGGCTGGGAGGCGTCCGTGTGGAGGGCCTTGGAATGGGAAATGTGCAGAAAGCCAGGCTGTTTCGAGAAAGGTTTGAAAACTGAGCTTGGGCCCCTCTGCGGAGCCTCCCTGAGCTGTCGCCCTGTCCCCGGCCTCGGGGCCTGCCCCCCGCAGGGCAGCGTGAATGTGTCTCCAGGTCCTGCAGAAGGAACTCCGGGGTCCCTGGAGGCCTAAGCTCGCCCGCCCTGCCCCTCTGCCATCGCTGACTCCTCTCGGTGCCTTCTGACCTTTTCCAGCCGAAGAGGGGGCCGCCGTTCACTGCCCTTGTGTGTTTGGGAGACTCGGCACCAAGCATTGTACTTCCTGGGTCTGAGGAGCTGCTTCTTGCTGAGATGTGCTCTGATCCTGGCTCGCCTCCCCAGACGAGTGGGGCCATGTTTAGATCCCATGTCGTGAGGAATCTCAATATTTTTATTATGGAAAAAAAAAATATATATATATATATATGTATATATATATGTTGTCCACTGAATAGTAGGTTTGGGAGAAGCATTCAAACTTCTGTAGTATCAGTGCAGATTTAGTGGGTCAGTCATACCCCAGAATCCACATGAGCGTGGTATTCCGTTCACTGCTCTGAGGCTAGCAGGCCAGGAGATGATCCATAATAAAGGTCAAAACCATGTTCAGAGAGCTTGAATTCAAGCGCCTCCTTTATTTTTGTTACATTTCTGAAACAATGAGAAAGGGAAAAGACGCCTGTGACCGGGGCCTGGCGGTGAGCGCACCCAAACGGCGGTTTGGGAAGGGGGTGGGCAAGATGAGACAGAAGCAGACAGGCTCAGATTTTATCAGGCTCACAGGCCCCGTTGTGTAAGGAGATGAAAGGTGATGTCTGTGATAATGTGTCAAGCTAGTAAAACCAGCTCTACAGTTTTTTTTTTTGAAAGAGGAAAGCTCATACACAAAGGGAGTTGCACAAAACATTCCAGGAAATCACTGAACTGTGAGTGACAACGTGCCGCCTTCTTTTTCTTTAAAGACGTGTTTCAGGCTGGCGAGGATAAGGACCTCTGTGTGCAAACAACACGGGGTGTGTGTGTGCGTGTGTGTGTGTGTGTGTGTGTGTGTGTGTGTGTAAAGAACAGGGGGAGGTGCCTTTGACATGACATTCAGTGTCACCAAAATTGTTCTCAATTTAACTAGGACTTAGCATGGGGTTGCACTTGCCATTTCATGGACGTTGACCGTGGCCTTCACCATTTATTTGTAGTCAAAGACTTCATGTCTTCAACCACAGAAATGCTTAACTTACGCATGGGTTCAGGTCAAACAGGAATCCTCCCGAGACTGCCACCTGGCATGTGTGTGGTCCTTTAGAGAACTAAAAACAATTCTTCTATAACTGAGCCACACTGAGGGCTTCATCCTCACGTCGGCTCTTTACTCCCAGAAGAGCCTGCACTGTCCCCTACACAGACACCGGGCCTTCCTCTCTGCATTCTTTCTTCCCTGTTCCCTTCTTTATCCAACTCATTTATCCATCAACATGCTCCTCCATCTTACTGGAGCTCTGACTGAAGGATGGAGGCTGAAGAACGCCCTGGTCAACCAGCCAGAGCCGTCGTCTCCCACTTTACCTCTCCAACTGCCCTGTCTTCCTGTCCGCATCTTCCTTCCAGCCTCTGACCCTGTCCCTCCCTTTACTGCATGAATGCACAGCATCGCTTTGGTCTCAGGCGCACCCTGCTAGGCCAGGAGCCTGCGGCAATGACCAAGGGACAAGGCTTCTGTCCGCATGTACGCGATAGCCCAGGGGGAAGCAAACGCTCAAGTGAGGAGACAGGTACAGATGCGCTGTGTGTTAGGAAAAGGAAAGCAGTGTTTACAGGAGAAAGTCGTCTGGGCTGGGATGAAATGTTGGGGAAGCCTGGATAGATAAAGAACTCTAGGATGTATCTGTAGAGGAGGGAAGGAAAAAGAAATAAAATTCCAAAGTAAGAGGACAGAAAGATGCTTTGTTTTATACAGAGCATTGGAGGCCAAATTACACTTAATCCCGGGTCTCTGAGTATCTGTGAGGAGTGATCGCTTCGCACTGTTGGCCAAATGCTTCCTCTGTTCTCGGTCCTGACACCATCCTTTAGGGCTGTTGTCCTACACAGCAGCAGCGCCACCTATGCCAAGCGACAGGCGTCTGCGGAGCTAACCATTGGACCTGCCAGGCTAGTGCGGCCTGCAGGCTATTAATTAAAATTGGAGGTGAAAAGTTGGGAGTGGTTGTCAGTGTTTGATTATGAGTTGTTGTTTTTTTAAATAAATTTATGCTTTTCCACTTCTCCATAAACACAATTAAATTTTTTAAATTAAGCATCAAGTCAGAGCCAGGAGTTCAGGTAGCTGCTGGGAACCTAAAGATGAATAAAGAGCATTTGTGACCTCCAGGAGCTCCGGTCCAGGCCGTGCTGGCTGAGAGGGACCCGATGCAATATGTACTCAGGGGGGAGTATGATGAAGCTTTATGCGAACCCCAGGAGGAAACAGTCTCCCAACATGAGCAAATCAGGAAAGACTTCAGGGGGCAGGAGATACCTGAATTTATCCTCAAGGAATGATGGATTGCTAATATAATGGAATATGCTTTTATCTTTTTAGAAAAAAGAAAAAGGTCAAATCGTTTTTGTAATTATTGCTTACTATGAGTCAGAGTCCTCTAAAGAGAGAAAAAGTGCCAATTTGAGCAAAAGAGACCTACTTTCTTTTCATCTCAGCTTTCTTAGTAGTACACCATGCCTAACACACATTGGTTTAGAAACAGCTTGAGAGTCTGCCCATTTAGAAACAATTTGTGCTGTCACGTGATTTGCCTACCGACCCACAATAGATGCAGTCCTGATATTTGGGTGAGGGTTGAATTTTCATAAATCCGATCACATTCCCCATGATCTTACTTTTAATTAAAGCGATGGCTGTACTGTCTGATTACTCTGTAATTGGCCATGGTAACTAGGTCTGTAAGTCTGTTTTCCTGCCCTAAAGCTCCCCTCTCTAGCAGTTAATCACCTGTGCACTCAGATTAACTGGGGGAACTATTATTAAAAAAAGAAAGAGAGAAAGCCTTCCTTGACCAGGAAAGGATTTTGATGCAAATCATCATCACCCTAGAGTTCATTTGGGTAGCAAAGTCAGCTCCCTTATCTTGACTTTTCACCAAACTGGGAAAACTAATAGGCCCCATGCACAGTATGTCAGCAGCCTGTTATATGTGAAATTTCTGTTTAAAATCAGGTGTAAAACTGTGTTATACTTTCTCCCTGCCAATTAATTGACTTGCTAGCCTCCTGCCAAGATCTGTCCATTTTTAAAAAGGATTGCTTTAAACGTTCAATAAGAAAGCATGCAACAAATTATACTTTGGCAGAAACGAAAAGGATAATATTTAGATCTGGGTACCCAGTCATTCAAGGCTGAAGGAAGAAAGTGGGCTTGGTTTTTTGAGAAGTGTTGCTCTGAGACAATGGTTCCTTGGTTTGTGTGCTGTGCCACCTGCCTCCAGAGAGCATGTTTGGTTATCTCCAGAAGTTCTATGAAATGTTCCAACAACGCAGATATTTATCAAGATACCCTTCTTGGAACCACAGTGTGTCAAGAAATCAAATAGGCATGCATGCAGGGCCAAAGTACAGCCAGCCCCCAAGATTGGGGCCCATGCCGTGTAAAATACTAAAATCCCTACTATTGTGGTTGGAAGAGACCCAAGAGGACCTCTAGTCTCATCCCGCCGGCTCTTCACCTGCAGTAGGGTGCACCCTAAATCAGCTCAGGTAGGAAGAGTCTCCACAGGGCCTGGGCAGCAGGTGGTGGAAACAGAAATGGACGTCAAGTTGGAGAGCTGATTTGTGGTTGTAGGTTGGTGTACCTACATCAGATCTGTCTGGTCTGTCTCCCTAACTATAGAAAGAAGATGATTGAAAATAGAAAATCTCTAATAAATTCTATTTTCTATAAGAGAATATCGATTGTTCTCATCTCTCAGTAAATCTTTCATATTTTGAACAATTCTTCTGGATCCAAACCCAAGGTTGCTGTTGGCACAAAGGTAGGTTTGGACTCTGACCTGTGTGCCTTCCACATCTGTGCAGCCACGGTGGATTCTGTCCTTGACAGCTTCTCCTCACCCCCTTACTGCGTAGGGTGAGGCCATTCTCTTCCTTATGGGTGGGCTGTTACATAAAGTCTTTAAATCAAACCACGGCTCTCTCATCCTCACGGCGATTTATGTGCCCGAACACATAGGAATAGAGAACACTGTTGATAAATGGCACAAATAATGCTATGGCTGTTATTTTCATCTTTTTGCCAATTAGCAAATGTGAAAAATAAAGGTGACAGATTAAGCTCCTGTGCTGTGGAGTGTAGCTTGGATTTCCTTCTTTGGATGATGTTCAAGTGTAATCTGATGAGTGGCAGGTGCCCCTCCATCCATTTTAAAGCAATGGTCCTTTGAACTACTACTAACCACACCTTACCCTTCTCTGTTTATTTGGCTGAGGGGGAATGGGTGAGATTGCCAGACTCCCATGGAAATCACAGGGTTTTCAAGTCCTGATGGAGAACATTACTGAAGTTCGGTGTCAGTGGAAAAAGCATATTCTTAATTTGCCTGGAATTTTTGCCTTAGTTGATACTTTGGTTCCATTGTCAAAGCACTTTCACAGCTTGCTTTTGTTTTCCAAATTGGCAGCCAGATTATTAAAAAAAAAAAAGTCATTTAATTTTAGAATTATTTTCTGTTTTGACTGGCATAAAATGTATCATTTGGAGGGGGAAATATGGACACATTTTTGGGTTAGGGGCTCAGAAATTTCTATCTTTATATTCACTCCACTGTTGGTGAAGTTTGGCTGTAGCTGTGAAATTTCAGATCCTAAGTGCCACTTTCAGTTCTAACCATAACTATCCATGAATTAATCCTTGTTTATTCCTGAGGGTGTGAAGAATAGGATTAAACTGAATTGTACATACACAAGCCTTTTAACAAACTTTTCCCCCATGCATTGCTCATTCTAACTTTATATGTTCCTTGTATCTCAACTTCTTTGAATGAAAATGTCTTCTTGTAAAAACATGACCTAACCTCCTACAAGATAAAACAGCCCTCCCTTGCCTGTTCATGCAGGACTCCCCTCCAGTCGCAAGAAGCACAGAGAGATCAAGGCTATGGGGACATCCTAGGAGCAAGAAATTCGGTGGGAGGGGACTCTGGCCTGGGGAAGCAAGCTGGCATCTCCGTGCCCCGATCCTAGCACTGAGATGAGAACACGCCTTCCTTCTCCCTTCTCTCCACATGACCAGGGGTCTATTCCTGTAAAGGTGCATTGTGTTTAGGCAGTAAAATTAGATAAGGGGAACCCACCAGAAACCCCCCCATCAGTTGGACTCGCTGCAGGGCTGCCTTCGTGGTGGGAGCCCCAGGCCAGAGGGCAGCCGGCTTCGGGTTAGCCCTCGTTCTGTTTCTACTTGATGTGGGACCCTGGTCACTTACTTTTTTTTACAGTGACCTTATCTACTGGAACAAAAATATTCAAGGTCGCATAAATGACTAAATGATGCCTGAGCTTTCTTTCAACTCTGAGCTTCCTTCAGTGAGTTTAGAGTGAGAGGAAGAGTGTGAGTTTCCTGAGCTCCCCCAAAGGAGGGTCTTTCACCAGCCACTCTGTCATTGTGGAGAATAAAATACCGAGGTGGAGTGATTTACAAAAGTTCTAGTAAAATTGAACATATTTACACACATTCTAGCCAAATTCCAGCCAGATGGAGGTAGCCGTTAAAGCAGCAGTGAGTTTATCTAGTAATTGTCTTTGAATATTTTCCATTTTTGTTTCAAGACATTAGCAGCCATCCTGGAACTTGCGCAGAGATCTGTTTCCATACAGATTTCAGTGCATGCCTCATGAATTATAAATCACATTGAAGGGTGTTTTCCCCTTCCTGAGTAATTTGCCTGGAGGAAAAATTCTTCTCTTTCTTTTTATTCTAAATGCATGTCAGAATAAAGTCTTCTTTGAGAAGTCTTGGCGAAAAGAGGGCACATGAGACCAGCATCCACCCATCCTTCCCTGCTCTCCTCGCTCTGAGAATGAAGTCTTAGCGGCCGCAATGCGGGGGGACTGGCTGTGAGGAGCACGTACACCCCCCTGCTCCTTAGACAGCTGCTCTCCTGACTGCTTATGGACAGCAGCTTTGGGGACGAAATAATATTTTTAAAAAATAGTGAATTGTTTATGAGTCCGTTTAGCAACACTGAATTTATCAGCGAGAAAAGCTGGCATTTTCTACATGTGAGATGCCTCTTCGTTTTGCCCAACTCAATGGAGATTGCAGGGAGAGAAAGAGGAAGAATTATGCTTAGAGACTGATGCAGTTCCTTTTGGTTAATATCAAGAGATCAGACTCTTTAACTTGTGCAAATTGTGAAGAGAGAAGAACCCTTGAAAAATAAGCATCAAATTATTATTCCTTCCTTCCTTCCTCTTTCTCTAGAGATATTCTGAGAGTGAGTCCATGTTAAACGTCAGGTCTTCCTCGAAGCAAAATACACCCTGGCTGCTTTCGTTCCTTTGCTGTTTTTTCAGTTCTCCCTGCTGGTGTACGCGAGTCACGTGACCCGGCAGGCTCTCCTTACAGCCGCCCCGTCATCTCGGTCGCTTCAGGGTCCCACAGAGGAGACCTTTTGCTTCCCCCAAAGTGCAGCTCTCCCACCTCACACCCTTCACTGGAACCCGGCGTGTCCCCTTCCCTATCTCAGTTTGAGAGCGTGGCTCATCCCCCAAACATAAATGTATAAAGCCTGGAATCCAGCACAGAAACATCAGAGTATCTGTTGCAGTTAATTTTTCATTGTAGCACCAGTGAATTAGAAACGCATACCTTAAACAACAATAGCAACAAATCCCATAAATAACAAGGTAATGATTTGCACCCTACCAGTTACCAGCATAATTACTGACCGCACGCATAAATAGGACTGATTTTATGGAAAGCGTTAGAAACTTCTGAGTCAGGAGAAGGCCTGAAGTGATGGATGCTTGTTTTCAGACTAGGCCAATATTATTGGATAATTTCCGGGAATAATAAATGTTTTCTAAGACGTTGAGGAACACACAGCTATGGTTACTTTAAGGACTTGGAAATAGATTTGACAAAGTGGTATCCACATAAAAACAAAGCAAATGGCAATAAAGTTGTTACAATGTGTTCAACAGCTTTCACTTAGTTTATATTTATAGAGCTTGTCTAACACTTTAGTTGTTGAAATTTAGCTTTCCATAAAAAACATAGAACTTAGAAAGCACTGGCACTGTGAATTGCACTAAACCACACTGCTCTTGAGTAACATTTCCTAATGCTTTAGGTAAAGACCAGTTTTGCAGTGTGGGTGTGCAGAGGGCTTGTAGTAATTAAGACTAGCTGTTAGTCTTACCTCACCAAGGAACACAGACTGTATACCTGTGAGACACCTCGTTCTGAGGACGCTCATTCTGTAAGCCATCAAAATGTGTAACCACTTTTTCACATGGTGAAAATATGCATTATGCTTAGGAGCTCATCATAATCATTTGACTAAGTTCTCATAAAACATCACAGTTTATAGAGGGGCCTGGAAATACTACCTGGCTATTTCTCTAGTGACAGCCCAGTGATCAGAAATGGTGAAATTCTTAAATTTGCATAAAGTTTAAAATAAATTAACCTCCCGCATTAATTAGCCTATGTTCCTGGAAGTCCTATTTTACTTTTTTAGGTCATTTTTTCTGTATTTTGAAAAAAAATAATAGTATAGCAGTTTCCTATGCCTTTGCTAGATAGGGTGAAGCTGTGGCTTCTGGTTTTGTTGACTTTGAGAACCCGTGTGGTTTGGTTAATGACAGATTTTTGCAGAGGAGTCACCTTACCTTTGCAGGAGCAGGGGCCTCTACCGTGAGGGTCTGCCCACTACACTGACCTGCTGGCTTCTTCCTAGCTCTACCCCGACCACCTGGCAGTCACTGCTCTTGGAGGAGATTAAGCTGCTTCCCCAACTATGATGTCTCTTTCTACCCAGCCAGCTCAGAATGTGGAAGAGACGCTGAATTTAATTCATAAACTCAGCAGCTTTGGTACTGTTGATTTTCCTATTATTTAGTGGAGCTGTAATTGCCTTGAGCTGCTAAGTCAATGAAATCAGTCCTGTTTCATTTCATATTATTGTACATGTGATTTTTAATTTGGGGGATTTTACCTTTTTTTATTGTGAAATATAACATATATACAAAAAGGCAATAAATCTCCAAGTACATTTTTAACAAGTGGTTATAGAACAGATTTTAAAGTTTGTTATGGGTTATAGTTCCATGAGTTTTCATTTTTTCTTCTAGCTGCTCCAAGAGAGATCAACAGAAATATCAATATAATGAGTCAGCAGTCATACTCATTTGTTAAATCCTGGCTTCTCTGTTAACTCCTCCTTCTTTTTAAATAACATATAGACATAAAAGCAATAAATTTCTAGGTATACTTAGTTGTAGAACAGATTTCAGAGTTTGGTATGGGTTACAATTCCACAATTTCAGGTTTTCATTTTTAGCTCCTCTACAGTACTGGAGGCTAAAAGAAATATCAGTATAATGATTCACCACTCATTTGTGAAACCTTATCTTTTCTAAATAACTCCACCATGACCTTTGATCTTTCTCACACTCTTTAGGGGTATTTGGGCTCTACCCATTCTAACTTTTTCATGTTAGAAGGAGCTGTCAATAATATGGGAGAGGGGGTTGGAACTAGCTGATGTTCTGGAAAGGCTGGCCCTTCTGCATTTCAGAACTAGGGACCCATCTGGAGGTTGGAGGTTTCTGGAAAGTTACCTTAGTGCATGTAACATTTGTAAAATCTTACATAATGTCTTAGGTATTCTTTAGGATTGACAAGAATGGCTGTGGTTGTGGTTTGGCAAGTTATGATAAGTAGCAATGTCTAACTGAAGCTTGTGTAAGAGTGACCTCCAGAGTAGCCTCTCAACTCTATTTGAACTCCCTCAGCCACTGATACCTTATTTGTTATATTTCTTTGTCCCCTTTCGGTCAGGGTGGCATTGTTGATCCCATGGTGCCGGGCCAGGCTCATCCTTGGAAGTCATCTCTCATGTCACCAGGGAGACTTTTATCCCTGGATGTCATGTCCCATGTAGGGGGGAGGGCAGTGGCTTCACTTGTAGAGTTGGACTTAGAGAAAGAGAGAAGCCACATCTGAGCAACAAAAGAGATCCTCCAGAAGTTACTCTTAGGCATACCTATAAATAGGCTAAGTTTCTCTACTACATAATAAGATTCACAAGAGTAAGCCTCAAGATCAAGGGCTTGGCCTATTGATTTAGGTGTCCCTAATGTTTGGCACAGTGTCCAGGATTTCCCTGGTGGTAAAGTTTAATAGTTCTGTAATTTTTCCCCTAGCGCTCAAGGAACTTTGCCAATACTTTTTTTTTTTTTTTTTTACATAAAATGCTTATGTTTAATGAATTATTATAAGGTGAAAACCCCTGAAACTATAGCCAGATCAAGAAATAAAACTTAACCACTCCCCTCAGAAGCCCCTCCAATGTCCCATCCCAATCATAAATGTACCCACTAAACTGATTTTTCCACTAATTGCTTCTTTGGATTTTAAAATTTTTATCACAAGCTGTGCTCCCTAGACTCTATAGTCAAATGTCCATCACGTTTTTTTTATTTATAGGTTTTTAAGTCTCGTTGAATCCCTCACTTTCTTTTCTTCATAATTTATCTTAGAATTCAGTCTATTTCCCAGAATAAATTTTTTATTTTTTTATTGTGAAATATAGCATATATACAAAAAAGCAATATATTTCCAAGTATATTTTAACAAGTAGTTATAGAACAAATTTTAAAGTTTGTTTTTTCATTTTTTTTTCTAGCCACTCCAAGTCATACCAATATAAATATTGATACATACAGTATCCGGGGTTTCCCCGGTGGTACGGCTTAATAGTTCTGTAACTTTCCTCCCAAACCTCAAGGGACTTTGCTAATACTTTTCAATTATCTGCTAAATATGACTCTGGGATATATCCAGACATTATATTAAGATACACAGGATTAAAGGCCCTCATTCTTATTCTGGACTCCCTGTGTATGGATTGTTTAAATGTTCTATCCAGACAGGTTGAATTCGATTATGTGCTACAGAAAATTTATGTTCTGAACGTAATAAAACTTTCTTCCTTTGATCTCAAGGAGTAAGTGAAGTTCTAAAATACAGACAATGTCTTCCTTACCCCTGTATTCTGAATTACCTTAATCCTGACCTGATCAGCCTCCTTCTTATCTCTAAATACCAGGTTATACAGATATAAAACAGCCCCTCAAAATCCAGAAATGGCAATTACTACTCTGGACTAAATGTGACAGCTATAAGAGCTTACAGTCTAGGCCCCAGTTTTCTTATAGATATTTTCTAAATGAGATCATACAATATTTGCTCTTTTGTTTCTGGTTTATTTTGTCTCACCAAATGTCCCACAGGTTCGTTCACATTGTTGCATGCAGCACAATATTCAATCATATGTATGCACCATCATTCGCCAATCTACTTCTCAGTCAGTGCATCCTTTAGCCACCTGCGTTCATTAGGCATCATGTATAATGCCCAAAGTCCTCAATCCATCAACACTCTCAATTTTAAATAATTTCATTGTTCCCAACAGCAAGATAGCCAATAAAAACACCCTCACCAATTAGAAAATCCAAACCTCCCCCTAACTCTTTGTCCCTCCCCCATGATGTACCCTGGTATTGCTGCATTACTGCTGATATTTTCCTGTTAAACCTAGCCCATAACATGCAATAGCATTTCCCCCCCATACCCTGAAATTACACACTCTGTACAAAATTCATACCTTTGCTGTAGTTGATGCAAAAACTGATATTTGTAGTGTTAATTGGTGAGACACATGGGTCTATACAACCCCTTTCAATCATGTTCACCTTCGATATGGTGATGTCATTTATAGACCCACTCGAGAACTGCCTTCACGTCTATTTATTCCTTTACAATTAAGTTCAACCTCATTAGTTAACTGTTCGGCCATCTCAAGCTTCTATGTATTGCTAGGCCCTCTATATTCTGTATTATAAGGCTCTGCTTTTACCTTTACTGTAGTCATAGAAGTGGAATCAGACAGTACCTATCCTTTGTGTCTGGCTTATTTCATTCAGCATCGTGTCCTCAAGGCTTATTCATCTTGTCATGTGGTTCAGGACGTCATTTTCTCTTATTGCTGCATAATATACCATCATATGTGTGTACCGCATTTTGTTACTCTACTTGTCTGCTGATGAGTACTTGGATTGTTTCCATATTTTGGCGATTGTGAATAGTGCTGCTATGAGCATCGGTCTGCAAATCTTTGTTTGTGTCACTGCTTTCAGCTCTTCTGGGTACACACCAAGTAGTGGCATTGCCGGGTCATAGGGCAACTTGATATTTAGTTTTCTGAGGAACCACCAGACTGTCTTCCACAGCAGCTGTACCTTTATACATTCCCACCAGCAGTGTATAAGTGTCCTAATTTCTCCAGATCTTCTCCAACATTTGTAGTTTCCTGTTTGTTTAATACCAGCCATTCTTATAGGTGTGAAGTGGTATCTCATTGTAGTCTTGATCTGCATTTCCCTTATAGCTTATGAGAATGAGCATCTTTTCATGTGCTTTTTAGCCATCTGTATTTCCTCCCCAGAAAAATGTCTATTCATATTTTTAGCCCACTTTATAATTGGGTTGCTTGTTCTTTTGTTGAGATGTATGCTTTATTTTTGTATACCTTTTTCCAGTGTGGGATTTCTGAATATTTTCTCCCATTGAGTTTGAGGAGTTCCCATTTATCTATTTTTTCTTTTGTTCCTTGTGCTTTGGGTGTAAAGTTTAGGAAGCTACTTCCTATTACTAGGTCTTGAAGATGTCTCCCTACATTTCCTTCTAGAAGCTTTATGGTGCTAGTTCTTATATTTAGCTGTTTGATACATTTTGAGTTAATTTTTGTGTAGGGTGTGACATAGGGGGCCTCTTGATATTCTGGCTATTGATATCCAATTCTCCCAGGTCCATTTATTGAAAAGACTATTTTGTCCAAGTTCAGTGGATTTCAGGGCCCTGTCAAAGATCAATTGACCACAGATTTGGTGGTCTATTTCTACACTCTCAATTCAATTCCATTGGTCAATACTTCTTTGTGTCAGTACCATGCTCTTTTGACCACTGTGGCTTTATGATAAGTTTTTAAGTTGATGAGTATTAATCCTCCCATTCATTCTTCTTTTTTAGGATGCTTTTAGCTATTTTGGGTCTCTTGCCCTTCCCAATGACTTTGGTAACTAGCTTTTCCAAGTGTCCAAAGTAGGTTTTTGGACTTTTGATTGGTACAGCATTGAATCTGTAGATTAATTTGGGTAGAATTGACATCTTATCTACATTTAACCTTCCTATCCATGAGCATGAAATGTCTTTCCAGCTATTTAGATCTCCTTTATTTCATTTAGCAGTGTTATGTAGTTCTTTGTGTACAAGTCTTTACATCCGTAGTTAAGTTCGTTCCTAGATTCTTGATTCTTTTAGTTGCTATTTTAAATGGAATTTTTTTCCATAATAAACTCCTCAGTTAGGTCATTGCTTGTGTACAGAAACATTACTGATTTTTGCACATTAGTTTTATATCCTTCCACCTTGCTGAATTTGTTAGCTCATGTAACTTTGTTGTAGATTTCTCAGAATTTTCCAAGTATAGGATCACGTCAACTGCGAATAATGAAAGTTTTACTTCTTCCCTTCCAATTTAGATGCCTTTTATTTATTTTTCCCGCCTGATTGCTCTCATTAGAATTCTAGTACAATATTGAATAATAATGGTGACAGAGGGCATCCGTGTCTTCTTCCCAACCTTAGGAGGAAAACTTTCAGCCTCTCACCATTGAGTGTCATGCTGGCTATGGGGTTTTCATATCTGCCTTTTATCACGTTGAGGAGGTTACCTTTGATTCTACCTTTTGAATTGCTTTTCTCAGAAAAGGATGTTCAATTTTGTCAAATACTTTTTCAGTATCAATGGAGATGATCATAGGATTTTTCCCTTTCAATTTGTTAATGTGCTATATTACATTAACTGATTTTCTTGTGTTGAACCATCCTTGCATTCCTGGTACAAACCCTACTTAGTCATGGTATATAATGCTTTTAATGTGCTGTTGAATTCAATTTGCTAATATTTTGTTGAGAATTTTTGCATCTATGTTCATTAGGGAAATTAGTCTGTAGTTTTCCATTCTTGTAGCATCTTTACCCAGTTTTGGTATTTAACTGATGTTAGCTTCATAAAATGAGTCAGGTGGTTTTCTTTTTTCCTCAAGTTTTGGATAAGTTTGAACAGGATTGGTGTTATTTCTTTTTTGAATGTTTGATAAAGTTGCCCTGTGAAGCCATCTGGCCCTGGGCTTTTTTTTTTTGTAGAAAGATTTTTGATAACTGACTGAATCTCTTTACTTGTGATTGGTTTGTTGAGATCTTCTATTTCTTCTTGAATCAATGTAGCTTGTTTGTATATTTCTAGGAATTTGTCCATTTCATCAAAGTGTCTAGTTTGTTGGCATATAGTTGTTCTTACTATCCTCTTATGTTTTTTTATTTCTTCAGGGTCTGTGGTAATGCCCCCCTCTCATTTCTGATTTTGCTTATTTGCGTCCTCTCTTTTTTTCTTTGTCAGTAACCTATCAATGTATTGATTTTCTGGAAGAACCAATTTTTGGTTTTATTGATTCTTTCTATTCTTCTTTTATTCTCTCATTCATTTAACTCTGCCTTGATCTTTGTCATTTCTCTTCTTCTATTTGCTTTGGGGTTAGTTTGATGTTCTTTCTAAAGTTCTTCCAGGTGAGCAGTTAAGATTTTTTGCTATTTCTTTTTTTTTAATATAGGCATTTAGGGCAATAAATTACCCTCTCAGCACAGCCTTTCCTGCATCCCATAGTTCTGATATGTTATATTCTCATTTCATTCATCTCCAGGTAGCTACTGATTTCTCTAGCAATCTCTTCTTTGACCCACTGATTGTTTAAGAGTGTGTTATTTAATCTCCATATAATTGTGAAAGTTTTTGTTCTTTGGTGGTTATTGATTTCCAGCTTCACTCCATTGTGCTAGGAGAAAGTGCTTTGACTAATTTCAGTGTTTTGTTTTGGGTTTTTTTTGACATGGACAGGCTCTGGGAATCAAATCTGGGCCTCCAGCATGGCAGATGAGAACTCTGCCCCTGAGCCACTGTTGCCCACACTAATTTCAGTGTTTTTAAATTTGTAAAGACCTGTTTTGTGCCCCAGCATATGATCTATCCTGGAGAATGTTCTGTGAGCACTAGAGAAGAATGTATATCCTGGTGTTTTGGGGTGTAACAACCTACATATGTCTGTAGGTTTAATTAGGTTTAATTCATTTATCATATTATTTAAGTTCTCTGTTTCCTTATTGATCATCTGTGTACTGGTTCTGTCTATAGAGAAGAGTGGTGTATTGAATTATCCTACTATTATTGTTGAAATGTCTATTTCTTCCTTTAGTTTTGCCAATGTCTGTCTCATGTACTTTGGAGCTCCTTGATTGGGAATATAAATGTTTTTGATTATTTCTTCTTGGTTAATTGTCCCTTTACTAATATATATAGTGTCCTTCTTTGTCTCTTATAATGTATTTACATTTAAAGTCTATTTTATCTGATATTAGTGTAGCTACTCCTGCTTTCTTTTGGCAGCTTGTGTGGAACAACTTTTTCTACTCTTTCATTTTCAATCTATTTGTATCCTGTGTCTAAGATGAGTCTGTTGTAAACACCATATAGCTGGATTATATTTCTTAATCCATTCTGCCAATCTGTATCTTTTAATTGGTGAATTTAGTCTGTTAATTTTCAAAGTTGTTACTGTAAAGACATTTCTTGAATCCACCATCTTATCCTTTGGATTTTATTTGTCAGATCTATATATTCTTTTTCCCGCTTTCTCTTTTTATCCTTTAGGTTACCCTTACTGGTAGTCTTCAATTCTGTGCACTCCTCCAGAGCTCCTTCTCCTGTCTTTTTCTTTTAGCTGACAGAACTCTCTTTAGTATTTCTTGTTGAGCCAGTTTCTTATTGACATATTCTCTCAGCCTTTGTTTGTCTGTGAAAACTTTAATCTCTCCCTCAATTTTGAAGGACAATTTGGCTGGGTACAGAATTCTTGGCTAGAAGTCTTTGTCTTTCAGGACCTTAAATATATTATACCACTGCCTTCTTGCCTCCATAGTGCCAGTTGAGTAGTCTGAATTCAGTCTTATGTGGTTTCCTTTGTATGTAGAAGATTGTTTTTCTCTTGCTGCTTTCATGATTTTCTGCTTCTCTTCAACATTTAACAGACTGACTTGTATGTGTCTTGGGGTAGGCCTATTTGGAATTATTCTATTTGGAGTTCGTTGAACTTCTTTGATTTGCATATTTATGTCTTTTATAAAGGTTGGAAAGTTTTCTCCCATTATATCCTCCACTGATCTTCCTAGCTCCTTACTCTTCTGTCCTTCTTTTGGGACACCAATGATTCTTATGTTTGTGCACTTTGTTTTATCCATCTTTTCCCTGAAATCCAATTCAAATTTTTGCATCTTTTTTGTCATTACTCTTTTGTGTGTTCAAAATCAGTTGTTCTGTCTTCTTGTTCGCTTATTTTTTCCTCTACCTTCTCAAATTTGCTGTTGTGTGTCTGTATATTTTTTATTTGGTCTCCAACATCTTTAATCTCTGTGATAGCTGCTATTTTTCTATTTATTCTTTCAAATTCCTCTTTATGCTCTTCTAGTATCTTCTTGATCTCCTTTATGTCATAAGCCATCCCACTGATTTTATTTAGTAAGGGTATATGAACATCTTTGATTAGTTGTTTCAAAGTCTGTGTCTCCTCTGGTGATTTAGTTTGTTCATTATACTGGGCTATATCTGTCTGCATCTTTATATGCTTAATGATCTTCTGTTGTCTTTGTGGCATGTAAATATCTTGATAGGCTTACTTTGGATATTGATTTCCTTCAGTAGTCTAAAACTTTGTATTTGTGGGACAGGTGTGGAGTAGGATGTGAGGCATGAGGAGGGTCACAACAGTTCAGTGACGGCTTGTGGTGCAGGTTTATGCATGGGTTGGGAACTCTATGCTGGTGCCTGTGAGCATAGAGTGTGGGTCACAGGGTATTGATGTGTGGTATGGGGGCCGTGGGGGTGGAGTGCAGCTTGCACAGGCCTTAGAGCACAGAAGCAGGGCAAGGCATGGAGATCACAGAGGTAGCACATGGTGGGAGGTAGATGGGGATGCTGAGCAGATGTGCTGGGGCTGGTATGTGGGCAGGATGCAGGTGGGTGCATGAAGCATGTGAATCATGGATGTCAGGGTATGGTGTATGGGGCATAGAAGTAGGGGCACAGGGAGGGCAGGGCATGGGTGTGTCCTTGCATGGGGGAAGCAGTCCAGGGGTGGCGGGATGGGGATGCACAAGTGTGTAGAGGTGGGGCACAGGTCATGGAGGTTGTAGGACTTGTGTCCAGGGTAGGAGATGACAGGTGGGCAGGGCCCTCACGCAGATCCACAGGTGCAGGGGTGGGATGAGTTAGGGGTGCTTGCTTGTGCAAGATGGAGGCTGTGTGGCACAGATGTGCACAAGAGCACCTGCCAGGTATGGGAGAAGGGCACTTGCGCCATGCGGTGAGGTAAGGGAGTGCACATGTGCGGTGAAGGGGGTGTGGGGTGCAGGGGTCAAGAAGTCCATGCACAGAGACGGGGTGCCCAGCAGGGAGGTTGTGGCTGTGACAGTGTGTGGATCTGGGGTGGGCAGGGCCCTGGTATGCACGTGCACAGAGCTCAGGGGCAGCGGGGTGGGATTACACTTGGGTGGACTGGGGGGCAGTGTGCCCTGGATGCACAGGTCAACCTTACCCAGAGCTGAGGGGATGTGGTGTGAGTGGGCATGAGCGTGAGCACGCGTCTGGGGGCCAGATGCTGATGTGCACGTGCACAGAGCTCAGTGGGGACAGACGGGTTGGGCACCTGTGTGGGCAGCGTGCAGATGTGACCAGGGTATGAAGGTGAGCGCCTGCATCCCAGATGTGCAGGTGACCACCTGCAGGGGGCAGGGAGGAGGAAGTAGGGGTCGAGGAGCTGGATGGGGTACACAGGTCTCGGGAGGGTGGAGGTGAGACAGTGTGTATGCATGGGGTGGGGGTGAGACAGTGTGTATGTATGGGGCGGGGGTGGGGGATGGGATACGCAGGGAGAGGGGTAGTGGTGGGGCAGGTGACTGCATTCAGGTGCATGGGGCATGGGAGGAGTCGCGGGTTGTGGGGCGAGGGCTGTCCGCATGAGGGTAGCGTGTTCAAGGAACCGGCCTGGCTTCCTTCCTAGTCCCATCTCCCCATCCTGCACTCCTGAGGGTTCCAGGCCTTTGTCTGGAAATGGGCACCCTAGGCTGTTTACACCAGCTGGACGGTCTCTGGGTCTCTGCATCTCAATTCTTCTGCTTTTTCAACCAAAGGGCCTCCCTATGTGGCGTAGAAGCCCCTCCCAGGTCACTTACCCTGGAATCGCTCTCCCCATCTTTTTTCTTTCACTTCTCTAGCTGTTCTTTGGAGCAGGTCACTTTTCTAGCTGTCCTTTGGAGCAGGGGTGAACTCGACCTACTCCTCTTCTGCCATCTTCCTGGAACCTCTTGTGTCCATGTTATTTTAATAACAACAGTGGAGTTTGCTGTTTTCTGCTTACTTCTTCTGCTTACTTTCTTGCTGTTTTCTGTTTTCTGTCTTACTGGTGCCATTGGGCATAACATAGAGGCAACGGGGGAAGGCTATGGCATTGCAGCTTTGGTGTCCTTTCAGAAATGCAAAGACAAAAGGACGTACAGTTCCACCCAGTTCTCCCTGGCCGAATGCACCCTTGTAACTCCTGAGAGAGCTTTTAGTGAGACTCCTGTAGAAATCTGGGTTTGGATTTTTCAAAAACTTTTAAACCAATACTAAAATTATCTCATCTTTTTAGAATGCCTTCCTTAGTTTTTTGTAGATTGGAAAACTAAGTAGATTGGAAATTCTTGCTCTACTCAAACCAAGTCTTAACTCTCCCCTGATTAGAAGATGGCAGCTTTTCAAGTACAGGCTGTGATCATCTCTAGATGGCTGCATTTACCTTCAGTCATTTGGGTGTTCAGAGGCAAACCCTGGTGTGGCCGCCCCATGGGTGGGGAGAGCTGGTCTGTGGCAGGTGGGGGAGATGCCTGGGAGGACAGAAGCCCCCCTGCTCTCCCACCTTTCCCTGTCCCCTTCGCATGTATCAGAAGCAGAAGGGAACCCAAGGGCACAGCAGCCCTGCCAAACATGGGCTGGAGAATTTGTTCCCCATAACACAAAGCAGTGCCCTCTAGCTCCTCGGGGGCTCTTCGGGGGGGGATGCTTTGGCATGGTGACCTTAGGGATTTGTGCCTTTGGTCATGGGAACTTGACACAAAGTCCCTAAGCCCGAGGAAGCTTCATGGTTGAGGTGCCTCGAGGCATGGGGACACGGTCTCTTAGGCCTGTGTGAAGCAGGTGCAGCGGGGAGGCAGGGCCCCGGGAGCCCCTTGGGCAGGGTTACAGTCACCATGGAGAGTCCAGGCCGGCCACAGCCCTGGGGCTACAGCTCTGGTAGCCCAAACACTGGCTTCGGGGAAGTCTTCATTTTTCAAAGTCTATTCAGTAGAAAATGGATTAGAATTGCCCTGTGCGGCTCGATGCCCGAAAGCCCGGTTGGCATGTGGAGGCTGTGGGGAGAGACCGTGTGGGTGGTGAGATTAGTCAGGATTTTGAAGTGACACAGACCTGGCTTTGAGTTCCCTTGTGAGCAGAGTGATGGAGAGAAGCCTGTTTGACCCTGCAGGCCTCCGTGCTTGGAGTGGCCAGGAGAGCCCGGAGCTTGCAGCGTTGCGAGCAGCCAGCGCCCCCATCCTGATGCGGCGTCATGCACAGCCTGGCTGGTTCGTCCCTGCAGCAGATGCTGGGGGGCCTGCCCTGGGAAATGGGGTGACCAAGAGAAGACAGGGAGCCCAGTGCTCGCAGGCCTACCAAAGGGCTAAGCAGGGCCTGAAGGGTCAGGGAGCAGAGGTCTTCCCTTCTCCTGGCTCCATGACTGGACAGCAGGCAGGGCCCTGGGCACAGTTATAAATGGGTGTGGCGCATGGGGGGAGAGTCCTGGGAGGGGGCAGAGGGCAGGTGAGCGGGGCCGGCGGCCAGGTTCGGGGCACAAGGGGCCACTGAAGAGTTTGGGCACTGACCGCGGCCTGGAGATGGGGTGGGCATGCAGGGGAGGGGGGTCGTCAGCCACGGGACACAAGAGCCTGGCTCATGTAGGGGCCGGAAGGGCAGAGAGGGGCTGAAGGGCTCAAGGCACAGGAAGGAGCCAGATCCACAGGACTCGGGAATGGAGGGGATGGAAGGAGGAGGAGGAAGCACCAAGGAGGGCTCTGCCGTCCATCGAGGAGGTCAGGATAAAGACGAGGGAGCAGCCTCAGGTGGCATGAGGAGCTGGCTTTGGGTCACTGCGTTTGGGATCCTATGGGACCTCCAAGTGGAAACATCCGCGTGGCATGTGGAAACGTGATTGCAGGTGGTCCTGGGGAGGGCTGAGGTCTGTGACGTCTCCGCCTGTGGATCATTGAAATCCAGGGAGTGGCAGAGATGAACTCGGGGGCAGGACGAACAGGCAGAGGGACGCAGAGGCACAGACGGGTTTCCCAGATGCCTGAGCTCTTTGCAACAGTTGACCAATTTTGATTCATTATATTGACCAACCAACAAGTAAGGATGAATGCAGAAAGGGAACTTTCTGCATTTTTTGCAGGGTAATAACAGCAAAAATGAAACTTTATTTTAGAGGGAAATCTTTAACAAGTTTAGAAAAATAGCAAGGAGGACTTTGCAGAGACAAAGCATCCTACAAATGTAAGACGTTTGAGGGAAGTTATTTTTATAGATGAAGGCCCAACAATGGCAAGACTGATGTCTAAGCATTTAGTAATTAAATATTACTCTTAAGGTAATTTTCAAATTTATTATTGCTCAGGAGGTAGGATTTGAGACATACAACCACTATCATCTCCTTTTATGCGTATAAGATTGAACTCCTCCCCCCCAAAAAAGTTCCATTCTGCAGATAAATGCAATTGTTTTTAATTGTTTAACTGTTTCCTTCGATAACTTGGGGGATACTTTAATTTAAACTTAGGGTAGCAGAAAGGGTGCAGCAGTCAAAATTAACATTTGGAATGCTTGGCATCTGTGTTCAGCTGTGTATCTTGCCAAGATTTCCTGTAGAATCACAGTGCTTACAAGTTCTCTGTGTGCATAAGACAGGAGACCTGTCGGCATCCACTCTGCAACTGACAGCATAGTCCCTTAGCTGGGAAAGGACAAAAATCATCCAGAAGGCACACTGGGCAAAAGGAGTTCTGTCTGTGAAAAACAAACTCTTATTGTCTCTAAATTGCATTTCTATTTGAGACACTTTGTTTAAAGTAGTTTCTGCAGAGGAAATTAGCTCAGAGTTAATGATCTAAATCTTATGGAAAGCTAAGAATATAAAATGAATGCTGTGTCCAGCTCACACTTTAATTTCTTAGCGAGGTAACGCCAACCAGAAGGGCCTGCCAGAACCCTGAGCCAAAATAGCCAACTCTGCCTCAAGTTGTGAGTTAATGGCACTGTAGCATAAAGGCATTTACAATCTTGCTAATTTATAGCGCACGCACTGGTTGTATAACTAGAGATTAATAAACAGCTCAGAGGTGAGGTAGTGCTACTTACCTCATTTATGTCTGACATTCCGGAGACCAAGAAAGTCATGCAAAGACTTTCCTGAGCCTTTGCAGCTTCTGGCTGCCTCACCTAGAATCCTAAGTTGATTCCAGAAGCTTCTTGGTCTCTGCTTATTTCATGTCATAGATGGGAGCAATTCCTGAGTTATATCCGGACAGAATCTTGAACACTTGTGAATTTTCCCTAAAGACACCCATTGTTCACTGTTCTAGTTTGCTAGCTGCTGGAATGCAATATACCAGAAACAGAATGACTTTTAAAAAGGGGGATTTAATAAGTTGCTAGTTTACAGTTCTAAGGCCAAAAAAAAAAAAAATGTCCCAATTAAAGCAAGTCTATAGAAATTTCCATCTAAGGCATCCAGAGAAAGATACTTTGGTTCAAGAAGGCCGATGAAGTTCTGGGTCTCTCTCTCAAGTGAGAAGGCAATGGTGAACACGGTCAGAGTTCCTCTCTCATCTGGAAAGACCCATGGCAGACACGGCATCATCTGCTAGCCTCGTCTCCTGGCTTCCTGTTTCATGAAGCTCCCTGGAAGGCATTTTCCTTCTTCATCTCCGAAGGTCACTGGCTGGTGACCTCTGCTTCTCGTGGCTATGTCATTCTGCTCTGCTCTCTCTGAATCTCTCTCTGCATCTCCAAAAATGTTCCCTCTTTTATAGGACTCCAGAAACCAATCAAGACCCACCCAAATGGGTGGAGACACATCTCCCCTAATCCAGCTTAACAGCCACTCTTTTTTTTTTTTTTTTTTTTATTAATTAAAAAAAGAATTACCAAAACAATTAGAAATCATTCCAATCTACATGTACAATCAGTAATTCTTAATAACATCACATAGTTGCATATTCATCATTTCTTAGTACATTTGCATCGATTTAGAAAAAGAAATAAAAAGACAACAGAATAAGAATTAAAACAATAATAGAAAGAAAAAAAACAAAAAAAACAAAAACAAAAAACCTATACCTCACATGCAGCTTCATTCAGTGTTTTAACATAATTGCATTACAGTTGGGTAGTATTGTGCTGTCCATTTCTGAGTTTTTATATCCAGTTAACAGCCACTCTTGATTGGTTTACATCTCCAGGGAGATGATCTAATTACAGATTCAAACATACAATATTGAATAGGGATTATTCTGCTTTTACGAAATGGGATTTAGATTAAAACATGGCTTTTCTAGGGGACATACATCCTTTCAAACCAGCACATTCACCTAGCATCTGCCAGTCCTTTGGATGTGAGGGTTTGCACTTTGACCTGCCCCCTCAGACTGTGTCGTACCTTCCCACTTCTTTCTGTTCAGACCCATCCCTGCCCACCATAACATGTATTGCAGGATGAATTCTTCCAAATCCTGAGATTTAGTTTCATTAGGCTGGGCACCACTGGGTTTGTGGAATGGCACCAATGTTACTTTTTAGAATTCTATTTAGTCTAGGTAAAAAAGTTTGGAAGATGTGAAAAAATACATCCTCCTAGTTCCAACCTGAAGAAGTAATCCCCGTCGGCATGTTTATTGATCATTTCCAGTATTTTATCTCTGCACAGATATTTTTAGACAAAAATAGGAACTTTGGGTACACTCAAATCCTTTGAATTCATCAACATTTCGTGAGTGTGTTCCCATGTCCTCGAGGAAGTGTTAAAAATTTTTGACTTCACTCATGTCCTCTAAAAACTGAGAATTCGCCCCCTTCAGCTCCCTCGCCCATCTGCTGCTTCCCTGCACGCACCAGCCTTAAAGCTTGTCTTTAAGCAGAGAATGTAAAATGACCTTGGCATAGCACCCTTAGGAATGAGTGTAAGGTTTTTCTCACTTATCCCAGAGCTGCCAGTTCAACGTCAACGTGGGATGGACCCATGGGCTCCGTTATAGATGTCTTTGCGTTGTAGAGAGCCCAAGCTGGATATGTTGCATGTCAGAACTGTCACCAGCTACATCTGAAAGCAATAATTAAGCACATCATTTAAAAGTGGCCCAGGAGAACTGCACCAACATGATCTCTGCCTTCAGGGATTTACCGCTGTGGGTGAAGGGGTTCTGTTTTGACCCCCTCAGCTAGACTTCTGGCTCTGGCCCACGTGGGTGGGATTTGCAAAGGTAAATCACCGATGCTCTCTGTGGTGCACTGAGTCCTGTCCCCCCAGATACGTGATCAGGCCCTAACCCTGCTCCTGTGGGCGTGAGTGCATTTGTATATAGGATTTTTGAGGAGGGCATTAGTGAAGATGTGCCCAAACTGAATCATATGGGCCTAAATCCAGCATGACTGGAGGCTTTTAGCAGAGGAAATTTGGACACAGACGGGAGAGAGACGGCATGGAGGGAGATAGAGATTGCATTGAGGATGGCGGGCAGGCCCCTGCCAGGGACCATAGACATCACAGGAGCATCCTCCTGCCAACCCCCTCCGGACCGGAGATGATAACCCCCTGCTGTTTCAGCCCACCAGCTGTGGCATTTGTCATGGCAGCCCGGCCATGACTAGATAATCAGTTTTGAGTCCACCAGCTTCAACAGAATGAGTTGACTGTTACCCCCGCAAGCTTTACAGTGTCAACTCGGCAGAAGTGGCCGTGTGTCTCTGGTTTTTTAGAAAGAAGTAGACTGAAGTTAGCACACCACGAAGGCTTTGCCGGTGAAGAGCTGACACAGGTGAATGGGCTGTGGTTGGTCCCAAATGAATGCAGAAGACAAAGATAAGGCAGGGTAGGAATGGGGATTTAGGTTTTCTCCTTCTGGTCCTTTATATCTGTGTTTTGTAGATATGTGCCCCCCCCCCCACAAAAAAAAATTTTGCAGTGCCCATTGTATGCTGTGCTAGAGCACAGATCCAGGTACAATCCTCAACTTTAAAATCCTTCAGCATTGCCAGCATCTGACTTGGACATAATTATCTTTACTACATGACTATCAAACCTACAGTATCACTCAAGTGGCGGAATTACCATTGACCAGGGAGATGTTACTGATTAATGAGTGTGTGGAAAAGTTCATCTAGAAGATGAAGTTTTTGTAAAAAGAACCAAAGGATCCTAGCAAAAGAGTATATGAGAAAGGTGTTATGGAATACCTTTCATTTATGAAATCTGCATATTAACTATAAACAACTATTAAATATTCATTTTGTTGAAATTAAAAAGGAATTAGAGCCTATGATTGTGAAACTGGGATTGAAGTGGAAACTTATAAAATGAAATAAATCCAAAATAGAAAAACATTTCAGGAATTTTGCTCCATTTAAAGCTTCTAGCTTCTTTTTATAGTGACAGAGGGAGGAAAATGCTAAACTTTGTTTTAGTTTGATAAAGTTACCTAAATGCAATGTAGTAGAAATGCATTGGCCTTTACAATGGGAATTTATTGACTTACAAGTTCTGAGGCTCTGAAAATGCCCAAATCAGGCCATCAGCAGGCAATGCTTTGTCCCTGAGGACTGGCTGCTGGTGACCCTCAAGGCACATGGGGTGTCGGCTGGGTTCTCCCATCTCTCCTGGGTTTCCTTGCTTCCAGCATCTGCCCCCAGTGGCTCCCTCTCTGTTTCTGTGGTTTTGCTTTGTTCTCTGTGTGCTTCTCTGAATTTCATCTCTTATAAAGGACTCCAGTAAGAGGATTAAGACCCACCTGGTACCCGTCTCTGCTGAAATAACCTGATCAAAGGGTCCCACCCATGATGGGACACCCACAGGAATGGATTAGCCTTCAGAACATTATCATTTCTGGGGTCCATAGAACCTCCATCTCAACCATGTTCTTGTGGAGAAAAGGGAAAATAATATTGCTAATGGACAGAAAAATCATGAAAGGCATTGTGCGGGCTCAAGTTCATCTGATGCTTGCAGCTGTGATGTTCTCAGAATGTTCTCTGCCCTTTGGTCCTCCAAAATTTTTGATTTTTTAAAAATCTAATTCAGAAATTGATGGTATGCAGAGCACGGTGAAGGCTTGTTTTGCTGAATAAATGACTCCCTGGCAATTAAATAAGATGACCAAATGGGCCCTCTGCCAGTTTGAAACCGTGTGTACCTAGGAAAACCACGTTCTTTAATCCTGGTTCATTATTGTTGGGAGGGATCTTTCTGATTAAGTTGTTTCCATGGAGATGTGAGTCACCCAATTGTGGATGGGACCTTTTGATTAGGTGGTTTCCATGGCGATGTGTCTCTGCCCATTCAAGGTGGGTCCCTTACTGGAGTCCTTTAGGAGGGAACCATTTTGGAAAATGCTGCAGAGCTGACACAGACAGGAGACTTTGGAGATGTAGAAAGAAAACGCCCCCAGGGGAGCCTTTTGAAATGAGAAGCTGGGAGATAAAGCTAGCAGACTTCCCCATGTGCCTTCCCAGCTGACGGTGAAATAGCAAACATCATCAGCCCTTTCTTGAGTCAAGGTATCTGTCCCTGGATGCCTTCATTTGGACATTTTTACAGCCTTAGAACTGTAAACTTACAACCTAATAAATTCCTTAATCCTATTACTGGAGTCCTTTATAAAAGATGAAATTCAGAGAAGCTGAGAGACAACACACAACGAACAGAGCCAACCCATTTCTGGTATAATGTATTCTGACATTTGTTTGATTTAACAAACAAATATGGGTCCTTTAATGGGATGTAGCATTGGGCTCTTGAGGGTGGGTTTGGTAAGGGGTGTCAGCCCTCCTCTGTACTCAGGTAAATCCTTGATGCTTCACTAGAAGAGGCATGCTGAAGTCTTTTAGATGGAACCATATGGAGTTGACTGTTACCTATGTTAAAAACAGTTGAGTATCTGCAGTCTCCTGTGGTTCCACCTGTTACCTTCCAAATGGACTTGGGACATGACTAGTCTGTTAGCAAGGGGAGAGGGTCCATGACTCTAAGGGCAAAAGGCTAGAAGCTTTTCAGCAAAAATGTAGTAGGTAATTGAAAGAAGCAAATTATTTTTGCTCGTCTGGAGTTTCTGGAGTGAAGGAAGATGCTGTGCACTGTCAACTAAAACGAAGAGTACTGAACTTCACCAGCATTTGACATGTGCCCAGATTCTCCGTTGAAGAGCGTCTTTTCCCCAGATGTAAACAAAATATTTCAGTGAAAGATTACATAATTATAATTCTTCAACTCAAGATAAATAGTCTTCTATTTATGAAAACTGATAGTTGTCAAATACCTGAGCAAAACTGGTGTTTATGTTCAATTAATATAGGGCTAGCTCAGCACGTGAAAAGGTTGCTATTCGTCAGATGGGTGTGTTGATAGTTTATTTTAAATCAGTATTTTATATTTTGTTAAAACCATACTTCAGATGGGCCATGGTGGCTCAGCAGGCAGAGTTCTTGCCTGCCATGCTGGAGACCCGGGTTCAATTCCCGGTGCCTGCCCATGCAAAAAAAAAAACAAAAAAAACACACTTCCAATCGGCGCTATTTGGTAGAAAAATGTCATTTTCAAAACTTCACTAACTTTTGTAAATAGAACTTTTATTTTAGATCTGTTTCAGTTTTACAGAAAGATTGTGATGATAGTACAGTTTCCATATGCCCCCAGTTTCTGTTATTAACATCTCATTAACATACTTAGACATTAGTATTTGTTAGACATTCAACATCCTTTCCAATTAATGAACTGATGTTGATATATTATTGTTAACCAAGTCCCCGTTTATTCAGATTTTCTTAGTTTTCAACTAATATACTTCTTGAACCCCAGGATTCGATTCAGGTCCCTAGGTCCCCACGTTTCATTTAGTTGTCTTACCTCCTGAGGCTTCTCTTGGCTGTGACAGTCTCAGACTTGCTTTGTCGACCTTGATGTCTTGAGTTCTGGTTAGGTATTTTGTAGACTATCCCTCAATTGGGACTTTTCTGACGTTTTTATCGTGATTGAAATGGGGTTATGTGTTTCAGGGAGGAAGACCACCAAGGTAAAGTACCGCTTTCATCATGTCATAGCAGGGGTATGTGCTGTCCACATGGCTCGTCACTGTCCACGTTGGGCTTGACCACCTGGCTGAAGGAAGTTTGTCAGGTTGCTCCACTGTAAAGTTATGCTTTCATCCCCTTTCCACACTGTACATTTGGTAGGAAGTCACTAAGCACAACCCACACTTACAAGTGGGAACCATGCTCCTCCTTTAGAGAGGAGAATCTACAAAATTGTTTAGAATTCTGGATGGGAGATTTCTTTCCCCACATGTATTGTTTAGTCAATCGCTTGCTTTATCAATATGGACTCTTGGATATTTATTTATACTTTGGTTTATAACCCAGTACTTCCTCACTTATTTTATTGCTGAAATGATTCCAGCTTTGACCACTCAGAGCTCTTTCAGTTGGCTTCTGTGTCCTGTTGACATACCCCCATCATCGTAGGTAGGTTGGTTGTTTTTGAGCACTTTATTCTTTTCTCGCTTGCAATGATGTCTGAGGCTTATCTTGTATATTTCTAGACCCAATCCTAGAATCAGCCATCTATCTCTCTTATTGGAGAGCCATCTATCCCTCTTATCTTTACTATGTATCTCTTATTAGAGAAAGATAGTAAAAACCAAGGTGCACTCTTTGCTATTGGGGTTTCATTTCTTTTAGGTCCTTTCAGCTGAAAGCGCAAGGAAATATGTGTGTACACTACAATGAATGTATGTATATCTATGACTATTTCTGTATGTGATGATTTGTATCTATATTAGGCTAAATGTGAGTTTGCACTGATGTCTCTGACACTAACCTGTTACCACATGTGGCATGTCAGCCTCTCAGTCATCTGTCACCCCCACCCCAACCGCGAGAAGGTGGCTCTCCCACCTGCTAGCTATTTATTTATTTGCTCAATTCCAGAATACATGAATAATGGTATCAGATTTGTTAATCCAGACCCCAGTGAGGACCAACTTATCAACTAGAGTACAGTTCTCATGTACAGCTTCTTTAGTCTTACAGGAACCCCTCAATTCCAGTTACTTAAGTCAGCAACTTTCGATCACCCACACCCCTCAGTGAGATTGTTTTGTCACATTTGTAATGCCATTAGATTGTTTTGTCACATCATTCTACATCCCATCCTGGGATCCCCTGAACTCCTAAATGATTTCTTAAATTTTCATATATTATAGTTCTCTCTTCGTGCTGTGAAGTTCTATAGACTTTGTCAAATATGTACTGTCATGTACCCACCATTACAGGATTATACTAATAGTTTCACCTATTCAGCCCTCCTTCTTCTCCTCAAACCTCCGCAAACACTGATCTTTTAATCTTCTCTATAGTTTTGCCTTTTCCAGAATGTCATGTAATTGGAATTTTACATTATGTAGCCTTTTCAGGCTGGCTTCTTTCACTTGGCAATATGCATTATGAATCATATGTGTCTTTTCACGGCTTGCTAGCTTGTTCTTTTCATCACCTCTTTATTATTTCTTTTATTACCATCATTTGTATGTCCACAGTTTGTCCATTTATCTATTAAAGGACATCTTGGTGGCTTCCAGCTTTTAGCAATTGTGGATAAAGCTTCTATAAACAATCATGTGCAGTTTCTTATGTGGACCAAAATTTTCAGATTACTTGAATAAACACCTAAGTCCATGATTGCTAAATCATAAGGCAAGACTGTGTTTAACTTTGTAAGGAACTGCCAAACTGCCCTCCAAGAGGGCTCTACCATTTTTGGGGTCGGGGTGGGGGTAGGTGCATGGGCCAGGATCCAGACTGTACCATTTTTGATCCCCACCAGCAATGAATGAGAGTTTTCCTCCTCTTCTTGTTAGCAGTTGGTACTGTTGGTTGTTTGGATTTTAGTCACTCTAATAGCTGTGTAGTGATATCTAATTTTTTTAATCTGCAATCCCCATATGCTTATTTTCAAATGTTTGCTCTTTAGTGAGGTATCTGTTCAGATTTTTTGCCCATTTTTAAATTTGGTTGTTTGTTTCCTTATTGTTGAGTTTTAAGAGTTCCTCGTATAACCTCATTATTTTTCGCAAACAAAGCATTTTACATATTTTACAGACATCAAATGAGATCATTGACTTCTCAATTTAAAACATTTTTTAATTTCTTCAGGATAAGGTTGACCATTCCTTCGTTAATACAAGGTTAGAAGTTTTATTCATTTAGCATTCAACAGTTTTTTTGGACATCTCAATGGGCCAGGCTTATTTTTAGAAGTTTATACTTTGGAAGGACGGTTCAATGGGAGGTATTATCATAGATTCAATTTGATGGGAAACTAGGCAGAAACTTTCAAGCATGTTATCGCCTTAATATCCTCTTTGTCCTTCGCTTTTCCCTGCCTTGGTAACTGCCAAAGCCTTGCGGAGACATATGTGCATTCTCTGGAGGAACAGTAAAAATCTTAATTCTGGGTAATTTTGTTTAATTCCAGACTCTTGAGTACTAAAATGCTCTTCTGTATTATCTCACCAAAGCATTTTGTCCCCTTAGGGAGGGGAACACTTGGCCAACAAAAAGTGCCTGTGTTTTATCTCTTTTCTGTCTAACACTATTTGGAGGCCACCTGGTCAGCACATTTATTGCACCTTAAATTAGAAGTTGGTGAATTATATTTGATTCAACCAAATAATCCAAAACTCCCAAGTCCATGCCTATGAATTGTGATTTCATAGCATCCTGTCCTTTACTTTTCAGATGCTTTTCCCACTTGTTATGAATAAGGTTGAGGAAGTCAGTGAGAGCTTTATTGAGGCAAAACCGACCAATGTTCATTCTTGAGAAGACTTTGACCAACAAATCAAGTGTTAATTACAGGATAAAATCACAGACTACTATATACACAATTAAAGGCATTTTTCTTTAGGGGAAGTTTGTCTTTTTTCTTTTTTTTCTCTAAAGGTTCATGATAAAAAACGCTATGCATTTCATGCTGTGAAAATGAAAATGAATTTTGTTGAAAGCAAAGAAATTAGTTAATGGGATATTTTAGTCTGTTAGTTAGTAGAAGTGGTTTAATGTTTTAAAAGAAAATATTTACTTTGCTCTTGATTTAACTGTACTTAGACATTTGATTCCTGCTATCTATCGAATCTCATGACTTTTTCTGTGACCAGGGAATTGCATTAAATTTTACTAGCTGAGATTTAAGGAAATGAAGCCATAACCTAATTCTCCAAACTATTTTGACTTCAGACGTATAGAATATTTCTCACTTAATGTGAGTTTTGTTTGTTTTTTCTTTTAAAATATTCACTCTGGCATTTACTTGCCACCAGAGAAACACAAAGGTTTGCAAGGGCATTTTGGGTCAGTCCTAAAGCCTGGGCAGATCTGAGTTGGCAGAATATAATCCTGCTAGTTGAAATCTGACCAGCCTTTGAGATTATTCTCATCTGAGAAATACTACAGGAGGAGCCTACTCCTTCATGCTCCTCCAATTCCTCAGTTGCCGAGATGACTTGTTTATTTGGAAGACGCTGTGATGGAGTTTGGACCTCACAATTGTGATTGTTTCTCCCTCTGTGCATTATTTCAATTTAAAAATTCTAAACATATCACCAAACATGTTTGTACCTTGTCGATTTGTAAATTAAGATTCATCTAAGTAAACTGATTATGGTGGGCTTCAGCTTCAAGGGCTAGCTCTCACTTTAGCTTTATTTTCTGTTTACAACAACTGCTACAAAGCAGCTACACTAGAGAGCATTTTGTCTGATTCCTACTTCTGCCTGCCTCCAAGTATATGACACAGGCCAGGAAGTGGGACTGCCCACGGGGATGGTGACTGGTCTTCTCCCTCAAGCCCAGTGAGAGATGGCAGGAGGTGGCTGCCCAGGAAATAGAGCCTGCGGTGGGAGCCGAGGGCTAGGGGCAGTTGACACTTGAGGGAAAAGGAGGCGAGAAGAAATTTGGGTCCAGGAAGGATGCCCAGAGGTGATGACCCTTAATCAGAGTCTTGAAGGTTGAGTTGGAGTTTGTTGGACACAAAAGAGAACATTCCAGTCAGCTGGATGCACAAGAGAAGAAGGTATGCCCCAGAAATGGCCTATAAATAGCTTGGTGATCCTGCAGCATTGCATGTGTGGTGTGGGGGATGCTTGCTGGGAAGTGAGGGAGACGGGCCTGGATCAATGAAGAACCTGCTGTATCACGTTAAGAAGTCTGGACTTAATCCTGAGGACCATGGAAAGTCCCTAGAAGATTATAATTCGGGAAGTGATATGATCAAATTTGTATTCTAGGCAAGTCCATGAGAAGGGCTTGAGTTCCAGCTTATAAAAAGCTGCTTCTAGATGCCCTCAGTCTTTCCATAACTGCTGTGCATTAGTCCCTACTATGGGCCTGGCTGTGTCCACACAGTCCCTCCTATGCTTTCTCTTTCTCCCTAATGGCCGTTATCCACCTCTTCCCAATTGCAAGGTTATCAACATGACTGAGTCCCGCAGTATTAACAAAATATCCATAGGGAGAGAATATTAGGGTGAGGATGTTGCCAGTTGCCATTGAATTCAGCTGCCACAAGGTCACGCAACCTTGGGAAAAACCATTTCAGTTGGGGGTTAGGGGCAGTGGCTCAGTAATTGATTAGGCAGTCAGGATAGTGAAGTCAGGGAATATAGATACTTGCTCTAGAAGTCCAACTGTAAAAGAAAAGAGAGAACCGCAGAGGGGCACCAGAAGGACAGGGTCCTGAAGGAAACCTGAGAGGAAGCAGATGGTGAGAGCTGCTGGATGGATTTGCTCCTAGTAGGCATAAGTGAAGGAGGGTTGGGAATATCTTTCCCACTGTCAATGAAGGAAGACTGGAGGTGGGGGCTGAATGTGGATAAGGTTGTCTGTGGTGATACAGGGAGCTGGATAAGGCTTCCTGCCTGCCTTCTCCTTTCCAGCAAAGGCCTTCTGCTAAGGCTGGTAGAACATGTTAATAAGGAAGGAGACCTGAAGAAGGTAGACAGGAAAAGAAGTGCTTGTGTGGGGATGAGAGAGAGAGATGCTGAGAAGAATTATCAGCAGGACCCCAAGTCCACAGATAGACAGTGATGCCTCTTAGCAAAGCTGGGTGGTATTCTCCAGCCATGGTCAGTAGCCTGATGCGGGAGCAGAGAAGACCCATATTGGTACAGCATGAGGTTGAGATTGAGTTGCGTGGGTGAGATGGGAGGATGTGATCAAAGGAGTTGATGGCATTGACAAGAGTGTGCAGCAGAGAAAGAGAAGATATCCATCTGCTTAGGAAACAATGTGCCACCAGAAGAGAACTGAGAGGAGACAGGGAAGGGTTAGATTGGGAGAACCAAAGGTTGTGATGGGAAGTGAGGCTATCTGACCAGATGATTTCAGTTATGAAGCAGCACCTGCAAAGGACATGTTGGTGTAGATTCAGTAAGACAGGATTTTTAGAGATTAACATAAGTGCCAAGGTGGGACTGGGTTGTCCTAAGGACACTGAAGCCATCTGTGGAGGGTGTTGGGGCTGGGTTTCAGAAATCAAAGTGAAGAGAGAGGTTGGGAGTTGAGCTTCAAAATTATTCATGAACACTGGGGTTCAATATCTGAATAGGAGTGAAGATTGTTACAGCAGGGGATGCACTAGAACGAAGTGCTTCTGTGCATTAAAAATGCTAGAACTCTTAATATCTGATATTAATCACAAGTTCTCACAATAGGTTTTAGGGTTTTAGAACAGATCAAAAGTGCCCCAAGCTATAAATCTATTAGGTTTATGAAAGCATCCTGAAAACTATGCCTGCAAATATTAGCTGTCACATCTCTCAAGGGGCAGTTTTAGAAATTCCACCAATGGAAAGGGAGTTCGTTCTCCTTTGGTTGAGTTTCCCTCACTACAGGAATATGCAAGAACAATGCTGTAGCAAAGCAGCATGTGAAAAGATGTGTCTCTTAAGACGTCATATGGGGGGGGGGGGGAGTTAAAATAAATACAGTAGAGATAGCTTGTTGTCCTCAGCTCTCAAAGATGGTTTTCCATCCTTCACCTGTTTGGAGTTGTTCTGTGAAAAGTTTTAGAAGACTTCCTCCCCATTGCTCCCCATGGCAGCCTGCACAGGAAGCGGAGTCCTTGGAAGGGTCTGAGAGGAAAGGAGACCCACCCCTCCCTTTCTGCCCAGACATGCAAGGCCAGCCCTAGTCCCCAGTGGGAAATTTCCACTGGCGCCTATCTTAGAAACCAGTGACCAGCCAATCGCATCCCGCTGGAGTGTGGAGACACTTCTGAGGCAGTTGGTGGGGACTGTCATGCCTTGTCTCCCGCCTGCATGTGTGTGTATCAGAAGTATACTTTGGTTAAATCGTAGATTTTCTGTGTACCACGACAGGGTTGTCAAAAAGCCCAACCCTGTCTCATCTGATTTTTCTACCCCAGTACTAACGTAACCTACTAAGAGTTATGTTTCCCTTTCAGGATTTCCAAATCAACAGCTATTATTTAAATTCAAGATAGGCCAAAAGTCTATAACTTTAAGGACTTTAGGCTCTTCCTATATGTGTTAAATTCTCCCCTCCCCACTCTTGCCACACGCATAAAGTCTAGATCATGAAATGGTATCGGAGGATTTCTGTTTAGTTGTTTAAAAATTCAATAGTACTGGGGGTGTGAGGATAGTTCAGTGGTAGAATTCTCACCTGCCATGCAGGAGACCTGGGTTCAAGTCCCAGCCCATGCCCTTCCCAAACAAACAAGTGAAAAACCAAACAAACCAAAATTCAGCAAAATGGTGCTGCAATAAGGGGATACTCAATGGAAAAAGAATGAAATGTGATCCCCACCATACAGCATACAAGAAAAAAAGGGGGAAAATTCAATAATACTTAAAACCTTTTTCAGGGTTGCCTGGATGAGTTCTTTGGCTTCTTTCTAATTAGGAAAGACTCACTGGGGAATTAAAGGAGGCATGTCTGAGGAAACTAAGCTTACTAAGAACAATACAAAGTTGTTCTGGATAACTAGGACAGTGTGAAGAGAGACTCCAAAGGGTTAAGCTGATGTCGTTTGGAGTTCGGACTAAGCTGTAGTGACAATTTGCTGGGGAAGTTGTTTAACTTCCCAGAAGATGGGCCCAAGGGTGCCATTGGATCAGTTTGGACCTGGAACCTGGAACTCACTGTTACCCATTGCATTCAAACTCTGCCCATCCAAGTACGCTCTCCTCTGCCTTGGTGGCTCAGATTGGTCATGCAAACCTTCCTAAAGACCCTTGGGGTTCTGGCTGTAGAAGAAGTCCACTTGCTGTGGGATAACTGGAAAGGTTAGGAGGTGAGGAGGCAGTGGGTGCTCCTGCATTCACCATTCCATTTATTTATAGCTCATATCTATCAAGGAATTGCATTTGCAGCTCAAGTACCGAGTCCAAGCAGGAGAAAACCCATTGCAGTGCTCATTCTTTTTATTTATTTATTTATTTATTTATTTATGTATTTATTTATTTTTATTTACATGGGCAGGCACCGGGAATCGAACCCAGGTCCTCTGGCATGGCAGGCAAGCATCCTTGCCTGCTGAGCCACCATGGCCCACCCTGCAGTGCTCATTCTTGACAAGGAAAAACTACACAGTGGTGGTAGAGTTGGGCTGTCTCAAGAGATCGAAGCCTGAGTTCAGTTAAACGTTTAAGATTTTGCAGCCCAAGTGGAAAACTCTGCAGGTGCAGCCACTCCCTGCAGCTTTTCCAGGTAGGTGGGGAGGAAACACAGCACAGCCTTGGACCAAATGAAAAGAGGGTCTAAGATATTTTCATCCAATGAAATCTAGGTAGTTTCTGAAGATATGTGTACCTTTGTTTCAGCGTCCTGAGAACCAGAAACCCGAGTCCTACCTCCTGCAAGCTAAACTTCAAAATGCCCCAAAATGTAGAAGAAAGTCTTTTTTATAATAATAGCCAAATGAACTCTGCCTTACCCTTGATGCTCCAGCCTCACCACACCCCCTCCCTCCTCCTCCTCCCTTTCCCTTCCACTCCTCAGGAAAGCACCTGGCATTTAGCATCCTTCATTCCACACCCAGGAAACAGCAGATAGGCCAGGGACTTTTCCTCCAGCTTATAAGCAGGGACATTTGTTGAGCTGACACCATGAGGCCAGTGGGCTCACCGTAAATGCTTCCATCCATTGTCGGTCTCCACCGAGCTTGCTCCATTGGGCTTGGGGGCCGCAGGCTTGTGTGCTTTCAACATCCGAGCCTCTGTTGGCAGTTCTGCAGGTAGAATCTGTATCAATGAGCCTTAAAATAGCTTCTCTCCACTGGCTGTTTATGCGCCAGAGCCTGTCTGCACTTTCTCAGTCCTTGGTGCCTATTTATGAAGCCAACACCTGGAACAGAGAAGCCCACGCACGGTCTGTATCACCAGCCAGAAGAGCTCAGCATAGCTGCCCTCGGGCTAGGCTGGGTGCCGGGTGCAGCCTTTTCCTGGCTCAGGTGCATTTCACTCTTCCCCCCACTAGCTCCCCTCAATTCAAATCCTTAAAATAACTGCCTTCTCAGGTGCATCCTCCTTTACAGATTACCATTTGAAGACCAGTGTTCTGTAATTGGGAAGAGTGCGATGGAACAGCTGAGCTAGTTGCGGGTCCTCTCATTCAAACAAATTGCCCTCGCCCAAGGCGGAAATGGACGCCTGAGTCTGTGTTTAGGAGACAGTAACGTCTCGGAGGTTCTGCTTCCTTAACAGAACCTAGCTCCGCTGCATGCCTGGTTCTGTCCAGCTCAGCAAACTGCTTCAGAGCAGAACCGTTCCTTAGAGGCATTTTCACTTAATTAGGGTTTGAAGAGGAACATGGAAACTTTAAGATATCCATTTCGCCCGCCATGTCCTTTGGGGGCTTCGGCTGTCCCCTGCTGAGATGGGAAGGAATCCAGGGTCTGGAACTTTCAGGCCCAAGGCTAAGCACAGGTAAGACACTGTCCACACTGCCAGCCTCCCATGATGCATACCTGGCCTGAGAATGTGTGCACAGGGGCTTTCACAGGTTAGTCTTTTCTACCTTGGAATGTGTTGCATCCTCACGCTGTGTAGGCAAATGGTTTCCAGGCACCCCCTCTCACTAGGTTTCAAAGCCAGATGCTCCTTTCTGAAAATGCATCTCTTTCTGGGGCAACGTAATGCCAATGGCTTCCAGCAGTGCTGGGCTCTAGGATAAGAGGAAAATGTAGTCAGTGGCAAGACCTTCTCTTCTGAGCATGAAGAATGACTTAGTACTTTGTGCTAGATGGGACATTATTCATTAATAGCTAAGTTGAATCCTGGGGAAAAAAAGTCACATCATCACTTGGTGATTTCTGACAGAACCCAGGAGTGGGAGTTCCAAGACCACCAAAGTATTAACTTTTAATTAATAGATCTGTTTTTTTTCCCCCCAAGCCCTTTAAGAAATGCTTATAACTTTTCTTGTTAAATCAGGAGACAGAACATCATTATTCAAAGTAAAACCCAGTATAGGAAAATCAAGGTATAAATGGTTCAGCAATTTTTTTTGTCTTATCAAAGATTTATGACTGAGTCTATTTTGGGTCTTCTTTTTCTCTCTTGTGGACTATTTCAGTAGCCTCTTAATTGACCTGTCAGCCTGTATTTCTCCTCCCTCTTTCCCTTTCGTCTGTCCCTCTCACCGCCAGGAGGCCACTGGTCATCCTAGAGTTCAGCCGTGGACTTCTGGACCCCGGCCAAGCCCCCCCAACCCTCAACCCCCACCCCAAGCTGCTCTCAGGAACCCTCCACCCTAGGCTGTGCCTGTCATTCGCCCCTCCTACCATCAGGCCGCCCAGGGGCCTTCTCCCTGCTTACCCAAGCACCCTGTGCTTCCGAATCCTGTCCCTTTGGAGACATGACCCCTCGGCCAGCCCTACGCCCCCCCCCCCCCGCCACTTCCAAACCCTGAAAGCCAACCTAGAAGCCACCTCCTCCAGGATTCTTCCCAGACACCCCCCCAGGCCCTAGCCCGCGGCAGCAGTTCTTTAACCTCACGGGACATGTTTTCTGCTGCATCCCTCTCGCAGCACTTACAGCCTCTGCTTGGTCTGGGAGATGTTTATCTCCATATTTAAGTTAAAAGTTCTTTGAAGGCAGGGGCCTTATTTAAGACTCAGCCTGGTCTACTGACCAGGTCACGGGCCTCACCTGGAGCTCGAGGAAAATGCACACTCCCAGGCCCCAGGTGACTCCCAGGTGACACGTTAAAATTGGAGACGCTCGCCCATCACACCCAATCAGAACCTCCTAGAAGTACAAGCTCCAAATAGCTGTGGAGATGAATGGATGAACTTTAAAAGCTCAGATAGTTCTCCTTCACTTAGAGGAAGATAATCTCATCATCATGCAAACATGGGAAATGGAATCCACCTTGTATCATTTTCTTGTGACTGTTTTTGGTCTTAAAAACACGGAGACCCTTTTCTTCCTTTCATATCTTTCATTTGCTGTTTTCAGGTCACCTTTGGTAGTTCTGCAGTATTTTTCCCTTGTTTTATCATCCTCTCACAGGGCAATAGCTGGCCTTAGGTGAGGAAGTATTGAGAGAAACCTTGCTAATTGGGTCTAAATCAGGATGAGGTGCCAAAAACAATTGCTGGCTTCTAAAGATGAGCGCTCCTATGGCTTGTGTCCTTTTGTCATCTTAGCAGCTGTGTGCTTCGGAACCGAATTAGTGGTAACTAAAGTTTAGGACAATGTCCTCTGCCACGACACCAGAAGCTGAGCATTCCAGTTCACATGTCCTTGCTAATAACCAGAGTAAAAGAAAAAGGGCAGGGAACACACTGTGCTTAATAAAGTGTTAAAGAACTTGACATTAAACTATCTTCCTTTTCTGGGAATAAAAGGAGAGCAGTAAAGAGGAGCCCAAGCCCAGAGCTGAGTCGGGCCACAGGACTACACGCTGTAGGATGTGGGAATTTCTGGGGCCATTTTTGCTTGTCACAGATAACGGGTGACATTTTTGTGGGTGCAGACCAGGTACACCAGATATCCTGCAATGTGTAGGACAGCCACGCGATGAGGAATTGTCCCACGTCAGGCCACAGCATTGGAACATCCCACTAGGCCATTGTGTCTGTGAAAAAGTTTGCGTCTCACTGGAATCTCAGTATATTCGATAAACAAAAAACATTTAAAATGTGTTGAATTTTCCAGGAATGGAATCACTGTGCACATTGGGAGGCTATTGCTTTTCATAGTTTGGTACTTTACCGTATGTTTATTCCAGAAAAATAATGTCACCATGTGTACCAATTGAAATCACACTGATTCTATTGTGAGGGGCACATCTGCCAGCCTATATCTGCTGGTGTAGCTGTACCTGAGCCTTCAGATATTAAGATGCATCTTATTTATTATAAATTCCTCTTTCTTATAGTTGTCCTTTAAATAAGAGTTAAGACATTATGTAGCCTTTTTAAAATTTAAGAGTAGGTAGGGTTTTTTATTATTATTATTATTAATTATGTTTCAGGATATAAAGAGGCGTTGGACTCATAAATTGAAGAACCCCTGATGTAAGACAGGCTTATTTGCACTTGTGTAAGGATAGAGTTTTCATTTGGTAAGGCTGCCAGAATACACAATAGGAGAGATGGAATGGTTTTTATAAAGGAGATTTAATTAGTTATAAATGTACAGTTCCTTGAAGGCAGCTGGCTTTCATCTAGGTTTCTCTGTCACAGGGGAAGGCACAGGGCAATGTCCACTGGCCTTCTCTCCTGGCTACTGGGTTCAAGTGGTTTTCCCCGAGTGATTGCTTTCTGCACCTCCAAATTCCTGGGTCTGAGCTGCCAAGCTCTCTTCTGACCTCTCTCTTTCAAGCCTCCAGCTAATTATATTAAAAGTCACTCATTGTAGAAGGCACTCCCCTTGGCTTATCACAGATGTAATCAGCCATAGATGAATTCCATGTGCTGATGATTTAAGTCCACAGCAAAAGAACAACTGGGCACCATCACCTAGCCAAGTTGACACCTGGACCTAACTGCTACAGAGAGGAAAGGCTCAGTCTTCATCAGAGGCTGGGAAATAGGAGGAGTCATGTCCTGTAGGAAAGAATCTGAAAGGGAGCCCTGTTAGGAGTTGCTGTGGAGGGACCACACATTGGGAATCATGCTGAAACAGAAAGAGCTCAGGTTCAGGGGTTTTTTTTGTTGTTGTTGTTGTTGTTTTTAAATTTTTTATTAATTAAAAAAAATTACAAGAAACAAACATTCCCAACACATACACTCAGCAATTCACAATATCATCACATAGTTGCATATTCATCATCATGATCATTTCCCAGAACATTAGCATCAATTCAGAAAAAGTGATAAAACCACAACAGAAAAATATAACAAACAGAAAAAAAAATTTTACAGGCCATACCCCTTACTGATCCCTTTCATTGATCACTAGCATTTCAATCTAAATCTATTTTAACATTTGTTCCCCCTATTATTTATTTTTATTCCATATGTTCCTCTCCTCTGTTGACAAGGTAGATAAAAGGAGCATCAGACACAAGGTTTTCACAATCACACAGACACATTGTGAAAGCTATATCATTATACAATCATCCTCAAGAAACATGGCTACTGGAACACAGCTCTACATTTTCAGGCAGTTCCCTCCAGCCTCTCCATTACATCTTGGATAACAAGGTGATATCTACTTAATGCATAAAAATAACCTCTTGACTCTGTTTGGAATCTCTCAGCCATTGACACTTTGTCTCATTTGTTTTTCTCAGTCCCTTGATGCTGGGTCTCAGCTCATTCTAGAGTTTTTCTCAATCCCTTGATGCTGAATCTCAGCTCATTCTGGGATTTCTGTCCCACGCTGCCAGGAAGATCCACACCGCTGGTAGTCATGTCCCACGTAGACAGGGGGAGGGTGGTGAGTCTGCTTGTTGTGTTGGCTGGAGAGAGAGGCCACATCTGAGCAACAAAAGAGGTTCTCTTGGGGGTGAATCTTAGGCTTAATTTTAAGTAGGCTTGACCTATCCCCTGTGGGGTTAAGTTTCATATGAACAAACCCCAAGACTGGGGGCTCAGCCTATAGCTTTGGTTGTCCACACTGCTTGTGAGAATATCAAGAATTCAACTTGGGGAAGTTGAGTTTTCCCCCATTCTCACCATTCCCCAAAGGGGACTTTGCAAATACTTTTCCACTCACTGATCAAATCACTCTGGGCTTTATCAGGGCATCACTCTAGAAAAACCAACAAAATCTCATGTCTTATCCAAGGTTCCATGTACTTATGTTGTTCAACCAAGCTATCTACATAAGTTATATTAGGAAATGCACTAGTCGAAGTATAGATTTGTACCAAATAGACAGTTTTTGCTTTAGTCTCACACATTAGTTGAAATTTTAAAATATTAAGTACCATCTGTTTTTAGCACACTGCAGTAATGACATTCTTTTGTTCTTCCTCATGCAAAAACTTTTTAAATTTGTACATTTAGTCACTATCATTATACACTCTAGGCATTCCTAGATTACACCATCTCAATCTTTATCGTCTATCTTTCTTTGTGATTTCATTTATGCCCCAGCCCTCCTCCATCTATCCTTCTCATATGCAGCTTCATTCAGTGTTTTAACATAATTGTATTACAGTTAGGTAATATTGTGCTGTCCATTTCTGAGTTTTTATATTCAGTCCTGTTGCACAATCTGTATCCCTTCAGCTCCAATTACCCAATATCTTACCCTATTTCTATCTCCTGATGGTCTCTCCAACGAAATATTCCAAGTTTCTTCACTAATGTCAGTTCATATCCGTGAGACCATACAGTATTTGTCCTTTTGTTTCTGGATAATCACACTCAGCATAATGTCCTTAAGGTCCATTCATGTTGTTACATACTTCATAACTTTATTCTGTCTTACAGCTGCATAATATTCCATCTTATGTAAATGTCACAGTTTGTTTAGCCAACTGTCTGTTGATGGACATTTTGGCTGTTTCCATCTCTTGGTAATTGTTAATAATGCTGCTATAAACATTGGTGTGTAAATGTCCATTTGTGTCCTTGGCCTCATGTCCTTTGAGTTAGAAGCAGCATATAGATGGGTCCCGTTTTTTAATACATTCTGCCAGACTATGTCTTTTGATTGGAGAGTTTAATCCATTAACATTCAGTGTTATTACTGCATGGATAGTACTTTCTTCTACTATTTTGCCTTCTGGATTTTATATGTCATATCTAATTTTCCTTCTTTTTACCTTTACTCATAGTCTTCCTTTCTACACTCTTCTCCACACCTCTCTCTTCTGTCTTCGTATCTGTCCCTAGTGTTCCCTTTAGTATTTCTTGCAGAGCTGGTCACAAATTCTTTCAGTGATTTTTTTTGTCTGAAAATGTTTTAATTTCTCCCTCATTTTTGAAGGACAATTTTGCTGGATATAGAATTCTTGGTTGGCAGTTTTTCTCTTTTAATAATTTAATTATATCATCCCACTGTCTTCTCGCCTCCATGGTTTCTGCTGAGAGATATGCGCATAGTCTTATTGGGCTTCCCTTGTATGTGATGGATTGCGTTTCTCTTGCTGCTTTCAAGATTCTCTCTTTCTCTTTGACCTCTGACATTCTGATTAGTAAATGTCTTGGAGTACGTCTATTTGGATCTATTCTCTTTGGGGTATGCTGCACTTCTTGGATCTGTAATTTTAAGTCTTTCATAAGAGTTGGGAAATTTTCAGTAATAATTTCCTCCATTAGTTTTTCTCCTCCTTTTCCCTTCTCTTCTCCTTCTGGGACACCCACAACACGTATATTCATGCGCTTCATAGTGTCTTTCAGTTCCCTGAGTCCCTGCTCATATTTTTCCATTTTTTCCCCTATAGTTTCTGTTTCTTGTCGGATTTCAGATGTTCCATCCTCCAGTTCAGAAATCCTGTGTTCTGTCTCTTGAAATCTACCATTGTAGGTTCCCATTGTTTTTTCCATCTCTTCTACTGTGTCTTTCATTCCCATAAGTTCTGTGATTTGTTTTTTCAGACTTTCAGTTTCTTCTTTTTGTTCTTTCCTTGCATTCTTTATAGCCTCCCTCAATTCATTGATTTGGTTTTTGATGAGGTTTTCCATGTCTGATCGTACATTCTGAATTAATTGTTTCAGCTCCTGTATGTCATTTGAATTGTTGGTTTGTTCCTTTGACTGGGCCATATCTTCAATTTTCCCAGTGTGATTTGTTATTTTTTGCTGGCATCTAGACATTTAATTACCTTAATTAGTTTATTCTGGAGATTGCTTTCACTTCTTTTTTCTAGGGTTTTCTTGCTGGATGAATTTGTTGTCTATCTGTTCTTTGACATTCTGTTCAGCTTTATCTGGACCTTTAGCTTAAGTTTTGTTTAACAGAGGAGAACTTTTCAGGTCTTGTTTTCTTGTTTCTTGCCCTGCTTGTGTGGTGCCTTTCCCCACACACACACTTAGGAGGGTCTACTTAGATATTATAGACCCCAGCCAGATTTTCCCAGACCAAACTGGCCTCCTATCAGGAGGAAAGAGTCACCTGCGTTGGTTTTCCCTAAGGGTGAGACCCAGCAGGTTGAAAGACTTTCCTGTGAAGTCTCTGGACTCTGTTTTTCTTATCCTGCCCAGTATGTGGCGCTTGTCTGACTGCAGGTCCCACCAGCATAAGATGATGCGGTACCTTTAACTTTGGCAGACTCTCCCTGCTGGGGGTGTGGTGGAGACAGAGGAGAGGCTGTAGGCTGGTTTTAATGGCTTCAAATTACCAAGCCCTGGTGACTGAATTCCTTGAGGGAGGGATTCCACCCTCAAGGTGGGGCTTCACCCCTCCCCTGGGGAAGGCACAAGCGCCAGATAAGCCTCCAAAAGAGCTCACTTCTGCCTATGCCTGGGGCAGTTGCAGCCTGAAAAGCCCTGCCACTGTATCCAGAGGCAGTCAAGCCTTTGTAGATACACAGCCACAAAACCTCTGTTTCCTTCCTTCCCCCCACCCCCCCTTTTTCTGTCAGTCCTGCCCCCTTGGCACTGGGGCAAAAATGAGCAACCTCCACTTTGATCAGGTTCACCTAAGCTGGGGGCTTATTTTTAGTAGTCAGAATTTGTTAATTAGTTCCACAATTGGCATTTGATTGTGCCCAGTCCCTGCTGCTGGTAAAGTCCTTTCCTTTCCCCTCTGGGAAGTGGCCTATCGGGGAGGGGCGCTGGCCGCTGCAGCTTTGGGAACTCACGGTTCTGGGGGGGTGCTCACAGCTGGTCCAGCTGTCCAGACTGGGGTACGCTGTGTGTCTGGTCACTGACGTGGCCCCAGGAGCTGTTCTGTACTGTTTCTGGTTATTTAGTAGTTGTTCTGGAGGACGAACTACAATGCGCACATTGTTAAGCTGCCATCTTGACCCGGAAGTCCAGGTTCAGGGTTTAATATACAAGAGTTCCAAGCTTGTCCCTGCCTCCTGGGGCTGTGTGATCTCAGTAACCCCCCTGCCTCTGCTTCTGGGGGTGTATCTTAGTCTGCCAGAGCTGCTGTGACAAATACCACAAGCTGATTTTGTCTTAAACAACAAGCATTTTTTAGCTCATAGTTTTGAGGCTAGAAAAAGTCTTTGGACTTGTCAATGTATTGGCAAAGCTTGCTGTTTCCTGGAGTCTGTGCGTCCTGATGCTGTCAGCTGAAATCCGTGGGGCCCCTGGCTTCGGTCTCTGCCTCCATTACATGTGATGTCTTCTTTATTCTGGTTTCAGCGACTTCTGGTTTTGCCCTGAGTTCCAGCTTCTGGCTCCTTCTTGTGGTTCTTTGACTTTTGGCTTCCAGTCTCTACCTCACACCTCCAGTAATACAGGTTAAGACCCACCTAGACCCAGTTAGCCTCACCGTAACTAGTAATACCAGCTTCGAAGGTCCTGTTTCCTCGTGAGCTCACACGCTCAGGAACACGGACTGACAGAAAGAATATTCTGCCACAGGGTAGAACAGCCAGAGATGCAGAAACATGAATGATGTCCTAATGTCCTGGGGCCACTGAAAAGTGGAAAATAGAGAAACTCTATGACTGGCTTCCAGAGAAGTTGACCGAGCTTCCTGAAATGCCACAGGGATTGATTGTGGGGTTCAGGCTCCAAAACCCAGGTTCTCCAGGTGACTGTGACACGAATCCCAGACTGTGTCCAATGTCTGCCTCAAGCCACGCCCACCCTTTCTCGGTTTGCCTGTATGGAACATTTCCATAAAATTCTACCAAACACTGCAACTTTATGAAGAAAGAGGATATATATATTTTTAAAGTATGTATTTCCCCGGGCTCACCCTCTTCTCCCTCAGCTACCCCAAATCCTGCCCAGAGCCAGCACTAGCTCCTTGGGCCCAGGTGCTTTCCTTCTGATTCCACCCATCAGTTGAAGGAATTTAAGAGAGTCTCTCTCCCAGGCCACATTTCCTCCACCACCAACCGTTGCTGTTTTCCTTCTCTTTATACCCCGAGCGCCTATGTCAGTTCTAAATCCAGCTGAAACCTTTCTAATGAGTCCTTTCTAAACTGGCTTTCTAAACAAGATGCAAGAAGGATAGATGGGACCGATTTTCCTCTCTTCTTAAGCGTGGTTTTACTGTTGTCCTGGGCACCTGAGTCACCCACCTAGCTTGGCCCGCCCAAGAAGTCGTTGTAAGACAACGTGAGGTGCAGGCTTTGCATTCAAAAGCCCTTCCCATGGCGATGAGGAAATGAATCCTGGCTTGTCGGGTGAAGAGATCACTGTTTTCCTGTAGAAGTGTCTCTGATTTCTTTTAAAAGAGAGAAGCTGGTCAATAGAATAGTGATCATGCGTCCTGACCTCCCTGTCCATTTCCCTCCTCTTCTTCCCCATCCTTGAATTTGCTTGTCCGGTGTGTTTCTCGCGGTTCCCTCTGCTCTTGTCTTTGGTGACAAGGTCTTTAACGAATGCAGTATAAGTACAACTCCCACCTGCACCTAAAGCAGCCGCTTAGGGCTGCAGGCCTGGCTCCTTTAAGCTGCCGCCCGCTTTTTGGGCGGGGTCTTCTCAAGGCCTTGAGCTCTGTGAGATCTGGGACAGTCAGCTCCTCTGTCTGCCGTGGATCCGTGCCCTTTGCCCTGACATTTCCCTCTGCGCCTGGCATGTGACAGTTACACCCGGGTCATCATTTTTCTATCAATGACATTTTCATAATGTGCTAAGTCTCATGATGTGAACAACACCAAAGAGGCTTTAAAAATGACGAGAACGCTCCTCCAAAGCATTTGATATTAAGGTACGGATTATAAAGCATGTGGAAGAACTTCCACTGCCACTCCCCAGACAGCCCGGGGAGTCTGCTGCCCAAAGCCCAGCACCACCCCCAACACCCCCCACCCCCCCCACCCCGCCTTGGGTCACCCCAGCTGGAAGCACTTTCCCCTTTTCAGAATTCCAAGAGGCCTTTTGCTTGCAACAAGCTCATGTCATGAATAAACCATCCCACCTTCCAGTGTTTATATTCATGTTGTATCTTCCTGAATGCAGCACAGTGCACGCTGCTCATGGGCAGGACACTGCCTCGGGGAGCTGGTGTTCCTGAGAAGGTCCCACGAGCTGGTGGATGACCCCCCTTTCTGCACTGGGTGCCTCCGCGGTTGTGTCTGCACGGACAGTGTGATGTCTGCCTGATCCTGCCACTGCCTTGAGTCATTTCACACACTCACCCCTGGGACCCAGCGAAGCCACACTGCACTCATGTCTCCTTTTCCCTCCTCCTGCCACAGCCCGTGCAGGGCTGATAGGGCACCTCGGGGCATGCTTAGGTGGGGAGAATGTGGGGAGAGGGCAAGACACAGGGTCCATCCTCTTGGCTGTGACATTCCGGCAGGGACAGCAGCTGATACCCAGATATGGGGAGGAGATGGGGAGACACGCGTGCTCCTCTGTGGAGAAGGGACACTGCGAGCAGAGCCCAGGGAGGGGAGGGAGGAGGCATCCTTTGGATGGGGTCTGCCCGGGGTCAGAGGAGCGGCAGGGGGTGGGGCGGGGGGATGGAGCGGGCAGGGGTCAGAGGTTGCAGGTAGGTTCAGGACTATGCTCCGAGGAAGAGGGGAAGCCATTGGAGGACTTTGAGAAACTACATAATTAAAAAAAAAAAAGGCCGAGTTGCTGTGTAAAGAATGGGGGGCAGGGTACGGAGGGAGGGCACAGCCCTGGGAGCAGGGGGCCCCTGTATAGCCTGAGCTAGAGGACAGTGGCTAAGCCTGGGGGTGACAAGTAGTGGGTCGCAGTTCATGGAGTTGAGTGCTGCTGATCAGGCTGGGGGCCTGGGAGAGAAAGTGTGGAGTCGAGAGGGGCTGGAAACTAGCTCGTGGCAGCAGTAGCTGGAAGACTCAGCCTTCCCCTGCTAAGGGGGCAGGTCTCAGGGAAGATGAGGTCTGAGGCCCAGGCGGGGTTGGGACACCTTGTGTTTGAAGAGCCTGTTGGGCATCCGAGACTGTTGGCTCCGTTTGCCTCCCAAGACCGTGAGCTCCTAGCCTGGGTCATTTTTGCGTTCTCATGTGAGTGTGAGGAAGTTCGGCTCCAGAACCCCTGGCACATTCATTGGAATCGATAAATCCAGACTTGCCTGTGTGGAGTTTTCTTAAAGAGATCCAGTTTGCCTTGCGGCTTCATATTCTTTTTTATCATAATCTGTAAATGCAAAGAGACAATTGGAAAAAACGCTGTATGAAAGTTTCTGAGAATGGATAGAACCAGAGATGATGCTGACAGGAGTTTTAACAGTGAAAAATAGAGAGTACTCAGACCAAATCTAAGTAAATTAGTCACTCTGATTGCTGTGCCTCTCTCACCCAAGTTAGCTGACTCAACCAACAGCTGCTTCTGTGCAACTCGTCCACATTTTCTTTTTGCATGAAAAAAGTATTCCAATTTGCTGGTGCTTCCTCATTTGCAAGTTTGTTATAGGTCTTTTTATTTTTGGGGGGGAGTGGGGGAGCAACTGTCCATAACAGTTTAGAAAATTCTTTCATCTGTTCTCAGTTCTATGGAGCCAACTGTGTCGCTTGTGTCCCCGTGGCTTTTGTTTCAGAGCCACCATTTAGCTTCCTTAAGGACTTGTCTGGAAGCCTTCCTTGGACCTGATTGAGGATGTGTGGTGGGTGGGGTTGGGGTCCCGGTGGGCAGTGACCCCTCAGACAGAGGGAACAGACAGAGGGAACATGGTACCTTGGAGGGTGGGTGAGTGGTGGGTGTGTCTGCAGTGGGGGCTCTGTAGGGGTGGGGAGGGAGGAGAGCTGAGGCAGAAAGGACAGGTGACAGGCAGGTAAGAAAGGTCCCAGCAGCTACACCAAGGAGTGTAGAAAATGGGCAGTGTCAGAGAGTTCCTGAGCCTGGAATGATGAGATTTGTATTTTGAGGCAAAGCTAATCTGAGTCCCAAATGAGGAACATTTATCATCATTATCATTTTTCATTATCGTTTATCATGAGGATGAATTTCAAGAGATGACGAAGGTCTGCTAGAGTTCTCAAAGCAGCACCTGGCACACATTCCACGCTCTGGGAGTATTTATAAAGTAAAGCCAATGAAAGCAGAAACATGTGTGATGGGGAGGAGAACACAGAATTGGAGAGACGTCCTCGGCGTAAGGTTGCAGTGTCACTGGGTGAATGGTGATGGCATTCCAGGACGGGGAGCAGGTGGGAGAGGTGGGTGGCAGAATGGGGGCTGGAGTTCTTCTCGGAACATGCTGTTTTGGTGGAGTCCTTGGATTATCCTTTAGGCAGCTGGAAATATGGGTCTGTGTGTGATTCAGCCTGGAAGATGTTTAGAAATCTTCAACGTCCAGATAGAAATGGAAGACCTCACTCCAAGAAAACAGTGAAGCCAGGAGAGAGGATGGTCAAAGGTGGGATATGGGGGGAACCACACATGAGCCTGCATCTCTGACACCAGTCATCTGATCCTGTCGTTGATATTCAAATTCTGGTTGATGTAACCTCTCCTGAAGATTTTCTGGTAAATGACTGGTAAATGGACCAGGAGACTATTATCAGATTGTTGTTTTATTTTAAAAATATACAAAATGTTTGATTGCCCTTCTCCAGACAGTGGCAGCCAGTGTCAATGAAGATGTCTTAGCAAAGGTGTCTTTCTATTAGCAGGACACACCACAGTCGCTATTTAAGCCAGTGACCAATGCAAATCACTGCACCTGCTGTCTTCCTGGTGGCATCGGGAATTTGCAACTGTGGACATAGCTGTTCTGTTCTTAATATTGTAAATCATCGCACAGCAGAGACTTCCCGAACCTTTAAACAGTTGAAACAGGGCGTTATTTTGCTCTAAACCTGGACGGCACAATAAGAAATCAAATGGCCTGCTCTTGCCAGCTGAAAGTTATCACCGAAGAGATCATGGCACAATGATAAATTCTTATGTTTGTGGCTTTTCCCCAAAACTCCAGGTCCTTACACATGGCATCTAAAGCTGCCCCTCTGGCCAATTGGTGTATCTTATGACCCGCAGGCAGCTGCTGGCCAGTGCCGAGAGCTGCTCTCCGAGGCCGCCAAGCGCAGTGGGGAAGGCGGAGGCGCCGCACACGTGTGCATGGAAACAGCCCTTCAGCCACGGCCTTGTCCGAGTGATAAAAATAACCCGACCTTGGTGGGGAGGCCTGAAGCCAAGGGTCCGCTTTCACTTCCTGCCCTCTGTTGGCATTCCGCAAAGGACATCTTGTTTTCGTGTTTGGAATGTGATGTTGCTGGCCTCACTGATTTAATGGTCTACTGTCTGCCTGCTTCTCCGCTTGTGTGTTTCGTCCCTTGGACAGTTGCCTTTTGTATTCCTCGTGTTGCTTGTTCTTTCCTATAAGAGACTGATAACATCCCTCCATGCCCCAGTTAGCAGCCACCTCGCACCTGGGTTGAATGTGTTTCCTGTTTTTTAGACCTCAGCTGCTTAATTACTGGGCAACAACTTAGCACATCAGCAATTCCCTCAAAAATCTGACTTTATTTTTTTCCCCCAATCTTGGGAGATTCTTTTAGGCCCTGCCTTGTGATACTAGATGTGTTTCCCCCAAATATCAGACCAGCATTCCGATTTTGAAGATGTTTGCAATTGTCTCCTTTTAGAAGCTTTTACTGACTTGTGGATATAATTTCTCCTTTTTCCTCTGCTTTGCGTGAAGCCTCTTCTCAAGAGCGGTGACATTGCAAAGCCCATGTTGGAAGCCACGCAGCGAGGCTCGTGGGGATTTTTAGTCCCTGAAAGCCGTGGCCGCTGGGGGTATTTCCTGCCCAGACTGCCGGCCGGTGGACTTGGCCAGCACCGGGCACTGCCTGGCCTTTCAGCAGGGCCACTGCCCTGGTCCCACACACTCTGGTCCCGCTGGGACAGAACCGCACGCTTCCCCACCCCGCAGGCTGGGGGCAGGACGGGACAGAGCCCCCCTGGCCCCTGAGTGGCCTGTCATTATGGAAAAAGGGGACATGCGGTCACCACCTGAGCCTCAGATCATAGAAAGTCCTTCTCAACTCCTAGAGGTGTATTGACATTACTGAGAACATTTGAAATTTCCCCAAAAAATCAGGGAAAAGAAAAATATAGCTTAAGGTCATTGGGTGCTAGAGTTCAATTTGTCTTATCTGTGCTGCACTTGAAGTGCGTTGAGGGGCTGAGCAGCGTCTGGGGTCCTCTCGGCAATCCTCTCCCACCGCCCCGCCCTGCCCCCCTGGGGCTCCCTGCTAACCGATAGCACATGTGTTGCAGAATGGAACCTGGGAAGGAATGCGGGAGGCCCCGGTATGGAAATACCATTCCAGATTCCAGCTGCCATTAGATAATACGCTGGCTAGACGGACAGAAGGCACCCCAGAAAGGGGGATTGGGGTTGGAAAAGAATCAAAGGGCTCGTACAGCCCCTGCAACTGCCTACGATTACACAGCAGTAGGGAGGCCCGGACAACTGGACGGAGACCAGCTTCAAACTCCCCAGCAGTTCCCCTGCCCTTTGAGAACGGGGTGGAGCCTACCAAATGGGGAACGGGGCAAGCCGCCCACTTCCTGAGGGCTGAGTCCTGTCCACGGGTCCTGAGCTGTGTCTTTTGTTCTGTGAAAGAGTCGCAGGTATTGAGTCCCGTCAGAAAAGCCTGTCCTTCTCCATCGTACCCTCCGGACCAGGATTTCTTTGTCCCTCCTTGTCCTTGTTCTGACACAGGGCCCAGAGGAACTTGGGAGTCCAGGTCACATCTGGTAAATGTCAGCCGACGTCCGTACTCCTTCAGTTTCCTTTGTCCCCTCCACCTGACACAATGTCCTGCATGACATATTTGTTGAATGAGTGGATGGCTGTGGTGCCAAAAAACAAAAATAAAACAGGGAAGAGGTTGTGAGTGGAGGAAAGAGTGAGAATACACCCCGGTCCTGAGGGTGAGGAGTGTGCCCTCAGCGCATGGGGCAGTGTGGCGTGAGTGTGAGCTTTCCACGTTGCACTCCACGGACGGGTCTCTCTGTCTCTGCCTCCCTCCCTCCCGTTCCCACACAGAACAAATCTGCACCCCATATCACACTGTGGGACTGACAGTGGACATTCATGTACTGAAGTTTCTGGAAGAGTCTGCAATGAAGATACCTGGCCAATCTTCTCTTACTCAGCTTTTCCCCCAACACATTTGGCCTTGGAACTCTGCAGATATCTCTGGTCATCCTGAATCCACTGAACACACCATCTCAACCCTGGCCAAGATGAGAAAAATCATCATAGGCTTGAGTCCAGCTGGCCTGGGCTTGCATTCTGGGTGGCCACTTACTGCCTGATTTTGAATCAAATTAAGTAACCTCTAGTCCCCCAGTTACTCCTCGGTAAGAAGAGATGGTTTGTGCCCTAAGATGGGAGACTTATGCCAGACATTGTGGGGTAGCCTCCTTCTGGCTCCCAGCACAGGGTCCCTTGTGAATTTCCACATGGGGATGTTACATTTCCCTGCACAAAAGCCACCAGCAAGCGGGGGACTTGTCAGGATGCCATCTATTGTCCTTAATCTTCTTGGCCAGTAGGAGACAAGTCTGCAATTTGCATTTGTAAAATGGAAATAATTGTCTTTGAAAAAAAAAAAACTCTTTTCGCATAGGAAAGATATGACAGAGGCCCATAGTTGGATATGACTTTAACTTCTTGTCTCCCGAAGTGTTAAATAACAAATTAGGCATCTTCCTCCAAGTCTCCCTTTTCAAAGAAGATTGACCCAGTGGGGGTCCTAGAGGGCTGTGGGTCCTCATCCCAGAAGTTCCACCATGGCTCAGCCCCCTTCATGAGATGGAGCATATATAAAAAAAATACTGTCAAATATTTAAGTGTCAATGACTGTTAGCAATTTAAAGACTGAAATTCTGAGCAGGGGTCTCTCTCCTTGCCGTGGTAAACTGCTGGCTTCCCCAGTGCCTGCACCCATACCTGGGAACCCCAGGCTCCATGGGGGGTACCTAGAGCCTTGTGCTCTGCATGTGCAATGGGGCGCCGGGATGGAGAGGCCTTGGACCCCGGGAGAGTGACTGCGACAGAGTTAGGCTGGGAGGGTTAAGAAAGGAAGCTTGCTTTTTGGCAGCTCCGCTGGGAGGGCACCAGAGTGGATCTCAACTCACCTTTGAATTTCACACCTGCCTTTTCCCTGGGAGTCGAGCAGTAAATATTGGGCAGGTATTTGGGTATTCAGTGGGTGATAAAATGTGCTAGGGATACAGTGATAAGGGGAAGGAAAGATCTGAGAAAGCCGTCCCTGAATTGTTCTCTGAATGAAGAAATGATGCAGACCCTGTTACTTTTTTTTGGATGCTATTTGTTGAATTTTGTTGGTGGTGGTTTTTTGTTGTTTTTTTTTTGGTGGGAGTTAGGGTGCTTGGGCCAGGAATCAATCCCTGGTCTCCCACATGGCAGCTGAGAATTCTACAACTGAACTACCCTTGCACCCCCTGACCCTCTTACTTCTTCAAAGCTGATGCTTGCAGCCCCATGAACTGTATTTCTACCTGCATACCTGGGCCTGCAAGTCCTGGCTGGTTCCTTGCGGGGCAGCCCTGCAGCTGTGGCCTATGAGAGTGAGCTTAGGGTCCTTCAGTGACACTAACAGGAGTTAGCAATGAGGACTTCACATCATGTGCGATAAAAGGCTCTTCCAAAAGGAAAAAGAAATCTCCTTTTTACTCTCTAAGGTTGAAAAACGTATGCACTTAGGATGGGTCAGGCTAGAAAAGAGAGGGAGCTGATAGGTGGCTCCTGAACTTTGTTCAACAGCAGAGAGAGGGCAGGAACACTACTGCTTTTTCCTTTTAAGACTCACTTCCCCTATGGCCCATTGATAAGAAGCTCTCTGCCCTTCAATGTGAACTCTTAGCTGTGGGATTTTATTTCCCTCCCTGAGCTGGTGTTAGTTTCTCTGGATACACAAGGTGACCTGAGGAGGAGCAGATGAAGTCCACATCACAGTTTATTTGTAGAATCTGTGCTTGCTCCTTGGGGGTCCAGGCAGGGGGCACCAGGGGTGCGAGGGTATTTCAGTAGTAGAATTCTCGCCTGCCATACAGGAGACCCGGGTTCGATTCCCGGCCCACGCACTTCCCAAAACAAACAAGTAAACTAAAAAGAAAAAACAAATAAACAAAAATTCAACAAATAGTACTGCTGTATGAAATGTGCTCCCCACCATAGAGCATGCAAAAAACAAAAAAACACAAAGGCATGTGGCACCTACTGACATGTACCCAAGATGCTTGCTCGATCTCATCTTCCAGCATGAAAGCAGGAAGCAAGGATCCCAGCTAATGGGGCCACTCCACAAGTCATTTCATGAAAAATGGAAATAAGTAGAAATGCCTGGAAGGCTGAAGGTGTTTTTCTGCTGTGGGAAGGTCAGAGTGGAACTTTAAATCATATATTTTCTGAAAATTGGTGTTTCAGAAGACTCTGTCGTTATAGCCTTTGGATGTGTTCGCTGGTGAAAGATACTTTAGGTTTAGGTTCATGGATATTTGAAAGGGGATGCAGCCAAACCAGGACTCTCCTTCTCTCTTTCCACCACAATCTCTCCCAGCTTACCTTTCGAACACGGTCAGCAGGAGCTGGGCGTATTTTACAGTTTTGCTTTTGTCTTTTAGGGAACTTGGGAGATGAGACTTCAAAATATTTCTTTGGAGACAGTGACGGAAGGTCTGGTTGATTGTCAGCAGAGGTAGATATGAAGTTGTGTTCATGCTCTTTTGGGTAGGCTCGAGGGGAAGCGTTGCTGGTGATTTCAGTGGCCCTGTTTCGGCGTGAACAGTGCACCTGTGTTCAGGGGCGCCCTATGCTGAGCGTGAGGCAGGTGGACAGGCCAGTTAGGAGGGAGACAGGGCAAGTGCTGTGGATGTATCTGTGGGTTTCTAGCCAAGTGGGGCCTTCGGTGTGACGTTGACATGAAACTTTTGTACACTTTCATATCTGATGCCCCCTTACAAAGGGATGGTTTTGAGTAATGGTTGTTTTGCTTCTTTTGGATACCACCTGCAGAAATGGGCTTGTTTGGGCTGTTTATGGACTCCAGAAAGGTGGTATATTGGCCGCATGAGAGATTATGCGTTGGATGGGTGTTTTCTCATTTCAGGGTGCCAAGCTTGGAATCATGGGCAAGCTCATGGTGAAAGGCCCCACGCTAGAGGTGACAGTCAACTTGTAGAGCTTCGGTTAGTGGTTTTGGTGGACATCCTTCTTGGAAATGATGGCGTCAATCTAACTCTCTTCTGAAAGGCAACTTAATCCCCAGCAGGAGAGCTTCAAACCGTTGTTTTAAAACTAAATCCTTATCTCCATGTTAACACCTAGCCAATTCCTAAAATAGTTCTGTTTACATGTTATAAAATAAAGAGAGCTGGCTGGGTGGCTTTGAAGATGACTAGTTCTGTTAGTCCACGTTAAGCTTTCTTCCTGAAATGTGAGTATCTTTGCAGGATGGCCTTAGGAGTAGATAAGGGCTATTCCCAAAGAAATAACCCCTCAGCTCAGCCGGGTTGTATAATCTGTGCCAAGCAGCTCTTCAGCAGATTCTTAAGTGGGAGGGAGGGAGGGAGGAAGAGAGAGAGAAACCACCTACAGCCCCAGTGAGTTCCCTTCATTGGTGATGGAGGCTCACGTGTGGTGCTCAGTGACCTCCACTATCTTCGTAATAAGCCCAGCGTTCATCGGAGAAGCCACCAGTCTCTCCTGAGTGCCTCTTAATCTCAAGTCAACAACTTCTAGCATGGAAGTTCCTCCAAGAGCCCCGGCAATACACAAAAGCATCTCCAGAGGACCAAGGCAGAGAAAGGAGGGGTAGGGGGTGCTACACAGGAAAGTTCTGGAGCACAGAACTTTCTGCTAGCAGCTGATGTTAAAGATAACTGCAGAAAATCGGTCACGCTGCCTGGAGGGAAAGTGAGGGCCAAACCTGAGGACTAGTGAGAATTATTTCAGAGGTAAAAAGGAGCTTCGCTGGGATATCGTGACACCTAAGAACCCCTCCGTGTCTTTGCCATGCCCTGCCTCAGAGGTAGAAATCCTCTAGCTTAAGGACACTGAAAACAGGTCAGGCTTGGATGCACATCATTGCTTGTTTTCTGGAGAGCCATCGAAGGGCTGGTGGTGTTCTGGAAGGAAGGAAGGATGGATGGAAGGAAGGATGGGTGGAAGGAAGGAAAGAACGAGAAGAGCTTCAGCTCATCCTGAAAGCAGGCATTTTCTGTTTCCCAAGTAGAAGGGCTCCTATGCCGTGAAACTTCCTCCCAGAGTGTCGTTCTTTGCCGCAGCCTCACCTCCCCGCCTGGGCGGTCGCCGTGTCCTCCAGCGCCGCGTCTGCTGATGGAAACCACCGTGCCTGTGCCTGTCCTCAGACGAGAGCTGACTGTTTTTACAGCATGAACGTACTTCACAAGTTTTGTTGCTTATGATGATTTTAGCTTTTAGTCACTTCATCGGTGGCAGGACTGAAGTTTATCTTGATATTGTCTAGTATGGGGGAATAACAGGAGTGAATCAAAAGATACCTGGGATAACTCAGGTTTTCCAGAGGAGAGTTACCTGCCAAACTGGGAAATCGTTCTTTAAACACGTCAGGCACCTGGGTCTGCCGGAGGACGGAAAGGATAGTTGTGGGACGGAGCCCACAGCACCCTAGTTCTATGGTCCATAGTGACTGATGATGGAGGAGCACCTGGCTTCTTTTACCTGCTTCAGGTGATACCTGTACTCCCACAGGTATCTCAAAATCCAGGCTCCTCTCTAGTTACTGAATTATGGGACGTTTGAGCCACTTTGAAGGCAGATCAGCTGGCAGCAGGAGCTATTTTATGGCATATGTTGTGGGGGGTGCAGTCTTGCCTTAGGGGGTTCCCCAGACATGGGACTTTCCTTTTCTTTTTTATGTATGAATGGGCACCGGAAATCAAACCCAGGTCTCCTGCATGTCAGGCAAGAACTCTGCCTGCTGAGTCACCATGGCCCGCCTGGGACTTTCCATTTTAAAACTGGAAAAATCCTGCACAAACTGGGATGCATCGTTATCTGGGGGGGTGTTGGGCTGGTTTCGGGCCAGCACCAGTGCTATGTGCTGGAATATTAAGTGGGGGAGCTTCTGGTGGTCCCAAGCCCTTCACAGCTCAGAGTGGACTTGCCCCCAAGTGCCCTGTGTCCGCACCTCGCTGAACCCATCAGCTCCCGATGCGCTCCCACTAGGAAGGACCCCTCATGGCTTGAGAATATGTCCAAGTTGCCATGTCGGTGGACACTGGCCTTTGGGGGTTTAGTTCTAACTCCGTTGTTTGAAGACTGTGAGGTGCCTTGGGCTCTGAGAGGGGCTGGAGAGCCAAACCCCAGCCTCGCCTTCCCCCTTCAACCAAGGTTCACCCCTTTTATCTCTCAGGAAAAAGGCTTTGCAAGCCAAACTTTGAAAAATAATATGATTCCTTGATATTTCTTTTAGTCTCTAGTATCTTAGAGCAGCGAGAAGGAAAAACCTAAAATTGTGGAATTGTAACTCATACCAAATCCTGAAATCTGTTCCTACAACTAATTGTTGTGCTGTGCTTTGAAATTTATTGCTTTTTCGTATATATGTTATTTTTCACAAAAAAAGAAACAAATCAATTGTGATGATAAAAAAATATTTAAGCCTTCTAGCCTCCTATATTCTGGAGCAGCTAGAGGGAAAAATCTGGGAGAATCGTATGGTAGCCCATGACAAACTCTGGAATCTGTCCTCTAACTACTTGTTGAAGAATGCTTTGAAAGCTATTGTTTTTTTATTTCTTTGCTTTTGTATATATTATACAATAACAAAGTAAAAATAATAATAATATGATCAAGCCAGCTTATCCCTTCTGGGCATTCTCTGCTCTCCATGGAAGGCTGCTAATGTTCAGAGGCTTTGGATGGAATGAACTTGAGGAAAACTGTTCAGATGGTGCTCTGAAAGTGAGACATGGTCACCGTGTGGTCCTTTTATTTTTAGCAACAGCATTGGAAAAACCAGGTTATGTTTATTCCGAGTGTCTGGTGGGGAGAGGCTGGTGAGATGTGTAGTCTAGAAAATGCTGGAATTATAAATTATTATAAATGCCGGACAGGTGGGGAAATTCGTATACCAAAAATACTGCACCATATAAGTCAGCCTATAGATTTCAACAAGTTTGTTGCCCCAAAATGTACATGTTGGCCGAAGAGAATAAACTGAGAAAGTGCTTTCTCAGAAAAAGGTAAATAAGTTGAACTGTGCTGTTCTTTTGTCAAAAGTGGTTTTTGTATCAGATTTCTTGTTTGTCCAACCCTCCCTCGCCCCAGTTATAAATTGGTTTATTTGTGTCACCTTCATTATAAATATTTTAGGATGGGCTTGTTTCTTTGTGAGATGAATACATTCGAATTGTAGTATTTACGAGTTATTGGTATTAACCAAAATAAATTATGGGTTTTCTCTGAGCTATCTTTTTTTTTTTTTTTTTTTTTGCCTTTTGATGTGTATTTTCACAAGAATTCTCCTTATATTTATTGAAGGCTGGGAAGAGCAAGCTTTCACCCAGCTGGGACTAGCACCCCACTTAAATGGACTGGCTTCTTTTTATGGTAAACCTACTGTCATGCTCTGGGTAAAGTGCCCTTCCTTTAGGGAGAAAAGTCACATTGCCTTAGTATCTCAAGACTACAGTTTCAAAAATATTACTATGCATGATGAAACAGCATCTTTATTCCATTCGGGAGATACCTCCAGCACAAATGAAATAAAAGAGGAAATAACTTCCAGTGGTTTCCAGCTTTAGTTATGAGAAATAAGTACAAAAGAAGGAATTTGCCACTAAGGATTTTTCATGATGACCCATCTGGCTGTCCGTTGCCCTGAGGTGCATGCTCTTAGGAAAAATGGATTAAAAAAATGGATGTTTTCCCCTAATGTTTTCTGCCTTTGGTTTTACTTTATAAGGTCAAGGTTACATTTGTCTTTTAAGTCCCCCACCCCGACTCAGCTATTTGCTGGCTCAAGTTTATTATGATAGGAGGGTATTGTTGTTCTGAGGCTCATTTTAATGGAATTCTGGCCTACAAAGTGCCCCATTAGAGGCAGTGCTTTAAAATCTTGTTTTTTCTAAATCAAGGAGAATTGACCTTATGAAACACCCTCATCTGTCATCGGGCTGAGTCCTTATCCTACCCTATCTTACCTATTTTTCCTAAATACGAAGTCATAGAAATACATAAAACTGTTCCCTCCCCCCAAAATTATAAACCCATAATTTGTAACAAGGGCTTTAATCAGTGGGTATTTAATTTTGTTTTTTATAATAAAATATGACATAGGTACAAATCATTATATCGGATGTCGCTGGCATGTGTGATGGGGACAGCTGATGGGGGTCACAAGGATGGAAATCACATTGACGATGGGTTTGGAGGAAGATGCCCTGCACTTACCTAGGAGCATTTGAGCTGCAATATCTGCAGGAATTCTCCCCTTTGGCATCTATGTGCATGTTTTCATTTGCTTGGCTCCAAAATGCAATATACCAGAAATGCACTGGATTTTTACAATGGGAATTTATTATTTTACAAGCTTATAGTTCTGTGGCCATGAACATGTCCAAATCACAGCATCATCAACAGGATACCTTCTTCCTGAGGACAGGCTGCAGATGATTCTGGGTTCCTGTCAGATGGCAAAGGCACGTGGTGGAATCTCCTGGTCTCTCCCTTCTCTTCTGGGTTTCATCTACATCCACAGGAACGGACTAGCTTTAAGAACATCATCTTCTGGGGTTCATAAAGCCTCCAAACCATCCCAGTACATATCGACATACATGTCTCTTAATTTTCCAGGGCTGCTATGACAAATCCACAGTCAGGCTGGCTTAAACAGCCAGGATTTATTGGTTCATAGCTTTGGACGCTAGAAGTCCAAAGTGGAGGTATCAGTAGGACCATGCTTTCTCTGAAGTCTGTAGGCAATCCAAAACTCAACCTCTGCCTCTACTCTTTCCTGATTCCTACCCCTGGGTTCATATTTCTTCCACTTACTAGGCTCCACTCACGTTAGACTAAGGCCCACCCTCATGCAGTTCGGCCTCCTCTTCACTAATAACATCCTCAGAGATCCTATTTTCAAATGATTTCAGGACAAAGGATTAGGACTCAAACATATCTCTGTGGGATGCGATTCAACCCATAACAACATGCATTTAGAATACATATGTATATTGGAAGGCATTTAGAAAAATGCACATATATAGACATGTCCCAAGAATGTACACATATGTTGACACACATTTAGAATGTGCACATACATACTTGTGCATTTAGAATGTGTGCATGTTCACGTGCATTTAGAGTCTGCGCGTGTGTGGATGTGTATTTAGAATGTATGTGTATATATTTGTATGTGCATATAGATGTGCGTGTCGAATATGCATGTATATTGACATGCACTTAGAATATGCATATATGATGCAGTGCATTTAGAATATGCAGGTATGTTGATGCACATTTAGAATACACATGTCTGGACCTTGGGGGTGAAAACTGGGCTGGAGCCATCAGTCAGCATTTCTGAGCTTTCTCTGTTCTTTGCACTCTCGGTACTTCAGGGACTTTTTCACAGCGCCTCTAGGCCAAAAGAAATTTCTAACCTTAGTCCTAAGGTTCAACAATTCAGAAGTATTTATATCCTAGCAACTTAATAGCTAAATTAAAAAAAAACAGCATTAATTGAAAGAAAAAATTTTTATTTTACCTGCCAGTACCATACTGTTTTGATTACTGTAGGTTTGTAGTAAGTTTTTGAAATTGAGAAGTGTGTGTCTTCCAACATTGTTCCATTTTCTCTAAATGATTTGGCTATCTGGGGCCCACTGTAATCCATATTAATTTTTTAATATATATATATATATACATATATATGATTAGTTTTGGAATTACTGAAAAAATCATGCAACAAAGTTCCCCTATACCCACCCCACAGTAGCACCTTGCACCAGTATAGTAACTTTGTTACAATTGATGAAAGAATATTAACCTTGTACTATTAACTATAGCCCATAGTTTACATTAGAGTTCACTATTTGTTTTGTATAGTCCTATGTTTTTTATTGCAAAATATACATTTATACAAAAAAAGCAAAAAAATTTCCAAGTACGTTTTAACAGTTATAGAACAGGTTTTAAAGTTGTACAGTCCTATGTTTTTAAAAGTGTTTATCCTAGTAACATATATACAATCTAAAATTTCTCCTTTTAACCACTTTCAAATACATAATTCTGCGGTTTAATTATATTCACAGTGTTGTACTACCATCGCCACCACCCATTATCAAAGCATATGAATTTGATGATTGACTTTTCTATTTCTGCAAAAATGGGTGCTGGAATTTTGATCAGGACTGCATTAAATCTATAAATCACTTTGGATAATATTGATAGCTTAACAAAATTAAGTCTTCCTATCCATGAACATGGGATGTCTTTCCATTTATGTAGGTCCTCTTTAATTTCTTTTAGCAATGTTTTGTTGTTTTCAGTGTTCAAGTCTTCCATCTTTGGTTAAATTTATTCCTAGATATCTTACTCTTTTAGGTGCTATTATAAATGACACTGTTTTCTTATTTCCTTTTCAGGTTGTTTATTGCTGGTGTATAGAAACCCAATTTTTTAAATGTATGTCCTCATTATAAAATGAAAAAATACACATTTACAGCCATGAAAAAATACACATTTACAGCCATGAAAAAAACAATTGCTTTCTAGCTCCCCAGTTACACAGTGCCTTATTTTTTCTTTTTCATGAACCATGTTTCTATTCAGTTCTATCATTGGGATGTGGTGGCAAAGGGAATAAAATTAGGTGGAGATATTAAAAGAAGGGTATTACAGAAGAAAATATTTCCATGTTGGCTTTTCCTCATGAAGCTTTCAATAGAGTTGGTGAGGTAAGGCAATTTAGCAGCATAAGGCAGAATAATGACGTGTCAGAAAGAAGAAGAAGCTTCTAGAGAGCAGGTGGGAGGGGCAGAATAATGAAGTGTCAGAAAGAAGAAGCTTCTAGAGAAGCAGGTGGAAGGGGCCGGGAATGCTTGCTCAGGAGACGCTGAAGTAAAGCCTGAGAATTGCACAGGGTGGGCAGCAGCTGGGAGGAGTGGGGCAGGGAACCCTGGGTTTGAGACTTAGCATAGCATTTGGACAACACCCCAGCAGCCAGCCTCACAGGGGCCTTCACTGGTGGTGTGTGGCCCTGCTTTAAATAGGAAACATCATTGTAACAAACCAGCAGTAAAACCACATGTCTTCGTTAAAGCATTTTAGTCTTTTGGTATTTTTTGAAATTAATTTGCCTGCAAGATAATTCCATCTGTCCAGCATTTTAAACCGTACATTTAGGTAAAATGTTTCTCTGAGGTAACCAGAGTCCATATCCATGAAAAAACAATGTGAGAAAAGAAAAATGGGACATAATGAAGCACAAAAGGGCAGATATTTTTAATTACTTTCATTTTGTACTGGTTCCTTTGCCACATTAAAGAAGTGAGTCCTAGAGAATCATTTAGATGGAGCTGGTGGATTGATGTGCTTGGTATGAAATGCTCTTTGGCATCTATTAGATTGCTATTTTGAGGAAAATATAAAGGACAAGGAAAACATCCTGTTCAAAGTCTCCAGGAAGGTTATGTTTTTAATTTTGCACCAGAGAAAACGCAAACATATTTGTAACTATACTCCATGCATGGGGATCTGTAAGGCAAAAATAAATTGGTGCCCATCTACCAAGAAGCTGTAAGTCAGACCTAGAAAAGCTAAGCACAGATATCACTGTGCTGAGTGCTCACTGCTTTCTCCTAAGTCCAGTGAACAATTAAGAATTTAGATCTTGGGCTGGCTGTGCCATTTTTTGGCATATGACTCAAAAGCATAAAGTTCATTTTAAATTCTCCTAATCCTGGTTTACATGTTCCACTCCTTTTTGCTCAAGTGTTATCTTTAGGAGACCCATGTTTAACTGTGAATACCAGCTTGGGGCAGCACCCCAGAACCTATTCGTTTATCAGGATAACCCGATCTGCCTAATGACCAAGAAACCATGACCATGTTTACTTTGTAAAAACAAAACATTTTTTGGTGGTCATTGCCAAAAATTGGTTTAATGAGATGGAGATGGTTCTAAAGGGTTCAGCACTGGTTTCTACTGTCTTGATATCATCAGAGTCACCTAGGAATTCCTTAAAACCTCAGAGGAATGGTTCACCATGGAAATCCAGCTTCACCTGCAGCAGAGACTAAGGCTGCAGTGAACCTGGTCTGCACTGTGAGGTGACGCCATGGTGAGGCCACAGGTCAGCAAGGTGGCAAATCTGGGGAAAGAGAGAATGACCCTGAAGGTGTAGGTAGAGGCCAGCAAGGAATAAGACCCTGGACCCGCACTTGGCCAAGGGATGATTCCTGTGGTGGAACTTCAGGCCCTGTGAGGGATTTCTGCCCATGGGACAAATGGTCTTTGAGTCACATCTGGGCCACTGGCCTTCAGACCACACAGAATGGTGGCTGCCCATTGTGCCTCTAAGAGGGGTTGACTGCATCTGGGTCTCCGGATAGGCCCAGCCCTGGACCCCATCAGACTTCTGAAGGTCAGCTGGATACCCATCTGCTTGGAATCAAGCTCAGAATATATAGGCCATTCTCCTTACCATCCTTGTGATTTATGGTTGAATAAAGCATGTATTTAATGCTTAAAAGAGCAATTTGGTTTTATGGTCTGCAAGTGATTCTTTCCTTTTTGATTTGTGAAAATGTGATGCGACTTCAGCCTTTGTGTTTCCTCAAGAACCTCAATTTCCCCTGTCCTAGAGCAACCTCAGGGAACTCTGGATTAATGGGGTGACCTGTTGATCAATGTAATTTCTACCTGTGCACAGAGGCTTCTATGCGTGCATCTTACCAAATAAGATAACCTATACTTCAACTGAGTCTTCCCATGCCATGAGAAATCTGACAATGCTACAGTTCTCCTTTTGCAGAGAATTTTATGCGAATCAATAGCAAATTCCTGTGTCCCTGCAGATGCTCTTTATTGAATGCAACTCATTTTGAGTGACCTTTATTTTTCAGCAATTGTTCTTTATTTGTGAAGTACAGATTGCAAACAGCCTTATCAGCCCTCTGGCTTTTGGAAGCTAACGTGCCATCTGCTTTATAATGACATTGTAGAAACCAGCTGTGATTGGAAGCAAAAAGTATTGACTGAATCTTTTTCTCTAGCAGGAATATTTATGTTGCATAAAGATTGCCCCAAACTTGGATGGACTTTGAGAAGGTGACAGTGTCTTCCTCTGGAGTGTGTGTGTGTGTGTTTGTGTCTTTGGCCAATTTAAGGTGTTTGCCATATTCCTTAGTGGCTAATGTGCTCTAGGTAATGAGGGATTCTAAATAATAAAAAAAAAAAAAAAAATCAAAGGAAAAATGATCATTGTAAAGTAAAGTGTTACAAAATTAAACATAAAATTTCTCTTGGGCTAAGAAACTACTTTCAAGACTGAGAAAAAATATTATGGGTCAGTGTTTGAGCACATGGTGGCAGAATTAGTAAGAAATTTTGGATTTTTATCCCCAGGCTGGACTCACAAATTGTTTATTTTTCAGCTCTGTTCCTTCAGTAATCTTTAGACTGTCTCTTAGACTCCATTTTTCAAATACTCAGTTGGGTTGAACTGTATTGATTGCCAGACTAGTCCCATAGTGAAAGAGAAAGGCAACACAGGTGGAGATATTTGCAAGTAATTGCTCATACATTCAGACCACGGGATCTAAACTGTACATGCAGGAAAATGAAGATGTGAAGTTGAAGATGAATTGGGATTAAGAGACAGGATCCCTGTGGAGTTGGGATTAAGAAATAGGATCCCTGTGGAGTCAGGGAATTACTGGAAAGAAGGTTCTAGACTCTTGATGTAGTCTTTATACTTCAGTTGAGCTGTGTATTATTTAAACTATGCCCTTTATGGCTAACTGTCCTGGGGGACGTATTTTGGGGGAAAATGCCAATAGCTCCAATAGTCAAACCCTCATATTAGGAAACACTCAGGAGCAGAATTTTTATTTAATAGACTCTGATACCATTTGGAAGATGTTAGAAGGTTGTTTATCAGCCTTTATTCAGTTCGGAGATATCAACTTTTAAAAGTTCAGTCACTCGTTAATATATGTATTTTTAATCTGTTCCTTTTTTTTTTTTGACATGAGCAGGCACTGCGAATCAAACCCGGGTCTCCGGCATGGCAGGCAAGAATTCTGCCACTGAGCGTGGTCACACCACCCTGTGCCGTTTTAAAGTTTCTTTTTGTTGTGGTTGATTTTAAGGGTAAATCACAGGTGAAGGTGAGGAATAGTATTTAGTCCTCTGGAAAACCGAGAAAAAAACAACATTAATCATTATGGAAAATTCAGAAAGTTCAAAAAAGCATTTAAAAAAATCCTATTGTACAGGTAGATGGAAATGCCTTTCTACTTTCTGGCATATTTTTAAATAGTTTCTATTGCTTAACATCTTGTCATTTTATTTTTAATAGCTGCAAGATATTGGTGTTAGTTTTTTAAGCACATGCAATTATTTTTTTCTATTATTGGACATTGAAATTCTCTTTGCTTTCTTGATATTATACATGACTCCACAAGGAGCCCCAGTAAGAAGCTATCCTAGACCTTCCTTTTCATTCCAGCAAGTTCTAGGGCTCTCTGGAAGCAGGTGCCATTATGAGGGCTTTAAATTCCTAGGAAAGTCAAAGAACCTTACTTCATATCCAGTTTTTACTTCGTCATTCTCCTCAAGCTCTTTCCTCGCTGGAGTTTTGCTTCTGTTAGATGTTTTAACTTTCAAAGGTTCTTATAGGCGATCATTTTATTCATCATTTTCATCTCCTGAGACTGTTCACTTCACTCAAGGTTTGAAATTAACATCTTAGAGATGAAAATCTTCAATCACAAAATTTCCATTTTCTTCTTTCACCCTCTCACCTCCTAGGAATTAGATTATTTTTAAAGTTTATTTGAAAGTAGCTCACTCTGATTTAACTGATGAAGTACAAATATTTGTGGTAGTCTATAAGTTTCCTGACAAAAGCTCATCATAAAACAGGTGTTGTGGTTATATAATGCATTTATTTTTCCAGTTGGCCCCAACATTTCTCAAATCTCAAACTGTGAAGGATATTGTTAGCAAAAAACTGAGAAAATTGTTTAGAGAAAGCTCTGGGGACCCCTGAGAGACTTAAAAAAAAAAAAACAAAAACAAACCGGTGTTCTACTTCCTCTTTGAATTTCCTCTTTATCATTTGAAACTTGAAATCCCCACCAAAGCGGCTGACCCAGGTGGTCAGTAGCCAGTCAAGCCCGTTGCTGATTATGTTTGACCCGCTACAAAATAAAGCCCGCCTGCCCTACCCCCACCCCTATCAGATGGACAAACTCTCATCCGATCAATAGGAGTCGAGCTGACTTCCTTCTTATGCCAGTGTTAATCCTTTGTCACGCCTAAAACCCCGAAGCCACTTCGGGTTTATTTTTTTGCAAATGATCTGGGTTTTTTTTTTTGCTGCAGCAAAACTTTGATTTCACGATTAAAATGCTGTCGTCTGAAAACTCGATGCTGATTTGTCTTTCAACAAAACAAATAGACGTGAACGCTACGGTCTTGTTTAATGCCATGCTTTTCGATTTGTCAGTTCTGTATTATCTCAAACAAAAAGGGATTTTCTTACCTTCCTGCTTTTGCATCGTCTCTACTGGGCTGCAGCCAAAAAGTTTGTGACATTATTATTTTTCCAGTGAGGAAGATATCTAAGTTGCTTTGGAATACTTTCATAGTTATATAAATGAACACTGGCTCTCAAAATTCTTGATTAGTAGGGAAGGGAATGATGAGAAAAGTCTGATGCTTTGTAAAGGTGACCTAATAATACAAGCAGTGAAAGGTGGTAAATCATAGTCCTCCTTGGAAATGCCATGGGCACGTCATTCTTGGTTTTTCTTTTTTATTGGATCATACTTGGGTTTTTTGGGGTAGGAATTTTTGTTTGTATTGATATTGTTTATGTTTCAGTCCCGCAATAAAAGCTGTTTGCTTCATTACAGTTTCAAATGTGTAAAGCAATTTCAATTTTAGTTGGTTTTCACCTAAATACACAGTGGCTTATTAAATTAAAACCCACTGCCTGAATTTATCATTTCAATTTTTCTTTTGTTTATCTTGTGTATCTCTGTGGTGGCTTATAAAATTTTAGCCAAGTCATCAGCAATTTTTACAATACTGTTTACATGTATAAACCTCTGTAAAAACTTTATTTTTACAAAGTAAAGTAAAAAATATCTATTCTAGGTTATTCCTGCAAAGGAGACGCTGAGCCTACCCATAATTATGCCTAGGAGTCACCACAGAGAACCTCCTTTGTTGCTCAGATGTTGCTCCTCTCTCCAAGCCAACTCGGGCAGGTGAGCTCACCGCCCTCCCCCCTGTGCGGGTCATGACCCCCAGGGATGCAAATCTCCCCAACAAAGTGGGACATGACTCCCGAGATGAGCCGGGACCTGGCGTCAAGGGATTGAGAAAGTCTTCCAGACCAAGAGGGGAAAGAGAAATGAGACAAAATCAAGTTTCAGTGGCTGAGAGATTTCAAACAGAGCTGAGAGGCTATCCCAGAGGTTATTCCCACGCATTATATAGATGCCCCATTTAGTTTATGGTGTATTAGACTGGCTAGAGAAATGTATCTATAACTGTTGAACTGTGTTCCAGCAGCCTTGATTCTTGAAGACAATGTATAGCTACACAGCTTTTACAATGTGACTGTGTGATTGTGAAAACCTGTATCTTTTGCTCCTTTTCTCCAGGGTATGGACAGATGAATAAAAAAATAAGGAAAAATAAATAAATAATAGCAAGGGATAAGAGGAAAAAAAAATTAGGTAGACTGGAATACTAGTTGTCAATGAGAGGGAGGTGGGGGGCATTTTTGAAAGTCAACATAAAATATTTTTATTTTCTGGACGAGGAAGAGTGCAAAGTCCTCAGGTGTCTATTAGAGTGAGGGAGGCGAGCACAGTCTTCTAAATGGGTCTTACTGGTCTTTGGTGAGCTTAGCCTGGCAGATCATGTGAGGGAGATGTTTAAATTCTCCCCCAAAACATGCTTACCTCTGTGATCTTCTTTATTCTTTATTAGAGAAGTTGTGGATTTACAGAGCAAACATGTATGAAATACAGGATTCCTTTATACCACCCCATTATTAACATCTTGCCTTAGGGTGAGACATTTTTTATAATTGATAAAAGCACATTTTTGTAATTGTGCTATTATCTAGTCCATGGTTTTACTTAGGGTTCGCCTTTTGCATGCTGTAGTTCTGTGGATTTTTAATTTTTTTATTCTGTTACCCTACGTATAATTTAATATTTCCCCTTGTAATCACATCCAGATATATATTTCAGTGCTGTAATTGCATTCACAATTGTTGTGTTACCATCACCCCCATCCATTATCAAAATATTTCTGTAATCCCAGAAGGGAAGCCTGTACATTTGAAGCCTTAACTTTCCGTTCCCTATCCCAACCCCTCCCCTGGTAACCTGTAATCTACCCTATAATCTAGATTCTGACTCTGAGTTTGTTTATTCTAATTGTTTCAAATCAGGGAGATCATACGGTATTTGTCCTTTTGTGTCTGGCTTATTTCATTCAACATGATGGCTTCATAATACATCCATGTTGTCACATCTATCAGGATTCCATTACTTTTGAATAATAATCCACTGTATTATGTGGAATGTCTACATCACATTTTACTTATCTATGCATTGGTTGATGGACACTTGGATTGCTTCCATCTTTTGGCAACTGTGAATAATGCTGCTATGAACGTCTGCTGGAGTGTCTGCTCCCAGTTCTCCTGGGTATACATACCTAGTAGAGGGATTGGCGGGACATATGGTAGTTCATACTTAGCTTTCTGAGGAACCTACAATCTGTTTTCCACAGCAGCTGCACCATTTTGCATTGCCACCAGCTGTGAATGAATATTCCTATGCCTCTGCGTCCTCACCAACACTTATGTTCCTTTTTTTTTTTAACAGTAGCCATTTTAATGGGTATAAAATGGTATCTTATTATGGTTTTGATTTTCATTGCCCTGATGGATAATGATGTCAAGCATCTTTTCATGTGTTTTCTGACCATATGTGTGTCTTTGGAAAGGTATGTTCAAGTCTTTCACCCTTTTTTTAAATTGGGTTGTTTGTCTTTTGTTATTGAGTTGATGGATTTCTTTATATGTTCTATATTAAACATTTATCAGATAAGTCATTTCCAAATATTTTCTCCCATTGTGTAAGTTGTCATTTTGCTTTCATGATAAAGTCCTTTAAGGCACAAAAGTTTTTAATTTTGGCCCCATGTATCTATTTTCGCTTATGCTTTGGGTGTAAAGTCTAAGAAACCATTGATAGCACAGGGCCCAAAGATGCTTCCCTACATTTTCTCCCAATAGTTTGATAGTTCTATCATATTTTGGTCTTTGATATATTTGAGTTGATTTTTGTATAAGGTGCAAGGTAGCGATCCTCCTTTTTTTTTCCTTTTTTTTTGCAAGTGGAGATCCTGCTTTCCCAGCACCATTGTTGAAGAAAGGATTGATTCCCAATCAAGTGGTCTTTGCCCCCTTGTCAAAAATCAGTTGGCCTTAAATATGAGGGTTGATTTCTTAACTCTCAGTTCAATTCCATTGGTCTAGATGTCTGTCCTTGGGCCAGTATCATGCTGTTTTGATAACTGTGGCTTTGTAATAAGTTTTCAGATCAAGAAGTGTGAGTTCTCCAACTTCATTCTTTTTTTTCAAGATGGCTTTAGCTATTCAGGTCTCCTTACACTTCTATTTAAATTTTATGTTTGACTTTTCTATTTCTGCAAAGAAGATTGGTAGAATTTTGATTGGGATTGTGTTGAATTTGTAAATTGCTTTGGGTAAAATTGGCATCTTAAAGATATTTAGTTTTCCAGTCTATGAACACAGAATGCTCTCCCATTTATTTAGGTCTTCATACCTCTATTATCTTAAATGTGTTTTTGGCTATTTTATTAACTGATGCAAAGTCTTTTTCCAATATCAATTTAAGGAAATTGCTCATTGAGTCCTAAGTGTTTCCTGCATTCTTACCTTTAACCCTTTCAAAACCCTTTGAGTTATGTTATTTTGTTTTTATTCTCATTTTACTGGCAAGGAAATGAATGCAAAGAGTATTTAGGTAACTTACTTAGTATCACATCTAACAAATGGCGGAGCCAAGATTCAAACTCAGGCTCTAGAGGAGAGCATATTCTTAACTCTCTAGGCTTTATCTCCTTTAGTCCTGCAATTCCACCTAGTACCGGGATTCCAGAGTCCAAGTGTTAATGTCATCTCTGCACACAGCTTTGTGGTTCCTTGGTGGGGTGAGAGATTAGGCCACCAAGCAGTGAAACAGCTCTATTAACAGAGAAGGCAATTTATGTATATATGCATGTATGTATTTGACTCGGAATAAATAAATGAATGATTTATATGCTAAGTTTTCAATTTTTCAGGACTGTGTTTCTTTTTTCCTTTGTGTCTTCATTCCTGTGACACACATTTATTTCTCTAGATGGAGCTTTTCTTAGTACCTATGTGAGTGTATGCACTGAGCTGGCACTGTAGATCTTACCAGATAAGCTGCAATCCCAGTTTCATGAATTGAATTTGTAACATGGGTTACAAAAGCAGTGTCCTTCTGTATGATCTTCCCAGATTTAAAACTGATGGCCTAACTTGACTGGGCATATTAGTGACATTGTTATGATTTAAACTAGATTACATTTATATATTATACTATAGTTATATGCTCGGATGTATGCATAGTTCTCTTCCCCTCATTCTGCTGTTGCTCAGAGAAAACTGAAGCTTATTAGCTTACCTAAGTAGTGAAAAAGTCTTTGGTATGGGTAAAAACATGTGTCTTTTAAGGAAAGGTAAATTCCCTTAAGATGTAAGCACATGGCCCATTGGATGATCAGTTCTTTATAGGTCTTAGGGGGCAGTGATGAATGGGTGGCCTCTGATGAAGCAGATCAATGGAAATTTGATCTTAAACAGCCTGTATTTAGTAAATCAGAAGTTACTTAAGTTTTGATCTACTAATGTTCCCATCTTTTGGGGGGGAGGGAGGGCATGGGTAGGCATCAGGAATCGAGCCCGGGTCTCCAGCATGGCAGGTTAGAACTCTGCCACTGAGCCACCGTCGCACTGCCCCCCATCTTTTAAATAGGAATAAGAATGCTGGGTTTATTGACATTAAAGCCTAACACAGCTAAGGCGCCCACACAGGGCCTCCTCCTAGCCTGACACTCAGGGAGCAGTGGTCACTGTTGACTGAGCTCGAACAGGGAACTCGAACAGGTTTGGGAAATCAGCCACCAGCAAAGAAATCACAATGGAGAGACCATAGCAAATGCATAAAGCCGCTCTTCACAGTTTAAAGTGTGGGCGATAAGAAGGGGAAGTAGGAGAAAAGAATTTCGGCTCCTGACTTAGACCTTGCTTGACTTATCTAATGCATGACTTACCTATGAACTCAAAAGTATGGTCTATTTCTTAAGAATAAGTAAAGATATGTTACCCTCACATCGCTTTCTTTATGATTTAAGAGGTCAGAAAAGAAGATCAGTGGGCAGAAAGTCTACAAATTAAGGAAACACAATTTGAAAAAAAAGGCAAGAGAGCATTTTAAAAGAATTTTGATGTAGATCTCTCATTTAAGAGATGGAATTAAATGCAGTCATCTGGCCACAGCTCTGAGCCATAGACCCTGCAAGTATCAGGAATTTCAAAGCCTCTTCTGCCTTACAAAGCCGTATAAATCCACAGAGAACCCAAGGGGACATTTTGTGTTGGAGAAAGCAGACGAGTTAACTAGCAGGGCTGCCCTATCTGAAAATAACCTTTCCCAACGTGGAAGTTGGATGAGTATCTAATTGTGAAAGGTGTTAGTATTTCCGGGAATCTTCGAAGGCTGAAACTTAGCAGCTTTAATAAAGATTGAATTGTAAGAAAGGAGATTTCTGGAATTTGAGAGGAGACTATCAGTGCAGAGAATGAGTGGGAACCCAGAAGTCCTGACTGTGCCTTAATGAAATTCGCTTAAGGAAGCAATGAAAGACCATTCTAACTAAGGTAGTGAAGGCAGAAGGAAACCTTAAGGGGGGAACAAAGAAGTGCTTGAATAGCTGAGAGGTGAGTAAGAATGCCACAACAAAGTGGAGAGGATGGCGGAGGGCCAAAGAGGAATCCCAAGAAAGCAGTGCAGCCAAGTCGGGAAAGCTCAAGCAGAAAATGAGTTGCAACTTCTCAGAGGGAAACATTCTTTAAATATATCAGAAACAACAGGACCAGGAAATATGGTTTCTCCATTAGGTAGAGGAAGGAATTGGTTTAAAATGGCAGCAATAGGTCAAGTTGTCTTTGCTTTCATTGTTATTTGTTTTCAAAAGCAAAATGCTTTTGTCTTAAAGTAGTCTGGCTGGGAATTGGGGGTTCAGCAAAAGTATCAGGAGACCTGGCAGAAGGCTGTGTTGGCAGACTGGTCATGGTAAAATCTGGAGGCACTGAAGGCTTATCTCTCAGGAGACTGGAGTATTTGTTGGGAATCATAACGTCTCAGAGAACGTGGAAGAAGCAAAGCAGCAGCATGAGATTTCTATATCGCACATATAGAAATGTGAAATGACATATATCTGAAAGATTTTATGACCTGGACGAAAATTAGGGATGGGGCCTGAGGATCAGGTATCGCCACAGATCCATGTAGAAGCACCTTGAAGGCTGTAAGGTTGCAGGTATCGACAGTGCCATTTGGAAGAGAGCGAGTTCTGTCAGACTAACACGGTGTCCGGGGGCCAGAGCGGCAGCCCAGAAGGTTGAGGGACAGCGAGAGGGAGGATCTTGTTTGATTTTAGTGAACCTGCTGATGTTCGTCCACAAGTCACACTCTCGAACTGCAAAGGAATTATTTTATTCGATGCGACTCTTGGAGAGCTGCTTTGTGGAGTGCAGTGGAAGTCTGTTTAATTATGAATTGATATTCATCACAGAGGAAGCTAGAAGGTTCACATCAAGAAATGTTCTGAAGTGATGCGTCCCATACCCAGGGCTTTTCCAAAATGTCCTGTAACCTGCAAGATGTGCAGGAAACATGGAAAAGGACTAAGCAGGAGATCTGGAAGGAAGGGACTTAGGGACATGGCTAGAATGACTGTGGCCATTTGAGGTATGGCTGAAGACGTAGGAGTATAAGGGAATGTCAAGGGCAGAAGGGTGGGGCACAAAGAGGATTCTCCTTTGTACCGGGGGAGGGGGGGTGTCTTAGTTTGCTCAGAAGGCATGCATTTTGAGTTAATCTTATAGTGGCATTTCCCCAAAAGCACTATTCCTTTCTGAGCCCTCTAAGTTGGCCTTTTCTTGACCAAGTCCCCTATAGGTACAGCTAAGAGCTGACCTTATTGGTACCAAGCTCTAAATCAACAGGCCAACCTACCTAGGTCCCATAGCAAAGCACATGGTACTAAGCTCATGCTTTAACCTTGCTTGAGCAAGGACTTACTCTTAGCTCTACAAGCTACAGGGTAATTGGAGATGTTGAAAAGAGCCATAAATATAGTTAGAAAGTTGGGGAAAGTATGACTTGTAGGCAAAACAGAACTTAAATTCAGTGTGGAAAAAGGTTGAGAGATGAATTAGTAAAGGACGGTATGTGTCTGCTTCCAAGAAATCTTTAAAATTATAAGCAATTATGTTTTGGGGGTGAGTACATGTTGTACATTTATAAAATATTTGACGTTGGACCCTGTTTTGTATTCTTGGCTGCTGAAGCAAATACCATGCATGAGTTGATTTAAACATTGGGAATTTATTATCTCATGGTCGTAGGGCTAAGAAAAAGTCTAAATCGGGGCATCATCGAAGTGGTGCTTTCTTCCCAAAGACTGGCATTCCAGGCCTGGCTGCCAGTGCTCCTTGTTCCTGGGCTCATGTGTCACATGGTGGCCTCTCCTGGCCTCTCCCTGCTCTTTCAGATTCCACTGATGTTCAGCTTCTGGCTGATCCCCCCTGAGTTTTCTCTCTATCTGTCTGAATTTCATTCTGCTTCTAAAGGACTACAGTGGAAGGATGAAGACCCAACTTGATTGTGTTGGGTCACACCTTAACCGAAGTAAGTAACCTCATCAAGAAGTCCTCTTAAACAGTGGATTCACACCCACAGGAATGGATTAGGTTTAAGGACATGCTTTTCTGGGGTACAGGAAACCACCACAGACTCCATAGAAAGTAGGCAATGAAGTAGCAGAACCTTCCAATCTCAACTACCTGTCAAAATGTGAAGTTGTTTTGAAGGGCATAGTTTTTTCTAAGAAAGTTTTCATTGACTTCTTCCTACTGCAACTGTCTTCAGCTCTTTTCTGATTACCATGTACTTCCCTTGGGGTAGTGTTTATAAATATTTACTGTATTTCCTTGCTTAATTAACAGTGTCCGTTGGTTCAATGCTTGGTCCATGACTCTTGTTCGTCATCCATTGTAACTCCAGCTTCAACAGTGTCTAGCACTTAGTTGTAATATTTGTAGAATGAATGATGAATTTTGAAAGGAGTATGACATCGAAAGCACAGGCTTAGAAAGGTGTCATTTAGGGGATGATTTGTGGAGGCTGGAAGGTCTTTAAAACCTATTCCCAACCTATGGCTCATTGTTGACGTTCTCCTACTGGAAATATGTACTTTTTGAGTCGAAGAACTTCCTTCCTCAACATCTCCTTTTGAAATGCAGTGGCTCTTCACAAAAACTTGTATATGAATACTCATAGCAGCATTATTCATAGTAGCCAAAAAGTCGAAACAACCCAGATGTCCAGCAACTGATGAATGGATAAATGAAAGGTAATATATTCATAATATTTTCATATAATGGAATATTATTTGGCCTTAAAACGAAATGAAGTTCTGATACATGCTATGGCATGGATGACCCTTGTAAACATTATTCTGAGTGAAAGAAGCCAGTCACAGAGAGCCACGTATTGTTTCATTCCATTTATATGAAATGTCCAGAATAGGCAAATCTATAAACACAGAAAGTAAGCTCATGATCACCTAAGGCAGGAGAGATTGGGAGGTAATGGAGAGTGACTGCTAATGGGGAATGGGGTGATGGTTTGGAGTAATGAAAATATTCTCAAATTGTGGTGATGGTTGCACAACTCTGCGAATGTACTAAAACCCCCTGCTCTGTACCCTTTGAATGCGCGCTGCCTGGAAGCACGTGTTGCCATGGCGAGGAGCCTCTGGCAAGAAAAGAGCGTAGCACTCACCCAGCACAAAAGGCATTGTTTCCCTACTTTCCACTTTTGCCTGTCACTAACTGTCCTCAAGCATTACGTTTGGTAAGCACCTTTTCTACAAAACACGCTTGGTAGAGTGTTGCTGTTTTCCCTTTGGACTTTTGTCCAGAGTTGTTCATATGGATTGCACCTGGCACGCTTGGTTTTTAAGTTTGGGTCTGTATCAACCCCCTCTCCGCTGGGTGCACAGGAGTCCAGGGGACACATTGGATCATCGTGTTGACCTTGCTGATGGGCTGGGACTTGGCATCTGGGGGAACACCTCATGAGCCCTGACCATTGTGAGCTTAACAACAGGCTTGCTCTTCAGTGTGTTTATTAAATGCTTTTTAAAAAGTATTATTTTTTTATTTTTAAAAAAATATTTTTATTGAGATAACTTAATGCACCATACTGTCCATCTAATCACTGGCGCACAGTATTGTCACATAGTTGTGAGCGTATTATTATTTTTAAATGGGGGTGTTTACTTAAGAGGGCAGAAGTCTGCCATAAAAGTTTCCCACCCCCTGCCCCAGTGTAAGTATCCTCAGCTGCTGCTTCTGGAATCCAGCAAACGCAGTCTGCTTGCCTTACCTTGACTCCCTCTCTGCTCTTCCTTCCAGATTCATGGGCCACACAGTAATTTACACAATTTACAGTCATGCTTAATACACCCCTGAAAAACCTGGCACCCCTTTTATGTCTTATAAGGTACCATCTCGGCCAAATTCCATGAGGTGTAGTAGTGTTGTTTTGTTGTTGTTATTGTTATTTGTGTGCTAATAATTTGGTATGCTGATTTGCTTGACAAAGGGCCTTAAAAATATGTTTACATGTAGGGCATTGTTGAAGGATGCTACTGTACCTCGTGAGCTATTTTCTTAGTAGAAACCCAAGACCTCCTGTGATCGGATGCAATTTTGATTTTTGGAAAGGGGCCTGGAAAATCGATGCCGTGTGCACTTATTTCTTAAGTGACCTGTGACCTACCTTCTTGCATTCGACTGCCTGTGCATACCTCATGTCGTGGGAGTATGATACAACCATTTATTAAATGATTAAGTAATGGCTCTGCATTTGCTTTTTTCCTAAGCCTATTGCCAGTTTCAGCTATACCTGAGATATTGCAATCTCTCCAAGTGTTGTCTAAATGGGTTTGTAATCTATAAGAGAGCCCCCAAGTGCCCCCTTTGAGTCCTTTTGTCTCTGGAAATCTTGAGTAGCCTATGTCGGGTGTGGGTAATTTTCTAGATTCTTCCCCCGGTGCCTTCCCAGGTTCCTCTGAAGAGACGTGGGCCAGCTGCAACCCCAAGAGCCTTTGGGGCGCTGAGCTGGGACCTACACCTAGGCAGCTTCGTGGGTTCTCTGCAGTCATTTGTCTGCTTCCTCAGCATAGTTACCCTCCTCTACCAGGGTCTGGACCTTCAGCGACCCTCTTGGCCCCAGCCCCCCCACCCCGGGCCTGGAGGTTCATGCTGGAGGGCCCCTGAAAGGAATGAGATTGAGCGCCCTTGTTTCTGGAGGCCTGGCAGATGCTCTCCAAGGCCCTGGAATGTGCACAAGCTGGAGAGAACCCCATGAAATTATTCACTCATTCAAGCCAGGCTGGATTTAATCCTGCAAAGTATCCCAGACGTCAGCTTTTTAAGCAGCTAAGCATATTTTACAATTTAGACCTTGATGCTGAAGAAATTCCTGTATGTCTAACCTGAAACTTCTTTGACATAAATTTTCTCTTCACAAAATATGAATGTTTTTCCTGATTCTAGATGCAATGCATGTCCTTTTAAAAATATTGTCAGTTCGAGGTCTTTTAAGTTTATTTCCTTTAGTTCTTTTCTTGTAGCTATGAAATCTAGACAAAATTTATTCTCATAAGATGAATCACTCTTTAAAGAAAGAAAAATTTCTTCTTAACAGAATCATCTTGAAACTGTTGTAGAAGAACACATCTAAAAAGATAAGCAAATATTTCATGCATAAATTCCATTTACATGGAGAAGGAAAACTTTGAGTCAGAGTGACTTGCATTTAAATCCAGACTTTTGCAAGAATCAACTTTTTTTTTTTTTTTGCAAGTTTTTGAAGTCTGGGCTCCTCTTCTATAAAACTGAAGATAGTACCATATTTTGCTCAATGTTAATGTGTGGAATTCAAGTTGCTGATATAAAGTATGTGTCTCAAGTAACAATTCCGTCTCCACTACCTTCTCTATATTTATTTAACTTTTATTGTTACTTATTATCCCTTTTTTGGAGATCTCCTTAGTAGCACAGAAAATATATTTCTTTTAGGTTGTAATCTTGCAATTCAGTTATTGGATACATTTCTTATTCCTTCTGGGCACTGTCATCTGATTTTTAACTGTGCAGATAATCTTCACTGATAGTTCATTGTTATCACCTCATTTTGCTCTGAGGAAACATGAGCATTCTCATTCTCAAATCCCCTGCCATCCCTTGTTGCAGATTCACTTAGTGTACTGCAGCATGTGTGAGGCCTGCTGAATTACTGCATTCGGGAGCTGGAGTCCTTGCATGATCCTGGTCAGGAATTTGGGTACAGTTTGTCTAATAATGCCGCGGGGCAGTGCTTTACACCTGCGCCCTCATTTCGTCGCCACACGTCTGCCATGAGTTCTGTCTTCATCAGAGAGGTTGGTGAACTTGCTCTGGCTGCAGTGAGAGAGCCTGGCCAGGAAAATTTCCTGGACTTGCTGGGACCTTTGGGATTTTCCACAGTTTAATTGCATTTGGGGGTTGTGATTATGGAGAGACACATTTTGGGGGGAAATTTAGTGCCCCCCCCCCCAAGGCCAATGAAAGAATGAACCCGCCCCTTTCCTGCCTCTGCTGCTCCCCTGCTTTCCCTGCCTTGTCCCCCGTTTCATCATCCAGAGTGCGTTAATGAATGCAGCTCACTCCAAGGTACCCAGCACCACGTCGGACGTCAGGACCCTGCCATGGGCTGCACGGCGCTGTGCGGGCAGGGAGACCTCCTGTGAGGACGTGGCCCCTCGGCCCTTCGAGAATGGATGGGGAACCGCTGGCGGGAGGACCGGCTGCTCCGGCCCCTTCCTGGGGGAGGCATGAGCTGTCCTCTTCTTGTAACCAGGGCCACAGTCACCCCCAGCCCCAGCCCTGGAGCATCCTCCCCCACCCCCACCCAGGGCTGAAGACAGGCAGCACAGATCCTTTTGCAGTTTGTTCCTGGGGATTGCTTTTGTCTTAAACTGTCACAGAATGAACTATATGGCCACTGACTGCCTCACACTTAGCAGAATGTTCTTTGCTCCTGAGTTATCAGCCTCCTAAGGAACCTCAAAGTTTTCTTGCAAACTTTTATTTTTGAGTGAGCAGTAATGCCTCCACATTCAATCCAGCTTTTTAGTTCGGTGGGAATCTTTTTGTGTCTGTCTGTCTATGCATGTGGACATGTGCATGTGTCTGTACATGTGCCTGGCACATGCTTCATGGAGCCAGCACTCTGCCATGTCGCCCTAAGAAAACCACATCCTTTCCCCCAATTGCGGCTCTTTCTTTCCCCATAGACATTCATTCTGCCCAGCAGGCTGCCAGGTCCGAGGGCTTGGAGCCGCTTGTTAGCCTTCCACTGCTCCTAACAAAATAATCACCCTTTAGGGTATAGAAGGAAAACCAAGAAATGCGTCCCCCATGAACAGACTTAGGACTCAGCACCCCAGCTTACAAACGGGCCTGTCGAGTCCTTTCTAGAAGCATGCTGCGGTTGTGTGAACCAGGATTCCCTTTTCCATGTCTTCTGCCTGTGAGCAAAACCTTGACTAAACCCCTCATGGATGGCGATCAGTCAGGAGGCCACTTGGAAGATTGTCATGCCAAGATGAGTCTTTTCCAATCCGTTCCTGAAAAAGACAACTTGCTCAGTTGTTTTCATTTAGATTGGCTCTTTTGTTAGCCACTGTCAGGAGCTGAGTTCTGTCTTTTGCTTCCCTTTCCAGTGGAGACATGATGTTTATTTAATTACTTCCACTTCTAGATAAGTATAGCATCTCCTTGTCTGAGCCAGACAATCCTGGGAAAACCTTATGAAGTCAAACCAGGAAAACAAACTGTATTTCCTTTCACTGACTGCCATGTCCCGTGGCTCCTTTGGTATTTATTTTTATGAACTTAAGTTGTCCTCACCATGGTTTTAGAGCCAACAGCATGAAACTGGTGTGGAAGAGAACTGGGAATTCCCACCGGCTCTGCCGGCTGCCAACTGGCAACTGTGGACAAGCAGTTAATGCAGCCTGGTCCAGTCTCTTAAATGTAAGGGTTGAGTGGATGGCCGCTAAGGTACCTTTTTAACGTCAACAGGTTGGGATTCTGAAAACAGAACTAGTCATGCAGTCTTGGGCTATCCTTATTTGTTCCTGAAGCGTCAGCCGTGTCTTCAGATTGTCTTTCATTCAAATGCCCTTAACCAATGCAATATGAAAGGAGACCTGATGTACTGACTTTGGACAAACAGCAGGGATGTCCACCTGCCGTCCTTGCTAGAGTGGAAGCATGCTGGAAGGTGGGAGAAGCCTCAAGAAGCACAGTAATGGAGACTTGTCCTGATAGCTGACGAGCTCAGACACGGATGGCCGTGGCCTCAGAGAGCCCCACTGACCCAGCGGCCACCGGCCACACACGTCTGCACACAGCCACAAGCTCGCATGTAGACAGAGATGGTTGAGCACAAATGATTGTCACTGAGCCCAAGCACTTTCATTAGAGACAGTCACCTTCCCTGGACACTGTTCTGTAGGGCAAATCTGCTTGTTCAAAAGACTCACATGTTTTACCAGAAAGGTTGTATTGTGTCCCCGTATCATACACACACTAGTACCTTGCTTTACGTTGCCATCCCCAGACGTCAAAAATTTTAAAGTTTTGCTAATCTGACGAGTGAGAAAAAAACCTTGTTGTTTTATATTTTGAATGCAGAACTTTATTTTCATATGTTAATTAGTCAAATTCTTCTATGCATTAGAGTTCCAGTTTGTTTTTGTCCGATTTTCTTGGATGCTTACTCTTTTTCATCTTGATCAGCAAGACCACTTTTATAAATTAAGGAATTAATTTCCCATCATAATTGTTGCGAATACTTTTTTCTGTCTCTCTTTTGAGTTCGTGAAGATTTTTCCCCAAATTTTAAAACCTTCGCGTGTTCACATTTAAATAGCTTTTCCTGTTGCTAAAAGAAGGGAACCTTCCTTGTACCACTTCTGTAGGGGTCCAGATGTACTTCTTTTTCTAAGTCACTAGCCAGTTGTGTCCAGATCAGTGACTGAATAACTAATCTTTTCTCCACTGATTTGAAATGTCACCCTGTGATATATATAATTCTGAAGTATTTGCATCCATTTCTGACTTTTGTTTTTCTCCCCTCTCCAATCCCAACATGTGTTGTGGGTCAGGTGAGGGAAGCTTGTCAGTGCCTCCCTGGGCAGTTCGTAGGCTGTTCTGAGCCTCCTGGCTTCTTGGTTACCATGTCCTGGATTACATCAGAACGAGCATTCGTCCTGACCCTGTATCGTCTAAAGAGATTTAACTTTTGCCATAATACTTAGCTTAAGAAGTTTGACTATATGACACATTCAAAATAAATAAGGTGATTTTTTAAAACAGTATCTAAAAAAATAAAAAGTATTTTTAAAATGTCTTATCTGGAACTCTCACTCCTGTGGCTATGTCCAATAAATAATACATTATCTTTTATCTATCCATGCAGGTGTTTGTATAAGGTCAGCCAGAAAAGTACTAGCATTTCTTGTGCTTTGTCTTTTAGTATGTGGCACATCAAATGAAGTTACAGGTTGTCCTGCCCAGACTGATCTCATGCAGAGGTCTTTGCTTTGGCAGCACTGGGCTGAGGTAAAGCTTCTTGCAGAGCAGGAAGTTGAGGTTTTGGGGTGGATTCCAAGAGTCAGTTCTGACCTTATGGCTGGGGAATGTGGAAACCTAAAGCTTTCCTTTAGTTAATCATATGAAGAGCGAAGGATTTCTCACCCTTAATCTGATTGGGTGTTTCTAGCAGAGGACGAGCTTTTAATAATAGGGTCGCTTTTTTTTTCACAGTGATCTGTACTTAAGCCTGGCAAGAGAACGGTCCCTGCTTTAGAATTTCCTTATTTGTACATGTTATAGTTCAAGGGAGACCTTACTATTTACGTGGAGAGGAAATAAATGAGATTTCTTTCTGTCTGTCTGCCGTATGTTTAATGGTAGGATTGTACCTTGGGCTAATTTAGAGTCAAAACAGGCTGTGGATTCAGTGAGTTGGTACGATTAAGAACCCTTCTTATCTCAGCATCAACCCTGCAGCCTCTCTCTGAGAATCCACTATCAGCTGTGCAGGTGGTAAATCCTTCTTAAGCTGAATGGGCAATTTGATTGTTTCTTTTCAATTGTACAAACAGGCGATGGATAGGTGTCCACACATTATTCCCAGCCCCAGTCCAAAAACTTCTAGCAATCCCGCTCCTTGAGAAAGTTCACCGACACGTCCCTCCAAAAAGGAACAACTGTGGCTTCCTCCCAACACTAAAAGAGGCTGTGAGAAATCCTGGCAGGTGGCACTTGGAGGACAGTCACAGTGCTGGGCATGAGTCAGAGCTACTGGCCCAGTGAGAATATGGTAACACATCACCTCCACCGCCATCCCCAGATGATAAGTGTAGCATGGACTAACTGCAGTCCATCTCCGCGGACCTGCCCAGAGGGCCTCTGGGGTCCAGAATTTGAGAGAAGAGCAGTTACACATCACAAGGAATCGAAATATTGGGAAAACCCAAAGAGACCATTAAGCTAAATGAAATATTCAGGCCTAAAATCTTCATTTCAACTTTAATGAGTCCAAGAGAGCTCTTAGGATAAGGATTAGCTTTGACTAAATACACATGCAAGGTATTGTCCCTTTAACACAATTGACATGCTTACAACAATTTGCCATTTGCACACTCCTGATATCCTGCAGAAAAAAACCTGGGCCAGGCCTTGTTCTTTTGCGTACACTTCTAATCTATAAAATATAGATTATTATATAGGTAGCACACACTATCTTTGTCCATTGGAATACATCTCAACAATGAAGTTTTCTTAGAATCTAAAGATACTTCCTGGCTAGACTTTTGTTGTCACTTACATGAGATGGCTTAGTGAGTGCTAAGCAGAAAATAGTAGAACAAGTGGTGGTGTGAGAAATACATTTCAGCACTGGATCGCTAGTCTTGATGCCTCAGACCTCTCCCACTTCAAGTTTGGGCAGGGGCAGGACCTGCAAAAGAAACCAAATGACAAAGATGGCGACCTCACAATGAAGGACATTTGCTTTCCTGAATTGATTTCCCGTAACCAGCATCCAAGGAGGGATGCTTTTTGTGGGCAGTCTCAGAATCTCAGTTCGAGATGTGGGTTCATTTCCTCGAGGAAACTGTGTGTGATCTTTCTCACCAGACTTTCTCAAAGGCTCCACTAGGTCAATGCTGAAAATGGGACTGGGGAAAGCCATTTCAGTGGTGTAACAGCCTCCTGCCCTGGAGAACTCTCCTGACTCAACACTTCCCTCACGTTTCTTAGAGGAAGAATGAATTGGAAACTTGGTACACTGGTGTTTTGCATATACACTAGGTGTAACCCTTGGCACTGGGTGCGAGGGAGATGAATCACCGGGGTTATGCCATGGAAAAATCATCAGGTTTTCCATAACTATTTAGGTTTCAGAATCTTTTATTTTCATAGGTATGGATTACTCTGTTGGTATGAGTTGGGGGGTTGGGGGTTAGTGAATGAAAAAAATATATAGTGACATAAAAGAGGAAATACTGTTTTTTTTTAAAAAAATGCTTGCACAGTAAAACCAAATACAGCTAATTCCGTATCAGCTTTGCAAAATTCCATATCAGCTTTGCAAAGAAACGTTTCAGGTGTGGAGATGAATTAACAGGATAATATCCCTATATAATGGCATGTCATTCCTTGCCTTAAAAAAAAATGCTGTATAACTCTGAGGTAATTACTGCCCCAATGAAACCAGTAGGATATGATTATTCTCATCCTAAAAGAATTACCAGCAAATTTTTTTCTAGGATAGAAGTTGTTCCAGTTCATTTCAGCATTCACACTATAGACCCAACTTGTTTTAAAGCTATACAGTAAATGGTAGAAATTTAATTGAAGATAAATTATAAATGAAAATCAAAGTGAGGGTGTAATCCTAACATTTTATGAAATGGGAAATGAGAACTATAACTGCATTAAAATTGGTTGGACTCCTGTGCAGCCTTTTTGGAACACACCTGCTTGTAGCATGATATTCACCTTTTACACACCCATTTTCATCAGCAGCTTTGGCAGAGCGTTATCGAGCATCGTGTAGCAAACGCTCTCACTGTCGGGCCCCCTGGATAGGCACAGTAGGTATTTATATGCTTTATATTTGTTTTTATGGTGTAAGAGATATTTTTAGGTTATTTTTATTTTTGGTTAAATTAGCTAAAGATATAGAAAAATTCATTTTTTTAAACTTGGAATTTAATGTGGTCTTGGCAGAAAGAAGACATGTTGATACATATCAAGAAAGCCCACCTCCTCCACACTCCTTAGGATCTCGTAGAGAAAGGAAACCAGGGAAGTTTCCTGTTCTCAAAATCTAAAGGAGCTCGGTGGACCCAGAGAGTACTTTAAGCTATGTACAGCATATGCTTAAAGTACAGTGTAGAGCTCAAGAACAGGCAGGCTAATTTTTTCACGTGCATTCCCTGCACAGTGATTTCAGGGAAAAGCGATGGCTTTGGGGAGAAATGTGAGGCCACATTGAAGAGGGGGTGCGCTCTGTTCTCACCTGCAAGCCAGGCATTCAGAAAGAGCGCAGCTCTGATATTTTTATGGGCAGTTACGTTGGTGGTCAGTGGGCCTGGATGAACTGAGTGATTTGGGGAAGAGCACTTAACCTTGGTCATTTGAATGAAAAAAAAAAATAGTGGCCACGGGATCGGCCGATCTTGGGGAAAGCCCCCCTCTGGCTGGGATCCCCCCGCGGTGTGCCTTCCGGAGGGTCTGTGAGTGAGGTTGGAGAGTGTGCAGAGCAGCGCTGCCCACTAAGCCAGACCACACGCCAGGCGCGGGACTTACTTCCCTCGCTCCTCATCGCGACTCTGGAGAGCTGCGTGGGGCTGGCCCCGGCCGCGGGAACACCGGCCCCGGCGGCCACCTCCCGCCCCAGCTCACGGACAGTGGACTTGGGCGCGTGCCGCTCCCCGAACGCCGGTGCAGGAGAGGATTCAGTCTCTGGGTACACGGGGCTACTTTAGATTTCGAGAGCTTGGTGGACAAATGAAGCACCAGAATGAGGAGCCCTCCTGAGCGGAGCTCCCCGGGAAGGCCGCATGCATCCCGTGCGGCATGTGGCACGTTTGAGTGATGCTGCAAAGTCTGTAGCTCCCGGCCCTGGGGAGAGGTCCCTGGGGGAGCGGGTGAAAGGAGGTCGGATGGGCGTGGGAAATCCTGGTGGACGGGAACCTCCGAGAACGGAAAATGAGGACAGGAAAGCGGAAGGTGTCTGGTGACACTTCACCCTGCCTAAGGGGTTGAAATTCACTTTGCTTCAAGCTCTACCCCCCAAAAAAAGTTTTTAAAGAAGTAGACGGTATTTTTGAAGCAACTCATGACCTTTTGGCTTTAGGCCTAGAAGCTTCAGAGGTTGAAAGTAATTTTCTCTGCTGCAGATTCTCCCTGGCTTTGCAGTCGTGACCTGGCACCTAAACAACAGCGATGTGGGTGCCGGAGGGGACAGCGTCTTCCGTGCCACGTGATTCTAGGAGCGGCCTTGGGGGCAGCCACCACGAAATTTCGGGGAGAGGGCTTGTCTGATTTAGGTTGTGAACTCACCAAAGGAAAGTGATTGAATGTGCCTTTTATTGTATTTGAAGGTGCTTTATTGTGTCCTAGTATGAAACGATGTCGGAAATCACTCTGGCAGGCAAGTAGTGTGTTTTAAAAGGACTTTGTGTCGATTACACTACTTTCAATCTGTTTTCATGATCCCTGCAGACTGCCCAGATAGTAAATCATCGGTAATTAAAAAGAAATCTCCCTTCAGAGAAGAATCAAAGAAATTCAACTTCTACATCATTTAATTTTTGACCTCTGGAGGGATGCAGTAAGCCATTTTTACTACCCGCTTGTAGTTGACCTTGAAACAGGGTCGACCTGCCCAATGCAGTCTGCCAGTGAGTCCCAGTTTTATTCTTATTTGCATGAGGTTAAGTGATAGAACCAAAAGAAAATTCATAAAGCGGGTTGTTCCCAAACCCTGTTGTCTTTCTCCATTCATTGGAGCCTAGCTGAGAATAGATATAAAGCAGGGGGTGGGGAGAGGGAAGAAAAGTGGGGAAAAGAAGATGAGTGGTAATGACTTAACATTAAGAGTGCTTTCTGTGGTTGTTGATATCTAATGGGCTGTGTATTTAAACTGTCACCTTATCAAAGGGTGACTATGTGCTTCATAAATAGGTGTTTGGAAACTAACTCCTTTTTTAGACATTTTATATCTTCCTGGTTTCCTACCACCTCCTGCCATCCAGCAGCCTTCATTCATCCTCTCCTCTGACCTGGGAGTGGTTGAGCTGTGCAGTGACACCCCTCTCCTAGAGCCCCTGCCTGTCCCCATGGCCACACCCTTTGCAGCATCTTCCGGAGTCAGCATTGGTTCACATCTTAGACACAAACGGATGCTCAACCACAGGCTGATGTCTGTTGCCCATCGTGAAATGGGGCTTATGCTGTGAGAGAGGGGAGGCTGGGCACCGCAGGTCTAGACAGAACTCATAGAAAACCATGAAGTAAATCAAGTTGCCTTTTGCATCAGTTACTTCTTTTCTGGACCCCAGTTCCTGCGTTTTATCAAAATCTCCCCTCTAGAAGAGCCCTAATAAGCTACTAACACTCAACTCTAACTGTCTGGTAAGGCTGCAGTTGTATCTGTCCCAGAGATGTATGCACTTTTGATGATGGAGCCCCAACCCCCTGCTAATCTCACCAAGGAGCTATGGGGTTGCAGGTTCAGTCATTGGGGTGGCGAGGCTGTCTTGGAACAAGGTGGCCCCTTAGTGTCCACCCTCTGCCCGCACAGCCCTTCCACCAGCTACAGTCCAAGAATCTACATGCTCTGTGTCTAGTACCAGAGGGGGAAGATCCAGGTGAAAATGCACCTGAGACCCCAGCTTAGGCCAGGAACAGGGCTTCAGGATGCCCGAGGCACACAGCCCCTGCCCAGCTGCTGTCTGTTCTCATCTGTCAGCAGCCAGCAGTGTCCTGCCCCCCACCCACTGCAGCCCTACTTGTCCCACGGCCTGGGAAAGAGGCCAGTGGACAGATCTACAGCAGAGCCAAACCCTTTATCCCACGTTCACCCTCCATCTGCTCAGGTGATGGAGAACTGCCTCGCAGATGGGGAGCTGGGCCGGCTGGCTGAGACGACCTTTCAAAGACAAATTGAGTCCAGAGAACTGGGACCTTCTTCCGAGCATCCTACATGGGATAATCAGGAATCACCGGATAGTTTTGCATTTTCATGCAGTCATTTGCAAGGTGTGAGTGTGCACTGTGAGTGCAAACTAAAATACACTGCTTGGCCTCTCTCATACATGGGTACGATTCTGCCCGTTGCAGATTATGTGAGCAGAGCACCTCCATTCCATCAAAATGGATTCATTCATGCCGGCCAAGCAGATGCTGGTTTGGGGCAAACTCTGCCTTCTGCTCTGGATTTTAAGGCTCGTTGGCCTCACCCCAGAGTCAGCCACACACAGAGAAGGTCAGCGTGAGCCTGGGAGGGCCCCAGGAGGCCAAGGAGCTGCTGCCCTGTGCTAGTTGATAATGCCCAAGTGAGATTCTTTAGCTTTGCGAAGGAGGTGGGAGGTCATCGGGGAGCTTGGTGAATTAGCAGAGGGCCAGTGGGTCGGGGAAGCGAGATTCCACCCCAGGCATCCCTGAAAATCATGAGCCACCTTCCCGAGGGTGTAAAATGGTGTGGGGGCTGCCCCAAGAGTCCCAGACTGGCCCCACAGCCCTCCACATGCGCCCCAGACCCTGAGCAGCTCCCCGGCTCTCCAGGGGAGGGTGGCATGGAAATGTTTTGAGGTACGTGTCTAGACCAGGTGTGGAGGAGAAGGAGGCCCCGCACCCCATGGGAGTGGCTCAGGCGCACCAGCTCTTCCAAGGACGGGGAGGGGCTGCCCCGCAGATGGTCCATTGCAAAGGCCTGTGAGGGGCCGAGGTACCCCAACACCCTCTTGGAGCTCACTGGAGGCAAAAACCTCCGTGACAATAGCATGAGAGTTTGCTTGTGTGAAAATATTTGTTTCTTTCTCTCCCAAACGTGTTTCTTATTAGGTGTGTTCCAGTGTATACCTTCAGCTCATTCCCGTGAACTCTGGAAGGGTTACAACGAAGTTCTACCTTAGCTTTCCCCAGTTCTTTCTTTTTTGCTCTTCTCCCGGGAGGGTGGTCGGTGATCTCCTTAAATGGCTTTGGAAAGCCTTTTTGATGGCATCACTGATCATTTGTGAACCGTGGTTGCACATCAGTTCCAAAAATTCCACGTTTGTGAAGATAAACGGTAGCTCCAAGAATTTTAATTTTGCTCAGGGGTGAAATTTTTCACCATCTCACTCTCAGTTTTCCAGGGTAGGGCCAGAGGCTGTTTGTGTTCTCAGAAACTATGTTTGTCACTTTTTGCTATTATTTCCAGATAATTAACAAAGTGTATTCAGAATTTAATGGTTACGTGCATTTATTATTTGATTTTAATCCAATTGTAAAATTTGAGGGATGACTTAAACTTTTTCGGGAAGAACTTCTAGAATTGAACTTTCTAAATTTCAAAGACTGAAATCTTTACTTACTTAATGAACAAAAAGTTGACTGGACATAAGAAATACCAAGCAGTGGTATTCACCCAGCTAAAGGAAGGATGCGTGGGGCCTACTCCCAAGACTTCAAGTTCGTGCTATCAGTCACGATCAGCAGTCGCTGGGTTTTCTTTCTTTTTTGCTCCTCCACAAAACATTTTCCTTAATTGCCATGTTAGAATCGTCTGTAAACAGGGCCCAGTTAGGTTGTGCTTAATCTGCAGTGATGATGTGTGATCACACCACACCAGCCAGCCGTCGACAATGGCACGGGCGCCTCATCTTTACTTAATACCCACCCGTCTTTGACTCTAAGCCATGGCATCCCTCACTTATTTGATTGCCATTAACAGAGAAATCATGGCTAGTATTGTACAAGATGGTATTTTTCTCCCAATAAATACTTGTCAGCTTTGCAGAATAATTTCAACCCAAAAGGGATGGAGAAGTCTTAGTCTGCCAGGGCGGCTGTAACAGACACTCCAGATCGGGTGGCTTCAACAGCAGGAATTTATTGGCTCACAGGTTGGAGGCTGGAAGCCCAAATTCGAGGGTCCTGCCTCATCTGAAGTCCTGGGAGTGGCATGCAGAGAACCCTGACGCAGTCTTTGCCCCTGTCGCCTGGCCGGCTCTCTCCCTGGCTCTCTCCGTGGCGGTCAGGTCCTCTCCTTCTAAGGTCTCCAGGCATATGGGATTAATCCCTGTCCTGATTGCTTTGGCCTCCCCTTAACTGATCCTATTTAGAAACGCATTCACCTCCACACGGTCGGGGCTGGGACTCGAGGTGCCTCTATGGGGGAACAGTTCAATCCCCTCCAGTATCCGGAGCTGGTTGTGCAGATCAGACAGTTCAAAGGCAGGGAAGGGGCCTGACAGCACCGGGCTGGGGGGGCAGCCCGTCGTCCGAGCCATTCAACGACCTCGGGACCCCAACGGCAGCAGCGGCGCCAAGCTGGCCACGGGGGCTGGCGTGGGGCCGGGGCAGACTGTGTGTCCGTGGGCAGGGGGGCTTCCAGCCAGCAAGGCTCAGAGCCCGTCCCCAGCTGAGAGCCAGTGCTGACCCCTGCCCCAGGGTCCCCACTGGTTCGTGAAGCCAGGCTGTGCTTTGTGGGCTCCTGGCCCCGCAGCTGGGCCGGCCATGCCCACGATCTCCTTCCCCTTAGCGCCGTCGCTCCGCTTTCCATAGGGCTTCACGGTTGGCAGCGCTTTGCTCCCCTCTACCTGGCTGCGGCCCGGTGGGGTAGACAGCGTGGAGACTGCGCTTGCCCATGGGGAGGGGGAGGCTCCGGCCACCGGCCTGTCCGCACCTGTCCAGGTGCAGAAAGCGCTGCACCTGGGCCCGAGCCCGGGAGCTGCTGGCACCAGGCTCTTCCCCGTGTCCAGAGCCCCATGGAGAGGGGCCTCCAGCCCAGGCACAGGCCTGAGTCAGGGCCAGAGAACCCTGTCATGTCCTTCTCCCTCCCAGAGTGGTCATCCCTGGACGCCCTGTCTCTGCTCCTACCAGCTATTCTGGAAGCTTCCAGAGCAGAGCGTGTGTGCAAAGGCAGCTCCTGCCCACCTCGGCCAGGGAGGGAGGCAGTGCTCAGAGGCGTTGGCCCTGCGCAGTGGCCAGGGTCTGGGGTGGACGCGTGGCCAGCAGCCTCAGGCTGGTTGAGATCTTGGGGAACAACAGAAACCCGGGGCCTGGGAGCGCTTTCCGCCCAAGGGGTGTGGCTATTCTGTGGGGGCTCAGTTAGTGCACCTGTGGGAGAGGGTTTCCGTAAAAGTGGCCAAGGTGCCATGCTAAGTCGAAATTCCACATGGGGTGCGTGCCGTCCTCCTTTGGAGATGCAACAGCACGAGGACAAGGAGGTGACCCCTGCTTAGGGTGCGTGGGGGGAGGGCAGAGGCGTCCATGGCGTCGGGAGGGCAGATATTGACGCCTAACTGCAGATGAGGGCCCAGAGCTGATGTGAGAGCATCTCACAGCTGTGGGGGGGGGGGGGGGGGCTGTGCCATCGGGACCAGGGTGGGAAACGGGTAAGATGGGCCGAGTGTGCGCCGGTGGGGACAGGAGGGCTTGCTGGCTTCGCATCTGCCTTCTGCAGGCAGAGGCAAGAGTGTAGACATAATTGCACACTCACCACCTTGAAAGCCAGCGCTCTGTTGCCCGCATAAGTATACAAAGTGTGTGTGTAACACCTTTTTGGTCATGAGAATTCAAGCCCAGAGGAGACCTTCAAGCCACAACCCAGCAGCCCAGGATGCTTTACGCATCAGGAAACTTTCAGAGAACATGGCTCAAGGTCTCACAAACTGAGGCTCAAAGGGTCTGTCCCTTTCTGAAAGGCGTCCCAAGTCCCCCAGTTCTTATCCCATTATTCTGGATATTTGGTTATATAGATTAGAAGCCTTAGCATGGGGCTGTGTAACTTTATTACTTATAATATAGCTAACCTTTAGAAAAGGAGTTCTCTGGAGCAGGGTTGCTCAGCGGGTGGGGGTCTGATCCCAGGTGGCGGGAACTGCTTTGTCTGGAAGCTGCTGAAAGCTCTGAGTTTCGGCGACGTGGTTACCAAGGCGACCGCCCACGCTGGCTTTCTGGCGCTCCTTGGTTTTGGGTCTCGGGGCTGCCACTTCTGGTGTCTTCAGTGGCCACTCCCTGAAGCCGCTCAGACCGCTCAGCCGGCCAGCCGTTCCTGGGGGCTTTTGCACAGACGGGCCGCATACAGCCCACGTGCCTTTGAACAAACGTGAGGGGCAGGACGAGGCTGAAGAGCGGCCCCACGCCCGCCGCGTGGAGGGCTCACTTCCAGCTGCGCTGGGATTTCCGCGGCAGCGTTTCCGCACGCGCTGCAGGCAGTTGTCCTTGGGCAATTGCAGAGCGCCCCCTTGTGGCGCAAAGGCTGCAGGCCCACTGGAGAGAAAACGGGGAGGCGGCAAACGACACGTGAGCAAGGGAGCAGCCGGGCGCTTCTGTTCACCCGGAGGGTCTTCAACTTCTGAAGTTCTCAAATGAACAGAATCCCATTTCTCCCCTTTTTCCTAATTCATCTGGACTGGGTCATATCATATTAAATGCTGTTTTTCAGAATTGAAAAAAAAATCGGAAAAACAAGCACAGATAATTGGATGCAAAATCCCAGGTGACTTTTTAAAAACAATTCCTTTTGTCTTACACAATTAATAGATGTACATTCTGGGAATGTTAGAAAGAGCAGATAAAGAGTAGAAAATAAGAATCATAATCCCACAACCAAGATAGATGACCTCTATTAGCATTTTGGTGTGTAACCAACTATTTTTTTCTAGGCAAATACACTCAAAGAGAACCAAACACGCTTTGCTGTATTTTGTAGCATGCTTTTCAATCCCACTTCGTTGCGTGTAAGAGCTTCTTTCCATGCCGGCACAGAGCCGTCTTGTCCCACCGAGTGCACGCATCACTAGATACAAGGCGAACACATGGGGTGGCCTTGGGATTAGTTCGGATTATTTCCTTAGGGTGCATTGCTAGAAATAGAAGTCTGAATCAAAAGGAAATGGGCCATTTTAGGACTTTTGATAGTCACTGCCAGTTTTTTAAAGTAAAGTATCTTTGGGGATAGCGCAATTTTTTAAAAGGGCTTTGAGTTCCTAACATTTGTTTGTTTAGCCTGTGCCAGGATTGAGCATGTTACTTTACAAGCCTGACTCTCATTTAACCCTCATGACAGCCATGCGAAGTAAATATTATTATCCCCACATTACGGAAATGAAGTAGCGATGGTGTGACATCACATCAGGGAGGCGGTGGGCTTTCCCAAGCGTGATGACAAGAGCCGCGGCATTCCTCGACCCTTGAATTGAGTGGAAAGTCCACTGGTTCGAGAGAGAGCAAACAGAAGAGAGGAGAAAAGAAATATGGTCCCATGGATTTAGAAACATGGGTAAAAATCCAGGTGAAGACCGGGTATTAGGGGCTTCGTGTTGAATTTGGTAGATGATGCAGTGATCATTATCTAATGACAAATGCTAGAGAACTTCTAACATGAAGATGTTTTCCCTCAATCTTGTCATTTCTTCATGAACACGTAATTCTTTAAACCACACTGAGCCTTCAAACTGATTTTCTGCCAGACAGTCCAGAGTTGACTACATGCAAAGTGATGTCATGGATTTGGAAAATCTTCCATTTCTGAACCAAACCAGAACCGTTGGTGAGCCTTTTTAAGTGTTAGCAGTCTCCAGAGTTCTTTGCAGTTCACCTCTCACTTTTGTTGGTCTTGAAAGGTCTGTACATTTCCCATTTTCCACCTTAGTGATACCCTTTTTTTAAAAAAATGATTCTATAATAATCTTTATTATGGAAACTTAGTAAAAGACATATTAAGGGAAGGGTGCTGGGTGCTGGCTGTTTATCCCTGCTTTTCTCTTCCATGTCTGTGCATGAGGCATTTGGCAGGCATTCGCTACTCCTCATCAGCTCTTCCAAGACTCCCAAGCATTCTCTTCATTCTTAGGAAAGAGACTTTTTTCTCTTTTCTAACTTTTTCTCTCATTTTAAATTTTTGTTCTCTATTAGAGAGGTTTTGGGTTTACAGAACAATCATGCATAAAATATAGGATTCCCATGACACCTTCTGTTAAGGGGGCTAACACCTTACACTGGTGTGGAACATTTGTATCAATTGATGATAGCACATTTTTATAATTGTGCTACTAATTAAATGCATGGTTTAACTTAGGGCTCACCATGTTGTGCAATTCCACAGGCGTCTTAAAAGTTTTTATTCTGTTGCCATATATGCAATCTGACATTCCCCTTTTAATCATACGGTTCACTATTTCAGTGCTGTTCCTTGCAGTCACAATGTTGTGCCACCATCACGCCCATCTGTTACCAAAACTTCCTTCTTGCCTTTGAAAGAGCCCCCAGTACCAGTGAGTGCACAGCAAATCCCTTCCTCTTTGCCATTTCCTCTTATGATAGCCATTGAATTTATGAGGAGGCCCGGAAATAATGAAGGTGGCCTGCCACTTAATTTGCGTTATTATTTTGCCTCTTTAGCTGTTTCTCTGAGGTGAAGGTCTCTGGGCTTCCTATCACACTCCTTAATCCTTGATGTGCCTTTTCATCATCGATAAACTTGAGTATCATCATAATTTTCTGGAGTGATTTGAAGATCCTCAGCTTCTTTTCCACACGCTCTTTCTTATTTTTTTAGGAGCCATTTCTGGTTTTATAGTCAAATCCACAAATCCGGCTTCTACACACTTGAAGAGTTGGCAGGAGTATGTGAGTGGCCTCCTAAAAGCCAGGTTTATTTCTCTGCTTTCTGCCTGCAGGGCTCAGAACCTATAGGACTTAAAACAGTTTCCACACAGGTGGAGGCTGCTGAGATGTGAAGAGGGTTTCCTGTGAGTTTGATGTTGCAATTCGGGGACAACTTCTCTGGGAGGATAGAGACTGAAGTTCCTCTGGCCTCGGTTCATGGGCCTCTTCTTCATAGGAACCATTTGCCCTGTTGTGTCTGCAGAGAGGGACCCCCTCTCTGGCATCCCTGGGACCCCCTGCTCTGAGGCTGGGAGACTTCTGGCCTCCAGCCTTCCTTGGCCCTGACCAGTGACGGCGACAAAGAGACCAAGAGAGTTGGCGTCTGAGGCACCCATTTGTTTCTCTGTCCCCTCCACTCTGTTTACAGCTGACTCTTGCCTGAAACAACTACTTAGCACCTGCCCTCTTCCCGGTTAGCCAGGGATTTTCGTCTCTATTGCAGGTCCCTCTGGTGAGAGTGGCCTTGCCGAGGTAGGGGCCTCTGGGCCTCTCCTGGCAGCCTCGTCCCCTCCCTACCTCCTGCCCCCACCCCCCGCTGGCCCGTGCAGGGCTGCCTCCCTGGGCGCCACTGCCCTGGCCCGTTTTCTGCCTTATGTCCTTGAGCTGGGAATTTCTGTGATTTTCGGTGCCTTTCCCCCCTTGCCTGCCCACTCTTCAGATCTGTCATCCCGTTTTTCTCGCGCTTGTGTTTATCGTGCACCCAGGGGTTTTATTATTTGTGGTCTACTTGGAACTATTCCTTTCATAGCTGGCGAAGCCTGTAAACTCTGCAGAGGAGACCCTGCGCCCTGCAGCCACCCTCATCTCTCTAGGGAGAATATATTCCCCGAGAAAAGGGCTTTTATGAGGTCAGGCTCGGTCATAACTCTCCCCATCGTGACTCTCTGCTTTTCTCTTAAAGTCCCCTCAGAGTTCGTTGCCTTTTATTAACCCTGAAGTGCATTCTGGGTAGAATGTTTTAGTACAACTTCTGTCTGTGTATCCGTGTTTTGGGCTTTTTTGGCGTTTGAATATAGACAACCATATGCAGAGGTTCCTTTTCTTCTGCTGGACATTTGTGTCTGATGTGTGTGACCAGGTTGCAAGTAAAACACAGGTCTCAGGAGGAGGAGAAATAAGCATATGTGTGTGTGGGTATGTGTGAATGTGTGTATGTGTGTATATGTGTGTCTGCATGTGCAGATGTATATGAGCACGTGTGCATGCAGATGCAGGGTAATACAGCTCACATGTGTCCACCATTTAGTTGTGAGGTTGCTTGCCTCTCCCCTGTGTAGAGCTGCTGTGCAGACATATCCAGGTTTCTGTGAAGTATGTTGTGAAGTGAGCTGACAAACTCTGACCCTTGTTCATTGATTTGGGCTGCAAATGCAAGCTGTTCTCCTTGCATGAGGATTATGGAAATTTTTCATTTTTAAAAAACATAAAAATATTTTTCTGCCATGGCTTCTTTTAAAATAAAATGGCCCAAACCTTTGTCAGCTGAACAAAGAAAAACTGCATGGTTACGTAATGTCATGCTAAGCAAAGTAAACTGAAGACACATCCATGGTCAGTGGGGGTTAAGTATCAGGATTTGTCCCCCAAATTATCTCCCTGCTCCTCTGGCCCCATCCATTTCCCGTCTGGGCTGATCATGAGAAAGCCTGTCCCCCTGTCCATTGGAGAACGGCCTTTTCAGGCTGCCTGGGGAGCAGCCAGCATCTCCCCAGTGGCCATGGAGAACATGCGGTCCAGCAGCCAACAGGCTCCATTGTGGCAGCTGGGTCCCCGCTGGGTGCTGGCGCAGGCAAGGGGTACCTTCTGGGTGGGCCTGTCAGCTCCCCCCACAGGCTGGACAGGACAGGCTGGCACTTTCCCAGAGGGCGCTGTGCAGTCTCAGAGACACTGGGGTGGGGGGGCAGGTATTTGGGGGAAAACTCATTGCAGGTGCGGGCTCCCTTTCAGCAGTTCTCAGCATTTCTTTTTGAAACATAAGGATGGATTGGCTTCTTTGGGAGAGGTGGGATTAACTTTGCCACACTTTCAACAAGCACAATAAATGGTCCTTTGGGCCAGCCTTTCCTTTTCCTCTCACGTTCTCACCCCTTTTCTCTTCTATTGTTTTCCTTTTTCTCCCGACCCGCAGGCTTTGCAGTGCATGCTGTTCTCTCTTCAGGCAGAACTTGACATTCAAAGGTACTTGATGAAAATTGAGTCGTCCCAGCGAGTTAGTACTCTACTTTTTCTTTTCTGCATTGACTTACACCCTCTTTGTTTGTTTTCGCTCAGCTGCGTGTGGCCTTCTAATCAGCATCAGTGACTAAGCTGGTTTCCCTGTTGACCCACAGCCCGATTCGGACCCACCAAAGCCCGATGCTCACCACATTCTGAAATGTGCTTTCATGTCTTCACTGTGAGAGTTGATGTGAAAATGAGCACTAATTGCATGCTTGCTTCAAAATATTTCATTTACTCACTGCAAGTGGGATTGTGGGATGAGCAGGAATGCAACAGAAATCCAAGGCCTTTGTTCCACCATCTGAAAAGTGAGTCTCGAGCATGCTCACTCGAGGCAGATACTCTTGGAAGTAAAATAGGCACCTGCATCGTTCAAACCATCTCAGAACCATGTGACTCCCACTTTGCTTGGCTCTGATATATCCATTGTTGGGTTCAGATCATTTGACTGACATACATTTTAATACTGAACACGCACATTTATTTAGAACTTCCCCTTTGACAGGCAGTATTCCTTCTAAGTGCTTGACAGATCTTAACATCTCGTAACAACACTTTGAGGGAGTATGTGATCATCCCCGTTTTACAGATGAGGAAACAGAGGCACAGAGAAGTTAAGTCACTTGTGCAAGGCCACACAACAAGGAAGCGGTAGAGCTGGGGTTCAAGTCCAGGCAGTCAGGCCCCAGAGTCCATTTTCAACACATTATTTATTTGTCCATAAACCTCTAAGTCCTCTATGTCATAGCAGGTCAGTTTACAATGTTAATACTGGAAGCCAGTGGGGAGAGTGCCCAGTTCCGTGGCTTAAGCTGAACACCTGTGCCAGCTGAGCCCTCGTTTTCAGGGCCACCCGCGTCCTTTTACTGTCCTGCAAGGTGCTTCAGGGAGCCCTGAAAGACCCAGGTCTGGAGGGGACCTCTTCCCACCTGGCCAGTCCTCGGAGCACTCTGCCCTCTTCACCTCCCCTTCTTTACACCGGATCTCTCATCTTTCTCTAGGCTATCAAGCCCAAATTAGAAAGTTCCTGCCCTAACAGACCTGGGATAATGTTGAGCCGAGCGTATGGAAAATCGTCACACCATGCCCCACCCCGGTTCCGGTGATGCGTTTGCCTTTCATTTCTTCCAAGAGTTTTTCACCCTTTGCACATGTCTATGATCCATGCAAAACAGGGGAATCTTTACAATTTCCTTGCACTTGTATTGTGCACCTGATAGAAATGCAAACAGGCAGAAGGATGCCGGATGCCGGGGCGAGCCCTTCCCTACCACTTTCTGTGGGCCCCTTAACTCATCCTTTCTGCATTCACAACATCATGATGTGGGATTTTCTATCACAAATTCTAGAGGCTAGACCCCCCCACACACACTCTTTATTTTCATATGCTTGAAACAAACTCTCAGTGCTGCTTTTTATTTAGATGTATCTGCAAAAAAAAAAATTATATTTTTGAGAATTCTTTTCAAGATTTCTTTTTTAGCCATTATAAACAAGTGACAGTTCCTGGGTGGCTTTTGGAGGAGGGGGTGAGGTAGAGGCTGGGAATTAGAAGTGCTTTTCCTCCCCTTTGGTAAATGAGTGACTCTGGGGATGTCAAATTCCAATTTTAAAGTTGGAAGCGCCCCTTACTGACCTCAGGGGAACCAGGAAAAGGCCTGGGGGACATGTGAAGGGGTCAGTTGTATCCTCCTCTCACACAGGGTCCCACAAGCCCAGAGACACCCCACCCCCACCCCAAATGCAGGAGAAGAGCCACCCAGAAGCACCTGGTGAGAATTCTTCCTACACAGAGCTAGTCACACAGTGCCGCGTATAGATTGCAGAGTGCTGTCCTGTATGCTTTTTTCAATGCTCCTCACCCCAGCTCTGCCAAGTAGAGGTTCGATGTGCCCCACCTTGCCAGCGTGAGAAGTGAGGTTCCGGGGTCTCCTCTAAGGAGCCCTCTGCCGAAAGTGCAGTTCTCAAGTCTAGGTTTGGAGAACACAGCAATAAAACACTGAAGCCCCTCATTCTAGACGCTGCCTTCCTTCCAGCTCTCCAAACCCTGGCACCTGTCCTGCAGCAGGACTAGAGGGGAAAGTCTTTGGCCTGAAAAACTAATCATAACTTTCGCAGGCAGTTGTTCTTTTCCCGTTTGAAAGTCATTCCAGTGAATCGGGGCAGGTGTTCGTTGCTTGGTGCTGCTTCCGTGCGTGCGAGTCTGGGAATGCGTGCTTGGAAGCTGCAGTAAACTCCACCCCTGCCCCCGGGGCGTGCAGGCCACCTGTCCACGAGCCCTTAAATCTCAGACCCAGAGTCTCCCATTCCATCAAGCCCCCAGCTACCTTCTTCGCCACGGGGTGGCCAGGACGCCTGGGGTCCTCAGGGACAAGGTCCTTTCCTCCTTGAGCGTGGGAGCCATTGGGCCTTACCACTGGGATTCCTGCAGAAAGCCTGGCTGGTTTCCCAGCAGTTCAGTTCAGGGGTCCACCTGGACCTGGGGCTCTACCACTCCACCTCCACTCCAAAGGGCTGAGACCGCTACTGCAGGGATAGGCAAAGTCAGGCCTTCTGTCCGGAGGCTTTCCAAGGTGCGTACTGAGCACAATGTGTTATGCTCATGGTTATTTTACTTGAAATTTCAAAGCCTGCGGCAGGTACCTTTCCTTTCGCCCCTGTAACAGCGGTGATCCTTTTATCTCAGGCCTTTAAAGTGCATTCCTGGCTTTCTGACTTGCAAAGGCATCTCCTGCCTTGCTCTGCACCGGTGAGGGCTGGGGGAGCCAAAGTCTGTTCTGTGGTGTGTGCCTTTCTTGTTTCAAAAGCAAGCTGGCGAGAAGGAGAGAGAGAGGGCAAGTCGGGGAAAGGGAGCGAGATTGACAGAGTGAAGGCAGCTTGTTATGCAGAGACACGCTCCCTGACGTGGATAAGCTAAAACTCAAAGGCAAAACCTGGTAAGAAGAAGGAGCAAATTTATGGAAATGGTTACTGTGTTCACCTGGAACATTAAATTTCATTTAGCTTCAAGCTTCCTGAAAGATGAGCTATTTTATATAATTTTCATTATTTGACAGCATCGTATTACTCCTTCATGGAGGGGAAATCCTTGGTCTTGTTTTAAATTCTCTGAGAAGCACTGTTTGCTTGTGTCTTCCTGAAAGGGCTGACTTCAAGCCGCGGGAGAAGGTGGCAGCTTCCTGCAGGGGCTGCACCCCTGCTGCACTGGACGGGGAGTGCTGCACTGGATGGCTCTTGCTGGACGTGTGTCCGGGTGGGCACGGCCGCACCTGGGTGAGGTCCGCTTTGGGACCTGCGGGTGACCTGACTCTAATCGGATGGGAGGACGCAGGGGCGTGATGGATGCGCTCTGATCGCTCCGGCTCCAGGGAGCAGGGGGACAGCCACGTCCTGTGGCACCTGGTGGGCAGCGGAAGGGCCGCCTGCCGTCTGACCTGCAGCAGGGCCCCTCCCCCACCCACGGGCAGAGCAGAGAGGGGCCCGCTGCCCCCCGCACATCAGGAAGGGGTTGGCGAGCAGGAAACAGGCACGGGACCGAGCAAAACTGCTGAAACTCGGAACTCACCCGGGGTAAGATGTAAGAGCCTTGGCGTGAGGGCTGGAATGGCTGGCGCTGGAAACACCGGGAAGGTGTTATCTTTGCGTCCAAGTGGACCCCAGGGCGCTGGGCTTTGTTTTCCTTTCTTGGCGGTGTCCTTGAAACTGGAAGTCTTCTCGTCCTGGACACCTGTTGGATTTTGCATGGCCTGAAGGGAAAATGGGTTGCTTCTAACTGTCCTTCACCCGTGAATGTGGGTCCTCGTTTCAGGGACCAGATAGAGGAACATTTCCTTTAATGCTCTAACCTGGAGTCCACCCATTGGGAAGTGGGTGTGCACACTTTCAGGTCACTGTGGACAGGAGATTTCCTGGACTCTGAATTATTTAGTGAGAACGCCTTCCCTTTCTCTGACCCACCCTTTAAAAAACAACTGTGCTTATTCAGTAATTCACTGATTTGTAAAAGCAATGCATTGTATATCAGCCCTAATATCACCGAAAGGAAATTCCACACCGAATATTTGGATGTATTGCTTCCACTTCTTTTGTCATGAAAACAATCCTTAAAAACACCTTTATTGTAACTACAGAGTATTCCATGGCATGAATAGCTCTTTTTTTTTTATTAATTAACGGAAAAAAAGAAATTAACCCAACATTTAGAAATCATACCATTCTACATATGCAATCAGTATTTCTTAACATCATCACATAGATGCATGATCATCGTTTCTTAGTACATTTGCATCGGTTTAGAAGAACTAGCAACACAACAGAAAAAGATATAGAATGTTAATATAGAGAAAAAAAATAAAAGTAATAATAATAGTAAAAAAAAAAACAAAAAAACCCTATAGCTCAGATACAGCTTCATTCAGTGTTTTAACATGCTTACTTTACAATTAGGTATTATTGTGCTGTCCATTTTTGAGTTTTTGTATCTAGTCCTGTTGCACAGTCTGTATCCCTTCAGCTCCAATTACCCATTATCTTACCCTGTTTCTAACTCCTGCTGGACTCTGTTACCAATGACATATTCCAAGTTTATTCTCGAATGTCGGTTCACATCAGTGGGACCATACAGTATTTGTCCTTTAGTTTTTGGCTAGACTCACTCAGCAAAATGTTCTCTAGGTCCATCCATGTTACTACATGCTTCATAAGTTTATCCTGTCTTAAAGCTGCATAATATTCCATCGTATGTATATACCACAGTTTGTTTAGCCACTCATCTGTTGATGGACATTTTGGCTGTTTCCATCTCTTTGCAATTGTAAATAACGCTGCTATAAGCATTGGTGTGCAAATGTCCGTTTGTGTCTTTGCCCTTAAGTCCTTTGAGTAGATACCCAGCAATGGTATTGCTGGGTCATATGGCAATTCTATATTCAGCTTTTTGAGGAACCGCCAAACTGCCTTCCACAGTGGTTGCACCGTTTGACATTCCCACCAACAGTGGATAAGTGTGCCTCTTTCTCCGCATCCTCTCCAGCACTTGTCATTTTCTGTTTTGTTGATAATGGCCATTCTGGTGGGTGTGAGATGATATCTCATTGTGGTTTTGATTTGCATTTCTCTAATGGCCAGGGACACTGAGCATCTCTTCATGTGCCTTTTGGCCATTTGTATTTCCTCTTCTGGTAGGTGTGTGTTCAAGTCTTTTTCCCATTTTGTAATTGGGTTGGCTGTCTTTTTGTTGTTGAGTTGAACAATCTCTTTATAAATTCTGGATACTAGACCTTTATCTGATATGTCATTTCCAAATATTGTCTCCCATTGTGTAGGCTGTCTTTCTACTTTCTTGATGAATGAATAGCTTTTTATTTGTCAACCAACCTTCCGGTTGTTTCTAGGCTAATTCATTCTCTTATATAATGGAATATGTACGATTGATTCTCCAGCACTCCAGTGCAGGAAGTACAACTTTTCTTAGTTTTTTCCAAATGAAACTAATCTGGCTTGGCTTCAGCAAATACTGAGTAGTGCACCCTCAGTCACATTTTGGGAGGCACTGGTTTCTCCCTGGGGGTTGTCAGGAAATCCCTGAAGCTGCGCTAGTCCGGTAAAGACTGGGGAGGGGCCTCTGAGCTCTAGCCCACCCTGTCCGCTGCTCTGGACTCACAGTGAACGGCTTCCCGTGCAGTGTGTTGCAGATAGGCTCAGGGGGTTCTTTGCCTCCCGAGCCTGTACCCCCAGTTCCTGCCACTCACCACATCCTCCCAGGGGGTCACTCCTTGCAAATGGAGCTCAGCTCTCCGCTCCACCATGGCCATCACCGCGACAACAAAAACCACCAGCCTCTCCTGCCCCGGAAGCTCAGTCTTCTTGCTGACTTGGTCAGATGTCTCCTCTCCCCTTCCCAGGGCAACTTGAGCTGCAGTTTTCAAATGCCTTCCCCTTCTCAGCCCAATTGAGAGGTGGCCTCCCAACCGCAGGGATGCTGGTAACAGCCTGTGCCCCCGGGAAGGCCTGGGAAGGCCATGGCTCGGCAGTGTACCTGGGAGGCTGCGGATAGGAGTCGAAGAGCCATGCTTTCTTTTATTTTTTTTTGACAGTCACAAAAACGAGACAAATTACTACCATCCCAAATGATTAACCTAACACACAAATAACGCTGTGGGGAATGCGATGCTTCTTTAAGGAATGAAGAAGCACCATTTCTGCCAGAGGTGTCTTGCATCGGTCCGTGTCCAAGCTCATTGGCGTCAGGGGGGGACTTGGCTTGGTGCGTGGGTGCTGGCTGCGCCCACTTTGCTCGGGGTCGTCCCCCCTCCCACCATGGGTGCTGATGGCCGGCTCTTGACGGGGATGGTGTCAGTGGTCAGGGTGCTGGGGCAGCACCACACTTTTTTTCATCTTTCTGATCCGATAATGAAATAACACACCCCGTGTAGGAAAATGTGGAAACAAAAGACGCAGCTGTACCTCCCTCAACTACTGGGTTGTCTGATTTCCCTCCAAACCAAACGCCGGTCTGTTTTCACAGGTGAAGTTCATGAATAACGTCTGGTTCCCTGGAAGAGGGAGGAAGGGGTTGAAATATCACCCTCGAAGAAACAGGGCGCAGACTGAGTTTATCGAGGATAATTCATCAAGATAAAACCTGGAGAAAATGCCTCCCCTTTGTCTGAGCTAGAGAGGGAAAATACTAATGTTCAGAGCTAAATTAGAGTTAGGGAGTACATGAGAATCTCAGATACAAAGTTTGGAAGTTGGCATTAAAAGGGATAAAAATGTGCTTCTCGGTGTAAAGATCTGCTCCCCAGAAGTCCCTGGTTCCTGGGGAACCTGGCACGTGTCCACAGACTGCTCACCTGTCACCGCAGGTCCACAATATGCACTTTTTTTTTAATCTGGTTATAACAGCCTGTTGAGTCCCATCAGGACTCTTGAGTGCTCACACCCACATTTTCTATTAAAAACAAAAGCTGAGTTATCCTCCTCCACAGCCGGGGTCCTTAGGGTCAGGCTCACCCGAAAGTTACATAACTGTGATAAACAGACTCTGGTTCTGACAAGTGAATCTGCAGTTCTCCTGTCCACCTCCCGTGAGATATTTTAGAATTCTGGGCGTCCTCTGTCGAGCCCCAGGTTGACCATCATCAGAGGCGTGGCGTGGGGAGGCGCTGGCTCAGCTCTTGGGTTGTTGGCCTTAAACCGCAGGAAGTGTAGGAGGTGCCCAAACAGCCAGGCACAGCCCAGGCCCCCTGCTCAGGACCCGCCGCTGCGCCACCTGGGCTGGTTTATGTTAGAGCAGGAGGGGGCTGGGGAACAGGTGTGCTCTGTCCTCTCCCCATCCCCAGGCACAAACCCAGCCGTGGACTTTGGAAACCAGGAGGAGGGACAGAGAAGGGGAACAAAGGAAACCACTGTGGTGTCTAGAAAGGGCTTTGTAAGCCAATCAGGAGTGTGAGCATCCCTGGCGATGGATTATTGCCTCTCCTTGAGACTGCAGTATTACGGAGCAGGGGTGGCACAGGAAAAAGGGAAGTTGGTGGATAAAACACTTTTTTAGGGTCCAATATTTCGTTGTCTAACTCTTTAATAAGAATACTTAGCAATTGGAAAGTTCTCTCAAATCAAAGTCAGAATTTTGAGTAGATTTGAGCCACAAGATTCACAAGTGCTAAAAACAGGGTTCAAGCGTCTGAATGTCATGATTAAATTAACCATGTCAATTAATGAGTTGTGGGAATGAGTCATGCTGAATACATTTGCATGTGGAGAGCTTCATTAGATTTCCGAATTCTTTGGGGCGAACTATGCATTAATTAGGATGAGGTAAAACTTCATTAAGGCAATGTAGTGTTTTGTTTTTTTTCTTTTCAAAGTAGAACATAATCTAAAGTCAAGTGTATTTCCAAGCTAACTAGATCCCCCACTGTTCCGCAGTTAGCGTATTACAGAAAGCTGGGTTGGCAGGTCCATTTTGTGGACCTGGGCATTTCAGTTTCAAGAGTTTTAAATGTTTGAAAGTAGGGATGAGAAAATATCATTAATGCCTCCAGCTCTAACTTTTCTTTTTGGTTTTCATCTTCAAATAATAACACCTTGCAAAGAAACAGTAAGACTAAGTCTGCTCCCCTAAAGAAACATGACGGACATGGTAGACATTTCAGCAAATGTTTGTCATGGTGATAAAATGCAAGCATGCAGTCTTTCAAAACCTAACACCGTGCAACCGTGGTGAAAACACTCAGTGACGTAAATGCGGAAAAGTAGACCATTGTGTTAGCTACCCATATATTTCGACAGAGCTGGTGCTATTGGGTCAATAATTTCAAGGACTCCACAGCTAACCAAATGCTTCTGGGTGAGATGATCTTCTCTTCTTTGTACGTTTGTGTGGTGTGTGGCTTAGAGTTAGGAAAGTCTAATCCTGCAGTGATCTTACGTGCTAACCAGTTCAGCCTCTGCCTTTCCAGATAAGAGAAACCAAGACCCAGTGAGGTTGCCTGTTCACCAGCGTTTAGGTAGAAGCAAGGTAGAGGCAGCCTCCCCTGCTGCCTGCCCTTCCTCACCACCGAGCACCTGTTGAAGCCCAAAGATTTTGGGGCAGGTTGCTTAACCTCTTCTGACTCTTCTTGTTGGCAGCCTGGATTAAGAGCAGGGAGGGACAGGTGAAATCTCTGTGGGTAAATCACCTAGCACCGGGCAGCGGGCCCTGTCTGCTAGTTTCTTTGTTCTCTTCGCCTGCCCCTACATTAGAAAGAGAATATTCTAGAAAGCCAAAGGAAGGAAGGCTCTGGGAAGTCCGTTCTATGGCGTCTCTGGGTGGTAGAGTCCTCTTTGAAGAGAGGGATAGAAGAGCTGAATGGGGTCCCCGCTGCCTGGCTGTACAGGCACCCACCCCCTCCCCACGTCGCTCCGGGGGTTCCACGTGCAGGCTGCTGGGTCAGGAGCTGCCGGGTGCTGTGGGTAAATCTCTAACTGGTGGTGATGGAAACAGAGGTAGACAGTGTCGTGCACCCCATGGAGCAAGGAGGGACACCCAGACATACAGACACTTGTCCCCTGCACGGGTGACCCTGCAGCCCCCACCATACTCACTGCTTCATGCGCCCCCACCCACCCACCCAGGGGCAGCCACGGGCAGGGGCCACATGCCAAGCTGTGTACCAGCCTGACCGGAGAAGTCTGCACCCGTCTGAGGCAAGATAAGGGGAAAACTCCAATATAATGTGTTTTTAATTAGGCCAGATCTTAAAGTGCGTGTGTATCCCACCTCCTTTTATTTGGGGATGGGGTGGGGATATATTAACTTATAGTTTCTTTCCTATGGTAATACTGATACCATAGAGTGGGTTTTGTTTTTCAGTGCCTGAACTTTGCAAAATAATGTCTTAGCAACCCTATATTGCCACAGAAACTTTCACCCATGAAATGCAATTGCACAAGAGAATTGAGCTTTCTTTCTAGTTATTGCTAAAAACTGCTAATAGTCTAAGCATGTGCATGCTGGAGTAGCCGGGACGGGAGCAGAGAGCATGGGTCCCCGTCACTGATGGTTTGCATGCCCTGGGCAGGGTCTTCTCAAACTAGTTTAAGAACAAAAGTGGAATCACTTGGAAAGGAATCAGAGGCTGGGACGCCCAGGGGCCCTGAAAGTGTCTGTAGTTGGGGGACTCCACCCCTGGGCCCTGAGGGTCTTTCATTTCTGTTCTTCTCTTTTCCTACACAGCTCTGCTCTATTCTCATTCCTTCTTTCTCTCCCTGCGTCCCTCCGTGTGCATGTCTCACTTGCCTGGCTGTTTCAGCCACAGCTCCAGCTTCAAACGCCCTCACGTTCCTCAGGCCGCAGTGGACACGTAGCAGGGCCTCTCCCGGGCTCCTTGTCCGAGGAAGGGAATCTGCTGAGTGGGGCTGGGTCCACGAGGAGGCTCCGCGGGGTGGGTCTGGTTGGCTGGGGCTGGCTGGGAGTGGGTGGTCCTGCTATCTGTGCACTCCTAAGGGCAGCAGGAGACCCTGGGGGAACCACTTGCATGTTCCCCTAGGGCCTCGGGCATCCGCTCGGGACTCACTCGTGCGGGTGGGCAGGGACTCCTCACAGACAGGGGACAAGATTTGGGCTGAAGCCAGAGCAAGGATGGCCTGATTGCCAAGTCAGACAGTAAAGGTGAAACGTCTCCATGTCCTCAAGGCGACCAGGCCGCGGGGCTGCCATCGCAGGAGAGCGCGGCTTTCGGAGCACACATCTGTCCCTCAGGTTGGGAGCGCAGAGTCTGCACAGGGCCACCCCCTCCGGGGCCCCTTTCGGCCCCTTCTCGGCCTCCATGCCCCGGGTCCAGGAGAACTCTCCCCCTCCCCTTGCCCCCCTCCCGTCCACCCTTGGAATCCGCGGCGATTCCCCCAAGCCCCTGCACTCACAGCGACCCCCCTCTTCGTTTTCTTGTCCGTCTGTCCCGTGCATTCATACTTGGCCCCTAAAATAGGCCTCAGGTGCTCGGCGGGCACAGGTACACTTGCATCTCCCCTTTTCCAACTCCCAGGACCCGTAACGGTGCAGAGCTGAGAACAGAGCTGCTGGTGCATTTGCACTCTGACATCCAGTTCTCATATCAAATTGCAGGATAACTGACCCAGTGCCGGCAATTTCCTTTGTCTCTTCTCTGAACTGAACGATCCCTCAGCAGAGAGCTGGCATCTGAGGGAGGGAAATGTGTGTGAGGAGAATGCAAATCTGTGGCAAGCATTTTCCTTGAAAAGTGGATGACACAAAAGACAGGAGACAGGTTTACATTTGGAATTGAATAGCCATCCACAGGATTAAAAAAAAAAGTTTAGTTCTTACATCTTTATTTTTAGACATACCTAGCACCATGATGACCCTGAACTAGAAATGAGATTTGATTTTGATTTTCTTCTAGGATTATTGTCTTTTGCAATGGGAAATGACAGCTCATCAAATGCAGCCTGTCTCTTGTAGGCTGCAAAGATGGCCAGAGAGCAGAGGCTAAATGTAGTCACACTGCTGAAAGTAATATTATTTCTTGGTTATTTTGCTAAGTTGAATGGGCCTCCTGTTCTTTAAAGACAGTGTCAAGGACACCTGCTCTTGACATTCTGCTGAGCATAGTTATTGCACAGCTACCTCGTTGAATACCATGTGAATTTATCTAAATCTTGGTGAGCCGGGCAGTGATTTGGTGGTGATTTTCTTCCTAATCAAGCAATACCCTTATAGAGTGCCAAACCAGAGCCCTATAAAGAAACGTATTCAAGGAAAATTCAATTTGGAATAAAACTACTTTGGGGGGCTTGGGCAGAAAATTAATCAGAAGGGGACATTTAGCTGCTAGCTGATGTCTTCTTTCTGGTGGGGATGTTGGCATGCTATCCAAACTTAGAGCTGCCCATGTGACACCCAGGAGGCCACTTCCCTGTAGCCATATCCCCCACCTTTGGGGTAGGGGCCCCACTGGCCCCCCTCTTCTCTCCCTCTATGGAGAGGTCCTGAGAGATGCAACGAGGACTGAGGGTCTGCAGAGCTCAAGTGCTCCTGCTAGAAAGGTCTCCTCTGCATTTAGCAGGAAAGAGGGAAGAACCCTCCATCCACCCCCCCTGCACCTCCATCCCCCCCACCCCCAGCCACAGCAGAGCCTGAAGCCAAACTCCAAGGCCTTTTAAGCCCTGGGTCCATGCGATGGGCCCAGGGAGGCCCTGCCTCGGTGCTTGGTGCTGAACTTCAGGAGGCTTCGGCATCCTTAGGGAGTCTGGAAGGAATTAATGGAGCACAAGCAGACAAAGCCAGTGGGTGCCCAGGCACCGGCTGCACCCCATCACCAGCCGCCCAGCTGCGCTGGCATCTCAGTAAGAAAAAACGTACCTGCCTGGCTAACTCGGATCATTTGTCTCTTGAAAACAGATGCCTGGAATTATGTAATGCAAGTCTGGGGCAGGAGGGAGGCTGGTGCTCGCGCATATCATTCCTCGCGGTTCCCCAGGTGTGTTAGTTAGATTCAGTTGTCAACTTGGCCAGGTGAGCATACCTAGTCTTGTTGCTGCGGACATAAGCCAACCGTACGTGAACCTCATCTGTTGCCAATTAATCTGCAGTCAGCTAGGAGGCGTGTCTGCTGCAATGAGTGATGTTTGACTTAATTGGCTGGTGCTTAAATGAGAGATCGCAAGGTAGCACAGCCTAGCAGCTTGGCATTCCTCATCTCAGCACTTGCAGCTCAGCCCGGGCCCTTGGAGATGGAGAAAGAAATCACCCCGGGGAAAGTTGTTGGAACCCAAGGGCCTGGAGAGAAGACCAGCAGAGACCATCCTGTGCCTTCCACGTAAGAAAGAACCTCAGTGGAAAGTTAGCTGCCTTTCCTCTGAAGAACCAACAAAATAAATCCCCTTTTATTAAAAGCCAATCCGTCTCTGGTGTGTTGCATTCCGGCAGCTAGCAAACTAGAACAGGTTTGCAGACCCTCCTTCCTCTGTACGAACCACGTATGGTCCATCCTCCTTATTCGCAGAGTCCATGCCTGGCGATTTCTCTGCCTGCTAAAATGTATTTGTTACCCCAAGTCGCAACTCGTGGAGCTTTCGCGGTCATTCCCAGACACACACGGGGTACTGAAGAATCTGAGTTTTCCGACACAGGCTTCCCAGCCGAGGTCCAACAGGGCAACGCTCTGCTTTCTTGTTTCAGCTCTCATGCTGGAAACGAGTGTCTTTTCCCTGGCATCTTTAGTGCCATGTTTTTCATGTATTTCCTGCTTTTGTTGGTGGCTGGGCTGTTGAAAACGGCCCCAGGCGTGAGGCTACAGTGCTGCCTGCTGTTCCTAAGCGCATGAAGGCTGGGCTGTGCCTCTCGGAGAAAAGGGTTAGAGAGCCGCATGAGTGATGCCGCAGGTGTGGGTTCCAGATTGATGGAGTGACGATGTGTGTTAGATGAGGGGTCTTTAAACAGAAACTCATCAAGCAGGGGTATGCACGCATCGGCTAATGGAATCCTGCAACCAGAGGCTGCAGAAACCCCCCCCCCCCCCGTGCTTCCCCTGGGAGCAGCATTTCAGGAGTCACTCGTTCTGTGTTCACAAGACTTTACAGAATATACTTACTAGGATTAACGATAAGTGATTGTACGTGCTCTCCAATTTCTGCACGACAGCCAGAGTGATCATCTACCATGGATGGATCTTACTATGGCCCCTTGCACAGCTTGAGGCACCTCGAGGACCTTCTCTTACCTTAGAGTCCAGCTGAGAACTCAACTCTTGCAGCAATTCCAAGACTGGGTGATCTGCTCTGCGACACACAAGCCCCCCGCCCCCCCCCACCTCAGGGACGTGGCACACACTGTTCCCTGCACCTGGAAGGCCCTGCTCCCTCCCTCTCCCTCCCCTCCACCTCCCCCTTCCCCTAGCCCCCCTCTCCCTTAAGGTCACAGGTCACATGCCCCACTGACTTTCCCCTCGAGACCACCCCCCAGCCTTGAACCTTTTTCTTCATCTGTTTTTGATGCCTGTCCCCCGAGTGGATGGTAAGCGCCCCAAGGGCAGGGACCGCACCCAGGCGTGTGCCATTCTGTCCCTACTCCCTAGCGAGCTCCTGGCACCTGCTAGATGCGCAACAGGTGGAAGGGTGAAGGGGTGTTCCACCCAGTCCATAGTTGAGGCTTAGTTACCCACTGGCTTGTGTTACTGGTTGTTCTTTACTCATTTCACCAGTTAGTGTCGAAACTGATGCCAGGTGGTGTGTCCATTTTTCAGACACTCCCACAGAGTTCGTGTTCAAGGAATGCGATTAACTGATAGATTATGAGCCTAACACTGATTCGACCCACTGCCGTTAGAGAGAAACCCAATGATGTGTGTGTGTGTGTAGTTTATTGCGGATGCTTTCTGCACAGGGACAAGGTATGGAATAATGGAAGTTCAGCATAATCTTACTTTTAGGATTCCTGCCTCAAAAATTGTGCAGCTGTGATATAAATACCTCCCTCATGGTCCTGTGTTACTGATTTTGGAAACAGTCTTGATTTGAGCCACAGAAGGGCTGGTTGTGGTCACTCTACTTTAGCGTGAGTGCATCATGCACGCTGGATATATCTAAGTGTGCACACTTTGTTGAGATCACTCTTGCTAGAATTTGTCTGGCAATGGGAACTGACTTGCCATTGGCTCTTCTGGTAAGGTGGCTTATCCTCAATTTCTCATTAGAAATGTCATTGGTGTACTAGCTGCTCAGTGATAAAATCTTCATGGAATACTGAGGAAGGATATCTTTTTCTTAGTCACTTAGTTTTCTCTGTTGAGCCCTTCGATGCAGATACAGCCTTTTTCCTTTAACCATATTGATTGGCAGGTCTTTCTGGCCTTGAAAATATGTCCTGTATCATTAATAGTGGCCTTTTCTCTAAATGCCTTTTGCAGACAAGAAGCCCCAAACTGTCTCACAGTCCTCAACCTCCCAGCTTGGCTGAACCGGGCGAGCATTTATCGGAGACGTCGGGTGATTCCCTAGAAGCCATGTCTGAGGGAGACACGCCCAGTCCCTTCTCCCGAGGCAGCCGGACCCGCGCGAGCCTTCCCGTGGTGAGGTCTGCCAACCAGACGAAAGAGAGGTCTCTGGGTAAGCTTCAGGAGCACCTCCTGGTGTGCCTTTCTTACTGCACGTGTGTGTTTTTATGCTTCTGAACATAGGCCCCTGCATTCGAATGTTCCTTTGGTCTCTATTGGTGAAAACACAAGAGCTGGGAAACGTCAATGGTTTAACCTCAGGGGTTGAGGATTTCCCTTTTGAGGGATCCAGGAAGACCAAGCTCTCTCAGGGGCAGGGCAAGTTCCAGATTTGTGCAATTTGAGACACTATTGGTCCTTGCCTACATCTTCAGCCTGGGGAAGACACAGGGGTGGACTGCAGAAGGAGCCTCATTGCACCTCTGAGCCTCCACCCCATTTCTGGAAGCCAGCATGGTTGGGAGGGCTCCATGGGGTCTGCACCAGCCCATCCCCCAGGCTTGCCTTGCCGCTGGGTTGAAATTATGAGTGAGTCCCGGAGGAAGAGGGGCCGTGCAGACCACCGCCAGCATGGCTGTCCCCCACGACCGTCCCCAGCAGGGAGGACTGGAGGGCTGGTGCCACTGACAAGTTTGGGGAGAGGCAGGAGGTCTCTGCGCTACCACTTAGCGACTGCTCATCCGTGTTAGATATTCACTTTCCATCTCGCTGTGCTCGTTTAGTTCCTCAGCAAGAGGGACAGGCCAGGGGTTTGGACCTCTTTGCTGCTGCTCTGGTGTTTCATATACTGAACGTTCCCACACAGCGTGGGACGTGTATTTGATGACGCTGGGGAAAGCAGGGGGTAGGAAAAGAATCACAAAGCAAAAGACTTCTGAGTCTGACCACTGCTGTGCCAGCTCTTCTCAGAAACCCCTCTGAGAATTTGCATTGTCAATTTTAATTTTTAACATTAAGTTCCGTGTACTTGAGCTTGAGTTCATAATCCAGAATCCTTGTTTTACAAATGAGAGAAGGCAGCCATGGAAAATCTGCTCTATTTTTTTGAGCTCACACAGTTAATTAAATGGCCGCGACTGGAAGCCCAGACTCCAGTTGCTGCTAATCACGTTTTCCAGATGAAGGCGCAGGGACAGCAGGGCATGTGACATGCCCAGGAGCGTGCTGGGTCAGGGTGAGATGGGGTCTGAGCCCTGGGCTGCTGCTGGGGCTTCTCCTTCTCCGGCTGCCCCCAGCCCCATGAAGGCAGGAAGGCCGTGCTGGCCCAGGGGCCGACTTCCTCCTTTGTACTTAGGAGGAAATGAGCAAGGGTCCCAGGGGGTGTCTCTGCCCTGCAGGTGCCCTGTCCCCCTGCCCAAGCTGGGGGCCTGCTGCACAGTGGATCCTTTGTCTTCTGGGCAGGAATTTCCCCAGCAGCCTGGAGCACTGGGAGGACGCAGGTCATCCTGGCGGACAGGGGCGGGGCAGGCCTGAGGGCGGCTGTGTGCCCTCCCGGGTCTTCGCACGCCCTGCTGGGTGAGCTTTGGCAAGATCCGGTTCCTAGCAGGATAAACACGGTTGCAGAGCCGCTCACTCTTGTAGCTCCAAGAGGGCTTTCGGCTTCTGGCTTCACACCGCTGGGTGCAGACAAAGGGCGCTAGGAGAAGGGAGAGTTCAGAGGTTTCCATTGCTAGCGGAGCCGGGTGGTTCCAGAAATGAAGGGCAGGGGGCCGGCGCTGGCCCTCTGTGGCCACTTTGGGGGTGTCCCCAGCAGCCCCTGGCCCGCGCTGTCATTCTCAGGGGCCTGCCTTCCGGGGATCTGACTGGCTGCGCTCTCACTCACCCTTGTCGTGGGAGAGTCCCGACTGCTTGGCTTTCTGGAACGTGCAGTGACTGACTCCCAGGCAGAGGGGCGCTCCCCGGGAGCTGGGGGTCCAGGAGTCGCGGTCCCTGTGTCCTCAGCATGGGGGAGACTTGGAACTGCGGCCTCCTTATACCTAGGCTCGTGCCATTTTGGAAGCTCAGGTGTCTCCTGGAATCTATTGTCATTGCATCTTAATGCACAGAATCTGATCAAGATCTCTCATGCCCCATGGAGCCTGTCTGTATTTAAAATTTTGGTACTTTGTTCACCATGGGTTTCATGGCATTAATTTTGATGTTTTAGAAGCATCACATTAAAATGTTATCTATTGGTGTTTTGGGGATGTCCCTTAAACTTTGTCCCCGAAGCGGGTGCCTGCCCCTCGTGCTCCCCCACCCTGAGATAGCACCCTGTGGTGGTTTGGTTCAGGTGTCAACTTGGCCAGGTGAAGGCACCTAGTTCTGTTGCTGTGGACATGAGCCAATGGCATATGAACCTCATCTGTCACTGTTTACATCTGTAGTCAGCTAGGAGGCGTGCCTGCTGCAATGAATGATGTTTGATTTAATTGGCTGGTGCATAAATGAGAGAGCTCAACGCAGCACAGCCCAAGCAGCTCAGCATACCTCATCTCAGCGCTCGCAGCTCAGCCCAGGCCTTTGGAGATGCAGAAAGGAATCACCCTGGGGAAAGTTGTTGGAACCCAGAGGCCTGGAGAGAAGACCAGCAGAGATCACCCTGTGCCTTTCCTCTGAAGAACTATATTATTTTAACTAAATAAATCCCCTTTTGTTGAAAGCCAATCTCTCTCTGGTGTGTTGCATTCTGGTAGCTTTGGCAGACTGAAACACACCTCCATGGAAGGGGCCCAGGGGGTAAGCTGGATGCCACCTCCCTGTCCTTGTCCACTTAGGGTCCAGACTGTTCCTCCAGAGTGTCCCCAGCTCAGGCAGCCCTTGGGGACAACCCCCCACACCCTCAAGTGCCCCCCAAGAGCCTGAGATGGAGCGCAGCACCCAGCAGGGCCCCTTACCTGGTGGAGATAAAGCTTCCCCTGCTCCAGGCAGCCTGGAGATAAACCTGTCCACTCACTGCCCTTTCCACTTGAGTGATCCGTCCTTCCTTCCCTCTAGTGCACTGAGGGGTGGGAGGGACGGGGGCAGGGGTGCTAAGCAAGGCGTGTCCCCAGTTTTGGAAGACAGTGCGAGAGCGAGTGGGAGCCTTTGCTTGGCCCAGGGTGGAGTTGGGCCTCGCTGGCCTCTGCAAGGTCCTGCCTCAGATGCCGGGTGCCAGCCATGGGCTCTCCCCTGGGAGACCACCCAGAACCCCAGACCCCACTGGACAGTGGACAGCAGAGCCCACACCCTTCTCGACAGCTTGCACCGACTGCCAGCCCTGGGGCTTTACAAAGCCCACAAACAGGAAGAGGGGGAGCGGCCCAGTGGCTCTGCGCCACCGCCACACCCAGCGTCTCCAGGTCTTGGCGCCCTGGCTCCCCCGCCACCCCCCACCCAGCCCCACGGAAATGCTTCCCCCCAGCACGGCCCCTGCCAGCGGCGATGGAGAGCAGCGAGAGAGAGGAAGCCTAGAACAGAAAGCGAAATCTCTTTTTCCAGTAGCATTTGGTTTTAGAAATAATTCGCACATAAGGTAGTCCCACTGACATTAAAGCTGGAGTCTTGCGGAAGCAGTGGCTAGTTCCTTTTTGTCCTGAGCTGGCCGGACTGATGCCTTTGGGGAGAGAGCCCCCACCCCAGGCATTCCCACCCTTCTGCCTGCCCACAGGAATTTGAAAATAAAACTCCTGGGGAACCAGTAACAACAGCACCTTAGCTGAATGTGTTCTGAATGGCTTAGCGGCCTCACCTGCCACGGGGGCTTCCCTTTTCCATATCACACCTGCCTCTCAGAGACCCTGAGTCCCCTATCCAGCAACAGTGATTTTAAATGGCAGGGAAGGATTTTAGACCCCTGGGGGGCGGATTTCCCGGACGGGTGTGAATTGCTGCGAGTGTAACAGTGACATAATCACAGCCTCCCAGCAGGCTGAGGAAAAGAAGGCCTGTGGTTCCCGGAATCTGTGCACACTGGAGACTCGGTCAGAGCCAAAGCAGAGGATTTAGGGAATGCCCATCTACAAAGGACAAAAGGGAGAGTCAAGAAAGTCTGTGGACAAAGACTGCAAGACTTTCTTCTTTGAGCATGAACAATTATACCTTGAATAATTTCTTAAAAAATCAATGGTGGGCAGTGCGATGGTGGCTTAGTGACAGAGTTCTCGCCTGCCATGCCTGAGACCTGGATTTGATTCCCGGTGCCTGCCCATGCAAAAAAAAAAAAAAAATCAATGGCCGACGGTACACGGGTGGTTCAGTGGTAGAATGCTCGCCTTCCATGTAGGAGACCCGGGTTTGATTCCCGGACCATGCACCACCACCACCCAAAAAAATCAATGGCAAACGGATGAAAAGAAATATCACTCTATACAGTAAGTGTGTAACACTTTTTCCTAAGTGCTAATAAAGATTGAAAATGTAATACTATGAAAATGAAATGTACAGAAGAGAGTTTTATAGCCAATAGATAGATTGGGGTGCTTCCCTGGGCTTTTTTAGGGGGGCTGTCAAAGGATGGGTTGGAGTAGTTTTCCTAGCATCAGAACCAGCCCCTGGCCTGTGTGGGTGTGGTGAGCTGGCTCACAGCCTCCACCGCCGCCTCCAGGCTGTCTACCTTGACTGCCCAGGCTGGGAATCTGGGAAGCAAGGCAAGGATGGGGCTTTGTTTCCACACAGTGCAACATCTAGGTAAGGTCATCTGTGTTCCTGGCACAGAACTGGCACAGCATGGCTTAGGAATCGACAGCATTACCCGCAGCTGCCCAGGTGGCAGGACCTCCCCATCGGGTAGAGGGCTCTGGTTGGGACCATTCCACACTCAGAATTCAGCCCAATGATAGGCACGCCGTGTGCACTGGAGTCAGTTCAGTTCTCTGCAGCCAAACCTGGACCGGTCCAAGGTCTGATTTACTAGAGTCACAGAAATCGTGGTGCTGCCTGTTCTGCTTGCTTGAGAAGGTATGCCAGGTGCCTGGGGGTGCAGGTGCCTGGGGGTGCAGGCTGGTGGATTCTAGAGGCTGAACTGGAGGCGTGGTTGGCAAACCAAGTTCCACGGAACTCTAGAGTTCTCTCTGCTATAAGTCTGCAATTTCATATAAGATTTCATATGAAAAAACAGCTGACGCTGTCTGCTATAAACGCGGTGGGCCACGGTGGCTCAGCAGGCAGAGTTCTCGCCTGCCATGTCTGAGACCCAGGTTTGATTCCCAGTGCTGGCTCATGTTTAAAAAAAAAAAAGGAAAGCATGTAAAAATTTTAAGTAGACTTGGATCTCAGGGAAGACAGAGAAAAGTGATGATGATGAAATTTTCTCCATATAACTGGAATCCTCGAATATTTCAACATGGTTATATTGGGTGAGTAAAAACCACAGCCTCTAAGTTTCCTCCATTTGACTCAATGAACATCCTGGAAGGTATTTTCTGTAAACTGAACCCATCTTGAATTTGACGCTGGGAACTGACTGTGTAAGGAGCATGTTCTAGTTTGCTAGCTGCCGGAATGCAACACACCAGAGACGGATTGGCTTTTAATAAAAGGGGATTTATTTTGTTGGTTCTTCAGAGGAAAGGCAGCTAACTTTCCACTGAGGTTCTTTCTTACGTGGAAGGCACAGGATGGTCTCTGCTGGTCTTCTCTCCAGGCCCCTGGGTTCCAACAGCTTTTCCCGGGGTGATTTCTTTCTCCATCTCCAAGGGCCCGGGCTGAGCTGCAAGTGCTGAGATGAGGAATGCCAAGCTGCTAGACTGTGCTACATTGCGTTCTCTCATTTAAGCACAAGCCAATTAAGTTAAACATCACCATTGCAGCAGACACGCCTCCTAGCCGACTGCGGATGTAATTAGCAACAGAGGAGGTTCACCTACCATTGGCTCATGTCCACAGCAACAGAACTAGGTGCCTTCACCTGGCCAAGTTGACAACTGAATCTAACTACCACAGAGCACTTCAAGAAATCCTTTGATTTCACAAACATGCTTTTGTCATACCAGCGATCACCATAATTTGTCCTTTGTAGGCTTAGGTTTTCATAGATAAGGTTTTCTGAAGGAAGTAAATACTTATCCAAATTTATCCACTTGGCTCCCGATTGACCCAGAAGAAAGATTGTTCTTTTAAAAGGATTTTGCAGACTCGTGATTTGTTGTGCTTATTTAAATAAAAACAGTTAGCCAGGTATCTTTAGAAATCTCTAGCTATTAAAATTCCTGCGTTGAAACTCTAGCATAGATTTCTCAGACTTTGAAGAAATCATTTCCTGAATAAGATGTCTGAGAGATCTATGTCTTTTATCAAATCTCTAGGATTGTTTTGCAGAAATAATGATTTGCAGAATGGAAAAGCATCAACTTAGATGAACATAAGATTTTTTTTTAATTTCTCTTGTGGTAATATATATGCAACCTAAAGTTTCCCAATTTAGCCACTTTCAGGTTGACTAGAATATTCCGTCAGTTCTCGGGGTCCTAGCCTGCCTGAGCCATCCTCTTACAGCAAGCAGGCATCCAAGGAGGGAAAGTGTCTTCGAGAAGCCTCGAGACAACAGCCATTGTTGTTACCAAATCTGGGTATCAGGTCACCTTCTTATGAAGTTAACTAAAACTTTCCCAAAGCTGGAACTGGAGTTGTAGGTTAAAGAGCTGTAAGGGGGACTTCAATTTCCAAAGTCCTTGCAGAATAGTCTGTCTTCCAGTAAGTCGGTGTGAAACGGTCCCTTCTGTCTGTTATAGCCGAGCTGCCTCGTCCTTCCCAGGCACCAACCTAATATTTTTCTTATGATGTGAAAAACATGTTTTCTTAAAAGAGACTTGTTCATCAAGTTTCAAAGGCAACAGAGAAGAAAGTAAAGCAAGATTCTTTGTTATATATATCTCTCGACATCCAAAAGAGATTTGATTTGGTTCAATAAAAAAACAATAAAAATATACAAGAACCAATTAAAGCGCAGATTAATACAGGCCAAAGTTGGGTAAAATCTGTGTGCCAGAAAAATTAAGATAAGCATAAAGAAAGATAACTGCTATGATTGCAACCAAGGCAAAAAAAAAAAAAAAAGGAAGACAAAAGGAGGAATGTAATAAGTTTACATGGATTCCATTATTTAGGAAGAAGTTTTATGCCCACGCATGAGAAAAAATAAAAAAGGTTTAAAGCATTATAATCCAAGATGAATCTTTTCCTATATCTTACATCCTTGACATCATATTATATAACAGGCATGTAGTTGTTTTAGGACGGATTTTTTTGTGCAGCTGCATCTTTATACAGAACTTCAGAATCCAAGGGCATACAGGGTGGTGTGACAGTGGCTCAGTGGCAGAATTCTCGCCTGCCATGCCGGAGACCCCAGTTTGATTCCCAGAGCCTACCCAGGCAAAATAAAAAAGTTGCCTAAATCCAAGGGCATAGAATTAAGCCATGTGGTGAGAAGGCATGTCTTTTTGAATCTGTAGATTTCTAGAGATGGGTTTCATCCACCAGAGAGCTGACACACTTTGGGTGCCAGCCCGGCTTGTGGCTGTCACTGGCTCACAAGCCAGGGGGACAGCTTGAGTTGGAGGACAAGGTGGCAGAGGAACCACTGTTGAAGGGTTAAAAGGCACAAATGAGGGAATCTCTCTCACATGACAAAATTCTAAAATTTTAATATGTTCTAATAATACCTTCTACTGCTCCATGCTTCCTCCAGAGGTGAGATTGGAAGCTTCTGGAAACAGAAGCTGTAACCACCAACGTTGGGTTTGGGATCGGCTGCGCCAGGGACTGAAACATTACAAAATATTCCCTGCACAACTTGTGGGGGAAAAGATAGAATGATCAGACTCTTTTATTTTCTTTGTCATGGAAACACTACCTAAAATCTATTGAATACATCTTGCTATTTTGGTAAATACGGATTAATTATACACATCCCTTTTTTGATTATTTAATAGAAGCTTCTTGCCAAGTCATTCCGTGTCTTTAAAAATTCAGTCTTTATGGTCTTCTTATTCCATACTGATTCCCATGTATTTTTGCACCGGCTTTTAAAGACTTTTCTATGAAATATTAGAAATAAAAGTGTGCAGATGGAAGCAAGCTTTACATAATGTACAAAAGCGGACCTGCCTCCTTGATGGTCTCATCCTAGCAGCAGCCTCCTGAGGCTGCCTGCCGACACCCGGAAACTGGGATTTGGGGGTGGCTTCTGATGTTTCTGTGGACTGTTTAAGGCTGCAGGAGTCCACGCCTTGTGCAGGGTCGGGGAGGACAAGGGTGTCTTCTCAGGAAAAAGAGTTGGTGAAGGGATCTGGTCCCTCGCCACCCGCGTTTCTCAGAGGGTGACACAGAGATGTCTGAGTCCCGCCTGGAGCCCAGGAGGGAAGATCCTCTGAGCATGACAGCAGGTGAACCCTAAGTCACCCCCTTGCCTGACCTGAGTGTCTAGTCCGTTTAAGCCGCTCTGTGCAAGGTCCGTGCAAGGCCAGGACTGGTCTCCTTCCTACTCCTTTTGTCATTCAGGGGAAAGTCAGGCTTCTAGCAATTACCACCGTTTACTGTTTTTCTTCTTTCTGGACATGGATATTACATTCGTCAGATTTTCTGGATTTTTTTTTTCATTTGTCTTATTCCAGTCTCTTTGACCTTTGCACAGTGTATCGACCTGACTTTAGAGCACTGCAAGGGGAAATTTTAAAACTTCTGTGTATAGATTCAACTCCCATGACGACGTTCCTGTTTGACAGCTGTGCGTGCCACCCTCAAGTTGTCAAACATGAAAGTTGTTTGGTATCTCATTGCGTTAATTGCACGCCATCAAGAAAAGCTCCGCTTTTCGTCATGCTGAGTTTGAGTTCTCAAAAGTTTGGTAATGTCATTAAAAAAGATACTCCCACCAACTTTTCATTTTCCAAGTCTTCAACGTGTTAATTGGCTTTCAGGCATCTCTGGCTATATGTCTCCCTGTGAGACACAGAGCTAAGTGGGATAAAAATAAAGCCTTCATTTTTCTTTCTCCACCAGTTGACCATTTCTTAATGTTTTTCTCCACTAGAGTATTTTTTTTTTCTTTATTAAAAATCACCCCCACCTCTACTTTCTGGCACTTTGATAGGTACCATGGGGGGGTGTTTAAGAAAATATCTGAAATCTGGTTCTTGTATTTTCAAAGGGATTTTCAGTATAACTAAAGACACATGGCAGCCATGTAAAGACCAACTGAAAAGCAGACATAAATCAAAGAAGACGTGGGCAAGCTATGCATGCACGCTTCGTGGTGAAAGCTCACCTCGGGCCCCAGACGTGCCCCGCAACCAGTGCCCCCTCTCAGGACCCGCCCACATGCTGTTCTCTGTCTGGAATGCTGCCCCACCCCCCCACCCCCACAGACGTCCGCACAGCCCACCCCGCTGCAGCCAGACCCCTTGGCAGAGAGCCGCCCCGTTAAGATTCACCCACCCGGCCTGTCTCCCTTGCTGACCCTGCTGCGTGTTCTCTTCATGGCGCGTCTCATTTAGGACAGTGGTTCCCACACTGTAGCAGAGAACTTGTCAAAGCACAGATGGCTGGTCCCACTTCTGGGGTTTCTGAGTCAGTAGATTGAAGGCTCAGATATGAACCCAAGAACTTGCATCTCTAACAGGTTCCCAGGTGATGCTACCTCAGGTGCTGCAGGGCAGGAGAACCCTGATTTAGGGTCCCCTACAGAAAAATTTAAGATGTTGTTACACTCTAGCACCACACGAGGGCACTCTAATATGCCTCCTTGGGTTGGGGGGTAGGTGGGGAGGGGACGGCAGCGGCCTTATATGACCTGAGTTGTGTACTCGTGGCGGGTATATGGTCCCAGCCCTCGTGCCCAGCCCCGGCCCTCACAGGATGGCTGAGGACACAGATCCCATCCCGAGTGAGCTTCGGACCCAGTCTGACTTTTTACCCTTTGAAGTTCCTAATTTTGATACTACCTGGTCTCTGAGCCACCTGTAAGTGTCACCTCATGAGCACTTAGAGATATGCATGGACTCAGCATCTTACCTCTGACCTGTTTCTGGTGCTGGGGTGGCCGAGCTTTTCCTAAGACAGTCACACCCCACCACGCGCTGTGACCTTTGGGGCTGCCAAATCCAGACTCCATAGTGCCAGGAAACTCCAGGAAAGGTTCTTAGTCTGCATTCCCTGGAGGGAGCTGGCTGGCTGGAGATTCCAGCAAGAACCAATGCAGAAGTTGAGTCTAAATTACTCTTCTGACCTCTGAAATCCTCAGTTCTGGCTGCTAAAGCTGCCACCTGATTGGATCATGAGATTATTCATGTGGCTGAGGAACAAGCTCCTTTGTTGATGGTAGATGCAATCAACTGATTATAGATGCAAAAATCCTTTATCTCAAAATAACCTCACACTGACAAGCAGGCTAGTTCTTGGTCAAACAACTGGACACAGTAACCTAGCCAAGTGGACGCATGAAACAACCACCATATAGACTGAAGGAGCATAGGCAGAAGTTAAGACCAGTTAGGAGACTTGCGCTAATCCAGGGAAGGGGGGTGCAAACAGTGGAGGGGCTGAGAAGAATTTGACACTGGTAGGTATTTTGAAACTAGAGTCAGCTCAGTCCCTGCCATCCAGGAGTTTGTGTCCTGATGGAGGGGAATATTTGTGAAAAAACACCCAAAGCAGGATGCACACATCACAACAGTAGCTAACATTTGCCAAGTGCCTACTCTGTCCCAGGTTACATCTGCCGTACTGAGCCACCAAGCCTGGATTTGAACCCAGCCACAGTGTCTCCAGAGCCTACAGAGTTAACCTTACACTGTGCTAGAAAGCACAAAGAAGAAGGAATAAACTCCCATGTGGGTAACTAGGAAAGTTTATAGTGAAAAGTGGCAGTGGATTTGGGTTTTATGGGATAAATAGAATGTGGCCAGTTGGAAAAGGAGGAAGGTCTTCCCTCGGGGCTGTAGCTGTGCAGTAGTGACCACGTGTCGATCACTTAAACACCTCCAGTGCACAGACCGTCAGTGCACGGTGTATTTTTCTCTACAGTATTTACTCAGCCCCGTCCTGTGCCTTTTCTATCAGTGCTATAGCTCCTCCCTCCCAAAAAGGTGCTGGGGTAACAGCAGCAGTTGTATGACTGGGAGCCCCTCATCCCATCTCTGTGACTTACCTGCTGTGTGACTTTGGCCACCTGGCTCAGTCTCTGAGCCTCCCCACATATCATGTGGGTAAAGTTCTCCCACATATGGCGCCTTGTGTAGCATAAGTACTCTATAAATTAGCTTATGTTCATAAGGATGACCTGGATTAAAGAAAAATCAATTGCATTTTGTTTTCTGAGATAGAGCAAATCTCAGTGGCACTCGTCATAGCCAACATTTATTTATTGCTTGAGCTGTGTGTCGTCAGGTTGGCTAGGGCTGCAGGATTGTGACCACTCGGGGCTGACAGAGGTGCCACCTCACCTCATCCCTGAATGGGATAACGGAGGCAGAGTGGACCCTGCTCGGGCCCTTTGAGCTCCCGCAAGCTTAGCTCCAAAGGAGACAAGGTTGTGGGAGCCACAAGGCGCCCAGAGGAGAACGAGAGTGTAGGTGACACAACCCCTGTCCCATGAACTAGCACAGGAGCAGTGAGGACACTGCAGCCCCTAGAGCATGTCATTCGCCTGGAGAGAGAAATAGCCATGAAATCATAATTCCAAGGAGCTCTCGCACTGTCTGACACAGAGAGCTAAAGAGAAAGAAAACGTGAGAGGGCAAGTCAGAGACAGAATGGAGTGATCAAGCCTGCTAGGTCTAATAGGAATTCCAGAAGATAGTTCTAGAGATACTTGGAGAAGAACAACAGTAGAAGATAGAACGGATGAGAATTTTTCTAGAGTTGAGGCAGACTTGAGTCTTAAGATTGAAAGAGAACACATAATCCCAAGCAGGATTTTTGAAAACAACAACAAAAAACCACATGTGCTGGTTCGAAAGGATGTATGTCCCCTAGAAAAGCCATGTTTTAATCAAAATCCCATTTCATAAAGGCAGAATAATCCCTATTCAATACTGTATGTTTGAAACTGTAATCAGATCATCTCCCTGGAGATGTGATTTAATCAAGAGTGGTTGTTAAGATGGATTAGGTGATGACATGTCTCCACCCATTTGGGTGGGTCTTGAGAAGTTTCTGGAGTCCTATAAAAGAGGAAACATTTTGGAGAATGAAGGAGATTTGGAGAGAGCAGAGAACGCTGCAGCACCATGAAGCAGAGAGTCCACAAGCCAGCGATGTTTGGAGATGAAGAAGGAAAACACCTCCTGGGAAGCTTTATGAAACAGGAAGCCAGGAGAGAAAGTTGGCAGATGATGCCATGTTCACCATGTGCCCTTCCAGCTGAGAGAGAAACCCTGACTGTTCACCATGTGCCTTCTCACTTGAGAGAGAAACCCTGAACTTTATCAGCCTTCTTGAACCAAGGTATCTTTACCTGGATGCCTTTGATTGGACATTTCTATAGACTTGTTTTAATCGGGACATTTTCTAGGCCTTAGAACTGTAAACTAGCAACTCATTAAATTCCCCTTTTTAAAAGCCATTCCGTTTCTAGTATATTGCGTTCCAGAAACTAGCAAACTAGAACACCACACATAAACCCTTTGTGGAGAAACTACAGAATATCAAAGATCAAAAGAAATTATTTAAAGCAGCGAGAGAGAAAGAACAAGTTATTTCAAAGAAAAGAAAGCTTGATAATAGCAAACTTTTAAGCCAGGTTAATCACAAAATAATGGAATAATATCTTTAAGGTCCTAAAAGGAAAAGCCACTGTAAATTACTATTACTTGACCCAGAAAAATTATTATTTAAGTGTGAGGGCAAAAGACATTTTTCGAATAAAGAAGATTAAGCATGTTTACCATTCAGAGACTCTGACTGAAAGAACTAGTGACATACATACTTCACACAAAAATTCTCAAGAAAATACGAGCAAATCCAATCCAGCATGTATAAAAAGGTTAATATCTCACAACCATGTGGGATTTTATTCCAGGCATGCTAGACTGGTTCAATATTTGAACATTGATCAGTGTAATCCTGCATATCAACAGGCTAAAGAAAAATCATATTATCCTAACAACTGACACTTAAAGGCATTTGATAAAATTCTAACACAATAAAAACTCTCATCAAATTAGGAATAGGAAGGAACATCTCACCTAAAAAGGAACATCTGCAAAAAACCTACAGCTGACATCATACTGATATTTCCCTCTAGAATTGGGAGTAAGGCAAGAGTGTTTACTCTCACTTCTCTTATTCAGCATACTACTGGGAGGTCTAGGCAATAAGGCATGAAAAAGAAATAAAAGCATACACTTTGCAAAGGATGACATAAAGCTGCCTCTGTTTACAGATGACATTATCATCCACATCGAAAATTGCAAAGAATCTCCAAAACATACTTCTACAACTAATAAGTGAGTTCAGTAAGGTCTCAGGGTATAAGAACAACACATAAAATCAATTGTATTTCTGTGTACTAACAACAAGCAGGTGGAAGGCAAAATAAACAGTACGATAGCATTTACAAATACTACAGAAAATTAAACACATAGGTATAAATCTAACAAAACTTGTACAGAATCTGTATGCTGAAAATTACAATAAGCTGATGAAAGGCATTAAAAACCTAAATAATTGGAAACATATACCACGTTCACGGGTTGGAAGGTTCAACAAAGTAAAGATGTGAGATCTCCCCAAATTGATCTGTAGGCTTAATGCTATTCCTATTAAAATCCCCACAAGGGTTTTTGTAGACATAGACAAGTTTATTCTAAAATTTATATGTAACAACGTAGGAACTAGCTAAAGCACTTTTGACAAAGAAGAATCAAGTAGGAGGAATCAGTATACCTGATTTCAAAACTTGCTATAAAGTAATGGTAATTAAGAGTTTTGGATATTGGCAGAAGAATAGACATACATATGAATGGAACAGAAAAAAAGAACCCAATAATAGGCTCACACAAACATGCCTAACTGGTTTTTTGTTTGTTTGTTTTTTACTAAATTGCAAAAGTATTCAATGGAGGGAAAGATAGCTTTCTCAACAAATAGTGCTGTAGCAATCGGAAGTCCATTGATTAAAAAAATAATAAGCATCGACCTAAGTCGTCATACAGTATATAAAAAATTATCTCTAAGTGGATCACGGACTTAAATATAAAATGTAAATCTATAACACTTATAGGAAGAAATAGATATTCTTTAGGACTACAGCTTTGTGAAGAGTTCTTAGATTGACACGAAAACACATTCCATAAGGGAAAATTGATAAATTGGACCACATCAAAATTTAAAACTTTTGCTCTGTGAAATACCCTTTTATGAGGATGAAAAGCTGAGTTACAGACTGGAGGAAAATATTTGCAAATTATGTATCTGACAAAGGACTAGTACCGAGAATTTATAAAGAACTCTCAAACGTCAGTTAAAACATCAAACAATCCAATTAGAAAAAGGACAAATGAGAGGAAAAGACACTTCACCGTAAAGGATACCATCTGTAGATGGTAAATAAGCATGTGAAAAGATGTTCGTTATAGCACTTAGAAAAATGCAAAGTCAAACACAGCAAAATGTCACTGCAAGTATCTCACAATGGCTAAAATTTTTTAAAGCAGAGATAACACCAGGTGAGGACAAGAAGGCAGAGAACCCAGATCGTTCATAGTTTGCTGGTTGGCATGTGAAATGGTACAACCATTCTGGAAAAGAGTTTTCCCGTTTCTTTTAAAACTTAAAGTAGACAGACCATATGACCTAAGAATTGCACTCTTTGGCATTTATTACAGAAAAAATGGAAGCTTATGCCGACCAGAAACCTGTATGTGAATCCTCATAGCCATTTTATATGTAATAGCCAAAAAAGTAGAAATTTCCCAGATGTCCTTCAGTGGATCAGCAGTTAAATTGTGGTCCATCCATACAATACTACTCGGCAATAAAAAGGAATGAACTATTGAGACACACTACAACTTGGATGAGCCTCAGGGAATTCTGCCAAGTGATGAAGGACAATCTGTAAAGGTTACATACCAGGTCATTCCATTCGTATATAACATTCTTGAAATAAAATTGCAGATATGGCGGACAGAGCGGTAGCTGCCTGGGTGAGGGATGGGAAGGCAGATTTGAGTAGAGTGTCACAGAATGACAGCCTCGGGGAGGCAGGTGGAGGGTGCAGGGGCCTCTCTGCAATGGCTTTGAAGTTTTCTCTGAATCTATGATTATTACCAAAAAATTATGTGTATATGTGTGTGTGAGACAGCGAACCCAGAAGGGAGGAGTGGACTGTATGAGGTGATGATGAGGAAAATTAAGACAAGGTTTTGGAAAATCTTAATGAGCATAAATCATGAATAATTTAAGAGGGTTAAATTAAGATAAAATAGGAATAACTGATGGAAAAGCTGAAAGAGCAGAGGGCGATCAGAGTACAGCACTCTGCAGGCCTCCCACTGTCTAGGAGGGGGACAGAAATCACGTGTTTGAAATATTTTTTTGATAGAAAAGGTCGAATGGCATCCACCCCAACCATCTAATTTTAACGTGCTGTATCATTTACTGAACACCTGCTGTGTGTCCAGAAACCTTTGACATCACTTGTCCCTCTCATAACCTTGAAAGGCATCAATTTTACCTCCTTTTTATTGAAGAAACAGAAGTCAAAAGGGAGGGGACTTTATCTAAAAGGTCATAGCACTACGTGGCAAAGCTGGGATTTGAACCCAGGCCTCTCTGACTCCCAAACTTATGTTCTTTTAACCCCCCTCTGCCCTCCTTGACTTAATGAATATTGAAATAAATTAATTTCCCAAAAGGAGTGCATGAAATGCTTTAAAGGTGAACTATTTACACCTTTTTTGGAATGAAATATGAATCATCTCCAAACTATAGGCAAACTACAAAACTGAGACTGCTCTCCTATCTAGCCTTTCCATTCATTACTTCTTAAAAGTCCTCAAGAAGCCGAGCTTCTTAAAAGGCCCTAGATGATATAATTGAAATGGTTCTGAAAGCAGATTGTCTCTTAGCCATTCCTGATAACTATAGTGAATGAAGGGGAACCATTTATGTATTATGTTTCTTTCATCAAGTGAAGATAGCTACTCTTTGACCAGCCAGGGGTGGGAGTGGGGGACAAAAGAAAAGTAGCAGAGAGAAGGAATTCACCAAAGGAAGGTAGATGTAGCCACCTTCTGTTTCATGCATCGCCTGGCTCCCCATCTTGCTCAGAGGGAAGCAGGGTGCCAGCCCATCCACCACCTGGCCTCCCATAGCAGCTCTGGCCTTAACTTCTGCTGTCCTCCCTCACCACTCTGCTCCAGCTACGGGCATCTCAGCGGTTCCTCTAACAGCCTAGCCTGTTGCTACCCCAGGGCCTTTGTATCTTCTGTTCCTCGTACCTAAGGTGTCCTTCTCCCAGACGTTTCAAAACCCAAAAAGTCTCCTTGGTCCCCTGGGCTCAGCAGCCTGCCTCTACTTTACCATTGTGATATTCAACAATATCAAGTATTAGTATCTAACTTGATTAGTGAGACTCAAAAAGTTAGACAGCAGACTGTTCTGTTGATACCTGTGACAGATGGATGATTCTCAAGATAACTATGCTGAATGGAAGAAGCCAGAGAAACAAGAGTACTTACTGTATGACTCCATTTATATAAAACTCTAGGAAATACAAACTAATCTAAAGTGACAGAAAGCAGATCAACAGAGGAGGGATTAGAAAAGACACAAGGGAACATTTAGGAGGGCCACTTAGGACTGTCTCTTCATTTGGGGGTTGGTTCATGGGTATCCATCTAAGTCGAAATTTACCAAATCGTACACATTAGATATGTATACTTTACTGTTTATAATAAGCTGCTTTGAAGGTAAAAAAAAAGTAACTTACCCAAATTTACCTAACCATATTTTCTGGCAAAACTGAGTAGAGCCCAATCTGTGAAGTGCTGGCATGCCTCTCTGTTTTCTATTAATCCCACCAGTTGATTAATAAGGGTCACATTTCTAACAGTAACAAGACCAGATCTGCAGTGGCATATACTTATTTATTCCCCTGTGTTTAAAGGAATTTGGATTTTGCAGTTTGGAGTTATCCTCTACTATTTATGTAAAAGTTCTACCCCTTAAACTAAGTGAAAATCAAATAGCCAAAGTTAATCAGATCTTATTTGAGGAATTGCAGATTTATAGAACTTTTAGGTAAACAAATTAAGGAAATTAAACAATTTGACTGAGGTCAACTAGAGAAGTAGTTTTGGAACAGAAAATAGAAACTGGATAACCCTGAATTTTGGGCTTCGGCATAAAAACCACATTTCTCTTCCTTCCATTCTTTATTGGCAAATCGTAACTCTTTATTTTCTAAAAGACCAAATCATAACTATTTTTCACAACCCCCTTCCTGTTTGCTTTTTCTTTTCTTGTGACTGAGGCGTACTAAAAGTCTGCTGTCACACACAAGACTCACTGTTATTCTGTGTGTGTGTGTGTATTTTGTTCTGCTGTGACTAGCTAAGTGAGGCACCACCTATTAAAAACACAACCAACAGAAGTTAAGTAAGGGAAGATATCTTAGTAAAAAGATGTGCATATCAGATTATGTTAAGGCTGAAATTCCAACTCAAGCATGCACATGGGCCACACTTTAATTAATAGATGTGTTCCTGAAACAACAATTGTAATTAAATTGGTCAGTATATTTACCATTCAGTGGACATTTTTAAATTTCCTGCTACAAGCTACTACATACCTGTTTGATGGTGACTCACCCAATGGGATACAAAGGTGGGTCAGCCCCACTGCCAGGTGGCTGGAATAGATCAAATGCACAAGCGTTGCTCAACACAAGGCTAAGTGTCCTGTGTGGGGATAAATGAGAGTATTTGTTTTATTAAAAAAGTGGTTAGTGGATCTTTACACTTTAGCTTTAAATATATTGGTTTATCCCCTTTATTGTGCTTGTATTAACTTGATCAAGACATTTTTTATACTTGTAATTATATTTAAATTTTTTATACATATAATTACGATTTAAAAGGAGTGCTTGGTGAATCCCCTGCCTACTCTGTTATGAAAAATACACCCCCATATCCCACACATATGCTTATACGTTTTTTTCCCCTTAAATTAGGACACCCTTTTCTATTATATTTGTACGCATCACTAAGTAATCTGAGGCAAGTATATTCTGACAGAGTGAAAGAAAGCAATGGTAAATTGAATCTCAAATGTGATTTCGTGCTTCATTCCTCGTATCCAAATAGCATGTTACCTTGAGTCTGGCTGTGAACATTAAAATATTCTAGTTTTTCTTTGGAATTTGGAGACTAGATACTATCGGTAGGAAGTTGCTAATGGAAAATGCTTTTACTTCTGGCCAAGCATATCACAAGAATCACAGAGGCAACATCCAACTTGCACACAAAAGCAGGGTTTGTGAAACAAGAACAATCATTGCATATCTGCGTATGGGAAGGCTCTTGAGGCATTGCCAAGCCCATCCCTCTGACCAAGAGTTCTGTTTGCAGAGTCCTGAAAGAAAGATCTGTGAATTTTTATGTTTGTTGCAATTTTCCATTCAGATTGTAGCAATACCACAAAAATGTTTGGCAAAAAATCAAAAAGAAAGAAAGAAATCTGAATCTTCTAAAAATATTTCTATTCTTACTGAGGGCATCCGGGCGGTGTCTCTTCGGGCTTGTTTGTCAGCCTTCGGCAGTGATTTGAGATGCTTTTGAGACTGGATTGCCCCCTGATTTAGCTTGAACTCTACATCTTGTGCTGAATCCCCTTCCAGCTACTGTCCCATTATGACAAAATGACTCAAAGGACGGGTTATCTCCAATTGCACTCCTCTTGTTTTCCCTCAGACCCACTCCAATCAGACTCTCAAGCCCACTGCCCCATAGAAACATCTCTGATCAAGGCCACCAGTGGCCTTCTCACATTAATCAGCCCTTGATGCCATTGGCCTGCCGTCACGTGATACACTAGACCCCTTCCTGTCTTTCAGCCACGCCTTCCTTTTGGCTGTCTGGACCCCACGCCCTCTTAGCTCACCTCGTACCTCTCTGCTTCTCTTCCTGGGTCTTCTGGGTTGATCCCTTCTCGTTTGCTCACCCACAAACCTTGGGCTGAACCCATAGATCTCTTCTCTTCTCTCATTACACTAATGCCCTGAGTGATCTGCTCAAGTCCAGTGGTGCCATGCCCGCCATATGACAATGGCCTGGGGGCCCAAACCCCACCCCCGAGTCTGACGTCCCACACTTAACAGTTCCAAAACTGATCTTCTAAATCCTCTCAACAGAACCTCCTCCCTGGCCTTCCCATCTCGGTCCATCGCAAACTTGCCTGCCAGGTGTGCTGACCAAAACCATGGCATGACCCTTAATTCCTCTTTTGATCTCACTTTACATTCAATCTTTTGGGAAGTCCTGTTCACTCTGCCTTCAGAATATATCCAGAATCAGACCACTTTGCCCTGTCTCTACCACCTTCCATCCGCCATACTCTCTCACCTGGTTTACTGCCTTTGATTCCTGAATGACCTCTTGATTTTGGTCTCACCTTATTACTGTAATAAATAAACCCGACCTTGACCCACCACTGCATGTGACCTTTGATGGATTCCCAGCTCACAAAGAGCATCAGACCACTGTGCAATCAGACCACTACCACATTTCTCCCCTCCCCTCTACCCACCTGCCATCTTGCTTGTTCTACGCCAGCCATGCCAGCTTTTTGGCTTTTCCCAGGACATATCGGGCATCTCCTGCTTTAAGAGAACATGCTGTTTCCTCTGCCTGGGTTGCTCCTTCTCCACAGAACTGCAAGGTTTGCTCCCACACTTCTTTTCAATAGCTTCCCAGCAACAATATATCAAACAACAGCCACCCCATCTCCCATCCCACTGGTCTGTGCCATGCACCCTGCTGTAGTTTCAGTCTGTTATGTGACACATTACATTTACTCATTCATGAGGTTATTGTCTGTCATCCATCAACAGAAGCACCTGTGGGTACTCAACCAAAATTTGTAGAGTGAATGGAATCCATCTTTTGTGGTACTGATGGCTGCTGAAGCAGATGCAATGCTGCTGCTCTGTAAATCTAAAACAGCCTAATTTGCACTGACATTTCTCAATTCTTAAAGCATTCGTTTAGGATCAAAACAGGGGTCCAATTTGCTTTGCACTTAATTGTTTCTCCTGGGATAAGCACACTGGTGAGTTGAATTTCCTTCTTCGGAGGAAATGGCCATAGACCCTTAACACTGAGGAGAGAGGGGACGTGCCAGGTGAACTGCGAGCATGGAAGACGAGCTGTGTGACTGTGCAGATGTGTGAGTGTGCAGATGCCTTGAAGGAACTGTGCTCCATCTTTTTTCCCCCAGCTGCCTCCTGGCCCAGGGTGGGTGCTTAGCTTGTTAAGCGGATGGTTTGATGGGGGTAGTCCAATGTTTGATCCATTCCTTAGCTCATAAAGCTGATGAAAGTGAGTACAAGTCTTCCAGCTTCTTTCCCAATGCTTTTAGTTGGAATGCAAACAGTGGTCATTTTGTTATCAAGGCACTGAAGAAGAGGTTCTACCTATGAAAGTGGTGAGAGAGGGAGAACAATTATTACTCTATAGACAGTGATGAGGAAGGCGTGGAGATCTGGTCTGTCCTTGTGTTGTCCTACCCACCCACCCTCAGAGCTGCTCGGGTGGGCCAGGGGCACCCGTCAGCAGTCCCAGGCGTTTGTTCTTTGTGATTGTGTGGTTGGGAGCAGAAGCTCCTCTTAAAGGGCAGTGCAGAACTGCAAAGGGAAGTGGACCAGAGCAAGTAGGCGTGTTATATCTCTTTAGAAGATACCAGAGGGGAACAGAAGGTAAAGGCGCGACAGGAGTCTCCCGGTGTCTTTGCAAGGCAGATTGGAAAGCAACGTCTGTGAAGCCTGGATGGAGATTTACTTCTGGGGAGCTGCGCACCCTCCCAGAGGCAGCCAGCACTTCCCTGAGTGCCTGCTTGGGAGAAGCCCGGCAGTTTGGGGGAGAATTTGGCCTGATGGCTTGTTTCCCGCATTACCCCTGGAATCCTCCTACTAGCCTCTCTCTCCCTTCCCACCCACTTGAAGCAAGAAATGGCAGACAAGGCTCAGCCTCGAGAAATTAGGGTTTCTTGTCAAAGCCAATCCCCTCCCCAGGACAAGTGCCACCCAAGAAGCGAGATCGGAACAGCTCAGCCCAGCCTCTGCGCGTGCGCGCACACACACACACACCCTGGCACACTCGCACATGATCTGTGCTTCTGGGCACCCCTCCAGGGCCAGAGAGAACTGGAGGTTCACGGCCCTGTTCTCTCTCTGGTTCCTCCGAAACAACAGCTATCTTGGGGACCCCTTGCTCCCCTGGGCAGTGCTGAGAGAGGGACATTCTGACCCTGTCCACGGGCTAGGGTCTGTGGAGGGGCTGGTAGAGGGTGGGACCCGCCGGCTTGGGCCTGAGGCTATGGGATGAGCCGAGCTGGGAGCCGCAGGGAAGGGGGTCTGGGGCAGGTGGCCAGGGACAGGCCCCGAGCTGAGTTACCGCTTGGCGAGCTGCTGCTGCCCACTTCAGGCCTGGAAGGGGCTGTGCTTGTCTGCAAATGTCCACGGGGCAGCTGTGGCCTGTCATAGGGGAGGGAACTTTTAAAAATAGCCCCAGCAATGCGTGTTGAAAGCTCAAAGAAATCAACAAACAAATAACATAATAATCAGCCTGTAACAGTAGCAGGAAAATTCTGAAACCCAAGTGATGACGGAGGTCGTTCACCAGCAGGGAGAGGCTGCAGGCCGCTCAACATGACTCAGCCTTGGCAACTTGCATAAAATCAAAAATAAAGTAACCCAATCTCTGGGAAGGGAGAGGACACTCAGGTGCCCGCCCGCATTAGGGCGACCTGGAAATAATAAAAATAAAATGCTGTGGCACACCAACTCGGAAGCCAGCGGGGAAGCAGCTTCCATTCCTGGCTTGGAGGCAGGTGTGGGAAACACCCCTTCTCTTTCTGCATCACAAACAAGCCAGACCCTGATATTTGTAGGGCTGGGGGCAATAGTGTAGCTGGAGGCCCCTAGATGGCATTGCTGAATATTTTTAGAGAATAAATCAAGCTAATAAATGGCTAGGTGGAATGTATCCTACCCTCCTGCCTCGAGGATGTCCCCTTAGCAAGGAAGTAGAAGGCCAGGTTTGAATTTAGAGTTCTGTGGATCTTCAGAGACCTTGCTGGGTCACGGTGGTTCAGGGAGGGGCTCCCAACACCCGCAAGTTGTAGCCCTTCCTCTTTCTCCTCCTCCTCCTCCTCTTTACCCAGCACCCTTCCACACTTGAGGGGCCTTGGGCTGGGGGCGACAGTCCCCGAGTGCCTGCACCAGCTCCCCCAGGCCCCCTGCAAATGGCCAGCCCTTGCTCCCTGCAGCACCAGGGGTGCGTGCGCCTCTGTCATGGATTGGGGGGCCCTAAAGTGTAGGGTCCAGGGTGGGGCCCCTCTTGCCTCATGCCTTCCATCAGGGTAACTCGCATAGGCCCTGCGCTTCCATCCAGCCCATCTCAGCCCCAGGAAGGAGCTCTTCGCTCCCGTGGGTGCTGGCCTTGGGTGGAGGAGCTCCTGTAGGTTTTCGGGTCATGGCATCACACGGGATACAGCAAGTCTGCTTTTGAAGAGCCCCAAAATGCCAGCCAGGAAGCCGTGACCCTCCCTGAGTTGCCCACCTCTTTGCCACCACGCTCTGGAAGAAGTCCTGACCGTTCCCCTGCAGACACCAGGAGGGAAAAGAAGAGCACTCGGCGCGTCCCCAGAAGATCTGGGCGCAAAACAGCAAAGGAGTAAGATGTGAGTGGGCCCCGCAGTGGAGAGGAGTGAGGTTGTAAGACGTGCAGCAAGATGAAATGAACAATAAGCAGACCCAGAAGGATGGATATGCTCCCGCTGATCTGAAATAATTAGAAAAGCAAATGCACGGCAGAATCTAGCATCCAGGTTACCCGGCGGGGAGCGAACGTGTCATTGGTACCTGCAGAGCTGTGTCCATCTTGAGGGGACGATTTGATGATGGTGGTGAAAGTAATTAACGCCACCGAGTTGTATATTCAAAAGTGGTTAAAATGGGAAACTTTAGGTTGTGTGTATGATACCAGAATAAATATTTAAAAACAAACATAGGACTACCACATTGTAGTGTAATGTAAACTATGGGCTACAGTAAATAGTCTAACTGTACTATTACTATTCCATCATCGATCGTAACAAAATTACCACATAATGCAAGGTGTTATGGAGGGAAAATCTGCATTTGTGGGCAGTGAGGAGTGGGGAGTTGGTGGGAATTCTATTTTCTATGTGGTTTTTTTTTTTTGTAAATGTACAACTTTTCTAAAAAAAATGTGCATGCTGCTAAATAAATCTGTGGCTGCATGTGGCCTGCACCCCCTTTCACTGGCCATGGCCACACTCTAGGGCCCTGGCTGTGCACCCAGCAAGGGGGAGTTGAGAAAGGGGGACTGTTTGCAGACTTGAGGTCCTTTATATCTGAGGGGCTAGAGTGGGTGCGTTTCAAGCATCCTGAACCCAGCAGCTGCCTGGACATTGAGACAGAGAGGACGAGGCTCCCGGCATGGCGCTGGGGAAAAAGGTGAGAAGGATGAAGGGGTAGAAAGAGGCAGTAAGTGAGGGCAACCCTCTCCAGGATCCAGGCATCCCATGTTTATTACTTTTTAAAATGACCTTGACAAATCGGGCATCTGTCCTAGGAAATGGAATCCCACATGACTGGGGCACATGTTGTAACAGCTGGATTTTTTGTTGTAACAGCTGGATTTTTACTTTTTGTCATTAACATACCTTATGATGTAAAAGTATTGAAAAGTCACCACTGTGCCCATTTACAATCTGAAAGATTCCTCTGGAAATTCCTGAAGATCCTGAAGTCTGTGTGGGAGAATAGAAAAGGCATCATATGGGCATTTTCAATGTCTTTCTCCCTCAATTTGAGGATCAAACAGGTTGTACCTTCTTAAGCAGAATTATTTTTACCCAATGTTAGAAAAGAAAAAAAATTCTGAGTAGAACACTGTCTCTTGGTGTTTTTTTAAAAAAATCTACGTGCAAATTATTTGAAACTTACATATCAGACTAAAAAGTCTTCTAAAGATTTATTCATTTATCCATACTAATTATTGGTTACTACTATGTAAAATGTTCATATTTTAGCAAAGAAGATGCGTTTTAGATGAAATCATATGGTATCTCACATAATGCCATAATCTCTGTACCTAAATCTCCTGACCAGTGTAATTAAAGAAGATTCAGGTTGTTTAAATCTCTGAGTGGGGCTGTTTCAGCCTTTTGTTGAATTATGGCCAGAGTCTTTCTGTTGCCTTGAAAACCTGCACTAGACACTTTGTAAAAGTTGCATTTTTCGTATCTCCAAAAAGGCCAGTTGATTTTTCTCTAGGACTATGATTAGTATACTCTTACGCTTCTCTTCTTCCCTTTAAGAAAATCTTATTCTTTCTCTTGCAGCCTTTACTCTTTCCTTCATATCATAGAACTTCTGCACACACCCTTTATCACAAACCAAAGTAAACTTCCAAATTCCCATAATTTCATCCAAGCTTAATCTTTTGGGTCAGAGCTATGTGCTCTGTAGAAGGGGAACTAGGTAGCATGATTTTGGTTTCCTATTTCTGTGTATGTGTGTGTGATTTATTCTTTAACTTTTTTAATGGAAAAAATGCAGAAAACATAGTAATATAATAGGCATAACCAGAATTAAACAGATGTTGACATCTGTCTAACATCTGACAGGCAGCAAAGTACAATGGTTAAGTTCATTAGCTGGGTGAGTCAACAAGTTATTTAGCCTCTCTCTGCCTGAATCCCGCATTTGCATAGAGAAGATTAAAAGTGAATATTTTATATTTTTGAAATGTGTATGTGTTTATAGATGAGGTTTGTTTTACTTTGCTAAAGCTGATGAAATGCAGTATAGCAGAACTGCATTGGCTTTTACAATGGGAATTTATTAACTTACAAGCATACAGTTCTTTGGCCATGAAAATGTCAACTCAAGGCAAAATCAGGACGATGCTTTCTCCCCGAAGATTGGCTGCTGGCTTCAGTGGCTTCCTCTCTGAGCCTCTGTGTGTGTGTCCTTTTCTCTCAGCTTCTCTGACTTTTCTTTTTTAGTTTCTCTTTGTGTGCCTCTGAATTTTATTTCTTTGCTTCTCTGAGGCTTTTTTCTATTTTCTCTCTGTCTTTTATCCTTTTATAAAGGACTCCAATAAAAGGATTAAGATCACATTCTTTCCTGTTGAAAACACTTCAAAAGATAGGAATACAAGGGAACTTCCTTAAAATGATAGAGGGAATATATGAAAAACCCACAACTAATATCATCCTCAATGGGGAAAAATTGAAAACTTTCCCCCTAAGATCAGGAACAAGACAAGGATGTCCACTATCACCACTATTATTCAACATTGTGTTGGAGGTTCTAGCCAGAGCAATTAGACAAGAAAAAGAAATACAAGGCATCAAAATTGGAAAGGAAGAAGTAAAACTATCACTGTTTGCAGATGATATGATACTATACGTCGAAAACCCGGAAAAATCCACAACAAAACTACTAGAGCTAATAAATGAGTACAGCAAAGTAGCAGGTTACAAGATCAACATTAAAAAATCTGTAGCATTTCTATACACTAGTAATGAACAAGCTGAGGGGGAAATCAAGCAACGAATCCCATTTACAATTGCAACTAAAAGAATAAAATACCTAGGAATAAATTTAACTAAAGAGACAAAAAACCTATATAAAGAAAACTACAAAAAACTGTTAAAAGAAATCACAGAAGACCTAAATAGATGGAAGGGCATACCATGTTCATGGATTGGAAGACTAAATATAGTTAAGATGTCAATCCTACCTAAATTGATTTACAGATTCAATGCCATACCAATCAAAATCCCAACAACTTATTTTTCTGAAATAGAAAAACCAATAAGCAAATTTATCTGGAAGGGCAGGGTGCCCCGAATTGCTAAAAACATCTTGAGGAAAAAAAAGGAAGCTGGAGGTCTCACGCTGCCTGACTTTAAGGCATATTATGAAGCCACAGTGGTCAAAACAGCATGATATTGGCATAAAGATAGATATATAGACCAATGGAATCGAATAGAGTGCTCAGATATAGACCCTCTCATCTATGGACATTTGATCTTTGATAAGGCAGTCAAGCCAACTCAACTGGGACAGAACAGTCTCTTCAATAAATGGTGCCTAGAGAACTGGATATCCATATGCAAAAGAATGAAAGAAGACCCATATCTCACACCCTACACAAAAGTTAACTCAAAATGGATCAAAGATCTAAACATTAGGTCTAAGACCATAAAACAGTTAGAGGAAAATGTAGGGAGATATCTTATGAATCTTACAACTGGAGGCGGTTTTATGGACCTTAAACCTAAAGCAAGAGCACTGAAGAAGGAAATAAATAAATGGGAACTCCTTAAAATTAAACACTTTTGTGCATCAAAGAACTTCATCAAGAAAGTAGAAAGACAGCCTACACAATGGGAGACAATATTTGGAAATGACATATCAGATAAAGGTCTAGTATCCAGAATTTATAAAGAGATTGTTCAACTCAACAACAAAAAGACAGCCAACCCAATTACAAAATGGGAAAAAGACTTGAACAGACACCTCTCAGAAGAGGAAATACAAATGGCCAAAAGGCACATGAAGAGATGCTCAATGTCCCTGGCCATTAGAGAAATGCAAATCAAAACCACAATGAGATATCATCTCACACCCACCAGAATGGCCATTATCAACAACACAGAAAATGACAAGTGCTGGAGAGGATGCGGAGAAAGAGGCACACTTATCCACTCTTGGTGGGAATGTCAAATGGTGCAACCACTGTGGAAGGCAGTTTGGCGGTTCCTCAAAAAGCTGAATATAGAATTGCCATACGACCCAGCAATACCATTGCTGTCTACTCAAAGGACTTAAGGACAAAGACACAAACGGACATTTGCACACCAATGTTTATAGCAGCGTTATTTACAATTGCAAAGAGATGGAAACAGCCAAAATCTCCATCAACAGAAGAGTGGCTAAACAAACTGTGGTATATACATACGATGGAATATTATGCAGCTTTAAGACAGGATAAACTTATGAAGCATGTAATAACATGGATGGACCTGGAGAACATTATGCTGAGTGAGTCTAGCCAAAAACTAAAGGACAAATACTGTATGGTCCCATTGATGTGAACGGACATTCGAGAATAAATTTGGAATATGTCATTGGTAACAGAGTCCAACAGGAGGTAGAAACAGGGTAAGATAATGGGCAATTGGAGCTGAAGGGATACAGACTGTGCAACAGGACTAGATACAAATCTCAAAAATGGACAGCACAATAATACCTAATTGTAAAGTAATCATGTTAAAACACTGAATGAAGCTGCATCTGAGCTATAGGTTTTTTTTTTTTTGCTATTATTATTATTTTTATTTTTTTCTCTATATTAACATTCTATATCTTTTTCGGTTGTGTTGCTAGTTCTTCTAAACCGATGCAAATGTACTAAGAAATGATGATCATGCATCTATGTGATGATGTTAAGAATTACTGATTGCATATGTAGAATGGTATGATTTCTAAATGTTGGGTTAATTTCTTTTTTTCCGTTAATTAATAATAATAAAAAAAAAGAATGTTAAGCAGAAAGTCAAGGGAATTAAAAAAAAAACATTTGAGTTTCAAAAACTTAAAAAAAAAAAAGGATTAAGATCCACTTGGAGCAGGCATCAACTGACAAAACCTAGGCGAAAGGTCCTGCCATAATAGTCTACACCTACAGGTATGGATTAAAAGAACATGGTCTTTTCTGGGTACATATAGCTTCAAACCATCACTGAGTTCTGGTTCCCTCATTGGAACTGCTGTTCAATATTGCAGTATGCTACTGATTTTGTGTATTGATCTTGCATCATTCAGTCATACTAAACCCTTATTAGTTCTAATAGTGTGTCTACAGGTTTTCCTTAGGTTCTCTTTGTACGTTAATTTTATCATGTGTGAGTGATCGCAGTTTGGGCTATCTTTTTCTAATCCTTATGTCTTTTATTTCTTTTCTTGCATTAAGTTTGATAGCTAGAACTTCAGATGTAATGATAGCAAAAACCCTCAAAACAAAGAGAATGCTTTGAACATTCCATCATTAAGCATGATGCTTATTTTAGGTTTTGATGAATACCTTTCAAGTTAAGAAGTGGTCTTTAATTCTTTTTTTCTTTTTTTTGACATGGGCAGGCTCCAGGAATCGAACCCAGGTCTCTGGCTCTGCAGGCAAGAACTCTGCCTCTGAGCCAACATTGCCTTCCCAGTCTTTAATTCTTAAATCACTGATTTTTTAAAAATTATGAATGTGTGCTAGGTTTTTCTTAAGATTTTTTCTCATTCTGTTAAATATAGTTTTCTACTACTTATTATTGCAGAAAATACCATGACTAGACTATCTATGGTTAAACCATCTTTGCATTTCTGAGATGACTCTTTCATCATGGTGTAATTTTTCATACCTTGTTGGATTTGCTTTGCAAATATTTTATTTAGGGTGTTGCATTTAAATTTGAAGTCCTTTCTTTGACTATTTGTCTAGTGTCCAGGTGAACACTAGCCTTATAAAATGAGTTGATGTCGCAATATTTAATTTAACCGACAGTCCACCTTATGTTTAAGAGAGGAGTCAAGTACAGTTGTAGTTCAAATGTAATCAGTGTTGGTACTTCTCACAGCATTTTCTTATCCCCTGCCTTAATTATTGAGTAACCTTCAAGATTAACATACTGACTCAGTTAATATTCCTGGTAGTTCTGTTGTTAATTTGCACTGTAGCGTCTTCATTAAAAAGTCTCACTATCCATGTAAAAAGACAATAAGACCCATTGGTAATGGATAGGACCACAGCACTAGAAATCAGCATCTTAGACATTCATGTCTTTAAACAGCCTGAACTCTAGAAGTCACCAGCAGGTCTCTTTAAGGCATTTTTTTTTTTTGGCTTTTAAAAAGGGAGAATTTATTAAGTTGCTAGTTCACAGTTCTAAGGCCGTGATAACATCCCAATTAAAGCAAGTCTATGAAATAGTTCCAAATTAAAGCAAGGCTATAGAAATGTCCAGTCTATGGCATCCAGGAAAATATACCCTGGTTCAAGAAGGCTGATGAAGTTCAGGTCTTTTCTCTTTCAAATGGAAAGGCACATGGTGAACACGGTGACATCTGCCAGCTGTCTCTCCAGGCTTCTTGTTTTATGACGCTCCCCCAGAGGTGTTTTCCTTCTTCATTCCCAAAGGTGTCTGGCTGCATGGGCTCTCATGGTTCTTGTGGCTCCCTCATGCTTTCAAGTTTTCTCCAAAATGCTGCCTCTTTTTGTTTCTTAATTTTTTTTTTACTGTGTAATATAACATAGATACAAGGCAAAGAAAGAAAAAAGCAATGGTTTTCAAAGCACTCTTCAACAAGTAGTTACAGGACAGATTCCATAGTTTGTCATGGGCTACCGTACCATCCTCTCAGATTTTACTTTCTAGCTCCTCCAGAACATTGGGGGCTAGAAGGAACATATATATTTTTTACCATCACTTTTTTCTTTTTTTGAAAAATAACATATATACAAAAAAGCCTTACATTTTGAAGCACAGCACAACAAGTAGTTGTAGAACAGATTTCAGAGTTTGGTATGGGTTACAATTCCACAACTTTAGGTTTTTACTTCTAACTGCTCTGAGACACTGGAAACTAAAAGAAATATCAATATAATAATTCAGCAATCATACTCATTTGTTAAACCCTATATTCTCTGAATAATTCCATCAACACCTTTAATCTTTCTTCCACTCTTTAGGGGTATGTGGGCTATGTCTATTCTAAATTTTCACGTTGGAAGAGGCTGTGACTAATAAGGGGTCAGTATATGGAACTAGCTGATGTTCTGGAAGGGCTGGGCCCACCAGGTTTCAGAATGTGTCTGGTCCAGGGACCCATCTGGAGTTTGTAGGTTTCTGGAAAGTTACCCTAGTGCATGGGACCTTTGCAGAATCTTATATAATGCCCTAGGTGTTCTTTAAGATTGGAAGGAATGCTTTTGGTTGGGGGATGGCAAGTTATGATAGGTAGCAATGTCTAACTAAAGTTTGCATAAGAGTGACCTCCAGAGTAGCCTCTGGATTCTATATGAACTTACTCTGCCACTGATAATTTTTTTTAACTTGTTTTGGTTGTATGATATAACCTATATACAAAGCAAAGAAATAAAAAAATCAATAATTTTCAAAGCATCCTTCAACTGGTAGTTACAGGGCAGATCCAATAGTTTGTCATAGGCTACCATACAATCCTCTCACATTTTCCCTTCTAGGTGCTCCAGAATAGAGGAGGTTAGAGGGCTTAAGTATTGTTTTATGATCACAATCGACTTTTTTTCCCTTCTTTTTTCGTGAAAAATAACATATACACAAAAAAGCTATACATTTCAAAGCACAGCACCACAATTAGTTGTAGAACAGATTTCAGAGTTTGACATGGGTTACAATTTCACAATTTTAGGTTTTTACTTCTAGCTGTTCTAAAATACTGGAGACAAAAAGAGATATGTTTAATGATTCAGCATTCATATTCATTTCTTAAATCCTATCTTCCCTGTATAACTCCACCACCACCTTTGATCTTTCTGTACCTCTCATTGGGGTTGTTTAGGCTATGGCAATTCTAAATTTTTGATATTGGAAGGGTCTGTCACTAATATGGGGTAGGGAGATGGAACTATCTGATGTTCTGGAGAGGCTGGGCTAGGTTTCAGGACTGATCTGGACCAGGGACCCATCTGGAGGTTATAGGTTTCTGGAAAGTTACTCTAGCGTCTGGAACCCTTGTGGAATCTTATATATTGCCCTAGGTGTCCTTTAAGATCGGCTGGAATGGTCCTGGTGGGGAGTTGGCAAATCATGATAGGTAACAAGGTCTAACTGGAGCTTGTGTAAGAGAAACCTCTGGAGTAGACTCTCGACTGTTATTTGAACTCTCTCTGCCACTGAGACATTTCTCTAAGGCATTTTTGAAGATATACCTTTGTGTGTTTTTTCTGGGGAGGGGGGGCGGGGGAGGGGTGCATGGTCCAGGAATTGAACGGGGGTCTCCCACATGGAAGGCGAGCATTCTACTATGTATGCTTATTTTAAATGGTGTTGTCATTTCACTTGGGCACCAATTGCATCAATTGTTTAGAACAAACAAAGTTGAGGGGGGGCTGAGCAGTGTTGGGGCCATCACCAAGACTTGTACGGTATGCCCCTAGCGGGACCTCTGTCCATTAGGCGGTTGGGTGGGGCAAGACTCTCCTATTTGACTATCACAAATTCATTTTTTAAACATGTTCTTCTATGATTATGTTCCAAGTAGCCCCCACGATTATGACTCTACGAAGCACATTGTAAATTAGAATTTGACTTAAAATTGCTATTGTGCATGGAATTCCTCAGCATTTTTTAAAGACTCTCTTTTAGAGACTGCAGAGGATTTCCATTATTTCCACAATTATAAGTAATAGAAGGTTAAGTAATTGTATGACTGAGCAAGGTCTCACATTGTTGTAAGATAGCGGGTATCTGAGTGAACTAAGGGAAATCTAGTGTCTGGCATCACCCTCTTTGGATCCTGCAGCAAAGGTAAACATCTAAGGGTAAAGTTCCTCCCCAAAGGGCATCCAGCCCTTCAGTGGAGAATACATTTTCTGTTATCCTTTTCTTCCCCACGAGGCAAAAAATTCGCTATTCTGCTTTGTCACCTGCTTGCAAAGCTCCTCTGCGGGAGGGAACTTAGCAGCATGAGGTCCTTTCCAGGACTGTTCCCACCTTCGCGTTGCTGCTGTGCCTGAAACAAAATGCCTCCTGGTGTCAGGGACCGATTGCTAACGTCTCGGGCCCCTTGTGGAACCAGTGCAGGGCAAAGAACGCAGAGGACGGCCAGAAACCCGTCCGACAGGAAGGGGACCAAGACTCTCGGGTCCGCCAATGGGCCCAGTTCCTGGCATGTGATAAGGCGCTGGTTAGAGAATGAAGGAAACCCTTTCTACATCTGCGTCTAAGATCCTTACAATTATTTGTTGTAAAGACTCTTGAATAGTCTCCTCTCCTAAGGATACATGCCTCTGTTTACAAGCCTGGAATCTTGTGCTTATATTAAATACCGATGCTCTCCCATTCCAGATGCCAGTCACGTTCCGCCAGTTTCATCGGAGACTTTTATATGGCCAGCATTTTTTGGCCCCGCTCTTAAAAAAATTACCCAGTAACTGAGTAGGATTCCAAATTGGCCAGTTGTTTTAGATGTGTACAGATTCTCTTTTAAGATAATCAAAGCATACTGGTTTTAGGAAATTTGGAAAGTAGAGAAAACCCTGAAGAGGAGAACAGGATCACCCTTTGGCGATGTTACAGGGAAACTGAATTCATTTCCACTACAATTGATATGGGAGACACACTACCACCTCATATGACTGTCTGGTGAGAGAGGCTGACATGTATACAGCTGACCATGATGCAGAATTAAAACCCAATAGCCATTTCTACAACATCCAGTGTTAGAAGAATTAATTCTTCAATGCTTCATGGAAAAGGGATGGAGGAGTGGCTGGGGAAGATTGCTTGGTGGAGATCAGCTTTGTGTCGGTGGGAAGGTTGTTCCGTGTCGGTGGAGATCAGCTTTGTGTCGGTGGGAAGGTTGTTCCATGTCGGTGGAGATCAGCTTTGTGTCGGTGGGAAGGTTGTTCCATGTCGGTGGAGATCAGCTTTGTGTCGGTGGGAAGGTTGTTCTGTGTCGGTGGCCGGCATGCCGCGGGACAGGCGAGGGAGCTCGCAGAGCTGTGAGGGGGCCGGTGGGAGTGTGGTGTCCCCACAGTGGCAGAGGGGTGTGAGCACTCGGCAGGCGGGGAGGGAGAGTCACCCTGTGAAAAGCCTCGAATATATGAAGGACAGGAATACTTTATAAGCTGTCCTGCATCCTGGAACTGATTCTAAGAATCCAAAGATTACAAAAACGGGGAGCCCATTTCTGACCTTCCTTTTCGTAAAATGAGATGAAGAATTCCTGGTGGAAATCCACACTGACCCTGCAGAGCCTCTGGGGTGGAGGGAAGGCCCCTGACCGTGGCGCTCTCAGCGCCCTGCTGCTGCTTTCCCACCTCGCTGCTGTGCACGTGGGTCGTTTCCAGCCACACCCCGGCAGCTCCTCCCAAGGAGTTAAAGACACCAGCTGCCCCCACCTCGTCCTGCTCCAGCATCCTCGGCAGATGGTCGAGCTGAGGGTGTGAGGACAGCAGGGCCATCCTGAGGGTGGCTGGAGGGGCCTGTCGTGGCGCAATGCAGGCGTTCAGAGGCGGTCAGCCCCCAGTGAGAGCTCACGGGCCTGCGTGTTCACGGAGCCGGATGGAAATCTGCTAAGGCGCTTACTAGCTGCCCCTTTTTGGCAAGTCCCTTGGACCTCCCGTTTCCTCTCCTCTGAGACGGGGCACTGATGCCAACTTACAGGGAATTCTGGGGTGACTGAGTGGCACACGTGTGCCCGGCGGCTGACTCAGTAGGCATCCTATAAACGCATGTCCCTTGGCCTCCTTCCTCTTCCTAGAGGGAGGCTGTGACCCAGTGTCCCTCCGACCTCCCGGAGAGGCGCAGTGGCTCCACGTGAGGGGACGGGAGCCAGGACACGCCAAGCCCCTGGACACCGAGTGGGTCTCAGGCCGTCACTGCCCCAGTGAGACACCGTCATCTATTATGAGTGTCCTGGATTTCTCACCCCATTCCTTGAACTGGGAAAGCAATCTGAACAGCGTGCAAGGCTGCCTTCCTCTGTAAAGGGGCCCTTCCCGTTGTCGCCTCCACCGGCGCCTTCCGTGACCGACTTGTGTCCCACCTGGCAGGTGCGGCCGCCGGGGCAGCGGCAGTTTGGGGCCGGTGGTCTGGGTTCTTTCTTGCCAGGGCGTGCAATTCTCTTCCAGCCCACACGTGCCTGCAGGGTGCAGGGGAGGGGCTGGGAGCTGGGCCCCGTGGGGTGACGTGCCCGAGCGCAGCCGCCTCGCCCAGCGCGCAGGGCGGTCCCGGCCACTGAATGGCCTTGGTCGTCGGGGGAGTGTCCACACACCGCCCCTGAGGGCCCCAGCGTGGCCTTCTCTGCCACTGGACGGGCCCATAAGGTTTTCTGTGCCCTCTGAGGAAGGTGCGACTGCAGGGGCGTTCTAGAAAGTCACTCCCTGAAGCAGCTGAGGGTCAAACTGGGATGGGCAGGTGGGGGAAACTGGGCTGCTGACGCCGGGTGCAGGACTCCTTTAGCCACGCCAGCGGCCACTCCCGAAGGTGCTTCTAATGCGTGCACAGGGTCAGCAGGTGACTAGCAAAAGCTCTCACACTCACCTCAAGCCCAGTAGCTGTTCCTTCTTGATGACTAATGAGGAATTCATCCATCCGTTCAACAAATATTTGTTGGAACCTACCATGTAGCTAACTGACCCTGGTACAGGTACTCGAGATACAGCGGTGAAAAATAAGAGCAGCAGAACACGTTTTTTTTAAAAAATCCCTGACCTTCTGAAGCTTACATTCTAGCATAAGAGACTGACCATAAACAATATCAATAATTAGAATATGGATTATATTGTATTGTATCATATTGTGTTGAACTGCGTGATATTATTAGAGAGTAAAAACTGCCAAGGAAAAAAAAAACTAAAGGAGGAGGGAATGAAATTTTAGATAAGGTGGCCAGGGAGGGCCCCACTGAGAAGCTAACTACCGTGAAGCCCTGAAGGAAGGGTAGGAATCCGCTGTAGGAAAATGAGGAAAAGGCTATCCCAGGAAGAGAGCTGGGAATGCAGGGCTCGGGGCAGGTGGCTAAGCATGGGCACGAAGCCCAAGCCACCCAGCCTGCAGCTGAAGCGGGAGTGCAGCGGAGAATACCGGGTGGATTTCATCTTCGTCTTTTTCTTTTTTTAATTAAAAACACTTTTTAAAAATCTGATCGTACCCAGGACTGGCCGGGCGGTGGGAGGGCACTCTCCAGGCCCACGGCTGGTGATAAGTGCGCATTAGGACGAGCAGAGACACGACAGGTATCACGATTTCAGATGTGCTTGCTTGACCCAGCAACTCCACTGCTAGGAATTTTTCCTACAAAATAAAAAGACTCCCTCAAGTGTGTGAAGCTGCTTGAACCCAAGAACATTCATTCACGTGTTGTTTGTCAAAACATTGGAAACCCCCTAGAAGCTCACCAGTGACACAGGCAGGGGAGACCCACCCCTGTGCAACGTAGCCAGGTAGGGCAGCGTGCTGATGGGGTGAGGTCTCCAAGCTGCATGATGAGGCGAAGGCTTTTTTAGACGGCTCTCCTCTTTGTTTGAATTTAGGTCATTTTTCTTTCAGTTAATCGGAGTCAGAATTGAAATTGTTCTGCTTTTTTTTTTTTCTCCTTCAACATGATACATTCTGTACTGTAAAAAGCCAAATGGTAGTAAGCATACAATGTAAATCAGTAGTCCTGCTTCCTGTCCTTGGCCCCTCCTGATTTCCACTCCCCAAGAAAAAAACTACTTGTGGCTGTTTTTGCTGTTTCTTCTGGCATTTTTCTCCATATTTATGATAACTTGCTTACATTGCTATTGCTTGATTTTTCTGCTTTAGACATCATCTGTTGCGCTCCCTAATGGAAGATGGAGCTTTGTCTGCCCTACCTCCTTGGCTGCCTCCTCACCCATTACACTGGGCCCTCTTAAATAAAACATTTTTATGACTATGTAATATTATTGAGTTGAACTCTATAGAATTATGTGAGTAAAGTCCTTTCCTTGCACCATATTTTGATATTTTTCTTTAACTCAATAGTTGCTTTAATTTTTCATTTCTCCTATGTACCCATGTTTACATTACAAACGCTCAGACAGAACTGAGACATCTGTTCTCCATTCCATCCATGTCACCCTCTCTGGTGCATTTTTGTCTTGACTATATATCCCTCCTAAAACTTTCTGTTCTCTGATTCAATGTGAGGTGGTTCTCCAGATCCTGCACAGCTGTCTCTGGGGGTCTTCCTGAATCTTCCACCCAGGGATTTCCTGGATCACTCCCTGTATCCGACTCCTTGTCTCCAACTCCTGTGTCTTCATCTTTCCTGTTTCAGCTTCATGCCTGGTGAAGCATCTTCTACTAGCTTCCTGAGAAATGGGGCATGGGAGGTCATGGGTTTTGAGGCTTTTGCATTCCTGATAATATTTTTTATCCCAGCCCCCCATTGACTCATGGCTGGATGGGTGGAGACCTAGCTGAAAAATATTTTCTTTCAGATTTTTGAAGGTGTTGCTCTATTTTCCTTTGCTCTCTGGGGCAGCCGTTGAGAAAACTAATGCCTTTCTGCCTCCTAATCCTTCAAATGTGGCTTTTGTCCCCTCCTTCAGAATTTATTTATTCCGTTATCTGAAATGTCTCAGTGATGAGCTTGAATGTGACGTCCTACAGGGGCGGGGGATGGGGGAATTGGATTCTTACAATATTTTTTGGAAAGTTTCTTCTTTTCTGGGTCTCTTTTACCCCAACCACCATCATTAGGCATCTGGATACCATTAATTAATTCTCTAATTTTCTCCTTTTTCTCATTCTTTCATCTCTTTTCTCCATATTCTGAGAGATTTCATAAGCTTTTTCTCTTCTTCCCACTGAATTTGTTGTTTCTGCCCTTCTGGCTCACAGAGTTCCTCTTGTCCAACAAAGTTCCTCTTTTCCCTGGATTGTCGTGTTTTCTAATTTGTTTTCTGTGTTATCTTGGTCCTTGCTTTCATGTCAGAGGTCTTATAAAATGTCCATTTGTCCTTGATAGTCTGCAAATGCAAGAGTGAGGTGCTGACATCCTAACCAGAAACTTCTATCCATAGGTAGGGCTGCCTTAGTGTGGGGTGATTGGACAGACCTTGAACTTTTAATAAGGAGATCCTCCAAAATCTGTTGTTCTCTTTTTAAAGGCCGGTCTGCTTTCCTCAAGGGAGTCCTCCAGATTCCTGACTGAGGTATAGAGCCCCTTTGCCAGCATCCTACCTAAACAGCCAGAATCCATAGTCTGTCTGTTTAACCTTTTCATCCTTCTACTGTGGAAGCAGTCAAGAGTTGCTTGGCTGCATGCAGTGAATCGCGATAGATGGCCATCTTGCTGCTCCATTGGATGGATGAATGGATGGATGGATTAGAGAGACAGATTGATAAGTAGACAGACCTGAACTACCTCTGCATTCCTACCTTCAGAAGTATGTGGTGCCTCCATCTGAGCCTCCCCCGCTGCATAGCATGGCTTGTGTTGAGTCCTCTCCTTGCAGACTTAGACATCAGCTTTCTCTTGTCTACTTTTGTTTCCTCTCCTATTCTCCTCATTCTTGAATCTATGTTTTTTCTTACTCCTTGTTATCAATTTAATAGGAATTTCAGGGGAAAGTTGAGATAAATTTGTTTTAAAAACACGACATTTAGCAGTAGTCATCTTGGTAGAGGCCTTCCTCCCCAGATTGTCACAAAAAGTAGGATTCAAATTAGATATCAGAATCACTGATACTTTGTTTTGGCTACCTGTTGCTGAATAACAAAGGCTATAAAATATATTGGCTTAAAACAATCACACTCATTGATGTGCTCATGATAATGCAAGTTGGAGGGTCCATGTGGCATCAGCTGGGGCAGCTCATCTGGGGTCAGGGGATCTGCTTCCAAGATGGCAACCCATACCATGGGCAGATGGTCCTGGCTATGGAATGGGAGCTTGCAGGGACTGTCAGCAAGCCTGTGGTCTTCAATGTGACTCAGCAGAAGCTGGATTCTGCGAGGGCACATCCCATAGCTAAGCTCACCTGGAAGACAAGCCCCAAGGTGCAAGCATTTATCAAACCTCTGTTTGCATCGCACTTGCTGATGTCCCATTGGATAAAGCAAATCACATGGCCAAATCCAGTATCAGTATAGGAGGGGACCATTCAAGGCTTGGATACCAAAGGTTGCTATTTTTTGGGGGCCACCTGCCCCTTGGAACTCTACAATTCTACAATCCTGTGCTCATGTTCTTCTTTTGTTTCTGAAACATTAGTGCATCTTTTCTTGTAGATGATTTAATATGGCATAAACATTCAATAATATTTCAATAAACATTCAATAAATATGCATTAGAGTCACAGAAATATTTTTAGCATTTCCACTTAAAGCTGTGGATGGACTGTAGACTTAAGCTAGATAGTATATCCATTGTTATAATGATTATGTTCCTAGTTAATGGAAGACTTGGAAAAATCAATGTACAGGTACAGATTCCCTTCCAAAGGAATCAAATATCATCTTTTGTTTCAGTCTACCAAAGGTTATTTTCTTGTTTGGGGGAGTTAAAAATAGTTGAAAATTAGCCTCTTTAACGTCTGTCTTAGGCTCCAAAGAGTAAAAGCATGTACTTATGTGATAACTAAATAGTGCATTCCTTAGAAATTCCACATGCAGATCTCACATTGCATGGTTTCCAAACTTGTCTGGACATTTCCTTACATGTAGGATGGAAGTGATTCAGCTGCTGCATTCCTGTAAGTCCTGCTCATTCGGTTCCTTTTGCTTGCAGGGGTTCTGTACCTTCAATATGGAGATGAAACCAAGCAGCTCAGGATGCCGAATGAAATCACCAGTGCAGACACCATCCGTGCTCTCTTCGTAAGTGCCTTTCCACGGCAGCTCACCATGAAGATGCTGGAGTCGCCATGTGTCGCCATTTACATCAAAGATGAAAGCAGAAATGTATATTATGAATTGAATGACGTAAGGTAAGTAGTTCTGCCATTTTTCTTTTGTTCCCTCTACTGTACTTACAGTTTGTGTCAAGTCCTAATTTCTCAGCATCCCGATGAGGAAAGCACAGTTGTCATTCTGAGTGGTAGGCTTGCCCCCCTCATCCACGTGGCGATCCGCTATCGGGTTTTCTGCAATTCATTTACAAAGTGTACTTTACAAAGATGAGAACAGACTTCTCCCACATAGATGTTTGGATGTAAGATCCGGAAAGAACATTAGAAATGTTCCTGTTCACTGTTTTATCTAAGAGTCAGGGATACAAAGGCCCAGAAAGAAGGAAAGACTTAACCAAAGTCACAAGATTTGAGGCAATACCAAGACCACCCCAGGTCTCCCAACTCCTTCTCAAGTGGCTCTTGCTTCCTAGGCAGAGCCTGTAGGCAGTTGCAGGTGATGACACTGTTGGGTATTCCCACCTAGCAAGTTAGAATCAAAGCAGGGGACTCTATTTTATTATCCATAGATAATGGAAAGAGGCTGAAACATTCTGTTGTTTAGTTTTTCTTAAATAGTTACCCAAACCATTTCACTTTCCAAGTGGCCTTTCTCCAGGGCTCAGGAGAACAGCAAAGCACACACCTCCTACTGCAGGTGGCCTGGAAATAAAAGCATCTTTACTGAGGTGGCTCGTGTGTGCAGAGCAGAGAGAACCATTTGGTCTCTACCAACAAGACAACCTGAGAAACAGGACTGAAATGACACAAGCAAGCAGTTATTAGTCCAGCCTCTGAACATTTAGACTTAAAAGATTATTCGATCCTAATCCTTTCATTTTTGGGATCCAGAAATTCAGATGAGTAACAATCCAGGGACTTCTTCAAGATCACACAGCCAGTTAGCTCCCAACCCCAGCCCCAAACCTGGCTCTCTACACTCTTGGTCAAGAACTCTTTAGACTCCCTTGAAATGTTCCCTCATCCAACCATTTGGGCAGGTCTTGGGATTCCCAGGCCTGCAGCTGCCCTGTGGGAATAGCAGGCTGCCCTGATGCTTCAATGTGGAATGAACAGGTACCACTTTTTTAAAAATATGCCTCTGCTGCAAAATAAATGTAAACTGATACGTATCTAACAATGATCACAAATGACATCTTTAGACATGTGCCACAGTACTGGGTGATTTAGGGCTTTTAGATCTGGCCCATACCCTCAGCTGTAGGTGCTACAGCTGTTGCACACTGCTTTCTAAAGACGTATTTAAATATTCATGGGTATCAGGAAATTCATGTTTGTTTTTTGAAATAAATTATTAATCAAGCTGTCACCAAAAATCCTAAATTTATAAAGCATAAACTTTATAAATATATATAAAGACATAAGCATAAATATAGCATGAAATAACCATGTTATATTTAAAGAGTGTGTTTGCGATAATGTACTACCATGTACGATTTCTACACTGGCATGCTCTTTTACAACAGTCATCATGTGTTTCTGGGTTTTGACGTTAGAGGAACCAAGAGATGCAGAAATAATGAATAGACATGAAACTGGACAAAGCCACTCTTGATTAAGGAGGTTATAATTACAAACTGACGCCACTGTCTTGAAGCCCGTGCAAGAATTGTAATATTTAAATGAGCCACCACTTTCTAGAAACTTCCACAAGGCTCGAAGTCAAAGTGTGTGCATCTGACTACTTTGACTTTACCCATTCTTTGGTAGAGTCATGGAGGGGTCAGCATGATAAAAATGAGAGGGAGGGCAGAGAGGAAAAGGTCCCCCAGTCTTCCAAATTTAGATGATCCACCCTGAATGGAAATTCAGTTGATAAATAGGTGAAAGCAGCACTTGAGAAAGCAATGACCCCTTAAATACTAATAATTTTTAATTACCGTAATTTGCACCAGCAATCATCTTTTGATACTTAAGCTGCGGCACTGGTAGTCTGGGTTTTTTTTTTGTAATCTTGTTTAAAATGTTTAAGTGGAGAAAATATTTTTATCTGGTGTTGAATATAAAGTTTATGATAAATGATCACATTTGTATTCCTCTCCCAGGAATTATTCTAGTTCTTTGTTTTTACGCATATCTCAATTATGCCTGCCCTTCCTCCCCCCCCCCCCCCCCCCAGAATAAATGTCCTATAGGTTTTAGCTGAGGACAGTGGCTTTAATCTTCAAAACCCAGAGATGGGCTCATCCATATTTTTGAAGTGAGGGTCTGTTTGTTAAACATTTGGCTCCTTCATCTTCCTGTTGACTTCTCCGTATTTTTCTTAGGGAAATGCTATTGAGAGTCAGGTCAGGATTCTGCATTGTAAATGTTACCGTGGTAAATACAATCTGGGCCTCTACTGCTGCTTCATTCAGATTGAGCACATTTCTAAATTAGTCACAAACCAACAGCATGTACTGTAAGCGTCTTTAGAAGCACGGGACGCTTCACTCATGTCTGAGTAAGGTTTCCAGCTCCTTGGCGTGGCCGCATGGTACCATTCTCCCCCAGCCAAAGGGGGGTTCCTCCCATGAACCCCACATCTCTGCCTCCTGTGGGCTCCCCCGGGCCTGTTACAACCCAAGCCCCTGGGAGGACAAGGGCTGCCCGGGCCCTTAGACAGACTCCTGCCGCGGTGCTTGAAATCTGGGGCTGTGGTGCAAGCTGGGGCTCGTCTTGGCTTCAAAGCCATAGCTGGCGGATATTTAAAGGCGAGGGGCAGGGCCAGCCTGAGCCTCTGCTTCGTTTACAAGAAAAACAGCCCAAGAGTCTCAGGTTTTGAGATCAGTCCCCCAACGTATGGCTGCACCTGGGGGAAAGGATTGTGGCCACCTGCCATGCGGTCCTGAGCTCCCTGCCGGCCGTGGGAGGGGAAGAGTCGGGGGGGGGGGGGGTGGGGGGGGGTGGGCAGAGGTGCCGAGAGAGGAGAGGGGATTTCTCCCCCAGGTGTGTGCGCGCAGGTGATTCAAGGTAGGCTGCAAGCAAGATGGGGACATCTGTCTGAGGTTGTGGTGTTATCTGGGTCTCTAATCCCTGGGATCAGAAGAGGCAGGTGAGTGTAAGGGTTTATCAGCTGCTATTCCTTCAAAATGCCCCGTACACCCAGTACTTGGTTTTGTATAGAGAAAAGCATTTTATTTTCAGTCCACTACATAATTGTTTTAAAGGTATTATAAAGATATTAGTTTTTATCTTTATGGAATTTTTTCCTTTTTTCTGAGCTGCAGAGACGTTTCCTTTTCCTCAATGAACATGACTCAAAGATTAAAAAAAAATCATTTTTCTTTTGTGTGCATTCGTTAGATAAGCCGAAAACCAGGTGCTTGGACAAAGTAAACATTTGACTATTTAAATATTAACCAGATCTCTTTGATGCATTGTTTTTAAAGTGTTGGTTTTCCATGTTTAGACTCTTAAAACAGAGTTCTTGCTACCCGATATTTATGGGTAGAGAATATTATCCTTCCCCGGAGGAACAGAAAAAGAAACAAAAAGCTGAAGTCATTTTTTTCTTCTTTGCTTTTGTCTGTTTTATGGTGAAAGACCCTTTCGGCTGCTTCTTTGGTGGCAGCTCTGGATTGTCTGTGGATGACTGTTCCCGGGTCCTTTGGGGCAAGGGAAAGAAATGGCCACAGTCCGGCTGCTGTCATCTGCCATCGTTATTGATGTTTTTGATTCCAGGAACATTCAGGACAGATCTCTTCTCAAAGTCTACAACAAGGACCCTGCCCATGCATTTAACCACACGCCAAAAGCCGTGAACGGAGACGTGAGGGTAAGTGTGTGCTCTGGTGTCACTGTACTCCGTGTGGGAAAGCGGCGCTTCCTCCTGCATGTAAGTGTGCCCCTCCTCGGACTTCTCAGCGCTTCCAGCCTGCTCATTCATGATTTGTTCTCAGCAGAGAAATGGAGCCGCAGCTTTCAGGGCTCGGCATCCTTAGGGGCAGAGGGCTTGAAGGAGGGCACAGCACACCCAGTTTATCTCTAAGCAGGAGTTTGGCCATGTCCTCATTCCAAAGGACCCTAAAATTTTTACCTAAAAGGGTGCCTCAGTCTCAGTCCATAGCACATTAATTTATTCCAAGGATCTCTTGCTATTTTTCCCCAATTAAAACAAAACAAGCAAATGAAAAAACAAGCAAAAAACTATGCACAATTAATGAAAAAAAAATCATGAATGTTCTTACATTAATTATTCCAAGCCCTGGTGTTTTAATTAGATGACTTACCTTCTGCTCCAGGTGAGCTGTCTTGTTTTCAATATGGCACATCTTCTCGGAGCTGTGTTTAGAGCGTAGCACAAGAATCTATGTAGGGTGGGCAGTGGTGGCGGCGGCAGAGTTCTCGCCTGCCATGCTGGAGACCTGGGTTTGATTCCCAGTACCTGCCCTTGCAAAAAAAAAAAAAAAATCTATGTGATTTGGGAGTGAAAATTCTCTAGATTTTGATAATCCCAAGAGATTATCCAAAGATCCCAAACACGAGGATGTTTTTATTTTTTTGTTTTATGTTTTTTTTGCCACTGGCAGGCACCCATGAGGATGTTTTAAAGAGGAAGAAACAGGGAAACTGAACAGTCAGATCTTAGAAATCACATTAAAGCAAGTCCAGGAGAATGGGGTTGTGTTTCTAATAACGGGGCCACTCTCCACTGCAGTAAAAGTAGGGAGAAAAGATAAGCTTCTCCAACTGTGCCCCCAACAAATTTGGAAAATATGGCACCATTTTATGTCACCTTTCCTTTGGATTAGCTTTCAGCTGGGTATTGGAGATTAACTTGGAAAAAAAAAAAAGAAAGAAAAGTTTTTTTGTGGGTTTTTTTTTTGCCAGAGAAACCCAGAGCCCTGTCCTAGAGCTGAGGTTCCTGGAGCTGAGGCCGCCACTGTGCCCTGATGGCATGCATGTGCTAGCTCCCCATTGCTGTTGCTACAAATTATCTCAAACTTAATAGCTTAACTCAAGTTTACTACTTAGAGTTCTGGAGGTGAGAGGTACCATGCAGTTTCAGTGGGCTGAAACCAAAGCAGGGCTGCATTCCTTCTGGAACCGGGGGCAGCAGGCATTTATTTCCGTGTCTTTCCAGCTTCAAGAAGCTGCTGCAGTCCTTGGCTCGTGACCCCTTCCTGCATATCCGAAGCTGGCAGCGTAGATAACTCTGCTTTTGCCTTCAAACCTCTGGCCCTCCTTTCTGCCTCCCTCTTCCACTCTTTTCCCTTTTTTAAAAAAATTTACGTTCTATTTTGAAATATGTTTAAACTCACAGGATAGTTGCAAAAATAATACAAACCCCATACAGAAAACCCCAACGTACCCCTGCTTCACAAAATACCCAGAGCCACCCATTTTAACTGTTTGCCACATTTGGTGTATCATTCTGTCTATCCATCTGCTGGTCTGTCTGTCCATCTGTCTATTTTTATCAATCCATTTCCTGAACACTTGAGGGTAGGTTGTAGACACCATACTCTTTGGACGCTTTCTCCTGCCGTGGACGTTTCCTAACATGAGGGTGGTCACCTGTGGTCACCTGATGTGCTCATCTGCTTTGGAGACCCTGCGATTACGTTGGCCCACCTAGGTGGTATGGGGTCCTCTTCCTGTTTTAAGCCAGTTGATTAGCAACCTTCATTCCATCTTTCCTGGGCAACTCAAGCTATCCACAGGTCTGGGGAGCAGATACCACTGTTTGGCCCCCCACACCGAGCACGTGAGTTTAGGACCGAAAGGCCAGCAGGGTCCAGGGGAAAGTGCCGGAAGAATTTACATGGGATTTTGCCTTGCATCGTGAGTGGTGACTTTGTGCAATCAGAGACCACATTTCTGTAGGGAAAGGGCTGCGTACCCAGCTGCCGCTCCTTTATGTCAGCTAGACGACGCGTGATTTCGAATGAAGGCTGGGTTGCCTCTTGAGAAAGTCAAGGATTTTGGCATTTATCTTCAGCCAGTTACGCTTGAAATGTAAACGAGCGTGCAGTGAAGACAGACGGAGCCAGGACGCAAAGGAAGCGAGTACTAAATGTCGCAGTCCCTTTGCCTTGTATTAATTCATTGTTCTCTCGTCCGGGGCAGTGTTTAGAGTCGGTGTCCCCAGTGCTCTCTGCACTTAGGGATGTGTCCCACTTAAAACTGGCAATCGCAGTCCTGAGAGCCCCGAATCGCCTCTGAAAATCGTGTCTGTGGCCAGCCAGGCACCTGTTTTCACTCTCACATAAATGTGGCCCCCACGTGAGGACCAGCTGTGGCCCTGAGAGAAGCAATGTTAACCATATGGACAAAGCCTTAGAATTCAGAGTTTTGACCGTGGGTTCAGTGGAGTTCTGCTCCGACTTTCAGAGGAGACCCCGGCAGTCACTTTCTGAGTTTCCACCGCCTACTCTAGACCCTGGATTTTTGTGCGAGATAATCAACTGGGGTCCCGGATAAGAGCCAAACATTCCACACCTAAACATTTATGTTTCAGTGAAGGCTGTTTTGACTCGAGAAATGATTGAAATGGTTTCCTTGGTTTAAAAACCAACTAGGTGTCCTTATGATAACAAGGGTACTGTCCCTGCCTGCCGTTCCATGCAGGGCTGCCTGCACTTCGTAGCTTGGCCCCTCCTCATGCCTTCCAGCCATGAGAACCCTTTGGCTCTGGGGCTGGAATGCTGTCCCCTTCCTTGATGAACATGCCCCATCACTGCGAAAGGAAGGACGCCCTGTTGAGGTCCGCAGCCCCGCTGCACAGCCTGTCCAACAGAAGTGGAGGGCAGGGCAGACATCCATGCAGGAACCCACGCCGGGCTGTAGGATGGGCTCTGGAAGCTCCATCCTGCCGTGTGTCTGCAACGTGAGTGTGGCCATGAAGGAATTTGACTCTAACTCTTCACCTGAGCCAGTTACCACAGCCCTGCACCTGGCGTCCTGCAGCAGCCTGGGATGGAACACCCAGCTGCCCACCCATGGCTAATAAGCAGGCAGATCAGGAGAAACTTCCACAGCAGCCACCCCAGAACTTCACAGGTGCCTCCGGGACTTTCCTGAAACCTTGGGGTTAATATCTTGCCTTTGGAAGAAAAGAAAATACGAGACTCTCTACAGGGTCTGCTGGGGCAGCTTTGTGATGGTTGCAGTGGAGCTCAGGAAGCGCATTAGATAAAACACATTAGCTCCAACCCGGGGCCTTCAGGAGTGCAAGTCACGCGGGCTTGGTGGGGAAAACACGCGTCTAGCTTTTCATGGAACAGCCAGCCGAGCATTTCTGACATGCATCTGTCTAACAAGACTGTGGTTCTCTGTTGGAGCCGAGCCCACTCCTCTTCTAGTGCTTTCTGGGTGGCTGCCAATCCTCTAACTGCTTGATGTTTGGGTCTTTGTGTTAGATAGGAGCCCCAAAGGACTGAGCTCCCCATAGGAAAACGCCCCTTTGCAAGAATTGTGCAAATCCTCCGAGTTATTAATTTACAAATGTGCAACTCAAAGATGAGCCACTTCGTCGGCTCTTGAAGGGGACCAGCGATGTCCTCATCACACAACTCGGGGGCGTCCTCACCGTTCTTGGTGTCTTCACCTCCCTTAGGCCACTCCCCAAGTTTTCTGCTCTCATCTTTCGATTGTCCCCCTCTTGTCCCCTGCTTTAGCATCACTTCTGTGCAGGCAACTTCCAGACCTTCTGTGCCAACCCACTCCCCAGAATCACCTTGCCCCTACGTTACTTCCTAAAACCCACATCACTCAGCCTCCCGGGCTTCTGTCCTTGGAGTTTGGTGTGTGACACTTTGGCAAGCTCTCTTTCAAAGCTTTCCCTGTGATTTTCACACCGCCCTCTCCAAATTCCTGACCTGCATTCAAACCACCCCGCAGCCTCGCCCCCTAACCCCACTGCCTCTTCTCTCCTCAGCGGTCTTCAGTGTGTTCACACTTCATCCTCTTTTCTTTCTCTCTCGCTCTATCGCTCTTTGAGCTGCAACTTCTCGTTGTGACTTTTACCTCACTACTAATATAATTATTAAATCCATGTTAGTCAGGGTTCTCCAGAGAAGCAGGATCATGAGGGTATGTGTGTCTGCATGTGGGTGCAAATATTAAGGGATTTACTACAGGAATTCGTTCATACAACTGTGGGGATTGGCAAGTCCACAAGTTGGGAACTCCAGTGAGGGTTTCAATGAATCCTCTAGGAGAAGCTAGCTGGCTAAAATAAAGGTAGAAATTCTTCTTCCTGACTGCTTTCTTTCAATTCTTCCTTTAAGGCCTTTAGTTGATTTGGATGAGGCTTTTCTCATGGCTGAAGGCCAGCTCCTCAAAGTTGATTGTAGATGCAGTCAATTTACTGGTGGCTTAAGTCCATCTAAAAACTACACCCACAGTGACAACCAAGGCAGGGCTTCTTGACCAACCACCTGGACCCGGTCAAGGGACACCATCAAATGACGCATGAGCTTGACCATCACATCATCTGTGTGGATGACCTTCGAACTCTGCATCCAGCTTTGCCATCTCACTAGCGTTCAAGACCCAGGTGTCCACCTTCCCACTGTTATGTTCAGGTGGACGTGCTTCCAATGTGTCACGTGCATCATGTTGACGAAGAAATTCCTCCTCTTCTTTTTTCTCCAGCCTTCCCCATCCTTTATTCTCTAGCTTTGTGACTGGTGGAGTGACTCTAATGTGTGTGTGTCAGGGGGCTGAAGAAGGAGGAATTTTAAAAGTTGAGTTAGCACTGATTTTTCTCTTGCCCAATTCCTGTTTCTCAAAACATCCAATCAGTTACCAAACAAGTCCATTTCACTTCTGCCCAGCCTCCTACCCAGGGTTCCTCAGCCTTTCCTGTACCAGTCTCTTCCTGCCAGCTAATTATTTTCAGCTGTACTGATAAACACATGTAAGTTATCCTGTTTAATTCCCAAGACAAAATTGTGAAGCAGGTATTGGTATAACTCCCCCCCCCCATATTTATAGTTAAGGAAAACAGCAGGTTTGGGATGGTAAGAAATGTGACTGCCTGCACAGCTAGAAAGGAGCAGAGCTGAGATTCGAACCCAGGCACCTGTTCCAGAGCCAAAGCCCTTTGTTCCAACTGGAGTTCAAGCATTCATTTCTTTGCCTGTGGGTTGTGCACCAGCCTTGAGCCCACTCACCCCCAACCCTTCATTCTGCAGTTTGACACCTGCTGCCCAAGCCTGCACCCTGAGCCCACCCCCTAGGGCAGCAAGTGCTGGGATTTCTATGACTGGCGTCTTCTCCACCCCAACACCCGAGCAGAGCTGCCTCCCAGCTCTTATACCATTGCATTCTCCTCTTCTGTCCCCAGTATCTGAAATGCCCCCCTCCCACCCTCATACCAGCCTTTCAGAAGTCTACCCATTAAACAGCTTACAGGACAATGACACAGTTTCCTCAGTCCGACTGCTGGCATGGAAAAAGGGCGGGAGGGGGGCACTGGTATGTTTCTCAAGTCTTCTCTATACACTTAACAGTCATGCTTAGACCCTGATTTGAGCAAACCAACTATGAAAACCACGCCTTTGAAACTATTTGGGAAGTTTGAACAAGTGTTAGGAGCTGGTTGCTATTAAGGGATAACCAGTAATTCTGATAGGTGTAAGAATTACTTGGTGATTGTTTGTAAGAAGTGATACTGCCTAAAGATTTACAGGCAAAATGACACAACGAATGGGACTTCCTGTAAAATATTCCAGCAAACAAGCAAACAAAAATAAAAAGAAAGGTAGATGAAACAAGATGGACCATTGGAAAAACGTTGAAAAATATCAACATTTATCATACTATTTTCTCTACTTCTTTTTGTTCATGTTTTCTGTAACAAGTTGCTAAAAAATGAATATTGCCTTTTAAAGCACAAAGAAAAACCTGCCTACTCCATGAAGCTTTCCCTAATGCTGTGTCAGAATTAATCTTTTCCCTTTTGGGGGATGATATTGTGCATTCTCCTTGGTTTGTAATCAGGTGTGTGTTCTCTTCATCCCCAAGGCAAAAAGCATATCATGTTCCTCTTTGTAAGCTTCAAAATGCCAGTCGTGGCATCTTCCCCAGGGTAAGCGTGGAATAAACGTTTGTTAAGCGGAGTGTACCGAGTACTATAATGATAGGGCTACAAATATCGCTGTATTCATTGTCTGTCATTAATGAGGACCCACTGTAAAAGTAACTCTCTGTTCTCATCTCCAGAAATAGTTATGTTCTCCTGGTTTATTTTTATCGTTTGGGCACTGTGAGTCTTGTAACTGATCATTTTCCCTCTTGGTTGTTTGCTCCCCTAAAGCTCGGAGCTCAGCGAGGGCCCCCAAGGCGAGCGGACCGGGGTTGTGGCATGTGGGCTGGGCACTGGTTTCCTTTCTGGACTCTCTTTTTCATTTTCCCACTTTCATCTCCCTTTGCATTCCACTCGGACTTATTTGTTATTTTATTTAGCAACAGTGTAGGCATTTATGGGAACTCGGAATTTCTTTCTGTAATCTGCCAGGATACAAATAGCCCTCGTTCTAAACCACAGTTGTTCTGGAGGTAAACGATAGACCTTTCATGGGTCTGGGCTAAGGGTTTTACATGTGTTATTTAAATTCATTTCCAACTCCACGAAAGAGGTATACTGACCCCATTTGTATAGATGAGAACAATGAGACCCAAAAGATCTTTCCTGAGGTCGTGAAGCTGCTAAGTGCCGGACTGAATTTTTGTTCAACTTTGTATTCAACCCACTGCCTCCCTTCCTTGATGTTTCCATTTGGGTTACAGATTTTGAGAGGATGCTCCAAAAATAATTTTAGAACACATAAATTCCCTTTATTAATATCTGTTTCATGTCTTAACCCTATGATGAGTTTATCTCATGACGTCTTTTTTGTATTTAACTTGCTCCATCCTATCCTTTTCTGACTGGATTGAAAAGAGACCCCCAGTGGGGCAGGGGTGGGAGGAAAGAAATGAGCCATTTATTTGGAGCCCCCTTTTTGTCCAGAGAGTCACATTCTGATTGGGAAGAACAGCTTGGGATATTGGGGGGAGGAAATAATCCCATAGAAATGGAAAAGAAGAGAGTCCCCATAGAAACAGAAACCACTCCTAGTTAATTTCCTTTCCCTCATCCAGGCTTCTCCATGACCCAACCCCACTGCCCCCTTCATGTGTCCATTGACAGGGGCCTTGATAACTGACTTTTGTGACATGCCCACATGGTGCCAGGATTTTCACGACAACCCACAGTGAAAGGAATTCTTATTATCCCCGCCCCCCCCGCACTGCAGATGTGAAAATGGAGGCAAAGAGGAGAGTCAGTATGCACAGAGCCATGCGGCTAGCAAGAGGGCACCTGGACTCAGGGCCAGGCCATCTGTCCACATCACACCCATGTCAGACTGTCCCTCCCACACCACTGCCTTCGTCATCGCTGGCCACATGGCATCTCCATCCACTACTGAAGGCCTGGCTCTAAAGCCGCTGTCCTCCTCGTGCCTCCCCTCTCTCCTCTCATCTCTGGGTTCCCCAACGTCCCTTCTCCTACCTGCCGTAGCACATCCTTTCCTCTCCTCCCTCATAGCAGGCCCTCTCCCTCCTTGGCTGCAGTTCTAAGTGCACACATCTTTTTTTTTTTTGCTTTTATAAAGGGAATTTATTAAGTTGCAAGTTTACAGTTCTAAGGTCATGAAAATGTCCAAATTAAGGCACCAACAAGAGGTTACCTTTACTCAAGAAAGGCTGATGCTGTCTGGAGCACCTCTGTCAGCTGGCAAGGCACATGTCAACCTCTGCTAGCTTTCTCTTCTCATTTCATAAGGCTTCCCTGCAGGTGTTTTCCTTCTGTGTCTCCAAAGGTCTCAGCCGTGTGGGCTCAGTAGGCCCTGTGGGCTCTGAAGCTTTTTCCAAAATGATTCCTTCTTTTTTTTTTCATATTTTTATTGACAAATCTTCATACATGTACAGTCCATACATGCTGTACAATCATTGGCTCACAAGATCATCACATAGTTGTGTATTCATCACCATAATAATTTTTTAGAACATTTTCATTACTCCAGAAAAAGAGGTAAAAAAAAATAAAAATAAAAAACTCATGCATCCCATATCCCTTAACCCTCCCTCTCATTGACTACTGGTATTTCCATCTACCCAATTTATTTTACCCCTTATCCCCCTATTTACTTATTTATTATCCATATTTTCTTTTACTTATCTGTCCATACCCTGGATAAAGGGAGCATCAGACACAAAGTTTTCACAATCACAAGGTCACATTCTAAAAGCTATATCATTATATAATTATCTTCAAGAGACAAGGCTACCAGGACAGAGCTCAAGAGTATCAGATACTTCCCTCCAGCCTCTCCAATACATCATAAGCTACAAAGAGATATTTACATTATGTGTAATAATAACCTCCAGGATAACCTCTCTATTCTGTTTGAAATCTCTCAGCCACTGAAACTTTATTCTGTCTCATTTCTCTCTCCCCCCTTTTGGTCAAGAAGGTTTTCTCAATCCCATGATGCCAGGTCCTGGCTCATCACGTGAGTTCTGTCCCAAGTTGCCAGGGAGATTTACACCCCTGGGAGTCGTGTCCTACATGGGATGGGGGTGGGAGTGAGGTGGTAAGGAGAGGTAGGGCAGTGAGTTCACCTGCTGGGTTAGCTTAGAGATAGAGGCCATATCTGAGCAACAAAATATGCTCTCTGGGGGGTGACTTTTAGACATAATCTTAAGTAGACTTAGCTTATTCTTTGCAGGAATAAGTTTCATGAGGGTAAACACCAAGATAAGGGCTCGACCTATTTATTCGGTTGCCCCCACTGCTTGCAAGAATATCAGAAGTTCTCCAAATGGGGAAATTGAACATTTCCTCCTTTCTCTCTAGTCATCCAAGGGGACTCTGCAAATACTTCTTTATTCAGTGCCCAAATCACTCTGGAATTTATCAGGGCATCACATTAACCTGGACAAACCAACAAAATCTCATACGCTATTCAAGATTCCATGTACTTATGCTGTTCAACTGAATTGACCGTATCGAGGTGCACACATCTTGAGATGCTTTCTAAACTCGCAGCTTCCTGCAGGTCTCATTCCCTTCCCATGTAGCCCTCATCAGACCTCTTCAGCTGTCCCATGGCAAGGTGCCGGCTGCAGGCTTCTCCTGTCGCACTTTCAGCTGACGCCCGTCTGCTCAGAGCCGTGCAGTGGTCCTCAGTGTGCGTGCTTGGGGTTGACAGCCCCTTCTGCGGTTGATCCCAGTACAGGGTCCTGACCAAAGTGAGGAATGAGAATGCCTGCCTGTCCTAACAGAAGTCCCCCTTCCATCAGGACAACTCTCATGGCAGTTACTAATCCTGAAGGTTATAGTGAGTATAACGATGAAGGAAAAAGTCAGGTTTGGGTAAACTGCAACATTATCAGAAATGCACACACATCTGCCTTTTTTAAACTGGATTTTCAGGAGCTAAATTCACATCAGGTAGAAAGTAAACTAATCTCTCAGTAGCTAAACCAGATAACATAGGTTTTGTTTCCCTGTGTGTTTAACTCAGGACAATCTTGCTTTTAGATGGGGTTGGTAGTCAGGATCTCGCATAGCTCCGAACTTGATAAATCTGGGGAGGTGATTCCAGAGCAGTCAACCCAGTGTCATCATTAGGAAGACTCACTGATCAGCTCGCCCCGCCAGCATCACTGTCCCTTTTCTGGTCTGGGTCCTGTGTGGGATTCTGAAGATAAATTAGCAAGCCTGGCAGCTATGCTCACCTCCCTCCCAAGCTTACAGTCTAGGAGAAAGTCAGAAAAGTAAATCAACAGAGATGCAGACAGCTGCACTCTCACATTAGTTCCCTACCATGTGGAAATACATCCTCACCCTCGTCATTTTATTTGCTTGCATTCACACTGTGGACCTCATTTAGGATGTACCTAATCATTTCCCTTGTATGTGACGGGCAAAAGGTGTTTTCTGTTGCAATTTATAAGGAATCACTCTGATTTCAGCAGTTAGCTATGCAAACACGTTTAGTACCATGCCTAGCCAGAGCACGATATTTCTCTCTCCCTCTCTGCTTCCAGTTATAAACTGACTTTTTTAAGATGTGAGAGAGAATGACCCCCTCACATCTGATATGTGGCTTCCATGTGATCCCAAGCTCACCTTGCCTGCTGCGGTGCTGCCTGCTTTTCCCTGCTTTTTTTTTTTGTCATTGGGAGGTTATGACAACATGAGCTGTATTGTATTTATAAACATCACGTGTTTCCTTGACATGGCTGGTAGCGTCTGCCAGACCGAACACATGGAAGAAGCATTTCTCATTAGCTCAGCATTGGTTTGAGTTATGCTGATTTCCGGGACAGGAAAAATGCCTTCCTACTCATATTTAACTTTTGTAAAGTAGAAACAAACCTCTGAATGTCCATGAAATAGTTTTAATAAGGGTGGATACTGCTTCTTTAAACCACATATTTTGACTAAAAGCTTCCTTCTGTTAAAAAAAAAAAAAAAAAAAAGCCCAAGCCCTGTATTTAGTCCCAGAAGCAACAGGGAGACCTGGAAGCATTCAAGAGATGGGGGATTTCGAGGTCTCTGCAAGTCTAGAAAGTTTCTTCTAGAAAAGAGAGGTTCCCGGAAGATGTAAGGTAAGAACTGTGCCTTTATGGCACAATCTTGCTTTCAGGAGATTTTTTTTCATGGGATGGCGCATTTACATTCGGCTGGGTTTTAAGTCTTCTACATTCAAATTCAGTTCAATATGGAATTAAAATGCCAGAGTTTTGTTTTAACTTCTTGCACTCTGCTTGGAAGAAAACTTCTTTGTTGTTGGAGTGACTCTTTTTCTTTTTTTATATCCACTTAATTTTTATTGGGCTGTCTCAGATCTATAAATCTCACAATCTAGTCTCTGTTTAACTTTATAATTTAGAAAAGGATGTAGCATGTCAATGTTGTTTGTAAACACCGAGCTTTTTGATTTATGTGTTTTGTGACAGTTTTCAGTGTTGTCACCAAGCTGTTGACTTGCATTCAGTTTCTGAGACAAAGCAGAAAATTTGAAGGTATCTACAAATGGGGTGAAATTAGTATGTGTCCTTCAAAATTCAGGGTAAAAAGTTGGCAGGGTTTTTCTTATGAAAATCATTTTAAATTTCAAAGTAAAAATAAGTCTATCATGTTGGGTTTGAAATTTTTTTAAGAAAGAAGTATCGGTTTGGTACGAGCCTGGTAAATTAAAATTGTAAACTAATGCCTCCACGTTCAGAGTAACAGAGAGGAGACCATTATCTCAGGCTGAATCAGTGCCTGACAGCCTTTGGCAAGGATGAATTTTACCTAAGATAACGTTACTGTCTTAGTCTTGCAATAGTTAAATCATAATATTTTGCATTTATTTCTGCAAAGGGTATTTAATAAGAGCCTGCCCTTTTAAGTCAATATCTTTCCTTTTCAAGGTACATACATGTATGCATGGATTCACATCCCTATTTTGTAGATGGATTTATGTACATGAGAATTCGTCTTCTAGTGTGTTCTAAATAACATAGTTTAATTCATCCAGGCATTATAATACCCCTTTGGCATATTATACCCAATGCGAGACTTGGAAAAGAGGCTGAAGGAGAACTTACAAGATCACATACTACTAAGGAGCAGAGCTAGGATTCAATCCCAGGCTGACTTTCTCCATAGTCCTTATTTTGAAATCCCAAACAGTGTGCTGTACTGGTGGCTAAGTTCCAGGATGGCATTCAGATGCAAATAGGTTATCTTAAAAAATAATAATAAAGTAATAAGAATAACAACAATGATTCAGCTCAAGGTAAATTATGTTGCACACTTTGAGAATTTTGTTTTAAATCTGTGGCATCCAAAACCTAGTGTCAGACTGTCGGTCTGTGCAGGGACAGATTACAGCTTCCTCACAATGAAATGAACGGTAAAAAACATCAGCTAATGTGAGGGCAGCCAAAAGCAGTTTGGATAACCTATTCTTGGCTCTTCCAGGCAGAAACCTTTCAGACTTTCTTCTTTGCTCCTGGTGCTCTGTCACTCCTAAAAGTTATTTCCACGGGGCAGAGCAGGGAGCTTGTTTGTGAGCTTGATTCACAGAGAAGTGTTTTTGAAGGGAGACTGGCTCAGCGGGCCTGCCTGCTGGCCTGCCTGACTCCCGCAGAGCTGTTAGGAGGAAGCCTGAAAGAATGTTCCAGAATATTTAAGTTGAAGGGCTTGGGAGTCAGGGCAGCTGCCTGGTCCCCCTCAGACCCAACTTGCAGTCCTGAACCTTCCTAAAAATTGAGACATTCAGCTCCAAAAATATCCTGGGGATTTGGGATGCGAAGCAATTGCAGCCAGCCTCAGCAACAGGGGCTGCAGCTTCTCGTGGCCATGCAGACGTGGCCCCCCCAGGTTCAAGGCAGCTGGCTTTGACCTCACTGCAGCCCAAATTCCAGGCTTGGCTCAACAACCAACATAACCTTTAGCCAATGGGAGCCGCCCGTCCCACCCCTGCAATGGTTGCGGGGTTAGCGCCGGAGCTGGAGTGCACACTGGAGGTTTCGGCCACAGCCCTCTGCCCTTTGGTTTCCAAGCCTCATCGTTTTGCTTGGCCTTCTTAAATATAGGTGTTAGCAGAAACTGCTGTTGACGGGAGCATGTGTCCTGGTGATTTGAAGCTGAGACCCTTGCACCGCAATGTTGTTCCCTTCCTTGACTTTGCTTTTCTTGTCCTCTTTATTCCTTTTCCTTGGCCTTGCTTCTTGTCCTCTTCATGGACCCCACCAGGGCAGCCCAGCCTTCTGCAACTTGCCCCCTGCCACGTTAGCACAGCGCTGCCTCACTGGGTCAAGGCCCCACCCTGCAGTGGGCTTCCAGGGGAACAGTCTTGTCTTTGTGTTCTTTCCAGAATTTCTCAGATAACTGTGTATTGCTTTTTATTTGTAAGAAAAAAAAAAGAAAAACGCCCATCGATTTTTAAGCAAATGAAATTTTAAGCAACACTGTCTGCCTCTCTGCCCACTGTCTTACCAGGTGATGGGGGACCCCTTGGCTTGCATGTAATTTGCAAGAGTGACACTCTGCCAGCTCTTGAGAACCCGGAGCTGGCTACTATAGATCTGCGACTGGGAAATGCAGCCGGCCTCTAGCCCAGGTGCCACCACCAGAGACAGGCCTGATGGATTTGGAATCCTGGGTTTGGGGAAGTGGAAAGAGGGTCTTGGGCATCATCTGTTATCACCCACCCACAGAGATACGGGAGGCCTAGAATGTGGGAGTGACTTGGTCAAGGTCACCAAATCAGCAAGAGGCAAAAATCAGGCTGGAGCACATGCCGCCAGCAGCCCCTTCTCCTCACCCAGTGCTGTCTCAGGGTGTTCTCTGCATGTGTTCTTCCCCCTCTCAGTTCATGCAGGAAAACCCTATCTTTTTGACTTCTGTAATGCATCTGTTATTGTTGAATAAAGCCATACTCCCGTTACCCTCCACGCGGCTTCATGGCTCCCCTCCAGATTATCTTCCGAAGAAAGAATCAGAAATCCTGTGGTGGAGCCAAGCACAGAGTTGGAAGTCCATGGGCCTGGGCCCAAAATACATGGATCTTGAATTAACCAGCTTTACATTATCCAGTACTTTTCTTAAAGAAGAATAGACCATCAAGTCAGCTGAAAAATGACAGCTGATTCAAATTATAAAAGACTTTGAATGAAACAGCATTGGCTTCGTAACATGTGGTAGTATAACAATAGTTTTGAGTCCTCCCACTAGGACTCTATTCGAAGCTTTAATTTATTACTTACGCTATTTTCAAAGTTGTTCTTCATGCAGAACCAATGGTCCGGGGCAACACATAGGAAAACAGCTTTTTAAAATGTTATTAATTATGTACTATTATTTTTAATGAGGGTTGGAAAGATACATAGCACAAAGAACCTGAGAGCTAATGAATATTATTGCTAATGAATATTAGCACAAATAAGTTTAAAAATAAACAAGTCCATTTAAAATTGATTTTGAGGAAAGGATTAAATAAGTAAAAGTATAGCTGGTGTGAGGAGGTAGCCAAAATGATGACAGCATCTTGTGAACAACTGAAATGTAGAAGCCAAGGCTTTATAACAAATCTCAAGTCAGGGGGTTGGCAGAAGGGGGGTGAGTAAACCTTCACTAAAGATGATATTGTTGAAAAAAAATGAACCATTTTGATGTCAGAATCAAATCTAGATGTGTTTTAAATGACTTCTCAAGATATTTGGCATCTTCTTATGTGCCACAAAAGGAAAACTGTTCCTCAGAGCCCTTTTGTGCAGCCGTGTTTGCAGCCTCCTCAGACAGGAGGCATGAAGGTCTAAGCTGCAGTTCTTCTCATTGCCCAGAAACACTAACTCACCCGTGTTCCTATAATACAGAAAATACAGAGGCCTCAGTGAGTTGACATGCTACATGTACTTGATTTTTTTTTCTTGTCCTGCAAAACCAAAGGTTGTGCTTTCCCTTGTCTGATTTAACTCTTCGAACGTGTACTTTTTCATTGGCCCTTGGTATTGAAAGCTGAGCTGCCCAGCACAGCCCCTAAATGACAATCAGGCATGTGGATGTCAGAAAGGAGGGTATGCAGAAATAGCAGAGAGCTTGAACTTTCATTTTCAGCACGTGCTCTCATAAGCCATGCCTCTAAAACAAAGACGTAGCATGCATGGTCTGATGGCTTCATTTTGGCTTAGCATCAGGTGCTCCTCAGGTGCTTCCTCTTTCCAGGAGGAAGACAACAAACTGGAACATTCTGCAGATGGTTGTGACCCCTTGAAGGCAGGATGAGGGAAACTCTGGATACAAAGTCACAAAGTGGCTACCATTTTTGTGTTGCCTTTTAAAGCAAATCTAAAAATGTTTCCTCACAGCTGTGTAACTGCAAAGCAAAAAAAAAAGCTGCTTCACTGCAGTGCAAATTGCTCACCAGATATCTCCAGGGCCCAGGCCTTAATGCTTAAGAAATCTGCTGCAGATTTTACTGTATATATTTCGACCAAGGGGCCAATTAGCTTGCGAACTGGGAGAACCTCCGAGTTCTCATGAAAATGAGAAATGTGCCACTGTTGGCAACCTAAGGCTATAATTATGTTAATCTGACCATTTTAGGACCGAAATATATTGTTTTAAAATGTTTCTGTATTTTCATTATTCATAACAATGATTTAAAGAAATTTCACTGAAATGCTAATAGTTTCTATTCAGTATCACTTTGTGACTAGAGCATAAAAAGACCCAAATATCAAAAAAGCTTGACATTTTTAATTTTGACAGAGGTGCTTTATGTACAGTTATGTACTTGTATAAACCAAATATCTTAATAATATAACCACCAAAATATATTATTGTTTTTAAAATATCAATGCAAAAAAAAAAAAAAAAAAAAAAATATCAATGCAGTGAGTATATGTACAAGGCCTTCTAAGCATATTTGTTCAACGACAAAACAATTTTACATTTGCATTAAGTCATCAAACACTGCTGTACCAAAGATTAACAGTCAAAATTATTTTTTGAGCAATACCACAAGATAAATGTTTTTTCTATCAAGAACTATCCCCAAAGCACCCAGAACCCCATTTTCACTCCACATTTGGGGCCAGAATGGATAATATCATTGAAATTCTGATAGCATCCAAAAACTTTCTTTTTAGCTAATTGGTTCAGCCTCCTCACCATTCAGAACTTTTTTTCCTGGCCACAGGCAAGTGATGACAGGGATTCTCTTTTCATTCCTGAAGAGAGCTACTCCTAGGGGTTAAAACAGGAAAGGAAGGAGAAGGACCCAGAGCAGAGCAACAGGTTTCATCTCACACCGTCAAGATTGACATTTGAGTTTACTTGTTGCCGTGCCTGTGTGAAGTCGGCAGGGAATCTTTTATACAGCTTGACCTGGGTGCAGGATTGTCGGTTAATTTAAGAAGTATCTCTTCAGTGTGGGTCCGTGGCCTGTGCTGGACCTTTTCCCAAGGATGTTGTCTGTAAAATATAACCAGACACAGTATCCTTATGTTGACTGCATTTGGAATCTCCATCCTAACTTGAGTTCTTGTAGCCCAAAAAAGAACATCATTCTCCTCACCCTCCTCTGAACGTATATCAACGGGTATCATCCACTCTGTTCGTTTTGCTTTGCCTCACAATTCATTGAGTGGATCCGTGAAGGTTTGCTGGTGATGTTAATAATAACGCATGTTAATCCCACTTTCCTGTAGGCCAAGTAATATAACGAGAATTTAGCTCACGTGGTAGTCACAGCAGCAGGAGCTAAGCACAGTCGGTCTTCCTGAATTTGAGTGGCAGCAAAATCAGGGGCTCAGAAAGGTTTCATGTCAGAACCACAGGCCTGGAAGTGAGAGCTCAGCCCAGAAGAGGGATTCTCGGGAGGAAACCAAGTGTTCTAGTTAGTAACCAGTGCTGGCCCCGCCCCACCCTGCTGCCACCTTTCCATGGGGTGATGGAGCACTGATTGATGAAGGCGATTCAAACTGTATTTATTTTTTCAATTTTTGAGAACAAATTTGCAAACTTCAGTTACACTGGAGAAGAAGTTGCAGGTTGCAGGTCATCAAAACCGGCCGGATCTACTGGCCCGATTTTAAGAAACCCCCTTAATCCCTCTCGACCTGTTTATGGAGCCATGTCTTCTTCTCTTATCCGGAGGAAATTTTGGCCCAGTGGTGCTTTTCACAGAATTAGAGAAAAACGTAATCACGGTAAGAGGAAGGATAAGAAGAAAAAGGAAAAGCGTCTCAAAGGTTGGGGTGAGCTGTGGGGACCTGAGCTGCGCTGGGATCGGCCTGGGGCTCGTTTCTCTTTGTGGTGAGTTGTCAGTGCCTTCGTGAACCTGGAGTGGCCCTCCACAGCCCACCAAGCAGTTTCTTCCTCCACCTTACCTCCCGCGGGGCAGAGAATTCTTTCCGTTTAGGCAGCAGTGTTTGGGTGAGCAGCTAGCCAGCGTCTGCCCCCTTGCCCACCATGGGCACATGTATCTTTCCGTGGCACTTTCTGTGTGGGTCCTCATGGGCCGCTCGCTTTCAGGAACACAGAGCTCCAGTGGGCTTTAGAAAGGCTCAGAGGCCGGCTGCGTGCTGGCCCCGGGAAGCAGATGTTGCCTGTGCGGGCAGAGGCTCGTGACAGTGTCAGGACCTGGATGGTGCGGCTGGCTGGAGCCAGGCCAGGCGGCGGGGCTGTGGGCGCAGTGCGGGCAGCACATGGCCGGGCGTGGGCAGGGATGGCTTGCCAAGCTCAGCCTCGGGGTAGCAGCAGCTCCCAGACCGCTTGTCTTTGAGGCTGCTATTTCTCCAAATATGGAGAAGCTGTCGTTTTGCTCACTGTCTCAGATTTCCAAGCTATGTTCTCCAGCCGGCCAACTGACGGCCTTGATATTTGAACTGAAAGCCCAAAGGTACGTCTGGGAACCAAGGTTGCCATGGGCGCTGTTGGGGGCTTCTCCAGGCGCAGAGGGCGTTGGCGGGGCCTGGCCCAGTTGGCCCTCCTCTTGTGACTACGGCAACTTGGTTGAGGTCTCCCTGGGCCTGGTTTTGTCATAGATAATACCCATCTCTCCTGCACCACCACTGCTCTCCTGGTGAGAGCGTGCAAAGGGCAGGCCTCCACGCTGATGTCGTGACACTGGAGGGCAAGGTCATTCTGGAGCTTCTCAGACCCTGACCCTGTTAGTTCACCTCGGATGAGATACTCGGTCCCTGGCCCCAATTCCTTCATCTGTGAAATGGAGGGCCTATAAGGTTTATCCAACGAGGATGTACTAGGATTTAAACGTGGTGAATATGGAAAGCATTCAGTAGATAGTACGTCTTCAAAAATATGAATCTCCTTCCCTCTTTCCAACTTCTCCAGGCAGCTTTAGTTGAAAATGTTTGATGACGGAGAAACTCTGTGTGTTTGTAATGGCCACTTAGAGGTTAATGAGGTCACCTTTCTAAATTAGGATTTAACAAACCCACACCAGAAAGGAGATTTTGAAGCCTGCTCACAGCCACCCTGTTACCATTTCCCCCTCCTCCCTAGAGCACTGGTTCTCCAAGGGTGGGTCCTGGACATGCAAATCAGCGTTGCCTGGGGATATTGATGGAACTGCATTTTCTCAGGCAGCAGCCCAGACCTACTAAATCACAAATTCTGGAAGTGGGACCCAGCCATCTGTTCTGTAAGGATTGCTCCAGGAGATGCTGATGGAACTAAAATTGTGGTAGTTGTGCCCTAAAGTAGGTCACTGGCCTACCCAGCCCTCCAGGATTCCGGCCCTTCCCTACCTCTTGTTTCTGAGCCCGTGGTGCCTCCTGTCCATAATACCTTTCTATTCTTTTTTACCCACTGAAATTCTACTCAAGAACTTGCTTATATCCCACCTCTTCAGAGAAGTGTTGCTCAACTATCCCAGCCAGGAGAATCTTATTTTCGTATGGTCTCCATGAGCACCTATCTATTGTACTCATTTGAACCTTGGCAAAGTTTTCTTGTTCTGTTTTGTTTTTTATATTAATGTGTATGCCTTATTGTCCCTACTAGAATGTAAGCTCTTTAAAGGTAGGGATTAGGCTTTATAGAGCCTCTTTCCCTCATCAGAACTTACCCTGGGCTTTGCATATATAGTAGCTATTCAGTAAATTTTTCATAGACCCACAGAATGGTGCAGTTGGAATGGGCCTTAGAGATAGTCTAGTTCAGGTTTCTTGTTTACAAATAAAGAAACTGATGTTCACACCTGGACCAGGTATGCAGGTTCCCCGACTCTCCATTTATTGATCCTCCCGCCCCCCCATGCCTTAGTGTCTGATGAGGGAAGCATCCAGGCCACTGGACTGAACCCTGTTTGTAGGTGTTTTGTGTTCCCTGCCATAGATTTCAAGCAAACCCAATGAATATAGATGGGTTTTCAAAAGTATTTTCATTTCATTTATAAACATGGAATCTTTTAAATTCTTCCATAATAATCGGAAGCTCTTCCATCCATGAGCCTATATAATTACACAACAGATGGCATCCATCCCGTCTTGCATGTGGGAACTTTCCTAGCTCACTGACTCAGTAGACCCAGGATACTCACGGAACTTCTGTTGGTCTTGAAAGCGGCTGTTAAGAGTCGACCAAGTACTTCTTGTGAATCTAGTATGAATTGGCACAGAGGCTGCTGGATGTGAATTGCCATCGTTTTTTTGTCTCTCGTCTTTTGAGAGAAAATTGGATTTGCTGTATTTTTGTGAAATATTACCAGTCAACTTTCTCCTGAGTTTCTTCTCTCATATAACCTTTCTTCTTTTGACACATACTGTCCAGCAATAACTAATTACATAACTAATATAACAAATGTTGAGGCAAGGAGATAAGACCTAATCATGAGTCAAGAGAGTATCTGGCTAATATGAGATGCCCCAGTCATTCTTTTCCTTTGCTGTGAATCTCTGGAACTGTGAGTGAAGCAGGTGAGGTACTGCTCAGACAGAGTTAGCTATGTTGCACGCTAACGGTTGAAATCAAGCAAGAGTCTCCTTAGGGCTCCCACCCTCTCCTGGAGGATGCAGATTTCATACATACACCAGGAAGGAGCCCGTGAAGCAATGGGGGGGTCTGAAGATGGGGATTCTTCCTTCTTACTGCTTACTAGCCATGCAAAGTTGGGCAAGGTTCTCTACGCCCTCAACTTCAATTTCCTAACCATTAAAATGGGGAGAGTAACAGTTATTCTACTTTACTGAGTTCTCGACCTGTGAAATGAAATAAAATTTTCCAGCACTTTGTAAGAGATGAACTGCAAAGTGCTAGATGATTATTGGTATGTGTGAGTGGGCGTGGGTGTGTGTGTGGTGCCATCTAAGAGCCTTTGTGGAATAAGACATGTTATAGTAAATAAAGCAATATATGGTTAAATATGACAAAACATAGTGACCAACTAGGCATTTCAAGAAATGTCATAAAAAGAAAAATAAAATCCAAGGCACTGAAAAGTTTTATTGGGCTGACATAGATGATTTACTAGGAACAAATCAACACCAAAAGGGAGTGTGTATAAGGGGTAGTGCTCACTGGGAAATGGGCGTGTGTGCCGAGATGGAAACAAATAATAAGAAGGCGTCATTTGCACCATCTGTTATGAGAAAGAAGATATCACTTTTATAAACTGTAACTATTTTAGACACAAAAGGAGGTTGTCCTTGGCCTGGATAACACAGGAGTTACCAGAAGACTGAGCATCACCAAGGGATGGACATATTTTATCTGTCCTGCAGCTTAGCACAGTTATTGATTGTGGCTTGCAAATTAAATAACTTATTTAAGTTAACTCCTTCATTTTGTTCCGGGCTGAAATCTTTAATCACCCCTGGGCTGTTTTTGTCAGCTAGCTCTACCACCGGAGGGCTCAACAGAGTTCCTTGAGTCAAAACATTTGTGGAAATAATGCTCACCTTAAATTGCTGGGAAGCAATTCAGGGGGAATGTGGGTGCCAGGGGCGGAATACAGGTGTCTCGGGCCAAGTGAACGGTTCCCTGGGAAGCAAGCGCTCCACTCAGGAGACATCTATGAGTTCTATCCGGGCCCCAGGACATTGTTTAGGAAATGGGCTTGTGGGGTTCATTCCCCGGGCCTCCAGGACCCTAGCAGAGGCGGCCCCTTCTCTCTCTGGGGTGCCGCGCACCGTTCACCGGAGCGCATTTAATCCTCCGGCTTCTCGCTGCAGGAGCGGGCTGGCTCTCGCCCTCCTGACCCCGAGTAACGTGCTGTGGTCATGAGGAAGACATGCCCGGACCGCCGCCGCCGCAGCGCCCTGGGGCATTTTGAAAGTGAAAGGAAATTGTTCCGAGCTTGGCTCCAAGGAAGAGGTGGGAGAGGTGAAGGAGCCGTCCTCTCAGCTGGCCCCTCCAGCCTCCCCTGTAGCAGGGGGGACAGAGGCCGTGTCCCTCATGTGGCTGAGCGTTGAGCACGACACCCAGCCCCGCAGGGAGGGTTCCCCGCGTGCGTCTGCAGCGGGAGGACGCGGTGTCGCGCGGGTGTGCGTGAGCGCTCTGCCCGGCAGTCCAGCCCTGCGAAGCCCGCTGCACCCCTGGACCCGGGGCAGGGGGGAGTCTCGGCCATCCTGTACCACCCTGTGGCTTCCTCAGACCAGGGATACCAGCCCCTACGGCCCTGAAGCCCGTGTTGGACTGAAGGAATGACACCTGCCACCTGTATACCAGCTGCCTCTAGGACTGGCGGGGCGTGTTTCCCACACGCGCGTGGGAAATATCAAACACTGGCTGATTCGGTTAGAAGTCACAACAGAGGGTCCCAGGTTCTTTCTTCCCTCCTCTGAGCTCGTGGGTGGCATCTGTGAAGACCACTTCATCCAAAATTGTTTCCAGGGACCCATCTTCGGAGGGGGCAGTGTCCTAATGACCGTGGAGCATTTGAGGGCTGGGCACACTTTTTTAGAAAGCCTGCAAAGCCGACTGGATTTGAACTTGAGCGACCTCACGGAATTCTTTTGGTCAGCAAGAACAACCTCTAAATGCTTTTAAATGCGTTAAAAATGCACAGGCTGCCCAGAGCCTGGCGGTAGGGTGCGGCAGGAAGCCAGCGGGGCTCGGAGCCAGTGTGTCGACCTCCTTGTCACTGGGTTCCCACTTGCGGAGCTTTCTGTGCCACTTGGTGCCCGGGCCAGTAAGGCATGACCGGGATTACACGGAGCCTACCTGAGAGCCAGGGAAAAAGCTTCCTTCCTGCTGCTGACAGCAGGGCGTCAGAGCCTGTCCTGGCCCAGCACCCCACGAGTTGCTTCTTGTTAGGCGCACACGCCTCTCTGCCTGCAGCCCTGGAAGAGAAGAGCCACCCTGTAGTCTCCTCTAGCCCACGAGGTTCCCTGGCACAGCGCTGGACTTCTCCTCCTGTGCCTGTTTTGGGGTGGAGAGAAGAGCCCTGTTCCTCCTTCACGCGTCCACTCTTGGCCGTAGCCTGGCGTGGCTGCTCGGTCTTACTTCTCGCGCAGGTACGTTTTTCCAGAATGATCGTGGGTGTCTTCCTGGCACCCAGAGACTGACTCATGGCTGCTACTCAGAGTTCAGCCTCGTAGAACCCAGCTGGTTAATTGATAGACAGCTTCCTTTATTGTCCTTGCGTTTTCCCTCTGGCATCATAAACCAGGGAGAGGCTCACCTTTCCTTCGGAGCTGATCCACGGACTTCATAAGTCTCGCACCGGGTGGGTGCTGGGTGCTGTTGTAGGTTTTCACAGCAATGCGTTTACTAGGCAGGAAGCCCACCTGAGAGTCCCTCCTGGGAGTAATGAGCAGGTTGGGTTTTCTCCTGGCTTAGTTGTAGGTGGCTGGTTTATTTGCTCGTTTTCATGATCCTGTCTGCCTCAGTCAAATCGGTTTTGTGATATTTCTTTTATTGTTAGCCCATTTACCTAGACTTCTCAGAGCCCGCCACTTGGTGTGTGTTTTCCGTGAAAGCAGTTGTTAAGGGACTGAGTCACCCATGCGGTAGCCTGCGGTTGGATGTGAGCTGAGGTTACTCAATGACTAATTTCCAAGGGGAGGAGAAATTGGCTTATCATGGGGAGGGCTCCTTTTTCTCCCTGCCTCTGGCCACTTCCCTCCTAAGACTGGGCAAAACAAAATGGTCTTGATTGGTTGTGAACACTCAAGCTGGGAAACATTTTAGGATCGTTGTGTCCTTTGTGATATTTCCTCCTGCGAAGAGAAAGCTGTCTAAAATATCCGAGGGTGGAACTGAAGATTTAGATGAAGCCAGCAAACAAAGGAATCACGTAATTGGGAGCTCAGCCAATGTTCTTTTCCACGGCGTTAGTTATACAGGTGATTTCCTTAAGGAAAAGTAAGTACCTTTAATTCTTTGAAGAGTCTCTGCTAAGAATCCTTTTCGGTTTTATCTGGTTCCTTCATGGTGTGGTCAGATTGAGTGGTATGTTTACAAAATGTAGACTTGGAAGGGTGGGGTTTGAAATCCAGTAAACTGAACATAATATTCCCTCTCCACAGATATATATATATATTTAACCACTCCACAAAGAGACATGATTACATGAGAGAGTTTTCCAGAATGATTTTAAATAAACACTTTTCACACTAGCATTTGTTTTTCTGGCAACAGTTTTTTTCTAGAAATAATCTTAAGATTTTTTTTTCTCATGTATTTTACATTCAAGCAACTTCCAAATGAGTTGTTTTTGCTTTAACTCATGGTGCTTTTGGGAAATGAAATTTAACTATAGGTAAAGGCCTCCTAAGTCGAACTTCAAATGATTGATTTAAAGCTGGCCCAGATATTTTCTGGTCCTCGGGAGTTGACGGCAGCAAACAGCTTGCTAGGCTGTGCATTGCCAGTAAGGATAGTGGTCCTTCAGCCAGGGTCCAGGTAAGGCTCTAGAAGAAGCTGCCCAACTCGTGAGACATGGAAGGACCCAGACTTGGGCAGTGATGGGGAGATGGAAAGACTCTACCCAACAAAGTGGATGGCTGCGCAGTCTCACTCATTCAGTACTGATATATTTAGTGCAGATAAATGACATTTTTCCTTATCTGGGCTTAGGTGCAATGCTTTTGTTGTATTGTGGTAAGGAGTAGAGGAACCTTCCATTTTGGGGGTTTAAATGATCCTTTTCTTGCTGGAAAAAGAAATTCTTAAAAATTCACATAAAGATATTACCTTTGAAATTTTCTGGGAAAAAAATGTCAATGACCTAGCATATTCAGATATTTTTAAGTCACTAAGAGAAGTACGGTGATGGAAAAAATGACTGACTTCAGAGAGATAAGTGGGAGGATAAGAGATTCAGGTATTTTAAGAATGGCCACTATGAATGATTTGCTTGTTTATTTTATCTTTTATGTTTAGTAGAATTTTCTCCTAGAAGGTCTGACTTTGAATACTAGAGCAGGAAAACCATGTGTGTATTTAATGCTATGTCTTTATTCAAATGTCAGATACGAGTTAAAAAAAATCTGTGTGGATGCCTGATTCTAGGAAGCTGTTCTAGTTTGCAAGCTGCCATAATAGCAACACACCAGAGACAGATTGGCTTTTAATAAAAGGGGATTTATTTCATTAGTTCTTCAGAGGAAAGGCAGCTAACTTTCATCTGAGGTTCTTTCTTATGTGGGAAAGCTCAGGGTAATCTCTGCTGGCCTTCTCTCCAGGCTTCCGGGTTCCAACATCTTTCCCTGGGGTAATTCCTTTCTCCATCTCCAAAGGCCTGGGCTGAGCTGCTTGGGCTGTGCTACGTTGAGCTCTCTCATTTAAGCACCAGCCAATTATATCAAACATCATTCATTGCAGCAGGCACGCTTCCTAGCGGACTGCAGATGTCATCAGCAACAGATGAGGTTCGTGTACCATTGGCTCATGTCCACAGCAACAGAACTAGGTGCCTTCACCTGGCCAAGTTGACAACTTCTTACTACCGCAGAAGCTGTCTCAGTGGGAAAAAACAGAAGCATTGAAGGTTGATTATTATTATTATTACTACTACTACTGCGATGATGATGATGAACTCTAGAATTTTAATCTTCATTGTGCCCCAGTCAATCAGGCACTGAATATTTCCGAGGGCAAATAAAGGCCCCTTTTCACTACAATAGCAAGTGGTCTCCTTGGGAGTTTCACAGAAAGACTTGAAAGAGATTCTCTTCTCATCCATCCTACCTTCCACCACACCCTGAGTGAGCTGCAATTCGGTTGATGCATGACTTTTAGTGTATGAACCCAGGTTTCCCACTTTCTAAGGCTTCATTCTAGTTGTAGGTTTAGAAAGTATTTACCCACTGTATTGCGAAAACATAGTGTCCTGCTCTTTGGGGCTCTAATTAGAGATGCAGTTATCAGGCTGCTTCTGCAAACCTAGTCTTGGAAAGTCAGTCATAGCTTGGCACACCAACCTCCGAATTCTGCCAAAGGCTTCCAGCCTCTAAGTCACCCATAGCGATGAAGGAATCCAAACTCAGATTACCTGTTTTTTCATGACTAAATGCTCCTGTTCAACTGCACTGTAGCTAGCCCAGGCTGACAGTGATTTTCAGTGACCCTGGTGGATAGTGGCAAGATCATTTCAAACTGGAGAAGGCCAAGGCTTATCCACAGCCGCTGCAGCCGGCATCCCTGCTCACCGGCTGAGGCCCCACTCTGGTTTGTTGCTGCCCATATCATACTGGATGTTAAATATTTTGATTATCACCCACATGCACCATGTGAATGCACGAAGGATCTGAATCACTGTCGATTGTTACATTTCCCTCCTATCTCATCTTCACTGGCCAGCTGGAAATTGGTTAAGATTGTTTGAATGTTTTATTTTAAAAGTTAGTTTGTATAATCTACTCCTGAACCGTTTCTTGGCATATCACCAAACCTGTTTTAAAAATACATGTGAGATACCTCTGTTTCTTAAGATGAAATGTACTGAACTTTCCATTAATTAAAATTAATTCTGCATTTTCCCTCCATTGCTATTCTTTACCCTTCTAGACAGTTTTGTACTCCCCAGGGTCTTTAAGTTCCTTTTTTTTTTTTTTCATTGCCGGAAAGAGGAAATTTTCTGCTGTGTGTTAATTGGAGTCAGGATCCTCCGAATCAAGATGTAATCCAAAATCAGATCAGGAGGGGAAAGAGAACAGGGAATGACGTGGCTAGCCTCTGGCAGTACCATCTCTTCATACAAAGGGGGCTCTTTGGGTGTTGTGTTTTAGGGATTAATGACAACAGAACCTGCCCTTTGCGGTCCTGATGGCCTTGGCTGTGAGGTACTGATGCTTCAACCCAGAAGCTTGTTTGAGTTAATGGAATGAGCTCATCTTGCCATCCCTTTGGGCCAATTGTTGTGCCACGTGGGCCAATTGAGTGAGTAGCATGGCACATCCCCTGGCTGGCCAAGCATCTCCTTTGTACCTCTTATGACCTAAGCAGCCCTGCTTTGCTAAGGGAGAACGTCTTCCTTGAGCCCTGCTCTGCGGTAGATGAGACAGGAGAGGTGTTTAGGGAGGATTAGTGTTATGTGCTCAAAACTTGTGTCATAGGTTGCTCAGGAGCCATAAAACCCTCCATCTGGGGCATCTCACCGTGACCTTGAGCCTGACTTTTCTGGTCTGGGGCCTGAGCACCTGAGTGGGGGTGTTTTCAGTGAGCAGAGGGGCCTGCATGCGCTGGAGCAGGTGGGTTTGGACAGTAGACCCATGTATGAGGCAGGAAGTGGGGAGCATCCCGGTGGGGGGGCAGCTTGAGGGTATCACACCTTAGGCTTAGAGGATGGAGAATGGTACAGCCTATTGAGGTGGGAGAACATCACTGGTGGGAGAGGAAGGGGAGTAGAATATAAAACTGCAATTATGAGTGATGAGCCTTGAAACTCGAGGATCCCCAGAAAGTTGGCCCCCTAATGGGACAGAGGGAATGTACTCTCAAAGGGCTCCTTTTTGTGGTTATACATTAGCACCTTGCTTGTCCTTTCACAGGTCATTTCTGTTAGGAAATCTACCAGAATGGGTAAAGTTCCTGGGTCCAGAATTCTGGACTGCTGGGTCCTACTAGGAGCAGGATTAGGATGGCATGGGGGCCTGCTGCTTCTTCTCCAGCATTCCCTTCAGAGAGGCACGCATCTGCCAGCCCTGCACGCAAATGCACCCTCTCCAGGGCTGGACTTGGTCAGCTTGCCCAGAGCCGTGCCCTAGAACACAGTCTCTTTGCAAGGCTCAGCGAATATTACTTAATCTATGAGTAAATTTGTATGGTGGGAAATCAGTTAGTACTTATTGAAGGCATGTGGGCTCTGCTTCATTTTCAACCTTCTCCCATTGCCTCTGCTTCTCCTTCCTTCTGCCCTCCTCTCACCCTCTCTACTCATCTCTCTACTGCTGCCCTTGGTTCTGGCCACTGAGCCCATCCCTCTGTCCTCGTGTGTGCACCTCTTCTGTCCCCAGCCATATACATGTTCCTTGTCCCTCACATCTGCCAGAAAGGCCAAGAGAAGAAGGTGGACTCTTTCAAGGAAGCTTGAGGAGTGAGCTGGGAAGGTTCCAAGGCTGTTTCCTTTCCTCATAGCCATCCAGAAATGCCTAGTCAGCATTTCGTTCTTGGGCTTTGAACAATACCGAAAAAACATCAAATATGCATGTCCTGAATTAATTTGCAGCATTTAGTCTGCTCCTTGCTGGACACAGTGGTTCTGTTGGAAACCAGTGTCCTCTTTCCCCCTTAACTTGAGTCTTCAGTCATTGTTCTACCTTCTGAGAGGGAGGTAATGTAAATCCACGTGGGAGGCCCCATGTTTCCTCAACTGGACTGTAATGACGCAGCCAAGAGGTAGGCTACTGGAGCCATGAAGTAATGGCCACTCTCAGAAGCTCCTGTTGTCCCTTGGCAGACCCAGAGAGTGTGCAGTTAGAAATCCCTCTCCTCCTCATGCCTGGGTTCTCCCTTCTCTCTGCTCTTCCTTTTCCTTCCCAGCCTATGTTTGACTCCAGTTATTCTCTCACCTTCTGTCTCGTTGTTTCATCCCCCCTACTTGGTGCTTCTCTCAAATAAGCTCTACTATAGAGTCGGCCAATGAATGAAATTTTCCTTCAGTGTTCTCCTTTCCTTCTCTGGTCACATCTCTGCAATGTACAAGTTCAGAAAGATACTGTTTTCCAGTACTAACACTAGAATATGTTTTTAGGGAACACAATTTTAGCACTTTTGATATATAGACCCCTATTTATTAAGCATCCCGAAGAAGCCATGCCCTTGGCATGCACACAGCCCCACTGTTTTTCCCTTGAGCCTCACAATGTTGAGCTCCACACAGGATGATCATTTCCTATGGCCACTGTAACAAGTAACCACCAACTCAGAGCCTTGAAATGATACAAGTTTAATACCTTACAATTCTTGGGGTCAAAAGTCCAACTCAGGTCTCACCAGGCTAAAATCAAGGTGTCACCTGGACCATGTTCTCTCCAGACGCTCTAGGGGAGAACCCGTGTCCTGGCATTTTCCACCTTCTAGAAGCTGCTCACATTCCTTGGCTAGTGGCCCCTTCCCCCATCTTCAAAGACAGCCATGTAGCATCTCTCTCTGGGTCTGTTCTGTCATCATATCACCTTCCCTGACTCTGGCCCTCCTACCTCCCCCTTTCCCTTCTCAAGTCCCTTGTGGTTCTACTGGGCCCACTCAGATAATCTGGGATAATGTCCCCATCACACAGTCCACCACTGTCTTCTACAAGGCCCTGTCACCATATGAGGTAATATACTCATGGATTCTGGGAATGGCCCTGGGCCCTGGGCACTGGGGAGCCACACCACATCAACACCTCTTTCAAAACCTGAATACCAGTATAGAACTCCTCATTTCTTGCTTTCCTTTCAGATGCAGCGAGAACTTGTTTATGCAAGAGGAGATGCTCCTGGCATCTCTCGACCTGGATCCACAGCTCAGCCACCCCATGCAATTCCAAATTCTCCACCGTCCACTCCTGTGCCTCATTCCATGCCTCCCTCACCCTCCAGAATCCCTTACGGGGGCTCTCGCTCAATGGTGGTTCCTGGCAATGCCACGATCCCCAGGGACAGGCTCTCCAGCCTGCCCGTCTCCAGATCCATCTCCCCAAGCCCCAGCGCCATTTTAGAGAGAAGGGACGTAAAGCCGGATGAAGACCTGAGTGGCAAGGGCGTCGCGGTGTACCGAAATGAGGGCTTTTATGACCCCTACCTTTACCATGAGGGACGGATGAGCATCGCCTCTTCCCACGGAGGGCACCCTCTGGACATCCCAGACCACATCATCGCGTACCACCGCACGGCCATTCGGTCAGCCAGCGCTTACTGCAACCCCTCTCTGCAGGCGGAGATGCACATGGAACAGTCTCTGTATAGACAGAAATCGAGAAAGTATCCCGAAAGCCACCTGCCGACGCTGGGCTCCAAAACACCGCCCGCGTCCCCTCACCGGGTCGGTGAACTAAGGATGCTGGATGTGCCACCCCCTGCCAGCGCCCACGGGCCCCCTCACACCCTGCAGCCCGATCGGGCCTCGCCCAGCCGCCAGTCCTTCAAAAAGGAGCCGGGCACCTTGGTGTATATTGAAAAGCCACGGAACACTCCAGGCCTGTCCGGCATGGTGGACCTTGGCCCACCGCTGATGGAGAAGCAGGTGTTTGCGTACAGCACCACCACCATCCCCAAAGACAGAGAGACCAGGTAAGGGGCGGTGAGGGCTTGCGGGAGCCGAGCAGCCGTGTCTGCGTGTCGGGAAGCCTGGGGATGCCTGGTCGAGGTCAGACCGATGGAATCGTGCTGGCCAAGTGCCCTGCAGGCCTGTAGAGGGTCAGAGTCCAAAGGGCATGCATAGGATAAGAGTACAAAAGGGACATGCAGAGGGTCAGAGTGCAAAGGGTATGCAGGGGGACAGAGTGCAAAGACCTTTGTTGTCTGCACAGTGTCTGCCTTGGAGGACAGGCCCCATCCATGGGAATCGGGCCTGCAGTTTTAACAGTGCTATGAGTGTACATTGGAATCACTGGGAAGAAAATTGCAATGAACAGAAACCACTTGATCAAGTAGATCAGGAGATCGTAATAATCGACCTGCCAGTGAAAATAAGGGAGCTGGTCAAGTGTTGTTGACTGTTTGAAATGGCAGTGTGTGGTTTTCCTGGTGGAATGCAGTTTTATTTTCTCATCTGTTTTGAGGAGGTGGAAAGAATGTGTCACTGCCTGTTTTCTAGGGTGATAAATGTGAAATAGAATAGTTTAGATTTAATACTCAGGAGTGGTGCTTAGATTAGCACAATTTTTCTCATGAATGAAACACTTTGGAATATAGCTAACATTATCTATTTTGATAATATGCCAGCCCAGAACCTTCTGACTACGTCTTGAAAACCCTCCAAAGTGTTCATATAGAAATGGAAAAGTAGCTTTGATAGGGGGAGTTTCTCTAGCCTAAATTGGTTGAAGAAAGTCAACAAAATAACTGTAATCATGAAAATCTAGCCAAATAAATTGAGGCCAAAAGAAGGTAAGCACTTATCTGTCATCAGATACGAATGCAGAAGGGATGTGAAAAGGGAACCCAGCTACGGAGCTGTGCAGCAGCCTCTCCTGAGCGCCACTGTGCCCTGTCCCTCACCTTACGGGGTGGCATCACTTCTTCCTCCAGAACCTTAGGGCCAGAAGGCCAGCAGTGTCAACGCAATGTAAATTGTCCACCCTGCTTTGTCCACCACCCTGCCCTCTTTGGCAGAATTTTCTGCTGGACGGGCTGTCCCTCCTCATCTTCTCAAAGGGAATGTCACAGCACAAAGCATCCAGGAGGATGGAAAGAGTGAAGATGGGAGTTTAGAGGTCACAATTCAACAACAAAGTCTCTCTTCACCCAGTTAGGGAAACGGCAACAGTCACTGGCTTAACGATGGAGGACTCAGCAAAATTAAGAATTGGAAAATAGCATTCATGCTTTTCTCTCCAGGGTCATTAGGAGGTGGAATTCTAAGCCTCAGAATCAGGGATGCTGGCTCCCTGTGGCCACGGAGAGCTGAGGGGTGTAGGGTAAATGCTGAGTGGCGGCCGGGCTGGCGGGGAAGCTGTGGCGGGCTGGGGGCCTGCACCCTGCTTGTCAGCACAGGGGTTCCTGGCATCCCAGGCAGTGGGCGCTGAGAGCCCCCGGGGAACAGGGGTGTCTCTGAGTGCAGGGGACTTCGGTGCCAAAGAACCAAATCCAGGACCCATTAAAAACGGTGCATTCCCGGGAGAGAGTATAGAGAGGCAGATGGTTCCCTCCTCTCCCCCCACCCTCGCTCCCCTCTCTCCCGCACTGGCCCACCTTGCGGGGGGGTGGGGGGGCCCGAGAACCGGATTCCGCCTTGTAGCCTGTGAAGCTGTTGTCGTGCTTCCACCCTACTGGCTTCTGGCATATTTTAGGCAACGACAACATCTCTGGGTCCTTGTCCCCTCCTAGCACCGGTCACACCTGTGCTTGCCACATGTACGTGACTTAACCAACATCATCGAACCCACTCTTTGGAGGAGTTTGGTTATGGAAGGGAACAAAGCAAAGGAAGCCTTTGCTAATGGGTGGGGCCTTGTCTCCAGGGCTCCCCAACCAGAATCTCAAAGGGTGTAAGCATTAGGCAGCATCGGGGCCATTCTAGGGCCTCTGTTCCCTCTTTCTAAAGAATTTGTCGATTTCACATATTTCCATTTTACCAAGTCTCAGAAAATTCCATGCTGGAAGCCCTTTTTGGAAAATCTAAATTATCTTCTCTATCTGGAATAACAAAAATTAGACAAATGGAGCAAAAAGATTTATGTTCACCCAAAAAGACTGTCATTTTGGCCACCCCCATCCTGACATGATTGTTTTATGATTATAATTTTACAGGTTTGCATTTTTCATGACCCAAAATGTGAAATAGCCAAGTAAAAAAATGGCTTTCCGCCTTGCCCAGGTAACCCCTCACTGATTAGGTACCTCCTCTCCAGAGGGTGGGCTGGGGGCTGGCAAGACACCCTTCTCAGGGAGTTGTGCGCACACGCATTCACACCTACACACACACACACTAAATCAGACACACATGCACACTTGCACATATACACACACAGACATGAACAAGCACATGCACACACCCTCTTACACTCACACACACCCTTTTCTCTACAGTGAAGTCACTTAGAGTCAGTGGTACCTAGGGACGTGGACCTCCTCACTAACTCAAGCCAGACACAGAGCAAAAAGCATAGAGGGATTCTCCAGCCAAGAGAGCTTGCACCTGGGCCTTAGGCTCCAGCCACTGCCACCTCTGCCCGCTGTTACCCAGACAGGTGATGAGGCGAGACGGACAATGAGAGGCCGGGGCTTGTCCATCCTGTCGGTGGCTGACTCTGATCCTGAACTGGGTTGGAGCCTGGTGACCAGGTTGACACGAACTCTTGCTGGAGAATAATCGCACTAATAATGGAAAGGAGGGTGATATTGATGGCAGCTGCCCTTTATCCAGAGCCTTTTGTGGGCCACCAAGCACCGTGTGAAGTAGTGCCCGTGTGCAGTGGCCGTGGCAGGCCGGGGCGGCATGTGCAGCCATCACTCTCATGGTGCCCAGTGTCCCCAGCGCTCAGTGCCCAAATGGGACAGAATGTCCAGACCCACTAAAGCACCCACCCTTTTTACCACTGGAAAATAGTTTCTGTGGAAGCAAGAACTGAGTCCTACCTTCACCCAACAGAGAAGTAAATTCAGGAGTGAATTTGGAGCGATCCAACCAGAATTCTTCAAAAATGGTTTCAGGACGAGATGCCAAGTACCTGCCCTTAAAGGAGATTTATCATCATAAACATGAGGGAATTTGCATAATTAGGCTGCTAAATATATATGTGCCACTTAAAATACAATGCCCCTAGCTTGTATATTAGCACGATTATGCAGAAATAGGGAAAGAAGAAGAGAGCATTCTCAGAAGATTTTATTTTAAAAAAATAAAATGCGCGTACTGTGTCAAATAAAAAGTTTAAAAGAAAAAGAACACCAACGATTTCTGAAGCATGTAGTCCATTGTCTAGCTGTTGTGTTATGTTACTTTAGAAATATTTAATCTGTATATTTTTTAAGAGTCATCAGTACCCCTAAAAGTTCAACTTCATGAGTACAGGGTCCCCTAAACCTCTAAAGAAATTTTTGATGCCATTTCATAATACTAAAAAGCAAATAAATCCAAGATTATTTTTTATATGACACTCTCAAGTGAAATTTTACATTCAAGATGTGAAACTACAAAAACACAGGAGGGAGGCGGAGAAATCTGTGCTTTATTTTGGGCACTGCTGGATTCACATGCTGTTCGGAAGAGTGCTTCTATAGAATAAACCACATAACTGCGTGACTTCAGAGATCCGAGACAAAAATTCTTTCCCATCTGTCCTTAGGAGACTCCCAATGGTAGCTTTTTTGAGGGAACACGATTTTGTCAAAACTCTGTTGTGTTGAAAACTAAAGGGCCAGCGACTAGATAATTCGGTCTAGATTCTTGCATGTGAGCCTGCCTTGATCTAATGAATTTGGCACTTTTCTTTTTAGAGATGTTTCAACAAAGCGTTTAGTGAAAGAGAGATTGCATCTAGAAAGGGGGAAGAGGGAAATGAGACAGAATAAAGTTTTGTGGCTGAGAAATTTCAGAGTTGAGAGGTTATCCTGGAGGTTATTCTTATACATTATTTAGATATTCTTTTTAGTTTATGGTGTACTGGATTGGTTGGAGGGAAGGACCTGGCACTGTTGAGCTGTGTTCTAATAGCTTTGATTCTTGAAGACAATTGTAAAATGATATAGCTTTTACAATGTGACCATGTGATTGTGAAAACCTTGGGTCTGATGCTCCTTTTATCCAGAGTTTGAATAGATGAGTTAAAAAAAATACATAAATTATGGGGTGGGGATGGGAATAAAAGGTTAAAAAAATGGGTAGATTGAAATTCTAGTGGTCAGTGAGAGGGAGGGGTAAGGGGCATGAGATGTATGAGATTTTTTCTTTTATCTTTTAATTTCTTTTTCTGGAGTGATGCATATGTTCTGTGTGATGCTTTTGTGAGCCATTGATTGTATTCCTGTGGATGGACTGTATGTGTGTGACGATTCCTCAATAAAAATATATATTTTAAAAATTGCATCTAGAAGATCTAGAAAAAAAATAGTGGGCATGGTTGTATGGTAACGTAAATTCTAGTAGCGCGTTCCTCCCAGGGGGGTAACTTTTGATGTCTCAGTGGCCATGGAGATTGTGGGCAGAGTAGCAGATCACAAGTGCCTTGACTTAATTTTAAGGTCAGTAATTCTCATGTTTGAGCCTCTAGAAAGAAGATTATTTTGACAGATCACGTGGCTTTACCCAAATGACTTTTGTTCAGCTGGTTGGGACTCCAAAGAGAGCATGTTTCCCCGGGACTGTGGGAGACTCTGCCCCAGTAGATGGTGTGTGTCAGAGAATTGAGTGCAGGAAGCACCATCTTCTCAGAGTTGTGAAATTACTTCACTAAACAGCATCATTATTTCTATTTGTGGCACATAAAACAGCCCTAAAGCATTGTAAAATTCTAGGGCATTTGTGTTTTGCTATTTTCTATTTATTGTTTCGGATCACATCATATAAAATATCTTCATTGACATACGGCTTAAAATTCAAGAGTGCTCATTGCAAAGTGACTAATAGCTCTCCTTCCAAATGAATAGCAGATTCCTTCTAATGCAATGTGGTTTTCAAGACACAGGAAACTCAGACTGAGGTCATACTTTTACACTATTCTACACCCAGACCAGTTAAATTGAACAAATTTGTCAAGAGTCCCACCGGCAAGGAAATACTTGCCCTGTCTGGGAACCTGTCTGTGGGATAAAGAGAAGCTACGTGAGATTCCATTATGATTTCTGAGATACCATAGCCTTAGAAAAGCATAACCCCTTGCCTTTGGCCTGCTCAAAAGAAGAGGAAAGAAAATTCTGTATATAGGAAGAAGGTGCAAGCTGAAAGGTAGCTTATGTCCATTCTGAATCGTTTTACAACACTTTTTCATTTTATGAGGATTAAATGGTATTGCGTTGGCAGCTTTGAGAGGTAGGATGGATCCTTGGCTTAACAACTGATAAATGAAAGTCACAGCTCAGGTTTATGTCATTTAAAAATCTTCACTGTCACTGACAGACCTTTGAAGAGCTTCTAAATTGTGCTTTATCTTGCTAGAGAGCAGTGAATCTCAACGATCCAAAAAGAATAATTACTTTTTTCCCTTTGCTACAAGTGAGCCACATCAGAAATCTAAGTAGTTAGACCAAGATTGCTCAGCCTTGGCACTGGTGGCGTGTCAGGCTGATTCTGTTTTGCTGTGGAACTCTCCCGAACTCGAGCACATTTAGCAGCATCCCAGCTTCTACACACTGTATGCTGGTGGCTCCCCCCCACCCCGATGGTTACAATAAAAAATGTCTCCAGATGTTGCAGTCCTGTTCCAGAGACTGGGGGTCGGGGGCATACAGCTAAAATGCCCCAGTTGAAAAGCTCTGCTCCAGAGGGAATTTGGACTTATTGTGCTTAAAAAAACGAGAAAAAAGGAACAGCCCTGCACTCAGGGAATGTCAGTTGGCCCGACAGTCATAGAACGTAGCTTATAAAAGTTCCAACCTAGATGCCACCCTCTCACCTTTTGTCTGCTGGTAAAGCAGCCTCACCAACAGAACTTGCTTTTATCATCTCCAGTCAATCAGCCCATGAGCCATGCATTGCAAAGCAGTGACGTGTGGTGTTTATGACAAAGCCCGAATGCCTGGGTTGGAATCCCAGCTCCCGCAACCACCAACGCTGGGACCTTTGGCGAATTACCGACTTTTGCTCTGCCTCACTTTGCTCATCTGTGAAATGGGATGACAACAAATGAGACAACACATCACGGTTAAAGTGTTTCAGTGCCGTGCTAAGTGTGATCAGTGCTCAGAAATTGCTCCTTTGACCAAAGCATTCTTCTGTATGGAACAAAACAAGGAGATAAATAAACACGGGTGGCTAGGACGGGCCCCATGCTGCAAGAAGCAGACGAGCTGTTAAAACCAGGGGATGAGAGAGTTAAGCTAAGTGTAGACAGAGAATGAAATGAGCCAGGCTTAAAGATCCAAATTAGAAGGTTTAGATTATGAAAAGCAGTTTTAAATGCCATTTCAGAGGAATGGATAAGGATGCACGGCCTATGGAGTCCAGGGCCAAAAAGAACAAGGCAGGTGTAACACATCCTTTTAAAGTATCACATGACTGATGATAAAAAGAGCTGGCTAGTGATGGTTGAAGCTGTGAAGTGGTCTGCTTCAGTGGCTGATCATGGCCAATGGCTTCAGTTCTTGTCTGAATTGCTTTTCCATGTAGCTCTAATTATGCATCAATAACTGCTTCTTGGGTGGGCCATGGTGGCTCAGCAGGCAGAGTTCTCACCTGCCATGCCAGAGACCCGGGTTCGATTCCCGGTGCCTGCCCATGCAAAAATACATAAATAAATAACTGTTTCTTGAGGTTATTCGCTCTGGACTGCCGGCTTTCCAGATACAATGTAGATGTGGGCCCCATGGGCAAGGAATATAAGCCATGAAGACAGTTATAAAATACGCAAAGCTTAATGTGAACATACATGCCACGCCACAGGCCAGTGCCATAAGACTCGGAGCCACCAATGCCTTCTAAATCGGTTTTGTTGGAAGAACCACTGCAGGAGGATTTCATTCCTGATACTTCCTCTGTCTTTGGTAATGCCCACGGGTGCTCTTCTCACCACCATGAGAGGGCCAGCATCTCTCAGGGAACAGAGAGAAGTGAGGAGGAGAAGCCCCCTCACCAAGGAGAAAGATTCCAGAGCTGCTGCTTGGGAGGATCTGTGCCCGGCCTGGCATGCCTCAGTGGAATGTGGAAGTCCAGACACGTTTTCCCTAAAAACAATGGGAAACGATGGACAGATAACACAGCTGCAATGACACTGAGGTTGGGCGGGCTGCTGCGGCCAGCTGGACACCCAGCCTTCATTCATTTTTTCCAAGTTCCCGGCAGTGAAAGCACAAGTAAACTTTTTGATTACAGCCCTGCCATAATTTGAGAACTGCTTGTATATAATTAATCCCAAAGATGTGATACAGACAGTAATTGTTAGGAATTCAGAAAAGAGAGAACTTTCCAGGAGGTAATCTGGTCTTGAGGCCTTTGTGAGAAGATCAGAATTGCCTGGAACTGGATGGATATATGTGACGAAATGCAAAAGACAGCATATGGGGAGGAAGACAGACTTGTCTTTTAAAAGGGTACTCCACAGTGGGTCCTGAGTGAAGGAATGTGCATCATGCAAATATAAATATTATTTCCAATTCTAAAGAAAAGGATACTCCAGCGTGATATTTTACCAGTCCCAGAACTCAAATAAGTGCTGATAAATTGAAATGCTATTTCACTAAACAAATAAAATGTCATGGTTAAGAAATATTTCTTAGTCATGCTTAGACTGCTGACTCCAGAGAGTAACTCACTGGTAACCTTGTACTTACCCCCGGACAGACTTATGAAGATAGTTCTGCTCTGTATAAGGAGTGTTGAGTCAAAAATATCAGTGGAATGACTGTCAGAAGCTCAATATTACATTAAACAAATCAGTTTCTCAGAAGGAAGAGCCATCACCCATCACTCATTAGATCAGATTAAAATGTGCCCCTGGATCTTCTCTGAATATTCATTAGGCACTGTCAATCAGCTGCTTTAGGTTTGAAACTAAAGAATAAATCCCAGTAACCTACACTTTGTGAGATTGCAATAGCTCCCCTTCCTGGCCAACTAGAACTCCTCCTTCGGCGAGAAGAGTCATGGTGGAAGCACATTTTTCAGCTCCTTGAAAGATGGCAAGAGCAGCTGGATACAGACTCAAAGCTGGACCAGCCATGAGGGCACAGAGGCCCGTCCCCTCCACCTGCAGGCTGTCAGGGACGCATGCTGGCGTCTCCTGGGATTAGCTGTAGTCCTTCAGTCTGTTGGAAGTGATGGAAAGTCCCTTGTCTTTATTTGAATTTCAGACTTTGTTTTAAATGAATGAAGTGATTGAAAAGACACAGCCAGGTCTAAGCATTAATCCTAACTTCTAAAAATCACAGACCTCAGAAAGTCTGCATGACCTGTGATGCTCGCTGAAGTCCCATTCCCGTTCCCAGTGGCCCCCTCCCCACGCCAAGCATCCTCGGAACTGGAGAGCTCCTTACAGACCCCTGTGGCTTCGTGTCTGGGTTTCAGGAGGGGAAATGGGCAGTTAGAAGTCGTTCCATAAGTCCCACAACTGACTACTGTGCCAAGCACTGCTTTCACTCTCATGCCATCTCGGTGGCTTTTTGTCTTTGTAATGAAGCCGTTGGGTGCTCTACTCACCCATGACCCAGATGTCTAAAAAGACTAAATTAAAAAGGAGCATTTTACAGGGTACAGGGAGGGTCTGCCTTCTTTTTCCTTAGCATCATTATCTTATTTGGATCCAAATTAAGATTTTGCAGGTGAGAAGCAGGTGAGAGTGGGGGACTTCCTTGAAGGCCACCTTGTAGGGCCAGTGTTCCCAGCTTCTGACCTCACTTCCCATCTGAATGTGAATCTCAGCCGGGTGCCAGGTGGCCCTTAGCCCGCACGGATGAGCGTTCTCACAAGCTGGTGCCTGCACAAAGCCTGAGCTCTCACTTCCAGAGCACAGTTGTGAGAGCTGCCCTCTGGGAAGAGAAAGCAAATGCAAAGTCAGTGATTCATAAGGTGGGGTGCTGGCCCAGGGAGCAGGGAGCAGAACTCCTGTCAGCCAGCAGAGTGCCGACAGGAAGTGCAGGGCTCTCCCAGAGGGGTGGCAGCGTGGGGTGCCCGAGGGTGCAGACTCCTGGGCTTGGTCTCCTTCCGAGAACCCCCGCCTCCCTGAGCCTGTGCCCTTCTCGGCAACAAGGGCTGGAGAGGCCTACTGCTCTGTGCAGGTGATAAGAAAGGGTGCCCTGGAAAGTTCTTCATGATAAGAGCCCTTCCGGCAAAGGGCAGTGCAGCAGCTGGTACAGGAAATAGCTCGGGGCCTTGGAGGCTAGTGCGTCCTGAGCCCTGCCTTGGGGACCGCCTGTCCCATCCGGAGCCCCCTGCCCAGAGAGTAGGTGTGAGGTGAAGGGGTGCCCCCAGGTGCGTTGCTGCCACGGGAGGGGAGGGCCGGGAAGGGAGGGCAGGACGGGGGTAGAGGAGGTGCTGCGTGTCGGGTGCACCGGCCTGGCTGTGGCCCCACCCGGCCACCCCACAGCCAGAATGGGTGGGGCTGGAGACCCAGGAAGACCCTTCCAGCGAGAGAATTCTGTAATTCAGGACTCCCGAATCAGCGAGGCGCCCATCTGTGAGTGGCAGGACGCAGAGGGTCGTGAGGCTCGTGGAGGATCTAACTGGAGGTGGAGGTGCCAAGAGCACTTTCAGGTAGCTCCACTCCTGCCCCTCGCGCTGCAGCAGGTTCCAGGACTTCCCGTCTCCAACTCACCAGGGCTTTCCTGCCCCCAGGACTTTGCTTTTGCTGCTTCCTCTGCCCCCTGCACCTTCCAGTGGGCAGCTGCCCATGGCCCCCACCCCACCCCCTCTGCCCAAAGGGCACAGCCCGTTCCTGCCGTCCTGTTCAAAGTGCAGCCCCTCTGCCCCACCCCGAGCTCCACCCCCCACACACAGCCTCGCCCCCTCCCCAATTCATGCTTTCTCTGCAAAGCACCTGAAGCTTATGACAGATCTGTCCGTAAATGTGTAGGTGCCTCTTTCCTCACTGCCTCGCCCATGAGCATGTGCGTTCCACCAGGTAAGCCCCGTGTGTTATTCCCCCCGAGACCCCAGCACCTCAAACCACGCTCAGCTCACATTTGGTGCCAGGGAATTCGTTGTGGAATGAATGGATGTGAACAGGCGTCCACCACCTTTTACTGGCCACAGAGGGCCTGCAGGTGCATTTTCTCGTGTGACCTCAGTTCATGGGTCTCAGTAGGAGGCCTGCGGCCCTGAGCATAATTGGGGCCATAGTTCTCCCAGTTCAGTGGGGGACATGGAGGCTCGGAGAGGCTGAGTGGCTAGTGAGTGGAGTGGATGCCTCGCTGGTGGCCTGGGACTGGAGATAACCAGGAAGGAGCCCTTCCCAGGGTATATGGTTCTCCCCCTGGCCCGGCCAATGCCAGGCTTCACTGGGGTGGCATCTCCACCTGGCCCCCCATTTGGGAGGTCAGAGGAGGGTGTTCTGTCATTATTCAAAATATCTCCTGGCTGCAGCCACTGCTCTCCACCCTGCTGCCACCATCCTGGCCTGGCCATCTGCCTGCCCTGGCTGCCTACCCTGGCATCCCCATGGTACACAGGAGGTGCTTAATAAATATCGGGGGGACTTCCGGAGAAGATGGCGGCTTAGTAAGACGCGCGGGTCTTAGATCCTCCTCCAGAAAAGCAACTAAAGAAACAGAAACAATACGAAACAGCTCCCGGAGTCACGACAGAGACCAAAAAAGACAGCGTACCCCATTCTGGAACGGCTGAACGGGTAGGGAGAATCCACTGCTGTGAGATACCCGAGGGGTGCACGTTTTCCCAGCTGGGGTGGCTGGCGTCTGGGGTCCCCTCCACGCACGTGGCTCCCCGGTCTGGCTGGGAACGTTGGATGGCGGGGCCCTCCCGTCACGCTTGGCGTCTCGGGCCAGCTGGGCAATTTGGACCGGCACTCCCCCAAGCCACGGCCAGCGACCCCCGCCTCCACGCGCTGTTTCCCGGGCCGACTGCCCCGCAGACAAACGACCGCCACGAGCGCCACCTACTGGGCAGGAAAAGAAAAACAGAGCCCAGAGATTCCACAGAAAAACCTTTCAACCAGCTGGGTCCCACACCCAGGGAGATCTGATCAAATGCCCAGACACCAGCAGAAAATAATGGATGACGCTCGGAAAATTGAAGATATGGCCCAATCAAAGGAACAAACCAATAGTTCAAATGAGATACAGGAGCTGAGACAACTAATGCTGAATATACGAACAGAAATGGAAAACCTCTTCAAAAACCAAATCAATAAATTGAGGGAGGACATGAAGAAGATATGGGCTGAACAAAAAGAAGAAATAGAAAATCTGAAAAAACAAATCACAGAACTTGTGGGAGTGAAGGACAAAGAAGAAAAAATGGAAAAAACAATGGATACCTACAATGGTAGATCTAAAGAGACAGAAGCTACAATTAGTGAACTGGAGGATGGAACAACTGAATTCCAAAAAGAAACAGAAACTATAGGGAAAAGAATGGAAAAACTTGAGCAGGGAATCAGGGAACTGAATGACAATATGAAGCGCACAAATATACGTGTTGTGGGTGTCCCAGAAGGAGAAGAGAAGGGAAAAGGAGGAGAAAAACTAATGGAAGAAATTATCACTGAAAATTTCCCAACTCTTATGAAAGACCTAAATATACAGATCCAAGAAGTGCAGCGCACCCCAAAGAGAATAGACCCAAATAGGCATTCTCCAAGACATTTACTAGTTAGAATGTCAGAGGTCAAAGAGAAAGAGAGGATCTTGAAAGCAGCAAGAGAAAAACAATCTGTCACATACAAGGGAAACCCAATAAGACTATGTGTAGATTTCTCAGCAGAAACCATGGAAGCTAGAAGACAGTGGGATGATATATTTAAATCACTAAAAGAGAAAAACTGCCAACCAAGACTCCTATATCCAGCAAAATTGTCCTTCAAAAATGAAGGAGAAATTAAAACATTTATAGACAAAAAGTCACTGAGAGAATTTGTGACCAAGAGACCAGCTCTGCAAGAAATACTAAAGGGAGCACTAGAGTCAGATACGAAAAGACAGAAGAGAGAGGTATGGAGTAAAGTGTAGAAAGAAGGAAAATCAGATATGATATATATAATACAAAAGCCAAAATGGTAGAGGAAAATATTATCCAAATAGTAATAACACTAAAAGTTAATGGACTGAATTTCCCAATCAAAAGACATAGAATGGCAGAATGGATTACGACCCAGCAATACCACTGCTAGGTATCTACTCAAAGGACTTAAGGGCAAAGACACAGACGGACATTTGCACACCAGTGTTTATAGCGGCATTATCTACAACTTCAAAGAGATGGAAATAGCCAAAATGCCCATCAACAGACGAGTGGCTAAACAAACTGTGGCGTATACCTACGATGGAATATTATGCAGCTTTAAGACAGACTAAACTTATGAAGCATGTAATAACATAGATGGACCTAGAGAACATTATGCTGAGTGAGTCTAGCCAAAAACTAAAGGACAAATACTGTATGGTCCCACTGATGTGAACCGAGAATCAGCTTGGACTATATCATTGGTAACAGAGACCAGCAGGAGTTAGAAACAGGGTAAGATAATGGGTAATTGGAGCTGAAGGGATACAGACTGTGCAACAGGACTAGATACAAAAACTCAAAAATGGTCAGCACAATAATACCTAAGTGTAATGTAACTAGGTTGGAACACTGAATGAAGCTGCACCTGAAATATGGTTTTTTGTTTGTTTGTTTGTGTGTTTGTATCTTTTGTTTTTGTTTTTTTCTTTTTCCTTTATATATATATATATATTATTAGTATTATTATTTTAATTCTCTTCTCTATATTAACATTCTATATCTTTTTCTGCTGTTTTGCTAGTTCTTTTCCTAAATCGATGCAAATGTACTAAGAAATGATGATCATACATCTATGTGATGATACTAAGAATTACTGAGTGCATGTGTAGAATGGAATGATTTCTAAATGTTGTGTTAATTTCTTTTCTTTTTTTTGATTAATAAAAAAATTAAAAAAAAATAAAATAAATAAATAAATAAATATCGGGGGCTTAATGAATGCAGGGGTAGTCACGTGCAGTGAGGAGTGGGGTCAGAGCCAACTCCAGGATCATATGGTTTCATTTTGGTGCTGTTAACCCACCACATTGTTTGGCCTAAAACTTCTGTCCCAACCCCAGCGCCCTCCACCCCCTTGCCGGTAGCTCCCCTGTTCTCTCTGGCCTTGCCATGCGTCACCTCCCCAGCAGGAGCGGGGCTGCCCGGCTGTGCGCCCACAGCCCTCTGTCCAAGTGCTGCAAGCGCACACTGCCCCCCACCCCGGATGTGGCTGCCCGACCCGCTGGGCCCCAACCAGGCCTGGGGTCATCCAGAGCCAGGGGTCCCGCCTCCCCCACCACGTCCCCCACGCGAGCTCTGGTTCCTGAGCTGAAGCGACGTTGGCTCCGTGACCCAGTGTCGCCCGCGGCGTTTGGGAAGGCAGTCCACGCCTGTGACTGATGCTGGGGAAGTGTCTGCCAGAGGGACAGCGGCTCGCCAGCCTTCCCTCCTCCCCCCGCATCCCCCACTTAGCTGTCGCAGCGCCCCGGTAAGGCTGGGAGGGAAGAGAGGGACCACCCCGTCTTTTCCCGTCCCCGCCCGTGTCGTGCGCAGGGCCGCCAGCCATGGGCCTCTGTGGGCCGGGTGACAGCAGAGCTGGGAACTCCCTGTGGTTTCAGGTGGACCTGTGAGGTTGGCAGCTGTCTTTCCTGACTTGGGGAAACCTTGTTACCTAACGGTGGCGGGGGCGTCACTCCCCCAGTCTGCCTCCTGGGGGGTCATGGAGGAAGTCGCCGGAAGGCGAGGCCGTCGTCATGTGCGTCCCCGTCCGTCGTTGTGGCCAGGCCGAGAGGGAGCCTGGTGGTGAGAACCCAGCCACAGTGGGTGGGGAGCGTGGGGGCAGGAACCTCTTTACCAAAGACACCCCTGCTGGCTGCGTGCGGGGGACGCGTCACAGGGCAGGGAAGGTGCTGGTTTGTGTGGCAGAAGACGGCTATGCCTAGAAGGGATTTGGGAGTTTCACTTGTAGACAGTAAAACCTTTCCAAGTAGGAATTCAAGGTCAGAGCTTGGCTGGGAGGAAAAGTTTGAGGATTTATGACGCCAAGTCTGGAAGGGGGATCAGCCACTGCAGGTGAGGGGCTTGGGGCGAGGGGCGGGAGGGCTGCTTCTCATCTTGAAGTCATCTCAGGAGAGAAGGGGGTTTCTGGAGCTGGCAGGAAGCCTAAGGATGCAGAATACAGAATTCAAAAGTGAAAGAGACAGCGAGAGGATGGCGAGAGTATAGGCAGAATGAGGGACTGAAGCAGCCACAGGGAAGGCAGAACCTGCTGTCCTCTCACTCCCAGAGGCGAGGACTGGGAGAGAGGGGCAGCCTTCCAGCATAGACTTGGCTACTTCTTTGCAGCCCCTGTGCCCATTGGCAGCCAGGCATTCTGAGAATATGAGAGAAAGCTCCAGGCCTGGTGGCTGCCCCTCAGACCATGTGGTCATAGGGGGATGACATCGGTGCATACCAAATATTTAGAAGTATGTGTTGGGGTAGCCCACATTGCCAACACTGTTTCCTCAGTGTATCTCAGGGCTCAGTGAGAAGCTGCGTTTACTGGAGTTTGGGGAAGAATGGCTTAGGTTATGCAGCTTTCTCACCAATTGGCCAACTTTGAGCCGAAACAGAAAGTTCATCACTCAGATCGTATTGGAAATTTTGACATCAATTCAGATCATCTGAATTCCAGCCTTCTGCTCACCTCATCTGAAGACAGTGCATGTGATGACTTGGGGATCCTCCCTCATGCTGAAGAGTCAGGACATAGGCAAACAAGGCACAGCCTGGCTGTAAAGCTGTTCACTGCTCAGTTCTGGAAAATGCCTTTAGCTCTCCCAAGGCTGAAAAGCTTTGTTCAGAGATTTCTCCCCAAAACCAAATTGACTTTGCAAAGGGAAAACACTGTACCTGGCTCACTGCTGCGTGTACTTTAGTTCACAACTAGCACATATCAAGTACTCAAAAGTGTTTGTTGATCAATTTGCTGTCCATTTATTTCTCTCACTGGGGAGAGAGGGATGAGCAGGAAGAGATAAAATTGCAAAGTATTCTAATGCGAAGTAGGTGGAGGTTGCACCCAGTAGGTCTGCTCCGGGTGCCAGCTGTGGCTACCACAGTGGCATTGAACTGTCCTGCTTCCTGGATGCCCAGCCAGTACCCGGTGACATCACGACTGAGAGTGACCACATCTGCTCGGCTGGCTGATTCCAGGGTCTCCATCTGGACATGTGAAAACATCTCCTTTGGGAATGAATATAGGGGAGTTACCAGCTGCATACCTGCTAAGGTGTGGACCTAACAGAGCCGTGCACAGACCTCAGTCTACCATGCTAAGAATTTCACTTGGGCCTCCTGAGGGCTTGGTCAGCGTGCAGACGAGCAGGCAGTCCCCAGTCAAAACACGCCGCAGGTGAGAGCTTGTAGCAGGATGTTTTATAAGTGGAATCACTGGCTGAAAATGTTCCCCAGACACAGATTCTTCCTTCCCAGTTCTCTGAAGGACAGAGCAGACTCCCAGCCACGTGTGTTTTGCTTCATTTTCAGACAGACATGGGGCTTACAGGAAAGCTGGTTGTGTTCAGACGATTTCAAAACCAGAATCAGCACTTCCCCTGGATTCGACATGAATTTTTATTAATATTGTGTTTGGGCCCAGAGATGAATCATTCAGGCAGGCTTGACTTACAGCACTCAATGACTAGTTAACTCTACAAACTAATCACATAAATATGGTTTATGGAATGAATGGTAGAAAATGGTTTGTGAAATCATTTTCAACCATCTTTTTAACAGTAATTATACCATTGCTGTAATACTTTAAACCAAGCGATATTGGCAAGAATTGGCTTAAGCTTCTTTAATATTCTGGTGATTATCACGCAGAATTGCCACTGCAATAAAATGACAGGGAAGTACTTAATTTCTCTTCTTCCACTGCATTTCTTTCAGACATGGGGCTTATAGGAAAGCTGGTTGTGTTCAGACGATTTCAAAACTGGAATCAGCACTTCCCCTGGATTCAACACGAATTTTTATTAATATTGTGTTTGGCCCAGAGAAGGATCATTCAGGCAGGCTTGACTTACAGCACTCAATGACTAGTTAACCGTACAAACTAATCACATAAGTGTGGTTTATGGAATGATAGAAAATGGTTTATGAAATCATTTTCAAACCATCTTTTTAACAGTAATTACTCCATTGCTGTAATACTTTAAACCAAGCGATATTGGCAAGAATTGGCTTAAGCTTCTTTAATATTCTGGTGATTATCATGCAGAATTGCCACTGCAATAAAATAACAGGGAAGTACTTAATTTCTCTTCTTCCACTGTATTTCTTTCTCTTCCCTTTCACAGGAAACACTTTATAACATTTCGGCATAGGAGAAGGCTGCATAAGTTTCAAGTTGCTGTAATTTAGTTAAACCACAAAATTGTTTCCAGAGTACCAACCATGAAATGGAAAGACAATCTTATTTATGAATTTATAAATCAGATAATCTCCCTCAAATGAATCCTGAAACCAGAAACACTTTGATGATTAAATAGGAGGGAAAAACGTTTTCTCATTACCATGTGTCAGAAGAATTGTATTTTAGCAGAGCGGTTTTGGCCGAGACCATGGAGTTCACGTCTGTAATTGGGGTGCTCAGCTCGGCTGCTCAACCACTCTGCTTCTCTGTTGTTCTCTGGAATGGGAGAAGACTGGCCCCACCTCCACCATCTCCAGGGTTCTGAGCGGCTTCCTGATTCTGACTTGTCATACTCTTTCCTGGGGTGCTGGGGGGTCCACCCAGACACCACCCACCCCTTCCTCACTGAAGCAAAACTTCCCTTGTACTGAATATAGAGCTTTTGGTCCCAAGCACCCAAACTCTTCTCCTAGGCAGTTCTGCAACTGTGCCAATCTCATCTCCGAAGAGTAAGGAGCATGGGATGCTCTTGTGAAATTGTCTTTCTCTGCATCCTAAAACCATCATCTCTGGGAAGGCCGCAGGGAAGCCAGGCAGGTACCCCTGAGCCTTCTGGTCTCCTGTGAAGGGATGGATGACCCAACCTGTGCTGGAGCATCCGATGGTCCTAAGCCAGAGGAGGAGACAGTTGAGGGCTAATGTCCTTTCTTTGGAATGATTCAAGGGCTTAGTTTCTGGTTTGAATGCTGCGTCCTCCTTCATTGCATAAGTCATGAAAGCTGTTCAACAAAAAGCGATCAAAGAGAATACCCATTGCCCTTAAGCGAGATTGGGTCCATGCCAAGAATGGAATCCAGAGACCCCCTTCTCCCATTGCCTTCCTATTTGGCTCTCATTTATTCTCTGCAGACATGGACTCACCTGCTTCTTACTCTCTTAATCTTATTGTCCTCTCTGTGTTCACAGGCTGTCAACACCCCTTGCTCTCCCTCTCTCATTCCTCACAGAACCTTTAAACTACTTCCTAACTGAAGCTGCCCAGACCCTAAAAACTCATGCCATGCTTTTCAAAAAAAAAAGCCTCCTTTGCATTTGCCCATGATCTGTTAAGAGCAGTAAGCCAGTATATGTCAAGACAGCTCTGCACACAGCTCCAGTTTTCCAGTCACGAGCATACCATAGCCATCGCCATGGACAGAGCCATGTGGTAGGGGGGTGGCAGGGGTCTTGGCACTGGCCAACACCCCCCCCCCAATCAGATTTGAGCAGCCCCACTGAGTCGGCCTTTTCCAAGAACCCAGCTGTGTGGTTCTGTTCCTCCTGTCCAGCAGCTAGGGTGGCCTGCTGCGACACTCTGCATTTCTGAGGTGCCCTTGTGAGTTGGATCTGACAAACATGGGGTTTTCAATGAGCATTCACTAACCTACTTTCTTTAGTGGAAATTTTTACTAATTTTTCTCTTTGACACATGGATCTTTGACTGCAGAGAGGAAGCCAATAGTGCAGCTAGGACTGAAAATGCCCTGAAGTGCTGAGGTTTAACTAGTATCAGAAACACTGGGTTGCTGGGTGGCAGTGCAAATGTGTACTCGTCATCCAAGATTTCTTCTTCCCACACTATTAGGTTAGAGTGGGTTTGGGGTGGAGGGTCTGGCCATTAGCTCTCCATGTGTCATGATTTACCTCCACGAAGCTCAGTATCCAGACACAACCATCAATTTAAAACTAAAAAATGAAGAGAATTCTGAAGTCAGAAGCTTATAGTTGTGAAATTAAGCTCAGTATTTCATATGGCGCAAAGGGTCATGTTCCCAAGGCAAAACGCAAGGTCAGCTAACAGTGTCCGGTCAAAATTGCTCTTGAAAATCCCCTCGGCCTCTGTAATGTAATATGGAGGATGCACCTGCACCAGCTTTCAATAAATCTAATCCAACCGGTTGGGTTTTTTCTAGTGATAGAGCAGACGGTCCTTGTTTTCTCCACTGGGTGCCAGATAAAGTAGCTGGCTTGTGTTTCAGCACCAGCGTGGACAGAGAAGCTGGGTTTTGGCACGGGAGTCACCCTGACGTGGTGAGAGCACTCACCGCTAGAGGCAGGGGGCACCGAGGTTGTCGTGGAGAGCAGGTTCCCGTCCTGTCTCAGCTCAAGGGGACACCAGCCCCTAGAGTGGGCAGGCCAACCAGGCGCCCGCATGCTCCCCCGCCTCAACCCCTCCATGTGTTCTTTTTAACAGACAACTCCGGGTAGCCAAGGCCACACGAGGGCGAGAGAGTGGCATCTCTCTGGGGGACAACACTGGTCAGTAGAGGCCACTTTGTTGTGGTGCTGGTCTGTAATGTTGAAGATAATGGTGGTTGTCCTGTGGAACTTCCGTGGTCTACGGTACAAAACACTAGCCAATTTCAGAGGCCAGATGACTCGTGATGTGGCCTGCGAGGACCCTGACCGGGAGATGCCCTTCAATGACTTGAGATGACCCGGTTGGACCAGGTCTTTGTTTTCCCGCTTGGGTCCTTGGTGGCTCCAGGTTGAAGTCCCCAGGCCATCCGACTGGGCGGCGGCTGCCCCCAGATCAGACACTGATTCCAGTCATATCTGCCCGTGGTCTTGATGAGAGGCATTTCTTTGCATTGTCCTTGGGCCGCAAAGCAAGTTTACTACACAACCAGCGCATGCCATCGTGTTGACACCAAAAGCAGTCAGCAGCCTTAGGAGGGGGCACCCCTAAGCAAGAGACATGGGGTGTGGACGTCACCCCTTCCAGGGACAAACAAGGCAAGCGGGGCGAGGAGGCCCCCAAGCCCGGGGTGGGCGGCAGAGCCTTTCCCTGCTAGCTGAGCCCCGCTTTCGCCCAGAGAGGTAGCCGTGTGAGCCTCGAACTTGGACCACAGTCCCATCTCCACTGGGGACCTGTGGGTTCTTGGCAGTCGGGAAGGGAAGGGGTGTGGTGGACCCAGAGCACCTCCACGGCGGTACCTTTACAACCTGGGGGGCGATCGCTCACCTGGACAAACCCTGCAAAGTCAACAGAGCTTTAACAGATGATTCTCTTGTTTTACAGAGAGAGGATGCAGGCCATGGAGAAACAGATTGCCAGTTTAACTGGCCTGGTTCAGGCGGCGCTTTTTAAAGGGCCGATTACAAGTGATAGCAAAGATGCGTCTAGGTAAAAAGAAAGCCAACCGAGAATAATTAAATCTGTTTCTCTTTAATCATTACAATGATTCATTCATTCAAATCGGGTTTTCTTGAGATCATTTCAAGGCTGAAATATTCACATCTCTATGAATCATGGGTTTGTGCTCTTTTGTTTCGTTGTGTTGTGTTTTCTGGCCATTCTTGGTCAAAGGCAAAACTTTGGCCCAAGAACGGGGAAGGGGCTTTGCATGTGGCTGTCGCAGGCGCAGAGCCTGCCCCACCGCCCGCGTGTCGCCATCCGCCATCGCCTGAAAGCCACCCGGGAAGCCTTTTCCATCGCAGCCCACAGCGGTGCTGACGCTAAAGTCCCCTCACTGCTTATCACCATCACGAGCCGCTGCTAACTGCTCAGAGCGGTGGGCGTAAGGGGCTAAAACAAAAAGCATCTTGGAAACCATAGAGCTGACTCTCTGTTTCTTTCATTCAGCGAGAAGACGATGAAAACTGCAGCCAGTAGGAGCTACCCAGACAGCGCGGGTAAGTGCAGGCCTGGCTTCCGGGCTGCGACCTCCAGGCAGCCACCTGTCCCTACGCCCCGATGGCCAGGATTCTGGAGGCTCTGGGGAAGCCCCCTGCCTCGAAAACCTCCCTTGCTAAGGCTGAAACTCCAGTTGAGCCCTTCAGCTCGTGGGCTAAGCATTGTCCTTGCCCTCCAGTCTTCATCCATTCGTTCACTCACTCATTCATTCACTCATCCGTTTATATGGCCGTACAGCCAGCACATGTTTATTTAGCCCTCATATGTGCCTGGGGCTGGGCGAGGGCAGTGGGTACAAAGAGAATTGTGTGCGGAAGATGGAAATGGAGCAGGGAATGATATGGATGTCCAGTATAGAGAAGGGAAGGGTGGATGGCTAGCCAACAGACCTAACCTAGGCCAAGGGCACTTTCTCAAGGAGGTGCCTCGAACTGAGACGTGAAGTATGCAGAGAACTTAGGGAAGGCAGAGGAACATGTATGCACGTGTCTGGGGGAAGGAGGACCTCAGCTGAGGGGCAGCATGGAAGTGCGGGAGCCAGAAGGAGGGGCGGTGAATGACCAGTGGTCCCGGCAGGAGAGAAGGGGTGCTTGCAGCAGGGCGAGTGCCTCCAAAGCCAGCATCCCGGGAAGAGAAGCCCGCTGCATGGCCTCGCTGATGAACCCTTTGTCCTCCAGGCTGAAGGCAAGCTTCTCTCAAGAATTAGGGATCTTCCCTCCCAGTGGCTAGAAATAGAAATTAGCCGCCACATGTTCAGCTACTAAATTACAGAGGAAGTAAAAAGCAAGTTGGGTGAAAGCCCTCATTTTGGAAAGCCGCATACACTGGTTTTGTGTAGCACGTGGAGTGGGCAGAGTCCAGTTCCTAAGTTCAGACCCCAGTCGGTCCTGGTCCTGCCCCGGTTTAGACCCCAATTGATCTGGTCCTGCCCCTGCCCCATGTTAGACCCTGGTCAGTCCTGGTCCTCCCACAGGTTAGACCCTCCTCAGTCTATTTCATGCACTGGGTCAGACCCCATTGCCCTGCTCCTGCACTGGGTCAGTCCCCCGTTGGCCCTGCTCCTGCACTGGGTCAGTCCCCCGTTGCCCTGGTCCTGCACTGGGTCAGTCCCCCGTTGGCCCTGGTCCTGCACTGGGTCAGTCCCCCGTTGGCCCTGGTCCTGCACTGGGTCAGTCCCCCGTTGCCCTGGTCCTGCACTGGGTCAGTCCCCCGTTGCCCTGGTCCTGCACTGGGTCAGTCCCCCATTGGCCCTGGTCCTGCACTGGGTCAGTCCCCTGTTGGCCCTGGTCCTGCACTGGGTCAGTCCCCCGTTGGCCCTGCTCCTGCACTGGGTCAGACCCCCGTTGGCCCTGCTCCTGCACTGGGTCAGACCCCCGTTGGCCCTGCTCCTGCACTGGGTCAGTCCCCTGTTGGCCCTGGTCCTGCCCTGGACGCTGGGTTAGACCCGCCAGTCCTGGTTCTGCCCTGAGCTGGCTCATCTAGCAGGGCTGGCCCTTCCACCCTTCCAGACCCTGATGGGATTTATTGTTTTCTTTAGAAATCAATCACCTGGCCTTGGCTGAAACCAGGGAATGATATCATGGAAATCGCTAAACTTCACCTATTTGGGTTTGGAGATATTTATTTATTTGTTTATTTTCTTCTGTCTTATGAAAAAGAACCTACTAAGTACTAAAACCTTATATTCTTCTGGATTCCTTTTTGGGTCTCACGCTAGATATGATTGGGATCCAGTAACATTGTTCTAATTAACGTGTACCTGCTGTTTGTATTCCACGTTTCTCCCTTTTCACTTCTGGTGAAACAAGAAGAAGACAAACATCTAGTGAGTTCTCCTCCCATGCCAGGCGCCCTTCTTATTGCCTCATTAGCTCCTGGCTGCAGCCTCTGGGGACAGGTCCGGTTGCTATTCCCGTGTTCCAGCCGAGGAAACTGAACAGCCCGTCCCCACAGGCACAGGCACACTCCCTGTGCCTGTCCTTTTATCTCATTCTTTAATGTTCAGGTACCCTAACCTCTTTGACCATGTTTGGGTTGTTTTTCAGTCTTTGTTTTGAAGAACTTCGTAACTGTCCTTTTAGGAGCACAGGGAGGTGGAGCATATATAATTTCCTTGGAATATATTTCCAAAGGCAGAATCAGGAAGTCAGTGGCTGTCACGATCTGCTGCCAGGTTCTCTTCTGAAAGGCGGAACCGATGTGCGATGCCACCAGCAAAGCACACGCATGCTTGCGTCCCCATCCGTGGCACTTGGGCTTGAGGTTTCTGGTTTGAAGGCATCCGTACACAGGCCATTCAAGCACGCCCTGTAGGGTGCTTGAAACATGCCGATTCTCCCGAATCTGTGGAAGTAAAGTGCAAGACCTAAGTGTGAGCCGTGTTCTGTAGACAGGTGAACTAGATTGCACAGAAGTCAGGGAACTCTTCTGGCCAAGGGCGAATGAAAATGGGAAGCCCAGGCTTCGGAGTTAACCTTTGGATATTTAGTTTGCTGTGGATATAAGAGAAGGGAAGGAGCTCCCATTCTGAAGCTGTGCTACGTGTTCTATGCTGTGCATGATGTCGCTGGATACAGAGCCCTGCAAGGAAGATGCTCTTATCCATTTTATAAGGAAGGAACTGGAAACTCGAGGGGCGGGGGGAAAAGTGACTTGTCTGAAGTCACACAGCTGGGGAGAGGCCCTGACAGTATGACCAGCCCCCAGACCCGGTTCTTTCTATCTCAGTAGTGAACATATATATTCACTGAATATAATTGACTGAAATAAACTGCCTAAGCGCAGATTTAGTAGGAGACAGGGAGACAGTTCCGCAGCAAGGGGTGAGGTGCTCGCCGCATGCTCACCTCCCCTGTGGGACGGGCCCCTGGACCACAGGATGCAGGCAGCAGCTCCTGGGTCTTGGGGTTCGTTTGGGCAGGTGCTGGTTTACTGTTCGGGCCCCAGCTCCATCAACAGAATTCAGGTGCTCACCTGTAGGTCTTGGCCGGTCGCCGCTGCCTCCCAGCCTTCTGCGCTTGCTCAGACTCTAGATGAGGGTGGAGCTGGCAGAGGCTCCTCCCGGGTACTCAGCCCAGAGAAGCCGTCATCGCAGCAGGAGGGACCCACCGTGCCACACCTGGGCTAAGCAGCTACATGCACTGATTCGGTCACCCCACCCAACGGGCCTTGCACCCATTTTACAGACGAGGACATGGAGACAGAGAGTCAAGTTCCTTGCCCAAGTATCCACTAGGAAGTGGGTACTGAGAAGAATTCTCAGGTTTCTGGCTCAAGTAATTGAATGGATTAGAGTGCTGGTGGCTAAAATCAGGCATATGGGGACAAAAAGAGGTTTGGGGGAGGCGAATGGAAATAATGAACTTGGCATGCTTGTAGAAGAGTCCAATAGTGACACAAAAGCGTTAGTCTGCAGCTCTGGGGAGAACTGAAGGCTAGAGGTGGGTCTGAGGAGCCCTTGACAGGAGTGGGAGTGGAGGTGATGTCCCTAGAAGGAAGTGGGCCCAGGAGAGAGCACACAAGGAATTAAAAGGTGGGTGGAGAAAGGGACTAGAAAGGAGGTGAACAGCTAGAGCAGTCAGAGAGGGAAGAAGTTGGCGGGGAGGAAAACTTCAAGGTGCCCTAAAAGGCGGGAGGTGGCAGACCCATTAAACATCACCCCGGAGTCCGTCATGTCGGCTGGAGAGCGCCCGATGGCGCTCCTACTTGATGACAAGTAGGGCATGGCCACCTTATAAAAGGGAAGTTCAGTGAAGTGATGAGGCTAGAAACCAGATTACGTAGATGAAGAGATTATGAAATTACTAGATCCCATAAAGAAATTTGGTTTTGAAGGAAATGATTTTTGTATGCCAGTTGTTGGCATTCAACGGTAGCAGATTTCAGACTTCCTTCACACAGCAGATGACGAGGGAGGCACCCTCAGATTGCACAAGCAGAGGGGGGATGTAGAAGGAATTATGGGCCTTAATTTGGCTGAGGAATTCGAAAAACAGTTCATGTTTTCAAACAGAAGGTAGTTCAGGGTTGTTTTGGTTGGAGAAATACCTTGATGATTCACTTACATCATTTGTCATACAAATGATATCATATAGGGCGTGTGTGAGTGTGTGTGTGTGTGTGTGTGTGTGAGTGAGATATGGACTCAGCGGCTTCTCTGGGGCCATTCCATAGAATTAATTGCCTTGTCCTGGGGAGGAAATGGCCCTCCCCTTTAATGGGGAAGGGCAGAGGGTTCCCACCCATTAAGGGTTGCATTTGGGATGCTTTAGAGTAATTTTTTAAGAGAACCAGGTCAACCAGCCCTTCTCACATGGATTTAGAAATACACAGGGAGTGTTGGAGGAAGAAACTAGAAAACAATCTAGGAAGAGTTTCCTTCTATGGCCTTCTTTGGTTCCCTTCATGAAGAAGTTTGGCATCATGGCTTATTTCCTCAGTAAGGAGATCTGTGCAGACACCCTGCTTCTTCAGGCTTCGGGAAGCTGAGGGGATTCAGGCAGTACCCAGTTTCTACTCTTTCCCTGGCATTCGATAACTCTTCACCCAGGACTAAGGTACACACATGCTCTTGGGACCCAAGACACACAGGTAATGGTGTCACAAGTACCCTGTGTTAGGCCCCAGAACTTATAAATTATTTTTTTCCTATGACAAACTAATGGATACTCACTCTGCAGACTTTAAAAAGCAAAAAAAAAAAAAAAAAAAAAAAGCAATAAAAGGAAAAATCACAAAACCCACATGGACTAGCACCAGCGAGAGATACTATCTGCACTCTGCTATATATCCTTCTGATCTCTGGTCTATGCAGACCTGTAGGTTTAGAGAAATACACATATGTATGTTGATAAAGCCAGTAAGTTCATTTTCTCAACGCAACATCACGCTGGACACACTGCCCTGTGACCTGCCTTCCTATGGCAGGAAACTTCCAGAACATGACTCTTACAGACTTGTAGTCTCGCCTTGCACGGGCGTCCCACAGTTTATCCAACTCGTTCCCCACTGTTGCCCTTTAGAGGAGGGGCATAATTTTCTTTACTCTCATTTCATAGTGAAGGAAATGGGCATTTTTAGCATCTTAGCAATCCGCGTGGGGTTGCTCCAGCATCCTCAGGTGCTGTGCTCCTCTCTCCTCCCAGGAGCCCCCCACATGGCTGGCGGGAAGACCCTGCTGGGCCCGGAGTCCGCGGGGCCGCCCAGCCCGCCCCTGCCCGCCGGCGCCTCCCCGGTGCACCAGAGCCTGCTGCATGTGCGGCGCAGCGTGGCCCAGCTGCGGCTCCAGCTCCAGCAGATGCGCCAGCTACAGGTATGAGGGCGCTCCCCCTCCTCCCCTCCCTCCTCCCCCACCCCTCCCCTCCCTCCTCCCCCTCCCTCCTCTCCCTCTCTCTCTTCCCGCTCCCTCCTCCCCCTCCCTCCCGCCAGCCTGTACCTGGGCACCAACTGAAGGTGCAGACAGCAGAAATACTGAAGCATAGTTGCCTTGTCTAGAACCTTCTGCTGCAACTACAGCCAACTGACAACCACGCCTTCAGGTGCGCATGCCCTTATGCATGAAAAATCTGTTAAAGGGCTGTGTTTGCTGCCTAGAGCTGAAAGGAGAGGCGCCCCTTGGAGCATGCTAACAGCCAGCTAAAACTTCCTGCTTACCGAGCTCGGCTTCCTCCACCAGAACCCGGGATGGGTTTAGAAGAGAAAAAAGATTGGCAGGGAAAAAGCCCTCACGAACGAGCTGTAGAGGAAAGCTTCTGTGGGGCGTCCCATAGTATCTTCCTTGCCCTTCGCCCTGGGCCCGGGATGTGTGAAGCCCATGGGAACCGGCAGGGAGCGGACGCGGCCCGCGGTGAACCAGTCCTGGCGGTCACGCGCACACGCCGGTGGAGGGAGTAAGGATAGCGTCTCCAGGTTCCCGGGCTGGGAGCTGAGCTGCCGCGTCTCCCTGAGCTCACCTGTGTCCCTGCCCTGGGGGTGTGTTGGAGTTGGGAATGTGGTGTTAGCTCCGACCAAACCCAGGCAGCCACCCCAGGAAGGTCCTAACACCCCCAGGACCTGCCGAGTCCCAGGTGGTCAGCTTGTCTGTGACACGAACCCCACATTCAGGCTAACAAAGTGATTTCCCCTGGCCCAGCTGCCAGGGGACACCTGACCTGAGGGCCCCTCCCACCCCACTTCTCGAGGTGGGCTGAATAGATGACCCTGCACTGTGCTCAAGTCTCTGGGGCTGTGCTGTCCCCAAGGCAGTGTCTAGGTGCCTCTGGACATCCAGGGACCGTCGGGTCAGCCCTCTCCTGGAGTCTGCCCTCTGCGAAGCTGCCCTCCTTTGCATGTGCTCCTCCCTGCTTGGCCGTTTTAAAGACAGGTGGCGGTGGAATGACATGCACAGGCTGAGCTGAGCGTGGGTAAAGGGTACAGAGTCAGATGTCTGGTTTCCAGGCCGTGACTGCACAAGTGGCGGGGGGTGGGGGGGGAGGCAAATTGGCCCCTGCAGGCCAAGCTCCACTCGGCTCCAGCCAGCTCTCAGCTGGGGAGAAGGAAGAGGCCAGTGTTTCTAGATGTTTCTCTATTTCAAGAGAAAATGGAAATACAGGTTTTAGGTGAAATGTCTCTATTTTTTAATCTTGGAAGGTAATTAAAACCCATTTCATTAGTGCTATTCAGGCCAAAGATGTCTGCAGGCCTGGAGTCACCGTGAGTTCCCAGATTCTGACCTGGAGTTCAGGGGACCTTTGCTCCCTGCTCCCCCAGCCGCATCCTTTCAATGCCATCCGCTGGCCATTTGGAAATGGGGAGCTCCTTTTAAAACCGTCACAAGGAAACTAAGTGTACCATTTGAACGGTAGCACTTACCTACTTTCAAAAATGAGCCTTTCTGAGTGGGGGGACAGGGGCAGAATTGCTTGAGCATAAATAACACACTTGGCCTGGATATTTCAAAGGTGTTGGGGCAGAATAGGACACTGAGGCTGTGTGTGTGCGGCTGTGGCAGCACCCTGCCAGGATGGACCTCGTTCGACTGCACCTCCATCCCGCTGTGGGGTGGGGGTGGGGGGACCTCAGCACCCAGCTCCTGGGAATGCTCGAACCCCGGCGGCCCCGCTCAGACAAAGGTGTTCTTTGATTGAGGTAGGAATGCAAGTTCAACCACACAGGTTCCTTTATTGCTCCAGAACTGCTCAACCCCTCTGGCTTTCTGGATCAGTCAAGAACAGTGAACCGGTGTGCCTGTGAACTTGAGTTTCACCTCTGTGCCATTCCGAGGAGCCGATGCAGAGGGAAAGAGAAGCCCTGGGTTCCTAACCAGCAACGTTTCCACTTCTGTCTTTTTATTCTTCGCGTCCGCCCAGCACTCCCCACCCGCCCCAAGCCTCAGTCTTTTCAAGTCAGGGGAATCTGTTTCAGATAAAAACAGCTTAGAATAATTAACCAACCTTGGCGCCGGTTCTCCCTCAGCATATGTGTGATTATAAATCAAAAATGAGGCACAGCCCCGGCACGCTTATAAGCCCAATAATGGATCTATCATTAGAGATATACAGAACTCTCTAGAATAGTCTCAAAAGAACGAAAATTGAATTAGAAATTCAAATGTTCCTTGAACTATGTTATAAAATAGTGAGACTGAAGGAAATCTTTTGTGTTTGGCAGCCAACTCCAGTAATTAGATAATTAAATCAGGAAAATCCTAGAGTGTGGAGCATATCCTATTTGAGCATTTTATTTTCAGAAGTGATGGATGATTCTCAGGAATAGAAAACTGAGACAAGTACAGGAGGGCGGGTAGATTTAAATAGTGTGAAAGGAATATGTAGGGAGGCCCAAGCAGTGGCTCGAAAAAGGCATTTTAACCCTGTTCATGGAATTCCCTGCTTTCCAACTTCACGTAACTGCCAATCCAGAAGAATGGGCCTCAATTCCAGCTACCCCATGGAATCACCTAAGGACTTTTTAAAAATGCCAACACCCTGACCCCACGGCCAGAGACTCTGGTTTCATTTGCGTGGACCAGAAGGCAGGCACCAGCGATGCCAGTGTGGACCTGGGTTGAGAACTTGTATTCTGAGTGCTCGGTCCTCCGACATGCCTCCCAGAGAGGATCTCATACACTTCTCATGGAGAGTGAAGCAGGGACAAGTGAGCAATTCGCCATCCTGTAAGTGGGAAAGGCACACCCGGTGACTTCCCGGTGTCGTGCCTCCTTTCCAGTGGCTAATGTCACATGTGCTCGGCCCAGGAACAACTGATACAAGAGCTATTATGGGAGGTTTACTTGGTTATGGTCCCACCCCAGCTAACAGTGGGGTCTGCAATTAGTTGGCACCAATGGTAAAGGGGGCAGGTCCAGATCTTGTACCTAACAAATATTCTCTTGAGAAGATGATTATTATCTTTTTTTCAGTGATGAGCTATATGTATTTTTCCAAAATGCTACAATACTTGCATTTGACCAAGGTATTCTTAAAGCCATAGAAGTGACTGCCCTTCTGTCCTTACCTATGGCCTGAGGAGAGAAGGAATCTTCTGGAAAGATGGGGCAGGCTCTGTGGAGGCCAGATGAGACTTGGCCTAAAGACAGAATGGTTATGCTGTTTCTCCAATTCCCATAATTTTTTTCTCGACCCTTTATTCTTTACTCTGCTTCCTGGCAAATAAAGAATTAGGTGATTTTGAATCTAGTATTCCTTTTTTATATAAATAGACTTTATTTTCTAGAGCAGTTGCAGGCTTACAGAAAAGCTACGCAGAAAGTACAGAGAGTTCCCATCTCCCCACCCTCCCCTGCAGACAGTTTCCCCTATGATTTATATCTTGCATTAGTGGAGCACATTTGTTACAATCGATGAACCAGTATTGATACGTTATTATTAACTGAAGTCCATAGTCTACATTAGGGGTCAGTCTTTGTGTTGTACAGGTTTATCGGTTTTTGACAAATGCATTAAGTCGTGTACCCACCATTATAGAAACATACTGCCATTAAAATGCCCTGTGCTCCACCTACTTGTCCCTCCCTAGTATTCCACTTTTAATACTACTGGGAATTTGCTTTCTCTTCCCAAGAGAAGGAGAAAGCAAAGCATCAGCACAAAAAAAGAAAAAAAGCAGTACACAGAGCCCTTCAATAGTTACCTTAAGATGTCTTTCCCTTCATAGTACCTCCTGGGAATGTGCCGTAGTCTCCTTTATCTTCTAACATCCAAAAATAATGATGGTATCCCTGGGAAAAGCCCCAGGAGGTGGGCCATGGTCAGCAGACCTGTTTATCCCCAACTGCCTGAAATGATAAATGGATGAGGTCAGGGGTGTCATGCTGCCACACAGTACAATTTGCAAAGCCCTAGTCAGACCCACAAATACAATTTGCCATCTAAGATGGGGACCTAGCACCCCGAAAGCACAGAGTGTGACCATGCATCCTTGTCTTACTCTCCACACTTGGGGGAACTTCCCCAGCTGGTCTCGTGAAACTCCCTGGTACAAACACTGTTCAAAGCCACTACCAGACAGCAAACTCAGTCCAATTATACCATCCCCTGTGGCCAAATCTGTTAGTCTTCAGCCATGACTGTGTGGGGTACATATCCATTTGCCGATGGATGGAATTAGGTTTAGCCAATTTCCTAATGAAGTTGATAGGACAACTTAGTTGGACCCATTACTTTTTTCAGTAGCCAAGAACATTACTTTTCTCTCAATATGCTTAACAATATTTCAAGCCATTTTCAATAATTGATGATTCAGCTTTGAAGGCATAACTAGGATTTCCCACTATAAGCTGAAAAATCCCAAGAGCTCACCCAGGGCTGAGATGTTCATGTTCTGATAGTTTGCTGAGCACCTGCGGCATTTGGTGGAGATCAGAGAAGAGTCAGGCCTCAGGAGCAGGTCACACTAGCCCAGGGTAAAGGCTACTTGAGATCCACCCTAACTAAAGCTTTAAAACAAGGCTCAAAAGGACCAGGCTGATCCACAAGTGACGGAACTGCCTGCCAGAGGAAGTCCAACAAAATCCAGAGTTCCATGCCCAGCATCCAATCAACATTTATTAGAAACGTGAAGATGCTGGAAAATGTCAACAATAATCATAAGAAAAGGCCACGAGTAGGAACCAACTGGAAATGACAGGAAGGGTGGAGGCAGCAACAGGGACTTTATAACAACTCATAATTATTCTCAAAGATATAAAGGAAAGCATGAACATAAAGAGATAAGAAATGGTAGACCTAAAAAAATCCAAGAGGTAGTTTCAGAAGTTGAAAAATGCGACAAGAATGTACTTAAGAAAAGATGAATAATTGATAGATGACTGATAAATCAACTAGTGACCTTGAGGACACAACAATAGAAGCCACACTAAAGTACAGAGAGACAAAAGACTGAAAAATCTGAACCAAAAGTTAAGACTTGTGGGACAGTATTAATTGGTCAGAGGGAAGGAAAAAAATATTGAAAGGAATAATGGCTGAAATTTTTCCAAATTTCTTGAAAACAGTAAACCCACAGACCAAAGAAACACAGTTTAAACCCTTAGCAGGATAAGCACAAAGGAAACTACACCAAGACACACCATAATCAAATTGCTGAAAACCAGAGATAAATAGAAAAATCTTAAAAGCAGCCAGAGGGAAGAAAATTTATAGGCTATAAAAATCCTTAAGAATTACCACTAACTTATTGTCAGAAACAAAATATAAGCCAGAAGACAATGGAATGACATCTTTAAATTATTTAAAGGATAAAACTCTTTCTGAAAAAAGCCAGTGTTATTGTAAAAGCAAAAACCAGACAAAAGATCTCAAGGGAAAACCACAGACCAGTATTCCACAGGAAATAGATGTAACATAGCCTTAACAAAGTACTAGGAAAGTGAATCCAGTAATATATAAAAAGGATGATATATTACCTTGGGTTTTATCTGAGGAATGCCAGATTGTTTTAATGTTTTTTAAAAGTTATCAATGTATTTCTCCTTATTAAATAGAATAAAGGGGAAAAATCATATTTCAATAGATGCAGAAAAAGCATGACTAAATTCAACACCCATGATAAAAACACTCAGCACTCTAGCAATAGAAGGAAACACTGTCAACCGTTAAAAACCTACAGAAGACATCATAGTTAGTGGCAAAAAACATTGATGATATTTCCCATAAAATTGGGAACAAGACAAAGAAGCCCACTCTTCCTTAAGATTGTACTGCAGATCACAGAAAGTACAATAAGGCAATAAAAAGAAATAAAAAGCATGCAGATTGGAAAGTAGGAAGAAAAACTGACATTACTTATAGATGACACTGTAGTGTACAAATAAAATCAAAAGCAATCTCCTCAATAAAAATTACTACTAAAAATGAGTAAATTTTTCTAGGGCAACATAATGAAGTAAAATTATAAAAATTTACTGTACTTTTATACTAGCAATAAGACATGGGGAAATAAAAATCAAAAGACCACACCATTTAAAATAATATCAAACACTGAAACATTTAGGGATAAATTTCACAAAATATGTGCATGCCCGCTATACTGAAAACTGCAAAATATTGCTGAAGTAAATTTTTAAAGACCTCTATAAATGAAGAGATATGCAGTCCTCATGGATTGGAAGACTCAACTTTCTTAAAATGTTTATTCATCCTAAGTCAATTTATAGATTCCAGGTAATCCTAAAGTCAAAGTCCCAGAGATTTGTTTTCTTAGAAATTAACAAGCTCATTCTCAAACCTATACAGATATATCAAAGAACTAGAATAGCCAAAATAATTAAAAGGAAGAACAAAGTTGGAAAACTCTATTTGATTTCAAGATTTACTATAAAGCTTCAGTAATCAAGTCAGCATGGGACTGATATAGGAAAGACCCACAAATAAATGAACTTACAAATCTAGAAATTCCAGGTATAGATCCACAGATATGCTCAATTGATTTTGTATGAAGGTACCAAAGTAATTTGATTGGAGAAAAGGCAGTCTTTTTCAAACATCGGTACTGGAGAGACAAGAACAGGTATTTGCACACAGATGTCTGTAGTGGTGTAATTCACAATTGCCAAAAGATGGACTCAACCAAGTGTCTGTAAGCAGGTGAATGGATCAGCAAAGTGTGGTGTATACATGCAAAGGAATATTATTCAGCTGAGAAAAGGAATGAAGTTCAGATACATGCTACAACCTGGCTGAACCCTGAAGACATCATGTTGGGTGGAAGAAGCCAGTCCCCAAAAGGACAAATATTGTTAAGATCTCACTTATATGAAATAATTAGAACATGCAAATTCAGAGAGTCAGAAACCAGTATACAGGTTACTGTGGGCCATGGTTGGGGTAGGGAATGAAGAGGTAATGCTTAATTAGTAAGCAGTCACTTTTGGGGTGATGGAAGAGTTTTGGTTGGTCTTGGGGGGTGGTGACCATATGGCAACACTGATTGTCGTTAACCTCAAAGACCTGAACTAGGTCTCTGAATGTGGTTAAAGGGGAAACTTTTGGTTATATATAAGTTACTAGAATAAAATTTTTGAAAAAGCACAGAACTGTTCAACACAAAGCGCGAACCCTAATGCAAACTAGGGACTATAATTAATAGTATAATTATAAGAATATTATTTCATTGATTTTAACAAGGCACCACACTAATGCAAAGTGTTAATAGTAGGGAAAACTGCATGTGTGAGGGGAGTGTTCTGGTTTGCACGCTGCCAGAATGCAATATACCAGAGACGGAATGGCTTTTAAAAAGGGAAATTTAATAGGTTGCTAGTTTACAGTTCTAAGGCCGAGAAAATGCCCCAGTTAAAACAAGTCTATAGAAATGACCAATCAAAGGCATCCAGGGAAAGATACCTTGGTTCAAGAAGGCCAATGAAGTTCAGGGTCTCTCTCTCAAGTGAGAAGGCACATGGCGAACACAGTCCGGGTTTCTCTCTCGTCTGGAAGGGCACATGGCAAATACAGCATCATCTGCTAGCTTTCTCTCCTGGCTTCCTATTTCATGAAGCTCCCCGGGAGGTGTTTTCCTTCTTCATCTCCAAAGGTCGCTGGCTGGTGGACTTTCTGCTTCGTAGTATTGCTCTCTCTGCATCTCTCATTCTCCAAAATATTTCCTCTATTATAGGACTCCAATAAACCAATCAAGACCCACCCAAATGGGTAGAGACATGTCATCCCTTAATCCAGTTTAACAACCACTCTTGACTAAATCACATCATCCAGGGAGATGATCTCATTACAGTTTCACACATACAGTATTGAATAGAGATTATTCTACCCTTATGAAATGGGATTTATATTAAAACATGGCTTTTCTTAGGGGGCATACTTCCTTTCAAACCAGCACAGGGAGTATATGGAAACTCTATACTTTATGTATGATATTTCATTAAACCTGCAACTTCTCTAATTAAAAAAAAAAAATTGGTACTGGAACTACTATATATCCGTGTGGGAAAAAAAAATGAACTTGACTTCACACTCGAAATTAACTTGAAATGGATCATAGACTTTAAATGTAAAGTGAAAACTCTAAAATTTCTGGAAGAAATTGTAAGATAAAAATCTCTGGTAGTTCAGTAGGTAGAATGCCCACCTTTCATGTGGGAGACCTGGGTAAAATTTCCAGACCATGCACCCAAAAAAAAAAATCTTTGCAACTTTGGAATAGGCAAAAAGTTTTTAGGTAAGACACAAAAGCCCAAATATTAAAAATAAATATTGATGAATTCCACTTCATCAAAATTTAAAATATCTACTCTTTGGAAGACAAAAAAAATAAAAAAGCAAACCAGAAAATGAGGAGAAAATGTTAACCATACATATATCTGAAAATGATGCATCCAGAATATATAAAGAATACTTATAACTCAGAGATATGAGTTATAAGATACACTCATATATAAGATACACAAGCAGCATGAAAAGATGTTCAGCATCATTAGTCATCATGGAAATGCAAATTAAAAGCACAATGGGTTCTGACTACATCCATGCGAATGGCTCAGATTAAAGACTGGCAAGGATGTAGAGCTATTGGAACTCTCGTGCCTTACCGGTAGGAGTGCAAAATGGTACAGCATCTTTGCAAAACAGCTTGGCATTCCTTAATGAAGTGAAACTATGCTTACCCTATGACCCAGCAATTCCATGCCTAGGTGTTTTTCCGGGAGAAATGAAACCACATGTTTACACTAACACTTGTATGTCCATGCTCATAGCAGATTTTTTCATAATATCCTAAATCTGGGGGAGAAAAAACGTCCACCAGCATGTGGACGGGTCAACTAATTTTAGACCAACATGTGAATGGAGAAACAAATTTTAATATAGCCATAGAATGGGATGCCACTCAGCAATAAAAATAATGAGCTACCAAACCACTCAAAAACATGGCTGGATCTCAAAAACAATATGCTGAGTGATGGAAGCCAGATACAAGAATTTCCATGTTGCATAATTCCGTTTATATGACATTGGAGAACAGGAAGAACAAACCTCAGTGACAAAAATCCAACTAGTCGAGCCCCGGCCTGGTGGCTGAGTACTAATTGCCAAGGATCAGAAGTCACTTTTTGGTGAGACAAAAATATATTCCCCCTTGATTTTAGTGGTGGTTATGTTGATTCATCCATTTGTCAAAACTCATCCAACTGTGTGCTTAAAATAGATATGTTATTGTCTGTAAGTTATACTTTAGGAGTGTTTTTTTTTTTATGTTAAGTGAAATGCTAAGTAGTAGGAAATGTCATGATTTGATCTGCTGACTAAGAAGGTATTTAGAGACAGACACCGAGTCCCGTCCTGCCTTCAGCACTGCTTTTCACAGCCTGCCAGGATAACAAGGAAAGTCCTGTGGCTGGCAGACAGTGGCCAGGTCTCCAAGCAGGGAGGGTGCAGAGCACAGAGGAAGGCAGAGAAAGAACCTCTGCACATGTTTATTCCTTCAGGAGTAACTCGTGGTTGCAGGAGGCCAGCTTGTGTGCTTGGAGAACTGCCTCCGGGGTCCCTCTGCAGCTGGTTCATGTAGGCCCCTTTTTTTCTGGGAAGGAGATTAAGACAGCCTTGAACCCAAGGCGAGCCTTTCCCTCCCCAAGTCTTTCTCAATATCTCTCAAGTTGAATTACGTCAAGTTGTGTGCGAACATTACGTGAATGGGATTTTTCCAATGGGTCTGCAGTTTTCTCAGGAACTTTAATCGTGATCCACTCATCCAGGAAGCATGTATAGAGTGCCTGCTGTGTGCCAGAAGCTGTGCTTACTGCCAGGAACAAACCAGGCACATTCCCTGCCTCCACCAAGGAGCGCCTGGGATGGCTCAACAACTACTGGGTTGAACCCAAAACATGGGCTTTTAATCCTGACACTGCCCCCTAGTTGCCGTGTGGCCCTGAGCACGTCACTTAATGTCTCAGGGCTTTTCTTTCTCCATTTTCTGACACTTTCACTTTTACGAATTTTAAATATCCTTACAATAATTTCCTCCTTGACAGCTACGTTAATAACCATTGCAGCACCTCCGTTCGCTTATGGAGTTGGGGGTGGGAGGGCCCTGCCACACTTCTCGGGGCACAGTAACGACATCGTCCACTCAGGGGCCCTTTAGAACCACAGTTCTCATCCTTAGTTACACATCAGCATCATCTGAGTTTTTAAAATTCCCAGGACTCAGGCTGCCCCACACCAATTAAATCAGAACCTCGGGGTGGGGAGGACCCAGGCATTGGTTATCTTTAGATCCATGTGCTTGTCTATTTATCTGTCCCTTTATGTGATCAATTTCCACTCTCATCCCCCTCTCCCTTCCAAAGTGATAGCTCAATGAGACCTGATACTCGGCATTGAATTTGAGCTTATCATTGTGATAGCAGGTAGCTGTGTTGGGTGCATTTAATTTACCTACGTGGAACTGACCTGGAGACCTGTCCCGCCCCTGAAATCAGACCACTTTAGGGCTTTAAAGCTGAGCCCAAGGCACATCCGAGCCTGTGGGTCACTCTGTGTTGCAATCATTAAGAAAATAATTATGGATTATTTTTTATTCTCCATTGTTGTTTGTTATTATCAGCGTTACTTATTAATTCAGTTCATTCATTCAGCACTAGCTGTTGAGTGCTTGCGATGTGCCACTGTGTCCTGGACATCCATGGAGAGCAGAAGTTAACCAGAGGGAGGGACAGATATTCCAGGTAGAAACAGCAGATGCAAAGTCCCTGGGGCAGAACGGAACTGGCCAACCAAAGGGACCGTCATTGGCTGCAGTAGAAAGCTTGGAGAATGTGGTATGAAAGGGGCCTGGCCAGGTGGTTATAGGGCCTGGCCAGGTGGTTATGGGGCCTGCCCGGTGGGAAGGGGCCAGCCCACCCAAGCACCTGTGCCCGGAGCTGTGCCTACAGCAGCACGGAAGACACTCCTGTGCATTAGCTCCCAAAGTGGTGCCTTTCAGCAATATCCTAACGGTCTTTAAGATCATGATTAAAAGCTGTTAGTAAAAGCAGGGAGAGTATGATCACAAGTCACATAGAGACGGTCACCAGGGTGGCAGAGTTTTATTTGGTTCACTTCCACAAAAAACCCAGGTCCAATCTCCCTTGAGAAGAGTAGCTGGGATGCACTGAGAGCCGTATCAGGCAAGCGCTGTTGAAAGCATTTAATGTACAATCTCACGGAGTCGCCATTCCAGCCAATTACTACCATTTTACTACCTGTTTTATGGGTAGACATTGAGAGATTAATATCCTGCCTGTGGTCTCACCACTGCTATGTGGTAAACTAGAAATTGAGCCCAGGGTACTCTGGAGACTGGTCCTCACCCTGCAGTGTGATGTGGGAACTCGAGGGTGGTGCTATTTGTGGCCCATATTGAAATATGTAGTCTTTATTCAAAGGAAACAGGAGCCACAGGTGAGGTTTCAGGCAGAGTCACATGTTCAGATTGCATTTCCCTCAGCTAGCACAGATAAAGGACAAAGCAGATGATGGATAGTTGACAAAGTTGTCATCACTCCATGGAGGTGAATAGCATCCCCTAAACCAGAAAATGAAGGAAATGGGAACAGCTCGTTGACATTTCAGGGGAACCTTATGCCTGCTGTCGTGTGGTAGGCATACCATAATTACTGTTTTTGAGGCTGGCAGAGTGAACTCACTGAGCAGATGTGCCGTCAGAAAATTGTCCCACCCCTGGGAAATGCTCAGAACGTGGCCTCCTTAGAAACGGACTCAACTGCTTGACAAGATTCTTGGTAAAGCCTCTCTGGGGTAGGAAACAAGAGTATTATGGAAACTCTGGAAATCGTGGGCTTGCTTGGGCATTCCGTGTGAAATCCAGGGAAATCGCAGACTGTTGGGAGCCTTGGGGTCATCTGGAAGTATTATCATCTCTACCCTCAACTCCATCAGCAAGTTTGTGCTTTAAGGGTCAGTGACTACATAATCTTTGGAATGTTTAGCAATACAAGCAAGAGAGACACAGACAGATTCTCTTAACTGATACTGGTAAATATTCCAAAGCCAATTCAGTGTTTGTTGAGTACCTATTCTTCACCAAGCATGATCCCATTTAATCCTCAGAAAACCCTACCAAAGAGAGTGGGTCCCCATTGTTAAAGATAAGGAAGTGGAGACCAACGGAGTCCAAGTTCCCTGTCCAAGGTCTCACAGGAGCTAGAGAGAGAACCTGGGGTCTCATCCAAGAGCTGCCTGGCTCCAGAACTGGTGCTCTTGGCTGCGCCCTACAGAAATATGTCAGCGAGCGTTTACACGCAGTCTCTGTGAGGTGCTGGCCAGAGACTGGGATAGGTCTGTGTTTTTGCAGACATAGACACGGAGTGTGGTTGTCAGTTGGCTGCTAAAACTCAGGTGGTGGCCGAAGAAGCAATGTCATCTACAGCTTGGCCCCTTCCCCTTGAAACAAAGAGTCCGCTGTGGGCTATTCATCGACCCCCAGCGATGTTAGACAGACTGGCCCAATCGCGGCTGACTTCTTTTGTTCCATAGCTGCAGAACCAGGAGCTACTGAGGACCATGATGAAGGCAGCTGAACTGGAAATCAGTGGCAAAGTAATGGAGACGATGAGGAGACTGGAGGACCCCGTGCAGCGACAGCGCACCCTGGTGGACCAGGAGAGGCAAAAATACCTCCACGAAGAGGAGAAGATTGTCAAGAAGTTAGGGTGAGTTCCACTCCTCTCGCACGTTTCGCTGTCTAACCTTACGAGGGAATTTTTCTTTGCCAACAAGGAGGCCCTTCCTAGTTGGTGCGTCTCCCTTTCTGCTTATTGGGCGCCTACTGTGTACAAGTTAGAGTCCTGCTCTTTCTGGTTATCTGTGGACTCTTAGCACCCTACCCCGAGGTCTGGGAATTTCAGCAGTCCCGGGTGATGGGAGCTAGGCTCTTTAAAGATTGGGGCACCACACTGTTTTGTAGGGCTCAGCAACATGTAAAATTAAAGTGAGCGAATGGCAAAACCCAATGATAAATTTGAAGTCTGTACTTAAATTCCATAAATTAAAACTAATAGCCAAAATAGCACAGCCCTAAAATTATCTTCCTATTACTCAAACACAGCTAAAATTGCCAGAGAGGAATTTGCATGTAAAGTGTGCAATCCAGAATGAAAGATGTTTCCTTGAAAGTTAAGAATGTTATATAAGGTTCTTGCTCAAAGCATCCATCACGTCCAGTGGTTTATTATTCCACAGTCTCTGGGAGAGACACAGCCTTTATGTTAACATATGTTTTGTTAGGCAGCTGAGATTTATAAAGAACTGCCTCACCTTTTAATATAACCAACAGTGATTTTTTTCCAGGCTCTTCAAATGTTGGTAGTTCTCCTGTTTCTCAGAAAGTGTGAATCTCCCAATTTTGGATTGGAAGGGAGCACTTTTCAAATTCTTCTCATGATCACAACAACCAGAAGTGTCCATGGTCTAAAGTATATGTGCCATCATCTATTGGATATTTGAGCTGAAAGTCACATTACCCTTGATGCCACCCCAATGCGTTTGGTTAAAATAAGACAGTCCCTCTCAGTAGCAGTCTGGAGGGGAAAAAATTAGAATTGAAATTATTATTTTCCTAATTAATTATATTTGGTCACTGTTCATCCCATGTCTCAAAATAAATTCTAAAACCATATTTAGTTCATACATTTACGGTCGGAGTTAAAGGCCCACCCTACGGCTGAATGTTTTTTATGACAGCCCAGGTGTTGAGAACTAGGTCTCAGAATATTCTTTAAAGCATCTTTAGAAGTACAGTAATTTTTCCAATAAAATTATAGAAAAAATGAATTCCTTAGAATTAATGCATATTGGTTAGCAGAACTAACCCTTGCTTCCAACCTAGAAAAGGCATCTTTATCACAATAATATCCTGAGACTAGGAGCCCACCATGGGCATGACATGGAAAGGCGAGGGAGCAGGTGTGTCCTGCGGGGACCAGAGGTGATCATCTCTATGGGGTGGCCACACATGCAGAGGATATACTCGAGGGCCTCGAGGGACTCCAGTCTAGCAAAGGAGAACATATAAGACTGCATATGACATAAAGCAGGCGAGCTATGGGGGCAGGCGGACCTGCACAAAGGAGAGATTATTCCTGGCCCCAGGGACCAGGGAGGTTTAACTTGAAAGAAGTTCTTCTTCATATGCCCCCCCGCCCAGGCCAAGCACATTCCATGCGTGTAGTAGAGTCTCAAAATGGTTTGTTAAACTGAATCGAATGGCCTAAAACACAGATAGGGATTCATCAGTGGAGCGAGAGAGAAACCCTACAGACCATCCAATCTTTGGACCAGGAAAGCGCAGGGCGTCCTTGGAGAACTGGTTTTCCAGTATGGCGGGAGAGTGCAAAATACTATTTCATATTTGGCTGTGCTTTTCTTGTTTGTACAGCGCCTTTACATATCTTAGGCTATTCTCAGACCTCAGGTGCTTGCTTCGATGCTTTCTGGACGGTGTTATGAGATTGGAAGATCTGGCTTAGGAAAGGTTCTGTGTCCAACCCTTGATTCAGAATGTTTCTGGTTGGAGCTTAGGAATCTGCATTTTACAGAGCTGTGCAGATGATTCCAAAGCACATTCACATTTGAGAGTCGCTGTCCAGTGTGATATGGAGGCCCCTGAAGCCTCTGGTCAAGCAAATAGCAAAGGCAGAGCTGTATTTCTAGAAGGTTCCTCAGGCAATCAAAGGCAGGACTAATTAAGGAGGAAAGAGATTGGTGTCTAGGAAATATTCCAGAAGCTACTTAAAGGTCTCAGCAAAAGGGAATAAGGCCTGAAGCAAGAAGTAGAAATAGGAATGGGAAAGAAAGCAAATGCAGAATGCACTAAGATGGTTTGATCATTCAGGCGAACTGATCAGATGGGTCAGAGTGGCAGGATGGAAAACAAAGTCAGAAATTTCAGCTCTGGAAGATGAAAAGGTCTAATTCTGTCTCTCATCCCCTCTTAACACAAACACACACACACACACACACACACACACACACACACGCTGGGAAATGAATTCCCTTGGGGCATGTTAGGTTAAATTGCTCATGAGCCTTCAGATGTCAGAGAGATGAAATTTAGAATTTGGAGAGAAGTTGAATCAAGATAATCTCTTTGGTGAGTTTCTACCTGGAAGTAATAGTTGGACTTCTAATACAGTCATGAAATAAAAATTTTTCAAGCAGTATGCTTCTTTTCAACTAAGGTAGAATGAAAAACAACCTGTAAATGAAATCTCTACCTGTAAGGTAGACTGAATAGTGACCTGTAAACCAGAGCTTCTGAGAGCACCTGATGTTCTGTGGAGCAAAACGGACCTCTCAGAACTCATACCATTTGTGATAATATCAAAAACTTATTTTCAGCCTTCATTTTAGCACCATTATCTGTTTTTTCAATTTGAAATAACAAATTTGATCATTAGTGCTTCATAATAAGTCTCAAAAACATATAAATACAGTAATATCAGGACACATATCTGTATGTTCCATGATCAGCAAAGGGAAAGCCACGAAGTTTAAGAGTCTCTGGTACTGCAGGCCCATGAAATCCGAGGCATACTGCCTAGAAGAAATTAAAATAGAATTTTAGGCAATGGTTAAACTTTGGGTCTGATGACAGCTCCTTGGAATAGTAATTGCAAACTGGCAGACCTCGGGGTAGTTGATATATCCGTGATAACATTTGGGTCTTAGCTCTTCCATCAGGGCTTTGACATCCCGGACAGCATGTCCATTTGACCCATTAAAACAATTCTGTTTGGCCATGAAATGAAAAGGACTTTCCCAGGCAAAGGCCGTGTATTTGGAGTTTATGGAACATCCTCTCAGCCTTGAGGCTGCAGGAAGTCTCCTATGGGTGTGTCCATAGAGCACCTCCTCAGAACTGCGACTGTGCACCCACGACCAGGTGGGCTCTCCCCTGTGGGCCTGAAGTTGCATCATTTCTTCAGGATTGGAGGTCATTTGGGTCCATTTTCCATAACAGAGACGACCACAGAATCCATCTGTCCTGAGAGTTTGTCCCCTGGTCCTGTTGCCCAAGGGCGAGGTCTAACCTGAAACCCTTCCCCAGATGCCATCAAGCCATTAGCTCCATCCATTGACCCCCCACAGCAAAGGTCCGGCGGGCCAGTTCTTCACGCTCTCTGCACCTCCATCTTTCTCTCCCCCTCGCCGGCCAAGAAGCAGATGGCTGTTCTTTTGCTGCCGCCTAGTGGCTCCTTCACCTATTGCAGCTGTCGGGATTCACAGGCACACTGGAATGAACAGTGGGCTTAGGAAGGGATCATCGGTATGCCAGGGGCAAGGTGGAGGTGGTGGGCTCCCTTCCTCTTTCTCTCATACACATATGTCCCAGAAATCAGCTCTGTGATCATTTCTTCTCTTTATAGCTTAGAGAGGGGAACGATCCACGTTTGCTGACAGCACAATCAGTGCAGTTCAAAATTCTCCACCAGGAGCAGCTTTGCCCCCCCGCCCCCAGGGCACACCTGGCAATGTCCACAGATAATTCTGTTTATCCGAAGTTGGGGTAGGGGCGATGCCACTGGCATGTCGTGGGAAGAATGCAGGGATGCTGCTAAACGTGCACATGTGACCCCCACAACAGAATCATCCGGCCCCCAGATGTCAGGACGGCCAAGGCTGAGAAACCACTGCTCCTTCCGCTCCTCAGGGTTCTTTCGCTGTCCCCTCTCACCTCCCGAGCTGTGCCCTGCCCTCCCTTCGATGGCACAGGCAGGGCTGGAGATAAGGGGTGGCCTGTGTCAGCCAGCCATGGCCGTGCCCCGGGTCAGCCCTGGGAAGAGCGCTCTGTGCCTGTCTTATTCCCCAGCAAAGTATTTCAGACCAGCCCTAACTGCTGTGTAGGATGGTGCAGAAGGGGAGGCACGGGGCGGGGACGGGGTGGGGTTCCCTGGCCTTCCCCAGGCACCTTCAGCCGCGACGCCCGGTCTCCCGCCCCTGCAGGGAGCTGGAGGACTTCGTGGACGACTTGAAGAAGGACTCGGCCGCCGCTGGCCGCGCGGTGACACTGAAGGACGTGGAGGACGGGGCTTTCCTCCTGCGCCAGGTGGGAGAGGCCGTGGCGGCCCTGAAAGGTGAGCTTCCTCCGGGAGGGGAGAGGCCGGGCCATTTAAATCCCCGCGGGAACCGAGGACCGGCCCCGCCGTCCATTCGAGGACTCCCGGGCAGCTGGCTCTTGGGGCGCCGGCCTTGCACTTGGAGTGCACCCCTGAAGAGCCCCGACCGCCGCCCCTGCCTGCTGGCGCGCCTAGTTCAGTGGGGGCTGCAAGAGCAAGTGAAGATGAGCAGCACAGTCCCTGGGACCCCGGGGCCCCTCTGACCCGTCCTGCCCTCCAGGCCCTCAGAGCTCCCCGTCCTCCCTGGGCGGGGTTGGGGTGCCCCCGGCTTCCTCCACCGGCGCTCACCCACCGGCCTGGGCCCGCAGGAGAATTCCCAGCCCTGCAAAACAAGATGCGCGCCGTGCTCCGCATCGAGGTGGAGGCCGTGCGCTTCCTGAAGGAGGAGCCGCACAAGCTGGACAGTCTCCTGAGGAGGGTGCGGGGCCTGACCGACGTCCTCACCGTGCTGCGCAGGTGCGGGGCGCGGGGCGGGAGGCGCGGGGGCGAAGCGCGGGGGGAGTGGGACGCAGGGCCCGGGGTGCGGGGCGCGGGGGCGGGAGGCGCGGGGGCGAAGCGCGGGGGAGTGGGACGCAGGGCCCGGGGTGCGGGGAGCGGGGGCGGGAGGCGTGGGGGCAAAGCGCAGGGGTGCGGGGCGCGGGGACGGGAGGCGCGGGGCACTGGGACGCATGGCCGGGGGTGCGGGGCGCGGGGGCGGGAGGCGCGGGGGCGCAGGTGCGAGGCGCGGGGGAGTGGGACGCATGGCCCGGGGTGCGGGGCGCGGGGGCGGGAGGCGCGGGGGCGAAGTGCAGGGGACTGGGACACAGGGCCGGGAGGCGCAGATTCGAACGCAGGGCCACAGGGGTGGGGCGCAGCGCGGGGGACTGGGACGCAGGGCCCGGGGTGCGGGTGGCAGGGGCGGGAGGCGCAAATTCGAACGCAGGGCCGCAGGGGTGGGGCATAGCGCGGGGGACTGGGACGCAGGGCCCGGGGTGCGGGTGGCAGGGGCGGGAGGCGCAAATTCGAACGCAGGGCCGCAGGGGTGGGGCGCAGCACGGGGCACGGGGGCGCAGGGGAGGGGGTGCGGGGGCAGGGCCGGGTGCGGGGGAAAAGATGGGAAGGTGCAGGCCGTGGGGTGGGGGAGACCGTGGAGACTGGGGTCGTCCAGCCCTCGTGACCCCGTCTCCATCCTCGCGATTTACCAGCTCTTTCTTCCGTGTCCCCTGGGGCGGCTGCGGCTCGTCCCGGCTCTTCAACCCCCGCCCTTGAACTTTCATTCCAGCCTGACCTAAGGTTCAGATTTTGCGCATTTGGGGCTTAAAGTCAGTAAACACCGTAAGCATTTTTTAAAAACATCTGAAGGTATTTGTTTTGTTTCTTTTTTTTAATAGCATTTTGAAGTTGAGCAGTTGAGAATATTTTATCCGCCTCCTTCATTTCAGGGGCGTAGACGAGTTCATGTCGCCGAGAATGAATAGAAGCCAGGCCTTGCTTAAATTGACACTGAAAGAGTGGCTGGGGGGTTGTTGAGCCTGCCTGGGGAAGCGAAGGGAACCCCCAAGCGTGGGCCAGGCACCCCGCCCCAGGAAATGGGGTCACAGTGAGGAAGGATGAAAGGCTAAAATACCCGACGCTGTGCCTCTGTATAAAATGCCGACACCGACGGCTGCAGCTCTGAGTTGCCGGCAGTACCCGCAGTGACAGCTCGCCTCGCTGGTGCCCTGCCCTGGATTAGGGGTGCTCCCCTCCGCTAAAGGCAGTAGCTGCCTGCTGCAGGCACCAGCGCCCAGCGCCACGTGACCCCACACAGGTGCAGCTGTTCCCTCCTTATAGGCAGAACCTGAGCCTTGGGCACTTCATTGCAAGTGAGAAGTTAGGCTGGGGAATGAACCCATGGTTTGACTCCAAAGGGTTTTCTTGTTGGGTTTTGTCTTCCTTATCTCACAGCCAAGAGATAGGCTCTCCCTACCCTAGTCTTGCCCAGTCGGGTCACAGACTCCAACCAGGCAGACAGTGCAGCGTTAGGAGGCGTTGCTCTAGCCTGGGCTGAACCCATCAGGCAGCTCACACCGGTCAACCAGCTCCCCTCCTCCGCAGCCCCTGAGTTTTCCGTTTTTTAATAGAACTGAGAAACTGGGCAGAACCTTTGAGAACGTGGACCAGGTTTGACAGCAGATCACAAACAGAGGTGATACATAAATTCTTATGTTACTTCCTAGGTGAATTTTAATCAATATCTATAATCATTTGGCCAGATTTCTAAAAGAAGTCTTTGCAAGTAGCAGTTAAATTTTAGACAAATTACAAACCATAGGAGCAACTTAGGTTTTTCTAGTCATGAAAGGCCTCAAGGAAGAGCCCCATTTTAAAATGGTAACGCTACAAAGCAAGCTTATCATCACCTGTATGAATTCTAGGATGTCCGGGAAATTCTGAATTAAAACAAAAATCACCTTCTCCTGTAAGTCCATGTCAGACTGAGTGTAGGAAGCAACTGTGTCTGTGTTAAATTTACATTCATGCGTTTTAAATTGCCAAAATGATTTATTTTCTTCCATTAGGATAAAAATCTGTTAAAAGAATTTTTCATTGAGCTCCCATGGACCCAAATGCAGGAACCCAAGCCCGAAATTTCACATACACTCCTCTTATTAGGTGCATCTGAAGTAGACAGCAGGCTGGCACCTGACACCTCCCATCTCGCTTCTCTTTCCTGAAAAACAGTGAAGGGAAACTTTTAGAAACAGCATAGAATGATGAAGCTCAGTATTTTTCTTGTATTCAAGGAATGCAAGTTCTAAAAAAAAAAATAGGATTGTGTGTTTTGAATGTCATGGGACTTTTCGACTGGAAAATACTCAGTGGTAAGAATGATACATAAAACCAGTAACTTAAAAAAAAAATTTTAACTGCCATCACAGGCTTTTCTACTAATTAAATTAATTTCTTCTTAGCATTTTCTGCATATAAGGTACATACTTGGGCGCCGCAGAGGACTCAGAGAGGAAGGGAGGGATGCGCACGCCCGAAGGAGGTCACACTGATCAGGGGAGACAAAGCCAGTGGTGGTCACAGAACAGAGCAGCTTAGGGGCAGGGGAAGAGACCGAAGTGTGCGGGGCGGAGGCCTAGCCACCCGGGGCTGCCCTCTGGGCACGTGAAGATGTAGATGGCGTGAGGGGGGCAGAGCCGGAGACCAGGCCTGGTGACTTGTGTCCGGAAGGAAGGGAGCGGGAGACAGGGCAGGGCCTAAGTCACGTGGTGGATCAAGTAGGATAGATTTGGTCCTGGAGGTTGAAATTGCCCAAAGGAACTTTCATACGTAGGAGGCTTGACGCTGGGTTGCGCGTCACTTTATGACGTCAGTGATAACCCCTGAGGAAGGCTTCACCTCATCATCACCATCTGCCGTCTTCGTCATCATTACATTGTACAGCAAAGTATCTGAGGCCCAGAAAGGTGCAGGATTGCTCTGACATGACATGGCGAGGACATGGCGGCTGGTATTAAACACATGCCTGTCCTTCCACTGCACCAGGGGCACAGATGGACAAACGGCTCAGAAAGCAGCTGCCAGCGAGACCTGGGGCTTTGGGGAGCTGCTGTGGAAACAGCCTTAGAATGCTTTAACTTTGGAGCAGTGTCTTGCCCAGCTCTGTAGGGCACATGGTAGGAGCGCAGGGCTGTGGCAGGGCGACGTGGCGTGTCTCCGCAGCTAATGCAAAGCCCCGGTGGTCTCTTGTAGGCACGTCACCGACGGGCTCCTGAAAGGCGCCGACGCCGCCCAAGCCGCGCAGTACGTGGCCATGGAGAAGGCCACCGCCGCGGAGGTCCTGGGGGGCCAGGAGGAGGCGGCCGACGGCAAGCTGGTGGCGGTGCCCCTGAGTGGCCTCACGGCCCGGCCGGTGGCTGTGCAGCCCCCGCAGCCGTCCCCGACCCCGCCGAGCCAGGCCCAGCCCCCGCCGCAGGGGAGCGGCCCCCTCCCCGCCAGCCCGCCCGCCCGCCTTCAGGAAGGGGGCTCCGCTCCATCGCCTGCGCAGGCACCCCCGTCCCAGCAGATGCCCCTGAACGGATCCAGCGTGCAGAGCTTGCTCGTCGAGGAAATCCATGGCGCCAGGGCCAGGGCCAGGGCGGTATCCATCGAGGTAGAGTCCTGGGCCCCTGTCCCCCACCCACCCACCCACCCCCACCAGTGCAGGGGCCCACACAGTGTGGCTGGGAAGCGGGCCTGTGAGGGTTTCCCACCGACTTGAAGGAGACATAGTATTTGGGTAAGAAGAGGGGGTGGGGAGGGCATTCCCGGGCCCAGGGAGCAAGGCCTGAGACCCTTCTGGCTAGAACGAGACAGGAGAACCAAGGCTGGAAAAATAGGCTGGAAATAGATTCGGAAAGGCTTGAAAACCAGTCCAAGATACCTCGGTTTCCTCTGTAGGTATCAGACAGAGCTGCAGCTTTTGGCCAGTGACTAAAGGGGCATCTCCAGGAGATTAATCTGGAAGCAGTATGAAGAATTGAGTAAGGTGGGGGGCTCTAGAATAAGGGAGCCGGATGGGAAGTTATTACAGGGGACTAAGAATAAAAGACAGCAGCAGTCAAAATTATAAGAGAAAGCTAGCTTTTATGGTCATACACATAGAGGTTTTTAAATATTCTTTTTCCCGGGAGCTGGAATCAACCCTGGGGTAACCCATTCTGCATCCCCAGATCTCTGCTCCCTCGTTCCCACACCTTCTCCTCCACTCACTCCTCTGTGCCCAGCATCCTGGCTCCTGCCCCTTCCTTCCTCTCCAGTTGAGTATGTTCTGGTGACCTCTTCAAACTGCTGAGGCTGTGGTCAAGGCCACGCGGCCTCTGAACACTAAAAAACTCTCTGTTCCAAGGCCAACGGCTGCATCCCTGATCCAAGGCAGCTCCTCAAAATACTATATCCCTGGAGGGGGGGTGGACATGTCATCGGGTGAGTGAGGTTCTTTACCAGTGCCTGGTCGGGCTGGCCAGGGCAGAGGCCAGCAAACCCATTACCTCTGGAGAACCCATGTCTCCCCCACTGTCATCTCCATACTCGAAGGATGCCATTGCGTGTCTTGTTTGTTTAACAGATGCACACTGAGCACAACTTCCCGTTGTGGTGTGTGCATTTGAAGTCTTGAAGGGGACTTAGGAGTCACCCAAGCAAATGCCCGGTCTGCATAACAAGGCCTGGGTCTTCCTGCCGGTTCTGCCAATGACTAACGGGGTGAGCGTCAGCCGGTGGCACTGAGCCCGACTGGTCAGGCATCAGAGCCCCAGTGGTAGGCAGAGAACGAAAGGGCCAACACTATGGCCTCTGGAAACCAACCTCCATGGAACATGTAGATGCAGGAGATGATAAATGCAATGAAAAAGAGTTAAAGAGGATGAGAATGGTCATGGCACTGGGCGTCGTTTACATACGGGAAATCTTGGGCAAATCCCTCCCTTCCCTGGGCCCTAATATGTGGTGATCTGGTGATCTCAGGATCCTCTTCACTGATCCGGGAGCTAATTTCCACTCTGCCCTCCTGGAGGGATTACTGTGCCATTTCTCAAGTCACAGGGAAAATGTTCTTTAAAACAATGTACAGATGTTTACAAATACATGTTTCATATTTTTTGCATCTCCCCTGTCGTAGAGCTTGATGGCACTTACAGGTCATCCACTAACCCCCTTGTTTTATAAGTAAGGGAAAGAGGACGAGAAATCATATAGCAATGATTTGGTAGAACTGGAACCAGAGTGCAGAATTCTCGGTTCCTAATGAGTGTTCTTGCTTTTGTTTCTGTTGGTTGTAGTACTGTTGAAAGAGTATTTATTTACCATTAGTAGACATGGATAGTAAATAGTAATAATTTAGTGAATGAATGGGTTTCTTTTTTTCTTCTTGATAAGAGAAGTTTGGGTTTATAAGAAATCATGCATTAAGTACAGAATTCCCTGTACTTAATGCATGATATGCCTCCCCACCAGCAACACCGAGTATTTGTATGGGATATTTCTTACAATTGATGAGAGCACGTTTTTCACCTACACTATTCATTAAATCCATGGCTTGACTTAGGATTCACTGTTAGTGTTGAATAGACCCATGGATTTTTTTTTAAAATCTATTCTGTTACCATATGTATAATCTAACATTTCCCCTTTAATCATATTCACATATATATTCAGTGCTGTTAATTGTGTTCACAATGTTGTGTTGTTACCACTACCCTCCATTACCAATACATTTCTGCCATTCCACGTAGGAGTCCTGGACATTTTAAACTTAACTTCCTGTCCCCAACCCCACCTGTCCCCTGGTTTGCTTCTCATTTTAAAATTAGAAATTAAATTAGAAATTTTTAAATTGCTGCTTCTAATTTTTTTAAGTCAGTGAGATCATACAGTATTTTGTGTTTAGCTTATTTCACTCAACCTGACGTCTTTGAGGTTCGTCCATGTTGTCGCATGTATCACAACTTCATTCCTTTTTGCAGCTAGATAATATTCCATTGCATGTATATACCATATTTGTTTATCCATTCATCCGTTGATTGATCCTTGAGTTACTTCCACCTTTTGACAATTGTGAATAATGCCGCTACGAACATCAGTGTGCAAATACCTATTCAAGTCCCTGGTTCATTTCTTTTGGGTATACGCCTAGTAGTGGGATTGTCATATGGTAATTCTACACTCAGCTTTCTGGGGAACTGCCAAAGTGTCTTCCATAGCAGCTGCACCATTTTATGTTCCCACCAACAAAGAATGAGTATTCCTGTTTCTCCACAGCCTCTCCAACATTTGTTATTTTTCTTTCTTTTTTTTTTTTTAATGGCAGCCATTCTAATGGGTGTGAAATATCTCACTGTGGCTTTCCTAACCCCAACCCTGCTGGCTAATGATGTTGAGCCTCATTTCGTGTGCTTTCTGGCCATTTGTATATATTCTTTAGAGAGATGTGTGGTCAAGTCTTTTGCCCATTTTCAAATTGAATTGTTTGTCTTCTTGTTGTCAAGTTGAAGGGTTTCTTTATATATACTGGGTATTAATCCTTTAGCAGATGTGTACTTTTCCAAATATTTTCTCTCATTGCATAGGTTGTCTTTTTACTTCATGCTAAAAGGATGCTCAAAGTCCTTTGAGAAACCCAAGTTATCCATTTTGATGAGGTCCCATTTATCTATTTTTTTGTTGTTGCTTGTGCTTTGAGTATAAGCCAAAGAACCATTTCTTAAAACCATCGCAGGTCTTTTACTCACACCTTATCAGTTACGCCTCCTCCCCAATCTTCCAGGAAATTTCTGTCATCTCTTTGTTAGCTTCTCTCTCTGCTTTTTAATCTTTCTTCATTTGCTATTTAAATCCAGAAAGCAGAAAGGAAATGGGAAGAGAAAAGGCAAAACCTGGACCACTATAACGGGAAAGAGTTTGAGAAACTCCTAGAAGAAGCTCAGGCCAATATCATGAAGTCAATTCCAAACCTGGAGGTGCCGCCGGCCGCCAGCCCCTTGCCACAGGGGGATCCCGCGGTGGACAAGCCGGAGCGCCCAGGTAGGATGTGGACCCACTGCGGACATCTGTGCAGCCTGGGCCGGCCGGCCTCAGGGCCCAATGTGCCACCCACAGACACATGTTGGTTGGTGTGACCAGATTCTCACTTCTCGAGGATCACAGGCCATGGAAAGGCTGGAGGAGCAGATCCTCAGGTTCTCCGCAGCCTTGCTACAACTTTGTAATGCCTCTAAGGACCAGTGCTCTTTGCTAGGAGGTGAGGACCAGGCCTCATAAAGGAAAATTCCACTTCCCAGCCTCTGCTCTCCCCTCAGTTGTATGACACTTCACAGAACCAGCTGGGAGCAAAGGAGGCCTGCACTTAAAACAGGGCCTGAGCACATCCCCGGAGGGTGCAGGAGCTGACATGGCATTTGGAGGTGGCATGGGCCGTGGCCCTTTTGGACCAGCGTGTGGCCCACTAGCCCAGCTCCCCCGGGCAAGAGCCAGGGGCAGGCCCACTGCACGTCATCACGCGCCGGTAACCCTGACGGGCTCCCCAGATCTTCATTATAATTTGAAGTAGGAACTCCTCAAAAAATCTCCTCTGAACAAGCTTTCTCCTGCCCTCACCAAAAAGATTCTGGTCCAACACCCTCCTGCTAATATTAGTTAATTTCCACCTGAAAGGGGCAGGCCCTGGAGGCCAGCACTGCGGGCCTGGACTGGCCTTTAGGCTCTGGTCTGTCATCTTTCCACACAGTAAGTTCATTCCATGATGACAGCTCATACTTACAGGGCGTCCACAGCGCACCCAGGCACCTTTATGCATATTAAGCCGCTGAGAACTTAGAGCCGGGTGCAGTGGATTTTTCTTTTTTTTTTTTTTACATGGGCAGGCTCCGGGAATTGAACCCGGGTCTCTGGCATGGCAGGCAAGAATTCTGCCACCGAGCCACCGTGGCACCGCCCTGCAGAGGGTTTTATTTATTGTACATGTTATTAGACTGAGGCTCAGAGAGGAAAGCACCTAGTACAGGATCTTTCTGGGATTTACGTCCAGACAGTCGGGGTCCAGGCTCAATACTCCGGAAAGAATAGAGAGCTTTCTAAAGCTTGTGGAAATATGCTGGATGTTCCGGCCATTCGGGCCGTGAGACATCTTGCAGTGGTGCGCTGTTTTCCAGAAGAGTCTCCAAATGCGGAACAGGACTTGGAGAAACTGGGGGGCAGGTCCCCGCCTCCTCCCCCCCCACCCCCGCGGCGGAGCTACCTGCCGGGATCCGGGCTCACGACCACGCGGTCGGGCGACGTGGTGTACACGTGCAGGAAGGAGAGCGCCGCTGCGAAGGTCTGGTGGGCTCGGCCCCGGGAGAAGGGTCTTTGGGTTCACGCGGTCTCTCCAGCGAGCTTGTCCCCATCCTTGTTCGGGACGTAAAACGTAGTGAGGCAGAGAAGAAAGGTGCTGAGGCAGCCCATCTCCATCTCCAGGGAGCAGCCTAGATGGGAAGCCGAGCTTGTCCCACCAGCCTGCACCCCGTGAGGGCAGTTGTTTCTGGACTTCTGGCTGTAGCAGCGCAGATGGCAAACCCGGGCCACTTCCCCAGCAGGGCCTCGTGAGAACGGGGGTGTGGAGGGAGAAGCCACCGGAAAGCCACCTTTTAAGGATGGCTGGGATTGGCTGACGCAGCTGTGGGAGTCCGTATGGAGAGGGTTAAAGGAACTTTAACTTCCACTTTGCAAGTTTTTCTTTTATGGTAAATGTACGGGAGGGCCTTTCTTGAATGCTCCAAATGTCAGGGAGCTACAATCTTACTATAGTTCTTCAATCTATTCATCAAAATGGTGACTTGGGCAAACAGAATCCAGACTAAATGTAAGGAGATAAAATAGCCTTTTGGCTAAAATTAGAGCCCTAGGAAGCCAGCATACTAGGCAGCTGGGGGCATAAGTTCTTCTTATGACCTGTCACTCTGTTTGCCAGCATCTGGGGACGGGGAGCCAGTGTCTGTGGTTTGAATTTTCCACAGGCCAGCAGTGAAGATGCCGGACCAACCCCTCAAGCTAGAGCCACAAAATGTGCCACAGAGGAGCCTGCCCCTGCCTGGACCCAGACCACACCACCGGTCACCACCTCCTCGAAGGATGATGAGGACGATGAAGAAGAAGAGGGAGACAAGATAATGGCAGAACTGCAGGTACGTGGCTGAGGTGACCAGCAAGAGCTCCCTGCCTTTCCATCTGGGACTCCCTCCGGGCAAGGGGCCCGGCAGAGGTCCTGGGGGCCTGCGGTGTTTAGGCTGTGTCTTCCAGCCTTGGCCTCCAACCTTGGCCTCCGCTGCTCCAAGAGGGCGCCCACCAAGCTCGGGCACCTTTAAAACCTGTGTGAGGAACGACCAATTCACAGAGCAACTCAGGAAGGTTCCAGCTGAGAGATTTCATAACACTATCTGGCAGGACATACTGCTTTTTCATTCAGTCTTGAACCACTTGACAGCATCCTAAAAGCAGTTTTTAAAAAGGAAATTAGAAGTACCGCCATCCTCTCCTGTAGATGAGGACTGGGTGAGGCGCACTCGAGGTGGACTTTGACACTTAGAGGGGCTGCCCCTGGATCCCGTGCTCTCTTCTAGCCACACTAGGGTCCTCTTCGGTGTCAAAACCATCTTTTCACATCATCTGAACAGCTGAATAATTGTGTTCACATTTTTCCCTTGCCTATTTGGGGAATGATGCTTTATTTGTTAGTGTTAGATTTTATATTTTCACTAATTGATACAATCCATGCATAGGTCATAGAAAGGGGGCATATTTGAGCGATATCTGAGTATCATGAATGTGAATCTGGCCCAGCTTTATGTCCTAAGAACTTGTCTCAGCAGAGCCATTTACACAATTCCTAGACCAAAATCTGTTCATACAGGATTTCATTCTGACCCGTGCTTATTACTGAATTTGTCTGCCACTCAGCAGGCCACAGCCTTCCCACCTGTGCATCATACCGAAGCTTTGTGTGAGCCTGTGGGCCTGCCCTCTTCCTTTGCAGTGGGGAGATCCTTTAAACCACATCATTTTCACTGCAGCTGTCCTAATGTGGTTTCCGTGGCAATGCCAGCATCGGGCTGCTTGGATGTCATGGGGAAAACAGGGCAGCTGGTGGATGTGTCACATCCATGATCCCCTTCGAACCGTGCGTCAACTCACAGACTTGCCCAATCAGATTGTTCACAGCTGTTGAGATGGGCTGGAGAGTTTAATTCATAGGAGCCACAGATTCAGGAAGTTAGGTGGCTCCTAGAACCTTTGAGAGCGTGGCAGTCTCATTCCTGCTAAAGCTTGAGGACCCTCCGGCCAAGGACACGGGCTTCTCAAGGCTGCTTATTGCTGAGGCTGCTGCTTGTCCTGGCTGTGCAGATGGGCTTGGGGCCATTTGTTGTAGTTTCTGCCGCCCCCAGATTATGGCAGGAACTGATCATGGCTCAACTGGACGGCAGAGCACCAGGTTGTTTTAAATCCGTGCAAGGTGAGGCTCTGCTGATAACCCCAGAAGTAGGGATCTTCACCTGTGGATCAGCCCACACTGGTCCTCCAAGACAATCGTTCCTCCGTACCTCGGCCTTCCAGCCCAGCCCGTGAGGGTCTTTCCCTCCACTGAAGTCCGCATGACTTGGATACCCTTTTTGACATCAAGCTTTATTTATTTACAAAGGGTGGAGCGTCTGGCCTCCTGCCCTGGTTTTGGTGGTTAGATAACAGGTGAATGAGGTGCTACCAACCCCTCGTGAATCTACCAACCCCGTGAGCCTCCTGCTCGTATAGGGACTCAGCCTGCAAATCAGAGACTCAGCCGATGGCAGTGGCCCTGCCAGTTCCTTTGTCTCTGGAATTAGACCAGGGGCTGGACAAGGAGCAACCACAGCCCCTCGTCACACAGGAAAGCTCAGCATCCCTAGGCATCCAAAGAGACCACAGGACCCCGATACCCAGGAGCTGCCAGCCCAGAGGCGAAGGACCATGGCCTCAGCGGGCAGTGCTCTGGGGTCAGGAGAGGCGTGGGGCAGGTGGGACAGGTGTGCCTGAGGCTTAACACAGAGGCCAGGTGGCAGGAACTGAGCAGTAGGACCCAGTGGTGGGAGTGGAGCTCAGAGAAGGTTCTCCTCTCCAGCTATATTTGTGTGCCAGGACCAGAACTGAAATCTCAATTTAGGGGAGACACAGGCCGTCCTTTTGGTCTGCAGAGTCATTTCCGAGTGACAATATTTGACATAAGGAAAACATCAGGCAATTATTTAAAATGATTCATTTAAATAAGTAGTTTTTAATCTGGCTGCAGGTTAGAATTATTTGGGAAATTTAAAAACCTAAAACCAAGCCCTACAGCCGAGAGATTTCAACTTAATTATTCTCTGGGTGACAGAGTTTTTCTTAAGCCAGGAGATCTGTAGCCAGGCTGAGAAGCACTGATCTCAATAAACGGGGTCCCTGGGCCACCCATCCCTCCTGCTCCTATGCTCCTGCTGCCCATGTCCTCTCCAGGGCCCAGCTCCCTCTCTGCCTGGTAGCCCCAGCCTGACTCTTTCGTGTGTCCCTCTGGGCTGGCACCAGCTCCCTGCCTCACTGCACACATGCTCCACTTCCAGAGATGAGTCTTGGGGCTTGGGCAGCCCCCCTAAGCCCCCGGCGACACAGCTGCAAATGCCCATCACTTTCACCCAGAACAAGCTGAGAGCATGATAATACCTGTTACCATTTCACAGTATGACTGGTAAGGACTGCTTTTATTTCACACCCTGAAGGTTTAAAACATCTCATGCATGAGCTTTTTCCTGGAATTGTAATATAGCTGGCCCATAAAAAAGAAAAGAGTGAAGAAAAAACAGAGGCAAGGGAGCTTCTTGCTTTGTTTTAATTCGTTCCCATTCAAAGTGCAGTGGCCCACTGAGCCCGACTCCGCTTCCCCAGCAGCTGGGAGGTGAGGGTGGCACTTCCGAGGGCTCTGCTCGCTGCGAGGTGGCATGGCCGAGGAGGGGCCGGAGGCGTTGCCCGCAGGAGGCCGGGTGCGGAGAGGGTCCCGCAGGAGCTGCTCCCGGGCCGGCCCCCACAGCGCTGCTCTGGCCCCCGCCTCCCTCCTGCCAGCCCGGCACCCCTAGGGCCGGTGTTAACCTCCTATTTTAATTCCTCAGGCATTCCAGAAGTGTTCCTTTACGGACGCAAACGCACACAGTGCTGCTGAGCAGTCTCGGCCCGACAGGCACGTAAAGGACGCTAGGCCTGGGCCCACGGCCCCACCCAAGGACAGGAAGGTAACGTGGCACCCGCGCCTCTGCCACGCGGCCCTCACTGCCCCTCTCCTCCTCGGACACTAACCAGCTCTCCTGTGCTCATCCTCCTGTGCCTCCCGCCTCCTCCCGCTCTCGTAACCCACCCAGGCCCCGGTTTAGGTTTCTGTCGGAGCCGAAGGGCTCCGGTTTCCAGAGTGTGCTGCTGTGCCAGGCACACGGTGTGGTCTGCACAGAATTTAGACAGTAGCATCCCGACTAAAGGGCAAATGCCTGTCGAGATCTTCTAGAGCACCCACAGAGGAAAACAGAGACAGCAACCCAGCAGGTCAGGGTTCTTCTCATTTTTAGCATGTCTTCTGGATGAAAAACCTACCTTAACCATAGGGAAGAGGCCTTGGAAATGCAGTGCAGGCTGTCCATGTGTCGGAGGCCACACAAGGCTGTGCTTAAGGATGCCAAACAGAACTTCTATTAAGTAGTACTAGTTCCCAAAAGTTACTAGCTCTGGTGAAAAATAGGCTTGGCAGCATTCTAATGCTTCAGAAAAGATGGCCAGACTCTGAAACATAAGGAAAAGATGTCAGCCTAAAGGCTTGAACTTCAAATTGAGTCAGAGCCAGAGGCTGCATCGAAATTGCCAGATAGAAAGCTGACAGGGACCAACTCCAGGCCTAACATTTTTAACTAGAAACTTGTATTTCAGGACTCAGAAGTTCTCGCTTCCTTTACGTAAAGGCGAACAAATCAGTCTTTAACATGGCCTGGTAGTTCCTCCGAGCTTCAGTCCCTGTATCAGGGACCTCACCCTCCAGCACAAACACTCAGTGAGTTCGATGTAGGATCATAAATCTGGGGACTAGTTTAACATGCCTGCCACGTGAAACTGTGAACGGGATTGGGGGCTGTCTCTGTGCACAGGGAAAGATTATTATTGCTAAATCATACTGAAAATACATTGCCACTTCAGTTTGTAGCATTTCCTTATGTGGCCTTATAAAAACCAACCCTTGGAAGCACCTGGCGTATCCTGAGTTCATGCCATGCTCTGGGGCAGCGTGACAATTTCTATTTAAAATATCGACTGGAAAGTTGGGATTTCTCAAACATCCCTCTGGAACAACCATCGTCTCACTGTAGAATTTTCTGATTGGCAAGAACATTGCATGAGGTGCCTTACCCTGCAATTAGATACCTCTATTCTGTTCATACCCCATTCAGCCTGGCTAAGGGCCCCTCAGTTAATAAGCAGGTCTTTATTAGATTGATAATAAAGGGTTTAATCACAGATGCTTATTCTGAATATTTATGCCTCATAATAGCCACGACTATCAAACCTGCTCTCAGATTATTGTCACTGTTAGTCTCTTCCGAGGCCATTCATCTGTTTCCATAAATCAGATGGTTTCTTGAAATTTTCTCCTGTCATTATAAAGTTCCAGCCTAGCACTTCACTTTTTTGCGGTTGTCCTATAACATGTCTTTAATTCTAGCTTTTTGTCCATATGCATACTGAGTATGTTTTATGAGTTGTCCCAACAATCTAAATCTCAGGGCTATACTTAGATGTTCAAGAGGCTTAATTAGCTTTCATTTAGATTCATGACTATCCACAACTATAAAGAAATAAATCATTGTGAAATCACATGGAGAAGGTAGTCAGATTACTCGGGATAAGGTTAGGTACTTGCTTTGAAACCTTCATTTCTTTTTCAAGCTCAGTGATAAAAATGGCATCTTTATCTCCAGGATTTTCCATCGGAATGTTTCTGCAACCAAATCAGTTTTAAAATACACATATCGCAGAGTGGCCTTTGAAATGGTTAATGAGGATATGGGGGAGAGGGGGCCTGTCCACTCAGAACCGATGCTGCCCCCCACCCACCCAGGCCAGGGGGAGCCTGCATCTACTTTAGCCTCCATGCCAGCCCCTGATGTGATTCAGAGGGTAAATTCTCACTCCTGTCCTGGCGTGATCCACTCATCTCCATGCTTGGGGTTCAGACAGCAGGCCGAGATCTCATTTAATTTTTCTTCTCAAAGCCTTTTCCTTGATGTGCTGGTGGTTTTAGAGTCTAAATTTAAAACCCCAGAGGAGAAGCTGTGTTGTTCAGTGGCAGCAGCTGAGGCACAGCACTTCTCTGGGGACTTTGCAGAATGGTGGAAAGGGAAACAGGAGTCAGATGGCTGGTGCCTCTCATGCGTTCTCCAGCACCTTCACGTGATTAATTCAGTTCTGTTGTCCGTTATTCCTGGAGTGCGTCTGAGCGTCCTTTCCACCTCCCCCCAAGGCAGCAGGGCTGCGGGCTCGGGCTGTGCGGGGACTCTTGTGCTTGGTCGTGTGGTGGGACAGCAGGTAGCCCACCCTGCTGTCGTCACCTCCTCTTCCTGGAGCGTCACAGTAAGAAAGGGCGGCTGTGCTGGGCGCGGCCATGGCACTGTGGCGGGTGGGGTTACGGCAGGGTCTGAAGTGAAAGGGGTGCCAGGCCTGAAAAGGCTGTGGTGACCCTCTCCATCCTGGGCCCTGACTGTCGGACCCTTAAGTTCTGACTCATGGAGAGACCCTCAGAAAGTACCTGCCCACTGAGCAGAGAGTATAGAGACGGAAAGCTGAGCCATAAGTCGGCACCGTTTTAGCATGTGATACCTGTTTGTGTAAGTATTTAGCTTATAATTTGGCAGCATTCTCACCCTAAATTTGGATTTGACCATCCTGACTATTTATTAGTTTGAAGGTTATTTTGACCCTTTAAATGTACAGTACAAACTGCAAGGACGTTTTGAATCTGTCATTTGACTGGGGAGATATAATGTTTTCTCATCTCAGAGTTCTGCTCCTAACCAATGCAGAAGCCTTGCTAGGTCAGTTTCCATGAAGTAAGCAGAGAAAGGTGAAATAACTAGCTGGAAAGAACATGAACTGTCTCCAGGTCCAGTTCCTAAGCATGCAGGTAAATCAGAGACCCAGAGAGGTGAAATGACTGACCGAAAATAACAGTCAAGTAGCAAATCGATATCAGAATCAAAGTCTTCCACTTGCCAATACATTGTGGTTCTTACCTGACCCTGCCATTCTTCAGGTTTCAGATCTTGCACACTCTGATGTTAAAAAGAGGTTGTGAGGCTAGAGAATGGGTCCCTTTATTCTCTTAACTACTCCCCCACAGAATTTTAAATACTTGAAATATTTTCCTAATCGGGTTTTCATCTTGTACAGACACAGGGCATTTTTGGCAGTTGGAGAACAAAGCAGCCCAAGGTAAACGGCGCCATAGGCTTTGGGACTGGTGTGTGAAAAATGTGCTTGGCCCAGCATGTTTTGGAAGTGTGATTAGAGGAGCAGCTTAGTTGTCGTCCACTCTGGGGGGGGATGTGGTTTTGTGGAGTAACGTGTCCTACACTGTTCTGCCAGAACTTGGAAATTTTCCACGAAGAGGTTCGGAAATCTGGCGTTGAGTATGAAAACGGCCCCCAAACGGAATCCCGAAAGGTGAGTTTGCTCTGTGCCCCGCGGCATACCGTGCCGATGAATTACCTTCCTTTGCAGATCCTGAAATTTCTGATTAATGCCTGTGGCTTCCTCCCGCTTCCCTCCAGGTCACTGCGGGGGCGCTGTGGTCTAGCGAGCGCCCTCCGGACAAGTGGGAAGGAGGACCGGACAGCAGCGCCGCTGATGTGCCCGGAGCATCAGGGTATAAAGCCAGCATCCTGGTGAAGGAAAACGCCACGTCCGATCAGCGTGTCCTCGGGGGCGGCAGAGACTGTCCCCAGAAGAGCGTGTGTAAGGTCCCTTCTGGTCTCCCTGGCATTAGTTCACTAGAAGATGAAGCAAGCCGAGGGCCCCAGGGCTCAGGACTGCCGAGCCCTGTACCTGCCGCTGAGAATCCGAGGCTGAAGGACGGAGAGACGAGGCTGATGAACGGGCCGGGACCCGGGCATGCCGGAAAGGGCCCCCCGCCCCCTCCCTCGAGACCGGCGGATCTGGGCACCCACGACCTCACGCCCCAAGATCGGGAGCTTTCCGGGGCCGACTTCGGCCGCGTGGTGCTGAGACCCAAGGGTGCGCGGGGCGCCGGCGTGAGCCCGGGCGGGGACGGGGCGGAAGAGGGCGCCCGCGCCGACAACATCGCCTTCATGATCACCAGGACGGCCGTGCAGGTCCTGTCCAGCGGCGAGGTCCGGGACATCGTGAGCGCCAAGGGGGACGACGTGCAGACCATCACCATCGACGGCCCGCGAGAGGCGGCCTCCCGGCCGGGCGGCCCCCACGGCGACGCCCCCGTCGTGTGCCTGGATAAGAAGCCCGTGGTGATCATTTTCGATGAGCCCATGGACATCCGGTCTGCATACAAGAGGCTCTCCACCATATTTGAGGAGTGTGAGGAGGAGTTGGAGAAGATGATGACGGAGGAAAAGATAGAAGAGGAGGAGGAGGAGGAGAATGGCGACGCGGTGGCCCCGGGTCAGGCCGCCCGGCCGGGCCACGAGCAGGTGGCCTCCCCGCGGGCAGGGCGCACGTTGCAGCTGCTTCCGCGTCCCGCAGAAGCCCAGCCCCTGGGAGCGCAGGAGAGCCACGAGCCCGAGCCGAGCCCCGTGGGCCCCGCGGATTCTCCAGGCTCCGAAAGCAAGGGTGAGGCCCCGGATGACCCATTTGAAAACCCCAAGAGAAAGTTCAAATTCAAGTTCCCTAAAAAGCAGCTCGCCGCCCTCACGCAGGCCATCCGCACGGGCACCAAGACGGGCAAAAAGACTCTGCAGGTGGTGGTGTACGAGGAGGAGGAGGAGGATGGCACCTTGAAGCAGCACAAGGAAGCCAAGCGCTTTGAGATCACCGGGTCGCATCCCGAAGACGTGCCCCAGCACGTGCTCCGGAGACGCGAGCTGCCCGGCCCCGAGGGGTCGAGGACGGACGAGATCAGGAAGAACGCGTACCGCACGCTGGACAGCCTGGAGCAGACCATCCGGCAGCTGGAGGACACCATCAGTGAGATCAGCCCCCGAGCCCTGCCCCACGGGGACTGCGGGGCCCACGAGGCCTCTCCCCGAGCCCTGCTAGTCTCCGATGAAGTCCCCACTGCCCCCGACCCCCCCACGTCAATACCTGCAGCTTCTCGCAAGGTACCTTGGTGTTCTGGAATGTGAAAAGCCCCAGCTGCTTTCCTAAACCTGCCATAATCGCCATTAGCAAGAGGTGTCTTGTGATTGACTTGCTTCCTTTCAGGTGGCTCGTTATCATCTTTTTTTTTTTTTTTGTCTGTTCGCCACGATCCCTGTCTCTTCTCCTTTCTCCCTCACCTTCAGAGCGACGACAGCTCGGTGTCTAACAGCTCGTTGGCTCTGTTTTGACCTCTGTGGCTGATTGGTGTTGGGTACGTGCGCGGACTCGGGGCCCACCGTTGGCTGCGTGAAATGATTGCTCTGACGCTCACATTAAAATCCGTTTGATCAGTAGTGGAGCGGTTGGTTGTTTGATTCTTCCCATTAACCACAGCGGTGTCTCCGGATGTGCCTCCGGGGTCTGTCCTGCATGCAGGGGCGTGGCTTCTCACACTGAGCTTCTCTGCTCACAGTGGGGCGGCCTCGGCGACAGCGGACTCATGTGCTTGTCCTTCTCTTCTCTTCTCTCTCTTGCTGTCCACCCCCCACCCACAGGGCCCCGGCGGGACCCCGCAGACAAGCAGGATGCCGGTGCCCATGAGCTCCAAGACCAGACCCGGCAACCTGGACAAGCCCGGAAAACAGTCCAAACTGCAGGACCCCCGCCAGTATCGTCAGGTAGTTTTACCTTAAACCCCATTGCGGATGGACGTGTCGCTGTTGAGAAGCAAGCCACTGGTTTAGCTTATACCAAATAACAGATTTTCTCTGTGAGATACGGTTTAAGTAGGCATCCTGGATCTGGGGGCACGAAGAAAGTCTAAAAGCCTCTGTTAAACTTTCACCCCACTTTTGCATGCTTGCAATAAAACATCTTTTCTTTTGTGACTCCAGATTTTAGCTCTTAACACACTCGGTGCCAGGCCAGTTGACTTTTCCTTGGTGAATGCTGTGATCCAGGAGACCCCCTGGGGACACCCTTAAAACCACCTAACCCCAACCCAGCCACTGACCCCCTTGCACTGGAAGCACATTAACTCCCCATCAGAGCCCCCACCCCTGGGTCCTCTCCATTCACGGTGGTCCGGCTCGTGGAGGCGGGGGCCGGTGATGGGGCAGCCTCACAAATATCACTCTCCCTTTTTCCTGTCCTGCACAGCCCTCGCTTGCCTGCTTGGGGGTTTCTTGCAGGTCCCCTAGAGCAGGGCAGGACTTAGCTCAGGCCTGAACTGTTTTGTTTTGGTTTGGTGTTCCTTTTTTATTTAAGTATTCTCGGAAAGGCTGTGTCACAGGCCCCCGCGCACTGGCGACCAGCTTCCTGATACCCTGTCTCCACCGTCTCTGTTTGCAGGCTAATGGAAGTGCTAAGAAATCTGGCGGGGACTATAAGCCTCCTTCCCCCTCCTTGCCCGCCTCTAAGATTCCAGCCCTTTCTCCCAGCTCTGGGAAAAGCAGTTCTCTGCCCTCTTCTGGTGGCGACAACCCTAACCCCCCCAACCCACCTGCTGCTAAACCCTCAGTTCCTGCTTCTAACCCTCTCAGCCCCCAAACAGGACGGCCTGCTCACCCTGCCTCCCTCATCCCTTCTGTCTCTAACGGCTCCTTAAAGTTTCCGGGCCCCGCTCATCCAGGGAGAGGCCACCACGTCTCGTTCCCGCTGCAGACTCAGAATGGCCGAGCGGCGCTGCCTTCCTCCTCCTCCTCCTCCTCCTCCCCGCCCTCCCCCGCCTCCCCCAGCCCCTCCAGCCAAGGAGCCAAGAGCTTCAGGACCCCCCACCCTCCCAGCCTCGCCAGCTACAAGGCACAGAATGGAAGTTCCACCAAAGCCATCCCACCCACAGCCAAGGAGACTTCCTAAAGGCCACACCCCTTAGGCACGAGTGGGAGTTTCCTTAAAAAAACATACTTGTGACAGTCTGCAACAGCTGCTTTCACAAAAGAATGTAACGTGTTGCTGTGTTGTTTGAGGCTTGATGCTAAGTAAGTGCTGAAGACTGGATTAATAGCGTTCAGTAAAGCTGTTTGGTTTGGTTTTTGTTTTTTACTTTGTTGCTATTGTTATTACATAGTGTTTACTGTTTCTGCTCAATACCTGCTAAATGAAGTAAGCATGAGTTAGAAGAGAGTATGTGGTAGAGAGGGATGTGAGAGAGAGAGAGAGAGGCAAAATGTATGAAAGCATGTAAAACATGTATGATTCCAGAATTTTAGTATGTTTTGTATAAAAATATTTTTCATTACGGAGACTAGAAGTGAACAGAGAAATACACAAGTGTGACTATACAAATTGTAAAGCAGATACTATAATATTTCCTTTTATTTTAGTGTTATTTAGCTTTATTACAGATTTCTATTTTTGTCAAAACTCCATGATTCCTTTCAAGATCTTTTTTGCCAAAACATTTTGATACTATAGCATTGTACATTTGAAAGTAGCATGCTGGACAAAAAGCCAATGAATTTCCACACGAGCCAACAGGGAGGCATGTGTGGAAGGCAATTTAATCAATCCTATTGCACTGTCATGAAATTTATGTATAATAATTTGCTAACCCAGATGAGCTTTCTTTTTCTGTTTTCTTTTTTAACATACTGGGATTCTCTAGTTGTTTTCCTCGTGGTAGCTCACCCCTTCCTTTGTTTTCTGAGACCTGGTAATCCCACTGTCGCATTCTGGATTTTAAAATGTACACTTCTGTATGGTTCTATAAATGGATACACTTTTGTAAATATAAGATATAGACATAAAAACACTGTATGTGACAGCACATAGAGTAGTTTCCCACACCAAAGTTAATTTTTATGCATGCTTTAAAAATATATATTTGGGATGAGCAGAAATGGGACTATCCATAAATTTTTAAAAAGCAACAAGTTTGCACAGCTAGGATGTTTTTGTAAATAAACGTATTTGTATAACACAGTCATGTAATATACAGAACCTATAAGCAGAGACTTTGCAAAACTAAATAAAGGGCCGCATGCTTATTATTTTTTTGTACCTTGTCACTGTAACTACTTCCTAGTTCAAAGAACAAAATGTTACTACTATCATGTTAAATGTTTCTGGCTTTGAGGGCATTAGAAGTTCTGTGTACCCCACACTCACTCAGGCAATGCTGCTTTGGGGAAAGCTCTGGATTGTAAATGCTGCACTAATAACGAGTTCCTGGTAAATCCATCGCACGTGTGCTGTGTTCCTGTGTAACCCTCTGTCTTCTCCGCGGCAGATGGAGGTTTGGTTAACAGAAAGCAAATCTGGAATTGGGAGTTTTCACCCTCATTTACCTGAGGGGCTCTTATTACTTTCTCTCTCTCTCTCTCTTTTTAAAATCTCCAGTAAAAGTAAAGTAGAAATAAAATGCCTTTATCACTGGTATTTATTGAGTTCTCAATTTAAAAAGCAGAAAATACTGTTGGTTTGGGGGGACATATGTGAGCTATCCTTACGTCTATGATTTCACTTTAAAGGAAAGGGCAGAAAAGCGATTGAAATTAATACCAACATATGATTCAACCGGAAGAAAAATCTCGAGCTTATCAAAATATTTAACTTGGTGGATTCATGTGAGGTGTAACTATACTTTAGAAGCCCAGTTGTTAGTGCTCCCGAGCCTTGAGTTTACTGAGCTGAGATGCCTTCACCAGAAATATTTATATTATTTGTTGTAAGATGAGATCGTGAGTTTTGGGTAGGCTTTCTTTAGCTATAAAAGGTCCGGGCATTTTAATCCTGTCCCATGAGCTCTTCAGCAATGACAATATGTTAAAATATATAAACTGGCTAGCTAATTTATGCCAGTTTATGTGCTAACTGAGATTTCTTTGTAAGCAGTTTCAGAGTACGGCGAACTCTTTATGGCTTAACTTGAGAATTCCCAGAGCTACGGAGAGGTCAGATAGGCCTCGGTCAATTTCAGGACAGGCCACACCGACATCATAAGGGAAAAGGCAATAAGGAGAGGCCACTGCACTGACCCACCCCCATGACATTGGAGGAAAAACCTCCAGAATAGAGAGGCACTGGATCCAGGGGTGCACGGCCACTCTAGGATGACACCTGGCACGAAGGCAGCTCCGCTCCCCAGACACCTGAAGTGAGTGAGATTGGGAATGAGGAATTTCCAGATTCCCTTAACTGAACACCAGCGGACTCTCTGAATGCTTTAGTTTGCTAAGGCTGCTGGAATGCAATACATCAGAGATGGACTGGCTTTTATAAAGCGGATCAATTTAAGTACAAATGCACAGTTCCTTGGAGAAAAGATGTGTTGGCGCGTGGCAGTGTGCCCTGGCCCTCTCTTCCAGCTTCTGGATTAAAAAATGGCATCCCCTAGGCATTTCCTCTCTGCTTCCCCAAACATCTGGGTCCGTGTGGGCTCACGTTGAGGTGTGCTGAGCTGCTGAGCTGGCTTCTGACTCCTCCTCTTAAGCCTCCAGCTGATTAAATGTGACTCATTGTGGGAAGGCACTCCCCTTGGCCGACTTCAGATGCAATCAGTCATAGATGAAATTCACATGTTAATGATTTAAGTCCACGCCAACAGAACTGGGCACCATCACCTGGCCAACTTAACACCTGAAACTACTACAGTGAAGCTGGCCATTTAGCTAAAGATTATTACATCTGGAAAAGAATCTTAGAAATAAAACATCTGGGCTTCTTGGGGTCTTTGTAACAACTCGTTCAACCAGTATTCATTGAGTGTGAGGTGATAACGGGGTACCTGCTGGCAGTGTGACCCTGGGTGTGCCTCAGTTTCCTGATCCGGTAAAGGAGAATAATAGTGGGACCCTCCGCATAGGATTGTCAGCAGGGTTAAATGAGGTTTGTGTGTTAGAGCCGGACACACCCTATGCCCTTGATACAGGGCAGCCAGGATTTCTGGGGTCTTACCGTTACCTGTGCCCTCCAGAGGCTTACTACTGGTCCTCCGCCTCCTCCTCCCTCAGGTCCGAACCCGCCCATCTGCGGCTCCAAATGCAAGGACAGGAGAGGGCCGCCGGGAAGTGGAGGCTCACCCGGCTGCAAGCCAGGCTTCAAAGGTCATTTAGCCAAAGTAGCCGGGTGACGTAGTCAAGGGGCCCAGTGCGGCACACGCGCCTGGGGAGGGCGTGGCCATGGGGGACCGGGACGAGGGACTCCGCTCGCGTGCGTCCCTCCGCAGGGCTGCGCGCACCATGCAGGCGGGCGCTCTCCCCCCAGCCCCGAGGCCAGGTTCGCTCAGCCTAACCCGCCGAGCGCGCAGGCGGCTTCCGGAGCCCCTCTAGCCCCGACCCTTTAGCTGCGCGGGCACCGGGCGCAGGTCCTCACCCCTTGGATGTGTCCGCCCTCCATGCCGCCTGGCACGGGCCAGCTGTCCTGCCAGCGTGCTCCGCATGCACCGCCCTCCAGGGCGGCCTCCCAGGGCCCTGGGGCCGGCTGCGCGAGGTCCGAACCCGCCCATCTGCGGTGAGGCGAGGGGGGCGTCCGCGGTGCGACTCCTTGGGAGACCAGGTTTCCGCCTCTGCGCCAAACGAATGAGCCCGCCGCAGGCACCCGGCCAAGAGGGGCTGCCCTGCCTTCAAGGCAAGGGGGTCAGGCGCTCTGCTCCCGGGGACTGCACGACCCACCTGCGGCCCTTGCTGGAAAGAGAGCGCTGGGAGGCTGCTGGGTCCCCTTCTCCCTGGGTCCCCTTCTCCCTGGGTCCCCTTCTTGCCCGCATCTCCCTATCCCAGAGCCCCAGGCGGGCGCTCGCCCCCCCCTGCCCAGAAAGCTCCCCCACCTCCCAGCCCCGCCACCGCCCTCGCCTCCCTCAGCATTCGCCCCGCCCCTCCGAGGCCGCCGCCACGTCGAGCCACGCCCCTGACACGTCTGCCTCCGCCCCTCCCAGCCCCGCCCCCAAATAAGCCACGCCTCTTCCCCGCCCTCCCCGTTCTGCCACGCCTCTGGGTGGGGCCAGGCCCCGCGGCGCTACGGGTGCAAGGCAGCCCTGGCCCGAGAATGCCCCCCGTGGGGCCCCCGGGCTCCCTCCCGCGGCTCCCCGCGCGGGCCGTGTGAGTGGGCGGTTCGGGCCCGGGGAGAGCGAGGAGCTCAGTCCAGTTGGCTGGGTCCGACGCCCCCTGTTCAACCAGAAATGAGCCTTGGGACCCCGGCCGCACCCCAGCTTCCGAAGCAAGACGGATGCGTGCTGCGTGCACAGCGGGGTCTGGGGGCGACCCTGACCGGGTACGGTCGCAGCGCCTCTGGCCACCGACAAAGCCCAGCCCGCTGGGTGACGCGACTTCTCCCAAACCGACTCCGCTCAAAGCTGTGACCTAGATAAAGCACAATCTTCCCTTGTTTCACACATTCCTGGACGTTTTCCTGCATATTTAAAGAAATGGAAAAAAAAATCTGCTTCTATGTGATGCGGAACTGGCTTGAGGGGCCGGGGGACCCCCAGGCGCGGTCCTGCCCAAGGACACCGCACCCCGGCCACGCTGCGAAGGTGGACACCCACCCACACCCCGGCGTCCCGAGAGGCCACAGCCCGGGCGGAACCGCTGGTGTAGACGAACCCACGACGGCTTCACCTTTGAGAGAGTCAGGTCGGACCCCAAGAACCCAGCAGTGCCCAGCGGCCACGGGACTCAGGAAGTGACCCCCCCCCCCCCCGTGGCAGCACTTAGGGGACACTTCTGGGACTTCATGAAGTCCCATCTCCTCCACTAGCAGTTGCTAGGGCAGGGTCGGGAATGCTGGCCGGGAAGCCGGATGGGTTCCCCCCCGCCCCAGGGTAGATCCTGGGGTTCCAGGTGCAGCCAAAGGGCTGCACCCTCAGATCCTTCCCTCCCGGGACCACGTCACCCTGCGACGCCTCTAAAGTGAGCACGTGGGAACGGTGCGGGGGGAGGGGGGGCAGGTGACTAGTGGGCCAGAGCCAGAGCAGCAAAAGAGCCCCGGGAAGCCAGACCTTGCCCTTGGGGCAGCCTTGACTGGCTCCCAGGACTGGGAGAAGATGACTTCTCTTAGAAATCAAGTCCGCTCCCACTAAGGCCACAGCCGGCCCACGCAGATCTGCCCTCACCTCTTGTTTTTCAACCTTTCCAACTGTTTTCTTTTTTCTTTAAATAGTTGACATTTAAGGACTTTATTTTTATCTTCCCAATAAGGACAGCAGCAATTATCCTTAGGTGCATTTTTAATTTCGTGAGGGGGTTTTACATAAATTTTTTTATTGAGCCTTTTTGTTTTTAATTAGAGAAGTGATGTGTTACAGAACAATCATGTATAAAATACAGGCTCCCTACCTTGCATTGGTGTGGAACGTCTATTACAACTGATGAGAGCACATTCTTGGCTGTGTTTTGACATGGCTGAGCCAAGAGATTGTTTTGTTTGCAGGTAGCTAATGTATAATATTCAAGTGCTCTCCTGATTGGTGTAAGTTAAGGAATTGATCAAGGAAGTACAGATATTAGCTCCTCCTTTAGCTTCTGGGGGCCCTAAATGTCCTGAAAAATGACTTCACAGATCTGTCTAGATGAAGCATTTCAAGTTGCACTTGTTATGGAAGCTCCACTTGACAGCAAATGTAATTTCCATGATGTATTTCCAGAGTCACATTTTGGCCTCTATTTGATGTCCTATGAACATACAAAGCAAAGCAGCAGAAGTGCAGACCAGTCCACTGGGCATGGGGTTGGGGGGGGGCTCAGACAATGTGGGGTCTGGGCTTAGGGCTAGAGGGCTGAGGGACCACCGCTGGGCAGGAGAGAAAAGCCGGAGGCAGCCTTCATGAGGTCAGGAGGGGCGGGCAGCAGGCAGAGGGTCAGAGGGGAAAGGTCTCTCCCCCACCACCAGCCCTTAGAGACCGGCCCCTCCAGAGGTGGTCCCCCACAGCCCAGTACCGGCTCCTCCTGTCAGCATTAACCCTGCTACCCCCACTCCATCCCCTGCCCCCGGCTCTGCCCCTTCCTCTCCTTTCCTTCAAGGAAAACTCTCTTCAGAGTCTGCGTCCCCTCCTCCCCAGCTCCTCAGCGTCTGCTCTCACCCCCACCATGCAAGTGACTTCCATGACCTCCCCAATGCATTGGGGATTGTGGCCCCCACCCCCATGCACATGCTCTCTTGTACCTGCCGGCCTGTTGACTCATGTCTGGAGGTGACATGCATGCAGGCCACCTGGACAGCGGACCACTGACCCCACGGTTTCCGAGGTTCTCTGTCCATCAGAGCACGCAGGGGCGCCCGGTAGGCCCGCGGGGAGGAGCAGTCTCAGCTCCCCCAGGCCTCTTCTCGCCCTGTTCGGGCCCTCGGCTGCCTCTGCCCCCACATCCCTGGTCTGCTCTGGGAAGAGGCCCTGCCAAGCAGAGGGGCCGAGGGCCCTCTCAGCCTCCCTGAACCGTGAGAAGCCTTTCTTGGCTCCTGACAGCACCTGGAGTAAGCGAGCCAGGAGGGTGGATTTTACTCACGAGAGCGACTTTGCTCACCTGGAAACTGAGTCAGGGAAGCCAACGTTCCAGAAGACATCAATCGTGTGTGACTGCGATCAAGCAGTTGTTGTTTCCACAGATGGACAGGACCAGAAAGTGGGAGGGCTTTGCTAGGCAAGCTGCCCCTTAAATGTCCAGGCAGGGACCATCCTGTCACTGAGTGACCCCAGCGAAGAGGGGCTGTACCTCTGCCCTGACGGCCAAATTCCCCAGAGGCGACACTTCCCCAAAAACAAGCAAGCAAGCAAAAAACAAAAATTTAACATACGGTGCTGCAATAATGGGATACTCACATAGAAAAAGAATAAAATGTGACCCCCACCATATGGCATTTAAAAAAGAAGAAGTAAAAGCGCAGCCCCGACCAGCAGCGTGCGCCGCGGCCCCAGGGGAAGGTGGGAGGCAGGCGCACTGCTTGTCCTGGGCTCGGGGACTCCGTTCTAGATATCACCCGCCTCCTCCCATCTTTCCAGCTTGAAACTTGACTTTCCCTTGAGCATCGAATCAAAGGCTGAGTGCCCAGGTGTGGAATTCCTAGTGGCCGTGGGCAGAACTGAGCCTGAATTCCCCAGGAACCCAGTCCCCAGGGAGAGACTGGAATGCCCCATCCTGTCCTTCTGCCATGGGTGTTTGGACCCACAGGGGAATATACAGGTGTACCTGCTATGCTTCAGGAGACTCGACAGCTCGTCCCAGGCTCATTGGACGTCAACCCAACCCCGCTCTCGGGCCTCCGGGGCTCTGGGGTGCCCTCCCGCCCACCTCACCTGCCTCGCCCGGCCGACCACGTAGCCTGTGCCTCAGCAGCCTTCACGGGGTCTGCAGCTCCCAGCTGTAGGTGACCCAGATCCACCCCAAAAGCCAGAGGGGGGCTGGGGGAAGGTGGGTGGGATTTGCACCTGTGGCAAAGAGTCCCAGGCCACCAAAAAAGGCAGGGCTCACTCTGAGCCTGAGTGGCCCACCCCATTTCCAGGCCCTGAGTCCTGTCCCACTCCACCCCAGCCTGGCACAGCTGCTCCGCCTCGGTGAACCCCAACAGGGCTTTTTCCCCCCAGGGGATATTTGGTGAGTTCAGGAGACATTTTCGGTTGTCATGGGGGAGGGGACCACTCAGCCTCAGGTAGGGGCGACCCCCACCCCCACGGAGAAAGATCCCACCCAGACTGTCACTTGGCCAAGGGTGACGTCAACAGCCTGCTGTCACTGGGCTGGAGGGCATCAATGTCTGCCTCGCAGCAGAGGGCAGGAACTGTGGGTACGAACTGGGGGGATCCCCTCCAGCCTGGGCCCTGCTCCGGCACCCCCCTGCCCCTGCCTTAGGCCCATTTCCTCACAGCCCCTTGCCCACCCCCTCCCTCTTCCCACCCCCTGCGCTTAGAGCCCTCTCCAGGTTACTTTCCCCTGCTACAAATGGGCGTGGGAAGGGCAGTGGAGAGCCCCAGTCCCCGGGGCTGGCCCAGGTCAAACCCACAGGGCAAGGCAGGTGTGCTCAGGTGCGCCAAGGGAGGGGGTGGAGGCCAAGGGTGCCGCATCACCCTATTCACCTGCTGGCCACCATCCAGGTGCCCACAGCCCAGGTGGGAGGTGGGGCATCCTGCAGGTGGAAAGGGTTCCCGACCTTCCCCCACTTGCGCCCCCCCTGGGAGAACCCATGGAAAGCCCCGGGCCCTCTCCCACAGCCCTCCAGGATTTGCCCATGACCCCAGGTTAAGAATCCCTGATCCTTCTTTCCAGCAGCCTCCAAAAGGAGGGAAGCAGGGGTGGCGGGAGATGCGGGGAGATGCAGGGAACTCCTCCCTGCCCCGGCCCAGGCCGGGCCCATGGGGTTCCCGCTGAAAGGAGGAGAGAAGTTGAGAGCCCTGAACCTGCTCCCTGCAGCCCCCACCTCCCAGCAGCCTGGCCTTCCCAGGGTCAGCCAAGGAAGAGTCACTTTGAGGACGGACTTGCAGATGACCCACCTGCTTGCATTTGCTGGTTCCAGAAGCATCCCTGTACTTAAATCAGCTTAGATTAATCTAATTAATCAGATTAATCTAAGATTAGGATCCAGTCATTCAGCTCTGAGTCCCTGTATTAGCTAGAGTTCTTTAGAGAAACAGAATCAGCAGGAGATATTCACAGATATAAAATTTATAAAAGTGTCACACGTAACCATAGGAATGTAGAATCCAAGGTCTGTAGGGCAGGCTGCAAGCTGGTAACTCTGATGAAATCTGCATCGAACTCTCAGGAGAGGCTGGCTGGGCAACCATGGGAACGGGAGAGTCCAAATCCATAGGGTAGGACGTGAAGGGTCTGGACGAACTCCACAGGAGAGGCTGGCTGGGCAACCATGGGAACGGGAGAGTCCAAATCCATAGGGTAGGATGTGAAGGGTCTGGACGAACGCCACAGGAGAGGCTGGCTGGGCAACCATGGGAACGGGAGAGTCCAAATCCATAGGGTAGGACGTGAAGGGTCTGGATGAACTCCACAGGAGAGGCTGGCCAGTTGAAGCAGGAAGAGTGACTGTCTTTTTTGAATCCTCTTTAAAAAGCCTTCCAATGATTCTATTAAGCATCACTCATTGCAGAAGACATGCCCCTTAGCTGATTACAAATGCAATCAGCTGTGGATGCAGCTGATGTGGTCATGATTTAAGTCCATGAAATGTCCTCATAGCAATGGACAGGCCAGCACTTGGCCAACCAGACGTCCAGGCAACACCACCTGGCCAAACTGACATATGAACCTGACCATGACAGTCCCTGTGTTCTCCTTAAGATATACATAAACCAGTCAGTGCCTTATTTTCAAGGATGACATTGTATGTGCCAAAGTGCTCTGCAAAAAGCTAAGACTATGGAACCACCAGGTGCATTTAAAAAAATTAAATCTCTGCTTTATTAACATAAATAAGCTTTTAAGTTTTCACTGATGGGTAACATATGTCAAAGTACACAAGCTATAAGTTTACCACTCAGTTTTCACAAAGTCAAGATGTCTGTGTAAACTCAACCCTGAATCAAGAAATGGGAAATGACCAACCCCCTCATGCCCCTTCCCAGATGCAACTGTTCTGATTCCACCACCATCAGTTAGTTTGGCCTGTTTTTTCATTTTGTTTTGTTTTGTTTGGCATGGGTAGGCTCCAGGAATCAAACCTGGGTCTCCGGCATGGCAGGCAAGAATTCTGCCACTGAGTCACCTTTGCACCACCCAGTTTGGCTTGTTTTTGACCTTTATATAATAAAATCATGAATTAGGTACTTTTTTTTTTTTTTTTTTTTTTTGCATGGGCGGGCACCAGGAATCAAACCTGGATCTTTGGCATGACAGGCAAGAACTCTGCCTGTTGAGCCACCGTGGCCCACCCAATTAGATACATTTTTGCGTCTCACTTCTTTCACCCAGTTGTGGTTGTAGGATTCATCCAGGGTGTTGCCCGTGTCTGCAGTTTGTTCTTTCTCATTGATGCACAGAAATGTGTGCAAATGCCAGACTTATCCACTTAATTATTGATAGAAACTTGTGCTGTTCCCAGGTTAGAGTGATTATGATATTTTCAGAACACATGTGATTGCATTTTTGCTGAGTTTATGGTTAGGAAGGAATTGCCAGCTCCTAAGAGTTTTCTGATTTATGCTCCAGTTTGTGAGTTCCAGTTACTCTACTTGGAAGCACTGGGTAATATCAGATTTTCATTTTAGCCACTCTGGCAGCTGTGTAGTGCCACTCGCTGTGAGTTTTATAGGTTTGGCTTGCTTATCTTAAAAAATTTTATTGTATTTGTTATCTGTGGCTGTCTAACTACTTAGTGGCTTAAAACAAGGCACATTTATTATCTTGCCGTTTCTGAGGGTCGGGGGTCCAGGCTCAGCCAGGCATCCTGTTCAGGGCCCTCTGAGGCTGCCTACGCGGTGTCAGCTGGGGGCGAGGTCTCATCTGGAATCCCGACTGGGGAAGGATTGGACTCCAAGGTCAAGCCATGGTTGTCAGGATCCTGCTCCTTGCAGGCTGCTGTCCAGAGACCCCCCTCAATTCCTTGGCACATGGGCCCCCCTCACCTGGCAGTTTGCTTCATCCAAGCCAGCAGGACAGAGAGTCAGCTAGCGAGATGTCCCAGTCTTAAATCGCCTAATCCCAGAAGTGCCGCCCCCTTCTCCTTGAAGTCCTGCATCGGCTCAAAATCAGTTTCTTAAGGGGAGGGGTTAGCACTTGGCAGTGAACACCAGAAGGCAGGATCACTGCAAACCATCTTAAAGTTTGCTCACTGCTTTGGGCGTAATTGTCATACTATAAGCGGCACATATTTAAAGTGTACAATTTCATAGGTTTTGGCCTATGTACATGCTCACAAAGCCACTTCCACAATAAAAATGGTGGACTATTCATCACTCCCAAGTGTCACCCTGCTTCTTTGTAATCCTTCTGGCTTACACTTCCCTAGGTGACCTCTGATCCAGTTATTTTGTCTCTATAGATGAATTGAGTTTTCTAGAATATTATATAAATAGAATCAGAGAATATTGTATTAGGGTTCTCCAGAGAAACAGAGCCAACAGGAGATTAGAGAGAGAGAGGGAGACAAAGGGTGCTGAAGTGTGAATTCCGTATAGATGGCCACAAGCCGAAAGTCCAATAAAGGTGTTTCCAAAGTCTGGAAAGTTTGGATTTCCCAGGAAAAGCTGGCTGACTGAAGTTGAGGCAGAAATAGTTCTCTGAAATCTTCAGTTCTAGCTGTTAAGATCTCCAGCAGGTTGGATGAAGAGACTCCCTACACTGCTGAGGGCAATCTCTTTTGTTTATTGTAGATTCAATTAGCCATATATGCAACCATCTTATTATAGATACAAGTCTATCTAAAAATACCCTCACAGTAACAAGTAGGCCAGTGTTTGACCAAACAACTGGACGCCATAACCTAGCCAAGTGGACACAGTAAATTAATCATCACATGTATGTACTTTTTTTGTTGTTGGACTGACTTCCTTCACTCAGGTTAACTATTTTGATTCATATTATGTGAATCAATATTTCATTTCTTTTTATGGCTAAGTAGTATTCCATTGCAGGGATAAACTATAATTTATCCTTTCACGCTGTTTCTGGTTTTTTTACTATGACAAATAAAACTCACATGAACACTCATGTAGAAGTCTTTCTGTGGACGTTTTCCATTTTGTTGATTTCATTTTGCTTTATGTTTCATTGGGTCAATACCTAGGATTGGAATGGCTGGATCGTGTGGCAAGTAGAAAAGGCAAATTGTTTTCCAAAGTGGCCACGCGGTTCACATTCCTTCCGGTGTCAGAAAGCCTGGTTTTTGTTTTGTTTTGCTTTGCTTTCCCTGCCTGGGTCTTCATGTGGCTAAACCACTTACTAGCTGCCAGGCCTTGGGCAGTTTCTTACCCTCTCTGAGTTTCCTCTTCTCTAAAATGAATATAAATAATAGAATCTGTTTCATAGAGTCAGGTCCTACCGATGAAGAGCTGAAAATGTGTTTAGTTTATTACGGTCTGTGCTCAATAATATTAAATCTTGGACCAGATTATGCAAAGCCAACACAAAGAACTGCCCCGAGACCTCAGCAGGAGAGATGTGGCTTCCACTTTAGAGGGCTCCACCTGGACTGCTGAGACACATCTCTGTCTGGAGGGCAGGATGCCTTAGGGAAGGAGCAGAGAGAATACCATAATTACATGGATAGTTGAATCAGGAGTAAAATCTTGTTGGTTTGTACAGGTTGGTGACATGCCCCGATACATCCCAGAATAATCTGGGCAGATGATTAAAAAGTATTTCCAAAGTCCCCTTGAGAGAGTGAAGGAAAAGGTGGAAACATTAAACTTCCCCACCTGGGGAAGCCCGGATAGTGTTGGAAGCACTGGGGACAGCGAATTTGATGGGCCAGGCCCTCGATCTTGGGTCTTGCCCTTATGAAACTTATTACTGCAAAGGAGAAGCCAAAGCTACTTATGATTATGCCTAAGAGTCACCCCCAAAGAACCACTTTTTTTTTATTAAACATAACAACATACAAACACAAACATTCTTACCATCTAATCATTCCATTCTTGATATATAATCAATAACTCACAATATCATTACATATTCATCATCATGATCATTTTTAGAACATTTGCATCAATTCAGAAAAAGGAAACAGAAAAAAATTCATACATTTCATACCCCTTACCCCTCCCTTTCATTGATCACTAACATTTCAATCTACTAAATTTATTTTAACATTTGTCCCCCCTATTATTTATTTATTTTTAATCCATATGTTTTACTCATCTGTCGATAAGGTAGATAAAAGGAGATCAGACACAAGGTTTTCACAATCACACAGTCACATTGCGAAAGCTATATCATTATACAATCATTTTCAAGAAACATGACTACTGGAGCACAGCTCTACATTTTCATGCAGTTCCCTCCAACCTCTCCATTATACCTTAACTAAAAAGGTGATATCTGTATAATGCAAAACAATAACCTCCAGGATAACCTCTCGACTCTGTTTGGAATCTCTCAGCCATTGACACTTCTTGTCTCATTCGCTCTTCCCCCTTTTGGTCGAGAAGGTTTCTTAATCCCTTGATGCTGAGTTTCAGTTCATTCTAGGATTTCTGTCCCATGTTGCCAGGAAGGTCCACACCCCTGGAAGTCATGTCCCGTGTAGAGAGGGGAAGGGCAGTGAGTTTGCTTGTCATGTTGGCTGAGAAAGAGAGGCCACATCTAAGCAACCATAGAGATTCTCTGGGGGTGACTCTTAGGCCTAATTTTAAGTAGGCTTTTCCTATCTTTTGCGGAGTTGAGTTTTATATTAAGAAGCCCCAAGATTGAAAGCTCAGCTTATCGCTTTGGTTGTCCCCACTGCTTGTGAGAATATCAAGAATTCTCCACTTGGGGAAGTTGAATTTTCCTCCTTTCTCACCATTCTCCCAAGGGGACTTTGCAAATACTTTTTTATTCACCATTCAAATCTCTCTGAGATTTATTGGGGCATCACTCTGGACAAAACTACAAAATCTCATGCCCTACTCAAGGCTCCATGTACTTATAGTGTTCAGTTAAGCCATCCACATAAATTATGTTAGGAAATGCACTAGTCAAAATATAAATTTTGTACCAAATATACCTTTTCTGCTTTAGTCTCACATGTAAGTTAAAGTTTTAAAATATTAATTACCATCTATTTTCATCACCTTGCAGTATTGATATTCCTTTGTTCTTCCTCATGCAACTTATTCTGAGAAGCAAAGCGCAGGCCCCACCTCCACCCCTTCCCCCACCCCCAGTTAGAGACTCCTGCCCTGCAGCGAGTGGCCAGGGAAGGAGCAGCTCACCTGCAGCCAGAGGCTGTTAGCAGTAGGCTCTTTCTGGGGAGGCCTGCGATGCCAGAGAGCTGCTTCCAGAAGCTGAGAAATGCTGCCAAGGCGAGCAAGGTGGAGTAAAGGGAGCTGCCAGGCAGCATCTGCAAAGCCAGGATGTCTTAGCCAGGGAAGCTTTGGGGAAACAAACAAGGGAAACTGCCCTAGAGAGTGGCCGTGGAGCTCTGGGCTCAGATCTGCTGTCTTCTGTGTGTCTGCTTTGATTTTAAGACAAGACATTTGTTTGCTGAGCTATTGTTTAAATTTCAAATAAGAGTGTGGTGTGCCACATCGTTCAGTCTAGATCACTACAAAAAATGATTTGGGGGATCAGAAAAGAAAATAAATCAAAGCATTTTTTCCTGAAGTTTAATTTCTCCAAGTCCTCCAAGCTAAGTTGTGAATTTAGCTTTCCCAGGGAAAGCAAACTCCTTATGAAATTGGCCCAGAGATAGCAGTTAAATCATGCTTAAATCGCATATGTAAAGAAATTAAGATGTTTAAACAAATGAAAGCTCTGTGTTCTCTATATTTTCTTCTTGATACACTTTCCTTAATAAATGTTCTCATTTTACAAAAACTTTATAGACAAGTGTCAACCTACATCACATTTAAAATCTTCAGGTGATGAGTGCATAACACTAACCTGATGTCTTATTTATCTACTTTTGTGTTCTCAGCCTATTATAAAGGGGTAAAAGTCTTTAAAGGTTACAAGTGCTCAAGTTCTATGATATCAAAACAAAACCTGGACCCACGTGGTTCCATTGGACAAATTCTGAAACCAGGCCAGGCAGAGCATGTCCAGGGGTCTGCCCAGGTTTGAAATTCTGGATTCACTATTCTTAGCTGCGCCACCTTAAGCAAAACTGCCAACTCTTTCTGTGCCTCAGTTTCCTCATCTACAAAATAAGGATATTATTCTTCTGTATCAGTGAGGATTAGGTTCAGTGGCAGGTGACAGAAAATCCAAAACAGTAATTGTAGTAGTTACGTTCAGGTGTCAACTTTGCCAGGTGAAGGCACCTAGTTCTATTGCTGCAGACACAAGTCAATGGCATGTGAAGCTCATCTGTCACTGATTACATCTGCAGTCGGCTAGGAGGCGTGCCTGCTGCAATGAATGATGTTTAATTTAATTGGCTGGATGTTTCATTGAGAGAGCTCAACATGGCACAGCCCAAGCAGCTCAGCATACCTCATCTCAGCACTTGCAGCTCAGCCCAGGCCTTTGGGGTGCCAGGGAAAGTTGTTGGAACCCAGAGGCCTGGAGAGAAGGTTGGCAGAGATCGCCTGTGCCTTCGTGTGGAAGAAAGAACCTCAGTTGAAAGTTAGCTGGCTTTCCTCTGAAGAACTATATGTTTTTAGCTAAATAAATCCCCTTTTATTAAAAGCCAATCCATCTCTGGTGTGTTGCATTCTGGCAGCTTTGGCAGACTAGAACAGTAATGGTGTAATTATTGTAATTATATGCTTCTCTCACATCGGAGGTGCCCAGAGGTGGGTGGTACCAGAGCTGAAGGGGTCTCTGCTTGGCTATGCCGGGAACAGTTCCATGTCTGCACAGATGCTGGAGCTCCAGGCATAGGGCCCATGGTGTTAGGTTCAGGTGTCAACTTGGCCAGGTGATTGTGCCTCGTTCTGTTGCTGTGGACTTGAATCATCAGCATGTGAAACTCATCTATGGCTGATCACATCTGCAGTCAGCTAAGGGGAGAACCTTCCACAAAGAGTGGTTTAATTTAATTAGTGACATTTAATTTAATTAGCTGGAGGCTTAAAAGAGAGAGGTCAGAAGAGAGCTCAACGTAGCACAGCCCTTGCAGCTCAGCATACCTCATCTCAGCCCTCACAGCTCAGCCCAGACTATTGAAGATGCAGAAAGGAATCGCCCTGGGGAAAGCTGTGGGAACCCAGAAGCTGGGAGAGAAGCCAGCACTCGTCATCATGTGCCTTCCCATTGACAGAGAAACTCAGGTGAAAGCTAGCTGCCTTTCCTCTGAAGAACTATAAGTTTTTAACTAAATGAACCCCTTTTTATTAAAATCCAATCCATCACTGGTGTGTTGCATTCTGGCAGCTCTGGAAGACTCAAATGGGGCCTTTTGGCAGCAGGCGGAGGGAAGCGTGAAGAAGCCTGTGTACTTCCTTTCAGGGCCCTTAGCAGAGGTTGCACAATGGGTAGGAACTTGGCCACGCAGCTGCCTCTAGCTGCAAGATGCTCAGCCATGCAGTCTCAGAGTGGAGCCTGGGAGATGTGCAGCGCTCCACACTGCGATGTGTTTCCTTGGGCGATCGCGGGATGCACAGATGCATGGATGCACGGATGCATGGATGTGGGTAAGTCAGGGAGGACAACGTCTGGCCCCCGGCTGGCTGCAGTCAGCAGCAGCTGTTCTCACAAGGCATGCAGGGCTGGAGCTGGCAGCCTGGCATCAGATATTGGGGGCGTCCGGGGGAGAACTCCCTAAGCCAGACACAGCGGACACCTACTCTGTGCGTGCACCCAGGTGAAGTATCTAGACTAGGCACATTCATGGAGACAGAGAGTAGGTTGGAGGAGATGGGCCTGGGGAGAAGGGGAAGGGGAAGGTGTCTGGAAGCTGTTGCCTGACAGGGCCTGAGTTTCTCCCCCCACAGTGGAAGAGTTCTGGAATGGGTGCTGGGAGCACGGCATTGTGAATGGGATTCGTCCCCCTGGTAACGCACTTAGACGTGGTTAAAATGGGGAATTTTCTTCTCAAGTGTCCTTTTCTATTCCTTCTTGTGTCTAATTAGGCCCGGGATTGGGCTGGGGAGAGGGGAAAAGGTGTACTCCTTTAGGCCAGGTAATCTCATTTCACAATAAAAAATGTTTATAAAAAAAAAAAAAAAGAAAGAAAGGAACAGGTTCCCCAGACTGATGTCTGCTGAAGCAGGCTGGAGAAATGGGGAAATTACTATTTCCCAGTATTTAAAGTGCAAGCTGTCTCAGAAATATAATACAACACTCATTTTTTAAACATTTTTTTCTTGTGAAATATAACATATATGCAAAAAAAGCAATAAACTTCCAAATACATTCCAACAAGTAGTTATAGAACAGATTTTAAAGTTTGGTATGGGGTTACAGTTTCATGACTTCATTTTTTCTTCTAGCTGAAGACCAAAAGAATTATCAATATAATGATTCAGCAGTCATACTCCCTTGTTAAATCCTATCTTCTCTGTCACATTCCTCCTCTTTTTTCTTCTTTCATGAAGAATAACATATATACAAAAAGCAATAAATTTCAAAGTACATTGCAACAATTAGTTATACAACAGATTTCAGAGTCTGGTATGGGTTACAATTCCACAATTTTAGGTTTTTACTTCTAGTTGCTCTAAGGTACTGGCGACTAAAAGAAATATCAATATACTGATTCAGCAATCATACTCATTTTTTAAGCCCTGCTTTCTCTGTGTAACTCCACCATCACCTTTGATCTTTCTCCCACTCTTTAGGGGTATTTGGGCTATGCCCATTCTAACTTTTTCATGTTGGAAGGAACTGTCGCTAATGTGGGGTAGGGAGATGGAACCAGCTGATGTTCCTGAGAGGCTGGGCCCTCTGCATTTCAGAATTTTTCTGGTCCAGAGACCCATCTGGGGGTTGTAGGTTTCTGGAAAGTTATCCTAGTACATGGGACCTTTGTGGAATTTTATATATTGCCCTAAGTGTTCTTTAGGATTGGCTGGAATGGTTTTGGTTGGAGGATACAGCATTCATTTTAAAAAGAAGAGAGCTAAGTCACATTTCTGTTTTTGTGACCTGCTCACTGAAGCCACCTTCAGGTGAGAAATCGGCCAGCGTGGGAACAGCTTTGCTGGCCCGTGTCAGGGCCGAGGATGGCTGCCTCTCTGAGCAGTGTGCTCCGAGGAGGGGGGTGCTTCTCCGTAGTCACCCCTCGGAGCCACGAGGGTCTGGAAGCAAACTCCTTGAGTCCTACATGCTGGGTTTAGGTTCTCAGAGATGCTCACTCATGGAAAGAAGAATCCATGAGAAGGGGGAGACAGCGCAAGGGCACAGCAGAGTGGATCGGGTTCACTCCTGCTCCCTGGAACGAGGTGGGGATGGGGAGAAAATGAAGGGGACTGCGGTCCTGGGGTGTGAGCAAAGAACGAGGGTGTCTAGGGTGCTTGGGGGAGGAGAGCATGCCGGGTGGGCCGCAGCATGAAGGGCCGTGCAATTGGAAGAACTGAGCTTCCCCCCACCCCCCTCCAGCCTGCTGCCAGCTGGGGAGACCTCCCCGCATGGGTAGGAGTTGACAGCGCCTGCAGGGACCCCGGAGAGGACCCGATTGTCCACTGTAGGGGGCAGGACCTCTGGGCAGGGGGAGCGATCGCCTGGCTGGGTGCCAGGAATAGCCGGCCCCACGGTGTCTGGTGGACCCGCCAGGTGCCAGGGGCTGCGGGTCGCACGGTCCCCCCAGCACTAGTCGGCTCCCGGCTCCTGAGGTCCAAGAGCAGCCACCTCCCCACACCCCCACCCGCTATGCACACCTTCCAGCCTCGGAGTCCAGGAGCACCCGAGGCTGCTCCTCAGGCCCGCCACCTGCTGGCGACATTTGGTAAGTGCAATCTGGCTAACTCTATATCTGCCTAGGTTTTAATTTATTTTTTTTTGTTTGTTTCTCTTTTGCATGGGCAGGCACCCGGAATCTAACCCGGGTCTCTGGCGTGGCAGGCGAGAACTCTGCCTGCTGAGCTACCGTGGCCTGCCCTTAATTTGTTTTTTTCCTAATATCCTTTTTTCTTTTTTCTAATATATTTTTTCTATATATATGTTTATTAGTAGTAGTATTTTTTATTTTAAAGTATATTATATATTTCTATTGATTATTTTTATTTATTTTACATATTATTTTTCATTCTATTTTATTTCATTTTTTTCTTAAATTTTCTTTCCCTTTAGTGGGTACCAATCTTTCACTCCCAACATATGTTGGGGCGTCTCCTTCTGAATCTGGAGACTATTACTGTTGAGATGTGTTGGTGCTGTTGTTCTTGTTATTGTTTTTCATATTTTTATTATATTCTTATTATCTTTTTTAAATTTGGGGGGGTGCACGGGCAAGGAGTCAAGCCTGGGTGGGCAGCCATTCTACCACTGAAGTACCCGTGCACCCCAGCCTAACTTCCAATAGACTTTCACATAGAATCGTACCCCCTACAAGAGATCTAGACCCTGTTTTTTCAGGAAATAACTGACAAACCAAGTGCAAAATGAAACCTTCAATGCAACAACAAGGAAATATAAAACTTCAGACAAGTGAAGGAAACCAACTTGCAAAATAACCATATTAAGATAATCAAATGCCCCAAACACAGCAGAAAATCACCAAGCACCTGAAGATCCAAGCTGAAATTGTTCCAGTCAGATGATCAAATCAAAACTCCAGTGGGGATGCAGAATATCCAACAACTACTTAAGGATGTGTATAAAGAAATAAAGGCTATCAGGAAGACACTAGAAGAGCATAAAGAAGAATTTGAAAGAGTAAATAGAAAGATGGCAGATCTCACAGAATTAAAAGATACTGCAGGCCTAATTAAAAATATACCAGAGATACGTGATAGCAGATCTGAAGAAACAGAAGGAAGAATAAGTGAGCTAGAAGACAGAACAATTGAACCAGAGTGTGCAAAAGAACAAATGTCAAGAAAGATGGAAAAGATGCAACAGATGGCAAGAAATATGGGGGAAAATTAGGGAAATGACAGACAACAAGAGACACACAAATATGAGCATAATTGGTGTCCCAGAGGGAGAAGAATAAATGGGTTGGACAGTTACTTGAAGACAGAATCAGGGAAAACTTCTCAACCCTTATAAAAAATATAAATGTGCAAATCAGAGAGGCCTGCTCCAAGATACATACTAATCAAACCGTCCAATGTTGAAGAGAAACAGAAAATCCTGAAAGCAGCATGAGAAAAGCGATCTCCTACATGCAAGGGGAAAGGCACATGACTAATTTCGGACTAATCAACAGGTGCCACGGGAACAAGAAGGCAGTGGTGTGATATGTCCAAGAGCCTGAATGAGAAGGGCTTTCAGCCAAGAAGTCTTCATCCAGACAAGTTATCCTTCAAAACTGAGGGAAGTAGGGTGGGCCATGGTGGCTCCATGGCAGAGTTCTTGCCTGCATTACCGGAGACCTGGGTTTGATTCCCAGTACCTGCCCATGTGGAAAAAAAAACTTTTTTTTTTTTGAGGGAGGTATTAAAATCTTCAAAGACAAAGACTGGGAGAACTAGTTAACAAGAGACCTGCCCTACAAGAAATATCTAGGGAAGTCTTATCAGCCGAAAAAAACAGACAGGAGCAGCAGGACTGGAGGGGAGCATGGAGTTGAAGATTACAAGTAACGGTAATTAAAAGGATAAAAAGGGAGAGAAGGGAAAGAATATATACATCTGAAAAAAAAATTAAAGGATAAAGTGATAGAGTCAAGAACTGCTTTTGCAGTAATTACTTTGAATGTTAATGGACGAAATTCACCACTTAAAACATGCAAACTGGAAGAATGTATTTAAATCCTGACCATCTATATGCTGTGTCTCTGTTTTAAGAGACACAGCTTAGACTCAAGGACACAATTAGATTGAAAGTGAAAGGATGGATAAAAGATCTTCTAAACAAGCTGTAACCAAAAGAAAGCAGGAGTAGCTATACTAAAATCAGATAAAATAGACTTTATATGTAAAGACAAAGTCTCTTTCATAAGAGACAAAGAAAGACACTACATATTCATAAAAGGGACAATTTACCAAGAGGAAACAACAATAATAAATGTTTATGCTCCCAGTTAAGGGGTTCATGTACATTTATCCAAAATAATGAGATCAACACTGATAAAACTGAAGGGAGCTATGGATGTTTCGACAGTGACAGTGGGAGACTTCAACACCCCATTCTCCACTACAGACAGAACAAACAGAGGACAAACAAGGAAACAGAGATCCTAGACAATGGGGTAAATGAATTAGACCCAATAGACATATATAGATCATTACACCCCAAACACCAGGATATATATTCCTCTCTAGTGCACATGAAACATTCTCCAGGATAGATCATATGCTGGGACGCAAACTGAGTCTTTATAAACTTAATGAGATTGAAATTGTCCAAAGTACTTTTTCTGACCATAGTGGAAAGAATCTGGAAATTAGTAATCACCAAAAAATCAGACCTTTTGCAAATATACGGAGATTAAACAACACACTCTTAAATAATCAGTGGGTCAGGGAAGAAATTGCTGGAGAAATCAGTAAATATCTGAAGAAGAATGATGATGAGAATACAACATATCAAAACTCATGGGATATGGCAAAGGCAGTGCTGAGAGGGAAATTTATTACACTAAATGCCTATACTAAAAAACAAGAATGACTTTTCTTTTTATTTCTTTTTCTGGAGTGATACAAATGTTCTAAAAAATTATCACGGTGATAAATACACAACTATGTGACGATATTGTGAACCACTGATTGTATACCATGCGTGGAAAGTAAGTGTGTAAAGATTTGTCAATAAAAATATTTTAAAAAACAAGAAAGAACAAAACTTAAGATTTTAACTGCTTACCTAGAAAATTTAGAGAAAAAACAGCAAACTAACCCCTAAAGCAAGTGAAAGAAGATAAATAAAGTTTAAAACAGAAATAAACAAACTGGAGAAAAATGAACAATAGAATGAACCAGCAAAACTAAAAGCCGGTTCTTTGAGAAAATCAATAAAATTGATGAACCCCTTGCTAGACCAACAAAGTAAAAAAGGGAGAGGATGCAAATAAACAAAATCAGAAATGAAAGGGGGGTCGTTACCACAGATTATGACAAAATTTTAAAAATCATAAGAGAATATTGTGAACAATGTATGCCAATAAACTAGACAACTTAGATGAAATGGAAAAATTCCTAGAAACATACAAATTTCCTATTCTGACTCAAGAAGAAATAGAAGATCTCAACAAACCAATTACAAGTAAAGAGATTCAATCATCAATAATTTTCCCATAAAGAAAAGTGCAACAGACAGCTTCACAGGTGAATTGTATTAAATATTCCAAAAAGAACTAACACCAATCCTGCTCAAACTCTTCTGAAAAATTGAGGAAAAAGGAATGCTAACTAACACATTTTATGTAGCTAACATCACTCTAACACTAAAACCAGAAAAAGACGCTACAAGAAAGGAAAACTACAGACCAATCTCCCTAATGAACATAAGTGCAAAAATTCTTAACAATATACTAGCAAATTGAATCCAATAACACATTAAAATAATTATATATCATGACCAAGTAGTGTTTACACCAGGAATGCAAGGGTGATTCAATGCAAGAAAATCAATCAATGTAATACAGCACATTAACAAATTAAAAAGGAAAATCTTATGATCATATTGATGCTGAAAAAGCATTCAATAAAATCCAGCATCCTTTCCTGATAAAAACACTTTAAAAATTAGTAATCAAAAGAAACTTTCTCAATATCATAGAAAGCATATGTGAAAAACACATAGCCAGCATCATACTTAGCGGTGAGAGACTGAAAGCTTTCCCTGTAAGATCAGGAATAAGACAAGGATGCCCACTGTCACCACTATTATTCAACATTGTACTAGAACTCCTAGCTGGAGCAGTTAGATGGAGAAAGAAAGAAAAATGCATCCAATTAGGAAAGGAAGAAGTAAAACTTTCATTATTTGCAGATAATATGATCCTATCCTTAGAAAACCCTAAGTAATCTACAGCAAAGCTACTTGAGCAAGCTCAGCAAAGTAGAGGGATACAATATTAATGTTCAAAAATCAGTAATGTTTCTATACACAAGCAATGACCTGTCTGAGCAGACAATTAAGGGAAAAAATTCCATTCAAAATAGCGACCAAAAGAATCAGGTATCTAGGAATAAGCCTAACCAGGGATGTCAAGAATTTATACACAGAACATTACAAAAAATTGCTGAAAGAAATAAAACATGACCCAAACAGATGGAAAGACATTCTATGCTCATGGATGGGAAGGTTAAATGTTGTTAAGATGTCAATTCTACCCAAACATATCTACAGATTCAATGCAATACCAATCAAAATTCAGAAAAACCTATGTTGAAAAAGTTGGAAAAGCTGGTTATCAAATTTATTTGGAAGGGAAAGAGACTCCCAAATAGCTAAAGATATCCTAAAAAAGGAGAGTGAATTGGAGTGAAGTTTTACGTTACTGGTTCTTACATTTAGGTCTTCAATTGATTTTGAATTAATTTTTGGATAAGGTGTAAGGGAGGGGTCCTCCTTCATTCTTTTGACTATTGATATCCAATTCTCCCATCTCCATTTATTGAAAAGACTATCCTGTTCCAATACAGTGGATTTGGGGGTCTTATCAAAGATTAAGGGTCCATAGATGCGGTGTCAGCACCATGAGGCTTTATAGTAAGCTTTAAGTCAGGAAGTTTAATAGTGACTGCTATTAAACAAACAGACAGCTTCAAATGTTGGAGGGGATGTGGAGAAATAGGAACACTTATTCACTGCTCTGGGGATGTATAATGGTGCAGCCGCTGGGGAAAACATTTTGTCCGTTCCTCAGAAAACTAAATATAGAGTTGCCTTATGACCTGGTAATATCAAAACTCAGTATATATCCGAAAGAGCTGAGAGCAGTGACACAAGCAGACATTTGCACACTGATGTTCATAGTGGCACTATTCACAATTGCCAAAAGATGGAATCCAAGTGCCCATCAACGGACAAGTGGAGAAACAAAATGTGATATATACATATGATGGAATATGCAGCAGTAAGATGAAATGAGGTCCCAAAGCACAGGCCATTCTTACCAGGAAGACAGCAGGAGCACCACAGCACTACTAGGGTAAATAATAGTGGGAGAGTGACAAGCGATTAGGGGGGGTTTTGAGTTGATATTTGGAGAGGCTGTATTTATCAGTTCTTTGTCTCTTTGGACCAGTGAAAACTGTCTAAAATTGAGAATGCTGCTGATGGTACAACCAAATGAAAATACTATAAGACATTGTCTGTTTATTTTGGATATTATCCATGGTGCCCAATCGATGGAGGGAGCTGAAGTGTTCAGTGACCGAGAAGTACAGTGGCGAATGGTGACACATTTATATGATGGAATTTGGTGCAGCTACACAAAGGAGGGACGTCAAGGGGCACACAACAAACTGAATAAACCTTGGGGACAATGTGTTGTGTAAAATAAGCCAGAAACAAAAGATGAAATATGCTAAGGTCTCTCTCAGAAAATGCTTATAAGAAAATGGGAGCCTAGATTGTGAGCCCTTAGAGCAGCCACAGCTGGTCTGACGTTTTAAGTGTATTTCCAGATTCTGAAACACTGAGCTATATGTGTGTCAGTTGGCATTTCCCTGGAACTCTGAGTAGCTCTGGGATACCTAGGTCCCAGAAATGAAGTGCTGCAGCCCTGAGAGTTAGCATAGCTACATACAATAACAGTTGAAGTAACCAAAAAAGAGATTAGGCCTCAATAAAAATTAATACAAAGCCACTCTGGCTTGGTCTAAGGTAAATTAGAATGCAGGGTAAAAGATGATAGTGTATGTCCTCTAGAGCTTTAGTTACTGAATTAGAAACCCAGGAAACCCTGGCTACCCTCTCAACCATTGGGGACTTCCAAGGAAATAACCCAAGCCCTGGATTTTGAGGCTTGCCTTTATGAAACTTATTTCTGTAGGGGAGAAGCTAAGACTACCTACAACGAGGCCTAAGAGTTGCTTCCAGGAAGACTTTCTTGCTCAGATGTGATCTCTCTCTCTCTCTCTCTCTCTCTCCCCAACTCTGCCAAAAGGATCACTGCCCTCCCTCCACCCCACCCCCCGTGGCATAAGCCATCGAGGGGTGAATGTCTCCCTGACAACATGGGGCGTGACTCCCCAGGATGAGTCTGGCCCTGGCACCATAATAAAATAAGACATCAGTGGCCAAGAGAGACCAAATGGAGTGAGAAGGCTATTCTGGAGGCTGCTCTCACAAGCTTCAGTCAGACAGTGCTGATTGCCATGGTTTGCTAACCCCACCCAACATCACTCCTGTTGGCTCTTGAGAACACCCAGGGCTTGGACTGAGGCTCTATAAAGGTTTCATGCACTAGGTTTGCCTTCCTGGAACCTATAATGCCCAGAGGGTTCATAGGTCAGGTAAATCCTGAAATCCAGAGGGACCAGCCTCTCCGGGATTATCAATTAATTACATCCCCCATCCTTTAGTGTCAACACCCCTTCTCAACATGAACAAGTCAGAACGAGCATTGCGTGAAGATCCCTAAGGATTAGGAGAAGGATTAAAGGAGAAGGAGGAGGTATAACAGAGAAAAATGGGATTTAATAAACCAGTATGGCTACTGAATATATTAATATTTATGATATAGTCATATATTAATATATTAATATTCCTTCTGGCCTCAGTGTTTTAGAGCAGCCAAAAGGAAAAAATCTGTGATGGTAGAATGGTAGCCCCTGACAAACTCTGGGATCTGTTCTGTAGCTACTTGTTGAAGATTACTTTGAAAATTATTGTTTTTTTTCTTTCTTTGCTTTGCTTTGTATATATATTATACAATTTTAAAAAGTTAAAAAAAAAAGAGAGAGAGAGAGAGGGTACACATGTGGTTCAGTGGTAGCATGCCTACCTTCATGCGGGAGACCCAGGTTCGATTCCCGGACCAGGCACCCCCCCCCCCGCCCTCCCCCCCAAAAAAAGAATTTATAAGAAGGGAATATTGGAAATGCTCTAACAGAAGCGTGAACATAGCCTAAGGTGAACTTTTATAGGCGTCTCCAAGGCAGTGACTTTGTCTTGTCTTTGTGACTTTGACAAAAACAAATGAGAAAATGATGGAGGCACAGATGAAGTTCTTTCTGGCTGCTCGAAAAGTGACACAAGACTGCTTGGGTGTCAACATCATCGTAAACATCCAAGGCTTGTCGCCCAGGTTAAGAGTTTTGATTTCATGGTATGCAAGAGGAACCACAGGCTATTATAACGTCACCTGGGCTCCCCCAGGCTCTGGGTGGGCTTGTGACGGGTACAATTGGCTCCTCCCTGGTGCTGGGGTGGGGGGCAAGGCGCCCATGTGGGAGTTTCCTGGGGCTGCCCTGTGCCTCTGAGCCACGGTGAATCTCACATCGGCCCCCAAGCTACAGAGAACTGTCTGATGCCGCCACCAGAAACTGAGAGGAGGCACAACAAATGCACATCAAGGCACGGTTTTAGGGGAGCAATCCTGAGTTAAGGCCCTAACACTTTTCAAGTCACCCTGGACCATTTTTAGACAGCTGCAATCGGCCATAATTCTCTTCCTCATATTGAGCTGAAATCACCTCCTTGTAACTTTTATTCACTCTTCCATACTCAGCAGTTAGAATGTTCAAAATGGAAAAGATAAGGCATGGGAGATGTGGTAAAGAGTCTCAACTGTTGGGTTATTCTGTAGAAAATACAGTTTTACTTCAACAAACACTGACTTCAATAAGCCAATGTTAAAATCTACCGTGAAAGTATAAATATCATTATACGATTACCCAAAGAAATATCTGTATCTGTACAATGCAGTTAAAAACTGAGGAGTAATTTCACCGACTGGGGAAATTTATCCAGACCTCAAAATCTAATGTTGACTAATCTGTGTGAACTTCAGACCTTAGAACACACACATACACCCTGGAATTGTGCTTAATTCTGCTGGTAGATTTTGATACCTGCTACCTTTGTATTATGTATCAGAAAGTAAAGGTTTCAAGACATCTTTTTGTTTTCTATGACTGAGAAAGCACCTTCAGATTCCCACAGTCATCAAATTTATTTGATAATCAACAAATCTCTACATTTCCCAATACTTTCCTTTTGTGACTGCTTTACAGTTAGAAAGTTTGAGCATATTCTAGACTCTCAAGCCTGCCCTCGAGTGGGAAGAGCTAAGCTTTCTCCTGCTCGTGTATGTGAAGGTTTAAGGTTTCTTCTATCACAGTAGTTTGCTTACAGGTTAGTGTTCTAGTTTGCTAGCTGTGGGAATGCGATATACCAGAACTGGAACGGCTTTCTAAAAAGGGAATTTAATGAGTTTGAAGTTTACAGTTCTAAGGCCATGGAATTGTCCAAATTAAAGCAAGTCTATAGAAATGTCCAAATTAAGGCACCAGCAAGAGATTACCTTCACTCAAGAAAGGACGATGATGTTCAAGGTTTCGCTCTCAACTGGAAAGGCACGTGGCAAACATGGCGATGCCTGCTAGCTTCCTCTCCAGGCTTCTTCTTTCATGAATTTCTCCCGTCATTCTCAAGCTTTCTCCAAAATGCTTTCTCTTTTAAAGGACTCAAGCAAAGTGATCAAGACTCACCTGGAATGGGTAGAATCACATCTTCTTCTATTCAAAAGTTAAAACCCACAATTAGGTGAGTAACATCTCTGTGGAGACAACCAAAATGAGTTTCCAACCTTTAGTACTGAATAGGGATTAGAAGAAACGGTTGCTCCCACAAAATTGATTAAGTTTAAAACATGGCTTTTCTAGGGTACTTAAATCTTTTCAAACCAGCACAAATGGGATAGGAGGTATCTTTTTTTTTGAGATTTCTAAGATCCCATGCTAACTCATTTTGGTTTTCCTAGCAGGGCTGCTGCAAGGCCTGTATAGCAGTACTCCTTCCAGGACTCCCCTCTTACCTTCCTGTCTGAGCAGCCAGCTGAGATCCTTGTTACAACTAGCTCCTGCTGTTCTCCATTGGCACAAACCAGTCTGTTAAAGCATCCCTGCTGAGATTGTATAATTTCCTGGCCTTGCTAGACTAGAATAGCAAGTAGAGGCATTTTATTATCTCGCATAAGAATTCATGGGTCTGGAGCTTTGTAGCAACAACCCTCAAATAATTACCAAAGGGGAAAAAATGCTGCTTTCCTACCTCACTTCATCCACCCATTCACAGAAAAATTCCAGACAGGTAAATACCTGAACATGAAAACCACACTTGCAATCTATGAGAAAACAAATACAGTTTATGCTATGGCTATGGAAGTATTTCTTAAGAGAGACTTGAAAGTTCATATAAAAATTGATAAAACTGAAATAAAAAGTTAAAAACTGAACATTGAAACACTTAAAAAGCAAACAAAAGAGGGAAAGAAAGGATTTGAAATCTACACAACAGACAAAGGGTTAATAGTTAAGGAAATCACAGTTCTGGGCTAAGCTGCCTGCACCTGCCTCCTTCTCTGGTGAAGTTGGGATCACACCCTAAGCCACAGTCCTCAGCCTTCTGCCACCCCTGCCTCCTTTTCCATCCTGTGCCATTCTGCAGCTGAGGAGATGTCAAGTCTGGTGAAAAGGCCTCATCTTAAACCAGGAACAAGCAGCCCCTGATGATTATCAGAACAGGAATACTGGGGCAAGGCCCTTCCCTGAGTAGATAAAAGCCCCAGTAAAGGTTCGTCTTTCTTCTCCCATGTGAGGTGGTGTCCGGAGCTGCCATCCACCAATGCCGACTGGAGCAGTTTTCAGTCATCCCAGATGACCAGCCGTGATGGGATGCCTTTCCCTGCTCTCTTGGACTCCTTGTGCTGTGTGAGTGACAAAAAGGGGATTTAGCTTTCTGTGCTCTTTATGCTGTGTGTGGAGGTTTGAAGCTGTATATGCCCCAGAAAAGATTATGTTCTTCTAATCCAGACCCATGGGTATAGAGCTGGTGTGGGTGCGACCTTTGATTAGGTTATTTCAGTTGAGATGTGACCCACACTATTCAAGGTGGGTCTTAATCTGTTTATAGGAATCCTTTAAAGAGGATAAAAGACAGAAAAAGAAACCCAGAAAAACTAAGAGGTGAAATTCAGAGGAGCACAGAGAAGCTAAGAGAGACAGAAATTAAAGAGAGTATCATGCAGAAACTCAAGAGAGGAAGCCACTGAAGCCAGAAGTTGGAAGCAATGAAACTGGGGAGAGAAGGACCAGCATATGTGGCCATGCCCTCACTGTCTGACAAAGGAGTCCAAGCTCGCTGGCAGCCAGTCTTCAGAGCCCAGTTATTGTCCTGTTGACGCCTTGAGTTGGACATTCTCACAGCCTCAGAATTGTAAACTTCTAATTTAATAAATCCTCATTGCAAAAGCCAACCCATGTCTGGTATATTGCATTTCACAAGCTTTAGCAAACTAAAACACTGTGCAAATAATAAAGGGATCATTAAAAGTTTTATTATGCTCTGAACTGAGACACACCATGGAGAGATCTCTGAGAAAAAGACAAATAACAGCAAAAAATATTCAAAGGTTAAGTGAGACAACTCAGTCAGGGAACCCCAAATGGACAATAAACACCTGAAAAGCACACCCCTTCCCTGGTCATATAGGAAATGCAAAACTGTGAGATACCATCTTGCCCATCAATTTTGTTTTAAAAGCAGAATTTTAAAACCCTGACAAAAACTAATGGTCAAGAGGAAGAAACAAGAATACTCCAACAATACTGGTAGAGTCTAAATTGTTAAAACTGTGGAGATCAATTTACAAAACACACAAAATTAAAAACATGCATTTTTTTTTATTACCTAGAGACACAAAGACACTCTTGTGTGTGCACACAAGGAATTAGGTGCAAAGAAACAATTTAAAGGAATAAGATCAACCTCAAGAAAATGGGTAAATGAACAGATTTCTATGTATCAATAAGGATACATATAAACATAATACTGAATGAAAATAGTTACAGATAGGTACTATACTTTGACACTGTCTATGTAACTTGAAATACAAACTGTATAATCATCATGGTTATGTATATAAGAAAAGTGGAATAAGGACAGAAAGGATATATTTGTAATGGTGTCTGTTCTAGTTTGCTAGCTACTGGAATGCAATATACCAGAAACAGAATGACTTTTAAAAAGGAGAATTTAATAAGTTGCTAGTTTACAGTTCTAAGGCTGAGAAAATGTCCCAATTAAAACAAGTCTATAGACATGTCCAATTTAAGGCATCCAGGGAAAGATGTCTTGGTTCAAGAAGGCTGATGAAGTTCATGATTTCTCTCTCAAGTGGAAGGGCACATGGTGAACACAGAGTTTCTCTCTCATCTGGAAAGGCACATAGTGAACACGGTCAGGGTTCCTCTCTCATCTGGAAGGACACATGGCATCATCTGCTAGCTTCTTCTCCTGGCCTCCTGTTTCATGAAGCTCCCCGGGAGGCATATTCCTTCTTCATCTCCAAAGGTCGCTGGCTGGTGGACTCTGCTTCTCGTGGCTGTGTTGTTCTCTCCTCTCTCAGAATCTCTTTCATTCTCCAAAATGTTTCCTCTTTTATAGACCCACCTAAATGGGTGGGGACACACCTCTACCTAATCTTGATTAAATCACATCTCTTGATTAAATTACATCTCTGGGGAGATGATCTGATTACAGTCTCAAACATACAATACTGAATAGGGATTAAAAGAAACAGCTGCCTTTACAAAATAGGATTAGGATTAAAACATGGCTTTTCTAGGGTACATACATCATTTCAAACCAGCACAGTGTCTTTCTGTGGGGAAGGAGCAAAGGAAATGGGCCTAGAGAGGGTAACAAAGTGGACTAAAACTTCATCAGGAATATTTATTTTATTAAAAAAAATCTGATATATACATTACAAATTGTTCACATTAGTTAATCCTGGGAGATGGAAACAAAGTGTCATATCACTCTTCTCTGTAGTTTCCAAAGCATTTTCATACATTTTTCAGAGAAAAAGAAATGTTGCCACACTTAGAGTGCTCTAGCATTGCAGTGTACAGAAAAATCAGAGTATGGGAGAGCTGGAACTTACCTTAGGATCAGCTACTCCAACTCGCTTGTTTCTACAGATTGGAAAGTGCAGTAACTTCCTAATGTTACCCAGCCAGCCAGGGAACGGTGGTGAATGGATCCGGGTACTTACAGGATCTGACACTGCATTCCAGACAGACTGGAAGTGAGGCTTAAAGAAGGAATATGATCCTAGGAAAGATCAATGAGAAGGAATTTCCAACACCTTCAACTGTCATTGCCTTCATAGAGCAGAAGTTGCATCTTAGTAAGCGCTTCATAAACATTTCAATGAATAATCCTAAACGAATGCTGGCTCCCCTCTTCCAGTAACAAGTGAAATGAGACTAACAAAGATGAGACACAGGCCATGTGTGCCTGCGTGGGGTGCAAGGCATGTCCAATCCTGGGTGAGGATGCCTTAGCAAATCAGCTAAGACCTGAGGAACCAAGATTGCTGGAAAAAGTGAGGCACAGAGAAGAGAACCCCATACTTTGTGGTTTACTCTTTGGCTTTTGCCAAAGTCTTAAGTTGTTTGAGGTAAAAGGCTACGAGGGTGAAAGCAGGTAAAACCTGAGTGGTGGTTTTAGCACTCTCAAAGGGCTGACATGACAAACAGTGGCGTCCAGAAGTGGCAAGGAGGGGACTCAGAGACAGCCTTGGCTGCTGGCTGGGATCTCCTGAAGCCCCAGCCTTTGGAGAAGGTTGAACGGGAGCCACAGCCATCTTCCAAAGGCCACAACCGGCCTCAAGCAGCTATGTCCCCGACTGGCCTGTGGCTACCTCCGTGGTCCAGCTGTCTGCGGAAGGCAGGGTGAATCCTCTCTGGAGGAAGACAGCATCACATGCTGCCTCTCCATTTTAAAAACACATATCTGACAGTTGACACACACACAAAAAAACAAACCCCAAAACAACAAAAAAGTAACAGACCAAAAGGTGACCCAGATTTAAAAATGGTCAGAAGCAAACTTTAAAATATTATAATTAATATGATTAGAGAATAGACGAAAAGATGGAGAATTTCACCAGACACCTCAGGTATATGAAAAAAAATACAATTTATATAACATAAAAATTAATTAACCAAAATTAAGACCTGAAATTAAGATGAGACAAACCAAAGAGATAATGAATGAACTGTTAGATCAGAAGATGATACAGACTGAGGCTCAGAGAGCAAAAATAATTGAAAATACAGGAAGGAGGATGAGGCATAATGACATGTGGTGGAAAAGGTGAACATATATGCTGAATACCAAAGAAGGATGAAGGACAGAAGGGGAAAGAAGCCATATTTATAGAGAAGAATTTTCTCAAACCAACAAAAGCCATCACATTTAAGCACTGTGAACCCCAAGCATCACAGACAAACACACACACACATGCACACACACATACAAACTACTTAGGCATATCATGGTAAAACTGTTGATAAACAAAGAAAGTGAAAAATATTGAAGCAACCAGAACAAAATGAAAAAAGATAAATTTTCTTCAAAGTAGTAGTAATTATAAGACAAACAGTTCATTTCTCAACAATAATAATGGAAACAGAAGAAAATAGAATGACATCTTTAAAGTGCTGAAAGAGAAATCCTAGCATTCTATAAGCAGTAAAAATCCCCTTCAAAAAAAGAATGGAGGGCGGTCCACAGCGGCTCAGCAGGCAGAGTTCTCGCCTACTGTGCTGGAGACCCAAGTTTGATTCCTGGTACGTGCCCATGCGAAAAAAAAAGAATGGAAAATAAAATATGTCCTAAAAAACATAAACTAGGAGAACTTATTAGCAGCCCCACTCCAAAAGAATTATTCAGGAAAGGGGAAAAGACCTCAGATGGAAACATGGAAATATAGGGTGGAATGAGGAACAGTAGAAATTGTAATTGCTCTAAATTCAGATGGCTATTGAACTGGACAAAATAATGATAATCTCTTACAGAGTGTGAATATAAACCCAACTGTATGTGTCTATGTGTTTGTTTATATCGATGACAACAATAAACGTGGGAAGTAGAAAATGTTCCAATTCAAGTTAGAGTCTATTAAGTCAAAGATACACTAAAATATAGTAATATGATGCATAATTATCATAATAATAGAAGGGGAAATAATATAAAAATATTTGATTAATCCAAATGAGGCAAGAAATGAGAAAACGTGACATAAAATGGGTGAGACAAACAGTAAGATGGTAGATGTGACTCCAAATATATCACTAATTACATTAAATACAATTGGATTACACATTCCAATTTAAAAACTAAAAGGTAATCAAGCTACATTTAAAAGAATTCTATATGCTGCTACAAGAGACAAGACCTGAAAAATAGAAACACAAGAGTTTAATGCAAAAAGAGGAAAAAGATGTTATGGAAACACTAACCAAAAATAACTGATATCGTTTTGCTAATATTATTTAAAATAAATTTTAAGGCAAGAAAAATTGGTAGAGATAATATTGAGGGTTAGTCCATGGTGATAAAGGAATTAACCCACCATGAAGACATAACAATTCTAAATTTATGTCCACCTAACAAGCAATCTTCAAAATATGAAAATAAAAAATGACAGAAATAAACAGATCTACAATTATATTACCTCTCAGGAACTGATAAGATCCAGGTAAGAAGTTAGTAAGAATATAGGAGATCTGACAAAACATGATTAATAAACTTGATAAATAACATAGCACCCAATAATGACAGAATGCTTATTCTTTTTAACTGGACAGGGATCATTTATCAAAACAGATGTCTCAAATATCAAATGACTGAAAAAATCAGAGCAGGTTTAATGATCATTTGGAATTGTGCAATTTTTAAAAATAACTAGAAAGCCCCCAAATGTCTGGAAATTAAGCAACTCACAGGTTAGAAAGAATAAAGAACAAAAAGGAAATTAGAAAGAAATAAAGAAAAAAAGCAACTTAGACATTTTGAAACGAATAATGAAAATATGCCATCTAAGTTTAAAATGTAAATAGAAAACAAGAAAGGTTTCAAAAATCAGTGATCTAAATGACCACCTCAAGAAGTCAGGAAATGTGCAGCAAACCAAATCCAAAAGAATGGAAGAAAATAATAAATAACATAATGAAATATAATTATTTGAGCCTTGAACCTAACATTTTTTTTTACATGTAAATAAAGTGTTTTTGATGCTATGCTGAGTTGGAGCTATGTAACCCAGAACATGTTCTTAATCTCAGCCCACTTCTATGGGTGTAAAGTCACTATAAATAGAAACTTTTCATTAAGGTGTGGACCCACTGAGTCAGAATGGGTCTTAATACTATTATCGGTGTCCTTTTATAAGCAGCATGAATTCAGACACACAGAGAGAAAGCCCTGGGAAAAAGCTGGAAATCAACAGAACCCAGAGGAGCCAAGAGAGGCCACCAGCTGCACTGCCATACGGCAGAAAAGCCAGGGCCAAGCTCCGGAATGTCACAGTCTTCTGGAAAAAAGCATCATTCGCTGACACCTCAATTTTGGACTTCTCCTAGTCTTGAAATTGTGAGCCAATAAATTCCCATTGTTTAATCTAACCCATTACATGGCCTTTGTTTTAGCAGCTAGGAAACTAAACCAGATGGTTTTAATAATCCATTGACTTTTCTAGGAATCCACCTACAATATAAACCCATGGAAGAGTGTACTTTACTTTTATTCAGAATTTAGCAAGAGTCATGCATCATTTCAGAAAATCATTATCACCTGCAGCAAAACTATTCATTTGTGATTGCATTGTCAATGATTCTTCATATTGGAGAAGTAGCTACTTCATTTAATTTTTTCACAATATAGTACCTTAGCATTTACATATTGAAATACTTATTAGAAATCACTTTCCTTTTATTTCTATTTTCTATTGTAAGGGAGTTCTAGATAGTCCACAGGAATAATATATTAAATAAATGTAAGGTTATGTTTGTAGATGTTAAATACTTTTGATTTCAGAATAAAGAATTACAAAATTTTTTATAAAAACAGAATATTGTCTCTATCAAGGTTGAGAACTGAATTCAATGATTCTTAAGGTCCCTCTCATCTATAACATTCTGAGTATTTAAGTACCCATTATTTCTAAGAATAGGCTTGATACACTTTGCAACAAGTGTATGGCAAGTAACACATCACAGTAAATGAAACACAGGAATGGGCACATGCTCATGGAAAATTCTCGGGTCTTACCATGTTCCCCATCATCCAGAAGCAGCTGGTTGACAGAACAGTGGAATGGCCTTTTGAAGACCCAATTATGGTGCCAACTGGGTGACCATACCTTGAAGGGCTGGGGCAATGTTCTCCAGGAGGCTGTGTATGTTCTGAATCAGCGTCCACTTTATGATGCTTTTTCTCTCATAGCCAGGATGCATGTCCAGGAATCAAGGGGTGGAAATGGGAGTGACACCACTCACTATTACCCCTGATGAGCCACTATAAAACATTTGCTTCCCTTCCTTGCAACCTTAAGCTCTGCTGTTCTATAGGTTTTACTTCGCAAAAGGTAGAATGCTTCCACCAGGAAACACGATTCCACTGAACTGGAAGTTAAGACTGCCACTTGGCCATTTTGGACTCTTCATGCCTCTGAATCAACAGGCAAGGAAGGGAATTACTATATTGGCTGATGTGACTGATCCTGACTATCAGGAGGAAATAGGACTGCAAATACACAATGGACACAAAGAAGAGTTTTCCTGGAATACAGGAGATCCCCTAGGGTGTCTCTTAGTAGTACCATGTCCTGTGATTAAAGTCAATGGAAAACCGCAACAACCTAATTCACACAGGACTACCAATGGCCCAGAAAGTTCAGAAATGAAGGTTTGTTTAGTTTACCCCATGAGGCACCACAGCCAGCTGAGGTGCTTGCTGAGGGTAAAGGGAACATGGAATGGGTAATGGTGAAGGCAGTAATAAATACGAGCTACATCACATAACCAGTTATAGAAACAAGGACTGGTAATGGTTATGGAAATCCCTTGCTTTGTTATAAATGTTTATATATATATATATATACATAAAGCAGATCTTTGTTTTCTTCCCTTCCCTATCTTATCTCCTTATATAAGTTGTACTGACTTTATGTCATGGTATTTAAGTTAGACGATAATAAGTTTTAGAATCACTATTACCCAAGGACTCACATCCTCTTCTGGGAAAAGGTTGCATGCATATCCCACTGTACACAGGAAAGTTAAATTATGTTAGACAAAAGTATGATATTGTTTTTATTTAGAGATGAGTATGTTTTAAGGAGATGTAAATGGATGCCAAATTGACAAGCAATGGACAGTGATGGTTAATTGCACATCTCAACTTGGCTGGATTATGTTGTCCATAACCTTGTTCAGTTAAGCAAATCCTGGCCTGTTGGTTACCAGAGGGTATTTCGTGGATTTAAACCATCAGGCTAATTGCATCTACAATCAACAAAGGAGATTGCCTAGGGCAATCAGGGTAGTCGTATCCAATGCTGAAGGCCTTAAAGGGAGAGGTGATGATTTCAGCAGTCAAAAAGAATTCCATCTCTACTTGGCCAACCAGCTTTTCCTAGGGAATTCCTCAAAAATCTTCCTCAGAGTTCCCATCTTGTGGCCTGCCCTGCGGAATCTGGACTTGCCAATAGCCTGAGTCATGTGAGCCAATTCCTATAATGAATCTCTTAATATTTACATACATGTATATACCTCCTCTCATTTATTTATTTATTTTTCTGGAGATCCCTGACTAACACACCCCCCAAATTAGGTACCATGAATACCATTATTTATATGAGGAAACAAATTCTAAGTTTATATATCTAGGAAGTATAGAAGTGGTCTGACTCTCAAACTCGTTTTCACTCATGTATGTAAGGAGTGGGGTTATGCCAGTGGCTACATTCACCTTTATAAGAGATCCCTGCCAGGCACTGCAGAAGGAGGAGAGATGGAGCATAAACACAGCAGGTAACTTTTTAAAGCCAGGACCAATTAATCATGTAAGGCAGTTATAATGAATGACACATTTACAAATATATCATCAGAATGAGTTCCAAGCTAGGCAAAGTTCACCAAATTTTATTTCCAGTGTTTAATTGGGTATGCACACAGGCATGACACAGGTTTGGATTCATTAAGCCCTCATGCATAATTATATTCTTCTCAGTAAAGAAACCAGTTCCATCCAGGATCCACTATCTACACACCTATGTTACAACATTTATATCAAATCTGGTATCTGAAGAAAAGATACACATATAATATGTTCATTTAAGTTATGTTATGTTACAGAAAGATTAAAAATTCAAGTCACACAAAACTCAAAAACTGTATTAAAAGTTTGAATATAAAACTCAGAGATCCACCGGAATGACTAAAGAATGGAAGTTGTGTATCCACCTGTGTTAAAACTGGTAAATGTAATTGACATTTGTTTCCAATAAAACGCATTCATTTATTCGTTGTAAGTCATCTAATTTTAACAATATGGCACCCTAAAAACCAAATGCATTTGTATGATGAGGCACTTTTTGTTAGTGATGAAACCAAAAGAACAGATACGCTGTGCTAATGCCAGCTATTTTCTTCAGTAATCATGGAAATACGCTATCTAGTCAGTTGCAACAAATGCCTTGTCGACCTGTGTACAACTGTCCAATATATTTTTAAATATCTATATATTTATATATGTTCTTCTGGCTGTAGTAGTGCACTGTAAAGCTATTCCACAGTGCAAAATGATGAAACCAGCCCAAATGAAGGCTGCATAATAATTCTGGTACAAGAAAATATTTACAGAGTTACTGGAACGTGTAACAGTGGCTTCTTATTTGCTAGTGTGGACAAAACCCCAGTTTAAAGACAGGGATGAGACTGTGCTTTATTGCCTGGGGTTTCAGGCAGTTTATGGGGTTGGGCATCTGCTGCAGAACTAGCATTTTGGCTCATGTTCTGGAAGCTTTCTCCATTTATTTGGTCAGGTGACTGTGGTGGTTTGGAAAGAAGGGGCCTACTCGTTGAAGCCAAGGTATCGGATGGGAAGGACAGAGCTGGGTCGGCCATGGATAATTCTAACAAGCCAGTGCCCTCAGCTCGGGGGTCTCCGGTCCTTCCACCATCACAGGGACCTGCACGTAAGCGTTCCCTCGCAAGCCAGTCTGAGATTGACAGGTCCTGGGCAGAGCATTTTGGCTTTAACCGATTCACAGCTGAAAGTTCAGATTCCCTCTCCCCGCTCTGCTCGTGCATTTTCCAAAAATTCAAAACACTTATTTCAGCAGCATCTCTGTGTCCTCCTAGCGTGTGCCTGCGTTTGATGTTTTTCCTTTTAGCAGTCTCAACACTAGGTTTTTGACTTCCTATCCCAAACATGTCATCTGCGGGCGCCTTGGGACGCAGTTTTAATCGATCTGCTATTTTCATTTTCCAAGTGGGTTCCTGTTTTTCCGATTCACTCCTGGCTGGTGTTAGTAAACTCCCTGTTGATTTGCCTTTCTTCATGACATCAAGTACTTTTGTTATTGCAGGCGTGTCCTTTTCACTCTTAGACTCTCCTAGGCTTCCACTGTCTGACCTGAATCTGGCAGATTTTTTTCTGGATAGTGTATCACACTCGATCAGCTTATGTGAACTGAAGGGTGGTCTCCGGCTGTCTAAGCTTGACGTTAAACTTCCCTCAGAACAACTTACTTCACTTCCTTCAGAATTTCTCCGGCTGTTCTTAGTAACTTCTGGGGGTTTTCCTCTGAAAAGCCTCTCTGAAACCAAAGCTGTGGGAAACACAGGAAAATCGCTCTCACTGTCAGTCTCCACAGGCCGCCCCTCGCTGACCAGCTCACTTCTCTCATCATCAGCCTCCTCTCCCTTACTCTCTGCCATGGACTGCACCTCTGGGCTGAGCCGACTGGCCTCGAGACCGGTAGAGCAGGTTGCCGATGACGTTGTTGAATAGTCTGAGGCAATGGTGCTGACTGTGGCCAAGAACTCACCGTGCGTCGTTTCTGGACTGCTTGACTTCTTAGGGGGAAACCTGGCCAGAGAAGCTGGCGAAGATGTGCTGAGCAAAGAGATGCAGTCCAATCCCGTCTCTTCAAAATGGGAAGCCTTTGGTGTAAGAAGCGATTTAGACCCCTCTTTGAGCACGGTGAAGCGGCAGCTGAGGGTGGGAGACTTGCCCAGCTTTGAGTTGTGTGGTGGAGAGGGTTCTTCAGACGGCGAGCTCTCTTTTCGGCGGAACACCTTCTCATCTTTGGCCATGCTGGTGTCTTTTTTAGCACTAGTTTCTTTTGAAATGAGGATTCTCTGTCTCCTGCTCAACACCTCACTCTCTCTTTTGGACTCTTCTTTAATATCGTTGTGATCCTGTTCGGCATTTTCCTTCTTAAAAAATACATTGTCCAACTCGTCTTCTGAGCTGCTAGGTTGCGCTTTGTCTTTTGGCTTTTTCCTCTTTCGACTGGCGGCTGCAAAGATGGACGATACAAGCAACTCCTTGCTATACTGGTCCTTTCCAGATCCCCAAGAGCCCTGGAAAGCAATCGGAGAAGCAAGACTTTGAACAGAAGAACAGTATGAGTTCATTTTCTGAAAAGACTTTCCCCAAATACTTCTTTTTGAATGAACTCTACTAAAACCTGAAAAGCACTAACAGTGTGTAATCAGGTTTTTGTTTGTTTTTTATATGTACCTGAGAGACTCTTTCAGCTTGTCCCATCCCTTGCCCGGTGATATTAGGAAGGCACCATCCACCTGGATCTGTCTTTCAGGGAGATATTTTACGCTTAATGGCACCTAACTCTCCTGACTCGTTTCTTTCTCTGGATTTCCTGACTCTCCCTGCTTTTGCAGTGCTCAGGCATTTTTCAGGTTCTTTCAGCTGGATCACTGGTTTAAGAGCTAAACCGTATCCTGACACAGGTGAATATAAAATCCAGGCAAAGGCTACTAAAATTTTATGACTGACTTCAAACTTCTGACTCCAGACACTCCAGGCACTGTATCAGAGACGGTCACACATACAAGGGAACTCTTCGGGCTTCCCTTCCAGCCAGGCTGGACCCTGAGGGAGCTGCCTTAGGTAAGGCAGGTAGGTAATATCTTCATTTATCTTAGGGCAACAACAGAATGAGAAAACTAATAGTATAAAAGGTCAATGGAAGGATCTGAAATCCTCACCAAAGTTGTGATGGAGGCAGTGAGTTGCGTTGATGTTCTATAAAAGATTCTTAATTGTAATTACCCAGTGAATTTGCTCAGAATGCCTGATGCTAAGTAAACAGTGGGGCAGTGGTCAACAAATACAGGTTGACTACAATCATTTAAAGCAAGTGGCCAGCCAGGAAGTATGCTGAGTCATAGAAGCTGAAAGTATGTATCTCTAGTGCCATGAAAATCTTAGGAAAGATAAAACTGCCAAATTTTCAAAACTTATGCTGGGGTACTGAAAAGGACCCACCAAAATAAAACCAAAGATTAATAGAACTTTGTTTTTTAAAAGTTATAAAGGATTTCCTAATTATCCAGTACATTCATAACATGTATTCACATTTTACCACATTCTGCTAAAGACTGTTGGGGCAATGAAGGTTGTGACTGGGCTCTGAATGAGAAGACTGGATGGTCCTTTTTATTTACATGAAAAGCAATTAGGCTGTATTATCTTTAAGTCATTAAAGATCTCCTTAAAATTCTATGGTTCTGTGATCACTTAAGTGTCGGGCAAATTTTGTTTATTTTATAATTGAGAAACTGTTATGAATAGTTACACCATTTGGCTAACCATTATGTGACAGGCTTGGCAAAACCCCACCATAACTATACGAAGAGATTGCTGGAGAAATGGGTAAATGACACACATCTAATGCGAGGTAAGGCTGGGGCTTCAGACAACTCTGTCTGGTTTAAGATTATTTTTTCTGACAAAAGAGGCTGCGAAACTGTCCTAGATTAAAGAAGTCTAAGGACATATGACAACTAAATGCAAGGAGTAAGCTTTGACTGGATCCAGTAAAGGGAAATAAAAGACAGATAAAGAATATTACTGGGACAACTGGGGAAATGTGTATAAAAACTGCTTGCTAGGTAATAAAGCATTGTGTATTGAAGTTAAATGTCCTGCATATGATGATTATAACTGTGACTATACAGGAGAATGTCCTTGCTCTAGGAGATTTGCGCTGAAGTATTTACGGGTGAAGCATTATGATGTCTACAAGTAACTCTCAAATGATTCAGAAGAAGAATTAGATATTTTTGTATATCAAAATTTACCTACTGATGTATCTAGTTAAAGGGTTTGGGTACGAACTCTATTATTCTAGCAACCTTTCTGTAGGTTTACAGCTTTCAAAATAAGTAAATTGGAACAAAAGGACATTGGCTAGCACAATGTAAATGACAGTGATATAATGATAAAATTAAAATACTTCGCAGCATTTTCTACAACAATTATAATTTAATCATTTATGATCCATTTAAGTGTTTGAACCTGAGACATAAAATTCATGTCTCATTTCCAAACATAAACATCGTTTTCTGAAATTTATTGACACTCCTAGTTGCTACTGCTTCATCAGAGAATACCTGGTTAAACTGAATTATTAAACAATTTTCCAAGAACTACGGGAACTTTCTAAAAACTGTTGGGAAGAGTTGCCCAATTTGGTGTTACTGTCAGTGGAACATACATTATGATAAAACATGGATAACAAAGTTAGCCATTTTGCTGAAATAAAGGCAAGACATTTTATATAAAAATGCATTAATAATAACTAATCTGTAGTACTACTTAAATATTTAAGGATGAAATGATAGGATGTTTGGGATTTGCTTCAAAATAGGCCCAGGAGGAGGGAGTGGATGGAGGTACACAGGAAACAGGGCTGGCTATGTGCTGATAAAGCTGAAGACAGATGATAGTTATGTGGAGTTCATTAAATTAGTCTCTCTACTTTTGTATTTGCTAAAATGTTATTTGTATATAAAAATGAGAAAAAAAGGCTAGTTCTTTGTATAATAACTAGAAACCCAACATTCCAGCTCACAACCCACTATTATTCTGTAACATTCTATTTAAGAACTATTCTTTTCCCGTTATTATATTGTATTGCTCTGTCTTGTCAGACATAGGCAGTTACTGGCATCTATACATTGGTCAAAACAATCCGCCCAATGGTACCCCCCCACCCCCCAAAATTTTCAACATTGTGCTAAGTAATTTACCTTAGATTTTGCTGAGTCACTAGTAGCTGAATCTGTGAGAAGTTAAATAAAACATGTTCAGAATTAGCCAGTCTTTACTGCTTTCAACAAACAATGCAAAACTTATGGAGGAGACAGGCACAGAACAAAATGGGAAAGCAGAACTCAAACAAAACCATCGAACACAGTGGATAGTCAGAGCTCAACAGAGGGGCAGCCGCACCACAGAAAGCCACCGGCATGAAGGGGTGCTGTGAGTTTGTAGGCAGAACCAGCTCAATGAGAGGAATGGCAAGGAGCCCTGGCTAAACAGAAAGCTAGTGCTGACTCAGTGGTCTAAATAGTAAATCTTGCAATAAAGAAGCTCGGAAACCTTCTACGAGTTGTACTTATGTACCACATCCTGTATCTGAAACTGATACACAATGTAGAACTTGGAAGATTGTTGGTTGCCTAGTTACAAATTGAGACACTCAGTGTATTTATGTTGATTTTTGTCAGACTGTTAAACTTAGTTCCTTCAATTTTCACAGACAGCATATACTGTATGCATGTGGATGGGCACAAGTTCACCCTGCTTCCAGGTCACTTTGATTTTATATCAGATAATGCTGATTGTTGTGCTTTGGACCCCATTTTGTATTAGGGATCCTTTTGGCCACTTTGGTTAAACTGCTACCAGTTTTGTAAGTATCTATTAACGAATGCTATTATGGAAATGGAAAAATGGAGACCATCATTTTACTGTCTGGCAAAAACTCAGGTTATACAATTACAAAGAGGGTAGGAAGGGGCTAGCCCTATTCAGGATGATACCAATTTTGAAATTTCATGGTTCGAGACGTTAGGGAAATTGATTTTCAAAATGACTGGGCTGAGCCCCTGCCACGCCCCTTTTTGACACATGGCTAAATGCTTTATGACTTTAAGAACTGGTAGACCATACCATGCTATTTCTCCTCAGGGTCTGCTTCAGAAATAACAAGAAACAGCAGAAAAACTTTTAAGAAAGTAGTATTGATCTGTTGACAATAATCGTGAGAGAGAGTTTACACCACAGATCAACCATCTTTGCGTTTACAAGAATCGGGGGTTTCTGCAGACCAGACAGCTACAGTGCGGGCAACAGTCCTCCTTCTTCCTACAGTTCCAGCTGCCCATCAGGGACACCACGGAGTCCACCAGCGACATTACCGCGTGGAAGACTCCTCCCACTTCGCCTGTTTCAACATCAGTATAGATATGCCTGTGTCAGCAAGTGCTGAAAAAACCCTTTAGGACTAAAACAAGAACTAGAGACAAAGGGAGAACATTGTATAAATCAACATGCCAGATTAGTGCAACAGTTTGGCAGGAGAGACTCATCAAAAGAGCCCATGAAAACCGTACTTCACCAAAGCATTAGAGCAGCAATCGGGAACAGAAGAAAATAAATGACTAATTGGTTGACAGTTTTATTGAGACACCTATGGGGACCAACAATATACTGCATTTATGAAAATGGTGCCCAATAGCAGTTCAACAGGTTTAACTTACTGCTTCTAAAAACAACTTTGACTCAGAAAGAACTATTAATACATTCTAGGTCAGATTTTCTGCTATCAAGGCAGCTGCATATTCGGTATCATAGGTCTGTTTTACCTTATGAAAACTACTACATGGAAACTGTGAATTAAAAAAAAAAGAACCAAACAGTGATTTGCATGCTTGTTTCCCTCCTATTTCCATTCCAAAAGGCATTACAACTTCATGCACTGCCAATGGTATTAGAGTCACTGGAAGATAATTAAGGTCCATGAAAAAAGGAAGATTTTATTAGTAGAAAGGAAAAAAAAGAAAAAATCCTAGCGAATTGTTACTTATGATTGATTTAGCCTTTCATGTCATAAGAATTTTGCTTTTAACCTAGATATCAAGACTTCCCAGGCAAGCATTACCTGATACTTCTCCAGGGGAGGCTCCTGTCCTTCCAATGTTAGTGAGTAAATGATCTATGTTTGGCACTGGCTGTGAGTCTACTGGGTTTTCCTCCTGCACCGTTGTCTACAGTTAATAAACAAAGAGCTCTTCATCATCTCTTCAAAGACACTTTCTTTAAAATTCAACAACATTTAGCAAAAGACACATTACTGAGCAGAGCACATGGGCTTCATATTTTCTACACTGTTTGCATATAATTAACTGTAAAATAAGCACCGACTTTGTAGTCCCATTAAATAAAATACTGAGGTATTCTAGACCAGCTTCCAGGGTGCGAAACTGACAACACAAAGAGGGAAGGTGGCCCTGTTGTGGCATCAGGATCTTGTGGCCCAAATGAAAATAACAGAGAACAAGTGCTGATGGACGATACTTACAAGAGGTTCTTCAGCACCTTCTTCTGTGAAAAACCAGTCATGCTAAAATTTAAAATAAAAAAGGGGAAAAGACAAATTAAATAACCCCCTAAACATTCATACACCTTGGAGGATAGTACAGAAAAAAGGAAATTTTCTTAGAAAAAAAAATTACAACTCCGTCCTACCAAATACCCGCTGCTCATGACAACGAACTTCCTGGCACCGTAAGCCCTGGACTTACGTGCTGGATGAGTGTCTCCACAATTTTGTACTGGTCGGGCATGTGGGTGACCATGTGCGTCATGTTATCTTCTGATGTCCTCACAAGGGTTGGACCAAAAACGATGGCTAGGTTCCTTGGCTCCATCTGAAATAGGGATGAGATGGGAGACTATCAGATTTTCTTTTCTTAAGGAAGTAGGCTTACATTCCCCTTGGAAGTGCTTGGCATCCTCTTTCTGCAAGGTTCTTTTCATGAAGAAGAATTCAAGGAACCATGGCTGATTGATGAAGGAAACAAAAATGCATCCTTCTGATTGAGATTTCCACAAGCAAGTTTATATATAATTTATTTTTCCTGCTTTAATGACCATGTGTGATGCTTAAGTGGCATTCATTTTTCTTCCAAGAAGTCTTTGAGGGTAGCAGCTGCTTTGGTTCAAAAATAGAGTTACCAGAGCTGGATTAATGAACAAAAATTTTTAACTCACTAAAACAAAACAAAAAAACCACTCACTAAATAAGAGGGAGACCTCCTCACCCCCTTAAAAACTGAAAAATGGACTTAGTGCTTAAAGATACACACAAGGTTCCAAATTCGCCTTGGTAGTACATCGCAACCACCAATATAAAAACCCGAAGTCTGGACATACTCTTTTTTTGGGTATGCTGTATCGTGAGGTCACATTTCATTATTTTCCATGTGATAATCCTGTTATTGCAGCACCATTTGCTCAACTTTTGTTTGGGTGGTTGGTTTTTGTTTGGTTTTTTGCTTGTTTGTTTATTTTTTGGGGGAAGTACATGAACCTGGGTCTCCCGTATGGCAGGCGAGAATTCTACCACTGGACTATCCTTGTACCCCCTGGATATATTCTTTTTGAATCATTTGCTGTATCAACCAAATATCACAAAGCTCTTTATTTAGTCTTGTATTTAATCTAAATGCCTCAATATTATATATATTTATATGTCTGTACATTTGTTTCAATGATATTTTGTATTTGTTGTTTAATTATACAACTAACAAAAGCATGGGTTTTTTTCGTTTTCTTTGATTTTTTTATAGTGTCTAGTGTAAGATTTTGAGCCTAGGATCTAATTAAAATGTTGAGTAACTTTGCTATAACCAATCCTAAAAACAAAGCAGGGGGTAAAATCACTGTGCAACTGAAGCCAAACTGAAAACCCAAACTGATAAAAAAAATAGTGTTTAGGGGGCCACACGGCTGTAGTGTTTTGTGAGAGGCACACATACTCACACACATATTCACACACACACACTACATACATACATACACTCTTTCTCTTGACTTCTTTTGTAGCCTCATCACTGTTGAGGAAACTGACATCTGAAAGAAATGAGAACTCGGCAGGTGATGTCTCCATTTGAGGGTGACAGGGGCTGACACTCTTCTCATCACCCAGCTTCATGACAACTGTGGGCAACTGTCTTGTGGAGCATGCCCAGCCACAGAACTGACCAGAACAAACTCATCTTCTCTACCAACAACCTTATAAGCAGGAGTCACCCTTAGAAAAGGGCATTAGCTGTATTCCAGAACTGTGTTCTCTCTTTTTTTCTTCTCTAGAAAACAAAGTAATTCTGCTTATGTGCATTAGGAAGTAATGCCTGGGGCGGGTCATGTGGCTCAGTGGCAGAATTCTCCTGCCAGAAACTCGGCTTCGATTTTTTTTTTTTTTTGCATGCCCACGCAAAAAAAAAAAAAAAAGAGTAATGCCTGAAAGTTAAAAAACCCAACATTTTGCAACCTCTATGATATAATGGATTTAAGCAACAGTCATTGATGAAAACAGTAAAAAGTTAGCACTAAGATGAGTCAACTAGATACAAGTGGACCCTGTTCAGATCATGATTTAAATGAACAATTGTAAAAACACATTTTTTTAACCAATCAGGAAAAATCGAACATGAATTGGGTAGGTAATTAAGTATTAGGTATTAAGTAATAAGGAAGAACAGCGTATCTGACAATGCTTGGTAGAGATAATGTGGTGATGATAACAAAAAAAGAGGATTTATCTGTTTAAAACCAAAACAAAACAAAACAAAAAGTAAAATGTCTGCTGTTTTTCACTGGATATTGCCATTTGGTTTGACTACTGTATCATGTATGTATGTCACCTCTTCACAAAACTGATATGAAGTTGAAAAATAACAGAACTAAAATCAAACCAGACTGTGATGGTCTGAAGCTGTTATCTCAGAAAAGACCATGTTCTTATAATCCATTCTGTATAGACCTATTGTAGGTGGGATCTTTTGGTTAGCTTATTTCTATTGAGATGTGATTCAAGGTGGGTCTCAATCCTCTACACAAGTCCTTTATGAAAGGATAGAAAGCAGCAAAAGCAGAGAGAGACAAACACTCAGAGAAGTCTGAAGAGAGCTCAGAGAGAAAAGCTCTGTAGATGCTAAACGAGGACCAACAGAAGCTCAGAGAGGAGGCCACGGGGATCAGGAAACAAAAGCAATGAGATCTGGGAGCGAAGGACCAGCAGATGCTAGCCATGTGCCTTGCTCTCTGACAGAGGAACCCTGGATGCCAGCAGCCTGTCTTCAGAGAAGGTATTTTCCTCTTGATGCCTTAATTGGGACATTTTCATGACCTTAAAACTGTAAATTTGCAAGCTAATAAATGCCCATTGTAAAAGTCAACCCATTTTCTGGCACACTGCATTATAGCAGTTTTAACAAATCAGAACACTCACTTTTTTTATTTTGCTTACTGGTCAAAAGAAAAAAGGAAACAGCTTTTAAAAATTGTGGCAACTGCCTCCCCACTACATGGACATGACATCCAGGGGTAAAAGTCTCCCTGGTGACAAGGGAGATGACTCCCAGGGATGAATCCAGACCTGGCACCGTGGGATCAATAATTCCTTCCTGACCAAAAGGGGGAAAAGAAGTATAATTAATAAAGTATCAGTGGCAGAGAGAGTTCAGATAGAGTTGAGAGGCTACTCTAGAGGTTGCTCTTATGCAAGTTTCAGTTTGACCTTGCGACCTATCTATAACCTGCTAACCCCCAACCAGGACCATTCCAGCCAATCCTAAAGAACACCTAGGGCAATATGTAATAAGATTCCATAAGGGTTGCATGTACTAGAGTAACTTTTCAGAAACCTACAACCTCCGGCTGTATCCCTGGTCCAGATGAGTCTTGATACCTAGCCCAGCCTCTCCAGAACATCAGATAGTTCCATCTCCCTACCCCATATTAGTGACAGACCCTTCCAATATCAAAAATTAAGAATTGCCATAGCCCAAACACCCCTTAAGAGAGGGATGGAAATATCAAAGGTGATGGTGAAGTTATACAGAGAAGGAAGGTTTTAACAAATGAATATGAATGTTGAATCATTAAACTGATATCTCTTTTAGTCTCCAGTAGTTTAGAACAGTTAGAAGTAAAAACTTAAAATTGTGAAATTGTAACCCAGAATGCTGAAATATGTTCTACAACTAATTGTGGTACTGTGCTTTGAAATTTATAGTTTTTGTATAGATGTTATTTTTCACAAAAAAAAGAAGGAAAAAAGTCTACTGTGATGATAAAAAAATATTTATTCCTTCTGGCCTCCTATATTCTGGAGCAGCTAGAAGGAAAAATATGAGAGGATCATATGATAGCCCATGACAAACTCTGGGATCTGTCCTGTAACTACTTGTTGAACAGTGCTCTGAAAAGTATTGTTTTTTTATTTCTTTGCTTTGTATATATGTTATACTATACAATAAAAAAAGTTAAAAATCTAAATAAAAACAAAAAAAACAAAACAAAAGTACCTCACATGTCTTCTCCATTCTCCACTATTTAAAGGAGAATCTGGTAAGTATGTGAGTGGAACATCTTAGAATTTATGTGCGAAGGATTTAATTGTATCTTTCTCCCTCGTTCCCAGCTTCTCGTCTTTCTAGACATGTCTAAAACTCCTCTATTGTTCTGTTCCCCAACCCAGAGCTTTAGATTACACCTTTTACCTTTTTGTATAAACGTGAGTGGGAAAATTGAAGTGATAGTAGTAGGCAAGTTATATATCCTGTCCATTTCTATAGGGATAAGAGGTTAAAGATGATCATGAAGATTTGTTATTGAAATCAGAAACTTAATAAGAAGGCACAAATGAGCTTCTAACAAGATGTTATATTTTCAGGTATTCAATTTTAATGCAAGTTTTCTAAAGTCTCAATTTTTTAAAATATGACCTGAAGACTATATTTACCTTAGACGATAAAAATTGTTATTTAATTACTGAGAAAGGAGAGTTACTTTTTTGTGGGATTATTATTAGCACATTTTCAACTGTTGCTGAAAAATAAAAAGTACCAAAAAACTCAATACCATAAGAAATTGTAGTATGATAATGAAAATGTTCTTCAAATTTATTATATAAGATTATATTTGAATATTGTGCCTGCTTTACTAAATTCTTCTGAATAATTAGGTTTTAGAAGCCTCTCCTATCCCCTCTAGTTAATCTTTTACTCTATCTTGCTTGTTTTGTGTTTCCAATGCCTTGAGGATGTAACTTTAACTCTTTGTGATTTATCTTTTCTATTTTGTAAAGGGAGATAAAATCTCATTTTTTAATAGGTAAAAAAAAATGTGGTAATTGGTATTTTGGAATTTTTTGCTTTCAAGAGTGACCTTGAGAGGGTCTGATCAGCAGTTTGATGAATTTTAGAGTTTTCATTGAATTAAAAACACATTTTTTACTATTTGCCATGAAGCAGCAAAACATCTTTTAACTAAAGCCACTGAAAGAACAGATCTTCAAATGCACTTTACATACCTTATTTTTTTCTGAATTTTCTGCCACTGTCTTCAGATGAGCCGAAAGAAACTTAAGCGTTTCATAATGATGTTCGGGCAAATCATGAATCTGAAACATATTATTTTCACAATGTATTCAAAATATTGAAAATGCTGGATTTCACTTGGACCTCCAAAAATATAAAGTAATACCTACTAGTCTTTTTAATGTTTTCAGACGCTCCAGAGGGTCTTCCTTACGGTTGGCTTCAATAAAGTCAGCATATTTATCTGACAACAACAATATGAACAATAAAGCAAATTCATCTTAAATTGCTTAGGTGAAGTTATAGCTAAGTGTCTCTATAAAGTTCAATTTTAAATCAAACGTACACACACAAGTTTGGAAGATTGCAAATAATCCTCGAGATACCATCTTATATTTATATAGCCTGCTCATTTTTTCACTTCCCCCAAACTAGTAAACTGTTTTATGTACCTCACAAATAATTGTCTTGAGTGAAAAATGGCCGATTTTCCTAGTGAGTGTACGTTCTTATGCTGAGGATTTTGACTGAGAACAATAACATATTTTACTGGAAACATGGGTAAAATGATAAAAACGACAACATACTCTTTATTGATGCTAGAAAATGTTTTAGAAATTATTCTACATTGAAATTTATCAGAAGAAATAAATCTAAATGGTTAGAAAACCCACATATGCTTTTAATATATAAATCAGAACAAAAGAAAACCCCCTATTTCTTTTAACAAAAACGTTTTTTTTTCCTGGTTTGATTTAATATGAACTATACATAGTTTTCTAACAATTATAATTTCGAACTGTTTCAGCAGTTATTTTTCATGGGAGTTAACTCACCATTTGTGAAGAGAGGTTCGGGGAGTTTTCTGAAGAAGGATTTTAGTAAACTGCTTATCACATTCAAATCTCGCCATTTCTAGCCATGCAAAACAGAAATACAGTATTTTTATAGTCAACACCACGAAAGAAAAAAAATAAACAGAGCAGTTAATCAATTAGAAATAAAGACACTTACATCATCTTGTATATCAATATCAGCCATTCCCTTATTGAGTTCTTCCTGCATACTTGAAATGGCTGCATTATTTCCAGGAACTCTATAAATACCTGTATATTCAAGACCTCTTTCTTCAACTAATTTGCAACATATATCAACTATTAATGGAATAAACTGCAAGACAAGAAGTAGACATTTTATTTAATACTATACATGTTTATATTTAGCCAGTCATACATCTTAGCTAAAAGGCACTCTTCATCTAAAAGTATATTCATAGCTACCACGTGATGTAGAGAAAATAAAGAATAGTGACACTGCAGAGCTGGGAGCAGATAAAACCAGCAAGAGATATTGAAGAGAGTAGGAAGAGGATGAAAAGGCTAAGACAGGAAGAGATGGGCCCACTGGGAAATGAGAGTCTAAAGAGGGAATAAGAGTAAGTAAGGAGAGCGTATAGACAGTAGAGCCTTGAATAAAGGAGAATAAAGTCAAAAAAAGAAGAGAAGAGAGTAATCAGTCAACTCTTGATCTGAATCTTAACATGGGTATTTAAACACACACAAGTTTAAATTTATTCTACTTTCTTAATCAGGGCCTCATTCTCATTCTTATTTTAGGATGCTAAAAGCAAAAACATAGGTGATTTATAAAGAGGGCAGGCCAAGGTGGCTCAGCAGGCAAAGTTCTCACCTGCCATGCCGGCAGTGCCTGCCCATGCAAAAAAAAACAAAAACAAAAACCAAGTGATCTGTAAAAGAATTCTTGCCCACCACCACCATTTAACACACACCTAATGACTTAACAACTGTTGTGTGTCAGAGTCGACACATTAGAAAAATGCACTGTAGATTCCACCCCCATCTCAAACCCCCACACACTAGTTCAACATGCTTAGTTGCTATGAAGCAGAAATTCAATATTCTTGCTATGCAGAAGAAAACACTCGACAGTTGACAGACCCTCCCTATTACCCAAAAGGCTGCCTACTCCGATCCTTTACTGATAATGGAAGGATGGGCTCTAGGAAATACCCTCTCCTACCCGATTGGTGTGCGCTGGCGGACAATCATCCAGCCGGACTCCAAAGGTCCCGGTGGCAGCAGGCTTCTTCTCAAATGTCTTCCTCACAATGCTTGGAATGCCTTTTCTCCACGTGCCTTTGTCTTTTGGGGGACTGGTGTCATCTTTTGATTGTTATTCAAAATAAAACAACATAGAACAGAAAATGGAAACAAGACAGTTTAAATCATGGCTTTAAAAATCCTTTAATACGTTAACATGAATCGGAGTCCTGTGATGCATTACAACATATCCTACACTTATCAAAAATATCTAAATTAGCTCCTCCTAATTTAGCACTCCTTATGATTTAACAGGCATCAATGATACATCTTCACCCCTTACACACAGTATTATGATTTTCTTTAACAGTCAAGAAAACAAAATCAAGGTACCATCTTCATAGTGAGACTTTTAGCAAAAGGAAATATAATGGTTTTATCTCAAAACAATGGCGCATGACCCGAATCCCTTCAAACTTGTAATGTCTTGTTAGCAGAAGTATGTGTTGTATTTCCCATTACTTTGTCTTTATTACAAAAACTGGTATCTCAGGAAAAGGCTGACAGCCTGGACTGGAACAAGCCTGTCCTCTGGGCTGGGTCCAGTACGAACGGTATGGAAACACATCAACGTTTCTTTAAAATCCCACTTAATTCACTTCATATTTGTTAAACCTATCTGAGAAAGTTAGCACCGATACCTTTACTGAGGAGTTTTCTTTCAGACTCCTCCTTCGGAGAGTGTGGGCTCTGAGTCTTTGGCTCCAATTTAGCACCAAGGAACGTCTGCCTGATGCTGAGACTCTGCCGAGGTGTTTTTGGCAACTGTTCTGCTTTGCTGCTGAAGGAAATGAGGGTTTCTTAGCAATTACCTATTTTACACTCAAATTAACATGTAGGCATGGCAGTGGAATGCTCACCTCATCAGACTGTTATATTCTTTGATTCTCCGACTAATTAGATCTCTGTTAGTAACTCCAGTGTCCTACAGAATTAAATAGAAGGAGAGATTAGAAAGTCAATTTCTAACCATGGATAGTGACCCTACTTTGTCCTGAGGCTTTCTACTGCACTACTTGGAGATACAAACACTATACTTTACTCTCAATGGGACTGTTTTAAAACCTCTATTCTGTATCTCACCATGCAGAAGTTGACAAGAGTGTTCTGTTTATTTTCCGTATCCCTGAAATACCTAGAGTAGGATCAGCAAATAACTTATTGAATTAACCCATCATGATCAGCATTTAAAAATAATACAGGTAAGGATGGGTAAATACAGGTAAAATGTCAGAATTCGTTAATGATTAATTTGTAGGATCAATTAGTATCAAAAGCGGCAGTTAGATTAACAGATGAGAAAAGCTCAAACTCTTTTTTTTTTTTAAACTTCAACAGGTTAACTCTGACCATAAAGTGCTGGCTTTTTCTTTTCCTAACTCCAATTATATACTGACAGGTGTCCCTAAATTCTTTTTTTGAATTTGTCTCATTTTAATATAATGAAAGATAACACAATTTACAGAGAATAGACTTTGGAATAAACAATCTTGGATTCAAAAGGACTTTTCCCACTAACCCACTGAGAGATCTTTTGGTTAAGATGTGAGATAAGATTGCCTGGCTTCAAATTCTAACCCTCAGGTAACCTTGGAGAACTGACTTAACCTTTTTTGCCTCAGTTTCCTTGTTAGTAAAATGGGATGATCGTAACAGTACATATCCATAGTGCTGTAGAGATTAATTCATGCAAAGTTCTTAAAATAGCATCCGGCATATGGTATAAGCTCAGTGAGTATTAAACATTATTATTTTCTCATTTATAACCCTGGGAAGAAGTACCTGTGTCTTAGAATTACATGATGATGTCTCTGCCTCAGTGTGTGTGTATGTAGGGAGAAATATAAAAAAAATTACATGCTGCTGCTGCTGACAGTGATGATAGTGGTGGCATTAACTAAATATTTATTATTTGCCAAGTCTTATGTTTCATTTTTCATAATCACTCTAATGTCCAGGCCTCTAAATAACTCTGCTTCACAGACGAAGAAGCTGAAGCCCAGCAGGACCAAGTAACCTGCCACCATTGCAAAGTGAGTAAGTGATGGAGCAACGGAATCCAGGTCTTGCTAAAACCAGGGCATGAGATTTTAATAACTGCATCTACTGCCTGGTGGACGCCCGGTGCAGAGTTACTAAGTGTTGATTAAACGGGAACTCCGTGGAACTGTAACTTGGTGCTAAACTCTAGATCCAGGCTCCTGTTCTCCCTGCTGATCTTACAAAAACTCAGGTCTTTCCTCTCAGCGGGGGGTCGCAGAACAAAGGCCTCAGTGGTGAGGGGCTGATGCTAATTTTCAGCTACAAGCAAGGCAAGGCAAAACGAGCAGAGAAAAAAGCTCAGACACTTCTGTGTTGTAAAGCTCCACAATCTGAACTGTATATGGCGGAAATGACTAAATTAGAACACATAATCCACATGACCTTACAGTTAGTTAGTGCATGTGTGTTCCGAGGACTTTGAACAATGAAAGGAACTTGGTGTTTGTTTTGTCTTAGCAAGGGGTACAAACAGTGAGATAACTGTGTACGAAAAACTGTGTTAATGACACGAAAAGAAAAGTAACCATGAGCAAAAGCTAGATACAATCACTGCTGGATTTGTTCAGTACTTTAAAAAAAACACCAAACTATCAGCACTTAAAGTTTTTTAGTAAAAATATTTTGCTGGTTGTGAGCCTCATTTTCAAAAAAACCTGGCTTATAACATGATTTTTGATGATGCAAATTTTCTTAGAAACCAGTCATTGTATTATAATACGCTAGGTTATAGTCTTATCTGTATAATTCCATTAGCGATAATCATTAAATCAGTTTCACTTTGCATTTACAGAGTAGTTTGTTTTGATAAGCATTTCTGCTATAACTTAAGCCCCATAACAACCCTATTTTTGAGCTTAGGGAACAGATATGGAATTATTTAGTCATAAAGGAAATGACTGGATGAGGAACTCTGGCTCTTGACCCTTGATTCACTGCTCTGAGAAGATATGCAGAGTATAAGAATAACCTATTTCTCTAGTTCACTAATGGGATCTTCCAGTAAGTGAAAATAATATAAAATAGGTACACATGAGTTTTAATTTTGCTCAAGTGCTATTTCCTCAGAGAAAACAGCACACACTATATATATATCTTTAATATGTATCAGATTCTGGCAAAAGTGTCTTCCCCACCTGCACTAATGGAACAAGTGTCATTACCTCTTCGTTCAGGTTGCTGCTCTCCTGGATGGTCTTGATCCACGCTAACATATCGTCTCTGTCTTCAGCCTGAAACAGGCACTCACAGTCTGACGTGGTGAGTCGGAACACGTTCTTCCTCTTGGTCTCACTGTAGGAGATATCTATCAAGCATGCATTGACACTGATGGGTTGCTCCTCCTCAGACGGAGTTGTCTGTTCCCTTTTGTCCTTGTACAAGTAAAGTGAATGGCCTCGAAGTACAACATACATCTGCTTCCACGGCCGGATGCTTCCACCAACTCGCTAGAAAACATGGAACAGTTCACCAACACAACGCTTGGCTAAACCTCCTTCCAGGATAAGCAGCCACTCTTGCTAGCATGCACAAACCTAAGCTCGTGGGTAGGTGTCTGCTCTGCTGCTAATTCACCTTAGAAGAGGAAGGATAAAAACTGTGGATACCACAATGAGATATCACCTCACACCCACCAGAATGGCCATCATCAACAAAACAGAAAATGACAAGTGCTGGAGAGGATGCGGAGAAAGAGGCACACTTATCCACTGTTGGTGGGAATGTCAAATGGTGCAACCACTGTGGAAGGCAGTTTGGCGGTTCCTCAAAAAGCTGAATATAGAATTGCCATACGACCCAGCAATACCATTGCTAGGCATCTACTCAAAGGACTTAAGGGCAAAGACACAAACGGACATTTGCACACCAATGTTTATAGCAGCGTTATTTACAATTGCAAAGAGATGGAAACAGCCAAAATGTCCATCAACAGACGAGTGGCTAAACAAACTGTGGTATATACATACAATGGAATATTAAGCAGCTTTAAGACAGAATAAACTTATGAAGCATGTAATAACATGGATGGACCTAGAGAACATTATGCTGAGTGAGTCTAGCCAAAAACTAAAGGACAAATACTGTATGGTCCCACTGATGTGAACCGACATTAGAGAATAAATTTGGAATATGTCATTGGTAACAGAGACCATCAGGAGATAGAAATAGGGTAAGATAATGGATAATTGGAGCTGAAGGGATACAGACTGTGCAACAAGATTGGATACAAAAACTCAGAAATGGACAGCACAATACTACCTAATTGCAATGTAATTATGTTAAAACACTGAATGAAGCTGCATCTGAGGTATAGTTTTTTATTATTATTTTTTTAATTTTTTTAAAATTTTAAAAATTTTTTTCTATTATCGTTTTATTTCTTTTTCTGTTGTCTATTTCTTTTCCTAAATCGATGCAAATGTACTAAGAAATGATGAATATGCATCTATGTGATGATATTAAGAATTACTGATTGTATATGTAGAATGGAGTGATTTCTAAATGTTGTGTTAGTTAATTTTTTTTAATTAATTAAAAAAACAAAAAAAAACTGGAACTCCAATGAGCATAGAGAATGGGAGGTTTTTCAAAAATAGTTTCAAATTGAAATTTTCTTGAAGTATGTTACATTGTGACTACTATTTATTTTCTATTACATATATTATGTACTGAATATAACATCTTTTGTTGCCATCAATGGGTAGGCTCTAATACCTAATATAAAGCAGAATTCAGCTCTGGAGGGGCTGACTCAAAGTTGGAAAACAATATGTCTGCTTAAAAGGCATAAAATGTGTGATCTGTAACATGTAAGTAAAGCTCATTCAGGTAAAAAATGGGACATCAATTTTAACATGACTAGATATTACTAAGTCAATATTATTCAGACTTTGTACTTTGTACTTTGTGCTAGGGACATTGTAGAATTATGTGTTACCAAATTCATTTTTCTCTGAGGGACGATTCGAAAGCATATAAGGACAGACCTTAGAGCTATGAATAGTTGCTTTGTTAATGATTTTTATCTTTACCTAAACAAAGGAAAAATTCATATACTGTTGACAATCTACCTGTTTTATGATGTCAAAAAATTTCAAATATTTTAAAGTAAGAATAAGAAATTATTCATTGGTCACAATAATGAAAAAGCTCTATTGCCAAAGTGTTTCTTTTTTTTTGCTACGATTTGTAGGAGATAATGATGGTGGTAGGAGTGAAGGTTCTTATTGGTGGTAATTTATTACTATTGGTCAATGATATCTATTAGGATAGTTTAGTTTGCCCCCTTAGAGAGCTGCCATTTCCTTAATGGAATTCTGTAATACTCAAGCAATACTTCAAAGAAAAATAGGAGTGTTTGCATTTGTTTCTTGTCTTTTAGTATTTGAAGAAAGAAAATAAAACAAGAAAAAAAAATAAAAATAAAAATAAAAAAGTGGGGAAAATCTTTAGAGTAAAAGTGGGGTTTAAGACAAGTTTTACAGCATACAAATGACAAGACAATGCATGAGGGAATTCCAAAAAAATATACACAAATAACAAACTACGTTAATAACATCCATCAAATTTACATGGCCAAACAACAAGGTCGGCTATCTTAAAAACTGTAAACTCTTCTGTCAGTGTTTAATTTTTCTAAAAATTTAGCGGCCTCAATTATTGTAGTACAAAAATTTTTATGGTAAATTTTCTATCGTATTGGAATTGGCTTGAAGTCCACATTGATATTGTGATATTCGTTTATATATAACTCAATGATTTGCAAACTAAAGTGAAACAAGAAAATTATAAAGGCAATTTATAAGCATAAGCTAGAAAGAGACAAATAAAATTCTAATATCATTTATATAGAGAATGCCACTTCTTAAAGGGTTCCTCTGTGATAATCTATGGTTAATAAACTAATGAATAAAGTGGAGTTTCTTCTTAAACATGGTTTCTTTTTACACTGCCAAAGTATAAGATATTTCCATATGTACCTGATACATAGGATGCAAAGTAAAAAATTAAGCCAATGATTAGAATTTTTTAAAAATAATTTTTCCTTTTAGAAGAAAATGATGTTTATAAATAATTTTTTTCCATTCTTTCGTCTGGTTATCTTGCCATTTGGTGTATCTACACTTCATCTTATGCTTTCTTTGTTGGGGTCTGTCTATTTGGCACCCATCATAGCTGACAGAACACATACCTTGCCCCTATCGGTGACCAGGGGCCGGAAGTGGAGCCAGCCTTCCTTAGCGGCGTCACTGAAGACCTCTGACGAGGAATCCTTCCTAGACCCAGAGTCTTCCGATGACCTTTGGCTGTCTGTGAGCTACAGAACAAGGCCAGAAAAACACTGTCAATGCCAAAGTTTTTCCTTTATAAAAATATATAGTAAAATTATATTAGTAGAATGATTTCTAAATGTTATGTTAGTTAATTTTTTTTAATTAATAAAAAAATAAAATAAAAAAATTATATTAGTAAAATATATTAGTAAAATTTCCAGTTTTGTTAAAAATAAATTGTGAATTGACAACCACCATTTTTAAGTCATGGGAAGCAAGATTTTAAACACACACACAAAAAAAAGAATTGGTTTAACTTCCCTTCTCTCAAGGAGTTCATATTTTAGTGGGAAAACATAAATAATTAAAAACAAGCACAGGACCGGATCGTGATTAACAAGAGAATGAAAACAGGGAGAGGCAATAAGAAACAGCTGAGTGGTAACTCTAAATTGGTGGTTCCAAAGGAACACTTCTTTGAAAAAAAATGACATGTAAGTTGAAATGTGGAAGAAAAACTTTTAGGAAGGAGCCAACTATGAAAATTCAGGGGAGAAGAAAGTTAGGGGGAATGTATAGCCAATGCAGAGAAGCATTAAGTGTTTAATCAGGATGTGGCATGATCTGATAATATTGTTCCAAGATCACTTTCATCTGTGTGCAGAGACTCTACAGACCATAAATGTGAAAGCAGGAGATACTGGGGTCATCCTAGGGAGGGGTGACATGGTCTCAAGTGGCATAAGTGAGGGTCAGAGAAACATAACGTTGAGGCTATGTTTGGGGGTCAAGTGTACAGGATTTGGGGGAAGAGGGAAAAGAAGAACCAAGGCGAATTTCCTAGACTTTTGACTTGAGCAATGAGGTGGAGAGAGGTGGATTTAGTGAGAGGGGGCAGTGGGGAAAACAGACTTGGGGGTGATCAAGGTCAGTGTGGCCACATGAGCCAGAAGTGTTTATTAACTTCTGGCTCACAGGAAGATGGCAGTAAGCTGTGGTCTACAGGAACTGGCGCTGGTGGGAGAGGGCAAGACTTGCAGACTGGGAGACCTCTGGGTTAGACCACCGAGGAAATCAGGGTAGATGGAGAAGAAAGAGGGGTCTGAACCACCGCAGATGGGCCAACGATTAGATATTAGACACTCGGACATTAGGCAGAGGCAGACGGAGGCAGAAAAGCCAGGAAAACAGTCGTAGAGGTAGAAGGAAAATCAAATACTGACAGGAAATGGAAGCCAGCAGAAGAAAGTATTTCAGAAAGGGGGTGGGAAGCTGTACTGAAAAGACTTCAAGGTGAAGTAAATTAAAAACAAGTGACCCTATACATACGATGGAATATTATGCAGCTTTAAGACAAGATAAACTTATGAAGCATGTAATAACATGGATGGACCTAGAGAACATTATGCTGAGTGAGTCCAGCCAAAAACTAAAGGACAAATACTGTATGGTCCCACTGATGTGAACGGACATTCGAGAATAAACTTGAAATATGCCATTGGTAACAGAGTCCAGCAGGAGTTAGAAACAGGGTAAGACAATGGGTAATTGAAGCTGAAGGGATACAGACTGTGCAACAGGACTAGATACAAAAACTCAAAAATGGACAGCACAATAATACCTAATTGTAAAGTAATCATGTTAAAACACTGAATGAAGCTGCATCTGAGCTATAGGGTTTTTTTTGGCTTTTTTTATGTTTGTTTGTTTGTTTGTTTTTACTATTATTACTACTTTTATTTCTTTTCTCTACATTAACATTTTATATCTTTTTCTGTTGTGTTGCCAGTTCCTCTAAACCGATGCAAATGTACTAAGAAATGATGATCATGCATCTATGTGATGATGTTAAGAATTACTGAGTGCATATGTAGAATGGTATGATTTCTAAATGTTGTGTTAATTTCTTTTTTTTTTTCTTTCCGTTAATAAAAAAAAAAAAAAAAAAAAAAAAACCACAAGTGACCCCAAGCTTGGACAACTGGGCTGGGTATCAATGCTGACCATGGCACGAACAGTGTCACCCTGCTGGTGTGGGCAGAGGAGAAAATGTGATGTGCTGAAGTGGAAACTGTAGACGATTTTTTCGAGGAGTTTTGCTGTGAAAGGTACGAAATACATGGAAGCAATAAATTGAGGGGGATTGGGTTTGAGGGGGGAAACATTAGAACATTCTGAAGTAAGATGATGAAGGGGCCTGTGCAAAGAGAGTGATTTGCTGAAGAGGAAGGAGACCTGAAAAAGCAAGAGGTGGTGGGATCCAAAGAAGGAGGTGGGTGTTTTAATAGGATGATGTTCCAAGCAAAAGACGTTTAAGATGAGAGTAAGGAAAGCAGAACATGCAGTTGGCTGATATTTTTGGAGATGGTAAAAAAAAAAAAATTCCTGTTAACAACCTCTATTTTCCCAATGAAGTATGGTGGGAGGGTAGAGAAGAAAGAATAGAGGTAGACTGATGGGATGAAAAAGGTATGAAATCATAATTTTGAGGATAGAAAAGCAAACATAAAATGAAACGGAGAAGGGTTGCTAGGCAATTGTATTTTTTGCCTTGAGGTGAGAAAAAGCAGGACAACTATGTAGAAGCTATTATGCACTGGATGAAAATGTTTAGGGATTAGAAAATATTTTATATATAATATTATTCTAAATGCACTTAACTTACAGAATAAAAGGTTAAGACATTTAAACATTAAATACCTTATGGATAAAAAAATAATTCCCTTATGAAGAGCTACAATAAACTAAAATAAATAGAAACATTTATCATTTGTTCAATATTTTAAAAATATTAATACCAACCTTTATTCCCTTCAGGCTAGATACATGCTTAAAGGACCTGTTGGAAAAGAAGTATATAAGTATTTGCAATAAATGCACAAAATACATTAAAGATGTGATAATACTTTGATTATTACAATGAACCTTTCATCAATGGGCTTTCTAATCTTTCATTAATGGGTTTCATCAATATTATGTAAAATGTTCACTGCTCAATGTAAGTGATAAAACAGCTCATTTTCTAAGTAAACTTTTGAATTCAATGACAGTAGCTCTCCTAGTTGACTTGGTAAATAAAAACTGTCTGTTTCAAGAGAAAAGAAAATGCTACTCAAGCAATGTTAATAACAGCTGGTAAGTAGACACAGAGAGAAGAATGCATGTCTACACCTGGTCAGCTTATGGACTCTGAATTGTAAATCTGGCATGAAGACGATGTCGTGGACAGTCAGGACTACTCTAGCCTCCAACCCCCACCCCAACAACAACTGCATTTGGACTGATTTCACCAAGAGAATAACTGTCGTCCATGGAAAAACTTAGGGCTGCAGAAGACAGGTTTAAAAATTCCCTTAAGGAACTTAGGCTTTAAGGTACAACTAAAGACAGTGCTAGCCTCTCCTCATGGAAACTCCAGAACAAGGTAATGAGAAACTGATATGCAAACTCATTCTTCACCAGTATCAGAAGACATCTGCCCCTCCAAACTATGACATGTGGAGAAGGCAGGCTAAATGCAGTGAAGTTGATGCAGGATTGAAAAAAGAAATAGATAAATGGGAACTGCTCAAAATTAAATACTTTTGTGCATCAAAGAACTTTGTAAAAAAAGTAAAAAGGCAGCCTACTCAATGGGAGACAATATTTGGAAACCACATATAAGATAAGGATTTAGTATCCAGAATATATAAAGAGATTCTTCAACTCAACAACAAAAAAGACAGACAACCCAATTTAAAAATGGGCAAAAGACATGAACAGGCACTTCTCAGAAGAGGAAATATAAATGACTAAAAGGCACATGAAAAGATGCCCAATTTCACTGGCTATTAGGGAAATGCAAATCAAAACCACAATGAGATATCATCTCATACCCACCAGAATGGCTATTATCAATAAAACTGAAAATGACAAGTGCTGGAGAGGATGTGGAGAAAGAAGCATGCTTATCCACCATTGGTGGGAATGTAAAATGGTGTAATTGCTGTGGAAAGCAGTTTGGCAGTTCCTCAGGAAGCGAAGTATAGAAGTGCCACATGATCCAGCAATATCATTGCTAGGTATCTATTCAGAAGACATGAGGGCAAGGACACAAACAGACATTTGCACACCAATGTTTATAGCAGCATTATTTACAATTGCCAGGAGATGGAAACAGCCAAAATGTCCATCAACAGATGAGTGGCTAAACAAGCTGTGGTATATACATACGATGGAATATTACACAGCTGTAAGACAGAATAAAGTCCTGAAGCATGTAACAACATGGATGGATCTTGAAACATTATGCTGAATGAAATTAGCCAGAAACAAAAGGACAAATACTGTATGGTCTCACTGATATGAACTGACATAAATGAGTGAACTTAGAGAATTTCAGTTAAGAACACAGGAGATAAAAATAGGGTAGATATAGGGTAATTGGACCTGAAAGTTTACAGATTGTGCAACAGAACTGATTGTAAAAATTCAGAAATGGATAGCACAATATTACCTGATTGTAGCACAATAATGTAAGCATACTGAATAAAGCTGAATGTGAGAATGACAGAGGGAGAAGGGGGGCATGTATGAAACCAGAAGGAAAGATAGACAATAAAGACTGAGATGGTATAATTCAGGGATGCCTAGAATGTACAATGATGGTGATTAAATATACAAATTAAAAATGTTTCGCATGAGGAAGAACAAAGGAATGTCAGTATTGCAGGGTGTTGAAAATAGATGTCTTTCTATTTTAAAATTTCAACTTCTGTGTGAGACTAAAGGGAGAAATGTTTATTTGATGCAAAATTTATATTTTGACTAGAGCATTTCCTAACTTAACTTGTATGTTCAATTTCACTGAACACCATAAATACATAGAACCTTGAACAGGGCATGAGATTTTGCTGGTTTGTCCAGGTTAGTGTGATGCCCCAATAAATCCCAGAGTGATCTGAACAGTGAATAAAGAAGTATTTGCAAACTCCCCTTGGGAGAATAGGGAGAAAGGGGGAAAAATTCAACTTCTCCATCTGGAGAATTCCTGATATTCTTGCAAACAGTGGGGACAACCAAATCAATAGGCCAAGCCCTCAATTTTGGGATTTGTCCCTATGAAACTTATCCCTGCAAAGGATAGGTTAAACCCACTTAAAATTAGGCCTAAGAGTTACCCCCAGGGAACCTCTTTTGCTGTGCAGATATGGCCTCTCTCTAAGCTGACATGGCAAGTATACTCACTGCCCTCCCCCCTCAACGTGAGACATGATTCCCAGGGGTGTAAACCTCCCTGGCAACATGGGACAGAAATCCTGGGATGAGCTGGGACTCAGCATCGAGGGATTGAGAAAATCTTCTCTACCAAAAAGGGGGAGAGAAATGAGACAAAATATAAGTGTCAGTGGCTGAGAGATTTCAAACAGAGTGAAAAGTTTATTCTGGAGGTTATTCTTATGCATTATACAGATATCCCCTTTTTAGTTTATGGTGTACTAGAGTGGCTAGAGGGAAGTACCTGAAACTGTAGAGCTGTATTCCAATAGCCATGTTTCTTGAAGATGATTGTATAATAATAGAGCTTTTTGCAATGTGACTGTGTGATTGTGAAAACTTTGTGTCTGATGCTCCTTTTATCTACAGTACGGACAGATGAGTAAAAAATATAGCTAAAAAGTAAATAATACGGGGAACAAAGGTTAAAATAAATTGAGTAGGTTGAAAAGTATCAATGAGAAGGAGGGGTAAGAGCAGATATGTATGAATTTTTTTAATTTCTTTTGCTAGAGAGATGCAAATGTTCAAAAAAATGACCATGGTGATGAATATACAACTACATGATGATGATGATATTTTGAGCCACTGATTGTACACCCTGTATAGAATGTTAGTATGTTAAGGATCTTTATATGTTTGTTTGTTAAGGCTTACAATAAAAAAAAAAAAAATGGTTCAATGCCTCAAACAAAACTGCAGTGTGCTGCTCTCTGAGAGACAGAAACTAGAACCATCCCTTGTATGGAAAGAAGGAGCTGGGGCCAGGAGCCTCACTTGTCGCCATGGATGAATGAGGAAACACACAGACCACCACCTTTGCAGGAAGCCCTGTGTGGCGGACACAGGATAAAGCAGGCACAAAATATGCTACTGCAGTTGAGCAAAGGAAAAGCAATGACTAAAATAGGTCACAGTTCCAACCTTGCATCGCTAGAAAAATTCCTGCTAGCCTGGATCACTGCCCACCCACACTTCATACAAATTTCCATCTAAGACTGTCCAGGAATAGCTAATTTCATTAGAATATAAATACTAATCAAATGGTACTGGCAGAAGATCTATACAGAATTACCACAATTAAAAAAGAGCAATTGTTCTTTGATGAAAAGATTCAATACCATAAAAATGTCAATCTTCCCTAAATTAATTGTGTCAATGAAAGTATCCATAAAAATTTAAGAACTAGAAAAAGCTGATTTTAAGATTTAAATAGAAAAATAAACAGAAAACAGCTAGGAGAGTGTAAAACACACCCCCACACACAGAGTAATGAGAGAGAACAGCTCCCACCAGATAATAAAAACCCAATAAGAAACCACTGTAGTTAATAAAATCTGATGTACATAGACAGATGCAAAAAGTCAATTTAAAAGCATAGAGTTCCAAAACATAACTAAATACACCTAAGAATTTAGTATCTAATAAAGGTTATATATATCAGTGGGAAAAGGGTGACACTTTAGAGATGATTTTCTGACAACCAAGAAACTGGAAAAAATAAAGTTGTCTCATTATCTCAATCATCAGAATAAAATAAAATCCAAATGAATCAAAGTTACAAATATATGAAAGAAGGAAAAAAAAAAAGAAAAGGAAATCCTGAAAATCTGAGAGGTAGATATGAGAGAATTTTGTTATAAATCTGAGAGGTAGAAATAACACTCTGGGTTGCTGTGGGTGTGATTTGGTATAATCTTTACTGAAACAATTGATAACAGATATTAAAATTAAAAAGACACATACTCCTTTGTGAAAAATCCTGTTTTCGACTATAAACCCATATACAAACATAGTCAACTGAAGTACTGTTTGTGGCAGCATGACATTCAATCTAAATGTCCTTAATAGAACATTCATTAAATGTATTAGGGTACAACTGTTTAATGGAAAAATTACACAATCATGAAAAAGAATGAAGCAGGCATAGATGCATTGGATGATCTTACAGGCATGCCTTTAGGTGAAAAAAGAGTGTAGGTAGCTTGTTATCGTGTGTTTATAAAAATAATATAAGTATACACACACATATATATTTATAAGCATGTGTAAGCTTGTATGTGGGATGATATACACAGTATATCTCTGGAATGATATAAAAGAAAGCAGTAACATAGTTTTGAGAATAGAACTGGGTAGCTAGAGGACTAGGGTAGGAAGGAATATTTAACATAAATATCTGTACCATGTTCATGTATGACTGATTTTTTAAAAATACTTCAAAAAAATCAACTGAATATATGCTAACAGTAATAAGTTTGATTTAATCTTTTATTTGGGTTTCTAACATCATGAAGTTAGAAAGTAAGACATTGTTAAATTCAGTATTCACGTGCAAATGTTATGCTGAATAGCTACCATACAAACAGAAACTAATTTTCTCAGGACTTACAATTTTGCATCTTCTCTGTAATCATCTAACCCCTCATCATACGACTTTGATCTTTCCGTCTTTGAGCTGGGCTGGGCATCCAGGCTGGGAGCTCCAACAGATTCTGTAATTGAAGTTCAATATTTAGATGTGCTTCATGCGGATTCGATTATTTTAACGGTCAAAAGATGATGGTATGTCACACTGTTCTACATGGAGAACTGAGGATGAAACGTGGTCACAAAATCATCGCTTAAACATACCACGGTCATGGGAGAGCTGCCGTCGGATTAGAGGCGCAGAGGTGGTGAGGCTGGGGGGAACTGTCGCTAGAGAGGGCACTTGAGAGGAAGAGGCTGAGATTACAGCAGAAGCAGAGATGTGTGCGATATCGTGATCGGTGCTAGGGCTAGTTGGTTCATCTACACGACAAAACGAAAAACAGGCACGGAAACGTCAAATGACCTACTTTGATTACAACAGTGACAGTGTTAATGATCAATTATCACTATTAAAACAATAGGCAGAGATTTTAATACTTGACCACCAACAACACCAAAAATGGCATATTCAGTCTATTACTCTAGTAATTGCTAATCATTCTGAGACTATGATAGAAGAAATTAAATCAGTTTTTCTTTTGCCAATCAACCAATCCCTTCACCAGCTGATAATCAAGACACCAAAGTTGATAGACATTCAAATAGGAACAAAGCCTATCAAATCAGAACAATCGAATCAACAAAAGAAGTCATTAGAATAAAATTTAGAATTGAAATACAAGAATCACTTTTCAAATGATAAAGTGATTACAGATTATCATTTCAGGAAGCTAAGCAGGAAGATTTGACTGAGGCTTAGGCTGCAAAATATCAATTCCCAATACCTTAATCCCTGTCTCACACAGACAAGTGTATCTTCAACTATAGAAGACTATACAAGAATATATAGTCTATGCGTCACCATAAGAAGTAACAGTTTATTAGGGCTGCGGGCTTAGGCAAGTCAGAAAAGGTGCTCTCTTTTCCAGGTAGACACAGATCCTCCCCAGAAGGAACAATCCCCACCTGCCCCCTTGAGATGCTTGTGTGCTCTTTTCTAGAATATAAATATTTTGGGTGCTATGAATTTTAAGCATCTCAAAAGCCTGCCCTTATCAATCAAGGGCAGAAGGGCCTATGTGACTGACTACGTGTGATACCAGCACTATCTGACGTTAATAGTGCTTACTCACAGCACTAGCACCGTTTAGATACCTGTATGTTATTTCATCTATTGAACACATCCGAAATTCAATGAAGATGGGACTATTTTACAGCGGAAAAAACCCAGACATTAATTATCTAAAGCTATAAAGCTGTAGGGATGGATCTGAACCCAGACAGCCTAGCACCAGAGATCCAGTTCTATAACTAAAAACTGCACTTGTTTTTCATTTGGTGAACAATAGCTTTGTTACAAATTCTTGCTCTTATAAAAACATCAGTGGTTTAAATTATAATATTTTAGAACAAGAGAATCTTATTTAACAGACCACCACCAATGAAAATCCTTAAAATGCTCCCAGCTTTAGAAAAACATAATGAAATCTTTTAAAGAAACTACTACAATGATGAACTGGGGTTTTGATTCCATGATTTAAAAGGTCAAACTGTTTAAATTTTGACCAAATGCTAAGAATGCTCTATCATTTTAATGACTAGCATATAAACCAGGAAGACTAATACTATTGCAGAACTGCAACATTTCCATTTTATGGATAAACTCAGAAACTCCTCAATATCTTTAGTTTATTTCTGATGTTTTCCCAATTTTCTTTAAAATCAGCTCTTTATATTTTAGCATATATAGCATATATATTTCAGACATTTTGGCATTTTATCTCTCTATGAATTAATTTAACTACTAAGTTCATAGCAAGTTTGATCCTCCATGTTAATGAAAACACAGCAATCCTTTCTCCCAGGGCAAGGAGATGATAGAAGTTTTAAAATTACCTCATGAGGATAAAAATTTCATTTTACTAAATGTAATATTATTCTCTAAAACCATCATTAGTACCTAAATTACAACAAAGTTTCTTAAATGATAAATATGTAGAAATTAAGCTAGTCTTATGGAGCTTCCTGGTCTAAAATTCTATTATGGATTTTTACTGATAACAATGGGAACAGACTAGATTCTTTAGAAATTATCTGGCATATGCAGCATTAATAGTTTGGAGAGATTTCTGTAGTGAACATAGTTATTGGAATGGCTCAGATGGGATGTACTGCACAAATAAAAGGAGAAAAGATATGGAAAAGCATTCTTAAAAAAGAGATGACACATCTTTCTGACACTTTCTCAAAGCAAAGCAACTGTGCCTCTGGGAAGATATGGTTGAGTTACATAATCAAAGGACTGACTTAGAATTAAGGCCTTAATCTAGTTAGTTTGCGAAGAGCCCCTCGGCTCTTTATAATATGAAACATTATACATAATGTATATGATATAACTACTGGGAACAGGCAAAACATGGGTACACAGAATGTACTGTACATTATATAATATTATGTAATTGTATACTACATAGTAATATACATGGAGGAGGACGTCTAAGTTGTCATATGTTAAAATTCAGTGTTAGGACTGTTTCTTAACCTGTTATAAGGAAGCAGCATATATTCCAAAATTTCATTTCACTTTTGAAAAAAAGTATTTTCCAAGGTAGTTAAATAGCCAGTTCCCAAAGACAATATATACTCCATAATTCAATTTGAATTTTTTTTCCAAATGGAGATTACGTTATTATGGTTAAATTGATTATTCAAATGTGAACAAGAAATTTTATTATTTTAATCAAATATTCTAAAGAGAACATTTAAAAAATTTCATAGATCAAGAAAAATGTAGGCATGTAAAAAAATCCAAGAGCTGAGAGATTTCAAACAGAGTTGAGAGGTTATCCTAGAGGTTATTCTTAACGCATTATACAGATATCCCCTTTTTAGTCTAAGGTGTATTAAATGGCTAAAGAGAAGTGCCTGAAACTGTAGAGTTGTGTTCCAGTAGCCACGTTTCTTGAAGACAACTGTATAATGATATAGGTTTTTGCAATGTGACTGTGTGATTGTGAAAACCTGTGTCTGATGCTCCTTTTCTCTACGGTACGGACAGATGAGTAAAAAATATGGATTAAAAATAAATAAATGATGGGGGACAAATGTTAAAATAAGTTGAGTAGATTAAAAAATGCAGCAGACATACTGTAAAACTATACAAAACTATTATAAAGTTATTTTTTGAACAAGCATGATAAAAGAATGGAAACTCTAAAACAAAGAGCCTCTATACCTAAGAATGGACCAACATCACTATTGAAAAAGAACAAGCCACATGAAAAGACACATAGGTGAATTACAAAAGCCTAATAAAAATGTAAAAACTACAACAACAACAAAACTTATAAAAGCCCGGCTAGTAAGGAAATAAACAAATGCAAGACAAAATAACAACGTACACTGTTTTTCATCTGTTAAGCTGACAATTTTCATCCCATGGTGGTTCCCATTTTCCTTTGCATATCAAGAGAGGTCCAAGGAGAGACATGAAAGTCTCCGAGCTTTCCTACAGCTGCCCACAAGGACAGCTCCTTGTCCTCTGGGTGGACACCCCAGTGGATGGGCCCAAGGTGGGCATGCCCAGTGAGGATCATGCATGTCCATCAGATGCAATTAACAGACCTCGGCGTAATCACAGCCTCTCTCTGCCCTTCCCCTGGGAACTGCAAAAGGTAGTAAACTATGAGCTGCCATCTTTCCAGGCTTATGGAGAGAAAAAGAATCTGAACATGAAGAACGCAACTGAGAAAGAGAGACACACTCCTGATGGTGTCTCCTAGGCTCCTGGGAGCAACTACGCAGGGAAGCGGCTCTACTCGGGTCTTCTGAATTGTGAGCCGACATGCCTTTTTGGCATGAGCTGATTTGAAATGCGTTTCTGTCATTTGCAACCAAGAGAATTATAACCAGTAAGAGTGGAGCACAATGTGTTTCTAGCTCCTCTGGTAAACGAGCACAGGCCACCCTTCCTGATGTCCACTGCCCAGTGCTGTAGGTCAGCACACAGAGCAGAAAGGTCCTTCCACCTTTCTAAAGAACAGAAAGGTCCCTCTGAGCCACACTCAGAGTAGTCACCACTGACTACTCTGGAAGGAAGCACATTGTCAGTACTGTTGAAGGTTTAGACTTATGTTGAGAATAACTTCATAAAATTTAGTGAAAAACCATCAGATTTTTTTGGCATAGGCTGTGGTAGAAAAAGCAGTTTCTTGACATAATTTTATTTCACCTCTATGGGAAGAATTAATCTTAACTCATATCCTGAATTAAAGCCCAACAATTTATAGCATGTTAATGCTAAAATATTAGTTACTCACTAATTTTGATGATGGAACAAACTATAAATTATAAAGAGAGTGGTAAATTTGTACAATAGGAACAAATGGCGATTAATGTACAATTATATACATGGTTCTAGAATAGCAACATGTATCTAAAAATATGAAAACTGAAAAAATTTCTGTTCCAACTGCCACAAGAAGGGACATTCACTGCAAATGACCCAAAAAGCCAATCTACCTCAAGTAAATGATATGTTTAAAAATCTTTTATGATTTCTCCTTTTTCTTTAAGAAAAAGGAACATAAATATGTTAATGTCCTTTTTGTTTTAAAAAGAAATTCATATGGGACAAATAGCCATATATATGTGTGTGTGTATATATATATATAGATATATATATATAGAGAGAGAGAGGGAGAGTTTATATCCAAGGAGGTGAGAAAACATTCTATAAGGTTGAATTTTTTTAATAAGCTAGAGTTATTACAAATTCTTATAACACTGTACTACTCTTTGACAATTATTATAATTTCTTATAAATAACAATACACTACTCTTCAACAATACCACAGATTTGTTTCAATTTTTTAAATGAGCCTAATGATTGTTTTTTTTTTTGTCATGGGCAGGCTCCAGCAATCAAACCCTGGTCTCTGCATGGCAAGCAAGAATTCTGCCACTGAGCCACCACTGCCCACCCAATTTAATGATTTTTTAAAAACAAAACTAATGAAGTAAATCATCCTTAAAAAAATGAGCTCTTGAGTAAAATTTTACATCAACCCATTAATACTTATTACTGAATAATGAGTGAAAAAGTTTTGAGGGTCATTAAAAATGGCATGCTCTGAAAAAAAAAAAATGAAAAAAGGGAAGGCCACGGTGGCTCAGCAGGTAAGAGTGCTTGCCTGCCATGCCCGAGGACCCGGGTTCGATTCCCAGTGCCTGCCCATGTTTAAAGAAAAAAAAAAAATGGCATGCTCTGGAAACTCAATTTAAGTCAAATTAAAAAAGGAAGCATGGTGAGATAGAACGTTTTTTCAAAAAGCCACTAATATCTTTTTTTTTTTTTAACATGGGCAGGCACTGGGAATCAAACCTGGGTACTCTGGCATGGCAGGCAAGCATTCTTGCCTGCTGAGCCACCGTGGCCCGCCCAGCCACTAATATTTTAAAGTGTATGTCTAATCCCTGATCATCAAGGGACAGACCTCTATAATCTCACTGAATATTTTTTTACCTATTACAGAGTTCTGGAAGGAACAAGTCCTATTTTTTTGTTAACGTCTATAAATACTGATAAGGGGTACCATCACCCAATGCAAATATCTATGTATTTTAGAATACCAATTCAATTCATATCATAATTGGAATTAAGTTTTCTCACTAAGACCAAGTGTCTTTAATGGTCCATTTAATAAACATGAATTTAAATTAACATCTGGTTGCTTTGAAAGTGATTTTGAGACTTACTTATTTTAAAAACCCAAAACTAAATTCTGTACCCCCAACTACCTGGCCAACAAGATTAGGAAAGGTTAGGAAGGTGCTGATTTTGGATCAACACTTTGTTCAGACTTAACATGCTCCCCATGGCAGCTGGTGCTGGAGTAGTAAATCCAGGAGGAATTGCTGCCCAGTGTGCGTTTGAGAGGCTGGTGATGAAGCAAGAGCAGAGGGGGGAAGGAGCTGAGCCAACGAGAGTGGACAAGGGCTTGCTTGATGTTACTTGATATTGCCATAGTTAACTACTCCGATTTTAAAAAGGGCAAGTGGGAGTATGACTTTTAGATTTGCAAGAGAACAGGTTACATTTACTTTGCTGCATTTCTGCAGTCCAGGAGATCAGACAAATTAAGCTTTTAAGAATTCATCCCAGGGCAGGGGCAGGGGGCATGGGCATGGAGGGAGTGTGTGGGCATGCATATGCAGATGAAAAATGATCCAGCGTCTGAACTGACAAACGTCAGGAGTATTACCTTCAAGAAATCCGACCTTGACACCTTCTGGCAATTTCACTAATCTAACCTTAAAATTATTAGCTTTCAATTCTGTCACACATAAAAAAAAGCAAAATGGGAAGACTGGAAAGGAGGGTCACAAGACCTGGATTCTGTCTGGTTACACTCTGTGAAAGTCACTTGATTTTTCTGGTGTCAGATGCATTACTTATAAAATAAAGAAGTTGGAGTGGTTACCAGAAGCACCAATTCTAGTTTAAGGCAATGACAATTACAAATCCATTAAAGAAGGAGAGTTTCTGTGGAGTTTATATAAAAATATATAATCCTTTTAAGTTTTTATAAACCAGGGATTTGTCAGAGAGTTTCAGAAATTTGGATCTATTTTTAAAACTAGTAGATCTAGCTGGGAATGTAGTCAATTAATGGATCTAATTAACAACATTAATATATTTAGCTGAAATAGAAAGTCATCATTAGAGAAACAATTCTATAAGTAACATGGTAATCTACAAAGTTTATAAGAGATAACTGTGAAACATTTTAGAATAAAAGCTAGTGCTATTCCTGAAAGAAAGATAAAGCACAATTTTGTTAGCAAACGTGGAACAAATAAATTTATTTACTGAAAAGATGCCAATTCAACTTGAGAACTTTGAACTAAAAATAGTAAATATAGAATTACTTTTCAAGCTAAGATTTTAAAATAGAAAAAAAGCCAAGGTTTAAATTTTATAGACATATGGGGACATAGTGCAAAGAACATCAGATTTGGAGTCAGTAAATGAGCTCTCTCCTTTACCCGCTGAGAGAGCTTAACCAAAGTACCTAACTTTCTGTATCTCTAAAATGGAGTCATTCATCCCTACCCAAGATTGTTCACCAGGCTATAAGGATTGTACTGAAATATCTGGTACGTTATAAAGTATTACATGAGTTTTTGTTAGGCTTTTGTTATTACGTTAAAAATGTGTTCCCATCGTTACTCAGATAGCAGAAGAAGAAATCTCTAATCCAACTTTAAGTTTAAGTACAGGTGGAGTGACGTTTTTGGGAAAAGCTGATATACCAAAAGGATTATAAAATGATAAATTAGAGCGCAATTATCCAGTTTTATAAATTGCTTATCTGATATGAGAAGGGCTGGGATGGGAGGCTGGTTGCATCATCCTCTGACATCTTCGCTGGCATCAGACACCAGAGAGCCTCAAGAGAAAAGCTGGGTGTAAGGTGCCATTACCCCTTGCTTTTGGGTTAATTTCAGAGAGCTAAATTTACCCAGACAGTAGCTGTAATCTAGCTATGTCTTACAAGCTTTAAAACTTCTAAACAGGTTTGAAATGGTAGTGCCAATAAGACTGTGCCCAGCTAATTCAATTCTACTTGGGCTAACACTAAAATTTACCTATGCATACACTTGTCAGCAAACTTTGGGGGCAGAAGAATAAGCAGTATTAACAACATGGCAAAAGGAGGGAAAGTGAATTTGAAATGAAATCTTGATTGTGGTTAATATAGCCAGTGTCGTTATATTAACAGTTATAAGTCGGATAAATTAAAGAAATGCACTAAGTCATGACTATAGAATAAATTTCAACACCTGCTGCTGTCAAATTACTTGTGAGCAGTATGTTATTATTTTTTTCTGCTTTCTTGTAAAAGTAGTTGACATTTATTTTCAGGACACACTATAAAGCTTTATAAATTGAGAGGATAGGATAAATTTAGGGGAGGATAAATATAATACTGTTAAAAACTAACATCCCTAATTTAGAAACACATAAAATGGTTTATTTTCTCATTTTTTAAGTTTGTGACACAAGAAAAATAATAGATACCGACACAATACATTGTGTCAGTATCTGTTTTTTCCCATAAGACCTATTATTAGTTCTGTATCTTAGATAACTAAATAATTGTCTCCATTCTCTGATATTTCTCACCTGGTCTATGTTTTCAAATAACATAAATAATTCTTAAAATCACAAAGTATAAGATGTGTGACAACACAAAAACAAAGCTTAATTTCTCCCTTGATGTCTTCATAATTTATGTCCCATAAAACAGCATAAAATATAGACCAACATTCCCCCAAAGCATGTTCCATGGCATACTAAACACATGGGAAACTACAAATAAAAAGTTTTGTGGTCAAATACTACTGAGTAAAACTGTATTCAGTAGTGCATTAATGATCCTAAGAAGTTCTATGGAAAACACAAACAAGCATACAAACAAAACTTGCTTAATTATTTAAACCCATGTATTTGATCACTGGACCTTTATTTTCTTATTAACAATGTTCCTGGAATATACTTTGGTAAACACTGCAAATAGTCTCTTGTACTCCATTTCAATACCAGTGTTTATTCCACTACCACCTAAGTATATATTCTTAAATAATTAGTTTGGAAAGAGGAAAACCTATAAATCAGGTAAAATTTTAAGGCCCATTAGTAAAAAGATTTCAAAGTAAGTTTTGGAACTTATTATTCTTACTGACCAGGTATTTGCATATTTAACAAAACAGTTTCTAGAGCAAATATCTTCTGGACTTCCTGGTAACAGTAAAGGATTTTTAGTTAACCAAAGAGCTAAAAGCTTTTCACAGTAAAAGGTCAAGTATATTAAGGAAAAGAAAGTACACTTTTGATGTTACACTCCAAAAGTCAGATAAATACCAAAATCCAAAATCCGATCCTTTTTAATGTCTTTACTTCAAACTGCACATCTGAGACATTCTATTTTACAGGAGCCATGAAATGCCAGCAAAACTTGGGGACATAGAGTGGTTCCACTGCAGAAACCTTCTAGGATGCTTACAACTGTGGACAACATTCCCACACAGTGAGATGGTGAGATAAACACTACCAGCATCTCAGTTTTGTCTGATCCTATTCCCCTGTAACTGCCATAACACAGGAACCATCTGCTATGTAGGAAGGTTCTAGATGGCAAGATGAAATAAATGGACTGTAAGGACATTTTTAGCCTGTATAAAGTTTTAAAAGGCATGCTTCATAAAGATACTACTCACTAGGAACTCTGAAGGAGGCTCATCAGTACGTAAAGTAGAAGCTGATCAGAACTAATTAGTGAGCATTTTCATTCCTAATGAATAAACAAGTAAAAAGTTTATTTTCTTTATGTTTCTAAATCTTTATATATTTTTGTACTTTGGCCAAGGTCCTCTGTTGGATAACATAACTGACTCTTTAGTTTATTTTTGTACTCTATTAGTAACAGTAACAGTATATAGCCAGCACTTCTTATAAATTATCCCAATATTATCTAATTACATTGCTCTTATTAAGTAGGAAAAAAACAGTATGCCAGTGTTCTGATAAGATTTCAAAAGTCTGTGAAATACAGCCACAGTTTGCAGGACTTTCTATGTTTTATAAAGTTATAAAACAATCATCAGTCCTCAGCAGCTTTCTATAAAATGCCTGAATAACCTATGAAGTTCTTTCTATAGCAAAAATCCTACTACTCTCTGAACTTGGCTTTACATGTACAGACAAGCTCAGATAAGAACAACTTAGGCTGAGATTTCCCTGTTCACAAAATTTGCAACCTGAACATATCAGGTGTATAACAAATATGAGGTGGAAGACGTTTTATAAGAAGCTGATTTGGACAGTCCAAGAGCTCAACAGCTAAAAAAGGTTTCTCTAGAAAATAACTCGGAAAAAGTACTAAGAAAGAAGCCTCAGAGAACTCTTGACGGTGGCCTGTGTCTCACAGCAGGGCCAGAGCATTGCACACCTCCAGGGGGCACCCTTCCCCGAGTATTAACCTCTGGATTTGGCCACCATAGTGGGGCCAAGTCAGGGAAACCTGGAGTTCCCGTCTCTATGAATTAACTGGTGACTGTGGGAAAGGTAATTTAAGTTTATTTAACCTCTCCATACCTTACATTTTGTATATATAAAATGACAGTAATACAAAGAATACATACCACAACCTAGTTGGTAGACAACTTGTCTTAGAGATGCAGAATAATATGATGAGAATGTGGTTTGTAATGTGGGGGAGGAGTTGCTCGACATTTAACCACCATCTGAAAATGATCATTCACCCTTCCTACAAATAGTCACTGGGTGCCTTCTACATGACAGGCAGTGGTCTAGATACTACGGACAAAGAAGTAAGCAAAGATTTAAATTAAAACCACGGCTTTCATATAGGTTATATATTCCATATATTATGTTTTCATACAGGTGGCAGCGCTCTGTTGAGAAACACATAATAAACAAGAAAACACAAAATGTGTCAAATGGAAACAGGCGAAATGGAGATCCATAAAGTAGCTTAAGGAGTACAGAAGGGCAGGTTCTGTGCATGGGCAGGAGGTGCCTTCTGTGGGTGGGGTGGAGTGCAGCGGGGAGCCCCATAAATCTCTGCAGATCATGTTTCAGAGCAGGGAAGTGGCAGGTGCCAAAGACTCAGGCAGAGAGCGCTTGGCATGGCCAGCAAGGATTAGGCTGAAGAAGGGCTGCAGGAGGAGGACTATGGCAGGGGATGGGCCCAGGTAGGTAGGGGGCAGGTGGCAGTGCGGGCAGGTGAGGGGGTGGGGGGTAGGTTGAGAGCAGGTGGCAGTGCAGGTAGGTGAGGGGGGCCGGTGCTGTTGGCAGATCATGGAAAGCCTTGCCAGCTGCAGTTTTGGGTTATGATTTGGTGAAATGGTAAGTCAACAGAGGGTCCCGATAGAGAAGGGACATGATCTGGTTCACATTTCTAAGCCCTCACAGCTGGAGCTGGGTGGAGATGGCTCTTGGGGTAGGGGTGGAGGGCACTACAGACCTGGGGAATGTGGCAGGTGTTACAGATTGGGGCACACTGCTTGTAGTTTAAGCAATTTCCCCAAATTTATTTCCTTTTAGAAAGGAAAAGACAATGTTTAATGAATGATCGATCACTAATTGTGAAAACTGTTCCAACCATTTATTTGATTCAGATGAATCAAAATCATTTGGTCCCTTGGTCCTAGATGGCAGGAGTCTGCTTCATCAAAATGAAAATCTAAGCAATAGGCACTGAGTAGATCAAATTAAAAAGAAGATAACATTATAACTCAGAACAAACATTTTTAAATTACAGCATAAAATTTCTGTACCCGTTGAACTAGAAATGCTACCTATCTGAAAAGATTTCTTAAGCATTCAAAGTATTAGCCAAGATGGAATAGCTGCATGGATATACAGAGCTCACCTATGAATGGGATGGAAGCCAGGGAGTCGCCAGGTGGACTGGTCCCCGAGGCCTTCCTCTCCTCCATCCTTTTTATGTGCACCTCTCTGCGGGCATCATTGGGCAGCCAGCAAGTGGTGTCTGACCCGGTTTGCTGGTCATTTACTGCCAAGATGTAGGAGTGATGCCTGAGGAGCTGTGGGGTTTGCCGACCAGATGGGGACTTTTCTCTCAGCATGACAGTTTCTTTACTATCTAAGATATCCGCTTGCTGAATTTCAGCCTCTGGCAAATTTAAGTCTTGGTTCCTTGGACCAGCAGGCAATTCCACACCTGAAGTGCCAGAGTTCTCGCCAGGATGGGGGACAAGCTGAGCAGAGGCTCCGGGGAGAGGAGGGGGTTTCCAGGTCTCCACGTGGGGCTCAGGGGCACTTTCTGTGCGTGACCACGATGGCTGCTTCAATAGACTGTTTTGATGCACATGATTTCCCGGCCTTTGGTCTTTGATAGAAACAAATGAATTCTGGATAAAGGACGGTTTTGCCATGAATGCAGAAGGTGCTTTCTGAGAATTACTTCGGACTTTCACAAGAGGGGACCTGTCTTGTGAAGCACCCCAAGACAGTGACACCCCACAAGGGGTTTGAAAATGTCTATTCGACTGCAGTGTTTTTGGATCTGGTGGGATTTTTTTTAACTGAGATGCAGGTCCTGCTCCTCTCCCACTTATCCGCCTATTATCAGAATTAAAGACAGCTGGTGCCACTGTAAAATGTGAGCCTCGGAAAGATTTATGAATTTCTTGCTGCCTGGGTCTCTCATAAATACCTCGTCTATCATCCTGTTCTGTAAACCCACTCCACTTGTTAGTCTGTTTCCGCTCTCCATTGGATTCTGGTGTCTGACTTTCAGAACCGAAGTTTTCTGAGGCTTCACCCTGCCCCCCAATGTAATCCCATGAGCGGGTCCTGTGACTACTGAAACTGATGGATGGTGAGGCCAGCGCTCCGTGAGATGCGCTCCGCGGACAGTATTTCATCAGGACAGGGTCCTCCAGTCTCTCCTGGGACACGCTGCGCTGCCTGCTCTGAGCCGACTGGGGTGTCCGGTCATGTGAGGTGCTTCTCCGCCGCACCTGCAGGGCAGTACGACTTGGGGCCACCTGGTTATAATCCGCCGCACTCTGGGACGCTGCTCTTAAACTATCCAATCTTTCTTCAATTGTCCGACAACCGATGTGCAAGCGTCGGTTATCAATATACTCTTTGTAAGTTTTATAGTTTTTCCAGTCTATGTGCTGATGGGAATTCGGGGAATAGTGATTAACAGATAATGAAGGAGAATCCACTGCTTGAGATCTGCTGCTTGAGATTCCTTCGGGATGTCCACTATAATTTCCAGATTTAAGTAAAAGTCCAGAAGGCTCCAATGACCGGGAGCCCGTGGTCTGATGAATCAGGTGGGCAGTGGGAATTGATGAGGATGATGGAGATGTGGTTCTTGATACTGATTTTAAGGGGGTCTGCTCGCGGACACCGTACATCACTTCTTCTATTCTATGTGCAGGACCCGTGTGGTTGTTTTTGTTGGCCAACAAGTCGACCACCTTCTCAGAAGGTACAATGATGGTCCTTACACTCTCGTTGCAAACACACACGGCCGTGTTTGACTTTGCAACATCTGTTGGGGACGGAGGCACTTGTATTTCCATTCTGTAGGCCCGGCCAGGCTGTGTCAGTACCGGCGTACTGCTCTGCTGCTTGTTCGTTGAGGAGTCTGAAGGAGACACTTCTACTGGCTGTGCCATGGCTGCAGGGGCAGAGGCCAGCCAGGGGTAGCAAATGGGTGGAGGCTCTGGGATGTTGTGTGCCTCGCCACTGAAGGCTTCACTGCCTTTCAGGTAAGCATCTTGAGAATATGCCTGGACGGGAAATGAGAAAAAGTATCACTGCAAATTCATAAAAGAACACTTATTTCCATTCTTGCAGGCCACTGTTTTATTTTCCCGTGCCCAGCTTGTCCCTGAATGATGTTCAACACAGCATGCATGCAAACATGACATAAGGGTGCTCCGCAAACCAAATAAATTGCAAGATTTGCCATAAATATGAATTACAATAGGCTATTTTCTGAAAATAGCTTAAACACACCAAATTTCGCCTCCACCCATTTTGTCATAACCATGTTGCTTCTAAAATTCTCCCCATGAAAGCTTTATGAGGCAGAGTTAAGGTCTTTCAGCATTCGACAGGTTAAATGGCTGCCTAGTAAATCCCAGCAAAAGAAGATTCTTATCTTTTGCCAGAAAGAAGGTGGAAATATTAAACATCTTAACCAAACACATTTTTATTTTAGGCACTAGTACTACCATAAATTAAATTTTATTGAACAGTGTCTAGCCAATTAACATTACTGAGATCCTAAAAATAATCTAATAAATTAAATCCTTCAACAGCTAAACTAAATATTTTAAATTTAAAACGAGAGAGTATGCATGTTTAAGAAATTAAACACATATATTAAAGGCATAAAAAATGTAATAAACAAGTAATTAAACTTTCTGAAGATAGTTTATATTTTTACATTAAGGTAATGCAAATTATATTGTATAAATTTATTTGGTCTCTTGTTTTACTTATTAACAGGCAAGCATGCAGCTCAAATTATTTTTTATCAACTATTTGTGGAATTAAAATAACTGAAATTAAATAAACCCAGGACTATTTTCAGCTTTTAAGACAGATAGCTATGGTATCATATTACACATTCTCCCCCAATCAAAATCAGCTTCAAAAGACTAGTATCACATTCTAGCTTTACATTAGACAGTTTGCAAAGCTTAAGTGCAGTCACAAGCATAACAGCAAAGTAAAAGGCAAAGAGAGAGGGTGCATTACTTAAAAAATGACTGATGTAAATAAATATTATGCTTAACATCAATTAAGTACAAGATACAAAAGAGAACAAAATATAAAAAATAAAAAAGGAAGACAACCATATATTACAAACAAATTCTGCAAATTAGTAAGATTAACCATAGAGGGATTTCTCTAAGCAAACTTATGGTTTAATAGCTTGGCTTATTACAAATCTCCATAACACAGGATTTTAAAAAAAGCAAGGGCACAGCTGATGTGCATTTCTTACCGGTGCTGTGACATCCTTTGTAAATCGTAGCTAGCAGAAAATAGGAAAACATAGCAGAAGCTGCTTACTGATATAAAGACAGATTCATGTTGTCACACTGACACTGGAAACAGCAAGCTAAAAATACATCTACACTGATATCTCTGGAAGGTACCAAGAGAGGTAAAGGGCAATGAAGCATAAAGAATAACTTCAGCATCCTCTGAGCATCTTTTTCTCAGGCTTTTATCTGGTTTTTATTGGATATATCTACAATTCTTGAACGCAAAATACATCTGGTGACATGCATTCCTAATGGATATTCTCTGCCACATGCAGCGCTGTCTGATAATGTGCTACGATGCTTCCCTTCCACAGGAGCAACACTGCTGCCTCTCACTTCCCCTGAGCTTCTTCCATCTCTGCTTCCAGATGACGAAACGAATGCTTGATTATGCATTGAAAATAGTACAGCCTCCTCCTTCCCCTGTAAATCGGAGAATAACCACAAGCTGTCAGCTGACTGCAGCTGCCTTTCCACCATGATTTGGAATGAGAAAAAAGAGAATGTTTTATTAAAAAGGTTGACTCAAAAATTAAGACCTTTGGATGCCATACCTTTAGAAGTGTTTATCAGCTTATAAAAGGAACTACTGAATAGAATAAAAAAGACTACTTCCACAGTAATTCTTGTTACCTTACAATGAATGTTATAGAACTTAAAGTAGAATGCAGTGAGAAATTAAACCTAACTATATAAAAGGAAACACACATGCCATAATATTTTTAAAGCATGAATCAAAATATGCATGTTGGATATGTGCATTAACATAAAAAGCCTATCTTATTAATGCTGATTATATCCAGACCAATACTATTCCATGGCATGAACACTGTGTTTGGATGAATGAACTGGTACAGTATTTCCCACAGCAAGTTTTATGCAATTTTATAAGGTATAGCCTGAAAAGTGGGGGAGAAGCGGAGGAGCACCTGTGGTCAATGTTACAGGGAGAGGTGAGCTGCCAGGGTTCTACGTTAATGTAACTGAGAAACATGAAGAGAAAGTACAAATTTATTCAGCCATGGAACCCACCTTTTTCTGGAATTTTAACATGACTGGAATTCGACAGTCTGGAAAATGCTGCTCTAGAACTAATAATTTAAAGACATTTCCTTTATTCAATTTGGGAAAGAGTATCATCTTTAGCAATATATGACTGGAATTATAAAATACACGAAAAAAATTTTTTTACATACTTCAAACATCTCTAAGATTTCTAACTAGCAATCCTAAATACTAAATAATTGTATTAAATGGGTCTCAACTTCAGGGTCAAGTTATGGCAAGGGGTCCTTGATATGTACAGCACAGTATGCCTTAACAGTGGACCAATGAAACAGAATGTCTTCCCCATATAGAATCACAGTCCAATGTAAGCAGATGTGGTTGAGATGTCTAAAACATGAATTCATTCAAGAGTATTACTGAATGAATTCCTCACATACTCTCTCGGTTCATGAACACTAAAATAGCTTGTTCATTTATCTACCGATTAATCAATCAATCTATTTAAAAGTTCCTCGTTCTCATAAAGTTTGGTAACCAATGCTACTCCAAATTAATGTCCCTGGGGAATTCAGGAATACCTCTAAGACTCCTGTGTCTTGGCATGTGTTCTACTGATAGGTTGTGAACTACCTGGGAATAATTCTGGAGCTTCTATGGCATGCTACAGACAAAGATTTGCTTCCTGGGTAACTTTAACGAACTTAAATAGGATAAGACAATTTGCATTTTAGGGAATCCTCTTCTTCGATGATACCCTTAAGTATTCTACTAGAAAACAAACTGCCTACTAAGGAATGTTTAAGACTCTCTGTTCTAGTTTGCTAACTGCTGGAATGCAACACACCAGAGACGGATTAGCTTTTAATAAAAGGGGATTTATTTCATTAGTTCTTCAGAGGAAAGGCAGCTAGCTTTCAACTGCGGTTCTTTCTTAAGTGGGAAGGCACAGGGTGATCTCTGCTGGCCTTCTCTCCAGCCCTCTGAGTTCCAACAACTTTCCCTGGGGTGGTTTATTTCTGCATCTCCAAAGGCCTGGGCTGAGCTGTTGAGTGCTGAGATGAGGTATGCAGAGCTGCTTGGGCTGTGCTATGTTGAGTGCTCTCATTTAAGCACCAGCCAATTAAATCAAACATCATTCATCGCAGCAGGCACACCTCCTAGCCAACTGCAGATGTAATCAGCAACAGATGAGGTTCACATGCCATTGGCTCATGTCCACAGCAACAGAACTAGGCACCTTCACTCTGCCAAGCTGACACCTGAATCTAACTACCACACTCTCCCAAGAGGAAAGAATTCATTTGGGCTTGGGCAGACATGAGAGTGGATCACCATCTCCCCAAACGCGCCAGGACCTCCTCATCACTGACTGAGCATCCTTTTTCTTGAGTGCATGGTGCAAAGGTACCAGACCTTACATCAAACCACCAAGTCTGACACACCAGTGTTTTAACTTCCCATACGGGATCTTTCAGTTGCTAAAGGGCACCAATTAAATAGCACAAAATGTCATTTAAACAAAGTATAGTCTTGAAATTTAACAAAAAACGATGTCAAAATCAACCTGTATTAACGAGTTTGTCTGAAACAGTATAGTCTGGAAATTTTTGAAACCACTGTCATGAAACTGTGTATTTTTTCATTAATGATTCTGAGTTTGGAGTTTGGGTTTAAGTTTAAAGGAATACTTCACAGTATGTGCAGGAGTCTTAATGGAACTGGGTATCACAAATTTTTCTTCCTGAGAGTAGTTCTTGGAGTACTCTCGAAATAGAATATGATAAAGAAAAGAAAAGAAAGGCCAATTTTTAAATTTAGTCCTTTTATATACCACTCCAGATTCCTTCTTGACTTTCCTTTACCCTTATATCTTCTGGCAGTTAAGTAGCTTAAAGGTTTATATTTTAAAATGAAAGTCATATCTGATGAAATAATAGAAGCAGACCAGTGTCTGTAGATTCCAAAAATTCTTTAAAAAAAAAGGAAGAAAATAAGGAAAGAAAGATTACCTAATGAGTCCTTTGGGAATTAGAATTACAGAGAATATTAATTAAAATTTTTTAACAATTTCAATCTTGACTGAATGTGCAGTGCCCAGCAGTACCTAAGTAATCCTAAAATCACCTTTCAGTCCAATTTTAAGTAGACACACTTTAGAATCACTATCTCTATATTCACTGATAGTTATGCTTGTCTCTATTAAATAGTTAAAAATAATAAAGCTGCAGAATAAATAAGCTGCTGAGATTAAAACTCCTCCCTACCACTGTACTTGCAACAGGCTGACTGGCTACCTTAATGCCATTTCCTATGATAAAAGCCAAAGTGACCAGCTGTCTGCTTGCCCCATAGGATCCATACAATTGCGCAGGAGTGGAGCATGAGATGGGGCTGGGAGTGGTAGGGACTGACAATCATGACAGTTATTATTGTGAAACCTTCTACTTTATTTGAAAAATTTCAACAAGCATGCACTATTCTTATGATTATTTACAAAAGATTTTTAAAAAGAACAAAGAACAGCCACTGACACAATGTGAAAGAAACCTCCAGGATTCCTACCCTTGCTTCCCTTTCTCAGTACACAGGTACTGACATTCATATAGACTATTATCCTGCTTGGGCAACATATGAAATGACTGTTTTAGGCCTAAAAAAAGATTCTGGTTAAATTACATTTTTCCATTCATATCACACGACCACGTGGTGACTGAGTGTAGAGACGTGGGCTGGGAGGGCCGCCCTAGGCCTCGGGTCTGCTGACTGTTCGGTGTGAAACACACTGAGCCCTGGACCTACCTATGTCCAAATTCCTACTTTGCTCTTACACTTGGCCAGTTGCTCGCCCTCGCCATGGTTTAACATAGATCAGCGCAAAGGAGGTTCAAAATCCCTGCTCAAAATTCCCTGCCCAATGGGCGGGCCACGGTGGCTCAGTGGCAAGAACGCCTGCCATGCCAAAGGACCCGGGTTCGATTCCTGGTGCCTACCCATGTAAAAAAAAAAAAAAAGAAAAAAAAAAAATTCCCTGCCCAAGAACCTCCAGGGATAGCAGAACTAATTAACAAAGTTTAATTTTAAATCCTTTGGACCAAATGTATAACAAAACATCTTGGGGCATCCACCAGGAAAATGCCTCAACCAATCTATCATTATTCCACTCCAGAAAGACTTTTCTTTGGTCAGCATCACTGTGATGATGGGGGATGGGGGTATTTCATTAGTGCACAAGCATGTTCATAGGGTAACAAAACCATTTCATTTTTTGGAAAATAAAACAGGCACGTATCTTGAAATATGAACCTAAGATATTACAGTATAAAATATCATTATAAACTGCTATAAAATAAATTCAAGATTACTTGTATTTTTAATCCAGAAAACATGTATTGGCTTAAACAATGTAAATATTCCAGATAAGAGCTCAAACAGCTACAAGTACTATTATCAGTCCAAGTCTAGAAACACACAATGCATTGCTCTAATTCTACTTTGTTTTCAGCTTTCTATCACTGTCATCCATACATTATGCACATTCTTATCACCCCTCTCTGTCCTCTCATGTCGAGTTTTACACCTAATTGGATTCTCCATGCATTTCTCAAAGGTAGGGGAGACCTTCAGTACAATTTGCTCCATGCACCACTTCAGGGAGCGGAGCTCCACGGTCACCCAGCCCCGCTGGCTCCAGGCAAACACACCCACAACACAATGGGCTTTTCCTTGGGGAAAGCCACATTACAGTGGCTATAAAAATATTTGTCTTTATGTTTTTTTTTCAATGAATCTTTAACCTCACAGGGACAAATACATCTTTTAAAGTATAACAGATTTAAGACCAGCATAAGTTCTTCCCAAGGACGCTCATAGAACATTTGAGCTCTAGAATCTGTGTTAGAGAAATATTTCTACATATATTATTTTGAAATTATTTAAAATATTTTAATGTTATTTTTAAACCACCCCCCCCAAAATAAAATTCGTTTTGAGTTTATAACAGCTTTTTAAAATGACACTTGTAGATATTCCAGCTAAGAACAATTTATCCGGAGAAGAGATTGCTGTATCCTAATGTCCTTAAGGAACAATGCACAGCACGCATTAATTAACACTTCTTTGATCTCCTTGTGAATTATACCACATTCAAATGAATGTGGAAAAAAACTAGGTTTAAATGACTCTCTTTTATCATTGAGAGTATGATGCTTTTAAGTTTCTGATGATTAAAATAATTCAAGTAACATGTTTTTAAATTTGCATTTTCTGTTACAATATGCTAGAACCTTTACTGATGAACCTTGAGGATCTGTGTGCTCACATCAACCTAGTGACCTAATTTTCCTGTGTTTTCAACATCTGCATTTTACCTTTATTTTAATTAAATTTATCTTAAATGAAATTCAAGAAGACAGGCTGATTAACCGAGGGTTACACCGATTACATCATTAGAAAATTATTCCTTCCACTGAATTAAATAGTTTGCTACTCTTTACAACCACTGCAGGCTACAATAGCAATTCTGCACGTGAGTCCTTACTTAGGACTTTCCTACAACCCAGCTCTACAGTCAATGAGCACTGTTGGAAATGAAGTGTCTGTACCTTGGCAGGGAGAGAGCCTACTGAAGATTAGAAGACACTTTAGTTTGGGAAGCTCATTCTGCCTTTGAGTCTTCAGATTGCAAGGAAGGCTCAAGGTAAAAGCTTCCCTACAAAGACGCATCAAATTCCAGGACTTAGCACAAGCAGAGCACTAGAGGAGAGTCCCCATTTACTTCTGGTCTAGGAACTTTCACAGCCCCTGGAGCCAGCAGTTGCCCACTATTCTGTCATGAAGCTGAATGAACAGGCAGGGCCCTATGGCCACCTCGACATGCCTACGAATATCACTGCAGAAAGCTTCCCCTCTGTGTCCAGCCCCACCCCTACCCCAGAATCATGCACTCCAGAGGGTAATTGGTTATCAGTAATCAGCCATTCCTAAATAAAGCCAACATACCTTGAAAATATAGGGCTGATCTCTGTAGATTTTGGTTAATCCTATTTTACATGTCACTGAATAAATCGAATCATTAGGATCAGCTCTAGTGATGTTTTTGTAAAAAAGATTTTACAAAAGATGTTTTAGGACCTCTGTTGAGCTATGTTCAAACTAATTTGCCTTACAGATTTAAAACATTACCACTTCTATTATCACCACAAGGATTCCATAAGTTCATTGATTCTCTTGAATTTAGCTATAAACAATACAAAAAGAACTCTTCTGTGGCCACTACCACTTCCTACATCTAATTGTTGGATTTCAATCTATTACTTAAAGGGTTTTGCTCACTCTGTTATATTCTGAATTTCAAAGTCTACTGAAGGAAAAGATTATTTTCTTGGAGGAAATTTATATATTTTTAAATCCTTTTTACTTTCAGCAGTATTTAGGCACCATTCAGTTTATTTTCTTTCTAAAATAAATCAGAAATGCATTTTAGACTAAATGCTAAATTTTTCAACTACATAGTTTCCTAAGAACCTAACACATTTTTCCATTAAGTTGTACTCAATTTATGGTGAACACCACTTCTAACAGAGTAAATTGAAATTGTTAACAAAACTGCTTCATAAAATAATTTACAAACAGCAATGTTTTTTTCTGCAAAATTAGGAAATGGCTTTCATAAAATATCTGTCCTCATACAAAAAAAAAAATCGAATGCCTGGGATATGTGCCCTTTGTACAATGAGCTTTGGCTTTTGGTCAAGAACTACCTAGAATACAGCACTGGGGCAAACATTTCAGGAATTTCATCATAACGAACGTGTCACTTAATTGCAAAAACTGACAACAGGATTTTACCTTTTGTAAAATATAAAGAATTCCAAGATTCTCAAGAATGAATCAAAGATTTATTTTGCCCCTAAAATTTTGACTCAGTCCACTAATATTCAGTCTGACCATAAAACAACTCTAATATTTGAATAAATAAAACTTACCACTTGGAGAATATCTTCATCTTTTGGCATAACACTAAGTTCCAATGTTGTGTCACTGAAATTGAAGACATACAACTATTTTAGGACTTAAGGTAAAAACTGACTTATTGGAATAAGTTCAGTTTTATAATCACTTAAGAATTTAATTTTTGGTTTTCTTAAATCTTTACTTTTCAAATTCAAATCATTAGTATAAAAAGTAGTCACTTTTATACACATAAGCTACTATGCACAAAAGAGGGCACCCTGTCATATTTTTATGCTATTCATTACCAGTCAAAACTTCTAGAATGTGTTTCTAATTTAGAAATATAAAGTATGTTACTTATACTAAGTAGTGGTGGAACAAAAATCATAATATCAATATACATTTTAATATTTTTTTACTTCAAGTTACAAAACAAATGACAGATTTCTGCTCATATTCTTTCTGGATGATTATCAAATTAAAAACTCATTAACATAAAAATTACCAATCCTCAAGTTTAACATTTTAGACAATATTAAACAATCTAACTTTGAAAATTCCATCTCGATCTTAGAGGAAAAGGGAATCATAGTTTACAATCTACTGCAATGACTCCTTATTTTTAAAAACTATAGAACATCTCAACTATTTGCCTTCTTTATGGTTTAATTTTAGAACCTTACAAAAACAGCTCACAGTTTTACTTTATTTTGATACTCAAAGGGGGATAGATGAGTTTTTCTAGGCTTTAAAAAGTTCAGAGGGGATAAACTACAATTCTATGACGTGGAATTACATTTAGATATGGCAAGGAAAGCAGCTTTACTCTTACAAAGTGCTTCAATAACTAATAAAACAATAGCCAATAGATTTTGTGTCCTAATACAATTAAGACATGAAAAAACAAATAAGCATCACAAAGAGAAAAAAAACCTAAGAATTTATTGGTTTCCCTTTTTAACAGATTTAAATGCTGAGAAAATGGTTATAAATGCTGAGAAAATGGTTAGCCAAGAACCACAGCTTCAAATAAATTTAATTAATGAAAATAGGGAGGTACTTGTATTTCAGTGTCAGAGCTGGTGGATAATACACACTGCTGCTTATATAAATTCTTTTGAAAGGATACATTTTTACGTTACTACACTACAGAATTAAAACGTTTTTTGCTGCATTATCCATTTGCTACCATCCATAGACAAAAGGAAATAAGAGTAAAGTTTTTCTCTATTTTTCAAATTTCTTTATTGGTTGAAAAATTATACTGTTTTTATGAAGAGTTATTACCCTAACTGTGCCACTGACAAAAAAATTAATGTGGATTTTGAAGATAATGAATACTATTATGATTACTTGGAAAAACAGCATCTTAAAAAGAAGTATTAACAAACACACAAAATTCTTAAATTATACAATGGCAAAAATATCTTCATATATTTATGATGAGTTAATGTATTTAGAGGAAAAGGAACTTGAGGTGACTCTCTCTGTTAACCTCCAAGAGATTTAATATTCATCACCAATCTCCAAGTCTCCTCAATACTTAAGTTCAAATATATCAGTGTCAGGAACTGTTCAAAATACAACATTGAGAGGCAGATTTAAGATCCATCTTCACTAAGAATCCCATTAAAAATTAAACATTAAAGAGAATACTCTGAAATTGAAAAAAATCATGATCATACCATTTAATCACAAAAAAAATGGCAATTATTAGGGTGTTAATGTAAATTATTAAAATTAGAGCACAAACTGCTTTTGACATGGTTATAGGACCTTGATAAAAGTCTTCAAAAACTAAAGAACTTCAATTTAATTATGGCAGGTGAATGTGGCTAACGTAGGGCAATAGACGATCTAAAAGTTACTGTATCTGAATCTGGGAAGAGCTTCTTATAATAAACAGTGGAGAAATGCAGAATCAGACTCCAGACCCTAGGCCTAGTCTTAACAGAAATTCAACATGGTAACCTCTTTGGGCTTCCAACTTCTTTATTTGAAATTTTAAAGACATATATAGTTGTTTGGTAGCAAGGAGAGTAGTACTAAATTATGACTTAGGTTCCAAAGAAGAACACTATGTTTATTTACTTTGAAGGCTCCAAGTTATATCACTCTGTAGAATGTAGGCAGACAAATGGACTAAAAGGAAATTTCTTGGTCTCTTGGCTAAAACAAAGGAATAGAATTGAGCCAAGAAGAGTATTCAACAAGATACTTAAAGATAACATATCTGAATAAAAGATTTTACAATAAATGATACACGCATTTCTGTATTTATATATTTCAATTACCATCAAATTATACATTTGATTGATATTTTAAATGAAAGGGGGAAACTCGCAGGAAATCTAAAACATTTCTTCTTAGACTCTAAAGGATTTTAATCACAAATCTGATAAATGCCACAGCAAAACAACCAACTAAGCTATCCTCAAGTAGTTTGGCTCTTGGCACCTCTCAAATACATTAACCACTTTACAGGAAAGTTCCACATTTCAGCGTCATACCATCTCCTTACAGGAATATAGTACTGTTTTATCTCTATTTACTCTACTGATGTATAAAACCCATCTTTGGCCAAAATTCAGCATGTTTCAAGAATCTTACCTGTTCTGAATTAAAGCAATTACTTGGGAATAGGTTTTTCCAATAACACTTTCTCCATTGACTTTTATAATTCGGTCACCTTCAAAAAGAAGCCAAAAAAACACATGAGAAAGTCCAAAAGAAAGTCACGTTTGAAAACTTTAAAAGTATTTCTTTTCATCTCATTTGTTTTAGAGTAATTTCAAACTCACAAAACTGTTGCAACAATAATATAATCTCCATAAAGAGAACTCCAACATGCCCCTAATTCCCCCACAGACACCCAGGATCTAACAATTTCACAATTCCACCACATTTACTGTATAATTTTATCATCTATCTACCAACTATGTATCTAACCATCTATTTTCTGACATTTGAGAGCAGGCTGCATACATGATAATCCTTAAATATATGCTTCTTCCATGTACATTTCCTGTAATCAAGGATATTCACTTATGTAATAATCACCCTGAGCACAGTGGTCAAGTTCAAGACATTTAACACTTACATAAAACTTAGATTCTACATTCCAATTTCTTTTATCTCTTCCAGGATCATATATTGCATGATCCATTGTCTCTTTAGTTGTTCTTTCTTTCTATTTTTTAAATTGTGGGAACACAGATGCAACATAAACTTTCCCAACTGAACTCCTCCCAAGCATATCATTCAGTGGGATTAATCACACTCAGAATATAGAGGTACCCTCACCACCTCCTTTAGTAAAACTTTCTCATCTCCCCAAAGAGAAACCCTATACCCATTATGCATTGATTCCCCATTTCCCCTGCTCCAACCCCTAGCAACTTATAATTTCCACCTCTATGAGCTTGCATAACTTGCAGATTCTCTGATACTTTCTTCATAGTGACCATGGAGCTTAAATTTGACATCCTAAATCTATAGCAATCTCAAGTGTTTTGATACCAATTTAACAATTTCAATAGCATATATAACTATGTTTCCGCATTGCCCCCACCTTTTTTCTTTTTAACTTTTTTTTATTATATAACAATAAAAACAAATAAAACATACAAAGCAAAGAAAGGGAAAAGCAATAGTTTCCAAAGCACTCTTCAATAAATAGTTACAAGACAGATTCCAGAGTTTGTCGTGGCTACCATACCATCATTTCAGATTTTTCCTTCTAGCTGCTCCAGAATATAGGAGGTTAGAAGAAACAAATATTTTCTTATCATCACAATCGACCTTTTTTTCTTTATTGTGAAAAATAACATATAAACAAAAAGCAATACATTTCAAAGCACAGCACACAATTAGATGTAGAACAGATTTCAGAGTTTGGTATGGGTTACAATTCCACAATTTCAAGTTTTTATTTCTAGATGCTCTAAGATACTGGAGACTAAAAGAAATACCAATACGATGATTCAGCAATCATATTTGTTTGTTAAACCCTATCTTCTCTGTATAACTTGACCATCACCTTTGAATTTTCTCTTTAGGGGTATTTGGGCTGTGCCCATTTTAACTTTTTCATGTTGGAAGAGCTGTCAGTAATAAGTGATTGGGAGATGGAACTAGCTGATGTTCTGGAAAGGCTGGCCTCTCTAGCTTCAGGACTTATCTGGTCCAAGGACCCATCTGGAGGTTGCAGATCTCTGGAAAGTTAAACTAGTACATGGAACCTTTGTAGAATCTTTTATATTGCCCTAGGTGTTCTTTAGGATTGGTTGGAATGGTTTTGGTTCGGAGTTGGCAAGTTATGATAGGTAGCAATGTCTAAGTGAAGCTTGCGTAAGAGTGACATCCAGAGTAGCCTCTTGACTCTATTTGAACTCTCTCTGCCACTGATACTTTATTAGTTACACTTCTTTTCCCCCTTTTGGTCAGGTTGGAATTGTTGATCCCACGGTGCCAGGGCAGGACTCATCCCTGGGAGTCATTCTGCCATCTTTTTCTAAGTCTTATTATAAATTATATATTTATATATTAATAGTTCAAAATCACTGATTGATCATTTTATTTTATGTATTTTTACTTCTGTAGGAAGTAAAAAGTAGAGTTACCAATCAAAAATACAGTAGTACTGGTATTTATATTTACACACATCATTATGTTGACAGGAGATCTTTATCCCTTTATGTGGCTTCAGTAATTTATCTAACATCCTTTTCTTTTAACCTGCAGAACTCCCTTTAGCATTTCCTGTAGGGCTGCTCTAGAAGTGACAATGGCCCTCAACTTGTTGTTTGGGAATGTCTTCATTCCTCTCTCATTTTTGAAAGACAGTTTTAGCAGGACAATTTTTGATAATTTTTCGTTTTCATCACTTTTAATGTCTTCCCTGTTCTCCTGCTTCCATGGTTTCTGATGAGGAGTCAGCCCTTAATCATACCGAACCTTCCTTGTATGTGACAGTGACATGTGGCTTCTTTCTTGTGGCTTTCAGAATTCTTTGGCATTCGACAGTTTGATTATACACGGCCTGGTGTAGGTCTATTTGGGTTTATCCTGCTCAGAATTCACTGAGCATTCTGGATATATACCTTTTATTACATTTAGGAAGTTTTCAGTCATTCTTTATTTGAATATCTTTCTGCTCTTTTCTCTCTTTCTTCTCCTTCTGAGACTACCACAATGTGCATTGGCACACTTGAGTGTGTCCCACTGGTTCCTCTCTTTTCTTGTTCCTGTTCCTCAAATGGATGATTTCAGTTGTCTTATCTCCAAGTTCACTGATTCTTCTAGCAGCTCCAATCAGCTTCTGAACTTCTCTAGGGAGGTTTTAGTTTCTGTTACTGTAGTCTTCAGTTCTGTTTGGTTTCTTTCATTAATTTTCATCTCTCTATTAAATACTCTCTCATGTCCATCTATCATTTCTGGATTTCCTTCAGTTCTCTGTCCATGTGCTCCTTTACCCAGAAGCATGCTTAGGACTATCTTTTTTTTTTTTTTTTAAGTCTTTGTCTGGAATGTCCGAGGTTGTATCCTGCTCATCGATGTTATCTAATGTTTTAAACCTCTCCTTTGCTGGGACCATCACTTCCTGTTTTTCTCCATGTTTTGTAACCTTTTTTGAAATCTGGGCATTTTGAAATTTTAGTGTGTTATCACTGGAATTTAGACTCTGAGGCATCTGTTCCTTAAGCTTATATCCAGCTAGTATTATGACAGGGCTTTCCTTGAATACTAGGAGCTAAAAGAAAAAGAAGGAAGTAAAAAGAAAACATTTTTCCCAGTCTTTGCAGACTGAAACATGCAAGGGATCTCCTTGGGGTCTTATCCATACAAGTTTGTATGAGTTTGGAGAACTGCTCCAGGTCAAAGCTGAGGGGCCTTCCCAGTCCTCTCATGCACGCAGGTTGTCCTGGGCATGCGTGCATACGGCCCTTAGGAATTCTCTTAATTACAGGATGGCAAATATCCCCTCTCCCCTAGGAAACACTTTTTCATGGTCCCTGTCACGTCAGCCAGGATCCCTTGCCCCAGGCAACACGAAATGACTCTTCTCTCTCAGCTTTTTTTAGGAGACTCTGGAGAGCAGCCTTCTACATGTAGTACAACTTCTGAGATGGCAAGTTCCTCAGGCCCCCACTCCCACCCAGTGTGTGCACGAGGGCTACTCTGCTCCTTCTGGAATGGGGATGTGGGATCTGCGCTGGAAGTGTAAGCAACTCTGTGCCTAGCTGGACCCAGCCAGGGCACCATGAGAGCTGACTGCATTCAAGTGGCCTTTTTACTTGATTTCGAGCCCACCCTATTACTGCAGCCCTTTGGCTGTTTTCTGTAATTTTGAGAAAGATGTTTCTGCCAGTTCTTGCTTGTTTGTTCAAAGATCTCATTGGGGGATGGAGCCATGAAGCATCTCACTCCAACATATTAATGGGTCAGGTCCATGTACTTACTTTTAACATATCCTTGCTCTTAATTTTTTTTAAGTACCTTTTAAAAAATAAATCTGAATCTTAAAATATCCAGCTTCTTATGAAATATAGCCATGTTCTAAATAAGACTTCTAGTCATTTATGAATTCCAAAACCTCAAAAGTTGTAGCCATCAGGTGGGCACACTGATACTCTTTTTGCCCTGTCTGTTATTTTCTGAGTTGAAGAACTCCTAGTTATTCCTCTTCTTAGCCTATTTTTTCCAACAGACATTATTAAACAATCAACTGCTTTCTCTCCTCTGTGCTCTCGAACATAAGTCCAGCTGATGTTCTTATATCACTTCCTCGATCTAGCCAGTATACTGATTAGTAAAGTATGCACATACTTTGACTCGACACATATTAAATTATTCTTCATTTTCATGTGGAAAAGGACACTTAGATTACTCAAAAAAAATCAGAGTAGTAGACAGAATTGGGAGAGAAAGAAGAAAGAGAAAAATTTAAAAATATCACTTTTTGCAAGCCTATTCACAACACCTCTAGTCCATCTTCCCAACATGTGGAGCCTAGAATAGGGTGAAGGACAAATTCTATGTAACAGAATCCACACGTACACTGATATAAATACTATAATGTTATAAATATTAATTTTATAAAAACTAGCTACTTCAGGCACAATGAAACAGTTATCAAGGTAGGTAAGAAACTAACGTGTATCCTAATAAATCTTAGCAACCCACCCGCCACTTAGACATAGCTTAGCTGAAAATGTAACACTGCCTTATTAAAAAGGCAATGAAAAAATGTTTTTTGTAATTTCTCATTTTAAATTGCTTTACGTTTAAAAACAAGATCAAAGAGTAACTCATATAAACAAGATCTTTACTTATAGTCATAACTACTTCATTTTTATTAAAATTTCAAATCATGACATATTTTAGAACAAAAGTTACTATATCCAGCAACTCAGGCTGTACCCACTGATACCGACAAATGATGGTGCACTTGCATCACATTGGATCTGCTTGGGCGACTTAAGCCATTCTTTGTGGTGTAAATTAATGATCTCACAAATAGTAATTACAGATGTGAAGAAAGAGGAGAAACACAGAGAGGTAGAAAAGGAAGAAATAAAGAACATAAAATGTGGAAGATGGGAGAAGTTAAATAAAAAGAGAAATTAAAAGTTGAATGTCCACACCTGTGCATAATCCAGCTTCAAAAGCAGGCCCCCCTTCCTTAACTTGCTTAACAAATATAGTATCCATGGGTTCCAGGCGGTTCCTCTGTTTTCCTGTGGAAGAGAAGAAACCCAACATATTTTAAAGGCATGATTTTACTTTGCAACATTTTCAGGATATAAAATATTTCGGTGAGACAATGAAGTAAGATTTCTAATAACACATATCCTAAATTTTGATGCTAAAATCATAAGGTAAATGTTTTCATTCTGTTGAACATTTATTCTTTTTCTGTAATACAAGGACAAACCCAACCAACCACAGAGATTATTTCCTTTTACTGGATATATTCTGTCTGTAATATTTTACATATCTTACAGCTAAATTCTATCACAAGTAAGTATTACTAGTCCCACTGCATAAAATAAGATACCAAGATTTAGAGAGATTAAATAAGTTTTCCAACATCACACAGCTAGTAAATGCCAAAGCCGATTCCAATGGCTGTGCTCACTCTACTGCTTTTAATGCTGCCATAAGATATAGCAACGCATGAGACAGTCTTTACCCTTCAGGAGCTCTGGCAGGAGAGAAACATACAAAGAATTACAATCTACTATTAATAAAAAAACAGAGACAGACACCAAGAACAGACATGGCAATGAGGAGAATGTGATCAACTTTGAAAATCAATATGTCAATATTTCACAAATTTTTTTTTTCATCTCAAAAAAAGTTTATTAGCATGATTAAAAACATTTTCTTGAATAATGACAGAGAGAAAGAATTTCTAAACATGGAAGAATATCAGTGGCAATTCCTTATAACCAATATTTGGAAATGAATCAACAATCTCATTTTATTAAAAACCATTTATTGGTTCCATGTGGAGTCATGACTATTGCTTTGTCTGGGATGAGTCCCTACTGCAATTAAGTATAAAAAATATTCTATTTCTTTTTCTAAATCGATGCAAATGTACTAAGAAATGATGAATATGCATCTATGTGATGATATTAAGAATTACTGATTGCATATGTAGAATGGAATGATTTCTAAATGTTGTGTTAGTTAATTTTTTTTAATTAATAAAAAAATATATATATTTCACAAATTGTGCTCCATGGATCACCTGCATCAACATCTAAGGTCTTTGCTAAAAATGAAGGTTTGGGGATCCAGCCCAGAAATCTGCTTTTACAACAAGTTTCCCACAAGATCCTTATATACACTAAAATTCAAGAACCGATAGTTTTGGTAAAACAGACATCAATTACATGAGAGGACACTGAAGCTATGGGATAAAGAAGCACCATAAGAGGTGCTGTGGGGCACAAAAAAGGCAGCCTGTGGTTCTTAGGGCAGTCCCCACACAAGCACCAACAGAATCACCTAGGAATGTGCTAGAAATTCAAGTCTGTGGGCCCCACCCCATTCACTGAAGTAGATGAAAGCCCTGATCCTTAAAGAAGTGAGAACAGCACTGAGAAAATAGGGCACATACATGCCTGGAGTCATATATACTTATAAATAGCAATACTGGGCCAAATATGATTAAGTGTCAAATATGAAGAATTCATAATTACCGCCATAAAAAAAAGTGAACTGCTATCACTGTGTACACACAAAGATGGCTCAAAAGAAGTTTCTTAATAAAGGAATACCCATCAGTTATTCTTCTGATATGCTTAGCTATTTTACTCTGTAAGAATCCCTCTACCCAACTCCTTAAAAAGCAATAGGGTAGAGTGGAGACTGCTCATGTTTTAGAACTCAGCAGACATGGATTCAGATCGTTGCTCTGCACGTGACAGTTCAGTTACAGTTGAGTAAACCTGAGAAACTATTACTTTCTTCTCAATAAGCCAGACACAACAATTCTGTATTTTTACATTCTTAAAAAATTTCTGTGAAAGCACTTAACATAGTATGCACTGGTGTAACTCCTCAGTAAATTAAATATTTCCATGCTGCCTTGCATACTGCTCAGATGAGGGACAGCATCACATTCTTGTTTTCAAACATTAAAAACCTGAAAGTTAATAAAAAACATACCTGCAACATATCTAGTATCCAATTTTAAAGACTACAGATATGCTCCCAAAGAAACTTTATACAACCCTCTATGTCCAGATGACATGAAAATATTCCAAACTCTTTTGTCAGTTCTGGGGACCTATGGCTGACAACTATCTGCCCAACAAAGCACGGGGGTAAGAAGAGAACTAACACTTGTTAAATCTAAACTAAGCAGAAAAATGTCTGAATCCATAAGAGATGCTTGCTAAAGTATTATAGGGGGTAATTATAATGATATCTGCAACTTATTTTCAAATGGTTTTGGGGGAAAAAAATCCCCAAAACCATTTTGATATACACACACCTAGACACACACATGGACAGACAGTGAAAGTAAATGCAGCAAAATGTTCATTGTTAAATCGAGATGGACAAAATATAGTATACTAATGCCCACAATACTTTGAAAATTATAATAAAAAGAAATAAAAAATATATATTTCTACAGTGTGCCAGGCCTCATGTTTCTTTGTAGAGCTTTTAATTCACTTAAATTGTATTTTACTTGCTTATACAATACGTTTGTTGTATGTCTCTCCTACTAAAACGAAGGGCAGGGATTCTGCCATGTTCACTGATATCCTAGATCAATGCCAGGCACAGAGCAAGCAAACCATGGTTATTCAATGAATGAAAAAAATATTACTTAGTTTAATTCTCATAAGTCTTTGATGCTGGCATTACCATTTTACTGAGAAGGAAACAGAGACTGAGTAATGTGAAAGGAGAGAGAGAGCAGGGATTTAAATACAGATCTGGATCCAAATGTGGTGTTCCATTCTGCTTCAAAAGTAATTGAACTACTACTTATCCAATGCCAAGCTTCACTAAGCACAAAGTAGACAGTCCATTTACAATTCATTTAAAAGGAAAAAAGTTTCTTTTCAATATTAAGTCACGTAAAATGCAAGCACTCAATTCTAATCAAGTTGGTAATGAGGCTCTGTTCCTTGGTGGTCAAATCAACATTCACAGGAGTTGATATTAAAGGAAAACCACCTACTTCTTCTTGGCTAGGGATTTGAAGGTTTAATAAGTTTTATTACATCAGGTTATTGCTTTCATGGAAAGATATATACAATTTAGAGTATATGTAAGTGACTGTAAATGTAAATGAATTCTGCAGATAATAAAAAGTGGGTTGAATAGCCATATAGTGATTTGCAAAAATATGAAGATGGAATAGATTAAAATAGAGACCGCCCTACAATGAGCACTACCATCTGTTTACAATTCTGGACTGTCCCCCAAATTCAGACTTGCTACTTCCATTTAGATATTTTCCAATTTCTTCTGGACAACAGCAAAATTTCCCACAGATATTCCCTAATTATTGACAGGTTTAATACAACTCCCTTCAACTTCCATGTGGCTTGACTCGAGTTAAGAAACTTAGCTCATTAATTTTAAGACACTGCTCTTCTACTGGAACTGGAAATCAAAAGTATCAAATTTAGAACTTATGTTTGTTTTTAGTATTTTATAAGTCAATTTTATAACTCAATTTTCCAGATATGCAAACTAAAGGCTAGATTAAGGTAAATTCACCAAGAAAAATGATTCTTTCCTTCCCTGTATGGCCATTTCACAGACCTGAAATTCTTAATAAAAGCCTCTTTCTTTTCTACCTCTGTATTTTACAATTTCTCCAATTTTTAAAACCACATAGGACATATTTCAAAGAACCATTAAACACCTTATTCAAGAATCATTTCCTAAAGAATGAAATATGACCCCTGCTATACAGCATACCAAAAAAAAGAAGAGTCATTTCCTTAGCCTTATCAAAAGAAAAGAAAATGTGTCTTTTAGTATAAACATGTAATTAAATCTTCCTATATTTACAGAAAAGGAGAAAAGGGCAATCATTGCCCCTGGGCAAGAATCGCTAAAGCAACCCAGTACAAAGAAGGTCCCACTTTATGTTATTTAATAGATAAATTAAAGACTTAGACACGAAGACAAAACAAGTATTAAGTTGAATACTACACTTGGAATCAGAAAAAACATGCATACTTTTACTTTATAATAAATATAATCAATTGGGATAAAGTAACGAGCAAACAAATTAATAATACATTGATAGTAGTAGTTGGCATCCAAATACTGGGTATTGTGTTTTTTATTCTCCATAACCAGTATCCCACGGCAGTTAAGAGCTTGAGCCTGATAACCACATTATGTGATTAAAATTCCAGCTCTACCATTTATTTTCCACGTAGGGTTACCAGATTTTGCAAAATTTGGGACATATTTATATTCACAAATTACTAGTTATTTATCTGAAATGCAAATTTAACTAGGTGTCCTACCTTATTTGGTAACCCTCTATCCAAGTGGTCTTAGACAAATGATTAAACTGTGCCCCAGTTTACTCAAATGAAAAATGTGGATGATGTCAATGATACCTACCAGGATGGGTGCTGTGAGGATGAAAAGGGACAGTCCATTCAAGTGCTTATATAATTTCTAGTGCAAGTAGGCTCTCCATATATGTTACCTGCTATCATTCCAATCTGAATATCAACCTCTGAAAGGTGTATATCAGTCAGGACTCATTTAGTCTAGGGGTATAGTGCTCGTTATAGTGCAACTGTACCAGAACATCCATACAAACCTCACTGTCATGTTATGGGGGAGGAAGAAGAATGGAGGCCACAGGAAGAGAAGATAGAAAGGTAAGAGAGACTACTACCAAAATTCAGACAGCAGACAGTACCTATACCGAAGAGAGCAATGTCCAAGACAAGAGAGCTAAGTTTACGAGCCTTGTCAGGCAAGGAGGAGGATTTAAATCTCTACCAATCTTCTTTGGAAAATGCTAAAGTCAAAATTATTTGCAACATTTAAATTATTTCAAAATTTAAAATATAAATATACAATGCAAACAGACTAAAGCAACTATATTACTTTAAGAAGCCACTGAGAAATAGATTTATTTCAGTCAGGGAATTTGATTTGGGGGATAATAGAAATGCATTCTTAACAGCCTGAAAAAAACATACTTCATAAAAAGAAAACCATCTCACATTTTGCACAAAAACAAAGTAACAGAAAATAAAGGCTATCATTGTGATTAAGCTTTTTTCTTTCTTTTTCAGAATTCTCAAACATACTATTAAGAATTTCTAAACGGAACCAAATCCCCTTTGGTTTTATTATGACAGTTATTTCAAAATAAGTATTCTTTTTTTATCAATATCTTTGCCATAAAAATATCCATCTCTACACAAGGTAAGGACACTGGAACTAGACTGTGCTTCAGTGTGACTGTGAGCAAGCCTTGGGAGCAGGGTGTTCTCCACCAAGGTGGAAGCTAAAGAGGAACGTTATAATGGAATATTAAAGCTTGTCATCATCAACTACTTAAAGTAAATTAACCAAATAACTTCTTGAAATTAATATCTATTTTTCAGGCCAAAAATAGTTAAATCCACAAATTAGACTGAAATGGACAGATATTAGAGAGAGAGAGAGAGAAGGGGAAGCAAATATATCAAAATATCAAGATGAAGGATGGGTGACGAGCATTTGAGAGTAATGTTACTTTCTTATTATTTTTTCTTTGCCTGTAATACTTTATATCTACCTTTTTATTTATTTTATTTATTTATTTTTTGCATGGGCAGGTACCAGGAATCAAATCCGGGTCTCCAGCATCACAGGCAAGAATTATGCCACTAAGCCACCGTCACACCACCCATCTCTACCTTTTTAACTGTTGAAAACAGGCTCCTAATTTTTTTTTATTTTGAGGCTCTGATTTACTGATAGCATACAAAAATATCTTAAGAGTCTAACAGAGGCACATTGTCTAACATTAAAACCCAAGGGTATCATATGTAAACACACCCTACATGATAAATAGTTCATCAGAATCCAATTTAAGAAGACTGATCTAACAGAAGTGTGTGTACACTCTGGGGGCTGGGGGTGGGGGTAGAGGCAGAAGTACCAAGTAAATAAAAACATGCCAGCTTATTAAGTAGAGGTGCCTTCCAAATTTCCACTCAATATGCTCTTACGTCCAGAGTGATAACTATCACTTTAAAATTACATTTTCCAAATCTCCTATCAGCAGCTCCAACAATTATTATGAACTCCAGAACCAGAATTCCAATAATCTCTGAACTCCAGAACCAGAATTCCAATAATCTCTGAACTCCAGAACCAGAATTCCAATAATCTCTGAACTCCAGAACCAGAATTCCAATAATCTCTGAACTCCAGAACCAGAATTCCAATAATCTCTGGACACTATCAGTAGAATGTCATTGTCAGGTCATAATCACAGTACATATACTATAACCAAAAACACACTTCCAACCTGTTTACTCAATGTGCTCTTCAACCAACATCACATGGAAACAACATGAAATAAGAAAATCCACCAAATATATAAAAAGCAGACCATGTTCTAACTTAATCATGTTAAACTTTCTTTCACCCCCACACCCATCTAATTTTTTTAATGGTTTATCGTGGAAAATGTCCAGCACATACAAAATAGAGAAAACAACCTAAATGAACCTCCATGAACCCAGTCTAATTATGAAAAATCTGTCAATCTTGTTTCATCTATGCCCATCCACTCTTTTCTGAAATATTTTAAAGCAAATCGAGATATCATGTCACCTTATTCATAAACATTTAAAATATTTCAGTAGCATCACCAACAGATCAGAATTTTTCTTTTTCTTAAAACAAAAACAAAATCTTTCAATATTTCTCCATAGTCTGTAGCATACTGCACAATGTAGGTATCTAATACAAGCTGGCAATAAACCTAATCTTTCTGCTTTCATCTTCCTGAACACCTACTTAACATTAACGAGAAGCAGTATATCATGGCATAGCACCAAAAGAGAAGAAATAAAGTTAGAAAGGTTTCCCACATAAACACAGCAATGGAACCCTAAACGAAGTTAACCCAATGAGTCTCCCCTTCTCATTGAGACTGCTCTGCGAATGCATTCAAAATTCATGAGTTTGTATATCCAGAACAGGCCACATGAGAGCCAGGAGCCATGCCTGACGTGTCACCTGCACCTGGAACAGAGCCTGCCAAGTAATGGATGCTTAATACTTACTGATTGATGCAAATCACAGCCCTGGAAAACACGCACACTGAACTGCCCCAAACAGAGCTATGTCCCCCAATTAGTAAAAGGAAAATCTGCCACCCAAGAGTAATTTGAGCACAGCACCACTAGGTGCCAGCCGTGAGTCACATTCTTCTGGCATTAGGAAAAACCTAAGCAAGATAAGACTCTGGAGCCGTGTTATTCATTCAACAAATATTTACTGGCTTCTTAGAATGTGCCAGGCACTGGTTATTCTACTATGAACAAAACAGTCCTGGTATCGAATCTGCCTTCTGGGCAACTGAAGTTTATGCAGCATCGATTTTTTCTCTCTCTAAAGGTCTAGCAATTTCACAAACTGAAAGTTCCACATAGAATCACAGCCTCAAATTTCTTTTTGGGCTAGACTTTAATTTTTCTGCAAACCCAGAAAAAAATGCTGCAATGCTCTAACCTCAAGTAATTACCGTTCTTAATCTCTATTCCACTAAAGTTGCTCCTCAGCATTATCAAGACCTCTATTCTCTTTGGCCCTTTCCATTCTTTCAGCCTTTCAGCCTCCCTCCAGACTTCACTATCTTACTCAGGTTATCCAGGGATCAACATTTCAACAACATCCATCAGTCACCTCAATTTCCTTTCTTCCTTGGCCTTTTAAGGTCTTCTCCTTGCCCATCTCCAATTATGGAGAATTTCTACAATACACCTTCTCTGCCCTTATTCTTGGTGTAGCAATACAGTTGAATAACTGCATAACCCCATTGATTTTCAGTTTTCAAGTTCAGCTAAGTTCTGGACACCCTCAGTAAAGTCTCTTGCTTGTACTTTAATTCCCCTTCCCTCAAGGTGGCTGCTAATAGCCTTCTTTAACTTGGATTCCAGTCTGATTTCCTCACTATTTGGATGGTCTTGTCTCCTACTCCACTGTAGCTTAATTGTTATAGCCTCAATTTTTTTAATCCTCGCCTACACTACTTTCCTATTGTCCTATCCTCAGATGAGGATTTAGTCCTCAGCCTTCTTCAGGATATTGCTCCCCTAATTATTCCTTCTTATGTGTAAAGCTTCAGTCCATTTCCATCTCCAAATCTCACAGACATGCAAGTTTCCCAAATTAAGAAAAATAATACTAAAACCAACTCCACCCTTATACAGCTATCATCTCTTGTTCTCTATCCTTTCACTTCTTGCAAGAATAGTCTAAACTCAACTTGCTTATTCTCATTTCTTTATCTTTAATTCAGGGGATATATGTCCCCCAGTGAACAAACACCCCACCCCCTGCCCCTGCCCGCTGACTGCTGTAACTTAGGTTCCCCTCAGGTGCCCCTCAGGTGCAGGCTGTGCGTCGGCCCTTCTGTCCACTGTACTGAAACTGTGCTAGGTAACTAACCGTTGTGCTACTTGTCAGGCTAGGTCCAGCCCCCATCCTAGTGAATTCCCTGTGACAAATGATAGGCTGATCACCCCCTCCTTAAAATGATTACCTCTTAATTAGCAAATCACCAACTCCTCCCGGCTGTCCCCATACCTATCCACTTCTTATTCTCAGATTTCCTTTCTGACTCTCCTCTCTCTTAGCCATGCCATTCTCTAGGGTCCCATCTCTCCTCTCTGTCACCAGGCTCTCTCTGTGTGGTTTGCTTTATGATGATGACTTAATTACAACACACACAACAATGACTTTCGAATCTCTCTCCAACCCCCGCCTCTCTGTAGCTGCTCCAGACCCAAGTTTCCAACTAGATACTCAATATTCTACAGGCATCAGAAATATAACTCTTCCCAAACTAAACTCACTTTCCCCAGCATCCCTCAGTTACCAGCACTTCCATCTATCCACCCCCTCAAGCCAGAAAACCCAGCACACTGCCCCATGCACTGGCCTTAACTGGAGACACACAATCCAACACCAAGACCTGACACCAGCTCAGGGCAAATGTAACTCCGAAGTATCTCGTGAATCTGTTCTGGAATGCTGCTTTCCCTCCTTCCTGATAAAATGCCATTTACTTGTCAACAGCCCTGAGGACAACCACCTGAGAACCCTTCCCTGCTGTTCCTTGGCTGTGATCCTACACAACTGCACTTTGATTTTCACACATATATAACCATCCTTTTACTGTTCATCCCCCACTAGACTAGGAGACTCTTGAAGCAAGAGCCCCTGTCCTCTTTATTCACTAAATATATTCATGCCAGGAACTGTTCTGAGTTTTAAGGGTAGAATATAAAGCAAAATAAAGTCCTTGCTTTATAGCCCCGTTGAAGGGGGAAAATAAGTAGCTGGGGATGGTGATAAGTGCTACGCAGAGCAAGAGCAGAAGAGCAGCCCGAGGTGTAGAAGTGGGCCCTCGCACACCTAAGGGAGTGAGAGGAGGTGCTCTCTAGCGGTGCCCTGTGAGTGACTCGGCTCATGGTAATGCTGAGAGAATATACAAGAAAGTTAATTCCACATTTAATGCACATACACTGATATGCAATTACTTCCAAACCTATTTTTATACCAAAGATGAGAAGTTACGTGTCAAACTTCAAATGCAGGGGCCCAATTACAATTAACTTTTATTAAGTGCTCTATGACTCACTCACTTTCAATGCAGATTAGCTGGGAGAGCAAACAGCTTGTTAGATGCTATTTGTGATCAGGGTCTTAAACTGGGTTGTAGCAGCTAGGAAAGGAGGAACTCAGAATCACCTAAAGACAGGACTGCCTCTGGGAAAAGTTTCCCAAGAGAAATTATTTCCAGACGAGAGTTTCTGTTAGTATTCCAGTCATGGGCTTTTCTTCACTTTTTTTCCTTTATAGCCCTCCCTGCTCAGGTTCTCCCATTAGCTCTCTTGAAATCCTACATTGCACATTTCTTAAAGGTTTAAGAACCTTTACGAGTGATTTTTTTAAAATCACATTCATTTTCATGGCTACCAAATTCATGCAGTGCGTCTCTCAAAATTTTAAAAGCTATTCTTAAAAGTTGGCTTTCTGATCACACCTGCTTTAATTCAACTGAATTCCTTCATTTTAGATTATTGTAAATATGGTTTCCTGGGTCGCTTACAGTGAACTTAGATTTTTTAAAAACTTCTCTTCAAGCTCGAATAAACTTACCAGTTTATTCTACAAACAGATGTCTAACTTCTCAGGATTACCCATTTTTGCTATTATTCTAGCTTACACTCTTCACCGCTATGGGGAAAAACAATTTCTAAATCAAAAAAGTGTTACTGACACTTTGTGTGATGAGGACTGATGGGAGAAGGGCGAAAGAAAAGAAGGAAGGTAGCAGAAACACCTGTTTCCTCCTCAGCAGCAGAGGTAGAGACTGACACACTAAACCTCACAGCCTTGGAACCAGCCACCCTGGAACGGGGCCAGGTCAAGGTGGGTCTGGAGTACCTCCCTTTCTTCAATAATTTACTCAATAAATATTCCAGTTCCTGCTAAATTCCAGGTGCTTGCAGGGCACTGAAGACACAGTCATAAAATTCAGCTTCCAGCCTTAATGATCTTTGTTTTTAAAGTAATACATAAACACTTTTATGTCTTAAACATACTGAATAGTCTAGGGATGGAGGAAAATTTTACTTTGAATATTTTAATGAGTATTTTTTGATAAGATATTTAATCACCCCCCTTTTTTCTCTATTTTCCAATATCAGATTTGTGTTGCTGCCACCACCTCCCTTTAACAGGTATTCCAAAAAGCAAAAATTCTCCACTTGTTTACCAAGTGGCATCTCTCAGATTGTCTCCAAAATATGAGCAGTAATTGCCCATTAAAGAACTGAGAAACACCAAACAAATATACTCTCTGTTGTACACAATACCCTTTCAAACACTTGAAAACAGCTATTACCTTCTCGCCCTAGGGCCTCTCTTTCTCAAGCAAAAAATTCAAGTCCTTACAAACTTTTTAAAAAAGTAACAATTTCAAAACTTATAGTTACTCTTGCCATCCTTGCCCTTATATCTGAGGTCCCCATGTATTCCGACCAGTCCAGTTTAGTCAGAACAAAAGCCAGGGCACTCCCACCCACCTTTACTCACTGGTCAAGTGGAGAGGAACAAAATAAATACACTGAAGTGAGCTTGTTACTAGCAACATATGAAATCACTTATTGTCTCTGTGTATGTTTATATGTATGTATGTATGTGTATATATATACGTGTGTAGGTCTGTACATGTGTGTGCATATATATGGAAATGGATACATATACATTTATTGGGAAACACTGCCCATAATAGCAAACTATAAACAATTTGGCAAATTTATCATAAACTACAGTGATGGAATATTTAAAGATATTTTGAGAGCAAACAAACACATGGTCAGTGAATCATCCAATGAAGTATCAGTGTACTAGCAAATTCAACATTATAAATAAGGGAATGGATAACTTATTTTTGAACCATAATGCATACACTGGTAAAGCCTAGCTACTAGAAAATTACATCCCAAAATACTACTGGTAAATAAAATAATAAATGCCCAGGTCACTGAACCTGATCTTCCATTTTAAGGGCTTCCCACACAGCAGGCAGAAGAAAGAGCCCAAGTCCTATACCTGGAGGATCTGTTAGGGAACTCTTCCCACGCTAAGTGGGCCCTACATCCTTAAGAGTAAGAGGAAAAAAGGCAAAGAAAACCACTGTGAGAAGTGACTATGGGCGAAACTTGACATGAACTCATATGCAGATATCAAAGTTTACCTTCATATTTATTCAAGCAATAAAAATGTGGCTTCTCATAGCAGCAACAGAACAAGTGGGTTAATACTGCAACATGTAGAAAAAAATACCAAATCAGCAGTCCGTACCCAGCAAAAATATATTTCAAAAATAAGGGCAGGGGGTGCAAGAGTGGTTCAGTGGTAGAATTCTCACCTGCCATGTGGGAGACCCGGGTTGTTTCCTGGCCCTGTACTTCCCAAACAAACAAGCAAGCCAACGAAACACCAACTAACCAAACAAAAATTCAACGAATGATGCTGCAATATGGGGATACTCACATGGAAAAAGAATGAAATGTGGCCCCCACCATACAGCATACAAATAAATAAATAAAGGCAAAACAGCCATTTCAGTAAAATGAAACCAAGAGAAATGCAATACAATACAAAGGGAACATGCTGGAAGGAGGGGACAAGTGCAGTAAATGTGTTCAAAGATCCCTGTATTGCTCACAAGGAGAGTAAAATATTAATTAGCTTTAGAGTTGCATATTATAATTTCTAGGATAACCATTAAAAGAACAGCAGTGTATTATATAAATTCCCAACTAGGAGATGTAAAAGAGAAATTATTATTTTTTAACCTCAAAAAGAGAGACAGAGACAAAGAGAGAGAGAAAAAAATATAAGAATGTCAGGAATAACAGAAATAAAATAGGAAATTAAGTATAAATATATAGTAACTACATTAAATGTAAATAGACAAAATTTTCCTGTTTTAACCACAGTCAACTAATTTGTTTTAAGACCAAATCTCCCACCCACCACCAGCAACTAGAAAAGCTAGACAAAGTAGAAATAAGTTTGCGTGAAAGCACCAGAAAACTACCAAGGCACCAATGATTCGAAAGGACAAGAGCCCAAACAGAAGGAAGTCCACAGGTGAGCTCAATGCTGTGCACTGCTTTTCACCTTGAGGCATCTGCAAATTTCACAGTAATGGCAGAGGGCCTGAGAAGCTGCGCAGAACTTCTATCAATCTCAAAGGACTGGAAAGACAAAACTTGGCATTAGAGGCTAGCCAAGGAGGGTGCTAGAAAACACACATGCTTTTGCTTGGGTTCCCCAAGGGGATACAACTCATGAGAAGTGGTGAGGAAGAACCATCTGAACACACTGAGCACAGAGGCACATGGTCAGGTCTCCTTCAAAAGAATCCACTGCAGGGGTTAGTTGTCTGACAGCCCCAGCTCCACTCTTTGGATCCACCACCATGTCATGCTGAGGCCTCCCTGCCCCAATCCTGCAATAGCTCCTCTTGACAGGAGTGTTTGCTGGGGACCCCTCGTTGGCCTCACAGAGATGTTCTTGGACCTGCGTTCCAGGCTGAGGCCACCCTCTCTGTCTTCACAAGGTCAGACCCACACTGTGTTCTGAGTGACCCCTCCCCATTCCTGCTCCCTTCTCCCTTGTCTTTCACAGGAACATCCCCCAATGAATCCCTTATGTGCCTAATCCTGTCTTGGCATTTGCTTCTCAGAGAACCTAAACTGACACGCCAACTATAACAGAAACTGTTAGGTGAACATTCCTTGAATGAGATGCTAAATTCCTAAGTAAAACAGAAAATCAAATCTGGTGATATATAAAAATATAATAGATTATGAACAAACTGGTTTAGTCCAGTAATGCAAGGCTGGTTTAACATTTGAAAAACAAATCAATTTAATTCACTACATTAAGAGAATAAAGGAAAAAAGTCAAAGGAATATCTCAATAGAAACAGAAAAATTAAAGAGTCATGAATTCATGGAGAAATATGCCAACCACATTCAGATTGTAAGATGCAGTATTTCCTATATTCAAACAGTTTACAATACTATAAGCAACACAAAACCCACAAAAATTCCAGCAGGATTGTGTCTGTACAGGTACAGAAACTAAAAAGAAGATTCTAAATCTTATATGATAATACTGCAAGCAGTCAAGAACAACCAACCCAATCATGAAAATACAAAACTGAAGTATTACTCTACCTGACAGAAACACTTACTAAAAAGTCACAGTAATTAAGATATTGTATTGGTGAAAAGAAAGCAGCCAATGGAATAGAATATGGGTTGGCAATTTTTTTTTCTGAAAACAGCTAGATAGTAAATATTTTTGGCTTTGAAGGATGCATATAGTCTTTGTCACATATTCTTGTTTTTCTTTTTTTTAACAACTATTCTAAAATATGGAAACCATTCCTAGCTTGGAGACTAAACAAAAACAAGCAACAGGCCAAGTCCTGAAATAAAAGAAAGTCTTGAAACACCCTTACACATAAAAGGCACTTTATGTATAGACTGTTCATCAAATGGTGTGGGTTTAACTAAATATCCATATGGGAAAAAAAGCATTTTGATCTCTATTTCACATTATACACAAAAATAATTACAGCTGAATTGTAGGTTAATTGCAAATAAAATAATGAAGCAGCTGAAAGGTAACACAGAAGACTATTCATGACCACAGAGGAGGAAAAAAGTATTAAACAGGACTGATCAAGTATTAACCATAAGAAAAAAAAAATTGACAATTTGGACTACATTAAAATTAGAAACTCCTCTTTATCAAAAATCATTACTTAGAGACTGACAGGCAAGCCACAGACTGAATATCACTACATATATAGCTAACAAAGTCCCCATCCAGAATATTTTTTTAAATTGTTACAAATTATATTTTTAAAAAAAGAGGTGATAAAGATATATCAGAAAATGAGCAAAAGAGCATATCCAATTACCTAATAACAAAATGAAAAGGTAACTAATCTCAGGAAAATCGAAATTAAAGTCACAATCCATACCACCACATATCTACCAGAATGGCTAAAACGAAAAGACTGGCAAATACCAAGCATGAGCAAGGATATGGAACAGCTGGAAGTCCTATACACTGTCCTGCATGTGTAAATTGGTGCAATCACTTCAGAAAAGTATTTGGCAGTATCTACTAAACAACTATGTGCATTTCCAGCCCTCAGCAGTCCACACCCAGTGTGCATGCCCACGAGAAATAGGTATATGTGTGTACAGAAATGTACATACAAGAATGCTCACAGCTGTGTTGTTTGAAAGAGAAAAATACTAGAAAAAAATCTAAATATCCATCAACAACAGAGTGCATAAATAGTGTGTATTCTTCTGCTGTAAATCAGCCTTACTGCGATAACATTTATATATGGTAAATGCATCCACTTTAACTGCACAGTTCAGTAAGTTCTGACAAATTTTCAACGCCATATAAGCCCAGTATATAAAGCATTCCCATCATCAAAAAACTTTCTCAGTCAATTAAAGCAATCACTAATCTACTTAGATTTTTTTTCCCTCAATTTTCAAATAAATCTGACCATACAGTGTATATTCTCTGGAGTCTGGTTCCTTTCCCTCAGCAAAATGTCTTTGACACCAAATGCCTGAGCACTAGACACCCCACCCTGCTCAAGATGAGGGAGAAAGACACTTTCTGGCCCTGTCCCTCCAGGAAGCATGGAAAACCAGGAGCACTGGAAGAAACATCTTTTTCAACTCTCCCGTAAAGAGTGAAAGGACTGCAGTCACAGGGGAGCACCAAATTAAGAAGAAGGCTACTTAAAAGCCAGAAGATCTCCTGGTGATGGCAGGCCCCGACTCTACCCTGCATGGCTTGACAGGAGCTAACTGCTCCCAGCAGGCATCCCCGGTCACAGCATGTCGGGCCCAGAGACTTGCCATTCCTGAATTGGCCCTGCATGTCATGTGGAGAGCTGACACTCTGTAGCCGTGTGGCAAAAGACAGCTGGCTGCACGACACCGGGGGCAGCGCCAGGGCCAGGAGGAAACTGTTTTCTAGGGGAGAGGGGACATTTTCAACTTTGTAAACAAGGGAGACCCTAAGGCCATATGTGTATGCCCCGACAAGACTTACGCCTAGAACGGACTAGACGACCTTTATACTCTAAACGCCTCGTAGGAATAAGCTCTGAAGGACAACACACCCACAGGCCAGTGTGCAGACCCTGGGACAGGTGTTCTCTTTTTTCCTTCTTTTTTTCTTTCTTTCTTTTTTTAGCTCCTGGCATTCAAGGAAAGCTCTGTCAGAACACTAGCTGGATGCAAGCTTAAGGAACAGATGTCTCAAAGTCTAAATTCCAGTGAAAACAAACTAAAATTGCAAAATACTAGGCTGCAACAAAGATTTAAAAATTTACAAAGAAATAGGAAATAATGGAGAAGAAAAGGAGAAAAGGAAAAGGAGAAGTTTCTGTAGCATTAGAAACCATCAATGAGGAGAACCAGACCTGGGATATTACATATAAAGACTTTTTAAAAAGTGCTCCTAAATATGCTCAAAGATCTAAAGGAAAACATGGACAAAGAACAAAAGGAAAACATGAAAATAACAGACAAACTCAAATAGAGTACCAAGAGATAGAAGTTATGAAAAGGAACCAAACAGAGCTGAAGGTGACAGTAAAATAAATTAAAGATTCCTTACAGTGCTCAACAGCAGACTGGACCTGCAGAAGAAGGAATCAATGAACTTGAAGGTAAGACAATTTAAATCATCCAGTGTGAGGAGCAGAAAGAAGAATGAAAAAAAGTGTACAAAGACCGGAAAACCTGTAAGATATATTCAAGTGCACCAATACACACATTGTGGGAATCCCAAAAGGAAAAGAAAGAAAGGGGAAGAAAAAATATTAAATAAATAATGACTGAAAACTTTCAAAATTTAACAAAAGAGAAAAACATACACTCAAGATGCTCAACAAACTCCAAACAGAATAAACCCAAGTACACCCAACTGTGCCATGTTATAATCAAACTGTCGAAAGCCAAAGATACAGAGAATGCTGAAAGCCATAAGAGAGAAGTAATGTGTCATACACAAGGGAGCCTCAATAACATTAAATGCAGTATTCTTATCAGGAGGCAAGGCAACAGAATGACATATTAAAAGTGCTGAAAACAAAAAGTCACTAACGAAGAATTCCGATTCCTGCAAAACTCTTTCAAAAATGAGAAAGGAATTAAGACATTTCCAGATAAACAAAAGCGGAGAGACTTTACCACCACTAGACTGGTCCTATAGGAAATGCTAAAGGAGTTCTGTATGTTCAAAGGAAAGGATATTAGACAACTTACTAAACCTACACGAAGAAATAGAACCTCCAATAAAGATGCCTTGGGTAAAAAAGAAATATCAGTACTATTTCTTAAAAATTGTAACTCCATTTACAAAGGCAAGTGAATAAAATATGATAAATCAGTGGTTCTGAACTCATAATGTATAAACTGAATTTACACGAGAATTACATAAAGGTGGGAGGACATCAAGGTATAAGAACACAGTTTGCATATACTGCTGAAGTTAAGTTGGTATCAAAATAAATGCCATTTTTATAGACCTGGAATGTTAAATGTAAGTCCCATGGCAAGTACAAAGAAAACATTGGAGAATATGCAGCTCATTGAGACAAATGAGAGTACAGATTGCCAGGGGCGGGGGGCAAAGAGAACGGGGAGCTAATACATAATGGGCGCGGAGTTTCTGGAGAGATGGGAAAATTTTAACAATGGCAAGTGGTAAGGTACCACAACGTTGTAAATGTGCTTTATACCGCTGAATGGTGTGCTTAGGAGTGGCTGAGACAAGAAAATTTATCTTGCCTGTATGTTTCCACAAATTAAAATAAATAGAAGAAACAGCAGCTAAAAACACAATGACAAGTAAATGCAATGCATGTTTCTGGATGGGATCTAGCAAGGGAGGAGAAAAGGGTAAAAAGGACACTATTGGAACATTCTAAAATATTGGAATATAGACTGTAAACTTTATGTCAATGTTAAAATTACTTGAACTGGAAAACTGCACTTAAGATAGCAACACAAGTGAATATCTTTGCTCTTAGGAAATGTACGTGGCAGTATTTAGTGTTCAAAGAGTGTGATCTATACAACTATACTCAAATATTCAGAAAAGGGATTGACAAATAGACTTCAGAGAGATAGAGATGGATAGAATGATATGGCAGATATGGGAAAAATGATGGCTCTGGGTATCTGGGGGTGCATAGGGACATTTTCTCTGCATGGAGTTTGTATTATTTTTGTAACCGTCCTATAAGTTTGAAAGTATTTCAAAATTTTTTTTTTAAAAGGAGATTGCTAAGGTCAAATATAAACTAAGACATTTTAAAACTGTCTGAATTTATACTCATGTTGTCTAACCCTGCATGGTGGAGTCTTTATCAGCACATGAAAAAAAGAACTTAAAAAATGAAAGGAAAAAAAAGCATGAACAACAAAAGAAAAACTAGATAAATTGGATTTCAGCGAAATTAAAAACTCTAGTGCATCAAGTGACATTATCAAGAAAGTAACAGAATGGAAGAAAATATTTGCAAATCATATATCTGAAAAGGGTCCAGTAACCAGAATGTATAAAAACTTCTTACAACTCGACAAAAAAAGACAAGCAACCCAATTTAAAAATGGGAGACTCTTGAGGGAAGATGGCGGCTTAGTAAGACGCGCGGATCTTAGTTTCTTCTCCAGGGCAGCTACGAGGGGACTAGAAACAATACAGAAAGCGCCCAAAGCCACAACAGAGATAAAAAAGACAGCGTACCCCATCCTGGAACGGCTGGCTGACTGAGAGAAGCAGCTCGGGTGAGATCGCCGAGGCGCGCGGGCCTCACCGGGCGGGGTGGCAAGCGGCCGGAGTTACTCCCTTCCCCCTTCCCGGGCCGGCTGGGAGAATTGGAGAGGCGGTCCCCTGAAACCAAGGCGGCTGGCGCCCACACCACGCGCAGCCCCCCGGACCAACTGAGAGAATTGGATAGGAAATCCCCAGGCCGTGGAGAACGGTGACGGGTGGGGGAGGCCCGTTCCAAACCCGTGACTCCCGGGGAACGTGCACTCTCCCGGGTGGGCCGCTGCCGCTGGCGCCCTCTCGCCACACTTGTCGCCCAGGGCCGACTAGGAAATTCGGACGGGCTCTTTCCCGGGCTGCGGCGACCTGCAACCCTACCTGCGTTTGGACCCTGGGCCGGCTCAAGCCGCTTCGGCTAGCGAACCCCCCGGACGAGAGTTTTCCAAAGTTTAAGGTCCCACAGCACCTTTTACTGGTGGGACCCGCAGACAAACGTGTGCCACGAGCGCCACCTACTGGGCAGGATAAGAAAAACAGAACCCAGAGATTTCACAGGAAAATCTTCCAAACTTTTGGATCCAATACCCAGGGAAATCTGTCTAAATGCGCAGACGCCAACAGAAGATAACGGATCACGCTCAAATAATTGAAAATATGGCCCAGTCAAAGGAACAAACCAATAGTTCAAATGAGATACAGGAGCTGAGACAACTAATGCTAAATATACGAACAGAAATGGAAAACCTCTTCAAAAACGAAATCGATAAATTGAGGGAGGACATGAAGAAGACATGGGCTGAACATAAAGAAGAAATAGAAAAACTGAAAAAACAAATCACAGAACTTATGGAAGTGAAGGACAAAGTAGAAAAGATAGAAAAAACAATGGATACCTACAATGATAGATTCAAAGAGACAGAAGATAGAATTAGTGATTTGGAGGATGGAACATCTGAATTCCAAAAACAAACAGAAACTATCGGGAAAAGAATGGAAAAATTTGAACAGGGTATCAGGGAACTCAAGGACAATATGAACCGCACAAATATACGTGTTGTGGGTGTCCCAGAAGGAGAAGAGAAGGGAAAAGGAGGAGAAAAACTAATGGAAGAAATTTTCACTGAAAATTTCCCAACTCTTATGAAAGACCTAAAATTACAGATCCAAGAAGTGCAGCGTACCCCAAAGAGATTAGACCCAAATAGGCGTTCTCCAAGACACTTACTAGTTAGAATGTCAGAGGTCAAAGAGAAAGAGAGGATCTTGAAAGCAGCAAGAGAAAAACAATCCATCACATACAAGGGAAACCCAATAAGACTATGTGTAGATTTCTCAGCAGAAACCATGGAGGCTAGAAGACAGTGGGATGATATATTTAAATTACTAAAAGAGAAAAACTGCCAACCAAGACTCCTATATCCAGCAAAATTGTCCTTCAAAAATGAGGGAGAAATTAAAACATTCTCAGACAAAAAGTCACTGAGAGAATTTGTGACCAAGAGACCAGCTCTGCTAGAAATACTAAAGGGAGCACTAGAGTCAGAACCGAAAAGACAGAAGAGAGAGGTATGGAGAAGAGTGTAGAAAGAAGGAAAGTCAGATATGATATATATAATACAAAAGGCAAAATGGCAGAGGAAAATATTATCCAAACAGTAATAACACTAAATGTTAATGGACTGAATTCCCCAATCAAAAGACATAGATTGGCAGAATGGATTAAAAAACAGGATCCTTCTATATGCTGTCTACAGGAAACACATCTTAGACCCAAAGATAAACATAGGTTGAAAGTGAAAGGTTGGGAAAAGATATTTCATGCAAATAACAACCAGAAAATAGCAGGAGTGGCTATACTAATATCCAACAAGTTAGACTTCAAATGTAAAACAGTTAAAAGAGACAAAGAAGGACACTATATACTAATAAAAGGAACAATTAAACAAGAAGACATAACAATCATAAACATTTATGCACCGAACCAGAATGCCCCAAAATATGTGAGGAATACACTGCAAACACTGAAAAGGGAAATAGACACAAATACCATAATAGTTGGAGACTTCAATTCCCCACTCTCATCAATGGACAGAACATCTAGACAGAGGATCAATAAAGAAATAGAGAATCTGAATATTACTATAAAGGAGTTAGACTTAACAGACATTTATAGGGCATTACATCCCACAACAGCAGGATACACCTTTTTCTCAAGTGCTCATGGATCATTCTCAAAGATAGACCATATGCTGGGTCACAAAGCAAGTCTTAACAAATTTAAAAAGACTGAAATCATACACAACACTTTCTCGGATCATAAAGGAATGAAGTTGGAAATCAATAAGAGGCGGAATGCCAGAAAATTCACAAATACCTGGAGGCTCAACAACACACTCTTAAACAACGAGTGGGTCAAAGAAGAAATTGCAAGAGAAATTAGTAAATACCTCGAGGCAAATGAAAATGAAAACACAACATATCAAAACTTATGGGATGCAGCAAAGGCAGTGCTAAGAGGGAAATTTATTGCCCTAAATGCCTATATCAGAAAAGAAGAAAAGGCAAAAATGCAGGAATTAACTGTTCAATTGGAAGAACTGGAGAAAGAACAGCAAACTAATCCCAAAGCAAGCAAAAGGAAAGAAATAACAAAGATTAGAGCAGAAATAAACGAAATTGAAAATATGAAAATAGTAGAGAAAATCAATAAGACCAGAAGTTGGTTCTATGAGAAAATCAATAAGATTGATGGGCCCCTATCAAGATTGACAAAAAGAAGAAGAGAGAGGATGCAAATAAATAAGATCAGAAATGGAAGAGGAGACATAACTACTGACCTCACAGAAATAAAGGAGGTAATAACAGGATACTATGAACAACTTTACGCTAATAAATACAACAATTTAGATGAAATGGACGGGTTCCTGGAAAGACATGAACAACCAACTTTGACTCAAGAAGACATAGATGACCTCAACAAACCAATCACAAGTAAAGAAATTGAATTAGTCATTCAAAAGCTTCCTAAAAAGAAAAGTCCAGGACCAGATGGCTTCACATGTGAATTCTACCAAACGTTCCAGAAAGAATTAGTACCAATTCTCTTCAAATTCTTCAAAAAAATCGAAGTGGAGGGAAAACTGCCTAATTCATTCTATGAAGCCAACATCACCCTCATACCAAAACCAGGCAAAGATATTACAAAAAAAGAAAACTACAGACCAATCTCTCTAATGAATACAGATGCAAAAATCCTCAATAAAATTCTAGCAAATCGTATCCAACAACACATTAAGAGAATTATACATCATGACCAAGTAGGATTCATCCCAGGTATGCAAGGATGGTTCAACATAAGAAAATCTACTAATGTAATACACCATATCAACAAATCAAAGCAGAAAAATCACATGATCATCTCAATTGATGCAGAGAAGGCATTCGACAAGATTCAACATCCTTTCCTGTTGAAAACACTTCAAAAGATAGGAATACAAGGGAACTTCCTTAAAATGATAGAGGGAATATATGAAAAACCCACAGCTAATATCATCCTCAATGGGGAAAAATTGAAAACTTTCCCCCTAAGATCAGGAACAAGACAAGGATGTCCACTATCACCACTATTATTCAACATTGTGTTGGAGGTTCTAGCCAGAGCAATTAGACAAGAAAAAGAAATACAAGGCATCAAAATTGGAAAGGAAGAAGTAAAACTATCACTGTTTGCAGACGATATGATACTATACGTCGAAAACCCGGAAAAATCCACAACAAAACTACTAGAGCTAATAAATGAGTACAGCAAAGTAGCAGGTTACAAGATCAACATTCAAAAATCTGTAGCATTTCTATACACTAGTAATGAACAAGCTGAGGGGGAAATCAAGCAACGAATCCCATTTACAATTGCAACTAAAAGAATAAAATACCTAGGAATAAATTTAACTAAAGAGACAAAAAACCTATATAAAGAAAACTACAAAAAACTGCTAAAAGAAATCACAGAAGACCTAAATAGATGGAAGGGCATACCGTGTTCATGGATTGGAAGACTAAATATAGTTAAGATGTCAATCCTACCTAAATTGATTTACAGATTCAATGCAATACCAATCAAAACCCCAACAACTTATTTTTCAGAAATAGAAAAACCAATAAGCAAATTTATCTGGAAGGGCAGGGTGCCCCGAATTGCTAAAAGCATCTTGAGGAAAAAAAACGAAGCTGGAGGTCTCGCGCTGCCTGACTTTAAGGCATATTATGAAGCCACAGTGGTCAAAACAGCATGGTATTGGCATAAAGATAGATATATCGACCAATGGAATCGAATAGAGTGCTCAGATATAGACCCTCTCATCTATGGACATTTGATCTTTGATAAGGCAGTCAAGCCAACTCACCTGGGACAGAGCAGTCTCTTCAATAAATGGTGCCTAGAGAACTGGATATCCATATGCAAAAGAATGAAAGAAGACCCATCTCTCACACCCTATACAAAAGTTAACTCAAAATGGATCAAAGATCTAAACATTAGGTCTAAGACCATAAAACAGTTAGAGGAAAATGTTGGGAGATATCTTATGGATCTTACAACTGGAGGCGGTTTTATGGACCTTAAACCTAAAGCAAGAACACTGAAGAAGGAAATAAATAAATGGGAACTCCTCAAAATTAAACACTTTTGTGCATCAAAGAACTTCATCAAGAAAGTAGAAAGACAGCCTTCACAATGGGAGACAATATTTGGAAATGATATATCAGATAAAGGTCTAGTATCCAGAATTTATAAAGAGATTGTTCATCTCAACAACAAAAAGACAGCCAACCCAATTACAAAATGGGAAAAAGACTTGAACAGACACCTATCAGAAGAGGAAATACAAATGGCCAAAAGGTACATGAAGAGATGCTCAATGTCCCTGGCCATTAGAGAAATGCAAATCAAAACCACAATGAGATATCATCTCACACCCACCAGAATGGCCATTATTAACAAAACAGAAAATGACAAGTGCTGGAGAGGATGCAGAGAAAGAGGCACACTTATCCACTGTTGGTGGGAATGTCAAATGGTGCAACCACTGTGGAAGGCAGTTTGGCGGTTCCTCAAAAAGCTGAATATAGAATTGCCATACGACCCAGCAATACCATTGCTGGGAAAATACTCAAAGGACTTAAGGGCAAAGACACAAACGGACATTTGCACACCAATGTTTATAGCAGCGTTATTTACAATTGCAAAGAGATGGAAACAGCCGAAATCTCCATCAACAGAAGAGTGGCTAAACAAACTGTGGTATATACATACGATGGAATACTATGCAGCTTTAAGACAGGATAAACTTATGAAGCATGTAATAACATGGATGGACCTAGAGAACATTATGCTGAGTGAGTCTAGCCAAAAACTAAAGGACAAATACTGTATGGTCCCACTGATGTGAACAGACATTCGAGAATAAATTTGGAATATGTCCTTGATAACAGAGTCCAGCAGGAGGTAGAAACAGGGTAAGCTAATGGCCAATTGGAGTTGAAGGGATACAGACGGTGTAACAGGACTAGATACAAAAACTCAAAAATGGACAGCACAATAATACCTAATTGTAAAGTAATCATGTTAAAACACTGAATGAAGCTGCATCTGAGATATAGGTTTTTGTTTTGTTTTGTTTTGTTTTGTTTTGATTTTACTATTATTACTTTTATTTTTTTCTCTATATTAACATTCTATATCTTTTTCGGTTATGTTGCTAGTTCTTCTAAACCAATGCATATGTACTAAGAAATGATGATCATGCATCTATGTGATGATGTTAAGAATTAATGATTGCATATGTAGAATGGTATGATCTCTAAATGTTGGGTTAATTTCTTTTTTTCCGTTAATTATTAAAAAAAAAAAGAGAAGGGATAATTGGAGCTGAAGGGATACAGACTGTACAACGGGACTGGATATAAAAACTCAGAAATGGACAGTACAATACTACCCAATTGTAATGCAATTATGTTAAAACACTGAATGAAGCTGCATGTGAGGTATAGGTTTTTTGTTTTTGTTTTTGTTTTTTTTTCTTTCTATTGTTTTAATTCTTATTCTGTTGTCTTTTTATTTCTTTTTCTAAATCGATGCAAATGTACTAAGAAATGATGAATATGCAACTATGTGATGTTATTAAGAATTACTGATTGTGCATGTAGATTGGAATGATTTCTAATTGTTTTGTTAATTCTTTTTTTAATTAATAAAAAAAAAAAAAAATGGGCCATGGACATGAACAGACATTTCTCCAAAGAAAATATTCAAAACGCTAACAACCACATGAAAAGATGCTCAGCACCATTAGTCAATAGGGAAATACAAGTCAAAACCACAATGAGATACCACTTCAGATCCACTAGGTTTGCTGTAATAATAACAAACACAAAATAACAAGAGAGGGTGAGAATGTGGAGAAATTGGGTCTGTCACCCACTGGAGGGAAAATGATTCAGCCACCATGGAAAACAGTTTGTCAATTTTGCAAAAAGTTAAACACTGAATTATCACATGGCCCAGCAATTCTACTCCTAGGTACATATCTCAAAGAACTGAAAACAGACACTCAAACATATACTTTTATGCAAGTGTTCATAACAGCATTATTCACAGTAGCCACAAGGTGGAAACAACCCAAACATTTATCAACAAATGGACAAGCAAACTGTGGTATATCAGACAATGGACTATTACTCAGCCATAAATGTAATGAAAGACTGATACGTGCACCAACATGGGTGAACGGTGACAACAATACGCTAAGTGAAAGAAACCAGACCCAAACGCCACCTATGGTATGATTCCATTTATATGAAATTTCTGGAACAGGTAAATCCATAGAGAAAGAGAATCAGAGCAGTGGTTGCCAGAGGAGAAGGGAATGGGGAGTAACTGCTTAATGGGTATAGGGTTTTATTTTGGGGGTGAGGACTACGTCTTCAACTAAGCAGAGGTGGTGGTTGTATAACATTGTGAATATACTAAAAGCCACTAAATTGCTCACTTAAAAATAGTTAATCTTACGTCATGTAAATTTCACACAGGTGAAATCCACTGTACGGATTTACTACAATTTATCTATCCATAAGTGGATGGACATTTCAGGTCAAACAAGTGTTTGTTTATTAAGAATAAAGCCATGCTGAACATTCCTATACAAATCTTTTTGTGGACACGCTTTCATTCCTTTTGGGTAAATACTTAGGCGTTGCATTATCATTTCCTAAAAATAAGAGAAAAACAATAACGAGAAAGTGATGATATCAGTCAGAAGATGCACAGGTGTCAAAACTACAACTGAATCCAAGATGGAAATCACTGCACGAAACAAAAGCAATGATTCCTCATCCTTAAGCAAAGTCTCGATAGACTGAAGCCAATAATTCCATTTTGAAGGTAAGGAACAAATTAAAAATATATGTAAGAAATGCTGATACCAGGCTAGCTAGGATTGTATCTCAAAGATGAATTAAGAGCCTTTTAGTACTGTTTACCTTTCAAAGCACCAGAAGCCTCTCAAATTTTCAAGAATGAATTAGGTGAAAGTAGAGACCTTTCTGAGAGGCAAGGTGGAAATTAAAAGGGGAAATTCTAAAACCAGACAGGCTTGAGTTTGTAGCCAAGCTCCGCAAGGTTACTGGGAGGATTCAATGAATAAACCAGGAAATGTCTTAGTTAATCCACAAAAGCCTGCTGCATGTAAGCTAGCTACCTATTCAAACACAACTGTGGATGTTCTATTGAACAGCATTAAGGATTAATAAAAATATGCAACTAATTAGTATACTCACTTAACTATCAAAAAACCCAAATACTTTAAACAATCCTTCAAGAGAGCTATACATCGGGCCTAAGTGATTCCATTAACCTCCTTTCTAAAGACATCAAAGTATTGCTACAATTTAAAAGCAATGTAAAAGTGCTTCAAACACCCCACCAAGAAACCAGGGACTATGACCTACACAAAATAAAATTTTCTTCTCGCAACAAAATTTCAGGCCTAGAATTTATTATTCTGAGGGAACAGGTTTTCCATCTATTAACGGAAATCAGTGGCATAGAATATACTCACTCTTCTCAGCTTTATACAGCTTTTCTCTTCATTAAACTGAAGAACATTTGATCTCTAAATGTAGGTTGCTACACAGCCTGGCATTAAATGATGGACTAGGCCATCTGATTTCTCACTCAGGAGTCTGAAGTATTTTGCTGAGAGAGCAAGGCAGAAAAAAAGTTCATGGGAGCTGCAGATTATACTGAGACAGCTCATGAGAAAACTGTATACTATCAAAATTGGGAAAATCCCTTAAATAACCCTTAAGATACCAAACAAAGCTCAGGCCTATGGAAGTTCTTTCTTTGTGTTGCTATTACTGTCACTCTTTGGATTTGGTGACCTCCCAGATCCCTCGCCCTGTGTCTGTGGGACCTGGGTATTCTCTGGTTCCTGACTTTAAATCTGAAGATTCCCCGCTATTTTGTTAGAATTAGCACATCTTTCCTGAGTTAGCTGCTCGCCACCAAGAGCTCTATGGAATACTCTAGAATAGACTGCAGAGGTCTTCAGTCAGAAACAATTGTACCTACAAAACTCAAACTTTTATTAATGAAAAAACTTACAGAACCCCATTACTTTGTTTCTTGCCATGTCTGAAGAAAAGTTTTAACACCAAAGCAGAAGTCAACAGTTAAGAATCATTACAAAATGACGTACACGTTTTAGAACACTGAAAATGTCTTTACAACCAACATGAGACAAATTTTACTCATGGAATAAGAAGAAAAGAAATGATAGCAATTTCTGACCACCAATTATTTTTATTACTTACAAATATCAATAAATAACATTGATTTAAGTATTATTAATAATATAAAGAGATAAAAGGGACAACAGATGTGAGCCAAACATCAAGTATCCACAAGCAATTATTACTACTCCAAAGTGGTTTTCTATTTTAATAGCCCTTTCCTTTAAAATATAATTTGTATCCGTGCCAGTTTGAAATGATTCTGTACCCTAAAAAAGCCATGTTTTTAATCCTGATCCATCTTGTAGCGGCAGCCATTTCTTTTAACCCCTATTCAGTGCCGCAGGCTGGAAACTTGATTAGATTATCTCCACGGGGGTGTGGTGTGCCCAATTGTGGGTACTAATCTTTGATTAGAGGGAGATTAACTCCACCCTTTCCCAAGTGGGTCTTGATTAGTTTACTGGAATCCTTTGAAAGAGAAAACATTTTGTAAAGTGCCACAGAGCCATGAGAATCAGGAGAGCCCATGCAGCCAGAGACCTTCAGAGATGAAGAAGAAAAATGTCACTGGAGGAGATTCCTGAAATAAGAAGCCTGGAGAGAAAGCTAGCAGATGTCATCATGTTCGCCATGTACCTTTCCAGCTGAGAGAGAAACCCTAAACTTCACTGACTTTCTTGAGTGAAGGTAACCTCTTGCTGGTGTCTTAATTTGGACACTTTTATAGACTTGCTTTAATTGGGACATTTTCACAGCCTTAAAACTGTAAACTTGCAAATTTTCCCCTTTTAAAAGTTGTTCTGCTTCTGGTATATTGCATTCTGGCAGCTAGCAAACTAGAATAGCCCCTAAGTGCAGAAAACTGATCAACAAGAAGAAAATAATTTTTCTAACACAAGAGAGTACACATATATAGGATATATAAAACCTAATAGAATGGAAAAGCTAGGCAAGGAGAAAAATCAGAAAATTAAATGGCAAAGGAGAGTTCACTAAATGCCAAACAGAAACAACACCCAAACAAAGCCTTTCATCTGTTTCGTAGAACTCTGGATGATATATAAACAGGATGGGGAGTTTAAATCAAATTCAGGCAATTACTCTCTCTCCAGTGGCTCTAGAATCTGACTCTGATCCTCATACACTGGAGACTGAGATTCTATTTTGTTGAAACACCGTTTCACATGAAAGGATTTCATAATCTCAGTGAACCCGAAAATACATGTTTTAAAAGGAAATGAGAGGGCAGGCCATGGTGGCTCAGGAGGCAGAGTTCTCGCCTGCCATGCCGGAGACCCAGGTTCAATTCCTGATGTCTGCCCATGTAAAAAAAAAAAAAAAAAAATGAAATGAGACTATTGTTTAACCCAGGCCTGCCCATGCAAAAAAGAAAAAAAAAAGGAAGTAAGACCATAAATACCATAACATTCAGCTGGATTAAACTAATAAATCTGTATTTGCCAGGCTTCTCCAGGGAAACTGAACCAAAATTCCTGTAATAATGTAGGTGACAATAAATTCCCCAGGAGCTGGCTGGCTGAAGCAGAGATAGAAATTCTTCTTTCTGACTGCTGAATCCTTAAAACTAAGGATTTAAGCCCTATTCAGGCTTGCAAGTGATTGGGTGAAAACCTTTCTCATTGCTGGAGGCAATCTCCTCTGCTGTTTGTGGATGTCATCAGCCATAGACACAACTAACTGACTAATGATTTAAATCCATGAAATAGCTTCACAGGAATCATCAGGCCAGTGCTTGCTTGACCAGACTAGATACCATAACTTAGTCAAGTTGACACACGAACTTAACAATTGCAAAATTTACATATAGTCTGTTTCCAAAAAGGCTGCATTCCAAAATCTGATCTATAAATAATTGTTTAGAAATCAGAAGGCATTTTTTTTCACTTAGAATATGTTCTAAGGGTCAATACATTTAGGTGAAATGATGTTTCTCTACTCTACTCTAATAAAAAGGCCTGGAGCTCCAATAACCAACTGGGACAAAAGCAAGTCTAGCCTGGGAGGTAAAGGCATGGAGAAGGCAGGTGGAGTACTAGTATCTCTTTAAACTCACTAAACTATCCAAATCCACTACTCCCCAGGTATAGCAATGGTTGTTCCTAGAAGTTATACAAGGACTCTAAGCTTGGGAATCCCCTGACCTGTGTGTATTCTTTGTTCTTAAGTGTTCACAAAGAGTGAAGTGTCTATAATAACAGAGTTCAAAGAGTTAATTTTCATAATATATTAAATATAACCTCTATTTATCTACTTATTCTTGACCCTACATTAGTCAAACCATGTTTTAAGTGATAAAATCATTTTAAACACAAAATAAGGGAAATGAGAAAGAAGATTTAATAAGTTAACAGCAATAAGACGTCAGACTTAAAACAACACGGACTTTCTGTATAGGTGATAGGAAAGTTTTGATAATGGATGGTGGTGATGGTACCACAACATAGTGAGTGTTTACCATCACTGAATTATACATCTGAACGTGGTTCAAAGGAGAAATTTTAGGTTGTGTATGTGTGTGGAGGCATGTATATATAGGGAGATATATAGATATATAAGACTAGAACATAATAGGGCTGTACAACCAAACTGAACCTTAATATAAACTACAGTTTATAGTTAATAATATAATTATAATAATATTCTTTCATCAACTCTAACAAAGGTATCACTCTGATTCAAAATATTAAAAATGGGGGCAGGCATATAGGAATTCCATTATTTTCTGCATGGTCTTTATGTAAACCTACAACTTCTCTAATTAAAAACAAAACAAAACCAACCAACAAAATCCAAGATGGAAATCTCAGAGTTAGGCATACCTGACACGGAAGTCTACCCCAGCTCACTTACTACCTGGGTGATCTTGGGCAAGTTATTTACCTCTTCCTCTTCTGCAAAATGGGAAAACACTCACCAGAAAGAGTCATAGTAGCAATCAGATAGGATAATAACATGTATTACGATGGTTGCTGGATTAAATCTTCAATAATATGCCAATTTCTATCACCCTTCAAAAAGAAATTCAAGCAGTTCTCATTCCAAGTGTACTATAAACCAATTTATTCAGGTACTCTTAAGATCTTTTCATAATTTTCTCCTTGGGAAGAAAAAGGACAGTTCTTCTAAACGTCATAAATATCTTCACCTGATGAACCTTGCTTCAAAGGAAGTAAAGTGCTTGAATTTGTACCTCTATCCTAATTTAAACCCTTAGTTTATATGCTTTTTTATCAGTCTTTTAAAGTATCAATTTTGATTTTCTATAACCTTGCTTTTAATTATTCTCTCCCTCCAATTTGTTAGATTTCTGATGTTAACTTTTTACATTTCAGTCACTTACATTCTTTGTTGACTTTTTTCTTTTATCCTCATACTTTCTAGTTGTTAGTTTAGTGACTCCGTGTTTTCTTAAAGATGCAAGCTTTTTCTTAATTATGGATTATTCCTTAATTAAAATGCAAGGCCAGTAGAGCAGCCAGATAATTTAATCTAAAACCATAGGAGAAACTCAATTCAGATGAAAATTTCAGTTTTAAGAGATGGTCATCATAAAAGATCACTGTATACAAAGTTTTGCACATCCACTCTTCCAAATGGTCTCAGTATTATTTTGGATCAAGTCACACTCTCAGGGACCTACATACTTGGACCACCTGAGCATAGATGTAATAACTATAAACAGCGTTTCTCAATCTTAGCACTATTGACATTTGGGCTGGAGAACTTTGCTGTGCAGGACTATTCTGTGCATTGTAGGATATTTAGCAGCACTCTTGGCCTCTACCCATTAGATGTCAGGAGCACCCCACCCTCCAGCAGTGACAACCAGAGATGTCTTCAGACATTGCCATACATCCTCTGAGACTAAAATGCCCCCAGTTGACAGCATGCTTTAAACGGACTCGGACCTTGGGGTTCTGAAGTCAGCTTATATTGAGGGGCCCTTTATAAAACAGCCAAACGCAAAGTCCCTTGAGGGATGGGAGGAAAATTATGGAACTATTAAACTTTACAACACTGGGGAAACCCCAGATACTGTGCCAAACATTAGGGACACCCAAATCAATAGGCCAAGACCTTGATCTTGAGACTTGGTCTTGTGAAGCTTATATATGTACTGGAGAAGCTTACCCCACCTATAGAAATGCCTAAGAGTCACCTTTTGGGACCTCTTTTGCTGCCCAGATGTGGTCTTTCTCTTTCTAAGCCCAACTCTCGCAATCGAAACCACTGCCCTCCTCTCTGGGTGGGACATGACATCCAGGGATGAAATTCTTCCTGGCAGCGTGGGAGATGACTCCCAGGGATGAACCTGGCCCTGGCACCATGGGATCACCAATACCATTCTGACAGAAACGAGGAAAAAAAGTATAACAAATAAGCTATCAGTGGCTGAGAGAGTTCAAATAGAGTCAAGAGGCTACACTGGAGGTCACTCTTACATATACTTCAGTTAGACATTGCCACCTATCGTAACTTGCCAAAGCCCAACCAAAACCATTCATGCCAAGCCTAAAGAACAGATAGGGCATTATTTAAGATTCTACGAAGGTTCCATGCATTATGGTAACAGTCCAAAACTTACAACCTCCAGACGGGTCCCTGGACCAGATTAAGTCCTGAAACGCAGCCCTTCCAGAACATCAACTGGTTCCATTCCCTTATCTCACATTATCAACAGCCCTTTCTAACGAGAAAAAGTTAGAATGGGCATAACCCAAATACTTCTAAAGAGTGGGAAAAAGATGAAAGATGAAGGTGAGTTATACAGAGAAGGTAGAGTTTAACAAAGGAGTATGAGTGATGAATCATTATACTGATATTTCTTTTAGCCTCCAGTACCTTAGAGCCACTAGAAAACAAAAACCTGAAGTTAAGAATTGCAATTCATAGCAAACTCTGAAATCTGTTCTACAAGTAATTGTTGTGATATACTTTGAAATTTATTGCTTTTATGTATATATGCTATTTAAAGAGACGGAGAAGTATAACAGAGAAGATAGGATTTAACAAATGTATATAACTGCTATATCATTATACTGATATTTCTGTTGGTCTTCAGTGTCTTAGAGCAGCTAGAAGAAAAATGAAAAATCTTTCTGTAACCCATAAGCAAACTTTAAAATCTGTTTCATAACTACCAGTTAAAATGTAAGTGGAAATTTATTGCTTTTTTGTATGTTATATTTCACAAAAAAAAAAACAGCCAAATGAAAGAATGGTATGGAGAATATTATTTACTGCATTACTCTTCGTTTTCAATTTGAGGGCCTACAGAAGAAATCCATGTAAGTAGGATACAGGATGTTTTCTTATGGATAATGTGATTCTTAACTATTTCCACCTTCTCTTGGAAGGCGAATTTGTAACCCATCTTTTACAACCACATAGGACCTACAGCAAGCATCTGTGTACCAATCTTCCCTAGTATCAGCTTATTTTTTTTAACTATGAATTTTTAAACTATTTTTCATCCCATTTCTGCATATGGGAATACATGTATTTCTGTATATAGAATGAGACAAGGTATAAATTAATAAAGTATGTTTTTAAACTATAATCTTGGCAAATCATACCTTTTAGCTTCCCTTTATCATTCCTCTCTAAATGGCTCCTGCCAGACCTTGATCTTCTGGTTCTCCCTTCAAGCATTTAAATCTATTCTCTCAAATCCAAAGAAATAACTAAAACCATTCACTTCAGTGAGTTCTGGGCTCAAAGAACAAGGCTTTTGCATGTCAGATATCCAATAATCTGCATGTCTGCCTACATTTACTGGAGGTGTACTACTCCCAAGAAGACGAGAACACGGCAGGAATAGGATGCTCTGAGTCCACTAGGTGACCCAGCAGGAGCATTATCTCCGTGAGAGGAGATGGAGGCATAGAGGACCCATATCTTTATACCTTCTTTTCTCTTGCTAATACTGACTTTGTACGAGTGCCCTTTTCCCAGTCACACCTATTTCTAACCCACAGCAAGCAACATTTGGAATGCATCCTTAACCCTGATGTATGACACATGGTGGCAGGGAAGCAGCCCGTCTTGCAAACAGTGGGCCCTACCTGGCCCTATATAACCAGATATTACAGAAAGATGCCATCCAAGACCTCAACTCATGTTGGCAATGGATGGGCATTACAAAGCCCATCAACAGGTGAACAGATAAACCAACTGAATTCTATAATCACATAAAGGGAAACTATGCAACAAAAAGAAACAAAAAGAAAAGAAGTATCAATTCATACAACATGGTGAATCTCAACATTACTGTGCCAAGTCAAAGACACAAAAGAATAGTGTATTATTCCACTGATAAATTCTAGAAGACGCAAAACTATTTCATAGTGACAGAAAGCAGATGAGTGGGTGTCCAGGGCCCATGGGGTACTGGCTGCAAATGGGCAGAAGAAAAATTTATGGAATGGAAAGGTTATTTTTTATAACATATGTTGACTGGAACAATGGTTTCACAGGTTATGTATTTATCAGAACTCATCAAACTAAACACTTAAATCACATGTAAATGTGGTATTCTCGCACATAAACCGCATACACTCTCACACTAATGACGAGTAAACATCAGACAAACCCAAACTGGGGAAGATTCTACAAAATAACTGCTCACTACTCTTCAAAAATGTCCAGATCAAGAAAGGTTATTAATTAAAATAAAAATCTCAAAATTATTTCCACACATAAACACTAATACATAATTTAAAATAATTGCTGCTTGTTCAAAGAGCAGTTATGAAACAACAGAATTCACAAAACTTTGAAGCATAACGTAAATATTACTATGACTCTCACATCTAAAAATATTACATTTTTGGAATACAAAAACTACATATCATTTAATACTACTTAAAGAACATAAAGACATGTATAGAAAACCACTCTGGGAAAAATCAGAACTTTTACAGCATACCTCCTCTGTTTCCATTTTCTTCATCCTACAAAATAAAAAAGAAATACATATGAATACATATTTTTTTCAAGTCTCATCAAATCACAGCAAGGCTCAGTCTGCACTCTTAAAAACAGTGTCTTTTGCCCATACACTTTGCCCTCAATGAGTGTTATAAATCTTTGGCAATTTAATAAGCAAAAACTAGTATTCCATAGTTTTAATTGCATTTATTTAATTAAAGGCCGTGTTTAGCAGGTTGCCTTAGGTTTTTTTTGACTTGTGTATTTCTTCTTTCATGAGTTTTTCCTTATTGATTTGTTTTTCCCTCACTGACTTATTTTCACTTTTTTAAATTAATTTTTTAATTTTTTTTTAAAATTACAAGAAAGACATACAAACATTCTTAACATATAATCATTCCATTCTACATATATAATCAGAAATTCACAATATCATCACTTAGTTGCATTTTCATCATCATGATCATTTCTTAGAACATTTGTATCAATTCAGAAAAAGAAATAAAAAGACAACAGAAAAATAAAACAAAAACAGAAAAAAAATTATACATACCATACCCCTTACCCCTCCCTTTCATTGATCACTAGCATTTCAAACTAAATTTATTTTAGCATTCGTTCCCCCTATTATTTATTTTTATTCCATATGTTCTACTCATCTGTTGACAAGGTAGATAAAAGGAGCATCAGACACAAGGTTTTCACATTCACACAGTCACATTGTGAAACCTATATCATTATACAATCATCATCAAGAAACATGGCTACTGGAACACAGCTCTACATTTTCAGGCAGTTCCCTCCAGCCTCTCCATTACATCTTGGATACAAGGTATTTATATCTACTTAATGCATAAGAATAACCTCCAGGATAACCTCTCAACTCTGGAATCTCTCAGCCATTGATACTTTGTCTCATTTCACTCTTCCCCCTTTTGGTCAAGAAGGTTTTCTCAATCCCTTGATGCTGAGTCTCAGCTCATTTTAGGATTTCTGTCCCATATTGCCAGGAAGGTCCACATCCCTGGGAGTCAGGGAGAGGGTGGTGAGTTTGCTTGTTGTATTGGCTGGAGAGAGAGGCCACATCTGAGCAACAAAAGAGGTTCTCTTAGGGGTGACTCTTAGGCCTAATTTTAAGTAGGCTTGACCTATCCTTTGCCTCACTGATTTTTAAAACTTTCCCTTACTGATCTGTATATGAATGTTAATCTTTTTCACAAGTGTGGTGAATTATTTTCCAAGTTCCCTATTTAACACTTGACTTAATACTGTTATTGTCTTCACTTCCTCTTCTCTGTACCTTTATGTTGTCCTATTTATTAAAATCTTTTCAATGGTGGTTTTCATTGTCTGGCATGTTTAAAAAGACCTTCATCTATCCAAGACTAAAAATATTATTTTATTTTATTTTCATACTTTCATGATTTAATAGTATGAATACTTTAAATCCAACTGAAATTATTAAGAAATAATAGTCTTTCCTCCCCAAAAAGGTTAGCCATATATTCATTTATAATTTATTTTTTTTTGACTGATATGAAATGTCTCCTTCACTGTATAATACTATGGGAAGCTATAAAAATGAATTTTATTCATAGATGAAATTCACCTCTTCCCACATCAAAATCTGTTTAATTCTACCCATTTTGTGAAAAACATTTCACTTCCAACTCTTATACGCAGGAATTATTATATATATTTGGGTTTCAAAATCTATAACATCTCATTTAATATTACTGAAAGAATAGAAAGACAGGTATAGAAAAGCTTGCGTTGCTCTCTCTTCTTAAAATATAACAAATGTCTTTTAAACTTGTCTTACTGGCCCCAAGTCTTTCATTCATTGACCAAATACTGGGTGCTTGGGATCCTTCAATGCAGCAAAAAAATCCCTGCTCTTACGGAGCTTACTTGTCATTGGAGGAGGTGGAGGTTATATAATAAAAATAACAAATAGTGAAACAGACAATTTATGAGAAGTAGAGAAGCACTATGGAAAAAGAGAAGACCTCAGCATCAGGGCTAGGGAGTTCTCGGAGTGGGGCTCTGTAGCATTAAAAGGGGCTGTCTGCTGGAATTCTGGCAAGAGGCAGGCTGAGGAGAGTGGGGTGCTGGCAGCACAGAAGGAAATGTGGTAGACTCTGCATAAGAGCAGAAGGCAGCGGGATTTCTTGATAGATTAGGTATGGATGTGAAAGAAAGGGTTCAAGGAGGATGCCTGTTTTTCACGTGCAGGGCTGGGAAGTTGTGGTGGAGTCACATCAGAGGACCTCGGGGCCGTGTCTGTACATCCTGAGGGTGGGGTAGCTAACAGAAGCTATCCACGTGTGGCTGCCGAGTAGGCAGCTGGATAGGAGAAGCCCGAATTCGGGGGAGAGAGGGTTCACAGGTCATCACTTACTGCCCTATACTTTAATAAAATGATGTCCTTAGGGGCATATTCTAGTCTTGGAACCAGAGCTATCTTTATGTAAATGATGGACTCCAAACTGCCATCTTTTAAGTTCTTGCCTTCGACTATAAGTTTGTTTGTCTGTTTGATGTCTTTCACAGCAACCAAGCTGTCTTGTTGCCATGTCAGCAACGTTGAAAAATGAGTAGATAAATGTATGTGGTAGACTGTACTACATACCCCAATGTAGACTTCATCTTAATGCATATTCCTATGGGTGTGAACTCAGTGTAAACTGGACCTCTTAAATATGTTACTTTTAATCTGGATTACCTGAGGCCTTATTAAGAGAGGCTACAGGGACCAGCCAGAAGCTGGAAGTCAAGGGAACCTGGAAGTGAAAGGAATGCCGCCATGGGCACTGTCATGTGATGGAAAAGCCAGGGGGCAAGGATCACAGACAGCCAGCCAGCCCCAGAATGCCTCAGTCTTTGGGGAGAAAACATTGCCTTGCTGATGTCTCAATTTGGGGCTTTTAGCCTCAAAACTGTGAGCAACAAATTCCCATTGTTTAAGCCAAAGCACTCTACAGCATTTGTTTTAGCAGGTAGAGAGGAAAGAGACAGGCCCCTTATTAGGCCATGCTACTGTGCAATGACTCATGTTCATGTAATTCACTCTAGCAAGAAGTTAGGTTTGTTAGACTGACTTGCCATCCTATTACATGTAAGCAGTGTTACAATTTCAGTAACTTTTATAACTACCAGAATATTTTAACAAATTATTTCCTTTGCATACTCTTCCCAGAAAACTTACCACCTTTCCAAATAGAAGAAAAACTGTTACATTTTAGAAAAGGGAGAAAGAAGTCTGGAATTAGAAATCCTAGAAAACAAGATTTGGAACCCACAGTCAGTATGAACTTTCAGAGAATTGAGTAAAGCTTTTTGCTATAAAATATAGGAAAATACATAAAAAAAAGAAAAAGATTATAGTAAAAAGGCAAATAGCAACAATTCTCTATGATGGGGAAAAAAGCAGGAAGGGAAGGTTGAAAAGACCAGAAGGGGATAGGAATTGCCTTGTGTTTTTATTAAATTTCTTACCTTATAAGAAAACTGAATTGCAGATTCTGGGGGATAAACAATAAAATGCCTTAATGTAAAACCAAAGCCCTGAGATGTTCTCTTCAACATAACGGTTTTAGGACCTGGCCATGAAAAGGTTTCATCTTCAGATGGTGATACAGTTTCGCTTTGTTCTTTTCCATCTTTATTTTTTGATACCTAAAATGAAAAGATATTTAAAAGTTAACTATGTAACACAACATACTTCCTTCACTTAGAAAAAAGTATATGTAAACATAAAATAATTGAATACTAATATGTACCTAACAAAGAAAAATAACCATATTCTGAAGTGTGAACTGTTAATAACAAATCATGTGTGACCATCAAAAAACAAATTTTGTTCCTAGAAAAGGCTGCTGAGAAAAATTAACCATGGGAAGCAAGAAACAACTCTTAGAAATTAGAAATATAAAAAGTAAAAAAAAAAAGAAGGAATATAAGATACCATCAAGAAAATCTCTCAGTGAACTAAGGACTAAGAAACAAACCTAAAATTCTTACAAAGGAAGAAGAGTAAAACTGCCATCAGATAACAGCAGCAATACAAGATGTGAGGAAGCAATAGAAAAGGCATCAAAGTTTTGAGCACAGATTCAGTATCCGCATAGACAATCCTTCCAATCCCCTGACCACTCTGCTTTTGCCTGGTCACGACTGAAACCCTTTATAATCTCACACCACGGATCTCCCGAACTGTCCAAACTCTTACAATTTGTCATTCTGGGGTAGATGGTCCACTGACCCTACCACCCCTTTCCTGACCCTCCATAGCCCTGTCCTCACTTCCCTCTTAAGCCAGCTTCCGATCAGCCCTCTGTCCTTCCTTTTCTCACTTCCTCAAAGTCTCCTGGCAAACCTAACTGGGAAAATCCAGTGTTATCTTGTCTGGGTCTGCACCTATGCAACTGAACATGGCTCGAGAGAAAAACAAAGCTGTTTAGATTCTAAATTCAAGAGAGCCTTCAGTGGTGACTGGCAATAATATATCTCTCTTAAGTCCATTCATTCCTTGGGGACTATCTCATCCCTTCTACCCATAGTCCCTTGCAGCTTATGGCCCTGCTGCTATTACACTTAAAATATCTCCCCATCCACCTGTAACTGTGCCCATATTCTCTTCTCTTCTCTCTTGCTATGGTGGATGAGCTATCCATTCTTCTAAGGCCCCACCCTGTGTAAAGACAGAGCTCCAGCAATCTCCCTGTCTGTTTTCTGTTTACTGTATCAGTCCCATCAACATACACACATTTTGAAATTTCTCCACTCTTAATAACACCATGAAGATCAGAAACAAAAGCAAAGAAATCTCTCTTGACCTAACCACCCTCTCCAGCAACCACCTCATCTGTCTACTTCTCTTTAAAGCAAATCTCCTTGAAAGTTGTCTACATTTGCTGACTCCTGTCCTCCCCCTGCCCTCCATTTCCTCTTGAGCCTTCTCAAATCAGGCTTTTGCCTCCAAAACTCCCTCAAACTGCCTTTGCCAAAGTACAAATGGCTTCCATATTGCTAAACTGAATGGCCAGTTATCAATGCCCCGACTATGTGACTGATCAGTTAGCACAGGAATCACTCCCTTCTTGAAAAAATGTTCTCCACATGGCTTCCAGGACAGCACACTGATTCCCCTCCTAACTCACGGGCTGCTTCTTCTCCCAGTCTCCTTTGCTACTTCTTAGTCTGCTAGACCTCTACAAAATGCCCAAGGCTCAGAACTCTGAACATGGAGTGCGCAGGACTCGGTCCTTGGCCTTATCCATCAACATTCTGTCTTTTAGAAGTTTCATTCAATCTCATGAAATAAGTACCAATTATATGAGCATGACTCCCAGATTTTTATCTCTATCTCAAGCATCTGTCCAACAGAATACATATTCTTAGCGTGGTTGCTGAGATTTCCTATTAAATTACAATTCCAAGTTCACCCCTACAGCTTTGAAATGTCTCCTTTCTCAAACAGCAAATACTCAAATATGCTTGATTCAAGTCTTATATTTTTTATGTTCCACTAATGAGTTTATTCTTCTTTAATGACGTGTTTCAAATGAACATGTTATTGGGCATATAATTAAAAAGTTATTTGCAAAGTCCCCTGAGGATTGGGAAAAAAATAAAACGTAAAAATATGGATCTATCAAACTCCCCCACCTGGGAACTTCCTGATACCCTCTTACGCATTAAGTCCTCCCAAATTAATAGGCCAAGTCCTCGATCTTGAGGCTTACTTTTATGAAATTCATTTCTGTAACAGGGAAGCTAAGCCTACCTATAGTTAGAACTAAAAGTCACCTCCAGAGAACTTCTTTTGTTGCTCAAATATGGCCTCTCTCTCTCTAAGCCCAACTTTGCAAACAAACTAATTACCCTCCTCGCTACCTGGGCCATGACTTCCAGGGGTGTAAGTCTCCCTGGCAAACATAGGACGAGGCTCCAGGGATGAGCCTGGCCCTAGCACCACGGGATCAATAATCAACTCTGTAATAGTTTCACTCAATTTATTTGCAGAAACCTAAAACCTCCAGATGCGCCTATGCCAGATAAGCCCTGAAACCCAGAGGTACCAGTCTCTCCAAGAACATCAACCAGTTGCACCCACCTACTCCATAATGTAGATATCCCTTTGCAACATGAAGAAGTTAGAACAGTCACTGCCCAAATATCCCTAAAGATTGGCAGAAGGATCAAATGAGGAGAGGGAGTTATAATCAAGAAGATAGGATTTAACAAATGAGTATGACTACACAGTCATTATTTTGTATTTCTTTTTAGTCTCCAGTGTATTAGAGCAGCCAGAAGGAAATACCTGAAATTGTGGAACTGTAACCCATTCCATACATTGAGATTTGTTCTAAAACTACTTGTTAAAATGTACTTTGACATCTGTCATTTTTCTGCATAGATATTTCACAATAAAAAAAGTTAAGTAATGAATGTCATACAATTTTAAAATGCCCCTAAAAGCAATTTTTTCTTAATAAAAATGTATTACACTACAAAGAAAATAAAGTCAAGAGATTTCTAAATCTTGAATTCTTTTATTACACAGTCAATATCTGGGCTGTTACTAGTTAGCTATTCATCAATCTCATTTTCTCTTCTTTCTTGGAAGAGAGCATGACAGTAACAGTCCCCAGCCAAATTCACAGCAGGGGCTGCCAAGGGATTGAGCTCCTGCTGACAGAATGCCAGTTGAGTAATATGCAATATACCAAAGTCAACTGTATTTCTATATGTTACCAATAAACAATAAAAAATGGAAAAATTTTTAAATATCATTCAAAGTTGCATAAAAATATAAAATACTTAGGGCTAGAACTGACAAAAGATTAGCAAGACCTGTACACTGACAACTTCAAAACACTGCTGAGAGACGTTAAAGAACATCTAGATAAACAGACAGATCATGTTTATGGTTCAAAAGACTCAGTATTGTTAGGATGTCAATTTGCCCCACATTGATCTATAAACCCAATGCAATCCCAATCAAAATTAGGCAACTTTTGTGTAATCATTGGCAAACTGTTTCCAAACTTCACTTTAAAATGCAAAGAACCTAAAATGGTCAAAACAACTTTGAAGAAAGAACAAAGAGTATACTATAAGACTTAGTATAAAGCTATAGTAATCAAGAACATATAATACAGGTATAAAATAAGGCAATAGAATAGAATAGAAATTCCATATATAGACCCAGTTCCAAATACAGCCATTCGATTTCTAGAGATTTATAAAAGAGACATGAAAGCATGTCAGTTGTGTACATAACCAACACAAATACTTAAACACACAAATAGCCCTGAAACAAATTGCTATCCATATGCAAAAATAAATAAAAAGAACTCTGTTCAATAACTAACACTATATATAAAAATTAACCCAAAATGGTCCCTAGACCAGATAAGTCCTGAAATGCAGAGAGGCTAGCATCTCCAGAGTATCAACTAGTTCCATACCCCGTCCCATATTATCAACAGCCCCTTTCAACATGAAAACCCTAGAATGGGCATAGCCAAATATCCTAAAGAGTGGAAGAAAGATCAAAGTTGATGATGGAATTATACAGAGAAGGTAGGGTTTAACATATGAGTATGATTGCTGAATCATCATACTGATATTTTTTAGTCTACAATATTTTAGAGCAGCTAAAACTAAAAACCTAAAACTGGAATTGTAACCCATACTAAACTCTGTAATCTGTTCTACGATTATTACAATATGCTTTGAAATTTATTGCTTTTTTGTATAATGTTATTTTTCACAAAAAAGAAAAAAGTCAATTGTGATGATAAATGCACAGCTACATGATAATATTGTGAACCACTGATTATACACTTTGGATGATTACATGGTATGTGAATATATATCAACAAAAAATAAATAATTAAAAAAATACAGAAAAGAAAAAAAAAATAACCCAAAATGATTCTAGGTTTAGATGTAAAACTTAAAGCTCAAACTTCTGAAAGAAAACAGGGGGCCCTGTGCCTCTTCTCATCTGTCCATGTGTGCCATCTCTGCATTTACTCTCTCCAGTGAGGCCAGAGAATGGGACTTACAGCAAATTAAATGAAGAACTGCTAAAGCTGTCTCCCTGAGAAGAAAAATGCACTTAAGTTTTCACAATGAGTTTTCATACTTTTCAAGAAACAATTTCATTTCTGAATGCTACTAGATAATCAAGGAACTGATTATGTGTGTGTGTGTGTGTGTATTTCCCTCCCCCCACCCCCACCCTGCATGGGCAGGCACCGGGAATTGAACCCAGGTCTCTGGCATGGTAGGCAAGAACTCTACCTGCTGAGCCACCATGGCCTACTCTGATTATGCATACTTTTAAAATAAGGCACATATGGGATGGGGAGGGTAACTGGATATTGATTTTCTTCTCTGGGAGACAATATATAAAGAACTTTTATAAAATATGATTTAAGACTGGAAAGCTATGTGGGAGAAGTTGGCTTTTATCCCTAAACATCAAGTGTGTTAATATTTATGTGAATAAATACTTGAACTTTAGGTTAGATTAAGATTCTTAGATATGACACCAAAAGCATGATTCATAAAAGAAAAAGAAAAAGAGAAATGGGACTTCATCAAAATTAAAAACCTCTGCTTTTTGAAAAACACTCTTAAGAGAATGAAACAGCAAGCCATAGACCAGGAAAATATCTTTGCAAACCATATATCTGATAAAGGACTCATATCTAGAATGTAGAAGAGCTCTCAAAACTCAATAATAAGAAAATAACCCAATTTTAAAAAATTAACAGATCTGAGCAAACTTTAACAAAGAAGCTATATGAAAGGCAAATAAGCATATGAGACAATGTTCAGCATTATAGTCAGTAAGGAAATGCAAACTAAGCTGCAATGACATATACTACACACCTATTAGAATTGTTCAATTATAAAAACTGATCATACCAAATGTTGGTGAAAATGTGGAGTCAATGGCACTTCATGGACTGCTGATATGAATGCAAAAGGGTACAAACAGCTTGGTGATTTCTTAAAAAGTTACACATACACCTACCACACAATGCCGCCATTCTTCTCCTATGCATTTACCCAAGAGAAATGAAAGCCCATGTCCATAGAAAGACATGTACCCAAGTACTCATAGCAGCTTTATTTGTTATAGTCCCAAACTGGAATCATGGCGAATGTTTCACCAACAGATGAACGGATAAATACATTGTGGTCATCCAAACAAAAGAATGCTACTCCGCAATATAAAGGAATGAACTGTTGATACATGGACAACATGGATGAATCTCAAAGTAATTATGATGAGTTAAAGAATATGGACAAAAAAAAAGCATACTGCATGATTGCACTTCACACAATTTTAGAAAAAAGCTCTAAAAACTAATCCATAGTGACAGCAAGCAGATCAGGGATTGTCTGGGTAGGTGGAAGGAGACAGGAGGACATTTGGGGGGTGATGAATATGTTTGTGTACCTTAAATGTGGTGACAGCTTTCCAGTTGTATACATATATATAAACTCGTGAATCTACACAGTACAAACATGTACAGCTGATTATAAGTTAAGCATGTCTCAATAAGGCATTTAAAAACAAATTTTATTTAAAAAATAAGCAGTAATGGAAGGATAACCATGTGTCTCAGCATGCCAGGGCTGCTATGACAAAAACTACAGACTGGGTGGCTAAGACAACTAGAATTTATTCTCTCACAATTTGGAGGCTAGAAGTCCAAACTCAAAGTGTTTACAGATTCTACTTCTCTGAAGTCTGTAGTGGTCCAATGTTGGCTGGCCAGCAGCCCAAGACTCAATCCCTGCCTCCATCTCACGGCTGTCTCTCTCCCCATCTGTCTCCTACTCTTTCCACACTTCCTCTGCTCATGAGGATCCCGTCATGTTGGATGACCTCCCACCCCACCCCATTCAGCCTGGCCTCACCTTAACTAGTAACATCCTCAAAGATCCTACTTGCAATGGGGCTCACATCCACAGGACAGGGGGTTGGGACCTGAACATGTCCTTGTGGGGCATGTGATTCAATCAGAATGATATGAAACTCAAGAAAATGGTTATCTTGCAGAGGTAGAAGTTTGAGAATGAAGAAAATCTGGGAGAAACATGGAAGTTATTTCAACTGTACTGGCAATATTCCAGTTCTAAAGATCGGTGGAGAGAGCCTAAGGGTTCATTTTATTATTATGTCTTATAATGCCCATACACATGACATATGTCCTTTCATATATATCAAATATAAATATAGTAAAAAGTCTTAAGCTATTTAGAATTTAACACTGTAAAAAATAACTTAGGGCGGGCTACGGTTTCTCAGCAAGCAGAGTTCTCGCCTGCCATGCCAGAGACCCAGGTTCGATTCCCGGTGCCTCCATGCTAAAACAAAAAGAAAAAAAGAAAAATAACTTAATCATTGTTTCTCATTCTTCAAGAAAACAGGATTCTATTTAGATTCTACTTCTTTGATCTGACTTGGCATTTTTAAGTTCAGTTCAGTACTGCGGTTAAGAGTTCAGGAATTGGGGTCGGCCAGATGAGACAGTAACCCTGGCTCTGCCATTTGTTGGTTGTGTGACAGTGGACAATGACTTAAGCTCCCTAAGCTTCAGCTGTCTCATCAATAAAATAAGAATAAAGGCAATTCTCTCAAAGAATCAGTGTGCAGAGTAAATTAGAAAATACATCAACAAAGGGCTGAGTTCATAAACATCTACTCCTTTCTCTGAAAATTCCACAAAATACAGTACATTCTCCTTCTAAACTGTTTTTCTTGATAGCTTTTTTGTGTTTTTTGCATGGACAGGCACCGGGAATCAAACTCGGGTCTCCGACACGGCAGATGAGAAATCTGTCTGCTGAGCCACCGTGGCCTACCCTCTTGATAGTTTTTTTTTATTAATTTTTTAATTAAAAAAAAATATAACAAACGCAAACATTCTTAACTTTTGATAATTCCGTTCTACATATATAATCAGTAATTCACAATATCATCACATAGTTGCATATTCATCATCATGTTCATTTCTTAGAACATTTGCATCCTGATAGCTTTTTAAATCACAAAATTTTAACAAACTCAGATGGAAGATGCAGTTGGAAAGGTATTTCAAAGCAAATCTGGAAAAACATGGGGCAGTAATCACGGTGTAAGAAGAACCTTGATCCTGGGCGATCAGTTAACTTTTTCACCCCTATTTTTGGTCCTTCGAACAAAAGGACACACTAAAGTCATCTATAGAGATTTTCTACATTTGAAATTAATTTATAATAAATGCATTTTAGCTTATTCTCCTTTCTAAGATTTTGGAATTTGGAGGGAGAAAGGGGGATAATACCTTACATCTACAGTGGATACAAACTGAACCTTTTGTGACTTAAGCTTAGGCAGAGTTTATAAGATAAAGGGTATTTCTAGGCTTAATTAATTACCCAAATATTTAGCTAAGCTTTAAGTATTAATTGGATCCTCCTTTTGTGATCCAAGCAGGAATCATTTTTACACACATACAGACACACATAAAACCCTCATTCATTTAGAACATAAATATTTATCAAGCACCTGCTATGTACCCAACACTGTTTCAGACAAGAGTGGAAAAATATGCATAGTTCTCTTAAGAATTAAGTGTCTTATTTGCAATAATTGTAGATTCATGTGTAGTTGTAAGAAATAATGCAAAGAACCTGTGTACCCTTTACCCAGTTTTCCTCGACAGTACCATCCTGCAAAACTATAGTAAAATATCACAGCCAGGGCACTACACAGAAACCATCCATCTTATTCAGATTTCCCCAGTCTTACTTGTACTCACACAAGTCTGTGTATGTTCGTGTGTGTGTCAGTGTGTGTGTTTAGTGCTATGCAATTTCATCGCATGTGTAGGTTTTTGTATCCGTCTCCACAGGAGGCTCTCCAGCTGCCTTGCATGAAACCACTTCCCTTCTCTCTCCCCACCCCCTGCTCCTCACCCTGGTCCCAAGTTCTCAGCAATCACTAATTTGTTCCCTATTTCTATCGTTTGATAATTTCAGGAATGCTATATAAATGGAATCACATAGTGAGTAACCTTTTAGGACTGTTTTTTTTTCACTTAGCAGAATTCCCTTGAGATCCACCCAGGTTGTCGGTATATTGATAGTTAATTCCTTTTAATCACTGAGTAGTATTCCAAGGCATGGATGCACCTCGATTTGCTTAACCACTGCTTACTGAAGTTCCCAGTTTCGTGATACTATGAATAAAGCTACTAGAACATCCAAGTGCAGGGTTTTGTGTGAACATAAGTTTCCATTTCTCTGGGATAAATATACAAAAGGGCAAATGTTGGGTCACTCGGTAACTACATGCTTAGGCTTATAAGAAACTGTCAGTGTTCTCCAGAGTGGCTGTGCCATTTTATATTCTGACCAGCAATGTATCAGCTTCTCAGTATCCTCACCAGCATTTGATGTGGTTACTATTTTTTATTTTACCCATTGTGATAGATGTGTGCTGATTTTAAAGTGCATTTCACTGATGGCTGGTGAAAGTGAACATCTTTTTCTGTGCTTAATTGCCATGTCATTATTTAATTTTAAGGCACAAAAAGAATCTTTAAGATTTACTCAGAAGAAGTGAACCCTTCCATGTTATGCTTGAGGAAACTGAGGTCTAGATTAGGTAAATTGTGTATCCAAGGTTATAGAAGACAAGGATTAAAATCCTAGATTCCTGATTCCTGCACCAGAATTTCACCTGCCTCCCAAATCACATTATCTTTCATTGTCTCTTTTCTTCTATGGTTGGTCAAGAGTCTTCGTCCCAACAGTTCCTTGACCTAATTTATTGTACTTTTTACTTTCACTGTAGGACACTAATTTTAATATTTAAAACATTATCCTATTAAATTTATTTCTAGTATATTATGACTTGCCCTCACAGCTCCCAAATATATTCAAATATCCTTTTTTTTAAAATGTTAACCTTGTAGGTAACTCTCTTAGATCATGAGTTCATGCTTCAAGTTTCTGAATTGAGCCTGCTATGTCTTGTTTTATTGTGCTCTTTACAAAAATGAAGAAGATAGGATGAAATGCAAACTATTTCTTTTTTGCTTCCTGTAAAATAAATACCATTTTTCAACATGGCATATCTCAGCCCAGTCGCCTCATTATTCCTCTTTCCCAAAAAACCACACTGAATCCCCTCCAGTCTCCTACCTTCTCCCTGCAGGAAGGAAAGGGGGGGTGCTACATTTTTATAGGACTATATAGAGAGGATGAAGAGAAATAGACGCATGTACCTTCTTCACCCCTCCCCCTCCTCAGACCCACAGAGCCTTCTGTCTGTTGGATTTCACAAGGGAAAATGGTGGGCACACGCCACCGTCACACAGCAAGAAGACCTTCACCAGCACCCCTTCACAAAGGTCTGTTCTCGCCATCACCACCAATTTGTGAAACAACAGCATGAGAATGAAGGAAGCCCAGAAGCAACCAGAATAATAGCAGTTAAATTCCTGGCGACTAAGAGCTGTCATTTGATTCCCTTAAATGACTCCATAACAAGGTCATTTGATTGAATAATAACTCAAGGTTAAAAGAAACCAAAATAAAGGATGAAAACGAACTCTGCAAAAATTAGATACACAAATAGACAAAGCAACCTAAAAAGAGGGGTGAGAAAAAGTATAACAGGAAAACAGTAAGACTGAAACAATAAAAGTAATGAAAACCTCTTATAAGGGAATGCAAACTGGTATGAGGAAAATTTGGGGGGTGTGCTGGTTTGAAAGGAAGTATGCCCCCTAAGAAAAGCCATGTTTTAATATAAATCCCATTTCATAAAGGTAGAATAATTTCTACTCAATACTGTATGTTTGAAACTAATGAGATCATCTCCCTGGTTGATGTGATTCAGTCAAGAATGGTTTTTAAACTGGATTAGGGGACGACATGTCTCCACCCATTTGGGTGGATCTTGATTGGTTTATTGGAGTCCTATAAAAGAGGAAATATTTTGGAGAATGAGCGATTCAGAGAGATTCAGAGAGAGCAGAACGATGAAGCCATGAGATGCAGAGAGTCCACAAGCCAGCAACCTTTGGAGATGAAGAAGGAAAATGCCTCCCGGGGAGCTTCACGAAATAGGAAGCCAGGAGAGAAAGCTAGCAGATGATGCCGTATTTGCCATGTGCCCTTCCAGCCGAGAGAGAAGCCCTGACTGTGTTCGCCATGTGCCTTCTCACTTGAGAGAGAAACCCTGAATTTCATCGGCCTTCTTGAACCAAGGTATCTTTACCTGGAAGCCTTTGATTGGACATTTCTATAGACTTGTTTTAATTGGGACATTTTCTCGGCCTTAGAACTGTAAACTAGCAACTCATTAAATTCCCCTTTTAAAAAGCCATTCCGTTTCTGGTATATTGCATTCCGGCAGCTAGCAAACCAGAACAGGGGGTTATAGAAACGTTGTAAAGGTTAATACAAATTTGCTAAAAATCACTGAAATGTACAATTTCAATGGGTGAACTTTATGGTATATGCTCTATTTCATTAAGGCTGTTTTTAAAAAAACATATGTAAAAGTACAAAGTCTAAACGTTAGAAGTGAAAGAGGTGGAACCGTCATGAAAGTAAACACAATAAGAAAGTTATGAACATACAAATGCTATCTTTTTTAATTACTTGTACTTTAGGTAGAATGGAGATTCTTATTCCGATTTTAGGGCCAGACTTTTTCATGGTAATGCAACATTTTTTACAGTGTCAATTGCTAAGAAAGCAAAAGACACAATTCCAACATGTGTACGCCCTTACCTGTCACTTTTCTTTTTTATGGTTGAACTGTTGGGCTATTATTGCCTGCCTGTCTCCTGGCCCCTGTGCTTTCTTCTGTGACGCAGGAGGCGGTGGCAGAAGGGTGGAACCAGAACCCCACTGCCAGTCACTGGGCAGGAACCCTGGATTCCTAACTGGGGCCTTGGGCAGGTGACCTGACACCTGTGCCTGGGTACCTGGTCCTTACCAGGAGGATGGCTGCACCACTTCACATGCTTGTAATGCAGATTAAGTCCATTAAACTCTGAAAAGTATCTAGAACAGAACCTCACACAGAGCACTATTTAACTCTGTATTGACAACAGTTTTCAGTTGTTTATTTAAAACACTACTTAAATGTTTATTTTTTAAAAACCAACACGGGGTCCGCCCTATGGTGGACGTATGTCAGGGCTTATTTCAAACATTATTATAGTAATACCTTTCAGGTTCTCAAGGAAAGACAATAAATATTATATAAGAAATATTTTTATACTAAAATATACTTTTGTCTCAAAGGAAAAACAAAATCTTGACTATCCAGAAAACTTTTTACCAAATCTTTATGACCATTACAACTGTAATGGGAAAACCAGGCCTCACCAGAATTGAGTTCTTTGTCAAAACCCCACGCCCAGCATACCTAATGTAAAATATGGATTACACTTAATAGTACTATTTCAATATTCTTTCATCAGTTGTAACTAAGGTACCACACTAACATATCATGCCAACAATAGGGGGTATATGGGGACGATATAGTTTTTTACATGACTTTTCTGAAAGCCTACAACTTCTTTAATTAAAAATTAATATATTTTTTTAAAAAAACATTATGCTAAGTGAAATAAATCAGACAGAAAGTACTACATATTGTCTGATTCCATTTGTATAAAATGTAAATATAAACAAATCTGAAGAGACAGAATTAGATCAGAGGTTATACATGGCTGGGGAAAGACAAAGGGATTGAGAGGTGACTGCTAAGGGATGTGGGGTTTTTCTTTTTGGAGAAATGAAATGTTCTAAAATTGATTGTGGTGATGAATGCACAACTCCAAGATGATGCTAAAAGCCACGGTCAGTACGCTGTAAAAGACGGTGATGATGCATGGACTGTATGGTATGTAAATATATCTCAATAAAACTGATTGGGGTGGGGGTGACCCACATTCCAAGTAGATGACAGAGCGAAGCTCACTCTTTCCACTAAATGCTTTCAGTAGAGAGGGAATAATAAATACAGTTTTAAATGCTTAAATACAGAACTATGAAACAATTTTGAGAAATCCATTTCTACCTTAATTGACAGAGTCCTTATTAAAAACACACTAATATGTGATGATATAAATAAAGTCTGTTAAATATATTCATCTCTTATTTTTAAACCACCTTCTTCACAGCCCTAACACCAAGGAGTATTAATTTTATCACAAATTATCCCTCTCATATTAGGTTTCTGCAATATTTTTTAACATATGTGGAATTCTGACATTTTGAATTAGAGGGTTTTTGTTTGTCTGAAATTCCAATTGCATTAAAAGACTCAAAATGATTTACTAAGCCTGCTGGGCAACTTGTCACATGCAGTTTCTGTTTACATATTCTAATTAGAATCTATTTTGTTTTTTTGCCAATCCATCTTGGTAACAATTGGAACTGCTTTAATGTTGGATATCTAGATATATTTTTCCTAGAAATAATTCTGGTCTTCAATGGCTATTTTAATGTTTGAAAGACATGAAATAAGTTTTAACACTTTCTAATATATTAAAATTTAAAAACCTAGATGACTTTAGGATATAATTCAAATTAAACATTTGGATCTAATTTTTAAGTATAACTAAGTTTTTTAGTTTATTTACTTGGATTTTATGATAATATTTTTCATCTAGGTTGTTGATGTGGGTCCTTTCTGCTGCTGTTTCGGTATGGTTTCATTTAAAGATTATTTTGAATTGGCTGATATTTTCCTAAGTGGCTTCCTTCCCTATTCAAGATTCTGGTTTTAATGTAATTTTTCACTAGATAACATTTTACTCTGCTCTCTCTCTCTCTCTCTCTGCTCTTCTTCCTCTGTCTCTCTCAGATTTACTTTATTTTCAGATCCCAAATATTTCAAAGAGCTGTAAATTCTCAAATACTCATTCCAAAACTTTGCATCATAGAAAATAGCTATTTTTAAATTCTAAGTAAATAAAATATTGGAAAGAAGGTTTTGAAACTTTTAGAAACGCTTAACAATTTCATTTTGACTACTTTTTGAACTAAAAAGAACTCTGAAAAATTCCTTCAAATTTTACTTATGACCCATATAATACGGTAAAAACAACATTATCAGACTCACAAAATGACCAAGGTGGCGGAAAAAAACAATGACCCACTCAGACCCATTTCCCAGGCGATTCTCTGAATTGTTTTATTAGCAGTGATGAAGGTTCAGAATATGTTCTCCTTTGTCCTCTCTGTGATAACAATAAATGTCTTCATGAAAATAGGGAAAAGTTTGAGCTTATTCCCAAAAACAGAGAATACACTTGGAAAAATGGCACTTGGAATGAGAATGTTCACTTGTTACCTGGCATTTGCAGCACTTCCTTTAAAATTTCAAAGAATTGCTCTTTATCACTTTGATGCCAGAAGTACTACTGAATCCAACATATTTTCTATATTCATTCTTTCTTATTTAATAGCCTCTGACATTATTTTCTTTCTTTCTTTCTTTTTAAACTTTTTCATTGTATAGTATAACACATATGCAAAGCAAAGAAACAAAAAAGCAAAAGCTTTCAAAGCACTCTTCAACAAGCAGATAGAGGACAGATTACAGAGTTTGTCATGGGCTACCATCGATCCTCTCAGATTTTTCCTTCTAGTTGCTCCAGAACACAGGAGGCTAAAAGGCTTAAAAATTCTATCACCACAGTCGACTTTTTTTCTTCCTTTTTTGTGAAAAATTACATATATACAAAAAAGCAAAAAATCTGAAAGCACAGCACAACTATTAGTTGTAGAACATATTTCAGAGTTTAACATGGGTTACAAATCCACAATTTTAGGTTTTTACTTCTAGCTGCTCTAAGATGCTGGGGACTAAAAGAGATATCAGTTTAATGATTTCATAATCATACTCATTTGTTAAATCCTATCTTCTCTGTATAACTCCACCATCACCTTTGATCTTTCTATTCCATTCTTTAGGGGTGTTTGGGCTATGACCATTCTAACTTTTTCATGTTGGAAAGGGCTGTCACTAATACGGGGTAAGGAGATAGAACTATCTGATGTTCTGGAGAGGCTGGGTTTCAGGACTTATCTGGTCCAGGGACCGATCTGGAGGTTGTAGGTTTCTGGAAAGTTACACTAGTGCATGGAACCTTTGTAGAATATTATATAACCCCCTAGGTGTTCTTTTAGGATTGGCTAGAATGGTCATGGTTGGGGTTTGGCAGTTTATGATAGGTAGCGATGTCTAACTGAAGCTTGCATAAGAGCAACCTCCAGAGTAGCCTCCCAACTCTATTTAAACTCTCTCTGCCACTGTTACTTTATTAGTTACACTTCTTTCCCCATTCTGGTCAGGATGGAATTCTGACCACAGTGCCAGGGCCAGATTCATCCCTGAGAGTCATCTCCCATGTCGCCAGGGAGACTTTGCTTTCTAATTCTGCTATTGAAAATATTCATTAAAGCAAGGGAGGCTGGAAAATGTGATTATCTAGCTCTCTGCCTGAAAGAAGAGAAGGGTTTGACCAATGACTAGCCAGTTTTGTTGGGGTTCATTTATTTCACTGGTGTACAAATTTCCACTATGAATATACAACATCTTATTTATTCATTCTTCTATAAATTGAAATAGGTTATTTCCAATTACTTGCTAGAAATTATACATATTATATATAGTGCTAAGAACATCTCATTATAAAGAAAAACCTTATACCATGGTTTAAGGTATTTACATAGTAATTAATTGGTTCTTTAAGGCATTTTTACCTCATATAAGGTATATCTTCACCAGAAGATGGCTTGTTAATATAGCACATTTTGAATGTGTAAGGACCACATCATAAGCACCTTGGCACAGTCTACCCCAGCATCCTTCTCCACCAAAGACACGTGGTTAGAAGATCACCCACCTCAAAGTTTCATACCCACTCCCTTACTGATATACTTAGGGGAATTAAAAATCTCCTCATTTTTTAAAAATGATTTATGGCTTTGGTTTTAGAGAATAACAACCCCAAAGAAAAATATTTTTATAAAATATTTGGTATGCACTGCATTTATTGCAGGGTTGTTTTCTAAATAATAGCTAGCCTGAATTCCACTGCAAGATAAATCACTATACCAAGAATTCTATGAATATGAACCATAATTAAATGTGAGGGTAAATGATTCCCAAGGTTCCATAACATTCAGTGAACATCTGTTGTGCCCCCCCCAAGGGCTATGCACCCATTGCCTTAACTAAATGTTGCTACAACTTTGAGAGATATGCACTTACATTCCCTTAAAATGGAGCTCAGAGACACAAGATGACTTTCCCACAGCCAAAACTCATGCAATTCCATGAGTTAAGTAAGTCCTTTCACTTGTCCAAAAATATATAAGATTTCAATAAGATTCTTACACATTCCAGCAAGCTTTCAAATTGCATAACCAGGGCTAAGTTTTTTCAGATAAAGAGTGTTTGCTAGGCCTTAAAACACCAATGACTTCTAAGCAATATTCCATCTTTAAAACATGTTTTTTTGGTCTACTTATTGCTAGTTATTGCCATTAATCACGTATACATCAGTCTAACAAATTAGCCTTCTTATGTTACTTGCTATTCTCAATCCAGAAAAAGAATGATCTACTGTATATGCCAAGCATTTTCTTTTTTTAAAAAACTTACTTAAGTTTAGATAAATTAAATATTGTAGAAACGAAAGTTTCAAACAAAATGCATGTGTAAAACAATAACACGCAGGAGTTTATCAGTCTGACTAATGAACATCCTCTCACCATATAAAGAAGAGATTTATAGCAACTAATGAACGATGTCTGGATTGCCAAAAACTATTTAAACCTGCTTCATGCAAACTTCTGCTCACACTTTTTTTGTGTAAAGGAGCACAGAATAAAATGACTAAATGAAATACATGTCTAAAATGAAAAAAAAAAATCTAAAAATGTAATCTTAGCCATTCATGTTTTTATTCCCCAACCAATCCCATAACAGTACAATATGAACAATTATTAATACAAAAACTAGCAAGATATTCTGCCCCTACCCCAAAGCCTAATTAGCTCTACTGAGCATATATAATTACCTTTTATGCATGTTTACCAAAATCAAGGAGCAGAGTTTCAGTTACATTCCTCATTGCTACCAACTTGCCAGAAAGTATCTGCTAATCATAAAGAAGCAATGATAGAATTATCACTTAGTAAAACAAACCTTTCACTTTTCTGAATATAATACTGTTCTTATAGAAGTCTTCTCAAATATAAAGTAAATCTCTTCTTAAAATCTCATCACATGAGATTTTCAAATTATAAAGGAAAGATTGAATTTCCAAAATATTTTTCTGCTAGGGAATTCAGAAGGAATAACTTCAGTAATGTAAACATTAGTTAAGCCTCTCACTAACACGATTCTCTACAATTAGAGAAGGACACTGAAAATATTAATCAGAAAAAAGGTGATCCCATTGTGTTGTAGAAGATGGAATCAAATGGGAATTCAAATGTGGTAATGCGCAACTCACTGAAACCCTTTCAAATACACTGCTGTTTCTGGCTCAAATTCAGTTGTGCCTTATTTTTTCAAAAACCCAGCGAGGTCAGGCTATGGTGGCTCAGCAGGCAGAGTTTTTGCCTGCCATGCCAGAGACCCGGGTTCGATATTTTGCCTGCCCATGCAAAAAAAAAAAAACCAGCAAGGCAAACATTCCAAATGCAGGAGACACTTACTTCATAATTTGTTCATGAAAAGTTATGACTAAATAATGAAAATGTTTTAAGCACATTTTAGAGGCAATGATCTTTTAAAAGACCCTGGGACAAAGCCTTTTGGAAATCAAGAAATTATTTTAATTCACTTTCTAATTTATAACCTATACATTCAATTGCCATTTAACATAATATACTTTCTGGAAACTACATTATAAAATGGATCACCTTAAAAGATAATATTTTTCACAGAAAAACTGTATTAATTGACTAAGGAAAATGGCCCAACAATCTATCAGAAAAGTAAGGATAAAACTAGAAACCTCCAAAACCATTTATAAGGGCAAACTGTTAATATTTTAAAATATGCACAGACACTAACCACATATTATACAAAAAGGTTCTTAAAAGTTTCATAAAGTACCAATCCAGTGTGCCATAAACTTTAACAAAATTCCATAAGCTAGAAATAAGAAATATTAATCATTCAGATCAGCCTGAACAGTCCAAAGGGAATTAAATATTTTAAAAAGTGCAGTACGCTGTTCTGCCTTGCTAACAGTGCGGGTGTTTTTGTGGATTCATTTGATACCACAGGGGATTTCTTTAATCCTTGCCAATAATTGAGATTTCCAGTTTTTAAAAATCTTGGCTGACAGATTATCTTCCAAATCAATTTTCACGTTTTTGTTGATGAGGCTGATGTCACTGAAGTTTGGTGGATGGAAGGGAACAGTCTTAGGAGAGAAGAAGTTCCGTTTTTGATATGGTTGTAGGATGCACCTACAGGGACCAGTGGTGAGATGTTGTAGTTATCCAAATGAATCTAAGCTCAGGAGAGCAATCTGGAAATTTGGGACTCATCAGCTTACATACGAAGTAAATTGGCACAACTCTTCTTGAAAGTATATAAAATATTGAACTAAAAATCTGATTCAGTAATTATAATTTCCACAAAAAGAAACCATTTCTAAACGTCTGTTTTATAAACTGGTCCTACCTATTTTTTTTTTAATTGTGATTTTCCTATAAGCATCTGAGCAAGTTTAACTTGATGATTCCACTTACTCTCTGAACCTTCTATCTTTAAAAATCTTTACTTCCAAGTAGATACTGTCAAATGCAGAAAATATTTAATAAGTAGTTCTACGGGGCTTCAGAAGAACAAAGGCCTGGGATTGATATTAACTTGCTATAGTAACTCAAATAGTGACTCAAAGAAACTGAAAGGTAGATGACATTTTCCTATTTTACGTATGTATAGCACTGTGCTGAAAGAAATTCGGTAACTTGTCCAAGTTCTTGCAGTGAGTGAATGATGGGCAGAAGATCTGAAAAGCCAATTCTCAAAAGAGAAAATCCAAATGGCCAATAAGCATAAAATCATCAGCCTCACTATTCATCAGGCAAGTGCAAACTAAAACCACTAAAATGAAATGGCTTTACACACCATCAAACACACACACACACACATCAAAATGATTAAAATGTTTTTTTAAAACCGTCAGTCTCAGTTATTGGCAAGGATGAAGATTGAAATATAACAATGTATAACATGCATGAATCATAAATGCCTAGCTTGGTGAATTTTACAAAGTGGGCCCACCCTGTGTAACTGTTGCCCAGGGCAAGACAGAGAACATTTATAGCCCCTCCGAAGGCTCTGTTATGCCCTAGTTTTTATTCTCTCCCCCACAGACAACCACATGGCAAGGAAGCCAACAAGGGCCTGAGGTCCTCAGATGAAGCAGCACGGGGCAAGCTGGGAAGCAGGTCCTCTTCGGCTGCCAGCATCCCAGTCTGGCCCTGCAACTGTAGCCTCTGTAGCCTCTGCTGCCAGGTGAGATGTTCTGAGCCAGAGGCCAAGCCAGGCTGCACCTGGGGCCTGGCCTACGTGGCCTGAAAAATCAGCACGGGCTGTTCAGGGGTAATAGCTGAGAAACAACTAAAAACCCAGACAATATGCATATACATATGAAATGGTCTTCAGGCACTGCACATTGGCAGCAATGGGCAGTGATGCCTGGAAAAGTGGGGCCATGCCAGGTGAGCCCTAGCTCCCTGCAGGAAGCCCAAGGCAAAGAACAGCAGAGAAGCCCTGGAGTTAACCTAATCAGTTGACAGATAAGAAAGCTGGAATCCAGAGAACTGATGTGCTCAGAATAGCACAACTAAGTACTGGCAGAGATGGGCAAAGATGTTAGTTTCTCGACTCTTGGTGAAGGGTCTTTCCACCAGATCAAGCAATGTCTCCTGCAAAATGTTTTTCCCATAGCAGAGGACGAGGCAGTATTCGAAAGGTAAAAATGTTAAGAGCTTCTCTCCTTGTCATCAAATCCAACTATCACCAAGAAGCCAGATGAGCTTCCCATTCCATGCATTCACACAGCATTTGGTCTGCCCCTTCGATATCGGCTTTCTTCTTTCCCTTCAAAGATTTCCACTTTGTCATTCTTATTCATTTAAACCTGATTTCACCTATCAACTGGAGCTCCCAGGCAGAATACCTAGGTTAAATCCAAGCATGGCAGGGAGCTACTAGGTCCTCTAAGTTACTGATAAGAGGTAACTAGTTAAGCGTTAACATGAACCAGTCTCAATTAAAAGAAGTAAAATCTGTAAAGGATAACTCTCACACATTCTGAACGAAAGCTTCTTGCATCACTTCTCATCACTTTATAGGGTTGACCTCATGGGTTGAGTTGCGCCCTCAAATAGACATGTTCAGGTCCTAACCCTGGTCCTGTGAATGTGACCTGATTTGGAAGCAGGGTCTTTGAAAAGGTTGTTAACTAAGATGAGGCCCTCATCCAATGACTGGTGTCATAAGAAGAGGAGACACAGAGTCTCAGAGAGAGAATACCACGTTACACCCAAAGCAGAGGTGGAGCCCAGGAGGCTAGGAAGAGGCAAGGAAGAGGCAAGGAAGGATTCTCCCCTTAAGATTTTGCACTTCTGGCCTCCAGAACTGTGAGACAGTACATTTCTGTTCTTGTAAGCCCCACAGTCTGCAGGGCAGGTAACATAGGGCTTGTCACGTAGAAGGCATGGGGTCAGGGGACTCCTCCTAAAGCCACTCATTTTAACAGCTACAATCCTGAAGCTTTAGGCAGGTAATTTTCAAAGGCTCCTGGTGAGACGCAGAAGCGGCCTGGCTGGGTTTCTCCTAATGATAATCAAGAGGCCTCTGGTTCCCCTTTTCTCACCTGCAAGCTCCACCTGTGGAAAACTAGCCATCTGTGCCTTCTGGCAATGCCAGCTGTGTCCCCGCACATACAATGTTTCTGCAAATCTCATATTTACCCTACCCACCAGCAAATTCAGCCCATGCTACTTTGTAGCCAAGGTCACCTGCCAAGCCAGTGTGCCCTTTTCCTTCTCCACATCTTTGCATGAAGTGAGCCATGGGCTTGGAGAGAAGTGGGGAGGAACCAGGAGGCACACCAATTCACAACTCAATGCCTTGCAAGGCAAGGCCCTCAGGGCCCTTTGCCTAAATCCTAGCTTTCTGACCCCCTTGCTGATTAAAATAGTAATAATTAAAGATGGTTTAGGAATCTCCCTTTCTGTCCAGCTACTCTAGGTTAACTAAGTTACCCAGTGATTAGATAAAGAGGGAAGGAGCATGAAGCCACTTAGATTTTGCTATATATAATTATTTAAATAATGTAAGTGCTTATGCTACAATGCTGTGCATTTGCCTTAATTTTTAAAGGAAGAGAAAATGTAATGTTGAAAAAAACAGTTAAATTAAGTACCTTTCTCAAGATAACACTCTACAAAGGAAAAACAACCTTTAACTCACTTTCCTTCATTTAAGGTAGAGCTTCTCAAATTTTAATGTGCATAAAAATCCCCTGGAAACTTGGTTAAAATGCAAACTCTGCACATTTCGTACCAGCTTCCAGGTAAGGCAGATCCTGCAGGTGAACGACCCTAAGTGTAGAACAGCCTAATCACTGTTTTCCAGTTTACCAATTTAAAGCTTTTTTCTACCTCGGTTACAAGCAGCTGCTTCTTCTAATGGTTCCACAGCACAAACTGAGCCCTAGAAAACAGCCTCTGAAAGACAAAGGCAGGACTGAGTAGGGTAAAAGAGGAAAGAGCTTCTAGGAGAAGCAATACAATCAAGTTCTCTGTGGCCTCTCTGTCTTCATTTTGTTTCCTTGCAGAGGAGAGGAAAGGCTGAGGCTTGGGTTCTTAGTAGGTCTACTTCCTTGAGGCCTTCCAATATAAGGAATCCAACCCAGGAGCCCTCTGGCTCTTCTTCCCCCAGATATGAACTAAGTAGAATGACTATTTCTGTCAAGTAATAATGTTTCCAATGGTTTTACAACCTGCTTTTAAAGGAAAAAAAAATGTATTTTCTTTAATGGTAAGATTATTTTTTCCTTCTTAACATTTTAAAACAAACTTAAGCAGAAGACTTTTCAAAACACATAGCTTCTTGAAAATCCCAGAGGGGATTTAAAATAAAATGAGAACAAGTTTTTTTGTTTGTTTTTCTAATAGAGGTTTATATTATTAATAAATATAAATATTTATATTATTAATTCATTCAACAAAATGTTTATCCCCTACCATGCAAAGGAGATAAAGCAATATGGAAAACAAAACAAAAAATACAACCTAGGCCCTTATGAAGTTTATATTTTAGTGAGGGAGACAAGGTAACCAACAAAATATATAAGTGATAACAGCCATAGGGAAAAATGAAACAGAAAAGAGAAGAGAGGGTGTTTGGGAAGAAGGCCTGCAGTTTTTAAAAGACTTGCCAGGGAAGAAGTTCCTAAAAGTGGACACGTGGGTAAAATCCTAATGAAGGAGCAAGCCATGTGGACGTCTGGGGGAAAGCATTTCAGGCAGAGGGAACAGCATGTGTGCAAAGGCCCTGAGGAGGCTAGCATGGCTGAAGAACAGAGACTGGGGACAAATGGAAACAAGCTGTTCGGGGTCATAGTGGACAGCAACTGAACTACATAAGGCCCTCAGGCTGCATAAGGACTTGTGCTGTTAATATTGGGCAGCCTCTGGGGCTGGAGGAACATGCTCTGGCATGGGGCTGAAATCAGACAGAAGCTGTAGACAAACATACAAAGAATGATCACGCCAGGATCTCCCATGCCTGATGCATCCCTGGACTGCCTCTGAGCGCCTGTATGTGGAGCTGCACATAGTCATGTGCCATTGGCTCTGAAGGAAATCTAAAACAAGGGCCATGGGACATGTCACCTTCTTGTATCTGACTCCAGCATCACCAAGCGTCCAGCATCTGCTTCTAATATTGATTGGAACACATGAAATATATCACATACCTAAGGGAAGGAAAAAAAAGAGTACAAGAGAGAAACGCAGGGCCCTTTCTTCCTAATGAGGTTGGCAGGATCAACTGCATTAAAATATATTAAATTTTAAAATATTTTAATTATCAAGTTTAAAAATTCATTCTCACCAACATGAAGCCCAAGAGCAACCTGTCCCTGAGGTTTGCCCAATTGATATAGAAATATATTTTGTAAGTTATGCCTTAAAAAATATTATCACTCTGACCCAGTAATCTCACTTCTGAGACTTTTAGCCTATGAAAATAATCCTAAATGAGAAAACTAATTTTAATCACAGAGATATTCACTTCCTTTACAAAAGCAGAAAACTGGAAGTATTTAAACTGGAACAATTAAAAATACATACCTACTCTAGCTACACTACTATGTGGCCATTAAAAACTATGTCACAGTATGGCAAAATGCTGATAATTTAATGTTAAATGAAAACAAGCATAACAACCAAATAATATGATTAAAATGTCACACACACAGACAGGTAAAACCCATTATAAGTACAGGAAAAAAAAAACGGCAGTATATACATCAAAATAGTAACAGGAGTTTATTTGAAGAATTGAACTATATAAATCTATTTTAATATATATTTTCCAATTTTTACAGGTGACCATGTCTTATATTTCAATTTTAAAAATGATACTAATGGAATACCCTGACTCCATCTTTTTACAGTATTTCCGATATAAATCACATGTAACATCACTGTTATGTCCCTACATCAGTCTAGGATGTGTGATGCTAAGGACAGGAAGCTGGAGCAAGCACTTAAAGCCCAATTCTGCCTCAGGTAGTCAATAGCCTTTAAAAAAGGAGGGGGTGGAGGGACAGGAGCAAGCAGTGGCTGAGTCAGGGTCATCTCTGTAGGAATACTTAACCATCAACACCTCCTTGCTCAGATGCCCTGGCAGTGTGCCCCCAAAAGCCAACTGAGAAAGTAATTTCATGGTCTTCGTCCTACTTTCGCAGCCTCCCCTCTCCCCAGAGAGGGGGGAGTGCCTTCTCAAGCCTTCTAGCTCTTTCCCACACCTCTTGTTCATCTATACTAGAAGCTTACTAAGAGCACCTGGTAGCCTCCTTGGCCCTGCTCAGCTTCAACAGCAAAACTCAAAGACACCGTTGCTGCCCAAAGTCTTTCAGAGCTTACATGCAGGAAGCATGGAACCACATCTGGCCAGCAGATGTGTTTTGTTCAGAGCCCCCAAATTTTGAAAACTTTGAATTTGTATCAACATTTAAAAATTGGTATGGGGCGGGCCATGGTGGCTCAGTAGGCAGAGTTCTCGTCTGCCATGGTGGAGACCCAAGTTCAATTCCCAGTGCCTGCCCATGAGAAAAAAAAAGAAAAAGAAAAAAATGGAATGAGTTCACATACAATTCCAATTTTCTAGTTTCTCAAATGCTCCGACAACACTGGTTCTAACATGGCAATGATCACCTGTAGCCTGGAGGGCAGCCGCCCCCTTGAGAAAAAGCTATCTCCCGTTAGCCACAGTCTCCACCAGGCCCTGCTGTCTTATACTGGACCCTCTTCTCTCTTCCACAGGGCCTGAGAAAGGCACTGATTGGGTTTATGACTCTACAAAATACTTTTTAAGTGCTGGCATAGAAACCACAAGAGATGTGGTCACAGGCCATTTTTACTTTATGCTAAGTTCCAGAAACTCTTCCTCCTGGGGAGATATTAGCAACTAAATGGCCTATTATCAGAACTAAACCACAGGGAAGGTAGCAGCAGCACTCTTGGTGAAACTCCAAGCCAGGACATATCCAAAAGCACTTGCTATTGCTGGCTCACTGCATTAACTCACCCCTAAATTCTGCTGCAACCCAAATATTCCTTTGGGATAAACCAGAACAAAGACGTCTTGAAAAGGTCCAGGACCTCTAATAAAAACATTGTCTGATCTTGAGACTAATCAGTTTTGTAATAACTGCAAACTAATCACTAAACACTAACTTTTTTAAAGGTTTCAGCTTTGTTAGGCTCTTGATATTATGAATTTTACATGCTAAGATAACTGCAGTATCTGTCTTCTATTCTCTAAGTAGCCATTCAAAATCCATATTTTTATGGTAATGCAAACCCATTAGGGAGAGACCTAGAAAGTGCACTGAAGAATCAATCTTACCCTGGAAGAAATACAGACTAAATGACCTTCTCTAGCTCTAATTTCTCTGAAATATTAGTCTATTGTGCCCAGACTAAACTACGAAAATATTTTATTACTGCTCCAGAAAACAGAGAATAGGATATAAAGAAAAGTATTGGTGACCCAAAATTCTCACTTGGAATTAATTTCATGTCTCATGAACTAAGAGGGTTGTATCAGGCTAGCAGAGAACTGATATGGGGGGTGGGGAGGGGCAAAGCAGGATGCAGAGGGTGATCAATACATTTCATTTATCATGCTTTGCTTTCAGTAACATTTTAAATTTACTTTTCTCCTAAGTTTCAGACAGTACCAAAAACACTTTTAATAAGGAGGGTGAAATCCACAAATAACCCGCAAGGTAAATAATTCATAGTTTTTAAAGATTCACTGATTACTTAGAGCAAGTACTATCATCCAGGTTTCTTTCTATTCTGCAAGAGAAGCCATTAAGCAGAGTATGTACAATACTGTTAATATTTCCAAAAGCAGTCTGCACCTGATAACAGCAATGCAGACTAAGGATTGAGGGGGCAGCTTTTGCTTCTTGGAGAAGAAAATCAAAAGCAGGTGATAGCTATTGTAAAAAATATACCCAGAAAATTTTCTCTTCTGCAAGATTAGTTTCTCAAAAGCCTGTCTAACGGCAGAATGAATCCAAAAATAAACTTCTATTTAATCCCATAGTGAAAGAAACCTAAATGAAAATGAAAAGCTTCCTAAAAAGCAACTCATACCATAATCTGATCAACCTTCTACAGGCAGGATATTAAACGTCTACAGAAATACATAACCTGTATCTTATTTTACAATTTTTAGCTTTAATTTCTGCTTGCTTTATTGTTTAATTCATTCTAACGTCCCCCTCCCCCATCATTTAAAGCTCTACGAATAAGGTCTCCTCTGTGCTGCTTAAGAGTTAACTTAAAAAAAATTTTTAAAAAAAGAGTTAACTTAATTCTTTCACAAAAATTCATTAGCGTTGAGGCATGCCATGTCAGAGGAATATTTTGACAAACCTAATAGTCTGCAAGATTCCTTTTACTGTTACTGGAAGACTGCTTTCCTATCCTGCATTTTCACTGATTTTTTTTTTTTGGATCGATACGTTATAGCAGTTTCAAATTAAAAAGCAAAAAAGTATATATTTATCAAACAAACCTGACCACTCCATGCACAGTAGAAATTGCACAATAAACTCCAGTTGTGGTTGATCATGCAGTCCCAAACCCCAAGCTGGGCCATGCCTGCGGGAGGCGCAGCCTGCACAGCCCCCGACTGGACTTGGTCAGCTCCGGAGCGCATGCTGGGGTTCAGTCCGCAGCGACGCCGCCCGCCACCAGGCGTTCCCCTCCCTTTCCTGTCGACGCGGCACAAGCTAAGTGGCCAAGCTACCTCCATCCATCTTCGAAACTGGTACAGTAAAATTCCTACCCTTGCAGGAACGACTTTTCGTAAGTCTTATTCAGGATTTATGAGTATTCAATTTTTAAAGATCACTGCTTTTTCCTTCCTTCTGCTTATCCTAGGCTAGCATTTATTCACTAATGAACACACGTGGGACGAGATACAAGAAGTCCATCCTGCCGGCTACATCCCCCAACAAAGGAGCCCCTCACCACAAGGCTGGGTCATCACCAGCGACCTTTAAACAGGCCCAAGTCCAAGAGTTTTTCTCTTGGTCTCAGCATCTCAGGCTGCTAACATTCCTTCAAGCCTCTCATCCTGGGCTTCCACTCTCTGTTCTTTCATTTAACCAGGACTTCTTCACAAGAGGCAGCACAGCAAAGCAGCCAACTGCTATCCTGCAGGCATGCGAGTGTGGGCTAAAGGCTGAGGCTTTCAGCTTCAAACTATTCGTTTGTTAAACAGGGATAAAACACCTGCCCTCATGGGGTTTCAGTATGAAATAAAATAACAGGCAGTTGTCTGTCAGGCCCAATAAATGACTATTAAGTAATATTCTTAAGGTTGGTTCCCTCCCTGTCTAAACAGAATTCTAGTCTTGACCCACCTCTCATTTCTTACACTCTCCCTCTAAATGATGTCATCCTCCAGACCCATGATTTTAACTACGAAATACTTCCAAACCTCTCTTCAACCCTACCCTTTCTCCAGAGCTCCAAATCTGCATATCTAAACTCTCACAAGCACATTTACCTGGAAACCCCAAACTAAATGTCCATAACCGAATTGATATCTCCTGCCTATCCAATGGCACCCCCTCCTGGACCCCCAGTCTACACAATTCATTGGCTGCCCAAGCCAGAAACCAGTCTTCCGAGACACTCCACTTCCTTACCGCTCGCATCCAGGCACCAAATCCTATGACTTCTACTAAAATATATATTGAACCTATCCATCTTCTATTCCCACTGCCATTGCCTAAACTAAGACTCCATCAACTTTCTCCTGGACAACCCCAAGAGCCTCAAGCTGGACCCCTGCACGTGCTGTCTCACTCCTGTCTGGAATCCAGGTACCACAGAACTACCAAACAACATTTTCAACCAAGCTAATTGTATGACTACCTTGCCTAAAGCAGTTCCACTGCTTCTTCCTGTCTACAACAACGATACCCAACGTATGTTCCTATTTGTTTCATAGGCTACAGAACATGAATGAGAATTTGATGAAAAGCCTTCAGTGGCTAAATAAGTGTGAGGAAAGCTGGACTGGGCAAAGATAAATAAAGGTGCATGATTGCCCAGACTCTAAATATGAAGGTTGGATTCAAAGGCCTCAAAATGTAAAAACTGAGGCTCCTGGAAAGTTTTGTTTCTAACTAGTCCTTCCTAAAATCTTCAGCTGGTTTGTCTTCTTAATCTGTCTATAGATTGTTGGTAGTCCCTACAGTTCTTTCCCTGGGCTTCTTCTATCTTCTCCCTCAATTAGCTCATCTATTTCCAAAAATATAATTACAGTAGATTGTGAGTTTAACTGACCTAACTGATTTGCCAAAGTAACCAAAATCCTCCATTCCACTATTGGAATACTGGCTGATAACACTCTATTGCAATTACTTGTTCAATTGTTTCTATTTCCCACAAAGGTAGAGACCAGACCCTGTCTGCATTTTTACATTGCTGCACTTAGGTGTTCAATACACAGTTATTCAATGAGTTAAGAAGGAAGATTCTAAACATAACAGGAATCTTTGGCACCTAGAACCATCAAGCTTGAATCAACTGTTGTCTTGGGGACAAAGGGTCATTATCACCAGTTGTGAGCAAAACACAAGTTGCTTCCTTCCTCACATGATCCCACTAACAGCAGTTAGAAGAGATTCTTGGAAAATCCCTGTATACTCAGGCCCCCACTGCTGGGGGCTAACTCATGATCCCCACAAAAATCTGTTCAAGTCTTAACCCCAGGCCTGTGGGTGTGAACTCACTTGTAAATAGAACCTTTGAGGATGTTATCGGTTAGGGTAAAGCCAAACTGAATCAGGGTGGGCATTACTCCAATATGGCTGGAGTACTTATAAGTACACTGACAGCGACTGATGGGGATAAAACCCAAATGGCATAGGATAACACCAACAAAGACAAAAAAAAAAGAGAAGGTCCAGATAAAAAGAGGAGGGGATCATATTAAAAGCAACATGGCAGTTTGCCTTTTAAATGTCTTAAAAAGCAAGCTGCCATATTTTTTAAACACTCCAGGGAAGCAACAAAAGAGAAGCCTTTGTGACATTAGAAAATCTACCCTAAGTAACCTCTTCTTATGAGTTCAGGAAAACTAAGTTCACATAAAAATTATCAGCAGAAAAGCATCAACTCAAATATCAAACAAAGTTATAAGAATACAAAAAGACCAAAAAATACAACAGCCCTCCAAACACATGAAAAATCACAATGATAGGGTAGTACTGTATTGTTACTCTGAAGTTGCTACATGTATTATACAGGATAAAATTAAAATGAGCACCTTTAGAATGTTCTAATCCCCTCTATGTCTGTAAGAACCAAGAGTTTTAATGTGGAAGAAAAGAGAATCAGATGCAATATAGAAGAGTTTCAGTTAAAACCTGTAGCCCTGAATTTGAAAATAAAGTGCCAATATGAACTCATGAAGTAAAAAAATCAATTCATTAATAATGTCTGTAGTTTAATTAATAATATTATAGCAATATTAACTTCTAGGTTTTCATAAATGTCAATTATTATATGAAATGTTTACATTAGGGAAATCTGGGTGAAGGATATATGGGAACACTGCTATTTTGCAACTTTTCTAGGAGTCTAAAGTTATTTCAAAATGAAATATTATTTTAAAAAAATGGTGGCCAGTTTTCAAGTTCATTAGTAAAAACATTAGGATATGGCTCAGCAAGTATAAAAGTAATACTAATTTATTGAAACTATTGCTACTATGGCATTTCTTATTCATCACCTTACAGTGAAATTTGAGTTTAATTTTTTGCTTACAAGAGGATCTATACATTTGAGTGGAAATTCTCTATTAGGAATGCATTCATTCATTTCATGTGATTAATAGGTCACAAAAAATCTTGGTAGTAAGTCAGATTTGGGGAAAAAAAGCTTCTTAATTAGTGTTATTTTGAGAGTTAGACTGCCACAAATAAACTATTATTTTATTCCTTGTGTAATATGAATGTTTTTAACTTTGTTAACGTCTGTCTCTTGTTCATAATTTTGTGGAAGATGTAATTTCTTATTTATAGAGAATGATTTCATATTTGGAAATTCACTGTTTTAGAGAATCAAGTCAGCCTAATAAATTATCCTAATGCTACATCATTAAGACTAATCTTGGAAAAAGAGAAACTTAATCAGAGTATTTACCTGATAAGGTAGAAAGATGTGTTGATAATCATGTTAAGTCCTATTCATATAAAGAAGGTGTTGCAAAGAATTTGTATTTTATAAATTGTAAATTTTATATGAATAAAAATGTTTATCTTTTCTTGACTTTTCCTCCTGAACACTTGTGTCATAGCAAGTGATCAACATGGTAATTTAAAAGCCTAACTGTTGATAAATGATTAAGGCACACAAAAAAATGTTAATATACACTTTCTACCACCAAGTTCTTTGAAACAGAAGTGACCATGTATATTACCTGGCTTGAAGAAGTTTAATAAAAAAAGTAATATCTGTTATTTGTAAATTTTCTCATTCCAAAGAAAGTAGTTATGTCCTATAAATTATGTAAATAAAAGTTATTTTATATAAAAAAATGAAAAGTTAAAAAATATACATATATGAAAAGTCCTATAAACAATGCATCCTAGTACCAATGAAGAGCCCAAACATGACGATATGGTCTTAAATTACCATTTAACACTAAAAGAAACAAGGGCTTCTTGGAGAAATTGCTGACTCAAGCCGTAGGCCAGAAATGTACAAAAGCAACAAGGTAGAGAGTATGGAAGCTAACAAAGACAATTAGGGTCATGTCAAAAGGACTCAGGAGAAACTCTTAAGAGGCTACCCGAGTCAAAAATGGGACAATTCAAAAAAAAGAGAGAGAGAGAGAGAAATGGGACAATTCAAAGCTGCAAGAATTAAAACACATCTTCCAACTAAGGATAATACTCGATAGAGAAATGGAAGGGAAGGGGGAAGGGGAAGGAAAGGGAAGGGAGAAAAAAAAAGAAAGAGATAAACAGAGAAAGGTAGACATATAAATACAGACAGACAGATAGAGATGGACAGAAGGATGGAGGGAAGGAGGGAGGGAGGGAGGGAGGGGGATCCATGATAGGTCACCTTTAAAAGATGTTCAGGAAATGAATTCATTTATATAAATAAAGGGAAAGAATTAAAAAAGATAATAAAGTATCATATTACTAGATTTTTATTTCTGAAATACAGTATATATTCCAAAAATTGGTTAATACATATCTATAACCCTACATTGACATTTCTGAAATCCAAACAGCTCTGAAGTCAATCATTTTTTATAATTCATTTGACTGTACCACCTGATTTGACCAGAGCTGATCTGAAGTTCTTTATAAACCTTTACTTATCACCTATATTGTAACATTAATACATTTTACAGCAGAAATTATTCTACATGATGGTTGGGTGCTGTCCCAGAACTTGCACATTCTTACATTACTAAAATCTGAAGACTTCTAAATTCCGGAAAACCGAAGATTCTGGGTAAGCGATTATGAACCTATCCAAACAACACCAGAAATAAAAGTAACTAGACAGCAGGAGTCCAGAAAGAGAGAAAGAATGGAGGAAGATGACCCCATAAAGCTAGACCATCTATCCTGGAACTGGGGAAATATTTTCTACAGAAGGTCATTAAAGTCAGAGAAAGCTATGCAAGGTAGAGCAAAACGGGAGCCAGATTTTGAAGGAAGGATAGGATTTACATAAATGACAAGATACAGGGAAGCCATACAGGAACTGTTAAAAAAGTTGAAAATGGGATCAGACCTTGACTAAAGTGAATGAAGCTGATCTGAATAGGACAAAGTAAATCAGAATACAGGGTAAAGGATGACATCATCCATATTTTAAAACTTCAACTTCTGTGTGAGACGAAAGGCAGAGATATTTATCTGGTGCAAAATTTATATTTTGGGTAGTGCATTACCTAATTTAACTTCTATGGTCAGTTTAGTTGAATAGCATAAGTACACGGAATCTTGAATAGGGCATGAGATCTTGTTGGTTTGTCCAGGTTAGTGTGATGCCCTAATATATCCCAGAGTAATTTGGGCAGAAAATAAAGAAGTATTTGCAAAGTCTCCTTGGGGGACTGGGGAGAAAGCAGGAACTACTGAACTTCCCCATTTGGAGAACTCCTGAAATTCTCGCAAGCAGTGGGGACAACTAAATTAAGAGGCTGAGCCCTCGATCTTGGGGTCTGCCTCTATGAAACTTATTCCTGCAAAGGAGGAGATAAACCTACTTATAATTATGCATAAGAGTCATCCCCAGAGAACCTCTTTTATTGCTCAGATGTGGCCTTTCTCGCTAAGCCAACTTGGCAAGTGAACTCACTGCCCTTCCCCCACTACACAGGCCATGACTCTCAGGGGTATAAATCTCCCTGGCAACATGGGACAGAACTCCCAGGATGAACTGGGATCTGGCATCATAGGATGGAGAAAGCCTTCGTGACCAAAAGGGGAAAGAGAAAAAGGAAGCAAAATAGTTTCAGTAGCTGAGAGATTTCAAACAGTCAACAAGTCCTCCTGAAGGTTTTCTTATGCATTATAGATATTCTTCTTTAGTTTATGGTGTATTGAAGTGGCTGGAGGGAAGTACCTGAAACTGCTGAGCTGTGTTCCAGCAGCCTTGATTCTTGAAGACAATGTATAGCTACACGGCTTTTACAATGTGACTGTGTGATTGTAAAAACCTTGTGTCTGATGCTCCCTTTATCCAGGATATGGACAGATGAGTTAAAATATGGATAGAAATAAATAAATAATAGGGGATATAAGGGGTAAAATAAATTGAGTAGATTAAAATACTAATGGCCAACGAGAGGGAGGGGTAAGGGGTATGGGATGTATGAATTTTTTCTTTTTATTTCTTTTTGTGGAGTGATGTAAATGTTCTAACAATGATCAAGGTGATAAATACACAACTATGTGATAATACTGTGAGCCACTGATTGTACACTATGTATGGACTGTATGTGTGTAAAGATTTGCCAATAAAAATATTTTAAAAAAGACACAGGGAAGGCATTTCGGGCAAACAAACATCAGCAGACATGAAAACACTTCAACCTTCGTGTCTAGTTTAGGAACAATTAGCGCTTGCTCTGAGCAGGTGTTTCATGTTGGACAGTTAAGATATTAGGTGGAAGGAGTATACTGTATTTTTAAATGCTGTCACAGTAGTTCAACTTTAAATGAACTGGTCTTTTACAATGCAGGCATTCTTCGGTAAGCCATTTATATATATGACCAATTTACTACTCTATTCGTTAACAAACGAATATGATTGCTAAATCATTAAACTGATATTTCTTTTAGTCTCTAGTATCTTAGAGCAGCTAAAAGTAAAAACTTTTACTTTTAAAATTGTGGAATTGTAACTCATACCAAATTCTGAAATCTGTTCTACAACTAATTATTGTGCTGTGCTTTGAAATTTATTGCTTTTTTGTATATATGGTATTTTTCACAATAAAGAAAAAAAGTCGATTGTGATGATAAAAAAACAAACATTTATTCCTTCTAGCCTCCTATATTTTGGAGCAGCTAAAAGGAAAAATCTCAGAGGATGGTATAGTAGCCCATGACAAACTCTGGGATCTGTCCTGTAACTACCTATTGAAGAGTGCTTTGAAAACTGCTTTTTTCTTTCTTTGCTTTGTATATATGTTATAGTATACAATTTTTAAAAAGTTAAAAAAAAAAAAAAGGACAAGCAGACACTTAAGACACCCAGAGATAGTTATTTTCTGATCTTTAAAGACCATCCTGAAGACCAAATAAATCCTGCAGGTGGCGTTTTGCTAATTTGATACACTGCAGCAACAAAGAGTTCATCATCATTTTGTCTGCCATAGCTGGACACTTAAAAGACATTAAACTGCCTACTGGTTGAACAAAAGAGACGATACATTGTTGATAAAATTTTCAAGCTATTCACTTGCTATTGAACTGTTCTAACTTAAGTAGTAGATCACAAACTATTTCCATCTATGGGAAACCAGTAAAAGACAGGTCAACATCAAGATTTTCTCCCTGCAATTTTTTTTCTCTTCCAATAAAACTATTAAGGTAAACACCATCCATTAAATTATTTTCTGCTTCTAGCTGTGTCACCTGGATTAAGTTAACTAAGCTCTCTGTATTCGGTTTAAAGACTTCTCCACATCTTTAAACCTAATAAAGTACCATCAGTTGGCAACAAAGGTCCTGAAGTAATGCAGTCAGCAACCTGAGTCTGTCTGACACTTGCAGGCCACAAAATGCAGGACAAAGGACTTGATTTCTTTGAAACCTGATTTCCGTAACTGTGAAACGACATTAATGATAGCTTCTTCAAAAACTGTATTGTCAGGTGGGCCACGATGGCTCAGCAGGCAAGAACGCTTGCCTCCCATGCCAGAGGACCTGGGTTCGATTCCCAGTGCCTACCCATGTAAAAAAAAACCGGATTGTCTGTCTTCTAATTATTGAGTTGTAAGAGTTCTTTATATATTTTGGAAACAAGTCTTTGAGGAGACACACATTTTGCAAATATTTTCTGCTGGTCTGTGACATGACTTTTCTTTTCCTTAATGGTGCTTTAAAAAGAGCACAGATTTTCAATTCTGATGAAATCCTGTTAATCTTTTTTGTTTTCTTTTCTGGTTAATACTTTTTGGACAGTCTCAGAAATCTTTACTTACTCAAAGTCTTGCATATTTTTGTTCCTAACTAGTTGTACAATCTTAGCTTTTACATTTCTGTAAATGAATGTAAAAGCTAAGATTGGGTTATCTTCCATACAATGTGAGGTAAGGATCAAGGTTTATTGCTTTCATATGGCTATCCACTGATTCTGGTACCATTTGTTGAAAATACTATCCTTTCCCCCACTGAATTGTCTTGGCACTTTTATAAAAACTCAACTGATCACACTTATGTAGGTCTCTTTCTAAGCTCCTCATTCTGTTCCACTGTTCTAGATGTCTATCCTTATACCAATTTCACACTGTCTGGATTACTGTAGCTTTGAGTAAGTCTTATTAAATGGTTAAAAGTCCCCCAACTTTGTTCCTTTTCAAAACTCTTACGTCCTTTGCATTTCCATTTAAATCTTAAAATCATTTTGTCTATTTCTACAGAAGAAAAAAAAAAAGGCTTGCTAAAATTCTGTTTGGGACTAAACTGAAATTTATAGAACAATATGTGAAGAAGCCATATTTTAGTAGTGATTCTTCCGATTCAAACATATCATCTTTCAATTTATTTCAATATTCTTTAAAATATTAAAATAATAATATTATTTTTTAACTTCATTTTCGAACTGTTTGTTGCTAGTATACAGAAGTACAACTGATTTTATATAGTGACCTTCTACCCTGCAACCTTGACAAAATTTTCTTTTTTTATGCATATATATTATATATGCATATAACGTATATTATAGTGTCTAGTCCACCACCACTCTTACTCCACAAGAATGAACTTATTTTATGATCAATGCATCTATTGAAAACACAAATCACCTACATCATGATCCCCTTTTCTGTAAAAATAGGAACATCTAGAAGTTCCTTATTATCCTGAGGATAATAGATTGTGGAAAATGGCCACTTAGTGAATCCACATAAAATGAAGGCTAAAATTTCATAGTAAAGAATGGAAAAATGTTTGATCTGGATGTCATCTAGACCATGGAAATATAAACATATGAAAACAAGCTTATTTTACCTTATAAAACATAAAATGTTGCTACACTTGTAAATAAGAGCAAATTCTTAGGGCAAACAAAAAGGAATCAAGTATTGGGGAATTTGAAGGCAGCATTTTCCGCAATATCATATGATAGCCTAACATCTTTTACCTCTTTCACTTCATGTTAGACTTTTGAGGCATGATTTGCAAAAGTATCCAAGGGCATCATCAGCTTTCTCAAAACCTCTCTCAATCCAACAGATTCCAATCATTTGAAATGCCAGTCAACCTTTACAGTATTTTCATTTGCTAACTGATCTCACTCTGCCAGAATCTCTTTCTCAATAGCTTGTTCCTTCTCCAACATCACTTACACTGACTTCGAGAAATCCTGTATCTTTTACAGAATTTGCAATGGGACTCTGCAAAAGTAATGTGGCTCCCAATTGGTGAAAGTGGAAGAAGGCTGATGAAATGGAAAAAGACAGAATAGTAGCTGGTGTTAAAGCAGGTGGGTGGGGGGAGGGGGAAATTATTTTATTATGAAATATGAAAATATTATTTTATTAATGATCAAATATTTATGACAATTTCCATAACCGTTCTTAAAATATATGCAGAGAGTATATACATTCTTCTATTGTAAATAGTCCTATTCTTGATAAATGATTACAAAGATGCACAGAAGAAATTACTATACTGGTTATGTGCTTAAAGGAAATATACCTTCTGTATATGGCACCAAACAAATTTACTTTTATAAAGCAACTAAAAAGTAAAAAAAAAAAGAGCTGTGCTATATAACCAAAGTCAGCATTCTAACACTTCTAAATTTTTTATTTTTTATTAAAGTATAGCAATCAGACAAAAAGAATGCAACACCTATACAACTACTGAATTTTAGAGTGCTTTTTCAACTCAAGATTTTGGTATAGTATTGCCAAATTGGAGAAAATAACTGTGATTTTAAAGTTAAAATTTTTACCAGTTGGTTTTTCAATCACTTAGAATTTCCTTCCCCTTGTTGGCCTGTTTTCTTTATACCTATTTTAATTTGGTTATAATAATTCCAAAGTCAGGGTACCATAGGAATTTAGACTTTGGAAGAAACTATGAATGTTACCTAGTCCTGCTGTACTTCAACTTAAATGATCATTAGGGTAACCAAGGGACCTATTCTAAAAAGTTAAGATTTTGGGGTCCCCCCTCCCACCAGGGATCTGATTATTTGCTCAGGAATTTTTAAAAGTTGTCCTAGTGATTCTAATGGTCATCCAGATTGGCCTAACTTAAATTCCTACCAGAGTAGGAGCCCTCCCCACAACACCCCTACTGAGAAATCCTAACTCTGCAAAGAACACATTAAATTTTGGTTACCTGTAATTTTAAAAAACCTTCCTCAGAGTACTGGGCTGAAGAAACCAGCCTGTCTGCAGATTCACTGGCCCTGGTTCTTCCCCTCATAGCTATGCAAAACAAATCTAAGCATAATTAGTTGTAAACAAGTCTCATTTCAGAAATTAGAGTACACTATCTCCCACAACAATGGAAGTTCTAAACTTGACTCTCTCCACCAGCTGGAGCCAGGAGAGCTTCCCCTCCCACTCACCAACGTCCCAGTTACTAACTGATCACCAGAGGGCTTAACTCAAGGTGAGCGTCTGTTTGCCTGGGATGCTATGACTAAATCAATTAATCCAGTCAGTCAATCAATCAATCAATCTCATCTCCCTCCTACATTACAACCTTTGAAAATATCTTTGGATTATGCTTTTTAAGTTTCTTTTCCTCCACTTGTAATATGATTAAGACCTACAGTCAGAGAAGGGTGTCCATGATACATTGTTAAAGAAGAGTAGGTTGAAAAACAGTTTCCTAAAGTTCTAATTAAAACTGGCTGTCCACAGCATCCATTCCTTCCTCTCACACTACCAGGACATTATTTGTTTCTAGAAGGCAATATACAAAGCCTAGAGGAGAAAGTAGGTCTCATCGATTGAGGCATTGCAGGTTCTTTAAAATACAGATTTGTATTTATTAAGAAAGCATTGGCGATGAAGAATGTCTGCTAATCTCCAAGATTAGCTAAGCCATATCCAGAAGATGTGATATTTAAAAACATGCTCCACATTGCAAATAAGGAGAAAAGCAAGGTGTTCTTAAGAATACAAGTTCTGTCAAGATATATTAAAGATCAATGCCGTGAACAGGAAAGTTGAAGTCAATAGACATGTCTACATTAGGTTATAAGAAGAAGAGAAGTAGTGGGATCACAAGCAGCTCTGCGTGCATATTACTCATAACAATACCAGATGTTGCTTCAGAACAGAGATAAGGAACTGGGGGAAAAGGCAGTGAATAACCAATTCTGAAACAAAAACACCCACAATATGAAACAGAAGACTCAGCAGTAGCTAGTCACTAGAAAAAGCTAATAAAGTCTTCACCTTGCCATCTTTTGTATAATAATCGATAAATGGTTTGCTCTGGGCTACCTAAATACTCTGCCCAAAACAGATGAATATTCAGAAATTTAAAATTTAAGCTCAAAATCTATTCTCTTATTCATAAATCTACATAGTAGGACTCCTTGCATATTAATAGGTAACAAGAAAGACGGTTTATTATAAATACAATTTCCATCACATCCTTTTGTCTTTCAGATTATCTTAGGGGCACAAAAGACCATCTTTTAGATTATATCATGAAACAGACTTTGCACAATGCTCCATTTTATAAGAATATGACAACTTAAACCAAAAAACTATTTTAGTGGAAGCAATCCAAAACTGAGCCTTGAATGAAGATATCTTCCTACTTCAAACCAAAAGGATATATAGGAGACTCAGTAATATTTTAACACATTTAATTCCTCACGGTCAATTAAAATTAAATAGATTCTAGGACAACCTTTAAATCTAATAAACTTTCATTCTACTAATCTAATCACATCAACCAGAAAGAAGAGCAAATACCTACCATATGGTCTTTCTGTGATAGAAAATATGCACCCAATAACAGCATCTGTGCATCTTTATCAACACTAGCACTGCCCATCTTAAATCAGCATTTTGCTAACTATAAGAAGATGACAGTTTCCTCACAAAGCAAAGAACAAAAGAACTGAATATCACTGGTAGCAGCTAAAGAAATGAGGAAAGAATCCAAGAGATTATATAATCAAGACACAATGGACTTCATAGAATGTTTATTTTTAACTTGAAGGAGATGAATGCTAAGGAACACTAACAATTTATAAAGCAATTTTTTTTAGACCTGGATCCTCATTTTGTTGATGGCTGTATGCAGTGATAGGTTCCAATCAATACATTCAAGCCCAGACCTTCTGGGTAAGTTCCAATTTAGGGGTACCTGCTGTTGCTACTGCTATTCTCAATTTGAACAGGCTTCGCCTTCCATCCTAGTTTGTAGCATAAAGCTTTTGGCATGCATTGCTATTCTGACATGATTCCAGTATGTGGAGGGACACACAGTGAAAATCAAAGAGTGCTAGATTATATTGTACTGCAACTCGTCCAGAATGAATTCTAGCTTCCACTGCAGAAAACATACGACTTTCTAAAAAACGTTTAAATGTTTTGAGCACTGCGAATGCTTTTTGAAAAGTATGTAAGTATTGTCTTAAAGCAATACTTTATTGCTTGAAACCAATTTTTCACAGAACTGGGAACATGTTATCTTTTTATTAAAATCCATAAATAGTGTCTTTATTGCAGTTTTAGAATTAAACAAAAAAGAGAAAATAAAAGGTAATATAATCCCAATATTCTCATCATCCAGAATTAACAACTGTTAACATTCTGTTATAGTCAATTCTCAGAACTTTATCACTTATGTATCTATGACTTAAAAATATAAATAATAATGAACATTCATATACTGGCCATTCATTTTAAGAAATGAAACACTGCCAATACTGACATATAGCCTTTTTTACAGTTTCTCCTATCCCCTAACCTGACTCCCCTCTTCCATTATTCTTTTTTCCTTTTAACTTTTTTTATTGTATAATATAACATATATACAAATAAAGAAGGAAAAAAGCAATAGTTTTCAAAGCACTCTTCAACAAGTAGTTACAAGACAGATCCCAGAGTGTGTCATGGGCTACCATACCATCCTCTCAGATTTTTCCTTCTAGCTGCTCCAGAATATACCCCTTCTATTACTCTTAATTATCATAATCTCACCTCTTGGTGCAAAATATTTCCTACATGTGTACTACACACTATCTTGGTTACTGTTACTTGGTTACCAGCTCCCCCAGGCAAGAAAGATGCAAAGAAAAAATGGCACCTAAAACTCTTACCAGTGGGGGAAAAAAAATTTTTTACCAGTGGATGGAAAGGAGATAGCATGGAACTGCAAATGGACAGGTTTAAGGAAGAATATACATTTCATACTCTACATATTTTTGTATAATCTAAAATAAGTATTCACATATGGCATGCCCAATTTAAAAACAACCAGATGCAAATTCAAAAACATTCATTTAAAAGTTATTTATTGAGAGCCTGCTGTGTGCACAAGAATGACAAATGTGAACATAATGAACAGGCTCTGCACTTTCCGCACATACATTCTCTATACCTGGTGGGTCCCAAACAAATCTGCAAAATCCACAGCCTGTCAGATGGAGAGGAATTGATATGGGAAAGAATAAAGCAAAGGAGGAGGATGCTACACGTGTGGGGTGGGCAGAGGAGGTATCCTCAGATTAAGCCCTAAAGAGAGGAGGGAGGGCGCCTGGCAGGAGAGGGTGCAGTCCATGGAAGGTGCTGAGGCTACACAGCTCCACGCCAATGCAGAGGAGCATGTCCAGAACGGCAGGTGGCCAAAGTATGGGAGTCGAGGCCACGGAACCTGGGGGGGAGAAAGGCAGACTCAATAGGACTTCACAGGCTCGCAGTGAAGATTCTGGGTTACATCTTTTCGGTAATGAGAAGCTACAGAGTATGAACAAAGGAGTGACAGATCTGCCTTAGAAACAGTCCACTCTGATGACGTCTGTGTGGCCAGGGCTGGTCAAGACTGATGCTGAGAATGCAGTGAGGAAGTTACTATGATAATCCTGGTGTAAGATGGCTCGGACTGAGAGGCTAGTGGTGGAAGGATAAGGAGAAGTTAAATCACTAGGTGGATTTTAAATATAGTGCCAGCCAGATTTGCATGTTGTGTGTGAGAAAAGGGAGAGGTCAAAGATCAGCCCAAAATGTCTGGTGGAAGGATAAGAATGTTATTGCTGAGATGTGGAAAGGGCAAAAGTGGAGGTGGGCTGGAGGAGAGGATGTGGAGCTTCAGGAATTTCTTTTAAAGAGGTCTATTTTATATTTACGTGGAGATTCCAAGAGGTCAGGTAGGTTGGAGGCAGAAATCTGAACTTGTGGCATAGAAGAATAAGTCACGGGTACAAATATAAACACGTATATTTATATGTTAAATATAGACATACATATACACATTTATACATGTAAAGATCAGCCATTGGGGTGGGGTAGAAAACAGCACTTATTTCACTGTTAACTAAAGTTAACAGTGAAATGACAATGTCTCCAGGGAACTGAAGAGTCCAATATAGGAAGTCTAGAAAGATAAAAGATGAGATGGGAGAAGAGCCAGATTATGAATTATGAATGCCCTTGAAGACTTCTAAGAAGTTTGAGCTTTATTCCAAAAGCAATGGGAAGCCAGAAAACAGTTTTACAAAGGGGAATGTAACGTAGTGATACAGCTTCATGTCCCAAGACAGTCACTCTGAATACAGCATGAACAGAACTCTGGAGGAGGGCAAGGCTGGGTGTGTGAGAAACTGGTTAGGAGGCCTGGATGAGTCATTCACCAGTGAGATGCAGCTGGCCAGACTTAGGGTGGCAGCAGTGGGGATGAGGCAACGGAGAACGTTATGAGGAAGGAGAAAGAAGAATCAAGGATGACAACCTAGTTTTTTACTTGGGCCAGCTAGTAGATGGTGGTGCATGTCACTAAAAGAAAAAACACAGGATTAGGGCAAGGTTGGGGTAGGGGTAAAAGTTGTTGCGTCTGAGATGCCCATGAGATATTCAAGAAAACTCTTCAAAAAAGCAATTAGCTCTAGAGGTCCAGAGCTCAACCATACTATCTGAGATAGAGTTGTATAACTGGAGTCACCAGCTTATTGAGTAAAGCCACGGAATGGGTGTGGGAGTGGGAAAAGAGGACAGAGGAATGACAAGGTCCTGATTTAGGGGCTCTGGGGAAACCAGTCTGCAGGGACAAGCAGAGGAAGGGCCTTCAAGAGAGAGACTGAGAAGGAACAACGCAGTTGGGAAAAAAGCAAAGTGAATAGTATCCCAGAAGGGAAAAAGGGCAAAAGTATGGCTTCACAGGAATTCATAGCACAGAGAAATGCCTTATTTTACTATTTACATTATTCCAAAATTAACCAAGAAATATTTCTGATTAGCTATAACACATTTAAGTGACAAGACGATCTTAGTCTACTTGGAGAAGCAAAAACATTGAAGTGAAATAAATTAGCATTAGCAAATTAGTTTATTTTTCATAAAAACACTAAAAATTCCCTTATTGATCAATGCTGTGGACTATAGCTAAAAAGTGAAAAAAATGTTAGAAATGAGAAAAAAATCAATGTGAACTAAAAAGCTGAGGAAAAGCTGTCTTTCTTTAAACCCAAGAGGTAAAAACTAATTTGAACCTTGAAAGATGAACACCATATGATATGAAATAGGAAGATAATATCAAGAGAAGGATTCAAAAAAGAAAAATCTATTAAAAGAGATTTTACTCAAGGCTAGGTGTCAGAATTCTTCACAGATCAGACTGGTGACACACACACACACCCCGAAACACCTAACTGGCTCACTCAGAGTGAGTGAAACCAATTTTGGAAAATGTATCTTAATATACGCAAAGTATCCCATTTTGCGTGAACACAATCTGTGCCATCATTACTGTATAAAGCCAAGATGTATTCTACTGAATTGTCACAATTTCTGTCTTAAAGAGGACTGTTTAATGTTCCAATCTACAGTAGGGGAGGCCACTAAATATATTCATATAACCCAATTAGAATCTAATTCTTAAGGTGAACAAGAAAGTTCTGATTGTTTTGAACAAAGCAATAAACCTTATTCACAGAAAGTTCAGTGAGCTAATTAGATAAGGCATGAAACAGACTCCTATTAATTCACAATAATGATTTCTTCTGTTAAGTTTTTTGGCTGATTAAAAGCATTATTATTAAAACATATACTTTTCTCTTTTGATAGTTAAAAACGAGCAAATTGTTAACCACACACATTTAGCAATATAGCTACTGCGTTTTTGTTTTGTTTTAATTAAAGATCCAAATATCTATCAAAAAGTATTTGGCAACTTCCTTTTTATTACTAATAAATATTCACAAGATTTAATGTGCATCAGAAGCATCAATGAAAGATAAAAACACATCACAACTAAAGGCGATAATTACACAAGTTCCCCCAACTTGCCATTTAAAGTTTTAGTGTTGTCTCACAGTATAGTCTCTTTATTTCTATTTCTACAGTAAATCTAAACAAAAAATCTACCCTATACTTAAAAAAAAAAAGCCAAGCAATGTTAGAGTTTAATACTCAAATCAAGTACTGAATATACATTCTTTGAGCAAAATACAAAAGCCTGTGCTTTTTCTTTCCCAAACTAGAAATTATATGGTCATGCCAAAGTAAAGTCCAAATGAAAACAAATTTCACAGCCCTTAAAAAACTACATAACTGTCATTGCTAATAAAAGCCAAATGTACAACTGGAAACACAGCTTTCTAGCCAAGGCCAAGATGTATCCATTATAAATTCTTGGTTTGGGGGCATCCTTTAAATAACCCCCAGAAAAGCATTTTTTCAAATGACAATTCTTGCAAATATTATTATGCAAATAGCATGCCAATTAGAGTTTTCAGAAAACAACTATGACAAATAAGACTCTGGCTCTATGCTACATATTTTATTATGTAACTTCAGTCCATACCAAGCAATCACCTAGTTTCAGGAAGGCCTCCCTAAAGGACTTATTATGGTTTACTATGATTAGAGGACTGTGATGTCAGACTTAGTCACGCTTTTACCTACACGCGGGCGTCTACAGATGGCTAGAATGAAAGAGTGATTCAAAATGCAAACCTGTAGTTCTGTCTAACAAACTGTACGGTAATGGCACACTGTACCTCCTGGAGTATTCTCCATAAACTTCCTCACCCAACGTGGAGTTAGCTGCTTGAAGTGCATTCCTCCACAGCCTCTCTGGAGACAAATTTAACCTCTGATGCATGTGTATCCACATGCCAAAACTCACACACACCGAACTGAGACCCTGGTCAGTGGCCATGGAGTTAAAATTTAACACTGAAGGGACGCAAAAGAAACAGCCAGACAGTGAAGGCTCATTGTTGTCTAACGCCATCTTTCAACCCTTCAACAAAATACAAATATAAATATAAAAATATGAACATCTCAAAAGGAAAGTAGAAGGATAATAATATTTGGTGCATTTAGTGAGCAAATTACAGAAACACCGGTAAGTAACAAAGTAAGCACAATATATTCATCATGAAAGTCAATCCCAAACACAAGGAGGAAAGAAGAAAGGGACAGAGGTGTCAGAAATCAGTGGATTATGTTAGATTTCTGTGCAGCTTCCTTAAAAATGTTCAGGAAGACTGAAGCAGAACCTTCTGAGAGAGGTCAAGGATCCCTAAAATGCTATTTTTAAATAAAGGATCCAGGGCTGATGAGCCTGAGCCCTATCAAAAGATGCTGGTGGTGTGAACACCAGTGCAAACCACAAGACCCACTAGTGCCACTCACAGGACTGAGCAGCCCCAGACATAAAGAAAAGAACAGCAAAGGCAGACTTTTCAGGGAGTCGCAATTTCACCACCACAAGGTACTTTTCCAAGGCTGTGCCTAAACTGCCTACAGGAAGAGGCGTGCTTTCTCTCCCAAACCGAGATCCACACCACCAGCCAGGACACTAGCCCATGGCAAAGAGAGACCAATCTTCAGGGGCGACGAGCCCCCAACCCCACAAGCCACCCCTCTCCGCCAGTGAAAGAAACCTTCACCACAAACACAGAAACCCACAGAACCCGGGGCACCTCGGGAATGAGTGGACGTGGGCTGAGGCTAACCGGACACCGTGGCTCCCTATTCTCAACCACCCGAATGGGGAACCTGGACGCTCAGAGAAGGGGGAGACCGTGCCTGGAACCTTCCAAAGCGATCCCAAAGAATCTCAAGGGAAGTTACTGGCAAGAGCAACGCGCAGGGCCGGTGCGCTCCCCCAAGCCGGCGGCGGCCCGGGAAGGCCCCTCCCGGCGCCCGCAGGCGGCGGGGACGCGCGGGCTCTTACCTCGCAGCCCTTCAGCGGGTCCCCATCTCCCTCGGGCAGACCGGTCCGACGTGTGGCCATCATTTCATCTCAAATGGCAGAGAAGGAACAGATCCTTTGGAGTCCACATTGGGGGGCAAATGCCACCAGCCACCAAAGAGGCAAGCCTTCCAGGCCGGGCTCCGAGGCGGTGGCGCGGGCCAAACAAGTCGCGCTGTCACGGAAGGGAGGGTCCCGCGAAGCCCCCTCGAGGCGCCTCGACGAGTGCTACGCACTTGGACTGACTTCGCCGTCCTCTTCCATGTCTTGAGACTTAAAGGAAAAAAAAAGAAGAAAGTGGGGGATGGAAGTGAGGGGGAGGCGTCTCGGCGCGGCAAGCAGCCCCCTTCCTCCTCTCGGCCTCCTGGAGGCTCGGGCGTGGCCCCCAAAACGGGACCAAGTTGAAGGGCACGAACTTTCTCCCGGCGCCGGCGGCAGCCTGGTGCGCGTCTGCAGCCCTCGGAACCCGTGAGAGGGCGGTGGTGACCGGCTAGCCCCCGGACAAGGGTCCATCACCCCCACACACGTTAAGAATCGGGGACGACGGGGGCCAGGCCGTCGCGCAGTCGCCAAGGAAATACCTCGCATGAGGCAACGCCTGCTAACGAGCGGGTGTCCGGGGCAGAGGAAACGGCCCGCTCCCCGTCTCCACCTCAGGGAAGTTCTCTCCCCGCGGGGCTAAAAACGGGGTGCCACTTTCCAGTCACTCTCCTGGCCGCGCCCTCCCCCCCACCCTAACGCAAACAAACCAACCCCAGGCGAGCGTGGGCCCCGCCAGCCGCCCCGGCTGCCCCGCTTGGCTCCCGGGGTGACCGCCCGGCCGGCTCCCTCAGGCGGCGCCGGGGAAAGGCGCGCGGCTCGCTCCCCGCGCAGGAGCCTCGGGCCCGGGCAAGGCAGCCGCGGCCCGAGCGACTTTCCTTCAGCAGCGCTCTCCGGCGCCCGCCCGACACCATCTTCCCGGCTCCCTGGAGCCACCTAGAAAGGGAGCCCGGGGCCCCGCAGCTGCCCCCCACCTACCGCCGCCTCCAGCGCCCCTTCCCGAGGCGGGCCGGGGAGCTCCGTCTCCCGGGCTGGGCGGCCCAAATATGTCCGCAGGCACGTTGCGGGGCCGCCCTCCGCCGCCCGCCAGGTTTCCCGGGCGCCGGCCGCAGCAGGGACGCGCGGCGCGGGCCGCGGGCGCTAGGCCGCAGCTCGGTTAATATTCATGAGCACCCGAGCGCCCCTCCTCCGCGGCCCCGGCGCCGGCCTTTGTGCGCCCTCGCGGCCGCAACCGCCTCCCCGCCCGCAGCCCCGGCTCGGCACACGCGGCCGCCGCCCTCCCCGCCCGGCGCTCTGCGGCCGGAGGCGGCGGGAAGGGGAGGCGGCGGCCGCGCGGGCCGGCCGGGTCTCCCGGGCGCCGCGCCCTCCCAGCCGCGGCGAAAGTCCGAGCGACACACACCGGAGCCCGTGGCCAGTGATCCCGGACGGGCCGTCCGGCGCGGCTCCTGACTAGGACGACTACCGGGCCCGGGCCGCCGCCGCGGGAGGGCTGGGCGGGGCGGCGGCCGGACTCCCCCTGAGTCGCCCGGCCCGGCCCGCGCGGCGCCGCGATCGCCGAGTGACAGAGCGCCTGGCTCCGCCGCCGCGCCGCTTCCCGGGGGCGGCCTCTCACTCCCTCCTCCCTGGATCTACCTCCTCCCCCTCCTCCCCCTCCCTCCCCCCCTCCCCGGGGAAGGCTTGGGGCTGGAGTTTCTGTCCCGAAGGATTCGGGCCCCGGGCACCCGCGCGGCCGCGGGGGATTGGTCGGGGCCAGGAGGGGTGAGAACTCGCCAACCCCTCCCAGCCGATCCCCCGGCCTACGGCCCTTGGCCCCACCCGCCCCCAGGTCCAGGCGCACCGACTCGCCGCCCTCTCCCAGATCCCGGGAGTGGGGGTGTCACTGGACCAGCGCGGCGGCGCACGGGGATCGGGGCGGAGCGGGGACAGTGGCGGGGCAGGAGGTGCGCACCCAGGAGACGCGTCTAGGTGGACCGGGGCCCTTTCGGCCGGGCGCAGGGAGGGAAGCGGCGACGCGAGGTGGGACTTCAGGACAAGGGAGTGTCCGTTCCCGCCGCCCGCGGCCGTCTTCCCGGGGTGGGGGGGATGGGAGCCGGAGGCCGCGGGACCTCGTTCATTTCATTCTTTCCCTCTTTTGAAGGGAGCGGGGCGCCCGGGAGGGAGCGCGCCGCCGGCGGAGTCCAGGGGAGTGGGGGCGGTGCCCGTCCTCCTCCCCGCGGGCCCCAGCCGCCCGGGACCCGGGCGCGCCCGCCGCCCTCCCCGCCGGACCCGGGCAGCGTCCACGACCCGGGCCCCTCCCGCTCGCCTCGCCGCATCTCCCGCTGCAAACGGCCCAATCAGGCGGCGCGACGGAGGACGGGAGCCAATCGGGCGCGGCTGACGCGAGCTTCCCTCCAGGCCGGCCCCGCCTCCGCGAGGAAAGCCCCCACCGCCCCACCCTCCCATCCCGCTCCCTCCCCTCCCGTCTCCCGTCCCCGACCCACCCTACCCCCGGGTGGTGGCCTGCTGAGGCGGCGGTGCTTGTCACCTTGCCACCCTCATCCTCGCCCCCCCTCCCCCAGACCTCCCGCTGGGTTTGGCGAGCGTCACTTTTATCCTCACTCCTGCCGGCGACCGAGTCTCGTCAGCTGCCACCGCTGAGGGAGAGAAAGGGAACGAAACCGTGAAGCCTTGGACACTGCTTACCTTCTCATTCTTTCCACTACGGTCCCTGGAGACTTAGCGACCCCGCGCCCCGCCCATGGACTCGGGGGCTGGTTCCTCCTGGGAAGACGCTGAAGCGCTCCCTGGAGCCCGAGTCCCGCGTCTGGACGAGTTAGACCTTCCTTAGGGTGGAAGGTGCCAAACACTTAGGGAAAAAAAAAACCACTAAATCCTCAGCCACCACCAGAGGAAAGACTGTCACCACGTCATTTTTTAGATAGTCATGAAATTTGCATGTTCGTGGCAGCCCCTCAACTAATCAGTCAATAACAAAGAAAAAAACACCAGAATAAAGCAGGGAGTGGCTGCCAGTAGCTGGTAATTCACTGGCCAGCCCGCTGGGCTAAGGCAGTATCCAGCTCTTGTCACTGTTGAGTAAATGAACAAGAAGTGATTAGAAATGCAGGGTCCGGTAGTGCACCTCTAGTGGGCTCATAGAATATGTCCAGAAAGGAAAAAGAATGTGAAGCACAAAGCAAGCCCTTACAAATGCAAATGTACGTGGTGGTTTAAACTGGGCAGGGAACAGCTGGGAAATATCGAGGCTGAAAATGGTTGTCACAGAACATTTTATAAATGGTGACTTTGAATAAAACGTTTTCAGTTTGGTAAAGGAGAATAAATATTGGCCATGGAAGGGGACATAGAGAGGAGGTTAAAAAGAAATTAGGAATTGTGGAAAAATAACATATCCTAGAGAGGCCACATTTCTATAAGAGCTAGTGAGATGCAAGGACAGAGACTCAAGTTCATCTCCACATTTACCTGTTTAACTTGGAGCAAATTATCACTTATATGTCTAAGTACTAGAGCTACCGAGAAACAAAGAGTACCATCTCTAGAGCATCCCCTACCTTCCAGGCAGTTCTCTAGGAGCTTCCCACACAGCTCAGTGACAAAGGTATTCCAGAGAAAGGTATTCCAACCGAGGTGGTCTGGTCCCAGGGTCTGTGCTTTCATCCACAACTTCATGCTGCCATTAACATGGTTTAACAACAACAGCAAAAAGTAACAGCTAGCACTGACCACCAACTTACTGTGGGCTAAATATTGTGCTTTGTGTGCAATAACTGATTTAATCCTACCCCTGGGGTAGGTATGTAATGATTTCTGTTTTAGACTGATTAAATGGTCTATAAGGAACTCAGATCTTTAGGAACATTTCCAAAATATGGGAATGTTTTTAGGAACTACTGCTATTAAAGGTATTAAATATGTATTAGGCTCTCTGGGTAAAGAAGGGCAAAGAGCACAGAGCTGAGATCTGGGAAACCTGAGTCCTGGTCCTAAACTGTATTAAATCACTTGCTGTTTTGGGACCTCCAAGTCTGACAATACCTCTCCTATCTGGGTGGGCTACTGGGAGAATTAAACGAGGTGATCAATGTAAAGGATTTAAAATACATTTAAAAATATAAAAACATTATTCCAAGTAAAATATTGTTACAAAACGGGAGTTTGTCCTGTTCCCCCAACAGGTACCCTACTCTTAAGGACGTTTCATTGGTGTTTATTAGGAACATATTAACCCAGTGTAGACTTAAGTCTATTCCTTCTGAACCTATGAGAATTACTCTCTTACCAAATGCTTGAATTCTCATTTAAATGATAGTAGACCTGAGTAGACCAAAGCAGTGCCCTTTAGGCATCTGGAAAGTGTGACAAACAGCCAGCCATACTCCATTCCAAAGACTAATGGTGTCCTTGTGGGTCAGAGGAGCCCTTGGTGTTCTCTTCACTGCCCATCTTAAGCATTTCACTCTAACACCTCCACCAGAGGGAGGGCAAGGGAAAGTAAAGGAGCCAAACTTAAATCATGTGGCTACTTGTTAATAGCTCCAGGGAAAGATTTGGTGAAACAATAGGCTTGGGTGCACAATAAGGGAAAGGAGGTTTGGAATTATCTCATGGTTTCACCATTGATATTAGTAGTTTTCTTTATTCCACATACCATGGATAAGCAAGAACTAATTCTAACTTTATTTTGCAAGACTAGTATTTTCTCCTTTAGAGTATAGCTAATAAATATTCAAGACCAGCTTGGACACTATAATTCTCCCAATTTAAGCAAGTCAGTTTTAAAGATGCGAACTATGTCATCCTAATATAAATTTGGGGTCTGTTAGTGATATAGGAAGATTGGTGAGCCATATCAAGGAAAAATGTCAAAGCCAAACATAGAACCAAATGGAACCAAAACATCCTAGTCTGTGTTCTAATGTTGTTCTGCTGTAATCTTGGGACGATTTGGACTCCTAATATAGAACATGGAAATTCTCAGAGGCAGGAGTGTTTGCCAGTGAATTTTGCAGGTACAAGTTGTAATTTGGGATCAAGTATTTGCAACACTGTCTGCGGCAATTAAGATCAACAGCCTTTGGAAGTGTAAGCACTGTGTGTGTGTGTGTGTGTGTGTGTGTGTGCTAGGAAAACACTATGAACTTTATTTCTTAGTCATACAATACCAAACAGACACATCGACTGGTATTTCTCTAAAAGCTTTGGGTTGAACTGAATAGCTACAGAAATCTCGCCTCTCTAGGAAGCCTTTTAACATTGGAGTTGACAGAAGGGAGTGATTCACCACAAAAACATTTCTAGGATTCTTCATCCTCACCACCTCTTTTAAATTGATAATGGAATTGATTTACAAATTTTACTGTTCTGCATTTGTTAAATATGCGACATGAATTCTGTCCACATGATTGCTATCTGTCTGGCATTATGAACTTCTAATCTAGAGGGCACTGAAACTATTTAATTAAAAGTATACAGCGACTAGCAAAGTGCTAACATATAATAAATATTCCTGAATAATCTCTCTGTCTTAGCTTATAAGGATCTTTTTCTCTTCTGGACTAGTACTCGTCTTGTTTTTTGTCCTTTTTTTTTAAGCATTAATTAGTGACATGATCATAAACAGTCTTACTTTATTATATGACTATATATTATCTTCTTTCTCTGTAGAGTATGCATCTCTAGGACAGATTCCAGAGGCTCTGACTTCCTTTCAGAACCCCATGATACCTAGCACAGCTTTATACATGTAAAAATCATTACAAAATTATTCAAGAGATGAACGATGTTGTGTCACTACTATTCATAGATATTTATACCTCAGGCAAAGCTGGTTGACCGACAGCTCTCTGGCTCAGAGAAATATATGTATATATGTCTTTGTGCATGTGCCATAAACAAAGAGTATAAACTCTTGGTGTGTGCTTCAAGTTCCATAAATACCATATTTTACCTCCGTACTTAACCTTACCTCTGATGAATGAGCTACATCTTTTGATAAGACACTATAATAAAAATTAATATCACTCACATTTTGGGAGTAATTCTAAAATTTCAGTTTACCCATAATCATGCATCAGACATTTTCTTTCCTCAATTATTTTTCAGGACCAGCATCTACATAATGAAAATTTAGTGATATGGTAATCATATTCATCTGCATTATTAAGAATCTGTTTCTGTATTTTAAAGGAAAAAATAATGAAATAATCCATGTACACATTTTTATTTTATCCTAAGAATCATTATTTTCATTTATAAATATTCCAATTTTCCTTAAAATTGTGGAACCAGTTTTTAAAGTGTTTCCGCCCACCAACGAACATGAGCTGGAACATTCTGTGAAAATACTGTGCAATCTGGGTAGACACTGGAGAGTTGAATCAAAGTACATTTTTATCATCTTGGAATAAAATCACAAATTCCATCCATTCTAACTAGGAAATTGTGCCAGAAATTGACTCCTAATATTATAGGCATTGGCTCCAGAGAAACCAAAACTTTTTTGTCAGAATGACATTCATGGGGTCGGGAAGGAGAGAATCTAAAGCTTTTCCATTCCTTGATTCAGTGGAACTCTGGGTATCTTCCAATACTCCCTAGCTCTGTGGATTCCATTCTTCAATTCCTATAATTTCCTGCATTTCTTACCAATCCAAAAGTCAACTAAACAAGGGTTCTTCCTTCAGATGGGAAAAGATTGTAGGACAACATGACAATTCACATCTGGGCTTAACTATTATAGATGCAGGCCTGCATAACTTTTCTGCAAATTTATAAATTTAAGTTTATTTTTAAAATTTTCCCCATCAAAAGAAAAAATAAATACTTAAACTATGGAAGGGACCCAATCTCATAGTACATTCTATGAGCCCATTCTCTCGCCACCTTCCACTGTCCTGCAGTGGCTCTCTATTGGCTTAATCCCACAGGACCCGGAAGAACTCAAAGATAATTCATCTACTCCTCTGTTTTTTATATGCATATATCTAGAGAGCAAATCCTGATCAACACTGAACAGGAAGAAAATGAAAAGAGTGATATAAGCATTTTAAATTATTTGTTGGGGGTAGATGAAATAAAGGAACAATATTCTGAAGAGGGATAGGGTGTGTTATGGAATAAGACTCATTCCAACAAACAGAAGAAAGTTAGAGACGCACATTTCACGTGCTGAGGGAAATGAGAGATGTCAAATGTGTAACAAAAAGAGAATGAATAAGATGTAAAAGAAGAAGTAAGGGTAGATTTCAGGAGGAAAACCATACCATTGGAGAAGTAATAAATGAATTACAATTAAGAAGGGATAAGAAGAATTATCTGACAGAAAATGGTGGGATAGACGACCGGTTTTACAAAAGCACAGCAAATACAAAGGAAAAGGACAAAGAGATTAAAGTGATTAGACAGGAGAGGAAATAGATGGAAAACAAAGAAATCCAATTTAGAGAAATTTCTGCCTGACGCAGAATTTAGAACTCATGAAACTAAAATAATTATTCAAAGATATAGGCAGACTGCTAAATGCTCCCCAATATCTGTTCTCTCCATCTTCCATGATACCAGAGCTTTATCTGGGCACATGGCTAGCAAGCTAGACTTTACTGCCCAGCCTTCCCTCACGCTGGCTGTGGCCATATGACTAAATGCCAGACAATGAAACATGTGCCACTCCAGAGGTCATGCCCTTAAAGGAAGTAAGTATATCTCCTCCTTGTCCCATTTGCCCTTCAGGGTGGCTGGAGATTAGGGTTGTCATATTTAGAAAATAAAAATAAAGGGTGCCCAGTTCAACTTGAATTTTAGATTAGCAAGAAATAATTTTCAGTGTAAGTATACCACGTGTAATCTTACTATTAGATAACAAAATTGAATTGGCTGCCTTAGATTTTACCTGCAGACTCGACTGGAGAGAATAAGAACTGGAGCTGAAACAATAACACAAGCCTGAATTGTTGACATCTGAATCATTACATGAAATAAAATCATAATTTTATATCTAGTCACTTCTATATAGAAGTTCCACTGTACTTTTAAAATCTTTTTGGCACAGGAGCTTAGTCTGTGCCCCATCTGCTATGCAAAATGTAAGAAAATTTTTTTGCAATACCAAAGGTTAAAAGAACTTACCATGTTTCAAGAAATATTAAGAGTATAACTATTTGGAAAAGGTTGTTGAATTTGGGTATAAAAAAGGGAATTCTATAAACAAATCAAAGTGAATCAGGCGAAACAGGGGTTGGCAAACTATGGCCCACAGGCCAAATTTTATTTGCTGCTTGTTTTTGTAAATGAAGTTTTATGGAACATGGCTATGCCCATTCATTTATGAATTGTCTGTGCTGCTTTAGGGCTACTGAGCAGATTGGACTGATTGAGACAGAGATATATGACCAGCAAAGCCAGAAATATTTTCTATCTGAACCTTTATAGAAAATGTTTGCGACCCCTGACCTAAAGGAAAAGCATCCTGATCTCAGAAGAGAGACCACCCAATCTAAACAACAGAGAGAAAATGGACAGAAAGAATGAACAGAGCCTCAGAAATCTGTGGAAATAAAACAAAAGATCTAATATTGTTTCATCAAAGTCCCGAAAGGAGAGAAGAAAGAGGGTGGGTCTGAAATAGTGATGAAAAATAATGGCTGAAAACCAGATTTGGCCAAAAAGATAAACCTACAGATTTAGGAAGATGGGTGAACCCTAATTAGAAGAAACCCAAAGAAATTCATACCAGAATACATCATAGTCTAACTTCTGAAAGCTAAGGACAAATTAAAAACCCTGAAAGCAGGAAGGAGAAATGACAGTTTACCTGTAGGGGAAAATCAATCCAATTAATAGTGGATTTCTTATCAGGTGGACATTGTCTGATGTGGTCCTAAACGCATGCAGAGGAAACATATAACACAATTATATTATAAATGGGGGAAAGTAAAGGGGCATAAACGGAGGTAAGGTTTCTACACTTCACTGGAATTGATAAATGCCAACACCAGTAGAGTGTGAAACTTACATATGTATAACGTCGTAATAGCTAGAGTAACTGTTAAAAAGCTTTTAAAAGATACACTCAAAAACACCATAGCTAAATGAAAATAGAATTCTAAAATGTTCAAGTAACACACAGAAAGGCAGGGAAAAGGAAAACAGAGAGCAGACGGAAAACAAAAAATAAAACGGCAGACTTAAACGCTAACATATCAATAATTACACTTTATGTAAATCATCTAAAAACACCCATTAAAAGATAGAGATTGGCAGAGTGGATTAGAAAACGTAATCCAACTAAACGTCCTCTATAAGAAATTCACTTCAAATATAATGAGATAAGCAGGTTGAAAGTAAAGGAATGGGGAAAAAAAAGATACATCATGCAAATATTAATAAAAAGAAAGCAGGAGTGGCCATGCTACTGACAGATAAAATAGACTTTAGAGCAAAGAAAATAACCAGAGACCAAGAGGGACATCCAACAATGATAAAAGGGTCCATCCACCGAGAAGACATGGCAGACAGAGCTGCAAAATGTGAAACAAAAATGGATTGAAATGAAGGAGCAGACTAAAAAATCCACATTATTCTTGGAGACTTCACTATCTCTCTCTATATAATTATCAGAACAACTCTATCAGCAAGAATATAAAATAATTCAACAATACCATCAACTAACAGGATATGAAGGATATTTATAGAACACTCCACTGAACAGCAGAATAAACATTCTTCACAAGTACCCACAGAACATATACCAGGAAGAATGCTGTAATGTAATAATCTTAAGTCTAAAACAAACCTCAACAAATATAAAAAGATTGAAACCATGGAAAGTGTGTTCTCTTATCATAACGGAATCAAACTAGAAATCAGTAATAGAAAGATAAGAAATTTCCAAATACTGGGAAAGTAAACAACACATCGCTAAATAAACTGAGTCAAAGAGGAGACTTAAGGGAAATCAGAAAATATGTTTAACCATATGAAAATGAAAATATAGCCTATCAAGATTTGTGGAACACAGCTAAAGCAGTACTGAGAGGGAAATTTAAGAGCACTAAGTGTGCACATTAGAAAAGAGGAAAAGTCTTGAATCGATAATCTTTGCTCCCACCTTATAGTTGGTTATAAATTACCCCAGGAAAGATATGTCCAAGTCCTAACCCCAGTACCTTGTGCATGTAATCTTATCTGGAAATAAGATTTCTGCAGGTGCAATTAAGATAAAGATCTCGAGGTGCATCACCCTGGATTTAGGATGGCCCTTAAATCCAACGACTGGTGTGCTTGTTAGAGAAGGAGATGGAGATTTGAGACAGAGAGTCAGGCAGAGAAAAAGGCCCTGTGAAGATGGAGGCCGAGACAGGAGTTGTGAAGCTCTAAGCCAAGGAAAGCCAACAGTTGCTGGCTGTCACCAGCAGTTAGGAAAATGGCATAGAATGGATTCTCCCCGCTGAGAGAACCAACCCTGCTGACACCTCTGGCCTCCACAGTTATGAGAGAATAAATGTCGATTGTTTAAAGTCCGTGAGCATGTGGCAATTTGACATGGCAGCCTTAGGGAACGAATGCACAGTCGAGAACCTACAGGAAGAGAAAAAAGTTAACCCAAGCAAACAGAAGGAAGGAAGTAATGAAGACAAGAGCAGAAATCAATTATGCTGAGAACAAAAATAGAGAAAAGCCAATAAAGCAAATAGCTGGCTCTTAGGGAAAAGGTCAGTAAAATTGACAATCTCTAGCAAGACTGGTGATGCAAAAAAGGGAGAAGGCACAGATGACCAATATCAGGAAAGAAACAAGGGCTACCACTACGGACCCGGCAGATATCCAAAGGGAAGTTAGGGTGGCTATAAAGAGGCAATGTAGGGGATCTGTAGGGATACAATGCTCTGTATCTTAACTGTATCAGCATCAATATCCTGCTTGCATGTTGTATTATAGCATTGCAAGATGTCGGAGATGTGGGTAAAGGGAACATTGAATCACTCTGTATTTTATCTCACACCTTCACTGACAGTGCATGAGAAAGGATTTATCTCAAAATTAAAAGTTTAATAAGGGGCGGGCCGCGGTGGCTCAGCGGGCAAAGTGCTTGCCTGCTATGCCGGAGGACCTCGGTTCGATTCCCGGCCCCAGCCCATGTAACGAAAACGGAGAAACAAAATACAATAAAACAAGAAAATGTTTAAAAAAGATGTAAAAAAAAAAAAAAAAAAAAAAAAAAAAAAAAAGTTTAATAAAAAACCTCTTAGAAAACCCTTGGGAAAGTATAATTACTGTTGTGCTGTAGTAAAACACTGTTAGTATCTTCGCTAAAAATATGAACAAGGTAAGATGGTCTACTCCCAGTGTATTTTGTTTTGTCCTAGTACTACTAGTCTAAGCATTTAGGCGAAAAGTAAAATAAGGGTACACATATGGAAAAAGAGTGGACAAAAATATCAATATTACAGCTGATAAATTATGAAACAAGAAAATCCAAAAGAAACAACTGACAAATGATTAGTAATTGAGGAGTTTAGAAGAAAAGATAAAAATTACATATACAAAAATTTCATCACCATTTATAATTGTCAAAAATACAAATAAAGCATCTATCAGAAGCGGATTAATGGAATAAAATATGGTTGATCCATAGAATTCAGTACTATGCAACTGTTTAAAAAACATTTCGATTCATATGTATTTATATATAAATATCTATTCAGGACAGGTTAGATTTATACTATGGTAACAGATGATGCCACCTCTCAAAAGTTTTTTTTTTTTCTTACTTCATTTCTCCATCTAGGTCATCTAGTTTACCTTAATGCTAAAATTCAGTTTGATGGAACAACCACCAACTGAAAGTTTGCTGGTCTTATAGTAGAAGGTAAAAAGAGACAGAGTAAAAATTCTAGCTGGTGTTTAATGCTTTTACTTGAAAATGATACATATCATTTCTCCTCGTATTTCATTGGCCACAGCTGAGATTGGGGCTGGGGGGGGGGTTATATTCCCAGAGAAAGTAACACTTAGAAAGGATCAGGAAATATAGTTCAGTCTAATACAATCTGCTATAATATTCATTGATGTAGTCTTGACTGAAAACAAAACAAAACGGGCACAATATCAAAGAGAATATTCACTATTATTGGTGATTATTTTTTGATAGAGCGGGTGGAATTAAAGGATGGCATGACTTGTATTTTCTGTTACTTATATTATTGTAACATTTCACTATTTTACAATGAATATGTACTAGTTTTAGGTTAAAGTAATAATAATGTTTGACTTTAAAAATGAAAAAGGAAAAGTCTTATCTTAATCTCTCTTGTCATCAGTAGAGATGGAAAATATGTTGTGACCATTCACAAAATAATGCTTGAAATAGGTTGGGGGCTTTTGAAAACCGAGTACTTGAATCAGACATGCAATTGATTAACCGGGAGGCTCCATATGCAGCATCGGGCTACCAAGAAATTCAAATCTATCAGGAAAGAAAACACCTATCCCAGAGATGACTGCAGGGCAAGCTCCTGTTCATTTGTGCAATAAGCTGGAGAATGATATTCACCAGAATGGAAAGCAGAGAGAGAACAATGGTATTTCCCAGGGGATTTCCTGGATTTCTTTCTGTGCAGAGGAAGGGAACACAGGGCACAGGGTGGGCACACAGCTGCCAGGTCCTCTGGCCACTCTTGAGTGATCATTTCAGCGGGGTGGCTGCATGTCACGGGAGGCACAGGGTGGGAAGAGGGCATCTGGGGAGAGAGGGATGGTGGCGAGGGGCTGCATGGTTGAGAGAGAGGAGGTATTTTTCATTCATCTCCATGAAGGAGTACCCCTGGGGTTGGAGGAGTCTGTCTAAAGGGGCCTAGAGGTGTTCTTTTAGAGGTGCCGTGTGTAAAACCCCCACTGTCCCCGAGATGACAGCTTGGGTGGCAGTGATGGGGGTGCACTCTGTCCCCACACCCCAGCCATTTGGAAGACCCTGGCATTCCCAAGAGATCTCTACGCCCCAAATTCAGGCATAACTGGGGGGCGGGGGGCACATGACACACTGTAATTTCTAGGGTTCCCGCAGATAGAGATGGGGGACAGACAGTTTCTCTTCTCCCTCCAGGGACAATTAGAGGAGCCAGGCCTCGTATAAAACTGTCATTTCAAAACCTCAGCCAGTTCTCTTTTTAGTCAAGGGGTTGAGGGCCGTGTCATTTGGAAAGGCATTACAGAGACCTCGTTCCCATGACAGATGGGCCCGGGCCGGTGTGACCAAGAGTGAGAGACAGAGAAGAAGGAACGGGCCACGATGGCCCCTAATTGCGGGTGGGCCGCGCTGGCTGCTGCCCGCTGTGGGTTCGGTTCCTTCTAGGAAACCGTTTCCTCCCCTTGAAGTGGTTATTGTCTTTTTCCTTAGGCTCCAAGAAATCCATATTTTCCTCCTTCTTAATATTCCTTTGCCAACACTGTAATTTTCTCCGGTTGGTTCCAAACTGTCTTGGTTTGGTAAAGTGGCAAAAATGCAATATATCGGAAAGAGACTGGCTTTTAACAACGGGGATTTATTAGCTTACAAATTTACAGTTCTAAGGCCATTGAAAAATATCCAAATTTAGGTATCAATAGGATGATCATCCTATTGATACTTTTTCTGAAGATCGGTTGCCGGCGAGCTTGGGCTCCTCTGTCCGGTAGTAAGGCACATGGCCACATCTGCTGGCCCTTCTCTCCGGGGTTTCATTACTTCCAGCTTTAGGCTTCAGTGGCTTCCTCTCTTTAACCTGTGGGTCCTCACTTAGCTCCTCCAGGGCTTTTCTCTAAACTTGTCTTGGCTTTTCAGTCTTTCATCCTCTTAGAAAGGACTTCTGTAAGAGGATTAAGAGCCACCATGAATGGGGTGGGTCACAGCTCAGTTGAAACAATCTAACCAAAAGATCCTACCCGCAGTAGGTTTGCACCCATAGGAACAGATTAAAGGAACATAACCTTTGCTGGGGGAGCATAACACCTTCAAACCACCACACAAACCTTCAGGGTATCTTCTCACATATTCAGGTTGGGAAATTGTGGGAAACCAAAAATTGGGCTCTAAATGGATCTTCGGCCTTCCCAAGTCTCCCCTGGTGAAACATTATGTCAGGGAGGCCCTGGTAGGCACAGGGGACAGGGGGCTGCAAAGACACAACCTCATGGTCGCCTGATTCAGGGACAAACATGACATCCACCTGCTGTTTCTTTGGCTGACTTCTGAAAAGTGAGGACAATTTGAAAGCGCCGGGGCAGGGCACATTGCAGAAACCAGAAATATTTTGCAATAAAATGTTCTCAAAGCATACCTTCAAAGGAGAACTTAAATGCTCTGTTCACTTTCACCATTTTCTTTCTACTTTGGGGGCCATTTTTTAGCCAGAAGACAAAGGTTTTATCAATCCATGAGAATTGATGCATCCCTGAAAAAAGAGTACAGCAAAACCAAATTATGTCCGTGCTCCTACTCTCCAGCCTTGCAACTCTTTGATTCAAGTTTATGCTTCAGCCAAATTACAACTTGCTCCATGTTAGAGACCTCCAATTATTTCATGAAAGCCCAAGCTGCGAATGTGAACTCTAGGTTATTAATTTAAAATTGAAATATCTTATCAATGAAGGGGAAGCTTAGGACTTTGATAGAACATGGAATCTCAATTATGTCTTTTTCTTTCTTTTTTTTTTTTTGCATAGGCAGGCACCAGGAAACGAACCTGGGTCTCCGGCATGGCAGGCAAGAATTCTGCCACTGAGCCACCGTTGCACCACCTCCAATTATGTTTTTTAAAATACTGATTCATCAGGCTAGTAACTGAATTGATAAAAATGGAAAATGAAGTAGTGTCTGAATTTGATCAAATGATTAAAGCCAGTGCTGGTCAATGATGTCCTGGCCACACTGAAGACCAATTAATTCAGAACATTTGGTGTGTGTGGGGGGCAGGCATCAGCATTTGGTAAAGGTTGAGAACCTGCGTTTTAGATCCATGTAGATGAAAAGGGACTGGTTACATCACAGAAGCCACCAGACACTTGACACTTCAAAAAGCCTGGTGGGCTTTATGTCCCCGCTCCCTTTTATTCTAGAGCAGAAGGCATTTTAACTCTTATTTAATCCAGAAATATGAGCTGTTCTGTTTAGACTTTCTTAAGGCACATGTGGGCGATGTCTCGATGAAATCACTTTACCCATCTGGCCACGAAACAGGAAGTTATTCTGGTTTTGTATAAAATGGAAGCAGGTGCGGTCAGCCAGCAATTAAAACTTATCAAAATAGCTTTGATTTTCTGAGTGGTGCAGAAGGGAATTCATCCTTTTCAAAGGGATTGCTTCCTTTTCCCTCATTTCCATAGAAGAGATTTCTGGTGCTAAGACAATTGGTTTCCAGTAATAAAATCATGGAGAATGCAACTTTCCTCTCGGCATGGAGAATACTGTATAGATCCAAGTAATGGGCACCTGAAGTACTATCAACATTGCCACGACTTACCCACATGCAGAGGGGGTATGACTGGTACAGGAAACGGTCGGGTGCATCAAATATTAACCAAGGAAGGTGGGGCAAGGTGGGTGATCGCCCTAAAATATGCCTGAGTGGGTGCAGAATTTGAGGTGTCTCTGCAGAGCTGGGCTGTCCCCCCGCCCCCACTTCCGTGCCTGTGGTTTCCTACCGTCCAGGAACCAGAGTGCACGGCCCCAGCTTAGGGCCATGAGGGACCTGGCCGCTCCCAGCTGCACTTCATAAATCTCAGTGGGTTTTGCAGACAAAGATGCTCTTTCAATGCAAATAAAATTCTTGATCAGGGCAATGTACAACAATAACTACCACCCACAATTTGTAAAAACAAAACGAAAAACAAAAGTTCTCTTTTAATGCAAATATAATTCTTGATCGGGGCAATGTACAACAATAGCCACAAACCACAATTTGTAATATAGATACAACTGCAAATACCAGTTTTAAAGGCAAAAGTAATATTGAGTAAATTTTAAGAGATAGACCCAAGTTGAGCCCTTTGCCTGTTACTAGTATTTGTTTATTGACTCATAGCCTAATCTCATGCTGGGTGGTTGAGGAAGATGACTTGGCTTAACCAGAAAATTTGCAGCGTCTGTGTTCTCTTTTACTGGTTCCCTTCTATGGTACTCAAACATTCGATTCCCCCAACCCCTCTCATTTGAGCCTTTTAGCTATGGAGCCTCTCCATGGGTCCTGACTTCTTCCCTTCCAGTCTCCCTCGCCCGTGCCCACCCCATTACTAGTGTCCCTCAAGCACCCTCAACATCACCCCTGCCACCACCAGCCCCCCCAGAGTCCTTATTCTCACCAGGCCAGGGCTTAACCCAGCTCTGTTCAAGCATCAAATATGGAATTGGTTTAGATTTCCCTTCTCTGACTCTATTACTACTGATGTTCCCCATTTAGGGCCTAAGCTCACCCTTTAAACTCCAAACTGTGCCCCAGCCCCACCTCTGCCCTTCCCTCACTTTCAGGATGGAGATTCAGATTTGACCCCAACCACACTGTCCTAGGCTTCTCCACTCTTTCCCAGCTACATAAGTAAGACGGGGGCATTCTCTGGGCTCGGCCTCAACCCTGTCTCCCCAATAACCAGAGTAAGAGCTGAAGCACAAAGGCTTGTGCGAGCTTTTTTCCTCTGGAAAGAGCTCCTTATGCAGGCAGTTCTAACCATTTCATTCTCATTTGCTTGCAAGCTATTTGCAAGAAATGGTAGATATTTCACATTACTAGCCTACTCAATATAACTCTTCTCTAAGTCACTTGAAGGAGCTTCACAAATATCCATGATGTACAATTTAAACAGAATTATGTCATTTCCTCACTGTAATTTATAAGCTTGTAGAAGATAGGATGCTTAACTTACTTTTTTCCATATGACATGTTCAGGGTCTCAGATTTAAATTTTTTTTTCTTTTAGAGTAGTTGAGGGTGCACGGGTGGTTCAGTGGTATACTGCTCATCTTCATCTGCCATGCAGGAGACCCGGGTTTGGTTCCCAGACCATGCACTCCCTCACTAAAAAAAAAAAAAAAAAAAAGCACAAAAATCCAGTTATGTCAAATTAGAGTAGTTGAGATTTACAGAAAAATCAAGCCTAAATTACAGAGGTCCCGTATACCACGCTATTACTAACACTTGCATTACTAAGGTACATTTGTTACAATTGATGAAAGCACATTTTTATAATTGCACTATTAACCATAAGCCATGGATTACCTTAGGGGTCACTGTTTGTGTTGGATGGTCCTATTCATTAGCTTTTAAATGCAATCAAATATGTTCTGTGTCCTGATGGCAAAGCTCAAGGGCACAGGTGATGGAAATGAGGGGGTAACACAGATGCTAATATGCATTCTAATGTTTGGCCTTGGGCACAGCAGATTAAACCAGTCTTTGTTTTCTTATGTAACCCATGCTTTGGCCTGGTATTCCCACAGGAATGGAGCCAGCCTCCAGAACCTGAGGACAAAGTCAAGATGGTCTTTTCTTTAGGGGAGAGGAGTGGAGGACAAGTGTGTAAAGATGGAGGAGAGAGAGTCCTTTGGCACAGTGATGACAAAAGTGAAACAACATGACAAAAATAATGGATATGGACTCATCATGTGCCAGACACCGCTCTAAGACTTTACCAGTGATTTAATCCTCAGGACAACCCTAGGAGGTGGTTTTTGTTGTTATCCCCATTTCACAGATGAGCAAGCTTTTACCCAAGCCTTCCTCTTGCAAATGCCAACCTGGGTTTCAAACCCAAGCAAGCTGCCTTCAGAGTCTATACGTGTGAGATGGTACCCAGTCTTAGAACTCACTGCAGGGAGAGGGGAGCAGAGCGGCCTTTTGTGTCAAGACATCCAGAATCGTTGGAATGTACACAAGTTGTTTAACCTATCTGGGTCCCAGACGGCCCAGTTATAAAATTGAGATTCTTAAACTGGGATCCTTGAATCAATTCTGAATATCAAAATGCCTGATCGAGTCCTTACACTCATCTACAATATGGTTAAGACAGCAAGGGTCACACTTTCGCTATGAATTAATCTTGTGTTATTCAACAGTTAACTGGCATCAATTAATAGAAAAGTTTTAAAAAGAGCCAAATAGTTTCTAATAAATTCAATGGAGTTTTCAAAAGGTGAGGCCTAACATTATAGTAGCAAACATGGGAAATTATGAAAATTGGAAAAAATAAAAATAGGGATTATTAGGAAAATTCAGTCAGAGGTGTTTTCAGATCTTTTATTTACCATTTGCATTTCTCCTTTTGAGATTACTTGCTTGCACCTCCTGCCTGTTTTATTTCCAAAAGGGAGCATTTCCTATAGATTTGTAAGAGCTCTTTATATGCTAAGTATGCCAAAAATTTTAATTATTTATTCTTCCAAATTTTCCTCAGGGTATTGTTGTTCCATTCTATTTATAGTAGATCGAATGCATTGAAAATTTGAATTTATGTAAACAAATCAATGAATAATGTCACCATGGTTTTCTATTTTGGTTGTCATTCATAGAAATCCTTTCCCAACTCCAAATACTGTATATTTGTATGTTATAATTTATATATTCTCCTGGAGCTTTTATAGATTCCTACATTTAATCTTTAATTTGGCTGAAATCCATCCTGATAAATTCTTACTTCATTTATTCCCAAATTGCTAGATTCAACCTTTATTGAATGACCCATTGTCTTTTCACTTTAAGTTGACCCATTGTCTTTTAACTGTAAGTGCCACTTCATAATATACTGTCTTGCATTTTTTTATTTGCTTGAGTGTTTTTCAAACTGTTCCACTGATTTGTCTCCCCATCCCTTGTCCTTGCCATATTCTTCAATTAATGTAGTTTTGTGATCATTTAATATCGGATAAGGAAAATGTGTCCACTTAGTCCACTTTTTGGAAGTTTCAAAATTTCTTGACTGTTTCCACTTATTATTCTTAGAGCTGCCATCAGTCTACGTACAGGAGAGTGCATCTTCGTACTTGATTAATACTCCATAAGCTTTTTCAATCTGAAACTGCAAATGTTTCTGCAACTCAGAGAATCATGAGTTCATCAATTGTGTTTTTCAATTAATTCCCATGTGCACTAATCTGGGCAGGATTCCCTGAATTTCTAAGCATGTACAAGACTTATTTTCCTTACCTAATGTTGAATTCCTTTAAGAATTTCAGGAATTTGGAAGAGAGGGCTTACAGAGAGGGAGAGCAAGTGCTCAGATTTCTGTTTATAAAACTGATTATTCTATTCAAAACAAACATGTAAATGAGCTCACCAGCATTTACTCTTCTAAGATTCATAGTCACATAATATCGTGAATATTTTTAAGTTTGTTTATTTTTAAAAGTGTGAAATATACCTTTAAAGTGAAAAGATGAATAAAGTTCTTTTGTAAGTGACAAAGAGGGTGCAGACAAGTCATTGGCAACATAATAACCACTTTATAGCACTTCTCAATCACTGTTAATCTTAAAGGAGCTCTACAAATCCTGTGAGAAGGATCTTCATGTTTTACTCTGTTCTAGTTTGCTCGCTGCTGGAATGCAATATACCAGAAACGGAATGGCTTTTAAAAAGGGAAATTTAATGAGTTGCTAGTTTACAGTTCTGAGGCCAAGAAAATGGCCCAATTAAAACAAGTTTATAGAAATGTCCAATCTAAGGCATCCAGGAAAAAATACCTTGGTTCAAGAAGGCCGATGAAGTTCAGGGTTTCTCTCTCAAGTGAGAAGGCACATGGTGAACACAGTCAGGGCAATTCTCTCAGCTGGAAGGGCACATGGCGAATACAGCATCATCTGCTAACTTCTTCTCCTGGCTTCCGGTTTCATGAAGCTCCCCGGGAGGCGTCTTCCTTCTTCATCTCCAAAGGTCGCTGGCTGGTGGACTCTCTGCTTTGTAGTATTGCTCTCTCTGCATCTCTTATTCTCCAAAATGTTTCCTCTTTTATAGGACTCCAATAAACCAATCAAGATCCACGCAAATGGGTGGAGACATGTCGTCCCCTAATCCAGTTTAACAACCACTCTTGACTAAATCCCATCATCCAGGGAGATGATCTGATTACACTTTCAAACATACAGTATTGAATAGAGATTATTCTACCTTTATGAAATGGGATTTTGATTAAAATATGGCTTTTCTAGGGGGCATACTTCCTTTCAAACCAGCACATTCTCTATTTTCATATTTTAACAATAGAGCCCAGGATTCTAAAATGAATTTGATTCAATGTATGAAGCTATCCCCATAGAAAATCGATGCTTAGTTAAATGGCTATAACTATGGGACAAGTAACCTTTAAAATATAATATTATATGCTTATTAAAATAAATTAGGTAGATATTTGTACTGATATGCACACATATAAAAGAAATAGAATTATCTCACATGAGGAAAATGAATGAAATAAATGTGAGTGTGTGTGTATAGGGAAAGAGTAATTCATATATCCAAAAACATCTCTGTCAATACATTTATCAGCATGAAACTGAGTGGGATTAGGTTGGGGGAATGGGGATTTATATCTTTTATATTATTTTATTTTTATGTACTTATTATTTATAAATAGCTATAAGATTTGTATTACATAAATATATGTAAAAAAAAGAAAAGGTATTAAATACATGTATCTATTATTCACAAAACTTATTTTAAAACATTAACTTTGCAGATTACAAACATTTTTTAAAATTTTATTTTAAGGCATCACCACAAAGAACATTGGATATTGGGATCTTGAACTTTGGAGCGTGGAGAAGATACATCATTCCTGATAAATAAGAGGGAAAATAGAGACAAGGGTGTTAGGAACTATTTGAACATAGAAATGTACGGTGGTGCCAAACAGTATTTTTATCTAAAATACTATGGTTTTTTCTTTGTATGTCTAAACAAATTGTTAGTCCAAGTGAATAATAAGGAAAACACTGAAAAATCTTAGCTGCTGCTGCATTTTAGCAGTGAACTCGCACAATTGGTAAAATATTTACCTAGCTAGTCTTGAAGTACTATCTGCTGCCTGATTTTAAAAGAATTGTAGGCATTTTGATGAGAAAGTGGGAGCGATTAGGAATAAGTAAATGAAGATTAATAATAAATTGATGAAGGGGGAAAACTCAAGCAACAGGAAAGAGGCAGTGGTGAAGTCTTCCTGGCCCTAGACCCCTTGTTATTTTCAAGGCAGAGAAACTGAACAGAAAGCTCTCAGAGCAGTGGATAAGCTCCTTTTCAAGTCGCCATGCATTTCACACTTACCTTATCTTTGCTAACATGTCCTTGAGGCCTTTTGAATTTAGATTCACAAGTGCTGCACGTAGATCAAATATATGCATAAGTTAATTTTCATTTAATGTTTAACATAAAATGCCATGTAATATCTCGGCCCTAGGGCACAACCACAAGTATGCATCAAATGAGCTGCAGACACAATTTGATGCATTATATTGGTTTGGGAAGGAATTTGTGTGATCTTAATTTTTGGCAAGTGCTTTTATGTTTATTTTTGTTAGCTCGTTAGAGTAGTGGATGACATATGACATACTATAGTAGATAAAGAATAGAACATAACCCTTCAGTCCTTCCTTATAAAGATGGCTTTACTGTGACAATAATCACTTTTAAGCATAAACTGAAATAGTAAATGAAAATGAGCATTATTTTTATGTTATTTTAAGCTAGAATTCATTGCCTGATATTTTGCAAATAAAGCATTCTAGCCTTGAAGTACAGATAATATTTTAAATAGACATACATTAATACAGATATGGATCACACTGCTTAAAAATGAACTAAAATCAGAGGATGTGACAGTGTGCTATTCTTGAGTCAAGGCTCAAGACCATGGTGTTCTTCTGCTCTCTTCCTTGGAATCATGCCTCCACCATGTGAACAAAGCCAGGTTTGCCTTCTCTAGGATGAGAGACCACATGGAGCAGAGATGAATTATCCTGCCTGAAACCATCCTAGTCCAGCTAATGCCAGCCAACCCATCCACTGATGGCTCATGCATGAACTAGCCTGGCCAAGATCTGCTGAGCATGGTTTAGATGAGCCAAGCCACCCAGTAGCCTTGCACACTTGTGAGCTAAAAAAATGCTTGTATTAAGCCACTAAGCTTTGGGCCAGATTGTTATGCAGCAATAGCTAACAACTATACTGAGTTTCTTCAAGTCTTTTATCTCAAAGCAAAATAAAACAAAATCTCCTTCAAGTGTTTTCTCAAGTAGTCATCCCATTTCTCACCTTTTCTTCATATCAAGTTTCTTAAATGAATAGTCTATGTATGCCTCTACATCTTTTCTTTTCATTGATTTCCTTAGAGCTCCACTAAAACAGATCTTGTTAAGGAGACCAATGATCTTTTAATTTCCAAGTTCAATGAGCACTTTCTACTTCTCATCTTAAATCTACACACCATTTGATGCAGCTGCCGCATCATTTGATGACTCCTTTCTTGATTCAACTCCCTTGGTTTCCATGGCAGTCCTGTCTCATAGTGTCCTCGTGCTTCCATGGCTATTGAAATACTGCCATCTTCCCCTGCTTCCTCCACAACTCTATGTGTTCCCCAATGGTCTATCCTCAGCCCCTTTCTCTTCTCAGACAACTTCTCTGGTTGACTTCATTTAGGTTCATAACTTTCATTATGAAATAAATCTACACTAACTTCTAAGAAACAGACCTTCATATTCAATTAATGAGATCTGTATTTTACTTTGTTTTTTGTATGCTATATGGCAAGGATCACATTTCATCCTTTTTCCATGTGAGTATCCCCTTATTGCAGCACCATTTGTTGCATTTTTGTTTGGTTTTTTGTTTGTTTGCCTGCTTATTTGTTTGTTTGAGAAGTGCATGGGCCGGGAATCAAACCTGGGCCTCCCACTTGGCTGGCGAGAATTCTACCACTAAGCTCCCCTTGCACCCCCAAGACCTGTATTTTAGATGCATCACTTTGGTGATACTGTGGAGCATATAGTTTAAAAGTTTGGAAGCAGTTCCAAGGATATTACAGGAATTCAAGGGATAGGTATTGAAGACTTCAACTTGATCAAAAACAAGGGAGGCTGTTGAGAAATACTTAAGCGGCAAAATTAACTGGATTTGGTGATTAATTAGATACAAAGAGGAAGGGCTAGGGAAAAGTCTGAGTGAATCACCTTCATAAATACTCCCTCGTATGTATTTGAACAAAGCCGCTGAATGAGGAAAAAAACACAATTTTCTTTCTGTTCATTCTGAAAAGCAAAGACTGCCTGCAAAAAAAAAAAAAAAAAAGTAGAGGTAAGGATTAAAATACAATGAGACGCTTAAGATATTGTACAAAAAAAAACACGTCTGAAAAACCACCTAGTAAAATTCTTCTCTAATTAAAAGCTATCAGTGTTTTCAAGTACTAGTTCTAGACTTTTGAATTTATAGGTTAGTAAAATGTCATTCACATTTTCAAACTAAATATCTGTTATGCTTTTGGGTTTTTTGTGTCAATTGTATGAATGTCTTAACTTATAAAATTAGCATGCACTTTGTCAGGTGCTATATTGGAAACTATGGGACATGCAAAGGTGAATAAGAAAGGCCTGGAAGGGGGTTATATTCTGATAGAATAGATTAAAATTTGTATATAAATGGTCATACCTTGAGGTAGATGTAGGTATACAGGGAGAGGGAAAGGACACCTCTGGGTATGGGGAACCCAGGAGGGCGTTATATGAGAAGTGACATATTAGATGAGATTGAAATTTGAGGGGGATTCGGACATACAAAACTGGGAAAGAAAGGGCATTCTAGAATGAGCAAATCACAGATGTGGCAGGGTGGAATGTGTCTCTCCAGGGACCAGGGAGTGGCCAGGTTGATGGACCATAGGCTGTAGAAAGTGGATTAGTGAGAGAGAAAGTGGAGAAGTCCGTGCTGGAGCTTTGAGCGCTAGGCCACAGAGGTGAAACTGTTTAGTAGGCAGCTGGGGACCCTGGCGGTGTCAAGGATGTGGCTGGGGGAACCACCAGACCAGGGCGCTTTCCCAGTGAAGAGCCCAGCAGCAGCGCGGGCTGGAGGCCAGCTGGCAAGGAGCGCAAGAGGCCACTGACCGGCTCAGAATAGGGTGGTCAGACAGGCTGCAGCCCTCCTAATGGAAATAAACCGGAGAGACACTGCTAATTTGAATCCACCCAACTTGTGATTTAATCACTCATAGGAGAGCGTTTAGGGAGGGAGAGCTTTAGATGTGCCCATCCCAAAGTTCTGGCTGGACTTCTCCAAGGCAATTAGAAAGCTGAGTCTCATGTCAGAACAAGATCAGACTTGAAAATGTATTTTTTATTCATATATATTAGTGATAATCTGGTAAAGCAAGCCTACTTCTTTGTTATTATTTGTCTAATTTTTTCTTGGCTATTCTTTGATCATCATCTCAAAAAAAAATCCCATGAAAAATTTAATTGAAATAGTTTTAAGTGAATAAATTAATTTGGAGGGAATTCATACTTTTAGAATATAAGAATGGAATACACAGCTTTCCTACCCACCAGCACAGATTTTTCTCTTTTGCTATTTGTCTTTTTTTTATGACCTTCAGTAAACTTTTATAATTCTTTCTTTGTCATTCCTACTTATTTCTGGTTCAGTTTATTGTTAGCTATTTTAAAGTTTATATTGATTTGTGATTAGGATATGTGTTTTGCCGTGTTTTTGAACTGTTGTTATTGGTATGCAGGGAAGTGATCATTTTTGAATATTTATTTTTAAAGGCGAACTTACTGAACTCTCACTCCCTGGGATGGCTTCTGTTTCTTAGCTTCTGTTTCCTCTTCCTTTCAGATATTTGTACCTATTTATTTTTCATGCCCATTCTTAACATGAATGTCCAGATCAATTTTGAATAACGACAATGACAGACGGCAAAAAAAAATGTTCTCTTAGCCTTGCGTATTCAGGGAAGCCATTATATTATCTTCACAAATTAAAAAAACAACTTTATTTTAACTCTGCTATTTGTTTTCCTTTTTTGAAGTTCTTTCTCCCACTTTGTTTTCAAATCATTTCCCTTTCATCTCATCCTGTTGCTTTTTTTTTTATCTTTTTTTTCCTCTTTTGTCTTTCTACTCGAATCATTAGAAAGCGCAGCTTTCTGCATTCTATCAAGAATGTCAAAGTAGTTCTGAAACTTTCTTTCTGGATTCTGCACTGAATACATTTCAGAAATATTTAAGTCTTCAGAACTTTTGGGGGGAGATATTCTTTTCCCTTAGTTTTAGGCTACATTTTCAGAGATCCTATTTTTCTGCTATTACTCATTCTTGATCACGTTGAGATCTACCCATACTTTTTTTGTCAACAGGTAGACATGTTGGCTGTCCAGGCCCCAGTCTGCACATGTGTGGGAAACTTGAGTTCCTTTCTTACATCTCCTGTTTGAGAGTAGGTTGAGAGGCTACTTGTCCAATTGCCAGTTTTAGGATTTCAACTGTTGTGGTTCTACTTGTGGCAGCTTATCTTACTCCTTGCACTTTGAAACAGTGCAAGGCATGAAAAGTTAAACTCCTCTTGGACTCCTGGGATTCATTCAATCCTGTTCCTCTGCCTCTGGGGCTTCACACGTTGCGTCTGCACCCACAATGCACTGCCACCATTTTCTCTCCTTCCTGCCCACCCACTCTCTGCGTGACTACCTCTGAATTCTAAAAATAATTACAAAAATAAGCATGAAGACAAAAATAGCTAACATCTACTGGGCACTTACTCTCTCTCAAGCTGAGGACTTTGCATTTATTGGCCCATCCATTGTAAAATCATAGAAAGGGAGATGCAGAAGTGAAGTAAGGAGCAAAATGAAAGAGTCTGTGCTCAGGCTGAAGAATAAGCAAGGACACATGGGCTAAGAGCCATCTGCCCAAGTTTCAAATGGGTTACAGACACGGGCTCTCTTAATTCAGGAATAAAAGGAGTGGGCAAAACATTTTCCGGCCTCTTTTCAGGTGGCTTAGATCTAACGAAGCATTGCATAAGGAGGTTTTCTTGGTCTGGCCAGACTATAAACTGTTTAGGGACAGGCACTGTGAAGGCATTTGTTCAGTCTTGTATTATTATCTAGCACTGCTGCCACAAAATAAGTGCCCGGCAAATACATTTCAATTCATGTTTGTCAATCTACTTTACATTAAAGACTCACTTGCATTTCTTAAGTTGTATATCTGTCTTAACCTTCCATGTTATAATTTTTCTTCTTTTTCCCATAGTTTCATAGCTCTTTTATTGGACAACTGGGAGAAACTTTATCCGGGCCTGCTAGCACATACATTTTTAAACCAGAAGTCACATGAGTGGATTTTGGACGATATTGTATCACAGCGAAGGAATATGTCTATTAAAAGCCGACCATAGTACATGTTTCCTGAATTGAATTAGATGACACAATATAATTAAAGAATAGGAGTGAGAACTATCAAAGAGGAATGTGATTCTGTGATCCCGAGTAAATAAGCCTCCATTGCTCAGAATCTACTTCCTTGTTTGTGCAATCAGGATAATTCCAGCCTCCCCCCAGGTATGTTGTACATGTGTACGTGTGGAGGCGGTAAGCTAATGTAATGTTTGTAAAACTGCTTTGCAAACTGCGAATCCTATCTATGTTTTAGATGTTTGGGTTATTATCATTATCCTCGTTTTCTGTCTTGTGCACTAATCTTTGTTCAACATCTTTTTGTGAATGAGACTCTGACCACATATTTCACCATCATTCTCAGAAGCAACACTGCAGTATCATATTCAATTTCTCTAGCAGATTCAAGAGTCACGACCCCTTTGGCAGGGAGAGAGTTACTGTCAGGAAAATCGTACTGTAGAAGCCAGGACAAACTATTTGAAAAGTTGCATGAGTCTTTGTCAGCTTGGTGCTTTTGTTTTGCAGGTGTTTAGCTTTGTTGACACAGCTCATATTTGCCCTGTGTTATTTATTGCTCTTTGTTGTGAAAGCAACCAGAGAGAAAACGGGGCTCACACCACAAACAGAAACAGTTGATCTATTTAGCTGTTCAACTCCTCAGGAAAGTGGGAAGAAATCAATAAGGGATGCATGAATGAAAAAGAGATATTCACTTTCAAAACATCCTAGAAAGAGTAATGAAGGAGTAGCTAGAGGTATTTGTGCCGGGGAAAAGTGAAACTGGAGCTCCTCGAAATGCAGGAGAAAGACTCAAAGGCAATCCAACTAAATTTAATCAAGTAAATAATTGCTCATTTCCAATCACGGGAACCACCCTGCAGGAGACAGATAAATAAGGTATGATCCCTGTCCTCACAGAGCTTACATTTGAACAAAGAAATAGACTAAGCATATATCTCTAGTGCAAAGTAGAATATAAGTAAGCAGGTGTGACCGCTGTGTGTTTTATGACAAACATATGCTAAACTTGTTCTCATCTACAGCACTTATGGAGCCCAAAAAACAATCTTAGAGTGAAAAGCATATGGCTGTCTGGGAAGAAATAAAGGTTTTGGGAAATATACATAGATTCTATCCAAATGGTTGTCCTTGTGACTTGTTGAATGTCACTGAAAAGGCTGAGCTTATAGGAAGTGATCTTCTCCCTAATATGAAAGGCATATTTGTGTCCAACGGAATGAGAGGCATGCATGGTATGAGAGCAGGACACAAGGTCACACAGAGCTCACAGTTGTAAGTGCAGATTTTCTTCACACGGATCACGGTTTGTTGGTTATTCACATCCATTACTTGTATTGCATTAGTCCTAGACTGCCTAACTATTCTCTTACTTTCCAATTGTTCTGCCCTTTCTACTTCGTTGTCTATTTGTGCTATTGTAGAGCTCCAGTTCAGTCTTGAAGCCCATCTGACCTCATCTCCGACGTTTCAGTTGTTTTGCATTTTCTCAGAGTCCTTACACAGGCTTAGTAATTTTCATATTTCATAAAACTTTTAACTCTTCTGAAATGGATGCTCAGAAACGTCTACAATTTTTACAAATATTTTTAAGTTCGGGTAGGTAACATGTATTTAGCATTTCACAGTGTAGAGATTTGGAGCTTTGTTTTTTAATTAAATAAATACTCAAACACAAATAAACCTTATTAACAATCACCTGACAGGGTCAACATTCATCTCATTTTTTAAGGCAAAAATGTAGAATAAGGCACACAAATCTGAAGTGTGCATATACTCATGAAACCATAACCCAATCAACATAACAAACATCTCCATCACTCTGGAAATTCCCCTTAGTCCTTCCTTCTAGTTAATCCTCAACATTCATGGGCATCCACTCTCCTGATTCCTATCACCATAGGATTAGGTGATAGTTTTGCCTGTTTTTGAGTGTCATATAAACGGATCAATACAGTATTTGTGCTTTTGTGACTCTTCTTTCACTCAACACAATGTTCTCAGGACTAAGCGTGGTTGTGGCAGTATTAGTTCTTTTTTATAGCTGAGTTGGATTCCATTGTATGAACATACCACCATACTTTGTCCATTCAATCGTTGATGGATTTTGGGTTGTGTCCAGTTTTTGATTATTATTAATAAAACTGCTCTGCACATTCTTGTTTTGTGGATTTGTTTTTATTCTCTAGGGTAACTGCCTGGGGGAGAACTTGCTGGATGACAGGATAGATGTATGTTCAGCTTTATTGCAAACTTACATTTTCAAAGTAGTTGCATCACTGTATACTTCTGTAAGAGTTTCAGCAGTTGCAGGTCCTTACCAACATTTGAAGTTGTCAGCTTTTTCGTTGTAATCATTCTTGTGGGTGTGAAATGGCATCACATAGTGAGTTTAATTTGCATTTCCTCAGTGACTACTAATTTTGAGCACCTCTGCATGTGCTTATTTGCCTCTATTGTATCTATTCAAAACTTTTGCTCATTTTGAGGAGTGGGTTTTTTATCTCTAATATTGACCCGTATTGTTCTTTATATATATTATTCTGGATAAAAGTTATTTGTCATATGTATTTTATGTTCTCCTAGACTGTGACTTCCCTTTTCATTACTTAAATGATGTCTTTCGATGATATAGTTTTACATTTTTATGAAGTCCAATTTATCAAATTTTTGTTCTATAATTAGTGCTTTTTGTCCCCTTCACATAGTCTTTGTCTGCCCTAAGGTCATGAAGTTATTCTCTTTTTTTTGATGAAGTTATTCTCTTATGTTTTCTTCTAGAAACTTTATAGTTTTAGCATTTGTGATCCAGCTGAAATTAATTTTTGTATGTAACTTGAGGTAGCAGCCATATGTTTTTTCCATATGTTATTCCAGGGCTATTTGTTGAAAAAACATTCTTTTCCCACATCAGATTATAATAGAACTTTTGTGAAAATCGATTGATTGTATATGTGAATCTATTTCTGGACTCTCTATTTTATTTTTTTAGATTCCATAGGATTTTCTACATGGACTATTATGTCATCTGTGAATAAAAACAGTTTTACTTTTTTCTTTCCAATCTGGATGCCATTTTGCTCCTTTCCTTGTTATACCAGTTATAAACTCCAGTTTAGTGTTGAGTGGAAATGGTGAGAACAGACATTTTTGTCTTATTACTGATTTTAGAGAGAAATAATTCTGCTTCTCAGCATTAAGTATGATGTTATCTGTCAGATTTTTATTGACAATTTTTATCTCCAAATGTTGAATTTTGTCAAATGTTTTTTCTGTGTCTACTGAGATAGTTGGGTGGTTGTTTTTTTTTTTCCAATTGTTTGTTAATAGTACATTGATTGATTTTTTAAACCTTTTTCTATTGTATAATATAGCATATATGCAAAGAAAAGAAATAAAAAAGCAATAGTTTTCAAAGCACTTTTCAACAAGTAGTTACAGGACAGATCCCAGAGTTTGTCATGGGCTACCATACCACCATCTCAGATTTTTCCTTCTAGCTACTCCAGAACATTGGGGGCTAAAAGGAATAAATATTTTAATATCATTACAATCGACTTTCTCTCTCTTTTTTTGTGAAAAACAACATATAAACAAAAAAGCAATAAATTTCAAAGCACAGCGCAACAGCTGTAGGACAGATTTCAGAGTTTGGTATGGGCTACAATTCCACAACTTTAGGTTTTCACTTCTAGCTGTGCTAGATACTGGAAACTAAATGAGATATCAATTTGAAGATTCAGCAATCATATTCGTTTGTTAAACCCTACCTTCTCTGTATAACGCCACCATCACCTTTGATTTTTCTCCCACTCTTTAGGGGCATTTGGACCAAACCCATTTTAACCCATTCATGTTGAAAGGGCTGTCAATAATATAGGGTAGGGAGATGAAATTGGCTGATGTTCTGGAGAGGCTGGGCCTTCTAGGTTTCAGTACTTATCTTGTCCAGGGACCCATCTGTAGGTTGTAGGTTTCTGAAAAGTTACTCTAGAGCATAGAACTATTATATATTGCCCTAGGTGTTCTTTAGGATTGGTTGGAATGGTTTTGGTTGGAGTTTGGCATTATGATAGGTAGCCATGTCTAACTGAAGTTTGTGTAAGAGCAACCTCCAAACTAGCCTCTTGACTGTATTTGAACTCTCTCAGCTGCTGGTCCCTTATATGTTACACTTCTTTTCCCTCTTTTGGTCAGGATGGAATTGTTGATCCCACAGTGCCAGGGCCAGACTCATCACTGGGAGTCATCTACCACACTGCCAGGGCATTGATTGATTTTTATTTTTATTGATTGATTTTTGAATCTTAAACCAACTTAGTTTTTCTGGAGTAAACCTTACTTGGACATAATGCTTTTACTACATTTTAAAATTTGAGTTGATAAAATTCTTTTTAGAATTTTTTTAATCTATGTCATGAGAGATACTTGTCTTTAGATACTTATACTGGCTATAGGTGTGTATTTTTCTATATCTTCTTGTGCATCTATTGGTTTTTTGCCTCAGCTAATTGAAAGCTCTGTTATTAGGTACATAAATCTGTTCACTGAGCTTGGTGGATCTGTGGATTTTACAGATTTTGGTTTATGTGGAAATTTGGGAGTTATTATTTCTTCAAATATTTTTTTGGTCCTCCCTTGAGAAACCAACTACATATATCTTAGGTTGCTAGAAGTTGTCTCCCAACTCACTGGTGCTCTTTCTGTTGATTTTTTTTTCTTCTATCTTTCATTTTTGGTAGTTCTATTACTATTCAAGTTCACTAACCTTTCCTTCTGCCATTAACCTCAACCAGTGTTTTTCACCTCATACATTGTATTTTTCATTTCTAGGCATTGAATATGGGTCTTTTGATCATATCTTCTGTGTAACTTTTTGAACACATACAGTGCAGTTACAATAACTGTTTTAATGTCTCTTTGTTTGCTAATTTTAACATCTATTTCATTTTGAGGTCAGCTTGAATTAATGGGTATTTCTTTTCATTATGAATCCAATAAGGTCACTGCCTGTGATGAGGGGTGTGGGAAAGGCCCAGGTGGGTGTCACTTACTAATCTACCTAGTTTACCTAAGAAAGAGAGACACTGGGGACAGCTAGGCTGACGGGCTTGGTGGTTGTCTTAAATAAGGGGTCAATATGTGTTTTGTCATCTTCAAGAACTTCTACTAAAACAAATGAGGAAACAACAGACACAGCTGTGGAATCTATAGTTGAAGTCAGTGAGTGCAATATTGGGTCTGCTGAATTTCTGTGATGGCCATTTTTATAGCGGAAGAACTGATCCCCTTATAAGCAAGGGTCATTAAAATGCTTCCTGTTAGTCCAGAGGGATCAGTAAGTTTAGTTCAGAGAAAAGATACAATTATTGCCCTAAAAGTCCTGGTGTTTGAAGTTCCCAATAAGAGAGGAGCCACTTTGAGGGAGAGAGAGAACTCTTTATTGTGCAGATAATAAAGGTGAGGAGAGCAGGTTCTGGAGTGTACGCTTCTGTTGTTTAATCACTTGCTCAGAGTATAATGTTAATGCCAAAGTTTTGGGTGGATTGATTCTTCTTTGAGAGTCTCTCTTGATGGGCGTGCTGGCATCTTTCATAGGATTGAAATTTATAAATTGATACCTTTTTGTTATTTTTTGGAAGAAAACAAGGACAATTTTTAAGAGCATTTCCATGGATATTCACTTTTCTTTTGCCAAAAAGTAATGAGTCAAGTCCACAGGCTTGGTTCCATTTTGGTAGAATTGCAAATATGTGACATTTTAGGAATCTTGGGCTCTTTTACTCTTCACACTCATTTAATCACAGTTTGGTGACTAGGGTTTGATGGAATAAAGTAACTCTGTAGATTCAGTGCAGTTGTTTCTGGATTCTGTAGCAACCATGGTTTCAGAACAGAATGGAAAAAAATAAACACACTTAGCAACTCAAAGGCCAGCTGCCTCCAAAGTGCCTTCGACATTGTAGACTCATCTCCATGACTTCTCTAGTATATATATTTTTGGTTTTTGTTCTAAATTATAAACAGACTTATGTGGATTTTTATTTTGTATATTTAGAAATTTAAAATTATGAGACCCTATATTTCACATTTATTAAAAACTGAGAGCAAAGACTCAAAAGAAATGTATTTGTTTACTATTGGCCCAATTTCCCTCCCTTTTGACTGAAACCAAATAATGAAGTACCTGCTACCTAGAGGTAACAAAGACCTTGAGAAAGCATGAATCAGCCTCAGAGACCTCTAGCAAATGTGGTGGCTCCTGGACTGACTTACATTATAGAGATTAAAGTGAGAAATGTGGTATCGAAGCTTAGCTAGAGGAGGTTAATTGAAAGACCCAAGATTCTAGTAGCATAGCTGGAAAGAGAGGCATTTACTGTGCCTCTCCTTCTTGGGACCAGGCAACCCTCTGGAAATTGATCTCCATTGCTGGGGCTCATCCAATAGTTTCACACTTTCTATGATATATTCCCAAAGATATATCTCTTCCAATATAATCGGCATCTGAACTATTTTATAGAGTTTGATCATGTTGAAAGAGAATAGTTGCCTTGGGGGAGTACAGAGCAAAATGTGGTAAATGGGAAGTTATCTGCATGATCCAGGCCACAATGCTGCCTTAGTTCCGAGAACTTCGGGAAGGCATTTTAACAAATCCCTAGGTTTCTCAAGGGGAAGAAGCTCTCTGCTCACCCAAGGGTAGCAGTCATAAAGTTACAGGGGGATAGACCCAGGAGTGGCCTGCTAGCTTTTAGGCAATCATAGCATCCTATCTCCCTGGCCATAAAGATTATTCAGAGATGGACATGATAAGATTTGGGCAGAGCAGACACAAGGAAATAGATGTCAAGATTTCTGGGGAGGAAGTTTCTTCAATCTTCTGACTGCCCTAAAAGTAAAATCTTCCTCTAGGTGAGGTCTGGAGCCCCAACAGGCAGTGCCCCCTTGATTGGAGCATGTCTTAAGACAAAGCTGAGGCACTGGGTGGTGGGGGAGAGGACCAGAGATGAGAGAGAGTCAGGCCATGAGGTAGGGAATCTCTGGTCTTAAGAAGAACGCGGACAAGCCCTGAGACATCTGTCATGTAGCCAATACATTCTCCATACTCTTATTCTTCGATTGAGTCACTTTGGGTCAGGTTTTATCCAATTTGCAATCAAAAGCATCCTAATTGCTACAAAGGGCCTAAATTAGAATTTAGTCACTGGAGCAGCCTTTACCTATAGAAATTTCTGCAATGATGGAAATGTTTTATATGAGTGCAGTCCAATATGTTGGCCACCGGCCACATGTGGTTATTGAGTACTTGAGTTGTGACTCATGGCTAAGGAAGTTTTAAATTTAGTCTTAAATTCAATTTAAATAAGCACAAATGGCTGGTGACTACTGCATTGGACAAGTACATCACTAGATAACTTTAAGTGTCTTGTAGTTCTAATAGTGTACGATTTTATGAGTGTCTTTGGTCAACATAATAGCCACGGTGGATCCATATGTGGTCTAAACTAAAATCTGTTGCTGAGACACACGAGCCATCTGATTTCCAGGAAGAATGGTTATATTAGATTGATGTTTTCCTTCAGAGCTGCTGTAGCAGCTAATTTATGACCATAGACGTTAAAAAGATCAATATCCACTACTCATTTTCACATCAGGCATTTTATAGCTGAGTGGACATGGACAAATTATATAAGCTATTTGATATTTTGAGGATGAGGGGAGATAATGCATGTAAAGGACTCAGCACTGAATTTCGCCCATAGGAAATGTTCAATGAAGGGCAGTTGCAGCTGTTCCTTAAGGCTGATGTGAATTGTCAAACACACCCCCTTCTAATGTCCTGAGCTGCAGACACGTGAAAGGGGAAGAACTCTGAGAGGAGGCAGTCCCATAAGAGGCATCTGCAGAGGGATGAGCTCTGTCTCTGTCATCAACAAGGCCAGGATATTAACATGAAAGAGAAATTAAAACCAAGTCTTCCTGCCTCAAGACTCAGGGCCCTGCCCACCCTCCTACCTGGTTCGTTATTTCACTACGCCATTTCCCAGATTTTTCAAGCTGCCTGATATTCTCTGTATCAATTAGCATCCACGTTCATACTGGCAGCTCATAGGAAATCCCCTTTGTCCTGTAGGCAGTTTTACAATAATGAAATCATCTCCTAAACCTTGTAACCTCACTGTTCTCCATAGTTTTACTCTTTAAGAAGTGATAGGAAAACATCTGCTGTTATTGAGTGCCTGGAGTGCTTGATCCCTTTCTCTGTTTCTTTTTGCTCTTAGCAGAGAAAAAACACACAAGACAAGCTTTTATTTGAGTTTATCATACTGTAGTGTTATGATCAAAGGCAGGCACATTGTTATCAATTCCTTTTTGGGTGAACAGATTTTCCTGTTTACTTCCTTCTCCTGTCCAAAGGCCGCCATTTTACAGCTTTCAAAATGGAGCGAACCGAACTCCTGGCTAGTTCAACCCTGAGCTGGTTCTTCTTTGGGTCTGGGTCTCAGACACCAGCACACCTACGATTTATCATAAAGAAACAGACACTATTTGCTCCACGTTACAAATTTAGGAGTTTCAAAGTCATTACACCTTTTTTCCCATGGCACTGTAAGGATAGATGATAGCTGTATCATCTCCTTAACAGTTCTTATTGGACTAATATTTCCATTAGAATCAAGATCAATACTTCATGATTGGAAAATCAGAACAAGATGAGACCTCCCCTCCCCCTGTGAATTAATTTTGCATGCTGTTGCTTCTGCATGGATCTATTTCAAGTATCTTTTAAGTGACTTTATGAAATTAAGTATGAGCATTCCGGAATTAGAAATATCTGATTTATAAAGATTATTATGGCTTTTTGTCTATCCTAAGCCCCACCAGATGTGCACAGATTCACCCCAATACCTGAAGAGAGAGAAAAAGTTCCTAGACTTCCACACACACACACACACACACACACACACACACACACCCCACTACCACCACCACCACCCTTTCTAAAAAACACCCATGAGCAGTCAGTCTCCTGTTTCCATGGCTGGAGGAGAGACAAGCACAAGTTCCTACTGGTGCCACATGCATTCCCTTCTTGTAAGACAGGTCAGGGCTATGAGCATTTCCTCCAAATCAGTGTGTGCTCTTTTTGCTTTCATGGAATTGTTTTTCCCAAGCACTGTGATAAATGGTGATTAGACTTCCACACAAAACTATGTATTTCAACTAATTGGCTTTAGGTGGCTGGGATGTGAACAAATCATGAGTTTCAGAAATATATCCCTGGGAAATGTTACCTCGGCTCCAAAGAGAAGACTACAAAATTTTAGACTATAACCCATTTGGAAGTTGGAAACTTCCTGTATTTCAAATAGGTTTAAAGTCTGAGTGATATTTATGAAAACATATTTTTCTTGAAATGACAATTCAATTTATGGGCAACGTAAAGCAAAATAAAGTAACAGATTCTAAAAATATAATAAGGAACATGTCATGTGAAAATCTCCAAACGTCAAGCAGTGATGAAAATGAAAGCCTACCAGACATATTTAGGAAGGCATTTTGATACAGTAACCAAAAAAATGTCTTATTGGAAAAATAAATGTTGTGGTTGATATATATGAACAAAAGATGCAATAGGCCAATGTTAATCATATCGCCCATTGCATTTTTTCACTTTGAAAGCCCTGAGAGATCCAGTAGTGAGTCATGACTGTTACTTCCAAACGAGATCAGTTTTGAAGGAGACTTATTCCTAAGCTAGCTGATAAATGTCATGTGTAATGGGAAACATTTGCTTTCTGGCTAGTTTAGTGCATTTAGGTAGACAGTAATGAGCTGCAGCTGAAGGGTGGAGAGCCTCTGAAAAGAAATGTATGTTTTCTCTGCCAAATATAATGAAAAAAGTATGACTTCCTGCTACCCCACTATTGATATTCATTCAAGAAAGGTTCTTACAATGTGACTCTTTCACAGAAAAAAAAAAAAAGTCACTGGAAAATCGGAAGAGAGGATTATTACAGCTCAATAGACTGGATGGAGATGTGAAAAGAAGAATCAAGATATGTCATTAGAAGAAATGAAGCTAAATTAAAACAGAAGAAATATATTTAAAGTCCAGGAAAATAAGTGTATGAAAAATCACTGATTAGTTGGGATGGGCTAGTTTGTTTTAGTTACAAGTAAATTCCAAGTCTCAGGCATTTAATACAATACAGGTTTATTTTAATTTTCGCTCATGCTCCAAGTCCAGCATGAGATGAGGTTTAGCTCATCTACTGCCACTAGTACTTGCCTAATCAGCAGGGCAGGGGGAAGCGGGTGTTACAGACAAGTCAATGTCTCCACCGAGAAGCTTCACTGCATTGGCCAAAGCAGGCCACATGGCCACTGCTCATTTCCATGGGGTGGCGACATGCAATTCCGCCCTGGATCCAGAAGAAGGAGAATCTGGATTAGCTGTGAACAACTTGAATGATTAGCACCCTCCAACTGACGAAAGAAAATCTAGTTTTAAGACCAAGGATCATGACTTGCAAAGAGAGTTTATGGGAGCTATGAATAGCAGCGACTGGAATGGATTGGTTGTCTGCAAAAGCATAGCTTTCAAAACATGAGGGTTAGCACCCAGAAAATGACCGCGTTGGTTGTACAGAAGAAAACACAGGGGTCGTGAGAAATGACCCTAACTTAAATTTTGGACAGATTTTTACTGATCTGCCCATATATTTTCTGTCGGCATACTTAGAAAGTCAAAGAAATGCTTTAATCGGTTTTATTAGGAAGCATGGTTTTTGTTAACAGACTTCAGCCGTTTATTTTTTAAAGCCAGGGGGATCTTACCCCACCTCTGGCCCCCAGGTAAGACCTTAGGCAGCACCTTGGTATATGAAGGCAAGGAGATATGAGCCGAGCTGCTGGTCCTGGGATTGGAGGGCCCGAACTTCCACAGTGGCCTCAGGGTAATTTCCCAGATACCCTCGAAGTTCAAAAGCCCTTCTCTACGGAAAAATTCACCTGATAGTTGAAAACTGTGAGGTTTAGTTTGCAAGGTCAAGAATGGGAAGTGTGACAGTGGTGCCCTCGTTTCATTTCTCCTTTGATCTATTTAATGCTTTAAGTAGAACGATATTGGGCAGGCCACGGTGGCTCAGCAGGCAAGAATGCTTGCCTGCCATGCCAGAGGACCCAGGTTCGATTCCCAGTGTCTGCCCATGTTAAAAAAAAAAATACTATGGAACTCTAAGTAGAACGGTATTTATTTTCCAATGTCATTAGGCGATGCATATGACAATATTATTTGTATGCCTGCGATAGGGCGAAGTAGGCCTTAAGAGAATGTGTGTGTGACTGAAGAATAGATTCCATAAGATAGAACTGGGCCCTAACTACATGCAATAGACCTTCTATTCTATTCTATGTCGGGTTTTTTTTTACATGCTGATTTTAACCATCTAACTAAATTGTTTCACAGCCCAATAAAGGATCTGCACCACAGTCTGAAAAACCCTGACCTTGGAGAAGTTTCTATTTGGCATGCCTCAGGGATCTACCCTGTTAAACATGCCTCCTGGAGCTTTGACTTAGGACATGATTGAACACTGACCGTGTTTGCAGATGGGTGAGGCCAGCGGATGTGGCTAATATGGCCTTATTTGGCTGCTACATTGGGGCCCAGAAAACACCTAAAAGTTTAAAAGACCTAATTGTAGACACCTGCACTTGAGTTGACAAGGCATATGCCATATATAGCAAATGGAAAAAAAAAAATTTTGTAGAAGGAAATATGGTTTAAAGGTAGAGCACAGAAACTATTTCAAGATTTTCATTTACTATGAGCACAATATGAGTCAGTGGTGTTAAGCGCTTGACAAAATAACCACATGAAACAAGGTTGGAGATTAATTGGATAAAGGGTCCTGAGAGCCCCTGCTGAGGCCAGCACTCCCCTGGAGCTTTGGGTTTAGTCCTTGGGACCACATTTTAATCGGAGGAGCAATGACCAATGAGAACAAATTCAGCCAGAATGGTGGGAGATTGGAGACCATATCCCAGGAGGAAAGTGGAAGGAACTAAGCACTGGTAGCCTGAAGATAAAATACTAAAGGAAGAGTGGTCTTCAGGTTTCAGAATGCCTAATACAAAAACCCACAAAGAGAGATTATACTTGCTCCCTCTTCTTCTAGTAGACAGAGCCAAGCATTCACTTATGCATTCATTCATTCAACAAACCTCTGTTGAGCTCCTGTCATGTGTCTGTTGTGTGTGATTCCAGAGGAGCAGAAGGAAAAGTGGCTGTGCCTGCTCTCAGGGACCCAGCCTCCTGGGGTGAGGAGATGCCCCAGCTCTCTGAACCATGTCTTGGCATCCCCTGATGGCAGCAACATCTCCTTGGGCTTGCCTGACCCCCTGGGGACGTGCTGCTGCCATGTGGAACTGTTGACTGTTCGGGATCATGGTTTTCTTACTCTATCTAATCATGTCAACATCTGGCAAAAATCTTTAAAAAACATCCAGGTCCCTTTTGGATCAAATCTAAAATTCAAATGGCAAGCAATACTTCTTTTCACAACCTCTTTTCTGCTGATCATTCAGTCCACATCTGCTGCCCCTCCACCCATCTACACCACACCCTCCAGCTGTCCTGAGTTCATTTTCCTTCCTGAAAGGGCCACGAGGTCTCAGGACCCTTCCCACAGTCAGTCCGGGCCTGACATCGGTTTGTTGGCCGTGCCAGCTCAGTCACCACCTGTCACACGACGCTTCCAACATGCTGGTGGCCATGTGTTGTGACCCCTCACTCTGGACCTCCAGGCACCTGTGCCTCTGTGTTGCCGCGTCTCTCAGTGAGCAGCAGAGGGGGTGGTCGCCCATCACTTACTTGTCACCCTCCCGTGACAGGAGCGTTTCCTCTCGGTGCCCTCTGTACCTGGCAGAGACTTGGTGCCCAATGAAAGTTTGTTAAACCTGTAAACGAACGGATGGATCGGGCTGGTTTCTCAGGTGGCCCTAGCAGACATCTACCCATAAAGACTAACATGTTGGTCTTCCCACTTTGGAAAATAAATCTAAATAAAGGAAACAAGAGTGAGATTCTAAAAAAGCCACTCCGTCTAAGCTACAGCCATGCTGGCGCCCAGGTAACAGGAGTAAGACTAAACCCAGCCCTGGGCGGGGCTGCCACACTGGCGTCCTAGGGGTTTGGGGGGTGCCGCATTATTGACGCTCATCTCAGAAGGTGTTTCCATGGACCGTCCGCCCCGCCAGGGACACAGACACTCAGGGACTCACACGGTGCCGTCGAGTGCAGGCCAGGAAAGGGCTCTGGCGTGAAGGCCACCACTTGGCCCAGGGCTGGGCCAGCCCAGGATGCACTGCTGCCTCGGGGGAGCACCAAGAGCCACCGTCCTCCCTCCATTTTTCTCCTTTCCAAAAACTGTTTGAGTCCAAAACTCGCTGTGGAGGTAGCACAGTTTCCTGGCCGCCGGGGGGAGCATGGTGGTCCTCTTACCTGCGGAACCCCAAACTAAACCCACCCACAGGACTCAGCCCATGGGCTCCGAGTGGGAGTCACGCCTCCTTTCCACCTGGCCTGGACTCGCCAAGAAAAACGAGCTCTGCGAAGGCCAGAGCAACCCATTTCTCAGCATCCGTGGGCTCGGGCCCGCCCTGTCCTCGCCGGCAGTGACTCCCTGGGGGTCTTCTTGGGAAGCTTTACTGCCCCACATGAGTGTCTTCCACGGGAGACCCAGGTAGCACTTCCTATAAAAGCCCGGGGAAGTATGGAGGTGGAGACCCAGTGACCATGTGCAAGGGGAGACCATGCACCAAGTTGGGCCCAGCGCTGTGGAGCCTGGGGCTGCCTGCCTGGTCCTGTGCTTGGGAGGTGGGAAGAAGGGAGCATGTGGCTTATTCCAGACCCAGTGGTCTCAGGAACGCCCAGATGCCTCAAATGGGCAGTGCTGCCCCCAGTTGCAGTGCAGGGGCAAGAGTCACGTGGAGGGAGCAGAGGGAAGATGAGGGGAAGGGAAGGGCTGCTGCTGACAGGCAGAGGCACCCAGCACCCAAGACTGAGCCCTTGCTGTGTCAGGCACGTGCTGGTGCTGGAGATGGAGAGTCAGATAGCTTTCACATGCTCGCATTACAATCAAGTGGGAGGCGACCCAGGGCAGGGCTGTGCAGGTAGCACAAAGGGGCTGGGAGAAGGCACATTGAATGCCTTGACATGTGAGCTTAGGGTGAGAATGACTAACAGCCGACTTCGACTTGGGGAGGGGGCTGGGAGGAGGCGTTTGAGGTAGAGGGAGGGGCAAAGGCAGAGCAGCGAGCCACGAAGGACCTGGGAGACGGCGGGAGCTGCTGGGAGCTCTTGGGCATGGCAGGCACAGGGGATTCCTGCGAAAGAACGACAGGAGACATTGGAGAAGAAGAGGTGGGACAGGCCACAAAGAGCCCTCCTGCCTTGCGTGGTGGGGAGTGACTGCAGGTGAGAGAAGATGTGGGTCCCACATGGGTGCCACGGCTTCCCGGCAGTGCCCTGGGGTGGGGGCCGGACCTCGGAGAGAAGGGAACACGTGTCCTGGACTTCCCGGCGTAACCAAAGCTGCCTTCCCCCAGCCCAGCAGGCAGCCCCTGAAAGTCCCATGTTGGTGGGTGCAAGGCCATCAGAGATACTTCAGGTTCCCCTACTCCCCTCCCCACCTCCAATTTCACCCCTATGCTATGGAAGGTTCTGGAACTCCATCTGGGTTGCAGGAGAAAAAGCCTCAAGAAGGTCTGAAGTTAAATTTCCCATCAACCCCGAGGGTCAGGGGCTTAGAGATGATGTGATTAAAAATATTTGCTGGTTGTTTTACATCTGAATTGCAGATAGATTTACACTTTCCACGTATGCCATCTCTGTGGAGCCTCATACTAACTTTATATATGAGGTATTATGATCTCCGGTTTCCAGGAATTAAAGAGGAAGTCTATCTGAGAATAAATAGAAAGAATCACCTTTCAAGCATCTCATTTTACAACGGAGGCCATGGAGGTTTTGGAAAAGCTAAATAGGTCTTCAAGGTCAGGGAGCGAGACTGGCTGGAAGGCTGGGCAGCGGGCAGGCTTGTGCTTTCCCGCTGTGTGCTTTCTCTCTTTAGAAGGCAGGCACATTTGAAAGGCAAACTTCCAGGAGATTTTTACTTTTCAAGTCTTAATTATAGCCCAAGCTGGCAAGAACATGTATGGCATGAACCTCTGAGTCCAACAGGGTTAGCCTTTAATTTGGCTATCCCAAGTTTTCTTGAAAGAGAGAGGCGGGCTTAAGGGATGCTGCTGGGGGGCGGGGGTTGGGGGCCGGGCTGCAGCCACAGCCCGCTGAAGCCATCGGGAGTCATCCGAGCCAGGCTGTGGTCCAGAAGCATCCTGGCTACAGCCACAATTTCCAGCTCTCTGGGCTCAAAAAGAACCTAACATTTCTAAGAGTCTGCTCATTGCCAGGTGTCCCCACCCGTATCATCTGATTTAATCATCTAGAGAATACTGGGAGACGGGTGCTACTTCCTCTCGAAACCGAAGATCAAAGAGGTTGAGGATCTTGCCCAACTCCGAGCTAGTAATTGGAAGGACTGAGATTCAAAACCAGGTCTCTTCCGTTCCCCAGCCCAGGGGCTTTTGTTGTCGCTCCCCACCCCTACCCCTCACATTCGCTGCCGTTCTCCGGGGCCAGGGACTGGGAGAACAGCCCTTACCTTCACTGGGAAAAAAACCACGAGAGAACAAATGGGCAAATGTTCCATAAGAAGAAGGCACAGTATGCATGTAAAGAGTTCAACACGAGGATGAAGAAACAGGGGACAGGACTTTACAAAGTGGCCTCACTGAGCATCAGCAAGGAGCAAATTCCTGTACTTGCTGTCAACCTCCCAAACCACTTCAAGTGCATTCCTGGTGGGGGAGGGGCAGGGAGCAGGGCCAGTCACACTGGACTTCTCAGTGGCTGCTTTAGGGGGCAGGGGCAGGGTGGGGGAATCCCGCCCCCCCCACCGTGATCTCATCTTGAGCGTGAGGAACTGTCTCTGTGTTGTCCAGCTATTGCAGTTGAATCCTGTGTTTGTGTTACTGACAATTGCCACGGAAGTGTTTCATTTCATGTATTTATTATTTATATCCCTCCTACTTCCAAAATAAATGAAAGTGAAGCTTTTTGCACTTGAGCACGTTAGACTGCTTGGTTTCGCTGGGTCTGCAGGGTCGAAGGATTTTGGCGCTTACGCAGCCAGAAGCCAGGAGAGTCACACCCGGGCAGTCTGCCCTGATATTCAAATATTTGGGTTTGAGCGGAGGTCTGAGCCTGAGGACAGGCCACTGCGCCACGGAAGGACTCAGACCTGATGTCACTCGCTGCTAAACCTGTCGCCGAGATGCACCTGCCTGGCTGCGCCCAAAGCCACGTTGCTTTTGGCAGCCCCTGGGGCCTGGGAGGGGGGCTGCGCCTGCGAGCCGGGCGGGGCGGGGGCTTCCCGCGGACCCTTTGTCTGGCCTGCAGAGGCTCCTCGGCGGCCAGCTGAAGGCTGTTCTTTGTTCCGTGACGGACACACATGAATTAAATATCACTCCTCTGGGCGCCCTGATTGGCGAGTGAAGGTGCTTTACAGGCTTATCTTGGGGACGTGGCGTAGCAGGGTAGGGTGACGAGACTAGAAAGGCAGGGCTTTTTCAGCTAATCCTGAACTTGACAGCAGAAGGACCTTGCTTCTGCGCTCTGTTGTTTTTTAGCTGGATGTGCCTGTTCAGGCCCCCAAAAGGAAAGTTCCTGGAATGGCCCAAGTGGAGAGAAGAGAATGAAGCTGAAGGAACTAAACATTTGGGTGGTGATGGGGGGGTGGGGAGGAAAGGATTGTCTTCTTTCAGTGACAGATGCTTCTGGAGACACACACTGAAATGAGCCTGGCATTGTCCCCGAGGCATTTTTTTTTTCCTTTTTAATTTATCGGCATGACAATTAGTGCTTCGTATAGGGTGATGTGTGCTGCCTGCTCTGTCCCATTCCCAGCAGATCTGGCACAGCTGTGGGCACACACAGCCCAAGAAAGGCAGAGAAATCGGAGGGCAGAGAAAGACGTCTGAGAGCTCCAGGCACCGCAGCACGTGTGTGGCCATAGACTCAGGAGGGAGCAGTGGGGTGCAATAGGACAAAACGAACCTGCGGTCCGGTCTGAGGGCTGCTGCAGGATTTGGCAACTGTGTCACCATGAGGTGCTTGAGCTGGCTCAGTGGGTGACACTTCCCCCCAGCCCCCCAGAGAACCCAGAGCTCTCCTAGAGGCTGGGGGCAGCACTAACTGTCTCAGTTTATAATTTGTGAATGATAGCTTCTGCAGGGTCTCACGCCAGTGGGAAATTAGGCTGGTTTCTTAGGTTCGGCAGGCCCGTTTGCTAACGGAGCACAGATGGAAGAGATCCGTAGGGAGCCACCTTTCCCCAGCTTTCCACAGATATTGAAGTTGTTTTGCCATTGAGTAGGGCACAAAGATTGCTTTCACGAGGGGTCAGGGAGAAGTACTGAAATGCTGGCTGGACCTCAGGCAGGGAAAGGAAAAGAGGACAACGGGGAGGGATTTGCTTAGCCTGGGGAGTTCTTCCTGAGTCTGGAAAGGAAGGCCAGCCTTACGGATCTTTTTCAGTGGCTGTGGGACGAGGGACAGGTCGGGACCGGATGAGAACAGAAAGGCACTGGACAGGGGTCAGTGCGCAGCCCTGACAGACCTGGGGACAGAGTGGGCAGTAACACATGAAGAGACAGACAGGGTTCAGGGTCCAGGAAAGGAGGGAAGAGCTGGGCCAGCAGTTCTACCTCCCGGCAAGAAACATGGGCCAGGGGCAGGTAGCTCGGCCGTTTGGGTCTGCTTGAGCCTAAGCGCTCTCTCAGCCTCCAGGCTGTCATGTTCCCAGAAGACACGGAAGCGCGCCATGGCTTGTCCAGGGGCGTGGGAGGTGACCAGATGGCTGCAGCGGAGGTGGGGGGGAGTGTGCGTGGAGGGGGTTGGGGTGGGGGGTGGAGGGAGATGGGGTGCAGGGCAGGCTTCTGGGAGTGCACAGCTAAGGAGCTGGTCCCCCCCCCACACACCTTTGGATAAAATCCTGCAGAGTATTCCTGTTCCTGTAAATTATCTCCGGCCTTGAGGAGAGCCTGCTTGGGGTGGTGGCATCTGGGTGGGTAGGGAGCTCTCCAGGCAGCTCTGGCAGCTCTCTGGGGGCTTCCCAAGTGGACCAGTCCCACCCTGGGAGGAAATGGAAGTAGCAGCAAATATTTTTTGTCTGTCAGCAGCTTGCTGATCTGTTCTCATGGCACCCCCCCCCCCCCCCCGCCAGCATCGTTTTTCTTCCTAAAACACACTGCAGTGCTAGGAAGATTTATTCACTGAGTGTCTTCAGCAACCTTCTGAATCCAAACAGATCCGAAGCTCTTGGACTTGATTTCTGTCTGAAATGCCCCGAGCGTGAGTGGGGGCGTGAAGTGGGGAGAGGAGTGGGCTGGGCAGCCTCGGAGGCATCCCGTGGTGGCCTGCCGGATGCCCAAGTGGTCCGACTGCTTTGGGTCTATGAGACACGGCGGTGGCAGGCTCTTCATAGCTAGGTGAAGGGTTTAACAGCCCATGACTCATGGATCTTCATTTCGTCAATTTACAGACCCATGTACAATCATGAGCCTACACTATATACTGTCATACCAATATCCATCAATATTTATTGAACAAATAACCCCTCCCTCTTGAAAAGACTCATCTTTTCTTGTAAGAAACAATTTGGCACTTTAGGTCTCAGATTACTCTACTGGATCGTCTCTTACTGAACGAGCTGTGGGGCAGTCTCTAGCGGATGATAAAGCATCATAAATAATTCAAATTAAACAATGATATCAAAATAAATTAAGAGTATGCCCTTGATGACATAGTCATCTTCAGCTTCTTCAAGCCGGCAGCTTTTGTCTGAAACTCCGGTTGCAGGTGCTGAGGCTGCTGCCCTCCATTAGCAACAGGAGAGATTCTGGGGGGTTGGGGGGGGAGCACCGCCTTCCACCTACGCCTCTGGAAAATCCCGCCTTGGCAGGGGCATGCAGGAGCGTTCTTCATTCCCGGCCCTCGCCCGGGCGGGGCCCAGGAGAAACTCTGGTGCACACAGGGCCGTGTTCCTGTTTGAGAGGGTGTGTGTACCCTAGAAAAGCCGTATTTTAATCCTAATCTCATTTTGTAAAGGCAGCCATTTCTTCTAATCCCTATTCAGTTGTGTATGCTTGAAAGTGTAATCAGATCATCTTCCTGGAGACGCGACTCAATCAAGAGTGGTTGTTAAGCTGGATTAGATGGAGATGTGTCTCCACCCATTCCAGGTGGGTTTTGATTAGTTTACTGGAATCCTGTACAAGAGGAAACATTTTGGAGAAGTAAGGAGATTCTGAGAGAGAAGAATGATGTAGCCATAAGAAGCAGAGAGTCCACCAGTCAGTGACCTTTGGAGATGAAGAAGGAAAACGCCTTCCTTCATGAAGGGAGCTTCATGAAATAGGAAGCCAGGAGAGAAAGCTAGCAGATGACTCCATGTTTGCCGTATGCCCTTCCAGCTGAGAGAGAAACCCTGACTGTGTTCGCCATGTGCCTTCTCACTTGAGAGAGAAACCCTGAACTTCACTGACCTTCTTGAACCAAAGTATCTTTCCCTGGATGCCTTAGATTGAACATTTCTATTGGCCTGTTTTAATTGGGACATTTTCTTGGCCTTAGACTGTAAACTAGCAACTTATTAAATTCCCCTTTTAGAAAGCCGTTCCGTGTCTGGTACATTGCATTCTGGCAGCCAGCAGACTAGAAGAGGCCATGTCCCGCACACATTCATGGAGGAAGGGGGCCTCCCCTGGGTGTCTTCCAGTATCAGCATCTTGGCTGCAGCCCCTGAAGGTGGGCCCCTGTGCTGGGAGCATGGTCCTCCCTTGGCTAGGGTTTTTTGTCACTATTACAGAAGCCATGAGACAGCCCTAGGTCTGCAGCACCTCTAAGCCAACACAGTGCTTAGAAGGAAGGAAAAACTAGGGGCCCGAGACAGGAAAAGCAGAGAGGAATTGGACTAAATTCTGCTCTACCACCCTGGGCCCGGGAGGGGCTGATTCTTGAGATCAGTCTTTTCCATCCATCTTCAAGCCCAAGAGGGAACGTTGAGAACAAAAAGGGATGTCCACTAGGACTGAGGAAGGACCCAGAAGAGAAAGCTGCAGAAGAAGCAATCCAGGCAAGAAGTCTGCGCAGTAGCAGCACAACACACCCCCAGCCTCTGAGACGTTGCTAATCAGAATGCATTTCTGCTTTTCGAGCATGCTTTTCGGGCATCCCATAGCTCGCTCTTCTCTTTGTCATCCCTTACTACTTTCTACGTTAGAGGTTATTTATATATTTCTTAACTCTCACACGGAAGTGTAAACTTCCTGAGGGCAGAGCTTCATCTTTGAAGCCCCAACAGCGCCAACTGCAATCTCTGGAGCGTAGCTTGTAGTAAAAACAAAATAATTTACTAAAGAGCTCAGTATAATAGTAAAGACTGGAGAACAGACCTCCTGATTCACTTCCTGGAGGTTTGGAAGGAAAAGCATCATACCCAAGTCAGCTTAGAAGCTGTTCCTAGCAGCTGGGTGACCAGAGGAAATAATAATGGCACTATGGGAAAATGGGCCACATCTGGAGCACAGAGGCACAGTTTTAGGCTAACCTAAGGAGGGTCATCTGGGGACCTGAGCAGCTCATGGAAGAGGCTGGGGGACAGGTAAGCAGAAGAAGACATGCTGAAGCTGTCAGGTGAGACACAGTTGAACAAATTAATGGTTTAGCATGGAGACATGGACACCTTAGTGGTATATAATAAGTGTTTGCAGACATCTGAAAGGCTCTTTTTTTTTTTTTTTTTACTTTTTTATTGTATATTATAACATACATACAAAGCAAAGAAACAAAAAAAACACAACAGTTTTCAAGGCACTCTTCAGCACGTAGTTACAGGACAGATCCCAGAGTCTGTCATGGGTTACTACAGATCCTCTCAGATTTTTTCCTTCTAGCTGCTCCAGAATGTAGGAGGCTAGAGGGCTTAAATATTTTTTTATCATCACAATCGACTTTTTTCCCTTCTTTTCCTTGTGAAAAATAACGTGTATACAAAAAAGCTACAAATTTCTAAGCACAGCACCACAATTAGTTGTAGAACAGATTTCAAAGTTTGACATGGGTTGCAATTCCACAGTTTTAGGTTTTTACTTCTAGCTGCTCTAAAATACTGGAGACTAAAAGAGACATCAATTTAATGATTCAGCATTCGTATTCATTTGTTAAATCCTATATTCTCTGCGTAACTCTACCATCACCTTTGATCTTTCCGTCCCTCTTTTTAGGGGTGTTTGGGCTATGGCCATTCTAAATTTGAAGGCCTTCTTGTAGCAGAAGACGCAGATTTACTTAGTTTTGCTTTAGAGGTAGAATCAGGACCAGAAAGCACAGATCAAGGAGCCAAGAGTCAAGATGAGAGAGCATGGACTTCTTCGCAAGATAGAAATGCAGAAGAAAAGGAAATGGAGACTAGATGGCCTCCAAGATCCCATAGAGTCTTTTTTAAACATCAGAGTTTTATTTCTCACACCTCTAATTTTCTTTCCCTTTTTAAAAGAAAATAATGTGCAATTCATTTTCAAGGATGTGATAGCTTCTCTTTTCTCTCTAAGGATATTGACTCTGAAAAAGCAGGAAAAAAAAGAGCGTCTGCTTATTGAGTTTGCTACCACTTTTCAGTGTATTGGTTTTCCTCAAATGGTTGGCCATTAGCTGTGAGCGCATCGTGGTAGGTAGCTAGGTCCCCTGATATCCTGTCTGTGAAGACGTTCTCCATCTCCTACATTCCCAAAGGGGTGGGGCCCGCCAATGCTTCCTCTGGTGGGTCTTCTCCATCATTTCTGGGTGTTTCCAGGCTCCCAGAGCACGCCTCCAAAATTCTCAGTCACTGTGCCTGCCTGAGGGCAGACACCTCGACTTGGCCAGAAAGGGTCAGAGCTTGCCCATTTGGCTGCTCTTAACACACTTCCCTATCCAGTGCCCCTCCCTCTTGTTTGCCTCTAGACTCCCCCTTGCTCCTCATGGCTGCCCTTCCAAGTTAGGGGATGATGGCATGGATTGTTCCAGAACCATTCCCACCTCCTACAATAGCCTTTTGCTTTTTGAAAAACAGCTTCCACCGTCATCCCAGTCCTGCCTGCCTTCTCTTATTTAGGAATTCCTTATTTCTGATTCACCACAAATACCCTTTCCTGTTTCCATTTATACTATGGGCTTATTTAAAAAAAAACAAAAACAAAATAATCTCGTTTCTGCCATGTTGAAAGCCTCTGAAAGCTCCGTTAACCATCTTAATTCAGTCTCCTGTCCCTTCCAATTCTAAACGGTATGATTTTATAAACCAAGAGGAAAAACAAACAGAAACTGCACAGTCATTATAAAAGGGCTCATTTAAAACCGTTCTGTTTTTCTAGTTATAAAAATAATAGCACAGGGATGAAATCCAAGACCAACCTCCAAACCATTATCACCATGATAACAATCACATCAACGTTTTGGAATATATATAAATATACACCTCTGTATGGCTTACAATATATTTATAAACAGACATGCTACTGTTATTTACATAGATATCCTTATATGGAATGGGGGTAGTCTCTCTAAATTACCTTAGATCGCTAAGTTCTCTCTTAAGTGGTCTCGTGACCTTTTCTGTAACCAACCCAAATGCAAATTCCTGGTCACCTTCTCTCTTCTTGATCTCCTTTTGGCTTTTCTGTTTCATGTGCTTTGTCTTATAACTAAATGTCACCCTTTTCCTGGCTAACCACAAGAGACTCGCTTTTTAGACAGTTTGCTTCCATCACTCTGTGTTGCTGTGCCCCGGCTTTACACGTACAAAACCTGGGTATCTGCTATCCAAGATACCTGGGACAGCACATCCGCACTGCCTCCTAAAATCAATATACTTTCATTTGGAGTGAAGTCGCTCAGTACTTTGAAAAATCTAATAGACCAAGATGCTTTTTACAGAGACAGCAGACTCCTCTGCCAACCCCACCCCTCCCCCATCCTGCCTCCCTAAGGTATCCACAGCCACATTTTTAGCTGTTTTTTTTGCACCACTTCCAAACATAATTCTAATTAATGTTGCGCTGGTTTGAAATTGCTATGTACCCCAGAAAAGCCATGTCTTCTTTCCTAATCAGTCTTGGGGAGACAGGCCTATTGTTTAAGATGGAAACTTTGATTGGATTGTTTCCATGGAGATGTGACACACCCAGTTGTGAGTGTGACTTTCCGATTAGATTACTTCCATGGAGATGACAAACTCAATTTTGGGTGTGGCCTTTTGATTAGATGGAGACGTGACTCTGCCCATTCAACGTGGGTCTTGATTAGTTTACTGAAGTCCTTTAAAAGGGGGACATTTTGGAGAAAACATGGTCACTTCAGAGCCGACAGAGATGCAGACATTTGGAGATGCTTGGAATGCCAACAGAGGGTAGATGCTTAGACAGGGACATTTGGAGATGTAGAGCCCAGCAGATGTCACCATGTGCCTTCCCATGAGATGCTAAGCAAGCCAGAACCCAGAGTTGGTGCCAGGGCAGCTAAATGAAGGCCCACAGATGCTTAGAGAGGAAACCACTGGCATCAGAAGCTGAAAACAATGGAACCAGGAACAAAGACCAGCAGATGCCAGCCACATGCCTTCCCATCTGACAGATATTGGCCTTCGTAGAATCAAGGTATCTTTCACTGGATGCCTTAGTTTTGACATTTTCATGGCCTTAGAACTGTAAATTTGCAACTTAATATATTACCTTTTTAAAAGCTATATTTTTATTTCTGGAATATTGCATTCTGGCAGCATTTCACAAACTAATACAGATGTGTTCATACCACTGTTTTTAAACATAATTAATTTCAACACCATCATTCGTTATTGTGAATGAGGGCTTGGCTTTTTTTAATGCCACTGTTCTCCCTACTTCCCATTCTTCTTAATTTGTATAATAATTTTTGGAGTAAATCAATGTTCAGAGTTTACATTAGTATAACTATGTAAATAAAATAAAATAAAATTCTTGCTGAGCTGAGTAAATTAATATAATTATGTTCACTTTAGTATTCAAAATTTTAAAATGTTCCTGGGGTTATTAGTTGCCACTTTAATTTTTTTCTTAATTTGTCCAATCATTAATTCAAAATACTCTGATATCTCTTAATATGCCCCTCAATGCTGTTTTCTACATGGTCAAATGCATCAGTTCTGTTCTTTGTTTGGAGAGCTCCCTGGGACTTTCCCTCTTCCTATGTCAACATGAACTGGTTGCTTTTTAGGCCTCATGTATATTATCATCCTGTGTTGGGTATTCTGATTCCTGTAATTTCTATTTCTTGGTTTTCTCCTCTATATTCCTGAAGAACATCAATTTTTTTTTTTTGGAAGAAATGGGCAAATGAAAGGTAAAACAATGGAGGACTTAAATTTCTAAAAATACATTCTATTCTACCTTTATACTTGACTGATAATTTGGCTGGTTATTAAACTATACACTGGAAAATTGTTCCCCTAAGATCGTGAAAGGCAGTGATCCACTGACTTGTAGTGTCTACATTGTTATCAAGAAATACAATACCATTTTGACTCCTGATACTTTTTCATGTAAACTGGGTTTTTTTGTTTGTCTTTTACTCTTTAGAAATTTTCAGATTCTTCTGTTTGTTTTTGATGTTCTGAAATTTCCCAGTGATTGTTGTTTTGGTCCTTTGTGGTGGGTGTGCAATATACTTGCATCATCTAAAGACTCAGATTGAAAAATAATTTCTGGTCTTCTGGGGGTGATGGAGGTAGTTTGTTTGTCTGCATGGGGGAGAAGGAGAGGACCTGAACTTCTATAATCACTGTGTACGTGACCTTTCATCCAATATGCATATATTTTTTTCACATCATGTGCAAACGTCTATGTTACTTGGTGCTTCAAAGGTGGGGGAGGGGGACAAACTGACTTTCGTCTCTTTGTTGTCTCCCTTTGAAGATGGCCAGGTTCTCCATTCTGCATAATATCTCATCTAGTCACTTTCTTGTCTTCTAAGAGATGTTAACATATTCTCTTGGCTTTGTGGACCTTACTTTTGTATTCCAGACATTTAATTATTGACTTTGTATTAGGTGAATTAGGCGTGTGTTAAACACAACATATTTAACCAGAAGTCCAAAGAGCTTCTAGAATGAGCTTTTTAAAAACATTTTTTTTGTGTGTGAAATATAACATGTGTAGATAAAAAAGCCGTAAATTTCAAAGTACATTTTGACAAGTAGTTATAGAACACATTTCAATGCATGGTATGGCTTACGGTTCCACAATTTCAGGTATCTCCTTCTAGTTGTTCTAAGACACTGGAGACTAAAAAGAAATATCAATATAATGGTTCAGTAGTCATACTCATTTGTTAAATCTTATCTTCTCTGTTATAACTCTTCTGTCTCCTTTAATCCTTTCCCAAACTTTAAGAATGTTTGGGCAATGACCATTCTAACTTCTTCATGTTGAAAAGTGGTGTTGACATTATGGGGTTGGGAGATGTAACTGGTTGATGCTCTTGGAGCGTCTGGTAACTCTGGATTTCAGGGCTTATCTGGCCCAGGAAACATCTGGAGGCTTTGGGTTTCTGGAAAATAAACTTTTTGAGTGAAACTTTCACAGAGTCTCAGATAAAGCCATGGGTATTCTTTAGGGTTTACAGGAATACTGTTGGTTGGTGCTTGGCATTCCATGGCAATTAGCAATATCTAGCTGAAACATGTCTAAGAATAGGCTCTAGAAAAGTATCTAGACCCTACTTGAACTCTCTAAGCCACTGATACCTTATTTGTTACATTTCTTTTCTCCCTTTTGGTCTGGTAGGCATTGTCAATCCCATGATGCCAGGGCCAGGTTCATCCCTGGAGTCATGTTCCACATTGCTAGGGAGACTTATACTCCTGGATGTCTTGTCCTATGTAGGGGGGGAGGGTAATGATTTTACTTGCAGAGTTGGGCTTAGAGAGAAAGAGGTCACACCTGAGCAACAAAAGAGGTCCTCTGGAAGTAACTCTTAGGCATAATTATAGTTAGATTTATCTTCCTGTTACAGAAATAAGTTTCAAAAGAGCAAGGCCCACGATCAAGGTTTGGCCTACTGACTTGGGAGTCCCTAATGTTTGAGAGAGTATCAGGGATTTCCCAAGTGGGAAAATTTAATAGTTCCATATTTTTCCTCTAGTCCCTCAGGGGACTTGGTCAATACTTTTTAATTATCCACCCGAGATACTCTGGATTGTATTCTCCTTCCCAATTTGGAAAGGCTCCATGGGTTTAGGTTGTTTAACTCAGCTAGCCAGACAGGTTAAGTTAGTGTGCTATAGGAAATTTATGTTTTGGACAAAGTAAACCTCTCTTCCTTTCATCTCATACAGTAGGTGAAGTTTTAAAAAAAAAAACAGACGATATCATCCTTTACCCTGTATTCTGATTTACCTTAGTCCCAACCAGTTTGGTTTTGTTCTTATCTCTAATTGAAGCCTGATCTCTTTTCTGGCATCTGAAACAGTGCTGTACATAGCAATGCTGACTGTCAGAGCTGCACAACTCCAATTCTGAGTCTTAGGTGTCACACAGGTAGCCCAAGTTCCAAGAAAATACACATACACCATGGCCTCTCAGAATTCAGAAATACACTTAAAGCCCAGGAATAGATATGACTGCTATAAGAGCTTATACTCTAGGCCCCAATTTTCTTATAAATATTTTCTAAAAGATACTGATCAATATTTGGCCTTTTGTTTCTGGCTTATTGTGCTCAACATAATGTCCTCATGGTTCATTCACCTCGTTGCATGTCTCTTGGCTTTGTTCCTTTCTGTAGGCCTAGAATGAGCTTTTTTTTTTTGCATAGGCAGGCTCCAAGAATTGAACCTGGGTCTCTGGCAAGGCAGGCGAGAATTCTACCTGCTGAGCCACCATTGCCCCACCCCGTAGAATGAACTTTTGAAATCAGAAAAAAATGGTCCTAATTTACCATTTACTGCAGAAATGTCTCAGAACAGTACAAAGAAAAGGAAAAAGTTGTTTCTCTGAAAACACTCTTTTCTTTAGTAAGCTGACCACCTTTTCACCTGGCAGCAAATGATACAAACAGCTTCAAGCAACTCTAGCCTTTCCCTCCCACCCAGCACTGACTTCTCCAGCTCCCGCTTGATGGCTCACAATTAAAGGAACGATTGTCTCACCTACTTGAACTGACTGATGAACCCATGGGTAGGACTAATTTTGAGCGACAGTCTACAAATCTGACCTAAGCACAGAGAAGTTAGTCCTTGGGACCATCTCTGAGCACCAGGTTCCAAATTCTACCTGCCCACACCCCCCTCCTTCTTTTAGCTTTGCAAAGCAAGAAGAAAGTAAATGGTGATACAGTGACGTCACCTTATGGGTGAGTTCATCTCTGATATTCTTTTCATAATGAACATCTTTGAGGCCAGACAGCACATCTCTAGAGCTGTTAAGAGTCCAGGCTGAGGCTGAATTGCAGAGGGATGAATCTTGGCTTCATCACTTATGGGCCCTGAGACCTTGGGAAAGATGCTTCACCTCTCATGCCTCAGCTTCCTTATCTGTAAAATGGGCGTGTAACAGTAAGCTACCCACGAAGTAATTGTCAGAATCAAATTGAAATGAAGCCTCACACATTTTAAGTAGTGTGTGCATGTTTGCTATCGTTATTCCTGTTATTACAAAGGACAGGATGTTGGGATTGTTACTTGGGTTTTCAACAGACTCGTTAGAGGAAAAACAAAACCTAGTGGTCTAGAGTAGCAGCTGTTAATCAAGTTTAAGATGCAGAGCCAATTCCTTAGCAACCTGCCTCACATGAGAAACGAGGGACTCCTTTTTTAAGACTGATCATTTTCCTTTTCTTTATCAGTTGTTTTCAGTATTTCCAAGGCCAATCTGTGGAATAGAACCCCAAGCCACACTCCCTGTGTGAAGAGCGGGTCAAGGACCTCCCTCTGTGCCCATGGGACAGCCCTAGGTTTCCTCTTCTCCTTTGCTTCAGGAAGTCCCCTTTCTTATCTGATTCATGTTCTCTAAATAGATGCAGTGGTTTTGGAAGGACACGGCTCGCTCAGGATTGCGATGGGCGGCTTTGGGTGAGAAGTAGATTGCTTTGCTCTAGCCCATTTGTCCATCAGACCCTTGCCCGAGGCCCAGAGAAGGTGGGATCTGCAGCGGACAATGAGCACCCTCCAGGCACCCGGCCAGCGCCAGGAGAGAAGGCCACCCTGCCTGGACGTCTGCCCCGAAGGAGGACCGGGGCTGCAGCAGTAAAGGCCAAGGATCCAGAGCAGTCAGATGCAGGCTCCAGACAAATCCCTCACCCAGGTTCCCACAGCTTTATCAACTTTGGATTTTTCATCTGACTGACGGGTTCTTCTCAGTGTTTTCGACTCAGTATTGCAGTAAAGAGTAAATGCGTGAGTTTGTAGGTGCTTCCTTTATTCCCATTTCCCACTCCCTTTCCCACCACACATGATTACTGGTCCTGGTCCTAAATGACAACTCCAGGAAGCCCACAGCAACACAGTACCTGATCCAGGTGGAGCCAGGATGCACAGGTCCCCAGGGAGATTAAACTGCGGGACATTCATGCAGAGGGTCTGCAGAAGCCAATATTTCAGGGTTATCCTAAATTCGATGATCTGCGATAATGGCTCTTTTCTCTCAGGAATTGAATCATGCACATTATCCAGTTAACAGTGCTTAGTAAGCCCTGGCATGTGTGCGAGGTCCTGCAGAGAATATAAAGGAAGAGGAAATCATCTCTGTTTCCAAGGAGCTTATACTTTTGTTGAGCAAACCAAACAACCAAATACATGATAGAGAATGAAACCAGGTGATGGACTGTGGGCCAAAGTCTGTGGGTTTCTTTGGGTTCAGAGAAGGGAGAGACTTAGCTCCAGCTGCCTCATTTGCTCCCTGGGGTGATCCAGGCTAGTGTTCGGTGGGAAATGCTCATCTCGCCCAGTGCTGACTGCAATGGAGTATGGGGCTTCTGAAAGTGTTTCCATGTGCTGACTTGTCTTGGGAGCCAAAATGCTTTCCCAGCTCAGAGCTGTTTCAGTGGAGGCTTGTTTTCCCTGGTTCTTGGGAACAAACCAGAAGATGCTAATGGATATAGCAAGTTCTTTTCAAAATATGTGCTGTCCTAGGCTCAGCCACCCACCAATTTTTAATTTGGGGTGACTTGATAGAACAGGGCCTCAACTTTTATGGCATGAAGCCTCATCTAGAGGACAGATTCTCTAGCTGCCCGGCCCCTCTGTTTTGCTCAGAAAAGAGGGGATTCCTATCTCAGGCATCACTACAGTTCTTAGTACATTTATATCACCTCTAACCCAGGGAACTTTAGTTCCCCTGAAAATACAACTTCCATCAGCTATCACTGCCCTTCTGAGTTAAGGTCATGGCCATTTTCTCAGCAGGATCTAGAGGGTGATTATCAGCAAATGAAGCCTTCTTCTCTTCTTGGGTTGGATTTGGAATTGAGTCTCACATGCTAAATTCTGCTTTTCTTTATTCCTCGCCTTCATCCTGATTTGAGCTACAGAATACGATTCCCCTTAAATCCACTGGGTGCTCTCCCCTTTTGGGAAATTCCCAGTTTAGCTCTTACAGAATAAGTTAGGGTAAATCCATGCAACTTGGTGCGCACCTTGGGTTAAATTCAGATGATACCCTGACGCCACCAGTTTGGTGTCTCCTTTGCAGAGACTGCGTACCTCTCGGTGACCGGGCTGTATGGAGTTTGCCAGACCTCCAGTGTGCCCAGGTCGCAGAGGTCCGAGGCAAAAGCAGGGCTGTTTGAGTGAAAACCAGTGGTGTGTGGGGCGCTGGCTACCACCTACTACTGCAGTCCCTCCAAGCCTCTTGAAAGTCCATCCTGATGTTTTTGAGGGGTTCTAAGTCAATATTTCACTTGGATTTGCAAATCTTTCCAGTTTGGGCCATTTTACACTTCTCCTACTTTGGCGTCATTAGGGGACATCACCTTGAACGTTTCAGGAAAGGCCCTGGTATCAGCAGAGGCACTGGGGAGAAGAGGTCCGTGGAGCATGGCATTGGCAGGGGAGGAGGTTCGCAGATGGATGAGACTGTGGAAGGAGCAGGTTTGGATGGAGCGAGGGTGGTCGGGGGTTTTAATTTGGGCACAGTTAAGTGTGAGATATGGGGAGACCCAGGTGGGGGGTTGAGCGTAGGGGTGGCCCTTACCCATTGCTCTCTGCAGCCCTGGCGCTGCCCACTCCTGCTGAGGCCGAGGCTGGGGCCAATTGCGGCATAGACTCGGCTGCCTTGTGTGGGACGCTCAGCTCCAGAGGGCCCTGGAAGTTGTGTGTCCTGGGGCTGTTCCCTGGGGTGCAATGGGGATGGTGCCCCCATTCCCGTGGTCTGGCTTGGAGCTTTGCACTTTCCATATTGACTTGCCCCCCTCACCCTCACACCCTGGCGTGGTCCCTGGGGGTGAAGTGGTGGGAATGTGGGTGCCTCGTCCAGCCTGAAACTTTATGGAGCCCAGTCGCCAAGGACTTTTCCCCTTGGGGCTTCTGTCCCCCAGTAACTACCCCCACCCCCCACCCCTGCTCTCTTGCCGAATCCCGGCTGTGACACGGTCGGCAGGCCCCTTTGGTTGCAGAGAAAGATGATTGTGTGGTTAATAAAAGGCTTTTCAAGAATAAAAATACATTTTGTCCAGAGAGAATTCTGTGGAGAGGTGGAATGGATGTAAGTTCATGGAGAAAAATAAAAGATCAATCATCTTCAAATGTTAAATGAGCCTTTTCCTGTTGACAGTGGGTGTCAAATGGTCATTTATTTAGATTCCATCAGGCACACTTAAAACTGATGTGCAGCTTTAGTTTAAAATATGAACATTTACTATATGTTGGAAATTATATCCTTTGCAAGTCTTTACATCCTTTGAAAAATTGAGGATGTTACCTTTAAAATATGTGAAAAAAAAAAAACCGCACACTGTTTTCCAAAATTCTTTTTTGAAGCAGTCTTTGAGCAAAACTGTTTGAGGACCTCTGATTTAGAGTGTGCTGCATACAGACTCCAGATAACTGACTGATTTCTATTAATTTGATGAGTTTTATTAAATATATTGTTTATTCATAAAAATATTTTGCACTGTAAACTCAGGGTTTTCTCTGGAAACCCTGAAGACTGAGAGAGCGGTGCGTAAACTGAGCTCGCCCTCTGTCCCAGCACCTGCTGAGATCACCACCGCTGCCTGGACACTTCGAGAAAGCAAGAAGCCCTGGACGAGCTCAAGGGCCACACCTTGCAGGGAACCATCGCTACATTCTGTTTAAAGCCTTACCTGTTCTCTTCGACCTCCTTCTCTTCCTCCTGTGTCTTAATGTTAAAAAAAGGGGGGGGGGGGCAAGGTCGTAAATAGTTTGGCAGGGCGGATGGGTGGGAAAGGAACGTAGTTAGTGAGTAACCCTTCATCTTCTATGTCAAGTTATTTTTATTGCCACTCCAAGCTTCAAATAGCAGCTGGGAGGGAAGAGTTAAGAATATACTGGTGACCTTGTTTATCCAGAGAAGCTGCTCCTGATTGGAAAGAGACTAACGGACCCAGGCAAGTGGTTCACGGAGCTGCACTTTCCATGTCAAACTTTGTCTCTTCTCAGGGGCTACAAGAGAGACAGCATTTGGGGGCTGAAACTGAGAGAAGCCCCCCATGCAAGCTGCTTTGTGGGCAGAGGGGCAGTGCATTCCCTGAGCAAAGAAATTGCAGGGAATTGGGGTCCTTGGGATCAGCGGTCCAAGATAACATGCTTTTGCTGGCCCAGTTAGAGTCAGGGGATAGTCAGCTGATGCCAGCAGCAGGGAAAGCAGTGGAAGAGTTTTCCACGCTGTGCACAGAAGCTGAGCATGAGCTCAGGAGGCTTCAGGCTCCAAGGGAAGGTGGAGAGTACAGTAAGTTCATTTCCTCCTGAGCCCTGTTAACCTGCATCAGAGTCAAACTCAATAGCGAAAACGCTGGAAATTTAGCCAGAGAGGAATGTAACTTACCCCTATGTTTTTGTACTTATTTAATATGCAATCTAAATATTCTCCTCTAAAATCTGCCAACGTTGATATGTTGTGTGTGTAAGAAATTTATACTGATGCATGTAGACCTGCAGTTTTATATGTGAATGCACACACATGGGCAGATACACACATCTGCCTTATGGGAAGTGTGGAATTTACAGCTCCTTGTGCTCAATGTTCTGTCAGTCAGCTCTGCAGTCCTGGGAAAGCCCAGATGGTTGGTTAACTTTACACAAATGGCTCAGTTTCCCAGGGCTGCCAAAACAAAGTTCTACAAACTAGCTGCATTAACAGAATAGGAATTTAATGTCTCACAGTTCTGGGGGCCTCAATTCCGAAATCAAAGTGTCGGCATGGCCACAGGCCAGGAAACCTGTCTGGGAGAATCCTCCTGTGCCTCTTCTAGCTTCTGGTGGCTTGCCAACATCTTGGCCTCCTTGGCGTGCAGATGAATCACTCTGACCTCTGCCTCCACCTCTTCACGTGCCTTCTCTCGTAAGTCCTTCTTTGTCCTGCTCTCCCCTTCTTACAGGGCACTAGCCAGGTCGGATTGGGGGTTACCTATCCTGGTTTGGAGGAGTTGAACCATGCACCCCACCTTGGACCCGTTCTTCCTGGGGGCATGAACCCCTTGCAGGTGGGACATATGAAGGCGTCACCGTGGGTTAAGACGAGGTCCACAGGGTCAGGACGGGTCTTAAGCCTGTCCCTGGGGCCTCAGAGAGAGAAGGCCAGGGACAAGCTGGAAGGGAATGGAGAGGGCATCGCCGTGTGACACGAGGCGGGGGTGCATGCCAAGGAGCCCCAAGGCTCGCTGGCAGCTAGCCCCAGAAGTATAGATTTGGGGGAGAAAGTAGCGCCCTGCTGACCCCTCCCTGTTAGACTTCAACACTCAAAATCGTGAGCCAATAAATTCTGGTGGCTGGAGCCAACCCATTGCCAGGTATTGCTCACAGCAGCCTGGAGAACAGGCCTCATGTTAGCAAAAAGGGTCTCCCCAGGAGGCTCACACTCCTGGCAGGGGTCAGGACTTGACAGCTCTTTTTGGGGGACACACAGTTCAATCTTCTGGGAGAGCAACTGAACCTTAAATATCCATTACCATAAATTGCCTAATTGTTTGATAGACTATTCCATACTCTAAAATTAATGTCACACACGAGAAGTGTACTGGTGTGGTAAAATGTTTGTAATTTACAGTTAAGTATAAAAAAGCAGGTTAGACAATGGTATGTACAGTCTGATGTGATTTGCGGGAATAATAGTATATATGTATATGTCTGAGAGAAAAAGATTGGGAGGGTGGACAAAAACACTTAAACCTGGCTATTTCTGGGTAGTTTTTATTTCTACTTTAGTACATTTATGTATTTTCTAAAAATGTTATAATCAGGTTGGGCCACGGTGGCTCAGCAGTCAGAGTTCTCGCCTGCCATGCTGGAGACCTGGGTTCGATTCCCGGCACCTGCCCATGTTTAAAAAAAAAAAATCACCATCACCTTTGTTTAAAAAAAGGAAATCCACTACAGAGTTGGCAACAACCAAAAATGCATGTGCTTTGCCTCCCCAGACCATTGTTTAGAGGGCGCGGAGGGCTGAGCCCGGCCTCCAGTGAGGGCAGACCTTCTGTCACACGTGGACACCCAGAGGTGGCAGCTGCTGGGTCTTGAAATACACGCTTGCCTGTGAGCTCACACCTCAGCCTCGCCCAGCACCCATCTCCCTGCGGGGCCAAGAGTGCACACTCGGGCTGCTGATGTGTGAGTCCCCATAGGAAACCTAAGAGGACTGCGCAGTTTTCAGAGCCCGGTGGTGGCATTAGCATCCCGGCTTAAACAGCATTAAGCGTCCAGGTTTGGCATCACCTGGGCTTTGTGCATAGCCAGGACGTGACAGTCTGGCCAGAGAGCACTGTGGCTGCGGGAAAAGCCACAGTGCGTCGGGGTCACGCTGGCACCTCTGTCCCCCGCTCTGGGTGGGGATGAATGGAGACCCCACGTGGAGGCGGGAAGTCCTTACCCCCGAGGCCCCACCTCCCTACAGCCCAGAGGTGCGCATCAAAGCTCGACTGCGGGGCCCTGTTTACCTTGGCCAGGCGGGAGGAATGCGAGGCGCCAGCACCTTCCCAGGGAGAAGCAGGGCCTGCCTGCGTGGGTGGTGCGCGGTCCCTTTCCTCGTGAATTCCGCTGCAGAGGAGCTGGCTGGGGCACAAGCACTCACAGCTGCGTATGGGCCGGGGCAGGGGTTGTAAAGGCTGCTGTGTGCACAAGGACAAACAGTCCCACCCAGGCCTGCGCCGGGGCACAATGGACAGCAGTCAGCCCTCGGGACGGCGCATCCCCTTCCTGCAAAAACACGGCCTGGATGTGCCCAGGAGGCCCGGCCGCCTGACCCGGGGGCCCTGCTGGACGCGTCACTCCAGGGGCGCGCTGTGCACTTGGAATGAAGGGCCCAGCATGGCGCAATAACAGCCGGCCAGCTTGGTCCCCACGCCCCCTGCAGAGCAAGAGATCAGTAAGGACAGAGACCTAGGACAGAGACCTCGTCTATGCCCAGATGAAACGGGGCTGTAAAAATTCCATCAAGGTGTTAGAGGTGATTGCAATTTCCAGTTCAGTGGCACCAAATGCTTGTGACCCACCATTGCTGCTAAAAGCGGAAAGCACCCCGGCTTCTCTGCTTCCTGGCAGGCTGCTGGCGCCCACGGCCCTGCCCCAGTTTCCATCCTCCTTGGGGAGCTGGTCTCAGATAGGGTGGCAGGTCAAGTGCCATCCTTACGGGCTCCCTACGAGTCCCATTTTATGGATGTGGAGGCTGAGGCTCAGCAGCCGGCCCAAGGCCACGGCCAGTAAGCCTCTTCCGGTTCTAGTCCAGGCCTCCCTGGGAGCTCGCTGGCCGTACCCAGCTGCACAGAGACAGCCTCCCTCGCATTTGTGATGAGCCGAGGCCACGGCTCCGTGCATCTGGGAGAGGGGCCCATGGAGGGGCCTGAGCAGAGAGCCTCTGACCGTTCTTGTCGGGGAGAGCCCATGTTCTTTCAAGTGTTGGGCTAAGAGAAATGCACTTGGGGTGCAGCCCCCAAAAGGCCCCCCACCTCCAGGGCAGGTGGGAAGGGCAGTCCAGGGGTTCTGCTCAGGAGGCTTCGCCCTGGACACTGAGGGTCCTGACTGCCCAGGCAGGCCAGCCCCATTGGCAGGAAAGCACCTGGAGACTGTGTGCAGGATGTCAGGCGGGTACTCCTGAGCAGGGCGAGGGCAGGCTGGGGGACCTCGCCAAAATGCAGATGGATGCCCAGACTTGGGACTGTCCAGCCACCTCCTGGTTCTGTGATGGAGAGACAGAGGGGCACAGGGGTGAAGGGCCAGCTCGCTGCACATGGGCAGCTCACACGGGCCTCAGCAGATGCCAGCCGAGCTGCTCTCCAGGCCTCCATGAAGGAGCAAATCCATGGGAACCGTGCGTTCCACAGTTACTGGAAACTGAAGCCAGGGCCGGTTAATGTCCCGGCAGGAGGTGATGGGAAAGGCAAAGCAGGTCTGAGTCTTCCCAGCCCGAGGCCTGGTTTCACGGGGGATGCCACAGGATTTAATGTGAGCCCTGGGTGATGTTATCCAGCCAGCCACATGGGAAATCCCACAAACACAAATGGGTACGATCCGAGGCGACATGGAGGCAAGTGATGAGCAGGTAAGGGCAATGCAGGTTTGGGAAGGTGCCGGATGTATGCCCTGTTCTATAACAAGGTAGATGAGAGGGGTGGGAAGTGGGAGATGGAGAGTAGAAAGCAGTCAACAAGGACATGAGGCCCATGCAAAAGGATCTTAGAGCAACACGCTGGGGCCTCAGCAGAGACAGCCCACGGGCCAGTCTGGCTGGGCAGGCAAACATGTACCTCTGAGTAAGGAGAAATGAGAAACCAGTGTTGAAACCCTCCTGCCACACCTGGGGGCAGCTTGCTGCTGGAGGTCTAAGGCACTGAAGAACCTGCCCGGGTTTGACGGCTCAGAAAAAAAACTAGCTGTCATCAAAACCTTTCCATTCCGTGCCTAGTTTCCTGGCACACCAATGTGGCAGCTCCTTGTGCAGTGATGCTGTAAACTGCGCTGCTGAAATCAGTCCACACGGTGATGGGGCCTCTTGCATCTGCAGGGCATGGTGCCGGATCCTGGGGGTACAAGGGGCTCAACGGCTCAGCCCTGCCCGGCGTGCGCCTTTGGAGGGGCTCTGTCAGCACCACCCATGCAGAAATGTGATGCCCTTTCTGCTGCTGGGAAGCAACAAGGAGCAGTAACTCTTAGAGGCAGTGTGTAATCAGCACCCGTGCCATGGATGCTAGAGGAGCGAATGCAGTCATTGCCCTCAAGGAGAGAAATGGGTATCCAGCACGTCCTCTCTCAGGGCCCAGGCAACATTTGGGGGCTTCCCTGTGACCTGTTCGGCCTCTCTGTAGAGATGCAATGGGTATAGAGGAAGACTGTGCTGTGCTGACCAGGAATGTGGCTGGCTGCCTGTGCTGGTTTGAAACTATTACGTACCCCAGAAAAGCTGTGTTTTAATCCTCATCCACTCTTGTGAGGTTAAACCGACCATCTGTGGGTGTGACATTCTGATGAGATTATCTCCATGGTGATGTGGCATGCCCTATCAAGGGTGTGGCCTTTTGGTTAGATGGAGATATGACTCTTCCCATTCATGGTGGGTCTTGACTAGTCTACTGGAGCTCTTTAAAAGAGGAAACATTTTGGAGAAAGCAGAGAGCTGATGCAGATGCTTGGAGAATAGTTGCTTCAGAGTTGACAGAGACATGGATATTTGGAGATGCTTCGAGTGCCAACAGAGAGAGCAGATGCCTATACGTGGGCAGAGCCCAGCGGATGTGACCAGGTGCCTTCCCATGAGATGCTAAGCAAGCTAGAACCCAGAGTCATGTCCCAGAGGAGCTAAGTGAAGGCCCACAGATGCTTTGAGAGGAAACCACTGGCATCAGAAGCTGGAAGCAATTAACTGAGAACAAAGACCAGCAGACACCAGGCATGGGTCTTCCCAGCTGACAGAGGTGTTCTGCATGGCATCAGCCTTTCTTGAGTGAAGATAACCTCTGGTTGTTGCCTTAATTTGAACGTTTTCATGGCCTTAGAACTGTAAAGTTGTAACTTATTAATTTCTCTTTTTAAAAGCCATTCTATTTTGGTATATTGCATTCTGGCAACTTAACAAACTAACACACTGCCCCTGCGTAAGACCACATCAGGGACACTGGTCACCTGGAGATTCCTGGGAGAAGTCGCAACGAAGTGCTGCCAATGCAGAGAGAAAATCCCAGGAGGAAAGTCTGATCCTTCTGTTTGCCCACTCTCCATCCTTTTGATCAGTTGTGGAATCAGGCGTTTCCCTCAGGCCCCAAACTAGAACTGACAGGAAGGATCTCAGGGAGCTGGAAGGTGGGTTTGACAAGGAAATGGCTAGAGTTTTAGTAGGAAAAATACCTTGTCTTTGTCAAAGTCGCAATGACCAGGACTGCCTCCTGAGCTGGGGAGCTGGCAGTGGGAAGCAGGGGGTGGGGCTGCATTACAGTAGGGCTGACCACTTCTACATAATGTGACCAGGGCCCAGAATAAGTTTGCAGCATCCCAGAGTTCTTTCCCTAAAATGCATCTCATACAATCTGACACCTGAGGTATGGAAATTGATATATTTCCTTTTTTTAGTAAATATTTATCCTAAAATAATCACTGTACAAATTTAGATAGAACATTTTCAATGTGCAGATTTATAAAATGTGAACATAACAGAAAGACTGAAGTTATTGGAAGAATTTTTATTGCTGTTGGGTTTTTCTTAAATTAGGAAGGAAGAAGTGCTTTTCTTAAAGCACAATGATAGTAAATGTCAAGAAGACATCCAAAGAACCATCTCACAGAAAGACTTACTTGTCAACTCTTACAGTGCTATTTTCTCTCAGGGGAATACAATTATAGAATGCACAAAGGAATGACATTTCCCACAGGCTGATAAAGTTGTGTTCAGCCATGTACTTAATGAAAAAGTAAGGGATGACAATAAAAAAGAAAAGGTCTAAAAACAAAACATCAAGATACAGAAATGTCCTAGTTAGCAAGCTGCCAGAATGCGATATACTAGAAACAGAATGGCTTTTAAAGAGGGGAATTTATTAAGTTGCCAGTTTATAGTTCTAAGGCTGTGAAAATGTCCAAATTAAGGCAAGACTATGAAAATATCCAAATCAAGGCACCAACAAGAAGTTACCTTCACCCAAGAAAGGTTGATGAAGTTCGGAGTTTCTCAGCTGGAAGGGCACATGAAAAATCTGCTAGCTTTCCCAGCTTCTTGTTTCAAGAAGCACCCCCAAGGGCACTTTCTTCCTTTATCTCCAAAGGTCTCTGCTGTGTGGGCTGTCGTTGCTCTAAAGCATTATCCCAAAGGTTCCCTCTTAAAGGGCTCCAGTATGCAACCCCACCTTAAATGGGTGGAGACAGATCTCTATGGAAACCACCTAATCCAAAGCTACCACTCATGATTGGGTGGGTCACATCTCCATGGAAACAATAAAAAAGATCCCACTCAGCAGTAAGGAATGAGAGTTAAAGAACTTGACTTCTCTGGGGTTCACAAAAGATTCAAACCGGCACAAGAAATACATCAGAAATTGATATATCTCAGTAAGTAATTTTTTCGCAGAATCAGCTGGTCTGGACCTCACCCAGGGAAGCCAAGGAATCTGGGTACAAAGAATGTAGTCTGTGGCCTGCAGTGTTGCCTGCAGAAGGAGAAACCAATGGCTTATTTGGGACCCTGTCAAACTTGAGCAAATCGGAGATGGTGGAGCAGCTGAGTCTTCCCAACTGCCTCTTCCCTACTCTCTGCTCAGCCCTGTGGCAGCTGATGGGGTTCACAGTTTGAGGTTTGTGTTAATATAGGAGCTCACTGTTCTGCAAATCGTTCCTTATCTGTTTCAGAGAGCTCTGGTTCCCTAGTGATTCAGAGCAGAGTGGAGGGAGAAGGGGAGAAGGGAGCTTCTCCAAGTACTACAGGGCAACTGCATTAGCCTGAGCTGGAAACAGCAAGCACTTGGGCTCGCTGGCCCGGGACATCCTGCCCCAACACTACTCACCAACAACTGGTCGGCTTGGACATCAGTGAAGGGGGAATCCAGTCACCACCTTACATGGGTTTTTGGAACAGGTTTCAAACAGGAATGGGGAGGCTCTGGGCAAGTGGGGACAGCATGCAGTAACAGTTGGAGAAAAGTCTGGGGTGGTCAGCGGGTCATCAATCAGGGGTGAGTGCTGTTTACCAGCTTGTAGTTCTGGAGGTCAGAGGTTTAAAATGGCTTTCACCAGGCTAAAAAACAAAGGACAGCAGGGCCAAATTCCTTTTTGGAGGCTCATGGGAAGAATACATTTCCTTGCCTTTTCCAGCTTCTAGAGAGCTCTTGAACTTCTCGGCTGGTACCTGCTCCCTCCATCTTCAAGCCAGCAGTGTAGCACCTTCAACTCCTTTTGTCTGTAACTCTGACTCCTGCGCTCACTTTGACCATCCTGACCCCTTGCTCGCAAGGACCCTTGTGATTGTATTTTGGGCCCACCCAGGTAATCCAGGACCATGTCCCCATCGTAAGAGCCTTAACTCAATCATAGCTGCAAAGCCCCAATGGCCATGTGAGGTGACAGATTCACAGGTTCCAAGAATTTAGGACATGGACACCTTGGGGGATCATTATTCTGCCGGCCCCAGGAAGAATGAATGAATGCTGCTTGCCCATCAGCACTTCCCTTACCTGTTGGCCTCACATTGAACAATGTATCCAAGTTCCAAGGAGATTTGATTTCACACTACATCTGTCCAAATGCTGGTCCTTTAGCAGCCTTGCCTCTGGGAGAAGCAATCTATGAAGGAGAGCACCCCAAGCTATCTCTTGATCTCTATCTCTTTTCCCAGAGTTAATTATAAGCATCTTGATATTGGTCTTAATTTTCTTTTTGTAGCTAATTATTCATTAGAGCTGCCCTGTGAGGCAGCCTGTTTGTCTCTCCTGTGTTTACAGATTAGTAAAGCGAGGTACAGAGGGACCCACCAAGCCTGGAACAAGAGCTTGACGTTGGGTGTCAGATCCCTTGAGTCCTGGGTAGTGGCTTCAGTATTTCAGGTCTTTGCCTCTAACTGGACAGAACCCTGGAGCCAGTTAGATCTTAATTGTTGAAACTACAGTTTACAAATGATGAAATCAAAACGCTCTTTGTTTCCCTCTCTGTTGGTACACTTTCTTCTTTGGGGCCTGGCTTAGTGTCCTAGAGGGGACCAGAACAAAGTGCCACAGACGTGATGGCTTACAACAACAGAAACTTATTGTCTCATTGTTCTGGAGGCTGGAAATCTGAAATTTGAGGCATTGGTATGCCCATGTCACTCGGGAACCTGTAGGGGAGAAAGAAGCCTTCCTTGCTCTTCCAAGCTTCCAGGATTTGCCGGCAATCCCTGACCTTCCTTAGTGTGCTGGTTTGAAACTGTTGCATACTCCAGAAAAGCCATATTCTTTAATTTTGGTCAATATTGTTGGATGAGATATTTTTGATTAGGTTGTTTCCATAGATGTGACCCACCCAATTGTGGGTGGGACCTTTTGATTAAGTGGTTTCCATGGAGATGTATCTCTGCCCATTCAAGGTGGGATCACTAACTGGAGTCCTTTAAAAGGCAACCATTTTGGAAAAAAGGTTCAAAGACAAAATGAGACCCAGATGCTTGGAGATGAAGAAAGAAAATGCCCCCTGGGGAAACTGTTTGAAATGAGAAGCCAAAGACCCCAGCAGATGCCAGACACATGCCTTCCCAACTGAGAGAAGTGTCCAGGTCCCATCGGCCTTTCTTGAACCAAGATGTCTTTCCCTGGATGCCCTAGTTTAGACAATTTTATAGTCTTAGAACTGTAAAGTTGCAACTTAAGACATTCCCTTTTTAAAAGCCATTCCATTTCTGATATATCGCATTCACTTGGCTTGTGGCTACATCACTCCAGCCTCTGCCTCTGTCTTCACATGGTCTTCTTCTCCTGTCTCTCTTCCTCTTCTTATGTGGACACACCATATTGACTTAGGGCTACTCGGTTTCAATATGGCCTCATTTTAACTTGATTGCATCTGCCAAGATCCTATTTCCAAAGAAAGTCTCATTCACAGGTACCAGGGGTTAGAACATCAACAAATCTATTTTGGGGACACAATTGAATGTATCTTGGGTGTAAAAAGAATGTTAATGAAGTCAAGAAACTAAGCTAGCAGGGACAGAGGACGTATCTGATGGTTTCTTCCCTCAGTGAAGAAATGATTGACCAAGTTATTCTGGCTTCCTGATTAAAAACTGGAACTTCTTTCAAAACATTTAACTATAATCAGTTTGAAGAAGGTTTCCAAAATAATTGGTTCTTAAAAATAAAAAAGCCATCTGTTCCAATTAGAACAACCCAACAATTATTTTAACCATAGTTTTTATTAGAGTGGCTCCAAATACTAAGATATTGTACCTTCATAACAAAATTCAGGATGGGCCCATATTAATCTTCCATAGAAATATTCAGTAATTATTTAAAAATATGTTGTGCAATGGAAAAACTGAGATGAAGCTACGGAGGATGCTCAGAGATGGATGTGAAGCAAAATGTCCCCATCGAGTATGGCATGTGACCAGATATTGGCATATTGTATATAATGGTGTTGATGAATCCTATTATTAAGTGCTAGGAGCTGTACCTATGTCATTTCATTTAATCTTCACAATGAGAGAGGTGCTAGCCCCATTTAACTGAAGCTCGGAGAGAGGTTAAGCTACTGATCCATGGTTCACAGTTAACAAATGGAAACTAATTTTGAAGCCCATACCTTTAACCTCCTGCTTCCTATTCTCATGTTGAACTCAGAGAGATGGAAGAAGTGGCTAGCTCAGCGCACTCATTTCCCGGATGAGCTCCAGAGAGCTAAAAGGATGTGTCAACCACATAGGAAGAAAGAGGCAGAGTTTGGATCAAACTGCAGAGTGATAGAAATTTAGAGTAAATTTGTCATCCTTTGTTTCTAAAGTATATACAGCAAACTTTTTCTCTATTAGTATTTAATTTTACAAAGCAAATATCCAGTTTAGAGCAGCCCTGACGTTGCAGGTGCTGGGGAGAAAATGCCTTTGTTTGAGTAAGACATGGTAGAAGGAGGTAGATGGGGGCACTCTTTGGGAGCTGAAAGGGTGACCTGACCCCTATGAGTCAAAACTGTTCGAACTGGGGTTTTAGTGACCATGGATTATGGAGACGGGCAGGAAGCTAGGAGCAACTTACCACATCCGGAAGCCACAAAGCCTGTGACTGGTGGAGGGTGAGGGAGCAAGGTTCAGAAGCCAGGTGAGCCGATAGGGCTGAAGGGGCCGAGGCCAGGTAGACAGAAACCAGTGCTCCTCCAGGTGGACATCAGCTCAGGTGCCTGCTCCAGGCCCACTCAACTGGGTCCTGAAGGCCACGGGAGCATCCCCTGGGAGCAAGTTTGCACCAGCACCCCCCCCATATGTATTTTGGAAAATATCACACTTGAAAGATTGCTTGTTTGTTTTTTTCTACAAACGGGGCAAAAACTTGTGGAATTTTCTAAATACGGCCCATTATAGAACTAGTGCTGAGTTGACAAGCAAGACCATCATTTAATATAAACATGGAGACGGTCTCAAGATGTTTCACCGGCTTTTAAAGGCCAAGATCTAGAATATTAAAGGACCTTATTAAGTGGGCATGTGTTTTAAGGGTTAATGCCTAGTGTAAATGAAATAATGAATATTTGGTGAGCGGATGAACGAGCCTTCCTTGGCACAGAGAAAAGGCGTGTGTTTTCTGGGACGTCCTTGACAGGCTTACATGAACCCAAAGAAACTTGGAACTCACACGTAGTGAAGTAGTTCGTGTAGTTGGAAAGTGGAGAAGACTTTCTCTGTGCCCCACATCCAGCCCCCTGAAAATGAAACATAGATTTAGGAAAAAGATAAAAGCATGAGAGTAGCAAATGGAATGAGTGTAGAAAGTGTTTGCTGAAGACCCTTCCAGTGTTCCCACTTCTTCTCACAAACTCTAGGGCAGAGAGACATGTATTCGGTTGCCTAAAGCCTGTGTCTGCAGCAGCAGGTTGGGTAATGAGTGAAGTGCCAGATTCTTAAATGCTGCATGTGGGAGCATCTGAAACAGAGCTGTGAGTCACTTCAATTCTGCCTCCAACTCCCACGCAACAGAAACGGGCCTCAGAGCACTGGATGAGCCAGAGGGAAAAGCAGAGAAACTACAACATACTGTATTTGCAGTGCATCTCTTCTTTCCCAGTCCTTTGCTTTTACATAAAAAGGTATCCTCCTGACCCGGTCCCATCAAATGAAAATTAACATCTCTTTAGGTGAGTGAGGTGAGTTAATCACAAGTGTCAGTACCCTTTCAATAACTATGGTGCTTCATTCCTTTCAAATTTCAATTCTAGAAATCCTCCTGCCTGAAATCAGGGAACATCTAAAACTCAACAAAACCAGGTCTTGATACCCTTTGAGATCAATCAATCAATATCCCTGAAGGTAGTAAGAAGTGAGTGCGTGTAGTATTGATTTAGATGCACTAAGGTGGCAGCAGGTTTCCATCTGCCTCTCACCACAGTAGGACATTGTAAAGTCATATCAACTGGGAATTAAAAACTTTTCTGAGGAAACAGTAATTTCTTCATGTGTTCCCAGGGAAGAATGAGTAGAGTTAAGGTCTCAGCTGGAAAATAGGGAAATGGGGAAAGGCAGATATGGGGAACCCTTTGAAAAATCACCATTCGAAACTATGCCAACACCTCAAAGAATTTTCCTATGAACACCTCAAGTGTATGTATGTGCTAGCTTCTCTTCAAAATAGATTATTTAAAACAATTGTTTTCTTGGGCCCCTGGATGACAAGATTTAGTTCTTAATGGAACATTCTGGAGTAAAGATTGAAAGAAGAAGTACAAATATTTCAGTTATCAAAACCTCCAAACCACCAAATAGGCAAGCGAGAGATCCATTTATTAGGAAGCTAGTATTGTCCCATGTAAATGTAAAGATAAAATGGCCTTTGTTGAACAGCAATTTATGCTCGATATTAACCCAAATTGGATGTCAATATCTTTTTTCTAAAATTCATTTTGATACATTTAAGTGTCTGGAGTCAATTATCTCGGTGTCAGCCAAGTTTGATTACAGTGTATTTTTTAACTCCTGGGGTGTTTTTTTCCTAGCAAAATGGAAATGCAAACAGATGGGGAGTAAGTGGCTTCGGCTTCATTGCTCTTTTTCTGCCTGAATAAACAATAGTAGAAAATTTTACAATAATCTCATATAAGTGAATGTAATTTCTGTTGCAGGCAACAGGTCTATTTTCTCCACTCCTATTTCAAAGTTCAGTAAAAGAGAAGACTGAGACAGGGACATTAAAAATCCAGGGACATGCTTTAAGAATCTTAAGTAACAAGTATCAGGCATAGTTTATCTCAGTCTAAAGGACTGTGAGTCAGAAAGGATGTGAAAAGCATCTGGGAGGGAAAAAAATCATGCTATCTAGAGATACATTTGGCAGTATCCGATCCTTATCTTCTGTTTTGTGGTTATCAAAGAGGCTAAAAGGGTTTCATAATATAAAATCCCCTAATGAAGGGTATGAGATCGATATTTTGCTTTCTTGTAACTCATTCACAATTATTTCTAGCTTTTCCCCCAAGGTTGGACAAACTCAAAACAAATGAATAGAAAGGATTTAGGAACCAATCATTGCAAAAATTTGTTGTGCAATATTAGACCAAATTCCTGCACATGTTAATCTTTAGGGAAAAAAAAAAAGAGCCTAGTGTTAGACTCCACGAAGAGAACAACTCAGAGAGAAACACAAGCCTGCCAACTGCAGAAACAAGTTGTCCAGAAAATCACCAATTTTAAAGAACATCCTCTCTCCTTATATAAGCTACCAGATGTTGCTGATCTGAATTTAAAAGAGAAAAAAAGTGAAACGCTTATGAGTCATAGGGTGCAACCAGAGTTGAGCAAAGTTTACCAGCTCTTTTAATTAAAGTAGCTTGTGGTCTGTGGTAATAAGCAATGTTATAAAATGAGAAAATGTAGATTCTGTACTAAACAGAAATGTAAGCTTAAGTATTTGAAATACTATTTAAGCCAAAAACCTGAAGGGTTTTGGAAATCGACAGTATTTAAGTGAACAGGGGTTAAATACATAGAGCCTGATAAAAACAAAACCACATAAATCTAAAAGGACACTTAACTTTTGACAATCCTAAGGATGACCTTGTTTAGTGAATGTGGGTTGACATGTAGAGGTCATATATATATTTATACATATATTTTTTCTTGGGGGGGGGTGCATGGTCCAGGAATTGAACCCAGATCTCCCACTTGGAAGGCGAACGTTTTACCACTGAACCACCTATGCACCCTCCATCTGCACATAAATTTTAAACCGAGAGGAGATACCTTCTGTGCTTGCACATTAAGAAAATCTGAAGAGATCTGGCAGTACTGGTAAAAGAACTTTGGGTATTTGCAAAGTCCCCTTCGGGGAATGCTGAGAAAGGGGGAAATTCAACTTCCCCAAGTTGAATTCTTGTAATTTTCACAAGCAGTGCAGACAACCAAAGCAGTAGGCTGAGCCCCCAATCTTGGGGTTTGTTCATATGAAATTTAACCCCACAAAGGATAGGTCAAGCCTACTTAAAATTAGGTCTAAGAGTCACCCCCAAGAGAACCTTTTTGTTGCTCAGATGTGGCCTCTCTCTCCAGCCAACACAACAAACAAACTCATTGCCCTCCTCCTGTCTACGTGGGACATGACTCCAAAGGGTATGGACCTTCCTGAAAACATGGGACAGAAATCCTAGAATGAGCTGAGACTGAGCATCAAGAGATTGAGAAAACCTTCTCGACCAAAACGGGGAAGAGTGAAATGAGACAAAATAAAGTGTCAATGGCTGAGAGATTCCAAACAGAGTTAAGAAGTTATCCTGGAGGTTATTCTTTCACATTAAATAGATATCACCTTGTTAGTCAAGATGTAAGGGAGAGGCTGGAGGGAACTGCCTGAAAATGTAGAGCTATGTTCCAGTAGCCATGTTTCTTGATGATGATTGTATAATGATATAACTTTCACAATGTGACTGTGTGATTGTGAAAACCTTGTGTCTGATGCTCCTTTTATCTACCTTATCAACAGATGAGTAAAACATATGGAATAAAAATAAAAAATAGGGGGAAGAAATGTTAAAATAAACTGAGATTGAAATGCTCGTGATCAATGAAAGGGAGGGGTAAGGGGTATGGTATGTATGAATTTTTTCCTGTTGTCTTTTTCTTTTTATGAATTGATGCAAATGTTCTAAGAAATGATCATGATGATGAGTATGCAACTTATGTGATGATATTGTGAATTACTGATTATATATGTAAACAGAATGATCATATGCTAAGAATGTTTGTGTTTCTTTGTTGTCATATATTTTTTTAATTTAAAAATTAATAAAAAAATTCAAGAGAAAAAAAAGAACTTTGGGAAGAACAGCACACGGTGACCCTCCACTTCCCCTCTGCTCCCCCTACAAATGTTTCAAGGAAACCTCCCATTTCTTAAATGTCATAGTTCAGTAGACAGGGTCCGACCAGCCCCCAAACTAAGAAAAATATCCCTCTTAAATCAGAATAAATCCAGTTGCCACTTTAGACCAGTGGGGATTGGGAACCCTCGAGATTTACTCTTTGGAGTGGGGCCTGAGCCCTTCAGCTCCTCAACATTTAAACTCTTACCTCCACCTCCAGTCTCTGCACCAGTCCTAGATTTCTCTCCAAGTTACTTTATTTTTTTTCGTTAGATCTGTCAGCTTTCTGCAGTTTTCAGCTTCTCCTTCTCCCCTACCCTTGTTATTCCCAGAACTGGGACGCTATGAAGTCAGCTGGTGCTTAGTCAACAGCTGCCTTCAAAGAACAAACATTTCTCAAAGGCCTAACAGGTACCTAAGTGACGAAGACCAAAAGACCTCTTCTCGTTTATACTGCTGTCTCCAGAGCTGGGTTCTCCTACCCCCAGATGGATATGCATGATTCATGAATGTGAGGAGGAAATATTAAACCTTTTATTTATATTTCTTATTTTAAATCTAAAAATAAACAATGCAGCCTTGCTAGCATCTACTATATGAGCTGAGCTGGAGCCTCACTTGGCTTATGTCAGATGTCAGTGCAGTATTGAAAATACCTTGAGGGCAGAGAGGGTGTTCACATATAATATGCTGATGACTGGATTGATTTTGAATTGCATTGCCTTGCTCACTTTTTAATTCTTTAAGAGCTTTATTGAGGTCTGCAATTGGTATGCAGTAAACTGTCTACATTTAGAGTATACAATTTGATCAGTTTTAACATGTGCATAAACCCATGAAACCATCATCGAAATCAAGATTATGAGCAAATCCAACACTCACCAGTTTCCTTGTGCCTCTTTGTAATCCGTGCCTTCCACGCCGTTTCTGCTCCCCCATCCAGCCCTCAGTGTTCTCTTATTACACACTGGTTTGCATTTCCCAGGATTTTATGCAATGGGAATCACACAACATGTTCCTTTTTGTCTTTTTTTTTTCCTCACCTGAGCACATCGGTGTTGTGCTATCAATAGTGCATTCCTTTTTATTGGGGAGTGGTATCTATTGTCTGGATATAACATAATTTCTTTATCTATTCCCCCATTGGTGGACATTTTAAATATTTCCAATTTGGTTACGTAAATAAAACTGTTCTTTATGAACGTTCAAGTACATGACTTTCTCTAGATATATACTTTCATTTTTCTTGGATAAGTGCCTACAAGTGGAATGGCTGGATCGTAGGGTAGGTGAGTGTTTAATGTTTTAAGGAACTAACAAACTGATTTCCAAAGCGGTTGTGATATTTTGCCTTTCACCAGCAATGTATGAGAGCTTTAGTACCTCCAAATCCACACGACACTCCGTATTGCTGGTCCTTTTCATTTTCCCCATGCCATCTGCAGTGTAATTTCATTGTGGTTTGAATTCGCTTTTCCCTAATGATGAATAATGTCAAACATCTTTTTGACTTGACTGCTATATGTATATCTTCTTTGGTGAAGTGGCTGTTCAAATACTTGGCCCATTTAAATTGGACTGTTCTTTTTCTTGTTATTGAGTTTTGTGATTTCTTTAGACATCTGAATATAAGTTCTTTATCAGATAAATGCTTTGCAAATATTTTCTCTCAGTGTATGTCTTGCCTTTTCATTCTGCTAACAGTGCCTTTCAAAGAGAAGTTCATAATTTTCAGTAATGAATTTGTTTTTCTATATATTCTGCTTTGGGTAGTATATCTAAGAAATCTTTGCCTAATCAATGTCACAAGGGTTTTCTTTTAGAAGTTTTATAGTTTCAGATTTTATATATGACTCTACAGTCAATATTGAGTAAATTTATATATATGGTATGCAGTATGGATCATCAAAGTTTTTCTTACATAGGTATATCCAATTATTGCAGCACCAAAACCTACACTTTTACCACTGAGTGGCCTTTGTTTTTTTTCCCCAAAGACACAGGCACTTACCTGAATAGTGTGTAATTAGCTGTATGAGAAAACTAAAGAATAAATGGCATTTTTTTGTAATTCCTTTTTATCTCGTTTGTTGGTTAATTAGCTATATATCTTAGTTTTGTTATTTTCTTGATTGCTTAAACCCTTACTGTATACATCTTTATCACAGTGTACCCTCATCTGGTTTTGTACCACTTATATAAGAACCTCACAATAGGACCCCTCTATTTACCACTTCCTACCTCTGTGCTATTCCTGTCATACATTTTACGTAGCATAAACTTAAATATATTATAAATCTACACTACATTATTTTTAAACATTCAGTTATTTGAAAAAGCCATTTAAATGATAAGAAAAATATCATGTATTTTTACCCATGTAGGTACTAATTCTGGTGTATTTTGTGCTTTTCTGTTGATATATATTCAATCAGCTGTCGTTTTCATTCTGTGTGAAGGACTTCCTGTAACATTGCTGTTAGATAGATCTGCTGGTGATGAATTATTTCAATTTTCATGTGTCGGAAACATCTTTATTTAACCGTCATATAGAATTCTAGTTTGATAGTTTTTTCTTTCAGTACTTAAAAATGTTGATACACTTTTTCTTACTTGCATTGTTTATGATTAGAATCTGCTGTCATCTGTACCTCTGTTCCTCTGTAAATCTCATGTCCTTTTTCTTTGTCTGCTTTTCATGTTTTCTCTTTATCATTGGTTTTAAGCAATTTGGTTATGATATACCTTAGTGTAATTTTCTTCATGTTTCTTGTGCTTGGAGTACATTGAACTTATTGAATCTGTGGGTTTATAATTTTCATCAAATTTGGAAAAATTTTAGCTATTATTTCTACAGATATATTTTTCTATCGTCCTCTTTCTTTCTATTCTTAGTAGAATTCAATTACACATATATTAGAGCATGTAATTTTGTCCCACAGCTCACTGATCCTCTATTAATTAAAATTTTTTTTTCTCTCTCTGTGTTTTATTTTGGGTACTTTCTATTGTTATGCAATCAAATTCACTTATCTTTTCTTCTGCCATGTCTAACATGTTATTAATCCCATCCAGCATATTTTTCGTATCAGGCACTTTCTTTTTCTTCTATATATCTTTTATGTTACCACTTAACTTTTGACATTTTGAATATCTGGAATACAGCTTTAGTAAGTGTTTTAATGACAATGGCTGCTATTCTAACGTCTGCATCAGTTCTGAGTCTGTCTCTATAGTTTTCTTTTTAATCTCCTGATTACAAGTTGCATTTTCTTGCCTCTTTGCATGTCTTTTAAAGTAATGTGTGTCATTTCTGGGCCAAGGCAGTTGAAACCAATGTGGTTCTTTCATCCCTCTCTTCTCCTGCCCCAACATTCCAGACTGCAGAGCTACAGCAAGCTGTAGGGACATCTAAACCACTTTGGACTTTGCCCTGAGCTAGGACTAACCTCTTGTTTTCTTAAGCAAAAGACATTTCGAGGTCAGTTTGTCACCACTGTATGTCCTAGAGTTGTTATTTTGTCTGATATGTTCAGTTTGGAATTCACTAGACTTCCCGAATCTGTAGGTCATCAGTTCTGGAATATTCTCAATCATAGTTTCAAATAGTGCCTCTGTCTATTTTCTCTATCACTCCTTCTGGAACTCCAATTACATATAAATTGGATCTTCTGTCCCTATAATTCTGTGTGTTAACCTTGTTTCATATTTTCCATCCCGTTGTCTATTACATTTTGGACAATGTGTTTGGGTTTATTGTCTGGTTCTCCAACTTACTCTCTTCTGCTTTGTATGTAAATTAGGCCTGCAAACCTAAGTGAGGATTGTTTGCTGGTATCAATTTTCAGAGACATAATTCTCATTCTCACTCTACTCAAAGCTTTGAGACAGGATCTTGGACTTTTTCTTTCATTCCTTGTACCTCACAAGAAATGAAAATGAAAGCTCAGGTTTACCACGTTTGGTAAATACTCATGTTTGGTAAATACTCTTCTCTGAGAAGCAGATGCCAAGATGGGATAAACGTGCAAAGTATTTATTAGGGGAGATGTCTTGGAGAGAAAATGGGAAGGGGCTTGGGAGAAGATGGAAGGCCCATCTGATGTGATTCAGATCTCCACCCAAGAGAAGGAGAGAGTGGAAGAAGGAAGGCAGTTCGGGTGGAAGCATCTTAGGCAGCATTACAGTTCTAAGGAAATTTCAGGAAGGCCATCAGATGGTCCTGGAAAGTTGCCTGCCAGAGGATTCCCAGGTCCTCCAGGAACAAACACGCCTCAGTATCCCTGCTGAGCTCGGTTATTGGCTGGACCAGCCAGTAGGAAGCGTGGCCTTGGAGCCAATGCTGGCATGGATTGCAGAGTGCAGCTGCTGGGCTCCTCCCTCAGCTGTGCTCCCAGCTGTTGTGGGTCCTCCAAGGAGGCTCCTTCTCATGACCGCCGAAGTCCTTTAGGCGAGACCGGCTTTGTGAACTTACCTCTTGGGTTCCTGTGTGTACTTAACTTTTCATTTCTGAATATTTTGTATTTTCTTGTGAATTCATGGATGCATTTAAAATAATTTTTTTTAATAGCTATTTTATCCAGCATTTTCACTCTTTTCTGCAAGGCTGTCCATCAGGAAACCTCATCTGCCATAGTTCTAGAAACTGAATTGATCTCATTCATTCTTTTAAAATGACTATCCTTGTATATATTTTATAATGAACATACTATGTTAGTAAGTAAGGTTATACTCGATTTATAACTAAAGTCCTGTTAAGGTGATAAAAGGTAATAAACAAGCAGGAGCTGCTGGATCCAGGCCCTCAAATCAACCCTGAGAAACTACGGAAGTGGGAAGAAGTGGATGGGTTCCCCAGTTCACTGCCACCACCACTGAGGGAACTGGGGGGATCCGAGGCTGCCTTAAACCGATGTACAGAGGAAGCAGGTCACTGAGTCCCAAGGTGGGGGGCGGGGGCTGAGTGCAGCAGAGGGAGCCTGGCTGGAAGAGGGCGTGGTCTCCGTGGCCCTCCCCGACCCCTGGGGCCTAAGCCTTCACCCTGGAGCCTTATCAATTGCCCAAATCCCCATCAGCAGGGTCGCGGGAGGGAAGCACAAAAAGCTGCAGCTTTGAGGAGTCCATGAAAACAAACATGAGTTGACCAGCTGCCCTCAACTGTAACCCCGTAGGGTGAGGACACCTTTTCCTGTGACCCCCTAGGACCGGTGTATTTATCTAAAGAGAGAACTTCTTTGCTTCTTCCCCTTGAGTCTAAATGGGCAGCCCATGGGAAACTCAGGGGTGCCCGCGGGAATGGTGATACACAGGCATTGCCCACGGTGTCTCTGTGGGGGCTCGGCCCAGAATCTTCTTCCTTCGTCCTTTAACTCACTTGATGCCTCTCTCCTGCAGGGCACATTACTAGTCCAGGGAGCTAATCCATACAGGGGGCAGGGATTTACAAGGCAAAGTAACGTGGCACCTAAAGAATACAACTATATAAGTAACACAGCACAGCCAGCAACATCTCCCATCTGAAGGAAAATTGGACCACACAGACCTAAAATTGAAAATACACATGTAAATTTACTTTATGAGATGGAGAGGACATGAAGCCATTAGAAAAAATAAGTGGAAATATTGGATCTGAAAATTGAAATGTTATAATAAAGAACACAATCAATGGGAGACCAGCCAGTGGGGCATGGCTGAGGAATGAATCAGTGAGTGGAGAGAGCAGGAGGAGCAGCTCTTCCAGAATGGATTAGTGAGTGGAGAGAGCAGGAGGAGCAGCTCTTCCAGAACGGGTGAAGAGTTAAAAGTATAAAAGGGGAGAGGTGGCTGGGACTGCAGCGGGAGTGCTTATAGCTGGATGGTAGAACTTCCAGGAAGAAAGTGAAAAGAAGAGGGAAGGAGGAAATACTCGAAGAAATAATGAAAACAAACTTCCCAGAATTAAAAGAGACTTAAAAAAGAGATGACTGTGCATGAGAATGCCAAACAGGAAAAATAAGGCAAGAAAATTCTCAAAGCTTCTAGAAGAAAAAAAAGCAGGCTCCCTTTATAGAACCAACGGGCAGATTAACATCCGATTTCTCAACAGTGGCACTGGATGCAAGGTGATGGAATAATAACATGTTTTAACACATTGGAGGGGAAATACTTTCAAACCTACAACTTTATATCCAGTCAAATTTTAATTCAAATATAAGAATACAATGAAAAGTATTTTCAAGCATATGAAGCCTAAGGAAATTTAATATCCAAAGGCCCATATAGAAAATAGGCTTGGAAGAAATGTTCAAATAAGAAGAAAAACAAATCCACGGAATCCCTAGAAGATAGTTATTCCTTATAGTAAATACCTTGGTAAAGTTTATTTTGTCTTAAAAAAATATATATATATATATATATATCTAGAACTACAGAAAAGCAGAAATAAATGAAATAGAGTGTACAAGAATAGAGAAGTGAGCAGGATTTCCTGGGCAAACTTTTCTGTAAAAGGCAACATAGCAGATAGTTTTGGCTCTGCAGGCCACATGCAGTGTCTATTGCAGTCTCCTTTTTATTTTTTGACCAGTTCTATTAAAATGTAAAAAAAAAAAAAGTTCTTAGCTTGCAGGTCATAGAAAAGCAGGCTGTGGGCTGGATTTGGCCTGTGAATTTGTCCTTTGCTGACCCCTGGTCTGGAAGCAGGGACGGAGGCAAGAATTCTTCGGTGTCTTGGAGGGAGGGGCTCTCCAGGGAGAAGGCGTGAGGGCAGGGGGATGGGACAGCCCCTTCCAGCCCCCCCGGGCTTCTGCAGCACGATGTGTATCACAGTAAAGGCCCTGCCTGGTCTTCTGTGGTCCCATGTCAGTGAGTCACGGGTCGTGACTAGTGCGGGTGAGTGTGCGTGGGTGTGCGTGTGTACCTCCAGTGAGCAGAGAAGGGGCAGCCGTGTCACAGATTCAGGGGCTGGGGTGCATCAGCCAGCAAAAGGGGCTCCACTAGAGGAGGGTTCATGAAACCACAGCAACTTCTTTGAAAAGATTAGCAGAGACCTCTAGCAAGATGGACCAAGAGAGAAAGGCATTTGAAGCAACTAAAATGTGGAAGGAAAACAAGGCATTAACTATATGCACATTAAATTAAAAAAAGAATGCAATGTTTATGAACAGATACTTTCGATTTTATGCAAGTTGTTCCAGAAAACAGAAAAAAAAGTGAAAGCTAACCTCACTTTTCGAGTCTAGAATAATCCCGATTCCAAAGCCAAGTAAAAAAAATAGAAAACGATAGAACCATTTCATATTTGAATGTAGATGTCCAAAGCCTAAATAGAAGTAGTAGCTAATGAAAATCGATTGTGTAATTTTAAAAATGCATAATCAGGTGGGCTTGAGCCCAGAAATATAAAGATGACTCAACAGACAATTTTGATATGATCAAAGAGGCACAGCAACCGGGGTGGACGGTTCAGGACATGCTGTTGGAAAAACCTGATCACTGTGTGGGGGAAAATAAATAACACCCTCCTACTTTCCCAGATCCCTAGACTTCCAGACATGGGCCCTAATGGACTGAAGAGCTAAAGATGGAAGGGAACGCCATCGTGTTAGAAGAAATCAAATGTGGTATCATTAGAGGCAGAGAAGTACTTGTTAAATAAACAAACGAACAAACAAGAAACTTCAGAAGCACAAACTTCAAGTGAAAAATTGGATGAGTTTTGCTACACTTACAGACAAAAAGATAAATTTTAAATACACTAAAATGGTGACGTATGGAAGGACGAGGGAAAGAAAAGGATACAATAGAGATAAAGGGGCACAAATAAATAAAGCCATAAAAGAATGCTACAAATACACATATTTGGGGGTGAATATTTACAATTTGTATTGCTATGTGATCAAAAAAATTGGGAGACCCGTTTCTAATATTGGTTCCATTACTGGGTTTACCATTTTGTCTGACTCTTTCAGGTATCTTTCTTCCACATTTACAGGAATCTCTCCTATTGTTCTCTTGCTGGATTACAATCTTACCTTATAACTGACCTCATTACCTTTTCTCCTTCTGATTCTATCGCTTATGAAGGCCAGTGAGAATCCCGACCCTCTGCCCTCACAGTGTAAGTGGGAGGAGAACGTCCTCAGTGTCAGAACGTCCGGAGGCGACAGGGGAGAGGCTTGTTCAAAAGGCGGGTTCTCACTCTGGACGCCGGGGCAGGGGTGAGGGGTGAGGGTGGCTAAGCCTCCAGGTGAGCCTCAGACGTCTGAGCATTCTGTCCCTCTCTCCCCTGCATCTGATGGTCGCCTGGACGCCTGAGGGTCCGCTCACAGGGAACCTGGCTCTGAGCCCAGGGCCCTGATGCTCCCCGCCACTTGGAGGCCAACGGCCTGGCTCAGCTTCCAGCTTTGAACCTGGGCCCCGGGGTAAGTGGTTCCAGGTCTCCAGCACCTGGGCCACTGTCTCCGCGGTGGGGGTGCTGCTGTCTCCCTCCCAGGTTTGGGCTGAGTAGGAAATCGAGAGCTTCTGTCAAGTTTCTGCGGAGAACACAGTCCACAGGAGTTGCAGCCAAAGGGGTCCCAAACTGTCACGTGACTCGAGGGCAGCCTCCGCATCTGCCTCAAAACTTAGGTTCCTTGTGAGCACATCTGTGAGGATTTGTGCCATCACCTAGTACCCTACATTTTACGTCATTTTCTCAGGCTTTTGATGAATGTTCTTCCAACAGCAGGACCAAAAGTCTTGTTAAAATAAAGATAAGACAGATGACATTGATTTCTTTTTTTTCTTCGAGCAACTCGGTCACAAGATCAGGAGATGAGATAAATCAGATGGAGCAGTTTCCATTTAAAGTCGATGCTTAGTACTCAGTAATCTGTTATTTTAAATGTTTGAATTAATTGGCTTGGTGACTACCAGGTATGAGATTAAATAAACATACTTAATATATATTTAATATATGATATGCACATACACATGTATTACACACACACACACACTTCAGTCCACTTGGTTACATTTATTTTAAGGTAACACTGGATTGGCTTCTTGGCTGAATTATTACGCCAAGTTCTTCACGTAAAAATGGAGCTCCTTCTAAAATTTCAGTATGAACTCCAATTCATAGAAGGTTGGCAAAGAAAAACTATTTTACTGTATTATTTCACATTTCAAACCCAAGCAACTTAATAAAAATAAAACTGCCCTTTCAAAGTCTTCATGATCTATTTCAAACACTGTCAGTGGGCGAACATGTCTTTCTATTTTTACAATCAGTGTGTGCAGAGTGTTTTTTTTATCATTTCACATTTCCCCCCCGTGACTGGGTAGTTTTCTGTCGTTCTTAGAAATCTGTGTAAACAGCCTGTTTCCATTCTGCATGATGACCTCGAAGAATCACCCCTCGTTAATCTCATCAGGAGGGAAGGTGCCGGGCCCAGGCCTTCCGGGGTGGACTGTGCGTCCCCAAGATGGCCCTGCCACGTGCAGCCCAGCTGCCCTGCTCGCCCCGTGCAGCCCAGCTGCCCTGCTCGCCCCGTGAAGCTGCTGTTCTTCAGTCGAGGGTGAGCGTGACTGTGGCAAACCTGTGTTATGTCTCGGCTGATAGGCTGTGGGGTCCCCTATAGACCCCACCAGATGAAAAGCCACAGAGCTTTCCCCTTGACCCCCTCCCTCTCTCAATGCAGGCCCTGAAACAAGGGACCACGCACGGGGGGTGGGGGGCAGGGTCGGCCAAGGCCCCTGCAGGGTCTGGCTCACAGCCCCAGCCCCTGCACGGGAACCAACAAGCCTCACATCAGCACCGTCCACAGAGCTTTCCGGGTGGGTGGAAATGTCCTGGCATCTGCATTGTTCAAAATGAGGCTACTGAGCAACTGCAATGAAGGAACTGCATTTTAAATTAAATTAGACTTACATGTAAATGACCACCAGTGGCTAGTGGCTGACCCACTGGCCAGGGCAGCTTCAGAGGGGATGCAGCCTGCGGCCTCAGGTCTTCCAGTGGGAGTGGGGTAGGGGGCGGGGGGTCACCCTGGGACAGAAACACGCCAGCCCCGTGGGGCCCTGCCTCAATTCCTGACTCTCCTAAACCATCAGGGAAAAACAGATGATTATTGCTAGTTTAAGCTACTAGGTTTGGGGGTGATTTGTTATACAGTGATCAATAACTAATACATATTTCTCTTCCTGTTTTTTTTTTCTCTCTCTGGTGTATAAATACGCCCAAGTCTCTCCCCTCTTCACCCCTTCCCTACTCCCCCGCCCCCCGAGCTATAGGTACATCTCATCTTCCCTGCAGCTTCTCAGATGAGTTGTCCACACTCACTGCCCATTCCCGCCAACACCGCTGGGCTCTGGATACAAACGAGGTCCCGACTACATTACTCAGGCTTGTTTCTCCCCCGAGGAGAACACAGGCCTCGGCACCCTTGATTCCGCTGGCCTCAGAGCCAGCTCCATCAGTTGGCACCTGGATGGGGACACCCTTTGCAGCCCCCGGCACCCCCCTAGCTGCGGACCCCTCAGGTCCCAGACAGACTGCCCCGCCTGCCCCCGTGAGAGATGCCACCCCGGACGGCTCTCAGCAGCGCCAGGACCCAGACCAAAGGCGGGCGGGATGGAGCCGACAGAAAATCTCTTTCCCACCTCTGCACACACCTCCCGCCCAGGGCCCAACCACCTCCCGCAACCCCCTTTCCCTTCGGAGAACTAGCCTGCCTCCATGTCTCCTTGAGACCCCAAGGAGCTTCACAGTGGCCCAGTACGTCAAACTCTTATTGCCCAAATCAGCCAGACAACTGGAGGCAGAGTGTGTGCTTTAGGGGTTCAGTGCTCCAGAAGGAATGACCTGCATTACACAAGTTGGGAAGCGTTTCCACGACCCCAGGCCTGGGGGGGCAGGATGGGTTACCCCCTCCCTCCAGCAGAAGGACACAAGTTACTGCAATCAGAGATGCAGCCAAAGCCCGACTGGGCTTGCAAGTTCTGGTTTTCAGTTTCAGCTGACCCGAAACATGACAAACGATTCTGCATCCAAGGGTTACGCAAGAAACATTGGGATTTGTCTACTGCATTTCACACTAGGTATGAGCATGTCCTGTGGCCCAGTCCACGTAAGAAAAGGCCCGTCTACAACAGGGGTTCTGACATGCTTGGGAAATCCCAGTCTATTATAATAATTATGTTGGTTTAGCTGAATCCAACTTTGCCCAGTGAAACACACACCTGCTTCTTATTACTGATCACCTTTGGAGCACGAAATTAATAAATGTACCTGTTTGCTAATCCTGTCCTAAGCCTTCACAGTTGTGGTTTAGGGCAAATAAGTTCAGTGGTATTTAACAGAGGCATTAAATAGATAAGAATTTTGCAAGAGAAAAGGAAATACTGTTCTTCCCAAGATGACATTCTTGGAATATCACCGTCAAAATATTGTCTGAAGGGAAATATGTACAGGAATGATTAAACTTCTTGTGATGTTTAATCCATTTTTTTTTCATTTTCAGCACATTAACAGTTACAATTCCTCAAATTTTCAAAATTGTATGGAGGTTAATTTCTTTTCAAATTCAAATAAACATCCAGTCCTTACAAATGATACCAATATTTGCAAAAAATTCAACGGTTTTAAGAAACACATTTTTTTTTTTTTTTTTACATGAGCAGGCACCTGGAATCGAACCCAGGTCTCCAGCACGGAGGGCAAGAACTCTGCCACTGAGCCACCCAGAAATACATTTTAAATGATACACACTTTGTGGGTAAATTTATATTTGACATCCAGAGTATTTCAAAATTCTTCTTGATCCTCTGATATAAATGTGCCATAATGGAAAATTATGTTTAGCATGTTAGTTTTTATTTATTTATTCATTTATTTTGCATGAGCAGGCACTGGGAATCAAACCCGGGTCTCTGGCATGGCAGGCGAGAGTTCTGCCGCTGAGCCACCATTGCACCACCCTAGCATGTTGGTTTTGATATTTCAAGAAACTGACCGACTATACAGAATTATAAATTGATAGCCTGGTTGCGAATTCTTCTACGGAACACAATAGAAGGAATTCCCTTTGCTGATTTTCTCCTTGGGATATCTGGGTGTGGTTTGTTTTTTTCTCTGACACGGAACAAAGATATGCAAGAAAATATTCTTTTACAACTAAAATTCTTTGTTTTGATAAACAAGCTTAAGAGAGGAAAAAAACAGCAGATCAAGACGAGCTTAATCTGCTGCTCACACTAGTGTATATATTGGATTCAATCCAGGTTAATAAAAACAAAGCCACAGGCTAGGTACAGGCAGTAGTATATTTAAGCTAGTGGCTCACACCCATTTCCAATGGCTAGAAGTATATAAAATATATGGAGGTGGAAGAAAAACAGTAAACAGTTATGAAACATAAGTTTTCTTGTTCTTTATTAGTTTAAACGAAGCCTGAGCCTACCAACAATATGCCACATATAGTTCAGAACTAAACAAAGGCTGCTAGTTATTTATTTTGCATTTGCTCCTTTTAGGAAGTGAAGGAAAAACAGCTCTCTCAGCACTCTAAAGTTTATTTCCAATTAAAATGTTTTAAATCGGGATATGTTCCATAAGGCAACAAAAAAGGAAAAAGGAAAAAAAATGTTATTCAGAAAAAGCTCTCTAAAGTGTTGTTTCCTCTATTGCTTTGGACTATGTGATCAGCCTTATAAGGATTTAAAAAAAAATAATTCGAAGCCTGTGTTCAAGTTGATGCAAGTAAGAGGAAAAATTTGTATTTGTTTAGCTTTGAGCCTCAAAAACACTTTTTTCTCCTCATCCTGCATTTGCTCATGTCCCACATGAATAAAACCATGCAGCTTAGAAGCCAAGGCCTTGCTGCATTGTGTTTTTTCTAATTAAAATTCAGAGTATTAAACACAGTTGAGTGCACCCATGCGGGCAGGGCTGCCACCGTCCCGTCCTGGAAGCACAAATCCAGAGCACGGAGCAGAGCCTTGTTTCATAACATCATTAAGATTCATTGGACACCGTGCCTCGGAAAGGCTCTGTCAAAGCAGATGATAACAGCCTGTCAGGAATGTGCAAACACAGATTTATATTAAATTGTCCTTTCTCTTCATTATTAGCATGGGAGCCTAGCTGCATTCTCAGGGTGCTGGCACAGCGCTTCACGCCAAAGGTTTCCAGCGACTTGAGATTGTGAAATAGTATCACAATAGAGTTAAAAAAAAAAAAAAGAGTTCTGTGAAAAATATTTGAGTTACTAGGTGGGGGTATTCCTAGGAACTGCAATGGAAGCACAGCAGCGTATTAAAGCAAAAGGAGGTGCAAATGAGGACCGCGAAGGCGGGCAGAGCATGAAGTTTGGAATGTTTCATTTGCCACAACTGGAATCAAAGCCTTGCTCTCTTTTCCTTAAGAACTTTCGGTCATCTTTATATTATCATCTCAGAAAAAACAAGCTCTCTCATTAAAATGGTTTTTAATATGCCGCTGAGTGATAAGGCCTGCGGGGATGAGCGTCCGTTTTGGCTTCCTGGTAATCTGGAAATCAGCTGGTGAGAATTCACTTCTTTAGACTCGGTATTTTTCTTTACCTCGTTCATTGATCACACATATGTGCTGGAACAATAAAGGATTTAAATGCATTAGTCCCTTAACGAAACAGGAGATACAGAAAATGTGAGTCAATAATAACAGAATGTCATCCCATTTATAAATGTCATATATGCACACTATACATGCATACACATACATAGATAAACAATCTAAAGAGGCCCATTCAAATGCTTGGCTAACAGTACTCTGCTGTTTTGCTGTTGAGCCCTGCTTCAAACCTGGCTCCTAGGGCCCTACAAATCAAAGCACTTAGGGAGCAGTAGGTGCAGCCCTGGTAGAGGAATGTCCCCTACCGCTCAGGCCACCACCTCTCAGGCAAGTGCGAAAAGCGTGGTGGTACACAACACAGCACCTACTTGGCCTTCTTTGGTAGCAAAAAATATCTTGTGTCAGGAATCTCAGTTACAAGCATCAGAAATCGAGTCAGGCTAAGCCAAAAAGGGGAGTAACTGCTGGGAGACGGGGCCAGCTCAGGGAACCAAAGGGAGGCTGAGCCACAAGGCAAAGAGAGGCGGGGAAGGGGGCATTGTGAGGGGCCTTGGCCCCTGGCACTCGGGGTTCCTCTGTGGCACCCTGTAGGGTGGCCTAAGTCCAACAGCCTTTGGTCTCCGTGGCTTTTGGTTGATGTTTCTAATTCTAATTTTCAGGAGAGAAAGGGACTGCTTGGTCCACCTTGGAGGTGCTGACGTCAGTCGGGGTCCCCCAGCTCAAACCTTGCGGGGAACGATGTCAGTGTATTAAGATCATTCCTCCCAAAGGAGAGCAGCTGTGGGGTGCATGTCACTGCAACAGGCACCCTTCGGACCTCATCACCCCCACAGAATGGGTGGCTGGAATGTGGGATATTAGGATGGCTGGGTGGGCAGAGTCAACAGCTCAAGAGAAAATCAGTATCAAGCCCCGTTTCTGCCTGCAGCCTCCTTATTTCCCTAGCACGAAACAGAGCTGATCATAGCTTGTGTCCACTGCTCAGGACTCCCTTGCAGGGTGGTGGTGAGACTCCACTGCGATTATGAATGCAAAGCTCCCAGCATATTCCTGACCCAGGGAAACTCCATCAGTGGCAGCCATGATGAGACCATTTCAGGAATTTGTTAATTCAGTCATGTTACACTCTAGCGAGGGGAGGGGGCTAGGGATTTGCATACAAGACTTACATTCAGGTCTCTGAAGTGTTCATTGTAATCCAAGGCGTAACCCACCACAAATAGGTCTGGAATCTCAAAGCCAGCATCTTAGCAGAAGGTGGGGAGGGGGGGAAAGAAACAGAATTTAGATAATGCTAAGCGCAAAGCCACCATATGCTATTTTCATCTTTCATTTAGGCAGATCTAAGTGAGAAAAGTGACAAGCAGAGCAAAGAATGAGCCCAGCGGGGACCCGGACCGGGGCACCCACTCAGGAAGACACGGCAGACCTGCAAGACATATGAAGAATGACGGGACCCCTGGGACAGAGAGCCCGGAGAGGGCAGTAAGTCATGTGGCTCCACTGTTCCAAAGCAGAGTGCCAAAGGGCAGCACTCTGGAGTGTAAGACACAGTCCAAACGGAAGAAGTCCCGATGCTGCAACAGGGACCAGGTACAGGGCCCACAGCAACCAGGAGGCTGTCCTCGCACTGCCCTCATGCCATGGGCAGGCTAAAGGGCTGGAAAGCAAAAGGAGACTAGATGATAGGAAAGGGGATGGTGGGCCAGAGGAAGAGAATACTAAGGGTTAATCTAATGCAGGTCTCGGAAGCCACAATGCAGAAAACATCAATTAGCTCCTTATACCTTGTGTGCTGGTTTGAAATGATATATGTACCCTAAAAAAAAGCCATGTTTTAATCCTAATCCCATTTTGTAAAGGCAGCTGCTTCTTCTAATCCCTCTTCAGCATTGTATGCTTGAAACTATAATTAAATCCTCTCCCTGGAGATGTGATTTAATCAATAGTGGTTGTTAAGTTGGATTAGGGGATGACATGTCTCCACCCATTTGAGTGGGTCTTGCTTAGTTTCTGGAGTCCTATAAAAGAGGAAACATTCTGGAGAATGAAGGAGATTCAGAGAGAGCAGAGAAGGCTGCAGCACCACGAAGCAGAGTCCACCAGCCAGCGCTTTGGAGATGAAGAAGAAAAACACCTCTCGGGGAGTTTCATAAAACAGGAAGCCAGGAGAGAAAGCTAGCAGATGACGCCGTGTTTGCCATGTGCCCTTCCAGCCAAGAGAGCAACCGTGATTGTGTTCGCCATGTACCCTCTCACTGGAGAGAGACCCTGAACTTCATCAGTCTTCTTGAACCAAGGTATCGTTTCTTGGATGCCTTTGACTGGACATTTCTATAGACTTGTTTTAATTGGGACAATGTCTCGGCCTTAGAACCGTAAACTAGCAACTTATTAAATTCCTCTTTTTAAAAGCCATTCTGTTTCCGGTATATTGCATTCCTGCAGCTAGCAAACTAGAACACCTCGTTAGGGCAGAATGAGAGGAAATGGATTTAAATGCAGTATGAATAGTCAGGTTAAGCAAAGCAAGAACATACAGAAAAGATTTTTATTCTTAAGGAACAAACAACAGGTCTCCTTTAGAGGTCCTGGAAGATAAAGTAATTGTGCCTACATCCAATGATTTTTCAAAAATTTTCTTAGTCCTTTGAAATTGTAAAAGTGTGTTCATTCCAGCACTACAGATGAAGGATATACTTATTTATTTTATGAAACTGTGTTTTGGTAGAGCAAGTGGTCCTTACTGCATGGAGAAAGTTATCTCCACGGTGGCTACTCAGCACCACTTGCTCCCAATGACCAAAAATGACCAAACCAACTGGACCCTGCTTCCAGAAAGTGCTAGAGGGGAGGGACTTATTTCCTAGGGGGACTTCACTGTGGTGTCACTGTTAGATTGGTTCTTCTAACCTGTAGGGTTTTGAGAGAAAAATAATTATAGACAAGAAGCAAGGGCAGATCAAATATGTCAGAGATCCCAAGGAACACATAGGGAAGAGTCCATTACACGAGGCCAGGAAACCCTGGTTATAACAACAAGAAGGGCTGTACATTGAGCCGTGCAGTCCCAACACCAGGCATGGTGACTCAGGGAGGGAATTAGAGCCCAAGCCAACTGAGAAGGCCAAACTTTCAGGTGTCATGGAACAAAGGTGGATGATGGACCAGAAGGATGGCACCAGTGACCTGTCTCTAGCTGTTAAACAGTACAGCTCCCACAATGACATATGCAATTGCAAGATGTTACATGCAGATGTAGCTTAAGGCTAAGGGCAGTGACTGGAGCCAGACTGCCTGGGTTCAAGAATGGCCCTGCTCTTACCAGCTATGTGACCCTGGGCAAGCTATTCAACCTCGCTGTGGCCAAGGTCCTCACCTGTAAAATAGGTATAAAAATAGGACCTATTTTAGAGAGCTTCTGGGAGGATTAAATGAGTTACTGTCTGCATAGCTCTCAGACTACTGCTTGGCACATCACCACCTCCCACTAGTGCCAACCGCTATTTTTTTTGTTAGTTTCAATGCTTGAAATGAATGTTTTTCAACTTCAGTTAAAATGTTATCTAGGCAGTAGATTAGTTCGTTTGAAGGCTTCTGCTTAATAACCTTGTTCAACTTTCCCTACATCCAGATTACATTCCCCAACTGGAATACTCTATTGGGTCTTTCTGCTTAGAACTGACATTGTCTAGAGTTAGTGCATCCAGCATAGCATGAGACTTGTTTTTAGAATCAAGAGCCACTGGCTAGATGTTACCGGCATATCACCCATCTATACTGTGCTTCTCTCACTCTGATGTTTGCTCAGCTTGCTGAGGTTGAAACAGCAGCCAATTATCTCAGAGGCTCAGAGCAAATGTAAGTTCTAAAGCTCGAGCTGAGGTCTGCCTATCCAAGTGAAAAGAAAATTGCTTCTAGTGTTGGAGTAATAAGGCTGCTTGTTTATCCTTTCTGGCTTTAGAACTATTCTTATTATGGGGGAGGAGATAGGAAAGTGTTCAAATGAGGAAAGTTCTCTGAACACAGGTCTGAAGTCAAGTGTGAAGATACCGGGCTATACTCGCTGTTTCATTTCGGCATTACTGAGTGTTTGGGGGTGGGAGGGGAGGTCATGGATTTTCCCTCCTCTGTGCTGAAATTCAGGCTTGCTGAAAGCCACCATTGTGTGCTGTCTAGTGACAACAGTTCCTCAAGATGGTATATGAATCCCTCGAACCCTTTCTGGCATTCTCCATGCCCTGGGGGTGACAACAGTGGCCAAAGCAGGTGTCAGTCCAACAGGCTGAATCCTTCTTTAGCCCCTTGGAACTTTTTAGCTGAGTTCTTTGGCGTTAAGCTGTTATGTAAACTTTAAAAATTAAAATAACCAATGCACAGAACAGAGTTGCTGAGAAAGATGCAAATTAGAAGACTGCAGACCAGCGTTTCAGAAGACTCTATCCCCTCCTTCTCAGGCTGGGGATGCCATGAGGTTATTTGTGGGACTATCGGCCTGCCACAGCTTCCCCTTTACTCAGAATGCTGGCAGGTGGGAAACAGAGCCCCTTAAACACAAAACGAGACACCACCACCCAAACAACAACCAAACAAATGAAAACCGAAACACACTTACAGTCGGGTCTAAAGCCGTCACTTCTGGGTGTTCTCTTCACCAATAAGCTACCATTAATAAGAAAGAATACGTTTTAGTGATCCAAACACAGTACCTTGTGAACTGCAAATATAATGAAACCTGACGCACACGAGGCATCATCCCAGCCCTCTTTTAAGCCCTGCCCACGTTCCCGAGGCATCATCTTCATGATTCCAGATGGAAGGAAGGATGCAAGGCATCACACAAGGCTCTCCAAGCTGCTCCTGGAGACAATAAAGAAGGCTGTGGAGAGCACGGCTAAGGGGGTCCTCTTGTCTTTCCCCTTTCTAGGGTTAGCAGACTGGCTCTTTCCCCAGTGTGGTCAAACCATGACACGCCAGGGCAGAGGGTCACGGGTTTGGAACAGACTATGCTCTCGGGAAACAGCACCCTGCCTCAGCAGCCCTCTCGGGCTTGACTTGGAACAGCACTAAGGAGGATGGTCGGCTCCACTCACCTGGCAACCTTGACCATGTTGGGCTTGTATTTCTCTATGCTGCTGAGCAGGGCTTGCATGGTCCTCCCAGTTCCAACAACATCCTTTGCAAAGAGGACAGACACATTCAACAAAATGCAATGTGCAGCACTGATAGGATTTTTCATGCAGAGAGATGATCTTCTTACTTACTAATAATGCATCAGAAATGCCGTCCCATTGGAGTGAATGTAGGAGGCAGAATTGGTTCTAATATTTTTTATTTTTTTGAGGCAGGTGCTTCTTTCTGGGAGCTGGGTTTTGGGGAGTATATTCTCCTACGATCTTTTAGTTGTGCTACAGGGCTAAATTCTGTCTTGGCAGAGGTGGAGGGCTCCTTCTTGATGACACTCAGATTCGTGCATGCACATTCAAGGACTAAATTTGGCCCTAAGGTTACATAACATAATACAAGAGCATGAATTTTCATGGCAAAGCACGGACATCTGAATATAATGAATGGATAAATGCCTCCCCCCTCCTTCTACTCAATAGGGGATTCTATGGCTGGGGAGGGAGATGTGTCTGGATGGCAGCTGGTGACACCCATGAGTTGAGGGGCATGGTTGTGGCGAGCTGGGGCTCGTCTCCACTGATGAGCTGTTTTGCAATTAGAGCAGAACAGGCAGTAGCCATTTATCGTCCTCAGTAAAGGAATCAGCTGTCAAGAGCTGACAGGTCTGAATGTAGCTGGGGTTGGGCAATTAGTTTGGCTGGAGGGTCTACTTCATGGGTTATGATGAGCCAGAAGAACTGCAGATACATATGGTACACAAGACGACTGGGTAACAAAGGCTGAAAACAACTCCCCAAATTTCTGCCAGCTGATAAGGCCGGCATGCTCCAGAACCAAATATGGCCATCTGCCCTGCTGCCAGATATCTACTCCCTTCTTTACTTCTTTAAATTTAAAAAAGAAAAAAGCAGAAAAATCCATTTAGACAGATGTGAAATTATATATGAAAAAGGATATTAATTACTATTGTAATGCTTTAATCTAAGTTATTTGAGGCCAGCAGTTCCAGTTGCCTCTTACTCGATACATCTGAAGCACGATGCACATGGTGGGAATTCAATGAAGACTTGGCCAATTTGATAAGTGATATTTTTAAAAACTCACCGTCAGAGTCTTTCAATTTCCAAATATGGATAAGGAAAAGCCAGCTTACCTCAACAATGAGAACATTCTGAAATAAATAAAACCAGTTATTCAGAATAAGATACGAATTTGGCTCACAAGATAATGTAATGGCATCTTTATTTAGATGACCTTTCATTTATCCCTGAGTTCATATACTACTGAAAGAATTGGATCAAACCTTACATGTTATGTTTAATGCAAAAGAGATTTAATTTAAAAAAATGTTAACCAACTAACCAACCAACCGAAACTCCTGTTAAATTTGTACCACATTATTTTATGTGTCAAATGCATTCTTAGATAGAAATACATTTCTATAAGTGATTTTCTTTCAGATGCGATTATCTTTAGTTATTAAGTCCACTAAAATACCTTAGTTTTATCATTAAAATGACAGACCATTTTGCCTACTTTTAAAGCAGGTCATACCCACAGGTTCCTCAACCCTGAGAATCACATGGAGGAAGAAGTGTCCTTGATATGCTGGACACAATTTGTGATGATCTTTATGATTTATCAATCTAGTTAGGATATGTAGTTTTAGTTGGATTGGGGCTTACTAATCCTGCCTATCAACCAGTTAAGACAGACAAAGTTGTGGCTGACGTAATTTCCTAGTTAAAAACCTTTCTAAAACATGTTGGTCTGAATTTTTGCCTAATTAAGTAGAAAGCACTGGTTGAACATAATCAAATGTTTTTTCCCCTTTGACAGTTAAGAACCTTGCAAAACAAGAGTCATCTTTGAAAAGATTAATTTTCAATTGTGATATAATGGTGGATGGGATGTGGGACTTAGATGTGTACTGATCCTGAGATATATTGTTAAAATTACTTTAGAACATTTAAATATCAAAACAATACATACACATGTCTAAAAGAGATCCGAAAGGCTTTTAAAGAAAACACAATGACCCCTTGTCCATTCCTACTTCCCCCCAACGCAGCTCCCTACACACAGACACTTTGAACTCTTTTAACTGTTTTTCTGGTCATTACGTCCATATTTTATAATATGTTTCATTTAACTATTTCTGTATAAAAAACATTAAAATCAATGTTGATTTTGGGTTGCTTGTTTTTAAAAAAGTTTTTCAATTATGAATGTATTTTTATTTTTATTATAGAAAGCTTATATTGTCTACCATGTATAAATACATATATTAATTCAAGAAAGTCTGTAATTTCAATAATAAATACAAGTTATTATTGAAAGTTTGAAATATAGGAAAGACTAAAGATAATCTAAATTTTTGATGTCTAATATTTAAAGTATTTTAAAGTGCTTATGTACTTTAAAATAAAGATATCAAGACATTGATTATTATGCATAGCCAAAATAACATTATCATATCTAGCAAAAACGACAGTAATTTCTTAATATCATTTAACACCTAGGATAAAAAACGGCCTTTGTAGCTGGTTTGCCCAATCAAAGACCATACATACAGTGGATCTTTAATTCAACTTAGTTTAGGACAGGCCCTTTTGTAATCCTTTTAATTCTCATTTGAACAACTGCAGATATCATCTAATTATTATGTAATATAATAGGTGACAATAAAGCTTTGTACACTACCTCACTTCCTTCTGCATCCCCTAATGTAGTTACTTTATGAGGACTGCATCTTCTTGTACTGTATACATTTTTTCCTACTAAAGAGTTGAATAGTGTACCACATTGTAGTTCCTTTAGAGCGTTTCTATTCCATTTTTTGAATTTCTAATTGTTTTTCCTATCTTCACGCGGTGTCTGAGACGGCAATAAACTTTTTTTTTCTTAAAAAAAAAAAGCAGCTCCTTTTTCCCTAAAGGATTACTATAAGGAAAATTAGTTAATTATGGTTTAACTATATTTCTCAGAAGATTGTAGAGGATTAAGGAGTACACATGGGCTGATAACATCTATAATAACATAAATAATTTTCTGAATTATGCACAGTATTATGAAAGTGATACAGAAAAACCATCTGCTGTTGAAAGGGAACCATACCGAAACCCCGACTTCCTCAGTGACATATAGACCATCACATTATATTCTCAAATTCTTTCATTATGTTGGGGATTGAATTATGTTCTCCGGAAAGTTCAAGTCCTAAATCCTGGTCCTGTGGATGTGGACCCCTTTGTAAATAGGATCTTGGAATATGTTGTCAGCTACGGTATGGACATACCGGCGAGGGTGGGTTTTAATCTAATATGGCAGAGGAAATTGGATACGGAATAGAAGCCAGAGGAGAAAGAGATTGCCCAGGACAGAGGCAGGGGTGCATCTACAAACCAAGGAACCCCAAAGATTGTGGCAAGCCAGCACCAGAATCTACAGAGTCCAGGAGAAAGCACAGCCTGTCTGTCCCTCCTTTATTGAGCTATACTTAATGTCAACTGCTTTTCTTTTTAGCACGGAGAAATCTTCTAAAATTCTCTGTTTTAAAGTGGGCAAGCTTTGAGAATTTCTTCGGAACATCCTGTGTCTCCCAAACACTTCCAATCTGATAGCGTTCTGCCTGCTCAATCTGAGATTCTGCCAGTATGCCTTAGTCATCTCATCACGCCTAGCTCATTTCCTCCCAGAAAAGCTAGTAAAATCTCCAGCCTGGGGCTGCATGCAAAAAAATCTGATGGGGAATCTCTGGAGGGTGTTCTTCATTTGCTCTTTCATGTTCCTGATCTAAGCTAGTTGCATAGATTTTCCCAGAAAAAGAAAGAAGGAACGAATTACCCCAAGCTACACGATTTTCTCAACTAGCTTATTCCTACTTCAATCTTTTAAAACATGAAAAGATTAGCAGAGCCCCACCTTCTAACCTACAGCTGTGGCCACCCAACCCCACAGCTGTAGTGGCAACATGCCATGTCCTGGCTGCTGAGGATAAGTAGGTATGTGAATCTAAATCCCATGGAAGAAGGGTAATTCCCAACATCTCCAGAACCACCCTTCGGAGGGAATTTCTATGACTTTACAAATATTCAGCTTAGGCAGTGCAATAAAGGGTGATGATTTAAATGGTTAAAGCAGCCAAAGGGGGAATTTTGGCAGGTTCCCTGATGCTTCTCCATTGCACAGATTAGAACTCACTGGGTGATGGGGGGTGGGAGGATGGGGTCCTACTGAACTCTCACACTGGACCTGCACATCTGTGTTTCCACGCTGCCAGATTTGGGCCTGTTTCCATGCATTGGGCTCCGTCCGTCCCTTTCTGAGATTTGTCTTGCACGTGAATAAAATCTTCCTGCTTTAATGGATGCACATATTTTATGAAGTGCCAGGATTCAATCAACTTCTAGGGCTTTATTCAGCTCTAATGACCTATTTAGAACAATGACTTGGCCAGCCTCCCTTTAAAAAGAAAAAGAAAAGGAAGAAGAGAGAAAAACGAGAAAGACACATGCGGCTGTCCAGAGTTCTTTTCCTGAACACTTCCACTCCCACGGCTTTAGCATGCTTGAGAAGTGACAGAGTAGTTATGAAACTCAGAATGCCTGTAACTCACAACAGGGTAAAATTGGGCAGGCAAACTATTTTCCCATATTTTTAAAAGTTCTTCCATGAAGTTGATTTAAAGATCTCCTTTTGAGCCTTAGTCTAACCCCCAGTCCTGTGGCTGCCCCTTTTGTTAGGCCGTCCCTTCTCTCGCACCCTAATTTGCCGATTTGGCTCCACGGCTCAGGCTTGCTCCACCAACACTGTCTCTGAACTGTTTTCCCCATCTGGAGTCTCCTTCCCTTCTTTCAGTGATTTCTACCTTAAATTCAGGCTCATTTCCTAACAAACTGCTTCATGACATCACCTTGGCTCAAAAACCTTCGTGGCTCCTCTTTGCTTTTTAACGCAAGTTTAAACTCTCTACTGAAACATCCAAGATGCACTCTACAAACCAAACCCCGTTCTACATGGTCAGTGTCTTTTCTTACTGTTTCCCTACTTGTGACTAATTTCCTTTCATCAAACTTGCCCACCACTTGTCCTCTGGCTGGATGCTCACTGCTTTTGCTTTTGTCACCCCCCTGTTTCATCTGCCCTCCCCGCTCCTCTGTGTACTTCCCAGACCTTCTGGTCCCAAGAAACCCCGCCCTCCTCCCTTCAAGACCACTACAGTTCAAAGAATACTTCCTTCTTTAGATCTCTTTAAGCCCCAGGAAGGAATCTTTGTGGAAAGACTCCAGAGCTCTTCTCTGCGTGCCAGGCAGGTGTGTGAGAACTCCTGGCGCAGTGCCTGCCTGCCTCTGCTCAATAAATGTAAGATAAATGGACCAACTGGGAAATCGTACGGTGACTGCTTGAGAAGGGAGAAGTTAAATGGGTGACCTGTAAGCACCCATCCATCCAATGCAGATACTTAATTAGTTTCAGACTTTCTTCTACAACATTAAAAAAAAATCCATTAATTGTTAGGTAACTTTTCCTTTTATTTTTGGCTTTTCCTTTTAATTAGTTTTCTAAATAGGGTATATTCTACATGATGGAAAGATTCTGGAGGGCCTCTGAACATTTTATTTTTTAAGTTCTCTCAAGCTCTCAGTGTGAGAAAAGAATGGATGATAGCCTGTGGGGCTTTCTTTTGAGAGGCTGAAGAATGAGTGGGTCAGGCCAAGTGAATGCCTTTATCTGTCGAAGGAAAAGGGAATCCTAAACTCACTGAAATGTTTTCGCTCCTCCAGCCCTCAACTGTGAGAAAACACCTCCTGCACTTCCCCCTTGAGTGTCTTTGACACCAAAACTCTTCCGCCTCTACAGAGAGAAAGCTCCGGCACACAAACCCTTTCTGGTCCAACTCGACACTAAATGGCTTACTGATGCCACGCTGGTGGGACATTCTCCCCCCTCGCTCTGGTATGTCCTCCCTTTCCCACACTCCAGTGAAAACACCTTTTTGATTTCTATCTAAGAGGAAGAGGCGCAGACAAGCTCATCCAACAGGTGCTTACCCAGACCTGCTATGGGCGTGGCATGGAGCTGAGTGCTGGGGATGCCACGGTGAGGCCGACGGGCGTGGTTCCTGCCCTCCGCCCACTTCCACTCTGGTTGGGAAGGGAGGCAAGTAAAAAATAAGCCCCAAAGTAAACAATGACGGTAAGGGCTGTAAGGGAAACAGGGTACTGGATAGGAGGGGGGTAGAGGGGAGGTCCTGGGAGTGTTAGAAGGAGGGAGAGGGCCTCCCTATGAGCTGACAACGCAGGCCGAGGCCAGGAGGTGGGAGGAAAGCAAGTTCCAGGGTGGTCTTTGCAGGAAGGTGCCCTACAGCGTGGCTAGAGCACCACGGCGAGGGGGGAAGGCCAGCTCACAGGTCTCAGAAGCTTGTGCACTGTATTCTCAGAGCAGGGGAGAGGGGCTGCCAGGTAAAATACAGAATGGCCGGTTAGACTGAATTTCAGATAAACAACACAAAATTTTTAAATTATTTTGCAGGGGATCCAAATAATTGCCTGGGACATATTTATACCAAATATTACATGGAACATTGCTTTTACTAATTTTATTCATCATCTATTTGAAATTCAAATTTAACTGAGCATCCTGTATTTTTTTCCCTAAATATGTCTATCCTGGTAGAGAGGCCACTAAAAAGGTCTTCAGTAGGCAAGTGATGTGGCCCAATTTATGTTTTTTGTTTTTTTTTTTTAATATGGGCAGGCACCGGGAATGGAACCCGGGTCCTCTGGCATGGCAGGCGAGCTTTCTTGCCTGCTGAGCCACCGTGGCCCACCCCCAATTTGTATTTTAAGACCCCTCTGGCTGCTCTATGGAGAACAGCTTGGAAGGCAGCAAAAGTTAAGTGACGGCAAGTCACGGGACAGCCAGGCCACCGGGGAGGAGGGATGGCAGTGGCCTCAGCCTAGGAGGTGGGTGCTCTGCCAACTTAAAGGGCCTACGAATCATCTTGTTAAAGTGAAGACTTTATTCAGCAGCTCTGAGGTGGCACCTGGGATTCTGCTTTTCTCATAATATCTCAGAAACACTGCTGGTTTCTAGACTAAGGATCAGCAAACTGCAGCGCGCGTGTAAGGCCAGGTGGTGTTTTTTTTTACAAATAACGCTTTATGGGGATACGGCTACACCCGCTCAGTTCCCATCACCTGCAGAGGCTTTCACGCTCTAATGGCAGAGTGACAGACCCTATGGCCCTTGACGAAAACGTCTGCCACCGTGAAGAGCGAGGGCCTGCACTCGGGGGGTCCCCCTAGAGAGGGCGAGAAGAAGACAAGGGAACACAAGTGGCGTGGGCTATGCCGGTGCCCCCAGCACCCCCTCCTGATGCCATCAGCCTAGGCTCCCCTAGACGCAGATTCTTTAAACTTCCAAGTGTCGTGAACGCTGAGAACCTGGCAAACCGATGTTAATTCACCTTAGAAACATTTACCCAGGGCCTTCTAAGCCCAAGGCACTCTACTTGGCATTCCTTTACAAGTACGGAGAGATGCATCTAGGACACACAGTGTACAGACACCACTGATAAGTGTGGTTTCCTGGGAACCAAGAGGAAGAATCTGTCATGCCAGTAAGCAGGTAAAGCAGACTCCTGCCTGCGTTTCCTGCTGGTAGGGCGCCGTCTCCTACCTGAACCTTTGCCATCCTTACTTCGTCACGGGGTCTTTGGAGTAATCGCAGGAGGGAGACGGTGAGAGGGCCCCTTCACCCCTTCTGCTTCCTCCACCCCCAGTAAGAGGCTACCCTTTCCTCAACCTCTCTCCCTCTCTTAACAAATTAAGAGAACTGAGTCCAGTTCTCTCTTAGAGGGGGAAACTACTTTAAAAGGAAATAGAAGATGCTTTTGCAAGGAGGGAAGGGCCACAATTCTACATGCAAACTTTTTCTTAGCATTCATTTGTAACTCTTAGAGTTCTCACTGTAACAGACACCAGAGCAAAACCACAAGGTAAAACAATTAAAAAAATAAAAATAAAAATGAAGTAAAAAAAAGACATAAGGTAAAAATTTCTGTTGTTTGATACACTTATAAGGCAAAGTCATACAACAAAGTACTAGAATGATTTGTCATTTAAAGACTGAAGTGGGGTTGTAAAAAATGAAGAATTTCTGGAAATTGCCTGATGATTTTAACTTTCTAGGGTATTATTTTATGCATGGCCATTGTAACATCAGGTGGTGGCTTCGTGATGCATCCACACCAATAAATTAATCCTAATTTCTATGGGGCACAGTTACGATGAGAGAGCAATTCAATACTGAATCCTGCCACGCTGTCTTTGGAGTAGACACAGTAAAGTTCTTCCATAGTCAAGAGTCCCTGGGGCTCAGTCATATTCCTGATGCTATTCTCCGTAGTTTTACTAAATGTGGCTGCTACTCGCCTTCCCCATCCAGACAACGCATAACATTAACAACCAGAAAAATGACAGATCAAGTTTGTGTAAGAGACTGTTGTTCAGAGATAATGAATACAAGCTATCTCTCTTCAGTTAAACACAAATTTTGCATTGCTGTCATTCGCAGCAAAGCTTGCATTTCAGATCACATTCCATAAAACCCATCTGCTTTATGAACTGGTTCTTCCTTCCAGTGTGTTTATTTATATCAAAATCCAGTCTTTTCACTCAATTATTAAGTACTGGCCAAGGATGTGGAACTCCAAGTTAAAACTGGAAGTGTTTTCCCTGTAATCTAATGAGTTGCATTCTTATTAGTAGAAAAATGAGGGAAAATGCACTTTTGAAACGTCCTTTTTACTTATCGCCTCTACCCCAAAGATTGCTCATTTCATCAAAACCCACGTAAACGTCTTCCTGAAGGACCTCGGTGCTGAGACATGGGTGAGAGAGAAAAAGTAGACAAAGGAAAAAAGATTCCTTTTCATGCGATCCCTGCCAGGGTGAGTAGAAATGGGATAGAAAAAGGAGTGCCAAGAGGTTTTTGGGATACAAGGCTGCCTGAAATAAGATTGGAAGGGAGCTTGGAGAGGAAGATTTGGGTAGGAGTCAAGTCCAGGAAGTGTCTAAAAGGGGTGTTTTGTAAGGGAGAAACCATTAAAATGTTTCACACACCCATTTACATGAATTAGTAACCCCGGGAGGGCATCTGAAGTGTACTGTAAGTGCTGACCTGAGATAAAGGGCACTGATTTCCCCAGGACATCAACAGGTGCCAGCAAATTTACATTAACAAACCTTTCCAGAAAGTGCTGAAAGATCATTGCCTCCAAATATCTGCATCTCCTCCGTGGACTGGTCATTCTAGGAAGAAAAAAAAAGAAAGACAATAACTATTTCACTGCACCAGAAAATCCTTAAAGCACATTTTCCCATCTACCCAGGCAGTGGCTGGACTGCACCTTTCAGCCTGCAGGAGAGCACAGCCCCACGGTTGCCCATGGTTACTGAGAGCCGGGCTCCAGGGCTGAGCTTGAGACAGAGCCTTCCGAGGGCTGGGGGAGGGAGGAGGGCAGGAGGGCAGGATGAATGAACCCTAATTTTGAAGGAAAAACCTCTGGAAGCATGAACCAAACAACAAAATAGATAAATGGGACTTCATCAAAATTAAAAACTTTTGTACATCAAAGGACTTCATCATGAAAGGAAAGAAAGGGTCTACAGAATGGAAGAAAATTTTTGGAAACCATATATACAATAAGGGTTTCATATAAGAATCTATAAAGAAATGCTATAACTCAATAACAAAAAGACAAACAACCCAATTAAAAAATGGGCAAAAGACTTGAATAGGCATTTCTTCAAAGAACATATTAAATGGTCAAAAAGCATGAAAGGATGTTCAACATCATTAACCGTGAGGGAAATGCAAATCAAAACCACTTCACACACAGTAGAATGGCTACTATTCAAAAAATGGAAAATAAGTGTTGGAGAGGATGTGGAGAAATAGGAGCACTTATTCACTGCTGGTGGGAATGTAAAATGGTACAGCCGCTGTGGAAGACAGTTTGGCAGTTCCTCAGAAAGTTAAGTATAGAATTACCATATGGCCCAGCAATCCCTCTACTAGGATGTACCAAAAAAGAGTTGAAAGCAGGACTTGAACTGATATTTGCACACCGATGTTCATTCACAGTGGCATTATTCACAATTGCAGAAGATGGAAGCAACCCAAATGTCCATCAACTAAGGAATGAACAAACAAATGTGGTGTACACATATAATGGAATATTATTCAGCAGTAAAAAGGAATGAAGTCCTGATACAGGCTATAACATGGACAAACCTTTAAGACATCATTTTGAATGAAATAAGCCAGGCACAAAAGGTCAAATATTGTATGATCGCACAGATATGAAATAATTAGAATAAGCAAATCCATAGTTAGAAACTAGAATACAGGTTACCTGGGGCCAGGGGAGAGGTAAGGAAAGGGAGTTGACGCTTAATTGGTACAAAGTTTCTGTTGGGGAGATGGAAAAGTTCTGGTAATGGATGGGGGTGATGGTGATACAACATTGTGAATGTAAGTGTCACTGAATCATATATTTGAATGTGGCTAAAAGTGTGGCTAAAAGGGTTGTATATGTGTTATACAATAAAAATGTTTTAAAAAAACCATAGACGTGTACAACATAATACAAACAATGGATGATAGTTAATAGCACAATCTTAATAACATTCTTTCACCATTTGTAACAAAAGTGCCACACCAATGCATAAAGTTAATGATGGAGAAAGCTGCATGAGTGTGCATTTGTGTGTGTGTGTGTGTGGCAGGGGGGTGGGGGATGGTAATGGGGACTCTGTAGATTCTGCATGATTTGTCTGTAAATGCCTGGAAAGTGCCAAGTCGATCCTGAAGCAGATGGAGGTTGAGCAGACACTCCCACCCACTCCTGGACGCTGCTGGGGTGCAGGGGTAGTAGGTGCCCCAGGTTGGCCACGCACATTTCCGATCTGTCAACCAGCCCCAGTGAGATGCCTTCAATGGGCAACAACCAGATTCGAAGGTCCTGGCTCCCAGCGAGACAGGCGGCCTCCTTGGCTCCCCTCCACTGGGGGACCCGTCCATCCTCTGCTGTCGAGGGGATTCTTGCAGGTGCCAGAACTTGCACTGCATTTCGCGCCCCCAACCCAAAGGAGGAATCCTCATGCAGCCCCAGGAAGAAGAGACCCAGATGTATGCCTTCAAGACTTCTTCCTGAAATCCTGCCAAAGTTAATGTCACATTCTCAGTTCTTAGGTGCAATACATCATCCTGCCTGATTAAACCACACACAAAAACACACTTAAAAACAGGTTAGTGGATAGTGACAGTCACAGGAGAATAACACGGAGGTTAAATAGGAAGCAGAGGGAGATTACTGCTTCCCAGCTTCCTTGCAGACCCTCAGGAAAGCACCCAAAGACAATGCTCTCAGCAGATCTGCTGCTACAGGCAAGCTGCCTCGTGACCAAGCAAGAAGCGCTGTGACATCGTGGTCCCTTGGTCAGACAATAAGCTCAGGGAGGAGGAGATCCCACCTGGAAGGCACCAGGTGTGTGCCAGCTCAGCATCTCCACGCTGACTCTAGCAAAGACATCCTCATTCCACAGGTTCAGGTGGCCCAGATGGCCCAACTTAAACAAGCTACACGTGACGCTTGTCCAGCCTTCCACTTTCCAGGGTCAGCCAGTGCCTTCCCTTGGGAATTTCTTGGGCAGGTTTGAATTGGAATCTGTCATTGCCATACAGAACTTTCATCTAGACCAACAGATGGTTCCTTTGTCATGGAACTGGTCATATGAGAAGAGAATAAAGAACCAACCTGTACGGCAGTTTTCCCAGCAAAGCAACTTTTGTCTTTCTAGCTTCCTGCTCACCAGGGGAAAAAAATGACAGCAAAATGTTTTTCCTTCAACTTGTAAAGCATTCACTGTACAGCACTGGGAAGAACAGCTCATCTGGGAAGTGGCTCACTATATTAGATAAAACCAGTAATTTTCTTTTTATAGGACTGCGTTCAAAGTCAAAGATGCAGAATTCACTGATGGTCGGAACTGGCATGTACGATCATATATACTAAAGCAGTCACATTAGTGCATTAAGAACTTGTCAAAAATGTCAAAGGAGAACATTTTCCTGTCACTTCTAGAGGTGCTGACAATAGGGATTAACACAGGGAGAATCGCTGCACATCAGACGCAAATAAGCTGTTACTAGCAGTGGGAAAAATTATAAAATTTCAGTACCTCCAGAGGACCAGGAGAATTGGACACAACTATTAAACCACAGCATTTAAGGTAAGAAATGAGACGGATACTCTGCCAGATCAGAGGAAATGTCACAATTACTATTATCATCTCCACTTCATAGTTTAAAAACAAAGACACAAAGTGCTACAGACAAGAAAGCTAAATAACGGGCTCAGTCACACAGCATACCAGGGAGTAGGTTATCTTTAAGAAGGTCTTGTTTCTTCCAAGTCTCTAAACACCTTTTCAACATCAGACTTGTCTTTAATCTGCCTAGGATTTAAGCTTTCCAAGTGTGTATACTGTCAGTTGTCCCAACACTGTTTACTGAACTGTTTGTTGTTTCCCTACTGATCTGAAACATCATTATTATCATAACCTTCTTTCACATGAGGGTCAATTTCCTTCATTCACATATGTAGTTCTATTAACCTCAAATGTCCATTCCACCACCTGCCTCACAATGTTGTACAATGACTTTTTAATATGCTCTAATATCTGATAAGGCAATCCCCACGCTCTTGCTTTTATTCTAAATTGTCTTGGTTAGATTTGCACTTTTATTACCTATCTTTAGGTTATTGTGCAGATCAAATGCATGAACACACGTAGAAAATTTAAAACAGGACCAACACATGGTAAGCGCTCGGTAACGTTTGTTATTATTCCTTCCTTCCTCCTTTCCTTTACCTCCCTCCCTCCCTTCCATTCCCTCCCTCTCTCCCTTCCTTTCTGTGCTGGTTTGAAAGTATTATTATGTACCCTAGAAAAGCTATGTTTTAATCCTGATCCAATCTTGTGGGAGCAGCTGTTCCTTTTAATTCTGATTCAATAATGTAAGCTGGAATCTTTTGATTGGAGATGTGACACACCCAAACTGTGGGTAATCCATCTAATTTTTGATTAGATGGAGATGTGACTCCACCAATTCCAGGTGGGGCTTGATTAGCTTACTGGAATCCTTTAAGAGAGGAAACATTTGGACAAACCTCAGAAATGATAGCCTAGGGAAAACAAAGAAATGATAGAAGCCTCAGAGCTGACACAGATGTGGACACGTGAACAGAGACACGGATGTTTGGAGCGGAACAGACATTGCCATGAGATGTTCAGCAAGCCAGAACCTGGAGAGAGCCAAAGGAAGCCAAGAGATGAAAGGCAGCCCTGGAAAAGCAAAGTGAGGAGCCACGACAAGAACAGAGGCTGAAAGCAAAGAAGCCCAGAAACGAGGGGACAAAAAAATGCCAGCCCTGTGACTTCCCAGCTGCCAGAGGTGTTCCTGACCCATCGGTCTTTCTTGAGTGAAGCTAATCTCTTGTTGGTGCCTTAAGTTGGGAACTTTCACTTCCAGAGAACTGTAGACTTGTAACTTATTAAATTTCCCTTTTTAAAACCCATTCCAGCTCTGGTATAGTGCATTCCAGCAGCTTGTAAATTAGAACACTTTCCATCCCTCCCTCCCTTCTTCTGGAAAATGGCCATTACCCCAGTCCTCTGCTGGACAATGGAGCCTGGTGTTGCCCTGGTTTAATAAACCTCCTGTCTCCTGCTGGGGTAGGACAAGGAGCTCAGAGACTTTCTGAGCCATAAATTTCTCCATTTATGGGCTTCTAACCAATCTTGTTGGTTTCAGTCCGTTCTTTAGTCACCTTCTAAGGACCCAGTGGCTCAAACTCCTAAGCCTTTCAGGACTTCCATGGCACACATCCTCTTCCTGCTCATTGACATTGCTCTCCATGGGCACTTCAACTTTCACCCTCTCTGTTAGGAGTCAGCACTGTTCCTTAATCTGCTTCACCTTCTGAGAAGCACCGACCTCTCCAGTGCACTGGGTCTTCTCTCCTCCTTTCTGTCCTTATAGGAATATACCTCCTTTATGTCCTCTCAGTCCAACAAGGCTTCAGAAGGGAAGAGAGTTAATTCTATATATTCAATCACTAGGCTTAACAATATTCTTCTAACAGTTCAAAATCAACCTATTTTCCTAGGATTGGTGTACTCTTATTTTAAAATGTCCTTGGTTTGGATACAATGTTGTTCATCTAGGTTCATAATTAAGACTGGCCTATAGTTTCCTTTCACCACTTTTGTGGGATTTTTAAAGCAAAATTATGCTAGCCTCATACTTCCAGTTGGGTGGCTCTTCAGCTTTTGTCTGTGCTCTAAATGAGTTTGCATATGAATGGTAGTTTCTGTTTCTGAAAGATTTAGTAGAGCTCAGGACAGGTATTATTTAATCCCCAATTTACAAATGAGGAAACTGAGACGTTAAGTGATTGCATAGCGTGGCTGCAGGGGCCCTGCCAGAAAGTGGAGGCGAGATCAATCCCAGATTTGCCGGCCCTACCTTATGCTGGCGTCCCCTCCCCACAAATTCCTGGATGAAAGAAGCACATGGTCCATTGCTGAGAATCAACTGGACAGTGAGACCCCAGGTGCTGAAATTCACCTGAAGTGAAAAACAGACTGAGGATGGCTAGGAATACTCAGTACCTTGGCAGAAATGCTCCGAGGGAATGTGGGGATTTATTTCCATGGTAAAGGAAATCTCTGACATTTAGTTCAGACATCCTTGGAAGAAATGACTACCTTAGGTAACCTGGTCCCCAGGTACTACATAAAGTACAACCAAACAGCCCAGCAGGTGTGGGGGATCCTCACACAGAGAATTTGGGCTGGTTCAATAATGTTTAGGAAAAAACATAACTGGGGAAAGAGAAACATTCTCATATCCTGTCCTTTTGAGGAACCACAAGGGGAAAAGTAAAGAAAACAAACGAATGAATGACTCTCTAGGCCATTCATTTCCAAAGTGAGAGCAATCTGCTTGGTATCTGCATGCCCAAAAGCATTCTCAACATTCTCAGCCTCCACGGATGATTTCATTTTACTTTTTTCTTTTTTCATCCTGAACCTCGCTCTTAGCTTTTCTCTTGGGCTCAATGAGGTTGTTGGTATCATAGCATGGGTGGTGATGCAAAACAAAAACAGTTCACTATAAAAAGTTTTGATAAGCAAACTAGAGAGCCTCTTATTAAAATGATACAAATTGCTGGAACTGATCTTATTTTAAAACTCTGAAACAGTTTGATACCAAGTCCAATAAAAAGCATAGGCAAAATGGTTCCTGTACCCCACTTTCTTTTCATTCTTGAAGAATCTGCCAATCAGTGGTTGATATAAGACATGACTCAGTTGTGTCCAGCAATCCTTTAAGTTTGTGGGGTGAAAGAGGAGGAATGGGCAGACAAGCTGGTATGGCTCTCCTGCCTGCCCCTCACCTCCCAGACGGCAGCTCCACCTGTATCTGTTACAGTGACTGGGCTCCGTGCAAGATCTTGTTTGGAAATAAAAAGTTCTGCTACCAAAAAGAAAAAAAAAATGTTTGAAAACCATCATGTTAATGTTTTCCTCTTTTGACATTGACTTGACTTCCTTTTGGTTTCCTGTTCACTTAAAAATACCATTTGCCTCTAGGAGCCTCTTTGCTTCAAACACATTCTTGCAAACTTTATGGGGAGAAAGTTGTGCGTTGGATACATTTTTAGTTTGCCAATACTGCCAGAATGCAACACACCAGAAGTGGATTGGCTTTTAATAAGGGGATTTATTAAGTTACAAATTTATAGTTCTTTGGAGGAAAGGCAGCTGGCTTTCCTCTGGCTTTTTCTGTCACATGGAAAGGCACACAGTGGACGTCTACTGGGTTTCCCTCCTGGCTTCTGGGTTCAAATGTCTTTCCCCGGGTTGATTCCTTTCTGCATCTCCAAATGACTGGCTCTGAGTGCTGAGATGAGGTGTACTGAGTTGCTGAGTTCTCTTCTGACCTCTTTCACACACTGTGGGAGGCGCCTGCCTTAGCGGACTGCAGTTGTAATCAGCCAGAGATGAATTTCACAAGCTGATGATTTACGTCCACAGCAACAGAACAACAGGGCACGCCCACCTGGCCAAGTGGACACCTGAACTTAACTATCAGCTAGTAAGTGAACAGGCAGCATGGTGTCTCAGGGACTCTGGGGTCAGACTGCCTGGGCTCACATTACAGCTCCTGGCTTGTAATAAATACCACAAAAGGATGCTTTGTCTTCTCACCATTTACCTTGAGTCTTAAGAAACTTGGAGATCTACTCGAGTGTCCTAATATTGGCTTTTGTGGTTTACCCTTTGTCTGTTTACTCACATGAACACACCATGTGCTCTGGAGTCAGGGTTCTGGGTGGCTGACACTACCCACGGCCTGTGGCCAAGAACTTATCCTTGCACAGTCACATGAACACACTCCAAGTTGTGGCTAGCATGGCTAGTGCCTTGGCTAAAAGCAAGCTCATGTACGTGCTCCCTGGCTGTTTCTCAGTGACACCCCTGCCCACCCCTCCCACACCCCCAGTTTCCATGCTGCAGCGACGGATGCTTTCATGTGGCCCATTAAGGAGGCACAGCTTCCCTCCACCCGGTCTGCTGCGTGCATCCCCCTGCAGATGGTGCCGACTCATTTTTGTCCGTATCAGGACTAGTCAGATCCTTGCTGGTAATCCTCCAGGGCCGTGCGGTAGTCTGTCCAGGCAGGAGCTAATCAGGTTGAAACCACTTTACAAGGTGACAGCAGAAGACCTCTGGCAGAGCATGAAACTGGACGCCTGAATTCCTGATATTTTTCCCAGCCTGGCTGCATTTCTACCTTGGGAATCATTGGATACCCCAATTCCTTTCTATAAACCCTTATTTTTAGTTTAAGTTTAATTCGAAATAGGTTCCTATTACTTGTAAACAAAAGCTTGTCTGAGATACCTCTTTTTTTTTTTTTTTTTTTTTACAGGAAAAGTCAGCATTCACAGTTCGGTAACTGTTGTTTGTTATGAATTAGTCGTGACGCAGCTTGCACTGGGCTGCGTTCAGACCCCTGGAGTTTCCAACACATGGCAGAGGGTTGGTGGTGCCCACCCCCCGCCCCGAACCCTGGTCTTAGCCTAGACCATGGAATGGCCACCTTTCAACTGTTCTGACTCGTTCATCTTTTACACTTCTAGGAAGCTCATCCGGAGTACCTGGCCCTCCTGTGTGCTCTGATAAGACCCTTGGCATATCTGCAAGCCAACAAACCACATCCAACCGAGGGCTTCAGGGACTACAGCAGCTATCACTCAGTGAAAACTCCTGCAGCACTGCAGACTGGTTTTCCTCATGCCCAGAACCCCTGTGCTGGCATGTCATGGTATTCCATGTCTGCTGAGCCACACCGAAACATCTGAGGCCACTAGCTCCATTCTTAATCCTTTCCTCCTGCCACTTCAGACACTTGGTTTTTCTTGCTTTAAGCTCTGCCTTCAGCTATCTACACCCCAGAAAGGGGTTTATTGTCCAATGGGAGAAAAAATACAAACATGTATGAGAAAACATCTGTAAAGCTAAATTGAGAGGGACAGAAATGAAGCTGACAGGTAACTCGGGAGATGGGAAGGCAGACAGGTCTTCATCCGTGATGTCGGAATGCTTCTGCTTCTTTATTATCATGACTATTATTTTATTAACTTAATCCCCAAACAGCCTCTTTAATATTTTTCAAAAGTCTAAATGCAAAAAGTCCATGTGAATTCTGAACATTTCAAGATAGAAAAATAGGAAGCATTAAAATATTCTGATATCACAAATCCATTCGATGTTTACTAAAGGATGTCTTTTTTAAAGTTAAACTAGCATTTTAACCAGGAAAAAATGTTAATTTGTACAATTTAATGTGTTTGGGAGTAAGGACATAAACACTTTGCATTTGGTGTGCCTAACTTCGCAACCTCGATGTGACTTTATGGAAGACAGAATGGCTTTCTAGTGATGAGAGTAACATATTACCCTATTGTGGCTGCTACCCCACTCAGGCTTCAAGGAGGGTGCTGGTCAGTTAAGTCATCCCCACCCAACAGAGAAAGGATCTTTTCTTGGTGACAAATAAAGATCTATTGGGTCAGAAGGGACCACAACGAAGAAGCGATGGGCTAGCAGGAGTAATGAAGGGCTGGAAAAAATGGAGGGAGAGAAAGAAATAGACCTTCACTTCAGTTCAGTAATAGAAGACCCTAAGAAAGAGGAAACTCAGTTTAAAAACAGATACAGCAACTCTGCTTTACATGAATTGTGTTTGAAACTTTGAGGCAGGATATCCTTCTGTAGGAACCTCAGTATGGACTTGTTTTGTTTTAAATATTTAGACCATTGGAGCAGAAGGAAAAACAAGCTGAACTATTCAAAAAGACTCAGTAAAATCTGTTTTAAAATGTGGGTGCCCATATTTCACCAGTGTTGACCGTTTCTTGAAAGAGCATTTTCTCCACATACTTCTTCTTTCTAAATAACCCAGGCAAGATTTATACTTAAAAAAAAAAATTTACCAAATTAAAACTGTTACTCAACAAAAACAACAACGCCATCTCAGAACAGCAATTGTGAATGTGTTTTAAGATTGCGGGAGGGTGACTGAATGGGCCAAGGCACAGAAACGACCACTGGGAAGCAGCCCAGCTTTGAGGGACTTCAACACACACTGCGTCTCCGCATCAGGCTGGATCCAGAGTTCAGCTCTCATCATGTCATTTCTCTGCTCACAATACTCCTCAAGATGCCTGTGCCCGGAGACTGAAGTGCAGTGCTGTCTGTCCTAGCAATAGGCAGTGCTGTCCTGAGACCCAGGCAAGATGCATCGGCACATCACAAGTACTGAAACCCAAAGCCATGTTTTCTTTTTGGTCTTATAAGAACATTTTTGGAAAGTTCATTACCAAATAAGATCGTGGGATCTGTGGGCTGATGTGTAACAGCTGGAGGGTACAGGGCCCAGCATGTGGCAGGAGAGGAGCTGGTGGAGCAAAGCACAGTCCCGGGCAGCCAGGCAAACAGGGACTCCTCTTTCAAGTTCGTCTTGTTATAGACTGTAGTGTGTCCCCCACAAAGACATGTTCAAGTTCTAACCTCTGGTACCTTATGAATGTGGTGCTATTTGCAAATTGGGTCTTTGGAGATGGAATTAGTTAAAATGAGGGCACCATGAGTGGGACGAGCCCTTAAGCCAACACGAGAGGAAGCCTTCTAAAAAGGAAGGGAGAGACATACACAGACAGAGGAGATGGCCACAGAGGCAGGGACCGCTGAGGATGGCCAGCCTCCCTGAGAAGCTGCAGGAGGTGAGGAAGGTCCTCCCCTAAAGGTTTCAGAGGGAACACGGCCCTGTCGCCACCTTGATTTCAGACTTCTCGCCTCTGGGACTGTGGGACGATCCATTTCTGTTGTTTGAAGCCACCTAGCTGGCAGCATTTTGTTGCTGCAGCTCAAGGAAACTAAGACAGCCAAGCTCAGTTACACAAAGCAGGTGTCCCAACCGTCCGGAGTCCAGATGACTGTGCCCCTCCCTCCTCTCTGCTCATAATGTACAGTCTTGGAGGCAGCTGAGTCAGAGGCGGGAAGGGAGGAACTCTGCTGCCCTAGCTCTCCCAGAAGTGGGCATCTGGGGGGCTCAGCAGGGGCTAAAGGGCCAGCACCCCCCCTGCCCCCAGCAGACGCTCAGGCTGCCCAGGCTTGCAGGCTGCAGGGCTGGCCCTTGAGCCTCAGGGAAGGTGGGAGATGTGGGTGGAGACAAAGCTATGAAGTCGCAGAACATTAACCACCCAGGCATACACGGGTGCACCTGCATTTGTAGTATGGCCTAGGGACCCCTAAAGATTCGGGGCGAGCCTGACTTAGGACATCATTTAAGGAGCATTTGCTGAGTGCTGGGCAGGAGGCCAGGTACTTGGTTCATGTGGCCCCAACAAAGTCCCAGGAGGCGCAGGTACTGCCACTGTCCCTGTCACTTTGCCCCAGTCCCATGCTGGAAAGTGGTGGAGTGGAATGAAAGCTCCTACAGAAAGCCTGCAGCTTCTCTGCTGGGGCTCAGCCTGATCCCCCTTCCATTTGCCTGGCTGCCCCATTCCCGCAAGAACTCTACACCAACCACCTGCGGGTCTTAGGAAAATGCAGGTTCGGAGTCTGGCAGCCTGGGGCCCCCCAAGAATCTGCCTTTCTCAGGCTCCCAGGCTAGGTGGGTAGGCCCCTACGAGGCCACAGGAAGAAGCCAGAGTCTGCGCTCGGCCACGCCCACCAGCCGGCTCAGCCCCTGCCACACCCTGCATTTCATCTCGGGATCTTCTGGATGTTCCCTCCACTCGGGGCGCCTTTCTGCCACATTTCTGCTGGTCAAAACCACCATCATCCTTAGACGTGCACATTAAGGTCTACTCGTTTTATAAATTGTCACCGATATCTCCCAACCACCCCCACCACCCCCCCCCCCACGCCGTCCCGCAAAACCGCTCCCTCCTGCCATCCCACGTTCAGTGCACGAAGGCTCCGTCCTTGTGTGGTGCCCCGGGCTCCCGGCACCCGCGTCTGTTTGCAGGTTCCCGGCACTGAGCGGGCCTGGGCTGTAGACGAACGCAGGGTGTTAACGAAGGAGGGTCCAGACCCTCCACTCCCCTTTATTTCCACTCCTGATATGGGTCTCTCTTCTGTAAAGTGCTGAAATAACCGCTGCCACACCGGGTTGTGCAGAGGATGGAATGCAATGCCGTGTGTGAAGGCTGAGCCCTCAGGAAGCCCCAGAAACGCTGACCGAGTCGGCTGGGAGGGCCGCGGCTGAAGGGCAGGTGGGCGAACGTCCCAGCCTGCACTGGCACCTGGTGTCTCTGCTTCTACTCAATGCTTTTCCTACTCCATCACATGCTTCTGAGGATTATCCCCAGTCAATCCTCTAACTAAAATGTATCCATATTTACAGAAGAAAACTAGAATATTAATTCCTGGCTCAGTTTTCATACAAGTCACGCACTAAAATTCAAATGGGGCTCAGGAATAAAAGGCACAGATGTATCCTGACATCTTGGTAAACCTTAATGTAGTGTAACACTGCACGTTTAACAGCATCTACCATGCACAGCATGTCCACATAACTCAAAAGAATCAAACTGAAAAGACAAGTGATGTGTCCAGACTAAGGGTGATCATAACAGGACAAAGGAAAGAGCTGATTATGAGCAGTCGTAAGAATGACAGGCTTTACCACTAACTCACTGACGCTCCTTGCCAAACTCACTTGATTTCTCATTTACTTCATCTGGAAAATGGAGGCAATGTCTGCCTGACCTGCTCTTCAGAGTTAATGCAAGGTACAAACAGAATGCCATATCTGCAAACTAAGTGCAAAAAATTATTAAGATCTTTAGGCATAATGCATAGCCAGGAAGAAAAGGCAGTTTATGTGAAATACACAGACAGTGAAAGGCTCTGGGAGGAGCAAATATCAAATGTGCCATCCGCTGTTAGTACTTTTTAAATTTACAGCCTTTGCACAAACCTCCCCAAGGATCTAAACAGATGTGGGTAATAAGCAAGAAGGTCAGAGAAGAGAATGCTTCCAGAGCCACCTTCCATTTCCCAGAACAAGGAGAGGTGGCTCATCTGATGCAGGCATGCTGATTGGCAGTGCAGGTTGGCAGATTCCTCCAGTATTAAGTCATGTCTTCAGAACTGGGTGGGACGCTGAGTTATCAAATTTTTTCTTTTCCTCTGGAGGCCAGGGCTTGGAAGGCACTGCAGACTACATGTGAAATGAGTTGGGTGGTCTTGGGAAAGTTCTGGGTAAACAGCATGGCTCATCCAAAAGTAGCACCAAGCTCTGCACATCTGTCTGTCCGTAACATACAAACACAGTCTGGACTCCATTAATGTGCCGGAGGAAGACAGTATTCCCTAATAAGTATTTTCATAATCCCAGTGGAGAAGAAGCCTCAGGGCACCAAAGGAAATGAGATTCTGCTGACCAATTTGTGGGCGAAACCTGGAGGAGGAGAGGATGAGGGAGGTGGCCACTCTAGGGTGACTGGGGAAGGCTGGACAGGACGGCTCATGGTAAGAGGCTACTGGAGAACACCTCACTCTGGCTTTCAGCAAGGAATGTGAAATCGTGCAGGGTGAGGGTCCTTGGGCTTGGCTTCTGCGGGACGGTCTAAGGAGAACTCTCAATGGGCTATTCAGGTAAGACCTGATGGCCTCAGGTCTCCCGAAGCCAGGCGCACCCCCACGGCGTGGCCGAACAAGGGCCAGTGGCTGTGGAACAGGGCGTCTGGCCATCCAGCATTGGAGCCAGATATTGCTCGTGCATAAAACACCTCCTTTTCCCTCCCCCTACGGAATATTTGTTGTCATTGGCTGAAGAACACAGGGCTGGGCAGAGAGGAGGGTGGGGGGGAATAGGGTCTCTGCCCTGGATGAGTTGAACTGCCTTTGTCAGAAACTGTAAGATCATGGGAAGGAAAAAGGCCCAAAGCAGGGCATGTTCGGGATTAACTGGGGCTCCAGGTGACCCGAGGAGCAGGTCCCTGTCTCTGTGAGAAATCAGTCCTGGTACCCAAGGCCTGGCAGCTTACCGGCTCTGCAGGGAAGGACTCACCTGTGACTCTGCAGGAGGCCTCCCAAGCAGAACATAAAAAGCAGAACTGGCGCGCTGGCTGGGAGCGGATGCAGTAGATGCTGGGGGGTAACTGCAGCTGTGAGGATTCATGGCTACATGTGAGGACCCATTTGGGGACACTTAGAAATAACTGGAGAACCCATTCTCAGGCGGGCAGGTTGGGAAAAGGTCAACCCTGAGTCGATGTACTGAGGGGCACATTCATAAATGGGACCCAGTTTTGTACTGACCAACTAGGAATGTCAAAGCTTTGTAGAAAATGGCATTTGGGTTTTAGAAATTTCCCTGATTACATAACATTCTGGCTTAACAGAAGGGGATTTATGAAACTGTTTCCTAATATTGCACCTAATATTTTAATTTAAAAAGTTTTTCTGGGTAGAGTGGTTTTTACTGTTCCACAGAAAAAGTTTGATTTTTATAATTCCAGCTTGTATTTGGCTAAAAGGGATAGGGAGAAGAAGTTTCCAAATTTTGTGAAAACCCTGGGACTTAGCTCTCAATAGATAATAAAATCCACCCAAACTCTGATCATATAATATCTGTCGTCGTAATGGTACAGCTGACTGAAAGGAAAATGGCAATCCGATATTACATAATGTTATATTTTTGAGAAAGAAAACTCACTTGAAATTCAAAAGCAATTTAGGAGGAAAGTATCCAAAGTAAAAACAAAGTTAAAGTTTTCATGGGTCCTTCTCTTAATAATCAGATGACCACATATATATATATATATATATTAATAGAGTTTTGGAAAACACTGATTCTTCTCATTTTTCTTGTAATTAGAAGGACATGTTTCATTAACTTACAATAATAATAAGATAATGTGATGACATTGTGCTCGGTCATACCCACTTTATTTAATTTTCCAGATGGAATCCTCAAGAACTTGCCCAGGCCCACTCAGGAAGTGGCAGAGACAGAAAGTGAACCCAGATCTGTCCTGGGGCAAAGTCCTCACGGCTGACCATCGCATCTGCCTTTGGGAAAAGAGTGCAGATGCACACTAATCAACTCGGCAATGCAAGCGGCAGCCAAGCTCAGAGAGGTGAACCCTCGGGCTCCTACCTCTCCACGCCTATGGATACATGATCGGGTCAAGGCAGAGGAAGGGCCCAAAGCAGTCCTCCTGAAAACACCACCGTGGTCCTCAAAGAAAGCATTAAAACAGGGTCGCTGGTTGGTCCTGTGGCCAGCTGTGGGACAGGGTCTCGGGCCTGTCCCTCACGGGCATGGAGTGGACGGTTACCACCACGTGCTCGCACAGGAGCATGGCGGCTTCTTTTTCTCCTTCACACAGCTGAAGTCTCTGTGAAATCCAAGATCACTCCAACCCCACACAAAAAGGGCAAATGATGGTACACATAGGAAAAAAATCTGAGCAACGTGAGTCAGAAGAAAGTCTGGTCAGGCAAAGGGCCTTCCCAGGTTCCCCTTCTTTGGTCTGAACTGAAAACAAAACAAAATGCTCCTGCTATCGGCTGTCATTTTGTAGGATGTTTACTTGATGATCTCTTCCCCTCTCTCCAGAATGAAGGAGGTTGTTGGTATTTTGCATCAAAATTAGGCAATGCTATGTTCTAACAGAAGTCCAGGATGGCAGGAAACTGGTAGCCTTTTGATAAGAGTGAGTCAGTGTGGACTTGAGGCCTTGGGTGAGATGAGAAAGAGGGGCTCCTGCACAAGGCTCCAGCGCATCTTTATAAAAATGACTTGTTCTCCCCAATAACTGCAAACTAAAAAACAAGGAGTTTTTAAAAAGATACTAGAGAAACAGAATGACAGTATCCACAGTTGGTGGCAACATGAAAGAACAGATGCTTTCATGAACTGCTGTTGGAAATATCCATTACTTACAACTGTTTAGGTGGACAATCTGGCCGTAACGTATCAAAAGCTTTAAAAGGCAGAGCACATGGTTTTAGGATCAAGACTAATGCAATAATCCGAGATGTGCACATTCATTGTATGAATATGGATGTTTATTAACAGCATTATTTATGACGCAGGAAGACTTTAAAATTCCAATAATAGAGGATCACTTGAGGAATCTCTAATGTATGCATATAATAGGATGCTTAATAGCCATTTAAGATGATATTATAAAGTCTTTTTCTTGCTAATGTGTCCAACTCAGGATTTTCTCCAGTGCAAGTAAGAGGAAGCCAATTTGAACGAATTTAAACAAAAGCTGATTGATGGAAAAGCTCACAGATTCCAAGGAAGAGTTGAACAAGCCCAGGAACACAGGATATAAGAGGAAATGGATCCTCCCCTATCATGGAACATGACATTCAGGGATGAAAGTCTCCTTGGCAACGAGGGAGATGACACCTAGGGATGAGTCTGGCCCTGGCGCCTTGGGATCAACAATGCCATCCTGACCAAAAAGGGGTAAAAAAGTATTACAAATAAGGTAACAGTGGCTGAGAGAGTTCAAATAGAGTCCAGAGTCTATCCTCGAGGTCACTCTTAGGCAAGCTTCAGTTAGACATTGCTACCTACCATAACTTGCCAAACCCCAACCAAAACCATTCCAGCCAATCCTAAAGAACACCTGGGGCAATATATAAGAGTCTACAAAGGATCCATGCACTAGAGTAACTTTCCAGAAACCTACAACCTCCAGATGGGTCCCTGGACAAGATAAGTTCTAAAACTTAGAGGGCCCAGCCTCTCCAGAACATCAGCTAGATCTATCTTCCTACCCCATATTACTGACAGCCCCTTCCAACATGAACAAGTCAGAAAGGGCATAGTTCAAATACCCCTAAAGAGTGGGAGAAAAATCAAAGGTGATGGTGGAGTTACACAGAAAAGGCAGGGTTTAACAAATGAGTATGACTGCTGAATCATTATATTGACATTTATTTTAGTTTCCAGTATCTTAGAGCAGCTAGAAGTAAACATCTAAAATTGTGGAACTATAACCCATACCAAACTCTGAAATCTGTTTTACAACTAATTCTTGTGCTGGTGTTTTGAAATTTATTGCTTTGCTTATATGTTATTTTTCACAAAAAAGAAGAAAAAGTCGATTACGATATAAAAAAATATTTATTCCTTCTAGCTTTCAATGCTCTCTAGCAGCTAGAAGGAAAATTCTGGGATCTGTCCTGTAACTATTTTGAAAACTACTGCTTTTTTCTTTCTTTGTATATATGTTATGCAATAAAAAAAGTTAAAAAAAAAAGGAAAGGGATAACCCCTTCAACCGCCACCCCACCCCCAAACTCCAGTGTGAAAAATTCCAAGGAAGACTTGACAGGCCTGGTCTGGACTGCACATCAGCTTCTTGGATCAATCACTGGGGCCAGCTACAGGTGAGCTATAATGAGAACTCTACCTTGCATGAGATAGCTACCCTTGCCATCAAAGGAGGAATTTGTACCCATGAGGGCAGTGGAGGGTATGCAGTAGCACTTCCAGGGCCCCTAAGTGTGTCTCCCACCTCACTGTGTGTCTCCCAAACTTCAGATGATGATTTTATTTGCCATTGCAAAAGCTTTCTTTCCATGATAGCTGGGCCCGGTCTTCTTGTGAGGCTAAAGAACAACTCTGTCTTATTTTATTTCAAGTAAAGGGATACGTTTGGGACTGTGTGCACTGGGACAGAAGGGCACCAAATAGGAATTACCCCAATGGAGCTGCCCATGGCCATCCCAGGCCACGTGTTTAGAGCAGGACGAGACAGAATGAGTGCCACAGCTGACAAGGCTTCATATCCTCCACAAGACATAGGAAGTAAGAACTTGATACGGTAAACAAATGACCTTTTGCACAGAAATCTAGCAGAGCATTTCTAAAATATCTAGATTTCTAACTAACCAGAAGGTGGACAGGAAACTTGACCATGCTCTCATTAGAGATGTCATATTTGAACCACATACCTTAGAGAGGGAGACAATGCAATATGATACTTTAAAATCAAAGATTTCAAGGCAATAGAAATAGATGACTATGAGAAATGATGGTGATTTTAAATGTCACTACCACAACAGAATGCTCTATTTCTGTTAGAGAGTAGCCATGTAGCAAGAAACATCCATAATGCGGCTTTTGCAGAGCTTCTCTATTACCAGATGTGGCTACACTGGACTGTCATCTACTAGTAGTGGGGGATTTAGTAGGCTGGGTAGAAGGCTGGAAATTAACTCAAAGATGGTATTTATGAAGGGAGTAGTCAATATGTACAGACTGATAGCGGGTGGAGGGATGAAAATGAATATGAAAAAAAAATCTTTAGCCATTCCATTCTCCCCCCCAGTAGGCAGAATTCCACAATTCACCGAATGTAGAGATGCTGTCTCCTTATGGGAACCATACCACTTATTTTATATCATTTCCCAACACTGCTAGGTTGGGAGAACTTAAATATTTGCCTTTTCAGAACTTTTTACCAAATATAAATTCTAGTGAAAACCTAAACCAATATTGAGACGTGAGGAAAGAACATCGTCCGTGTGCTTGCTCAGAGTCCTTTTCACTTCCCGGTGTGTAATTCACATACCATTTCTTGCATAATTTCAAAGAGGAGGGGAAGCCAGACATCCCGAAACTGTGGAGCGGTGGCTCTAATGCTGAGGCTGTACATAACCTTAGGTCACCTACTCAGTATTTTTGCAGCTGAATTTCTCCCATCACCTTCTGCAGCTCCCGAGAAGTCATCCTCCTATTCTGACAAATTCAGAGAAAGACAGTGCCACAGAGCCTTCTAAAGTCTTGAATATATATATAGAGAGAAGGAATGTGCTCACTGATTTTGTGTAAGAGTAACCTGGTACAAAAAAAATCCGCTCTTTGTTAAGCACAGCTCTTTATTCTTTTAAATGTTCTCATCAAATCCACTCTGAATTTTAAAAAGTCAACTATTCTTCCTACAAACCAAATCAAGAAACCTATATATAACATACCTGCAAGCCAGTTAGTTTAAATTCCCATTGCTAAATTTTCAGGATGTTTACTTTTAGAATTAAAACACAAATAACTACAGTTAAGTGCTGTTTATAAAGGCTCAGGATACATATCTTGTATAAAGAAAATCTATACCTAGAGACTATCTCAAAAAAGGAAAATCCCCATTTCCTCTGGGTTCTCTAAGAAAGGAGATTATTTCGAGACAATCAGTCATTAGTAGGCATTTGTGAAATTAAAATGTGAAATCTTTGGTTTGAAGGGTGAATCTCAAACTATCAAAGTAATTACACACTAGAAATCATATTCCAGCACTGGAAGTGGGTCTAGTCTTTAAAAATTCTTCAGTGCCCTGTGCCCCAGGCATCATCATACTATTTAAGGGAAAATGCATTTTAGTCCCTCTATATATGGACAGGTGATCCCAGGACGCAATTAAAATCCCTCTTGCTCAGTGGCCTTGCCAGGAGCTTGCTTCTTGAATGGCAGAGCAAGGTAACATTTAGTCGGTAATTAAAAAGGAATCTGCGTCTAAAAAGAAAGAAACTAAGGGATTGTCTCTGCTGGCATAAGGTCAGCAACTGGGAAAGCCAGGGAAGTGGGCAAGGGAGAGAGAGGCGCACGTTGCCATCATATGACAAATATAGAAGTTATGGACAGCAAACTGCTTTTAAAGACGAACGACTCCCACGGCCTGTCCTCAATTACATAACCGAATGTATTTAAGAAACGGGAACAAAACTACTTCATTCTAGTCTTTCCCACAGCGTGCTTCTTTCACTCATGGTATCTCGTATTGCAGAGAGACTCTGTAGAGGGACACGGTCGCTCAGAACGTGAAAAAAAAAAAGCTTTAAATTACTCTTCTGCACAAAAGTCAGTCACATTCTAAATCCGTTTCTCAATCAGAGCCTCTGCCAGTGGACCACCACTGCTGGGCCCTGGCTTGCTTTCAGCTGCTCCCCGGCCACCGCCTGCTCCCCGAACTAAAACCGATCATCTTAAAAAGACGCACACAATAGGAACCTGAGAGCAGAAATAAAGTAGTGATTGTCCAGTTCCGTCCTTTTACAGATGAGAGACCAAATCAACCTGTGTCCAAAACCTCGGGGCCCAGTCAGTCATCTCAGAAGAGGATGAGAAAAGAATTCTCATAAACCCCAGTCTGGTGCAGACCGCCTCCCTTAGCAACCATTTTCTGGAAAGTCCCAGGGGAAGTGGACTTTTGCATCTGTTCTTCACATTTGGACCAAAGAGTGACCCTTTCTCCTCTTACAGGCGGTGACACGTTAACAGTCAACTGGTACTCTGAACAAAGGTAAGCAAGGTTTAACAAGATTGTGGTTAGATTTCCTTCTTCTTCTTGGGACTCTGCCATCAGTGCCTTGGAGCTCTGCCATCATGGTCAGCTTAGATATTCATCCGTTTCAGCAAATAGCTGCTGATTTAACAAGGCCATGGAAGACAAAATGATTTTTCAGCATGAATTCCCCAGGACAGCTGGAGTAACAAGGCACAGAGATAGTTGTGAGAAAAGGTATTGGGCTCATCTTCATAGACAGAGTACACTGTTTATTGAGCATCCACTATAAGCTGCAAACTAATCCAGCACATGGCTGTTCATGTTAACTGGGTGATGGTTACATGGGTGGATTCACTTGGCGGAAAGTTCACTGAGCTCTTTGCACACTTTTCTGTATGTTACACTCGAATAAAATAAATTTAAAAGATGCAAACAATAGGAAGCAATTCCCAGACCTGACCCTAGTTCTCAAAGAGATTAAATTTCAGTACCATCATCACATCAGAATTATGGACAAAGAAGTTCTCCTCTTTCACTTTACAAAGGAGAGCAACGAGGCATGATTTTCCGGGTTAGAGGTTCTTTCCCCACTGTGTCCTCCTCATTCATGACCAGGGACTTCCATTCCACCTTTGAAGAGGGTCGCTGAGAAAAATGCACCATTTCATCTCTGCTTGGCCGTCTTCTAGTCTTTCTTCTGATTTACTAAACTGTCGTATTGTAAAATCTAATGCAGGTGCCAAGTTTCACGTTAACCAGGTGGAAAAAAAAGGGTGATTGACTCAGTGTTCCCAAGTAGTCTGCAAACGCACACTGCTGAGATTCTCTTTCATCGGAAGCTCTTCTATTTTAAGTTGTCATTGTTCAGGGTGACAAAAACCAGTATGTGGGAATTACCTGCTTTTGTGAATCAGGCCACAATATGACATCATTGTTGAGCTATCGCTTTCCACAGAAGTTTTCAGCCCTAACCACACCTTTCCATCCGAGTGCAGTGGGACCCAAGGGCTTCCCTGCAAGGCTCTGTGCTGCAGGTGCAGCCACCCTGAGAGCGTATCAGCTGGACACCTCTCACCTACACGGAAGGCCAGGAGGCAGTGGGGGTCACCACTCTGCCCCTCTGGTTGCTCTCTTCGATTCCCACCCTGTTCTTTGAAGGAATCCAAAAGGCTGTAGTGATTTGATATCCCTGGCATTTCCTGCTAAGGGGTCAGTTAACCAGAACATTTTTATTTATCAAGGAAATACAAATGAGATTTCTACAAGACCACGGGAGCAACCGTGGCCATGGAGCCCATGTTTGGGAGGTTCTCCTTGACTGCTCCTGGAGCAGGTGGGAGGGCTCTGGCTGCTCTCTCCCAGTTGAGTACCACACGCCCCAGTTCTGAATGGAGCGAGAAATGGGCAGGATGTCAAGAAAGCTAGGCACTCTTCTTGGTTGTGCTGCCATTTCTCCTCTCCTAATATAGATTCTTCTGAATACAGGCGTATCATTATGTCATATTTATATCCTTGAGGATACGAAGCAGCTCATATTCCATTTTCCTAAGCATAAAATTCACGTGTTATGAATTGTATCACGCCCCCCAACAAAGACACGCTCAAGTCCTAACCCCCGGATCTGTGGATGTGTATTATCTTCTAATACAATCCTAGTAAGACGAGGCAGAGCTGAGTCAGGGTGGGCCTTCACCCAACATGATGAAAGACCTTGGAAGGAGAGGAAACTGGACACAGGTGTGACGAGAAGATAGAAGGAGACAGATGGCCATGTGACAGAGTACGAGACTGAGTTAGGGTCAGTCGGCAAGCCACTGCCAGAATTCTCCAGGCTTCAGGGAAAGCATGGTCTGCTGATACCTTGATTTTGGACTTCCAACCTCCAAAACTGTGAATCAATAAATTCTTGCTTAAGCCAACCAGTCTTGGCTACTTGTTATCACAGCCCTGGCAAACTAAAACAAGTGAACAGAAAAATGGGATAGTGTAGATAAGTTTGTACAAACGAAAAATTGCTCAGGAAATGGAGATGGCAAGATACTAAGTTGCATGAGTTAGAATTTCCACAGGACAAAAGTATAGGGCTTGTACCACTTCAAGGCAAACGCTTCAAAAAAAATTAATTTCTACAAAAATAGAAACCTAATCATTTTTGAGGCATTATATGTCCCTTGGTTTCTGAAAACCCTGAGAAACTCCACCAACACCAACGAAGAAGTCATATCCCTTCAACGGTTTTGTCTAGCAAGAAAAACAATATTTGGAGTGATTGTTTTCTCTCTTTCTCTGCCCTTTTCTTACTTAAAACTACAGCCAAATACATTACAAAGTGAAGTATTCTAACCCAGTATAAATAGAGAACACAAAAATAAAAGACTATTTCATTCTGGAGCCAGGCAGCAAAATGTCATGACCTTTGCCCTAAGGGTTTGATGTTCAGTAAAATTTCTTTATAGAGTTTTCTAGCAACCAAGCATTGTGAACATTTGACGTGGGAAAATTTTACTTGAGCAACACTGCTTTCTAGGATATGGCCCAAGACCTTTGAAAACGAGTGTTGAATAGGGTCTTTTATAGTCCCATTTCCCTGGGTATTGCTGGATCCAACACCAGGTCCCCAAAGGCCCTGGACTCCATTACAGGCTGTGTCCCCAGCACCAGCTACAAAAGACTTGCAGGACATTTTGGCTGAGCTGCAGTTAACTGGGCATGGCTTCCATCTTTGAAGACCACCACACTGTGTTCAAGGCAACACCCTTAACACCCAAACAATGTTTCTTAACATATCCTGAAGTTTTTCACAATCTCAGACTGAGAAGAAATATACCGATGAGAAGACAGAGTGTCCAGTGTCTGCCTGAGGCTCACCGGCCTAGCCAGGGCTCGAAGGGCAGCAGGGGTTGAGTCCTGAACTTTCCATCGGCTTCTGGGAGCTGCGTTCGATCTAAGATCTACCTGCCTGGTATGCTGGGCAGGATGCGGAGGGTTTGGAATTACGTGAAGATGCAGGAGAGAAAGCAATTATACTCGCACCCTGCGATGTCGACTGAAACGGGCATCCATCCTTTCTAAGCTTCCATTACCACATATGTTCACAGGAGATAATAATGCCTCCTTCAGAGATGAGAATGAAATATTGCAGGACTTTGAATAAGCTGGGATGCAAACTCTCTGTTTTATTATAAAATACTACGTTGCCCTTATCTCAGTGTTGTGTTCATGTGTTGGCATATCTGCTTCCCTTCCCAGGCTGTGGACCTCTTTAAGGACAGGGCTTATGAATGGGTTATATTTTCCCTGAATTCCCACAACTGAGCAGATATGAACAGATGCATTTTAAAATATATTCCTTCTTAATTTTTATAACTTCATGTAGAAAAAAAATGCCCCTTTCTTCCAATAATGAAGATTAATGTGCTACAGTTGGTACAAAATTTGGATTTCAAATGTTCTTTTTGCAAATTTTATCTTTTTTCCCAATTATATTGAAAAATTCCACTTTTCTGACCTTACTGAAGATCCATGAAAGGCTTGAATACCACAGTGGGACTGGGGAGCGGGTGCTAATTCAGCAGCACAAAGACCATCTCAGTGCCCATAAGCCAGACCTCCTGATGTCGCTGGTTCCTGTGGCCGTCTTCCAGTATGATACATGCATGTCTCCAATGCGCCAGCAACAGCAGAAGCTACGGATTTGGCAAAGACAAGACAACTAGGAAATCGACAACCTACCTATACTTTAAGGTCCAGGGGAAGAAGGCAGCTGTGGCTGAAGAAAGAATACTGCATTCACAGCCAGGAAATTCAAGATTTAATAGTGGTTTTACCAACTACACGCAGGGAGACCACAAGCTAGTCATTCAGCAACTCGGAGATGTTTTTGTCTCGTTCTATGTCAAGTGGGGAAAATGCAGTATGTGATCATGGTAAATACTGTTATCAGTGTCAGTGGAGTGCCAATCAACTAAAAACCAATTTCGAGCGTGTAATTCATTGAGGTTTGTTTTTGTTTTTTTTTTTTGGTATGCTGTATGCCAGGTGTCACATTTCATTCTTTTTCTATGTGAGTATTCCCTTACTGCAGCACCATTTGTTGAATTTTTTTTGTTTTGTTTTGCTTGTTTGTTTGGGAAGCACATGGGCCGGGAATCGAACCCAGGTCTCCCGCATGGCAGGTGAGAATTCTACCACTGAGTTACCCTTGCACCCCAATTCACTGAGTTTTGACAAAGGTATACAGTCCTGCATCCAATGTCACAATAACGATATAGAATGTCCCATCACCCCAGTAAGTTTCCTTGTGCCCTGTTGTAGGGATTTCCCTCCCCTCCACCTCTAGCCCCTGGCAAACACTGTTCTGTTTTCTGTCATTATAGTTTTGTTTTTCTAGCCTTTTGAATCTGGCTCTTTTACTTAGCATAATGCATTTGAGCTTCATCCATATAGTTGCATGTATCAGCAGTTCATATTTCTTATTGTTGAGGAGTATGGAGATACCACAGTTTGTTTATCCATTCACCAGTTCATGGATATTTGGATGGTTTCCAGTTTTGGTTATTGTGAATAAAGTTGCTTGGAATATTTGCATACAAGTCTGTGTAAATGGGTTTTCATTTCACTTCGTAAATATCTGGGAATACGACTGTTGGGTCATATGGTAAGTGTATGTTTAACTTTATAAGAAACCACCAAAGATTCTTCTAAAGATGCTGTACAATTTTACATATCCATCAGCAATATATGAGAATTCCAGTTTCTCCACATCCTCACCAATACTTGGTACTGTATGTTTTTTAAATTTTTGCCATCTTAGTGTGTATCTAATGATAAATCATTGTCATTTTAATTTGCTGTTCCCTAATTTCTAATCATCTTTTCATGTGCTCATTTGCCATTCACATATCTTTTTCAGTAGTGTCTTCAAATCTTTTGCCTATTCTTTTAAAAAGTGGATTATCTTCTTATTAATGCTTTGTAAGTTTTTTATATATTCTGATACAGGTCCTTGATCAGACATAATTTCACAAATAATTCTCCCAATCAGTACATGAGCCCCAAGTTTTAGAGATATCCTTGGTTCCTCTCACTCTCTTAAGTCTTATGTCCGGTCCTTCCGGCTCAAGCTTCAAATGTCTCTAGATTCTGACCATTTCTCACTGCCCCCTCTGATACCACCATGCCAGCCCATCAACATTCACTGGGATTACTGGTCTCTTAACTGGCCTCCCTGATTCTGCCCTTCCCCCTTCCTTCTCTTCTAAACTGAGCGTCCTTTTAAGGTATACATCTGATAATTTCAATTTTCCACTCAAAGGCTTCTCTTTACTACAGTTACAAAAATAGAGCAAATACCATTTACCATGTTTTGAAATCAGATCTGACAATACAGGACAATAAAATTTCTTGACTAAATAAAATATAAAGGATTTCTAATACAACATCTAGAAGTTCTACTACCATTTGCCACTGAAATTCCAGCCTACCAGAACCATTTTAGGAAGAAAACACTAACTTTTCTAGGGCTGCTCAGCTGCCATAGCAGAGTCACCCAGTGCCGTGACTCTATGCTTAAGCCACGGTAACCCTGCAACTGGTGCCCCTTATTGGGTTAGAGTCGGGGTGCCATGCTGTCAGGGCAGTGCCAGGCGATCTTCACCTCTTCCTGTTCCTTTTAGCTTTGGCCCTTCAGGTATATATGTACATATACATAACCTCTGCGTATATATTAGGTTGATGAGATGATTACTTATGCACATTTTAATTGTAATGAAATTCTCTTTTGGGTGTGTTTCTTGTTACTGCAACTCCAAGCACTCAACACATTTCAGGCTCAGGCCAAAAATTCTTTATGCCCAGAGAAATTTTCAAGTGAAATTACACTGTGAGAGAGGCAACAAAGGAAGGTTGGAATCAAGTCAGACTTACCACAGCTAATCTCAGTGTTTAGAAATTGTCATTTCTGCCAGAGATGACCCTTATGAGTCAACCTAAGTGACTTTCAATGTGACTATTAGAATGTATTTTCATTTCAATATAGTCACAGATGCTAATGAGAGTAAGGTGACTTTGGGGCAATGATTTTAAAGCAATTCATAGAATCTGTTTACCTCTAATAGGGTCGAGAACTCATGTAAGTGAAGGTCAGGAAACAGATCTGTGGATTCAAGAGGTCCCTGCAAATATTTTTCAGAGTCACATATGAAGAAATAGGATTTTCATGGTTATTTTTAATAGAATTAGGAGACTTTCAAATTTGGGGACTAATGAAATTTTGTTTTGCCCTCTAGGGAAGTTACATGATTTCTGGGAATATCCATTTTGTTTGATTTTTTTATGTTGCTAAATCTAATGACTATGAACTGTTATACAAAAACTAAAATCCAAAACTAACACTGCCCTACGAATCTCTTGGCTCAAGTGCTTTAATGCCACAAAATTTCTGTCAAGTCAGCTAGAAAAAATAAATCATAAAACCAGAACTCAAAATTACACATTCAAATAAGAAAATGAAGTTACTAATAGATACAAGTAAACACTGCTTTAGGACACAGAACCCACATGCTAAATCTCTAAATATTTTACTCAATTGTCAGAAATATGACTATTTCTTCTAGAAATATTCCAATTTGGTCTGAGTTACTATGAAAATAAAAAGGAAGTCCAATGTACTTACACAAAATTGTTTCTTTAGGCATTTGCTATCCACCTTTTACTGTGTGAACCAATGAGAGTAAAACCAACACCCATTGTGTACACAGTGCTAAGAAGTAAAAGTCTCAGTGGGTGAGAAGAGAATCAGAGAACAAAGGTCATCTCAAGGCCACTGAGTGTCTCCTGAAGATGTGCTTCCTGGCCTGGCAACATTCGGAGCATCCCAGGGGTGTCGTATGATCTTAACCCTAACCCAGGCTGTGACCAGGTTAAAGGGCAGCGTTTAAGAGAAGTCAACAAAAACTTGTTTTGGAAGATATCAAGAAGATGTGGCCTTCAGGCCTGCTTTGCTTCTTTAAAGGTCTAGATCATAGCAAATGTCTTTTAAAGTATTTTATCAAAAACTGCAGGCATAGCCAACCCCCTCTCCAATTAGGTTCATGTCAACAGATGCTTTATCTCTTCCCGCATCAAAGCAAGTAGCCACTTCCTCAGGCCTGATCAGGACACAATGATGGTGATAGTAATAATGAGAGTTGTCATTTGTTGATTACCCATCTGCCTGATGCTGCACTAGGGCTTTCTGTATGTCATACAATTCAGATGTCATAAAATCCGCTTACTAGATAGGTACGATCAGCCTCATTTTACAGGTGAGGACACTAAGGTTCAGAAAGGCCAGGTAACTCGGTATCACAAATTAGTATGTGATGTTGGGATTTGCATCAGATCTATCTTTATTCTAAAGTTTATGTTATTTCCCTGCTTTTCCAAAGACCTCTGCCGTTTGGATGGGTCATCTGCCTTCAACACGCTTCCAAATAAATAAGAGCTTCAAAGAACAAACCTGCTCATCTTAAATGGTAAAGCCAGAGCTGCTTGTTTCCTTTGAATACCTTTTCCCACATTTGGCTTCCACATCACTGTAGCCAATGCTGGGACTTCACACAGCCCCTAGACAAAGACTTATGGTCAAGTGTTTTAGTTTGCTAGCTGCCGGAATGTAATATACCAGAAACGTATATACAGTTGCTAGTTTACAGTTCTAAGGCTGAGAAAATGTCCCAATTAAACAAGTCTACAGAAATGTCCAATCTAAGGCATCCAGGGAAAGATACCTCAGTTCAAAAAGGCCAATAACGTTCAGGGTTTCTCTCTCATCTGGAAAGGCACATGGTAAACACAGTCACAGTTTCTCTCTTGGCTGGAAGGGCACCAGGCAAGCAAGGAGTCATCTGCTACTTTCTCTCCTGGCTTCCTGCTTCAAGAAGCTGGCCGGGTGGCACTTTCCTTCATCTCCAAAGGTCGCTGGCTTGTGGGCTCTCTGCTTCTTGTGGCTATGTCGTTCTGCTCTGCTCTCTCTGAATCTCCCATTCTCCAAAATGTTTCCTCTTTTATAGGACTTCAGAAACTAATCAAGACCCACCCAAATGGGTGGAGACATGTCGTCAGCTAATCCAGCTTAACAACCACTCTTGACTAAATCACATCATCCAGGGAGATGATCTGATTACAGTTTCAAATATACAGTATTGAATAGGGAATGGGATTTTGATTAAAACATGGGGTTTCTAGGGGACATACATCCTTTCAAACCAGCACATCAAGATCACACCATTTCCTGTGATCGGGTGTTTAGATGAGCAGCTACAGCTGATATGTCATTTGTTGAATACTGCCCTTCTTGAGGACTTAGATTTATTCTAGGCTTTGGATTCACCTGGGTCCTTGCCAAGGCAACCAACAAGCTCAATCTTGCTAAACCTGGTGGTCAGTTTTAGTCTTCTCCTTACTCACACCATCAGCCGCAGTTGATAGCTGAGCATTCACTCCTTCTCCTGGATTCCAGGACATGGCTCACCAGCTGCTTCTCTGCAGAGCCCTTTGCTAGTTTCTTCTCGTCCTCCCCATCGCTTAATATTAGGATGCCCAGGGCTCAGGCCTCAGACCTCTTCCCCATCTACCTTCACACCCGCAGTGACCTCATCAGGGCTTCAAATCCCTTCTGGACATTAACCACTGTCAAACCAATAGCTTCATCTTCCGCCGCTTCTCTGAACTCCAAACTGGCATATCCAACTGGCTGCTCATCTTGGACACTAAAGAGGAAAAACAGTCGAAAGACGAACTCCTGATTTCCCATTCCAAACCTCCTCTGTTTGCTCTCTTCCCCACTTTAGTAAATGGCAACGAAGTTCTTACAGACACCCAGGCCCAAACCCTTGGGTCATTCCTGACTCTGGTCTCTTTTACAACCAATGTCAACTCCACCAGGAAATCCTTTGGCTTTACCTCTCGAATATACTTAAAATCCAAATGCTTCTCACCACCTCTGATACCACCCCGGTTCAAGCCATCATCACTTCTCATGGTGGGTATAGTAACAGCCTTCCAAATATCTCCCTGCTCAGTCCCAGCTCCGTCGGTCTATTCTCAGGCAGGCAGACTAACTATTTCAAAACATAATCAGATTGTATCACTCCGTGTAAACCCTCTGGAGGTGTCCCTCTCATTCAGAGCAAAAGGCAAAGTCCATCCAATGGCCTGCCAGACTCTACATGGCATTGACTACTCTTACTTTTCTGACATCTCCCATTAATTGCCCCGACCTCACTCTCCTTCGGCATGTCAAGCAAGTTTTCCACTAAAGAACTGTTGGACTTGTCTGTCTGCCTGGAACTTACTTCTCTGTTCCATGTGTTTTGCTCCCTTATTTCTCCAACTCTCTACTTCAAATGGCCCATGACAAACACTCACTTTCCCTGACCACTCTTCCCACCCTCCCAACAGCCCACCCTACTACTCTGATCCTACTTCACTTTCTCCATAGTGTTTATCATTATTTTACATACTTCCTATTTTCTTGCTTTTGTTTTGTTTTTAATTTCCTGTCTATTTTACCTAGAATGTAAGCTCTTGAATGGGAGGGAACTTGTTTCGCTGCTCCCGTATCCCTGACACCTAAAACAGGGCCAGGCACATAGTGTAACTATTTATTGAATGAATGAGCTATGGCAGTTTGTGTTTGCTGGGAATCCCCAAGTGTATCAGCTCCCATTTCTTGACAAGGCTGTCCACCTGAACTTGGACATTTCTTTATGGCCCAAAACTGTCTTCATGTTTTCCCTCTGCCCTGAAGATTGGAAACCTCTATTTGAGGTCACTCAACAAGTCTCCTTCTACTTTCTCCTCCCAAAGTCTTTATTTTTCATAGTTTGCAACCTTATTTTATAAAGTACATCCTCTAGTCGTTTTCTAAGAAAAGGTTAGAGGAGTATTTCGGGGATCTGAAAATATCTTTAGATCTTCACATTTGACTAATAGCTTGACTATAAATGTAATTTTAGGTTGGAAATGGTTTTTCTTTACAATTTTAAGGCATTGCTTCCCTGACTTTAGTTTCTACTGTAATTGTTGAGGCCATCATGTTTCTGCTACTTTGTATGCGAATGCTTTTCCTCTCTGGAAATTTTTAGAATCTTGCTTTGATGTTCTAAAACTTTGTATCAATATATGTCTTGGTGTCCATCTTTTTAAATTCATTGTATGGCCCATTAAGCAGTTCCTTAATTTAGTGATTAATGTTATCCAGTTTGGGGAAATGTCAAGGTATTATTTCTTTGATAGTTTCTTTCCACTCTTTTCTCTATTTTCTGTTTTCATAACTTCAAATAATGGCATGGTGTATGTCAGGATTGATCTACCACTTATTTTTTCTTTCATATTTTCACTCTGTCTTTTTGTCTATTTTTCTAGAAGATTTCCTTGACCTCCTTCTCTTCAAACTTTTCTGTTAAGTTTTTAAATTTTGAAATTTTAGCCATTGTATTAGATAAGATGCTTCTGGCAAAAAGGATCTTAAGCATGAGGAAAATATATTATCTCACATAAGCATAGTTTGGAAATAAGTGGTATTAAGTAAGGCTCTTAGCTCACTGGGGCCACCTAGGACTCAGGCTCTTTCTCTCTTTTTTCTCAAGCTGAGTCCTTGTGTTTATCTTCTCATGGTCCCAAGATGCCTGCAGTTCCAGGAATCACTTTCCCATACAGCCACATCTTATTAAAAAGAAAGGTGTTTTGATTAGGAAGCAAAACTTTCCCTCAGAGAAAACCTGGGACAAGCTTCCCTTAAGGTGTAAAATGCCCATTTCCTAGTCAAAGGGGGTTCAGGGCAGTATGTGGTTGGCATGGGCAGCTTCTGTCATGGGAGACAGAAAAATTGTGGTGAGGGGTTGGAATGGCTGTTGGATAAGCAAGCAAGTGTGGCTACTGCAGTCTTTTTTTTTTTAACTTCCAAGAAAATTTTCTTCTTTCCTGAATATTCTCTTACAAAGAACCTTCTTCTTAGTTTAGTGATATGGAATATTAAACGCATAATTTTTTTGAAATTTTCTTTTGCTCCCTGGTTTAATCTCTATTTTCTCAGTTCTCTTTTTATATTTTGGGGTTTTGTCTTTTTCTTTCATGCATGAGTATCTTCTTGTTTGCTGTTTCATATTTAAAAGTGAGACACCAAAATAGCTGATTAGATAAAGGTGTATCCATTAGGGTCTGGGAGTGAAGATGGATGAACCTTACTGGGGGGTTCCTGTGGGAGAGAGGTCCTTTTCGGTGATGGACTCCCAAATGCAACATGTGGGAGTCTTTTCTTGGGGACCATTCACTTTCTCCAGAGAACAACACTCACTCTAAGCCTCAGCACCTCACTGATGGGAGTGGAGGCTGGAATGGTAACATGCCTGGCTGCTAAGGAGGTGGACTATGGTCCCAGGAATTCATATATAAATTTTAATCCAATTCCCCAGGCCTCTGTACTTAGTGTCCACAATTTTTGAGTGTTTCTGGTTAAATTTTTCTGAAAAAGTAATCTTCAGTTTCTTGCAAGAGTGGAAAAGGTGGAAGAGGGAAGGTAGGGGGTGGAGGGGAGTCAGCAGTCACCTGGCTTAAACAGAGGCGTGGGGTGGGGTCTGCCCAAAGACCAGCTCGCTGGGTGCTGCACGTGGGGACTCCAGCACCGAGCTCCTAAGTACCCCAGTAGGTAACGGGCTACCCTCTGGGTCCCACTGCAGGCACTCAGGTCCTCAGTCCCCCACCATGTTATGTTGTCAGCATCCTGGGGCTGTTTTCTCCTCTCCCATCCAGGCTGCTATCTGGGATAACATATATTTTTTAAATGTCATCTTAGTGGAGAAAACAAATCAAATTATGTGCGGTCAATGTGTCAGTTCTACGCAGATACTGTAGGATCTTATACATTATATAAATTCAAATCTGTCAGGGACTGTACAGATGCTGGAAACTGACCCCATCATTTTACAAAAAAAGAGAGTAAAGCTCAGAAAAAAGCAGACAGTGGTAATGCACCTATTTCTCAGGAGGAGGTGTGGAGAGATGGCTGAGCCTTGGGTGGGTGGGTTAGTGGCTGCCCCCCTCTCAGCCACAGAGTGATCCTGGGGCAGTTCCGTAAGCTCGCTGTGGCTCAGTTTCCTCACACGTAACAGTTATCTAACTCATAATGTTGTGTTTGGCATTAACAAATTAATATTTACAAAGCTCTTAAACCATACTTGGCATGCAGTAATCAATTAATCAATACTATTATTAGTTTGGATAACCCTAATTCAACTTAAAAAAAAATAACCCTGTACATAGCACTGTTGTGGTAGAAAGAATATCTAAAGAATATTGTATCAATAATATCAGGGCTCATTTATTCTAATAAAAGTGTTTGACATGTAGAGAGTGTCCAATAGTATTGCCAATGGAGAAAAATGACTATCCTTGAAAAATTCTACATTAATTTACCCATTTGATATATATCCAATAAAAGAAACAATGAATTATATAATGGTTTTCAAAATATAATCTATCCACGAATCTTCTGAAATTATAAAAATTCCAATTCTTACGAGAATTCTACCTAAAAAAAAAAAGGAAAACTAAAACATTATCTTTTTTTTGCTGGTCCAAATTGACCTGCATTAACAGTGAGTGGATTTTGCTTTAAAGAAAGAAAACTAGGATACACTGCTTTCACAGTAAAGTAAAGTAGTTCCCTGCCCGCAAGGTGACAGCTGTTCCAAGTGACTTAAAGAAATAACACAAGGAAGGCATAATTAATATCTCTCTAGTGACCGGATTGAGAAAACAGCAGAGGAAGGGATGGGTTTTAAGTCGTTTTTTTTTCTTACCTTAAACGATCTTAATGGGAGGAGTAGGTATGACGTTATACATTTCTTGGATCTCTTGAACATGGGCCAGGCTGAACTTGGGAAATGTGCTCTTTCCAGGATTCTAGTGTCCCCCCCACCCTACATGGTTTCCTGGTTAGAACAGGCTGTACATGCTAAAGCTACAACACACAGAACTTTTTGTGCAAAGTGATCAAGGCAAGTGAGCTGGAGCTCAGGAAAGCAGCAGAGAGGAAGGCCAGTTTCTTGCTCCCTGTGTCACACGCCTGCAGTACCTTCTACATCTGCCTTAGTGTGCACGCTTAGCCAAGGCCCTCCTTGCTGATGCATGGCCAGCTGGTGGCCCAGCGACTGCCCAGCCTTTCCAAAGGCATCTCTGCCTCGTCCTTTGAATCTGGGATGTAAGCAATGGGCCCTGGAAGTACTGGGGTCCCTTTCCTCACTGAGACTCATCTGTTTTCATGGTATTTTTCGCTAATTAGTGAATGTCACTTTGAATACTCTTTCTGTTCTCCAGGAGAAAAATATGTTAAGTTAAAAATAATTCCAAAGTTTCACATGAATGCTCAATTAATAAATAGAAAGTTAACTAATTCTTGTCCTTGAAAGCTATGTGTTGCAAGCATTTTAACACATTTCAGTTGTGAACAATATAGAACACTTAGTAACGGCAAATTCATGCCCTAAGGTCATTCATACTATTATTGAATAAAAAGCATTAAATTCAAAATGTATTGCAGCACCTTGACCAACCTAAAAGATTTTTAAAAAGATTATTTTCCCAGGCCATGTTACAAAATATCCAAATAATTTTTTTTCTTCCAAATTCAAATTATTTCATGTTAACTCCCCTAGCACATAAAGTCTGTATTTTATGAAATGTGTAATTTCATAAAAATTTTTATGGCCTTGTGCTAGGTTTTATATTCTACATTAGTTACAAAATACTGATAGCCTAACTTAAAATAAGGGCAAGGATTTTTGCTGCCTGCAATTAATTTTGTGTAGAAAAGTAGATATTATCTGGAAACAGTTAATAAAACACTGTATTATATCCGTTTTGGAAAAAATGATTACTAGCCTACTTCCTGTGTATACACAGCTCGCTTAGGTTCCTGGGATTAGCATGTGTGTGAAAGTTAAACGGGGAAACGCACACACATGAGGCATCGGATGCAATGAGTTCTCATATACGGGCATTTTCTGCAGAGGCAGACTCTGCCTCTTTCCCAGACTCTGTAGTCTCTGCCCCTAATGGCTAAGTCATCTGATGTCCACCTACAACTCTACAGTGTCACTAGGAGCAAACCTGACCTTATTTGGGAGTCAGATGAGATTTATGAGGAATTGGCTTATACAAGCATGAGGTCTGGCAAGTCCAAATTCCACAAGGCAGGCCACAAGCTGGAAATTCTAATAAAGCAATAAAGGTGATCCTGAAGTCTGGCAAGTCTGTATTCCCCAGAGGAAGCTGGCTGACTGAACTTGAGACAGAAATTTTCTTCCCAGCCTCTAAAATCCTCACTTCTGCTATTGAGATCTCCAAGTGATTGGTGGAGGGGACTCCCTACACTGCTGAGGATAGTCTCCTTTGTTAACTGTAGATGCAATCAACTGATTATAGATGCAAGCCCTTCTACAAATTACCCTCACAATAACAATCATGTGCATGCTTGTCCAAACAAGTGGACACGATAACTCAGCCAAGCTGACATATGAAAGTAACCATCACAGTCACTACTACTCACACAGGCAGCTGTGATGTTGCAGTTAAGAATACTGGTTCCACAGTCCCACAGACTTCCAGTTCCCCACTGTGTGACCTTGGGAGTCGAATTAATTTCTCTGGTCTAATGTCTTTACCTATTGTGGTAAACTGAGTACAACCCCAGGAAAAAAGTCTTCTTCATCTAAAGAACATTCTTGTGGATGTGAATCGATTGTAATAGGACCAGTGGAAGATGTTATTTTTAGTTAAGATGTGGCCAACTTTGTCAAGATGGGTCTTAATCCTATTACTGGAGGCCACATAAGGAAAAAGCCATGGGGAGGAGCCAGAAGCCAAAAGTCAGTGGGAACCTTAAAGAGACAGGAGAGGACATTTACATGTGATGGGAAAGCTGAGGAACTCCAGGATTGCTGGCCAGCCAGTATGCTACTGACTCCGGGAGGAAGCAAGCTTTCCAGCCTCTGAAACCACGAGCCGATATTTTTCTGTTGTTAAGTCAATCCATTGTGTAGCATTTGTCACAGCAGCCAGGACCCTCAGATATTTGTGAAGAGGGATATTAGCAGTAACAACTTCACAGGGGTCATGAGAATGTTTAATGAGTTAAAATACATAAACCACTTAGAAAAATAGTTGGCCATAATACGTGCTCAGTGAATATAGGTCTTCTTATTATTATTATTATTATTACCAATTTACACAAGCAGGCTGGTGCCGCCTGCCTTGTGCGTGGAGCTCTGGGGTCTGCTGCGCTGAACTTCCACTTGCATCTGCACCACGTAGCGCTCTGCGGAGAGCTGGTCTTGATCCCTTTCCTGGTTCAACCCCACCCTGCTACAGTTAGCTGAGCTGATCACAGCTCTGCTCCCAGCATGATGTCTCAAAACTTGGCTGCCTCTGTAATTTCATAATTACTTCTACATTATTCTCTTACTTGCCCTCTCCGTGTTTCGTTGTCATTAGGCAAGACAAAAACCCAATAAGCATCTCTATTAACCTAGAGAAAACGTAAGTCAAATATGAAGGATACACATTAATATAATGCTCAGATACTTATAAAATTAAAACAGCATGGGAATAATAACTAAAGGCTGCTATAAATTCTACCATTAACCTTTTTTTTTTTACACAAATAGGCTTTGGTTTCAATTTTTTTTAAAAGGTTTTTACTTGTTAGAATTATAAATCTCAAAGTGAACTTGTCTAGGGCAATGTTAACTGATCTCTTTATAGGCCAAAGGCCACATTTGCTTGAGGCCAAGTTTCTTCACCCATGAAAGCTAAAACCTAGCAGTAAATATATCTTAAGAACCAAAGGTCAAAGAGAAAACAGGTAATAGGAGCATTCTTTGTTTCAGCAAACATACAAATATGACAGACGTTTCAGCTTCTCTATCCAATGTTCACATAGAAATTAAGTATGTTTATGTTTTTATAAATGCTTTTGGCTAATTTTAAGATTGATTCAAACTACTTAATCCTACCCTGGATTTGCTTCTTAGTGACTAACTCTACCTTTGGAATCTATAAAAAATTCTTCCAAGATATTAAAAATATTTTAGTTACTAAGGAAAAAATCTGTAGTCTCAAAGAAATGTCACACCATTTGCAAGAGTATTGGAGGGCGGGCCACGGTGGATAAGCAGGCAGAGTTCTCGCCTGCCATGCTACAGACCTGGGTTCGATTCTCAGTGCCTGCCCATGTAAAAAAAAAAAAAGTATTGGTGTAATATCACAAAACCCAAGATTTACGAATGACAAAACAGTTTTTTGTTATATTTCAACTTTACCAACACTTGCAAATGTTACAAAATAGGGGGGAACTATCAATCTTCATTAATTCCAAATTGCACATTTTTTCACACTTTTAACATTTCCAAAATCAGTATGTATCATATAATCCAAGTCATGTCCTGGCTGAATTTATTAAACACTTACTAAGCAATTTTTCCTTCTTAGGTGCACCTAAAATAATGGTATACTTTACAATCCATGACATCACAGAATTCATAAAATGTGGTAAGTTTTGGAATTTCTTTAGTCTCTCATCTTTTCTTTTTTATTTATTTCTTCTACTTTCCTATTCCTTTATTTTACCTCCATGTTCTCACTTCAAAAGAAATGCATACACACACATACTCCTATCACTGAACCCATCCAATACCCCACAAGAACGGGACCTCCCTTCTCCTGGCTGTCCATCTCTAAGGACCTGGAGTTCTTTTCCTCACCCTGGGGTGGGATTCTAAGCTAAAGATGGACTTCCTGTCTCAAATAGGGACATTCAGCTCAATCACCATCACTACTGCAGAGACGGTGCTGATGCTGAATCTGGCTTCCCACAGAGGCCCCATTCCTCACTAGCATGGGTTATCCGGAGTTAACTCAAATACTTTGCTCTGAACTCTGGAAATGGGAGGGAAGGAATCACACGCAAGGACTATTTCAGCTTTTCTCTTCCTCATGGGAATAGGTTTGTGGCCAGCCCTTAGCTCCTGGAGCCCCTTTGATAACGATGCCAGCACCCCCACAGGGCCCGTCTCCCCGCATGACAAGTTTCATCCCACTGCAGTCGAACTTTGGATGGTGTTTTTAGCTCAAAAACTTTCTCATGGGGCTGCCAACACACAGGAATTATTAATTAATACAAAGCAGTGTATGGTCAAACAACACGGGGGATGGATCCAGAGTAGCTGTCACCCACCCGAAATAAAATTCCTCTGCAATTTTTACAGCTGTGATGTTTGATGAAGATTTTACTTTGCTCACCCATTCACTACACAAACTGCTGGAAAACCTGAACTGCACTATGTCCTCACACTAGATTGCACGCAAGTTAATGAACCTTTATATTGGGGCAACATTCAAGAGTTAATAAGGGAGAAAAAGCTTGGCAAAAAATATATCAACATGCAAAAAGCTGGCTGAAAAGTCACTTGCTGGCACCTGATAATACTTCCTCTCCAATGTCTCTCAAATCCTTCTATTTCTTTACTCCCAAATCCCTTAGAAAAAATGTCCCATAAGGCCTCCCACCGCTACTCCAAGAGAGCTTTCCCACAATCACATTCAACTGGCTAGATCAAGGGGCAGCTGAATTACACCTGCATCTCTCTAACTCAAGGCTACATCCTGGGGAGTTGGTAGGGAGCTTGGAGCTCAAGCTCTTTTCCAATTCTGCTGGGTTTGGCTTCCCCAAAGCAGCAGCTTTAAGTGGATTCCGACAAGCAGGTGAAATGAAAGCTCAGATCTTTTGAAAAATCCCCATGATATAAGGGAGAAATATGGAAAGAAAACCCTAAAACTTATAGGGAAACTAGTATCAATATTTATTATTTGTTCTCTTAGAAGACACCTTCTTCATATTCTTGTAATACAATGTATAAAAAACATTTCAGAAAATAACCAGTTAAATTTCTATTTATAGATTTTAACATTCTTTCAGCAGTAAGAGGAGCTTACCCTGGTTAGATAAACATCAAAATACAGCTCAGGAAGAAATAATGCTGATTCGTTTGGTGAAATGTACCCGCCTTAGTCCAACCCATCTGGACACATCAACAAACTTCTAGAGAGACAGGACGTTTTCAGAGGGGTTACGACCTTGGGTTCTCAGAGGGGTTACGACCTTGGGTTCTGGAGTCATGTTTCTTGGGTCTAAATACTGGATCCAGCACTTATAAGCTGTTTGACCCTGGGCATGTGACTTAACATTTGGGGTCTCAGGTTAGCTAATTGTTTCTCATTTTCTGTCTATTATAGAATCAACTGAGTTTCTTTAGTCCCTTTTATTCTCTACAGTGGCTATGTGTAAATACCTAGCCACTCTTTCTGCAGTTACCTTAAATTTTTAACAGGCATATATAACTTCAAGTTTGCAAGTCACCAGTAACTCTCCACCCCTCCTAAACAAATTACAAGGCATTAGAAAGCTTTAACTCTCACCACTCCCTGCCATTTACAACCAAGCGTGTACTGCTATCTTAATTCCACCTCATTTTACCACCACAATTTGTCATAATCAATCAGTATTATGATCTCACTCATTATTATTTTAACCAATCAAAATGTTTATTAACCTGCATGCTTGTCAATTTCTTTACATCAAATTCCTTCTTTTAGGTTTAATTGCTTTCTTACGAAGATATATTCTTTATGGGGCATTTTCAGTCAGAGTCTGTTATTTGGAAACTCTTTCAAACTGTGACTACTCACTTTATCTGGTTCTCACACTTGAACTTTAGATTAGTTGGGAATGAAAATCTAGGTTAACAGTCATTTTCTCTCAGTTCATTGAAGACCTGACCCCACGGCCTTCTGATTTCTGTGGCTGCCTTTGAGAAGTCTATTGACAGGGCAGTGATAATTCCCTACAGGCAATTTTCCTTTTCTCCCCAGTTGCCCAGACAATCTTTTCTTCAACTCTGGTGCTTGGCAGTTTCACTGTGCCGGGTTTAAGCTGGTATAACTGTGCTTCCTGAATCTGAATATTCATGTCTTTCATGCATTCTACAATAAATTAGGCGTTGTCTTTTTGAAAATTGCCTTTCCCCCATTCTCTTTAATCTTTCCTTATGGAATTTCTATGCGGATTATTTTGGGTCTTTTCATTCTATCTTTCCTGTCTCTTATCCTCTCTTCCTTATTTTCCACCTCTATTTCTCCATGCTATCTTCCATTTTCTTCAGATCTACCTTCCTGTTAAAAATTCATATCCATAAGGACATCTAATCTGCTATTTAACTTATCTGTTGAGATTTCAATTACCATCTTTTTCACAGATAGGCATTTCCAATATTTCACTCCTAAAAGTTCTATTTTTCCTTCTCATGCTCCTTACTTTAAAATTTCTTTATTTATGTCATTCACAGCAAACATAATTGTTTTATATTTTCCTCAGACAGTTCATTTACCTACTTCTGTCATTTATTTTTGCCAATTGATCTTACTCATGGTGGACAGTTTCCACACATCCTATTTTCAGTTTTTGAGCACAGGTTAAGGGAATCTTTAACTGGGAATTCTGACTAGGTAAAGCTACTTCTTCCAGGCTTTCTGGGGGCATTGTAGCCTGAGACCAATTTTAATGTCAAATTCTCAGATTGGGGTTTCCCACACTAGGGAGTTAAGATAAATTAAAACTTCATGCTCACATGTGGTGCAAAACTGCACCACAGGACATTTTACTTTCCCACTCCAGCCCATGTTAGGAAAGACAGCTAGCCTCCATTACTGAAGGGTGGCTCCTCTTCCAGACCACACTTTCACCAGGGGCATACATCTTTGAGGGCACAGGCTTTACGTGAGAGTCTCCTTCTGATTCATCATACTGTATGGGCCCAAGATTTATCATCTCTGCATAGGTGCGGCTGGGGTTTGAATCACGTCCCCCACAAAACACACTATCAGGTCCCAACCCCTGGCCCTGTGGGTGTGAAGCCATTTGTAAACAGGACCTTTGAAGATGTTATTAGTTAAGGTGTGTCCAAGTGAATGAGTCTGGGCATTCATCCAAGAGAGCTGAAGTTCTTATAAGCAGAGGGAAATGGTCAGAGAAAGAGCAGCCAGAAGGCAGCTGAACCCAGAAGAGAAAGGAGAAGACACCACTAAGGGCACTGCCATGTGACGGAAGGACAATGACCAAGGATCGCCAGCAGCAAGCCGCAGATCACGACAGCCTCTGGGCAGAAAGTACTCCCGTCACCTCAATTTGGGACCTCTGCTAGCCTCCAGAAGGGAACCTCTGCTAGTCAACTGTGAGCCAATAAATTCCCACTGTCTAAGCCAACCTACTGTTTGAGCAGCTCTAGGAAACTAAAACAGGTGTTAAAACCAGACTGCTAAACAAAACAAAACAAAACAAACAAACAAACAAAAAATCAGACTGCTGTGACCGTGATGCCTCTTGCCCTGAACCTACTCCTGGGATGCCCCAGTTCTCAGAGAAGAAGCTTTGATTTTCAGCGACTTCATTTTCCCCCCTTGATAACCCTAGCCTTCTTGTGAGCCCAAGTAGGCATTTAAAAGGTTTATTTTTATCATTACTATTATTATTATATTTCACTTAGTATTTTTTTAGGTGGTCATAGCAGGATGATTTTCAAGTTGTCTATTCCACAAAGTTGTTACAATCAAATTCGCTCGATTTGATTTGCTAAACTACCTGTACGTATAACTGTGAGAAAGAGGAAATATTTTTAAAACGCATAATACAGTGGCAGAATACTGTATTACGAGACTTATGTACCCTTGGATTGGAACAACTGAAAAAGTAGCCTCACAGATGAACTGACCCTTACAAGAAATATCAAAATTCGATTATTTGTTAAATAAAATAAACACTGAATAATAGCACAGATTTTGTTGGTACTGTAAAACATGATAAAGGTTTAGCCATTTATGTGCATAAGGATCATCATGCATGTACTACATTCTTTCTCGTGCAACTTCCAGATTTTCTCAGCTGTTACCATTTTTAAAAAATTTAATTTTTAATTTTTCATTGGAGAAGTTGTGAAGTTACAGAACAAGCATGCATAAAATACAGGATTCCCAAAATAATATTAGCACCTTGTGCTGGTGTGGTACATTTACTACAATTGATAAAAGCACATTTTCATGATTGTACTATTAACTATAGTCCGTGGCTTAACTTAGAGGCCACCATTTCTTAAAAGCAGATTACTGTATAACGATAATAATGTTGTACATATAGGCCTGTGCTCTGATGCCATCTCTACAATTTACTGGCTGTGTGACATTAGGTGAATTAATTAACTTCTCTGAGCCTCTGTTTCCTCATCAGTACTGGAAGAGATGCAAGATATCCAGTAAGCTTGCAGTCAGATTAAATAAGATAAGGAATTCATGTAGCAAGTGCTGAATGAACATGAATGGAAAAAAGGAAGGAAAGGAAGGAGGGAGGGAAGCTTGAATAGTTCAGGATTTCAGGCTGCCAGCACCCCTCGTTTCATTAAAGAACAGGAGTAGGGTGGCCACATCGTCTGATGGATCTCTTACCGAATTTGCCATTCCTGACTGCTTAACGATGAATTCAGAGAAAGCCTAAGTGCTAATTTCCAAACAGCCTTTGTCTCCACTGCTACCATTCCTGCAAATTCATTTAAGTCTTATGGAAAATTGACCGTAACAACAACCGAGACAGAGGCAAGCCGCCTGGCTTAGAGCCCTGCCTCGCTCAGCAGGCCCCTCCGCAGAGTGCGGAGGGCGTCGGGCACCCGGGCCGCTGGGAAAAGAGCCCCTTAGGACACTGCCGGCCGGGACAGCGGAAACATCGCCTCCGAGGTTTCTCTGAGTCCCCCGAGCCCCCCCCCCCCGCCCCGAGCCTGGATCTGCTTTCCTCCAAAAAAAAAGGGGGGGGTGGTGGTGTGTGGAATTTAAAAGGAGAGTCCCAGGACGGGGGAATGGGGAGTAAAACTGCCCGCTGCAGGGGCGGCGCCCGCAGCAGGCGCGAAGGTCAGCCGGGCCGGGTCCCCGCGAGGCGTGCCCAGGGGTCTGCCGCCGCCGACAGGTCAGCGGGGGCACAAACGCCCCGGGAGGAGGCGGGGCGAGGCTGGGCCCTCAACCGTGGTGCCGCGCCGCTGGCCCCGCGCCCGCGGGAACGTGGACAGCGACCTCAGCTCACACCTCGCCTGGCGGAGCCGGCCGTGCTCCGGGCCGTGGCGCGCCCCGGGGGCTGAGGCTCTCGGCGTCCCGGCGGACCCGGCCGGCCTCCGCCGCGCGCGGCAGGACAGGAAACTGCGAGCGGGGCTGTGCCGAGAGGGCAGACAGGTTTCCAGGTGACGGAGCCAGGAGGAGGGGAGCCAGAGGAGGAACTGAGAAGGGAAGAGACCCCACACCAGCCGGGGTCCCCCAGGCTTAGGCTGTGCAGCAAAAGCTGACGCACGTAGCACGTGCGGCTGGAGGGTGGGGAAAGTCCCCCACTCCCACCGGGTGGCTACCCTGCCTCCTCCTCCATCGGAACCCTGGCATGGTTCCCCACACCCCTATCCCCACGAAGAAAAACGTGCATTGAAAACCACTATCCATCTAGATGCCGCAACAATGGCCGTTGCTATTGGAGATTTAGAAATGCCTCGTGTCACACACGCGAGTTGACAGGGTGCACAGGTGCCAGTGTATGTGCCTGTAGGTGAGGGCCTTGGTGAAAAGAGAGGCTAGTTAGAGAAACCAACAACGGAAAAGGCATGAGAAACTGGAACGAGATAGCAGAATTGGCCAATGTGATATGAATTGCAGAACTATTAGTCTCACCCAGATCTACACGTGCTGGGCCACTAGGCAAGCCTCACCCAATTCACAAGAACTGAAATGAGAATTAATCCAGAAATCATAATAGAGATCTCCAGGAAAATCCCCTAATATCTGGAACTTAACACTTAACATTCACAAGGGAAATCAGAAAGTAGTTTGAATTGCAAGAAAATGACAACACAACATATCAAAATTGGTAGGATGCAGCTAAAGAAATACTTAGAGAAGAATTTATACCATTATATACTCATTTTAGGAAAGAAGAAATGTCTCAAATCTACGATCTAAGCCTCCACCTTCAAAAACTAGAAAAATAAAAGCAAATTAAACCTTGAACAAGCAGAAGGAAAGAGATATTAAAGATTAGAGTGTAAAATAGAATTGAAAATAGAAAGATAATAGAGAAAATCAAGGAAATCAAAACCTGCTCTTTGAAAAGATCAAAAAACTGATAACGCTCTAGCCTCACTGGTGAAGGAAAAGAAAGACAAGATGCAATTTAATAATATCAGAAATGAAACAGAGACATCTGTTCATTAGAATGATAATAAGGGAATATTGCAAGCAACTTTATGCCCATACATTTGAAAACTTGAGTAAAATGAGCAAATTCCTTGAAAAACACAAATTACCAAAGTTCACTCAACAAAAAAGAAGAAGACAGTCATGTACCTCCAAAAGAAATTGAATTCCTGGTTAAAAAACCTTCTAACGAAGAAGACTCCAGGCGCAGACAATTTCACTGGTGAATTCTACTAAGTATTCATGGAAGAATTAGCACCAATTCTAAGCAGATTCTATAAGAAATAGATGTGGAAGAAACTTCTTAGCTCATTTTATTAGGCCAGCACAGCACACAAGGCATCACAAGAGAAGAAAACTATGGTTTAATATTCTTCATGAAATAGACGCAACAGTCCTAAAAAAAGGTATTAACAAACTGAATCCAGCAATATACAAAAAGAATAATGTATCATGACCAAGTAGAAAGATGCTTCAACATTACACAAATCATCAATGTATTTCACCATATCAACAGAAGCAGAAAAAGCATTTGGCAATATTCAATTTTGACGCATGGAAAAGCTATTAGCAAGCTAGGAATAAAAAGGAACCTCCTAACCCAATAAAGAACATCTTCAAAAAAAAAAAACAAAAAACAAACAAAAGCCAACAGCATACTGATTGAGAACAAGGCAAGGATGTTTTCTTTCACCACCTTTATTTAGTAATGTATTGGTGGGCTTAGCCAGTGCAATAAAGCAAAAAGTAAGAAAGAAAAAGCATACAGATCATAGAAAGGAAGACATAAAACCATCTCTTTTCACAGATAAAATAATTGCCTACACAGAAAACCCAAAAGACTCTACAAAAAAGTTACTAGAATTAATGTTATTTTAGAAAGTTCACAGTATTCAATATATAAAAACCAGTAGTATTTCTATATACTTTCAATAAACAATTGGAATTTTTAATTCAAAGAAAAAAAAACTGTACCAAATCTAACAGGACCAAAAGTATTCAGTATTTAGGTTTAAACACAACCAAATATGTGTAAGAGCTCATGGATGAAAACTACAAAGCACTGAAATAAGATGAGGCCTAAAAAATGGGGAAATTTCCCATGTTCATGGATTGGAAAATTAAATAGCGTTAAGGTGTCAATTCTCCCCAAATTGATCAATAGGTTCAAAGCAATCCCAACAGAAATTTTAGCAGGTTATTTTATAGAAACTGACAACATAATTTTTAAAATTTACATATAAAGAAGAATAGCAAAAATAGTTATGAAAAAGAACTAAGTAGTAGAACTGCCACTGCTTGATTTTAACATGTATTATAAAGCTACAACAATCAAAACTGATTTTGGCAAAAGGGTAAGCACACAGATGAATGAAACTGCATTATATCCAGAAACAGATCCACATATATAGTCAACTGATATTCAACGAAAGATCAAATGCAATTCAATGGAGAAAGAATGGATGTTGCAAGTGATTCTGGAACAATAAGGCATTCACTGCATAAAAGGAACCTTGAACCACACTTTACACCATCTTAAAAAAATTAATCCAACGTGGATCATAGCTTAAATGTAATAGCCAAGACTTCAAATGTCTCAAAGAAAATATAGGAGAAAAATCTTTGTGACCTTGAGTAAGACAACGGTTTCTTAGTTATACCAAATGCATGACCCGCAAAATGATAAATTGGACTTAATAAATATTTCAAAACTATGCTCTTTGTAAAACACTGTTGTAAAGATGAGAAAAACAACCCACCAACTGGAAAAGTATATTTGAAACACATTTTTAATAAAAGATTTGTATCCAACATATATAAAGAATTATATCAATAGGTAAAAACCCAATGTTTAAAATGGGCCAAATATTTGAACAAACCCATTCATCATAGAAGCTATATGAAGAGCAAATAAGCAAATGAAAATATGCTCAACATCATTAATCATTAAGGAAATGCAAATTAAAGTTACAATGAGATATCACCACACATCCATCTTATTAGAATGGGTATAATAAAGAGAAACTGATAGTATCAAGTGCTGTAGAAAATGTGGAGCAACTGGAATACTCAGATACTGCTGGTTGGAATACAAAATTATACAATCACTTTGGAAAACAGTTTGGTAGTTTCTTATAAAGTTACATACATATACACTCACTCATCCTATGACCTAGTAATCCTACCCCTAGATGTTTATTCGGGAGAAATGAAAACTTAAGTTCACTCAAAACTTTGTACATAAATGCTTATAGCAGCTTTATTCCTAACCATGCCAAAGTGAAAATAACCCAAATATCCTTCAGCCGATGAACGGATTAAAAAACTGGTATATTCATATTCAGAATCCTTGACAATAAAAAGAAATGAACTATAAATAAAAACAACATGAATGAATCTCTAAAGCATTGTGCCAAGTGAAATAAGAACACACGGTGCATGACTACAAACAGATGACATTCTGGAAAAGAAGCAAAATTCTAGGGACAGAAAACATATCAGTAGGTTCCAGGGACTGGGGTTTGACAGCAAAGGGACACAAGGGAATTTTAGGGAGTGAGAGGACCCACCTATATCTTGATCATGGTGATTTATACATGCTGTATGTATTTGACAAAACTCATAGATGTGTAAACTTAAAAGGGATGAATTTTACTGTATGCAAATGATATCTTAATAAAGTTGACTTTAATTTGAAAATATAAGGTTTTTAAAAAAGCCATTAACCACATATCTGTTTACAGAAAAATTAAACCCAAAAGTAGATGGTAGACATTCTATATACATGCTATGATGTAACAATGCATCATAAACATTCTTCACATTAATTAACATATGTTTACAATATAATTTTTAATTTTTTACACCACACTCTATGATATGATTCTGCCATAATCTACCTATGCAGCTCTCTCTCACCATACATTGAGGCTATTTCACATTTAAACTATTATTTTAAAGTACTTTTAATAGATATACTTGTACATAAAACTTTGTGTTCAGCTTTGATTATTTTTAAGAGTAATGTAAAGGCTTTACATACATATTGAATTACTTTCCAGCCAAGAGTTTGAATTCATAACCTACCAGGCTCTTTTGGGTCCTGTTTCCCACACTTTTGCCAACACTGCATCTTATGAATTTTAATCTTTGTCAATGAGCAAGGTCAAAAACACTGGCAGGTTTCTTTATTTAAATTTCTTTGAGCACTGGTGAAACTGAACATTTCTTCATATGTTTAAAGCCCCTTTTTTTGTATTTTTTTAGGAATTTTTTGTTCACATTCTATTCTTATTTTATTCTTACAATATATTTCTTCTATTGGTGTGTTTTTTTTCCTTGTTCATTTGTAATAAATATTTACATATGTTATAAACTGACTGTATGTTATAGATCTTAGAAATATTTTTCCCATTTTGTTTGTCTTTAATCCTATTTATGATGTTTTAAAAAATTAAATGGAGGTTTAAAATTAATTTAAAAAAAAAAGCCATTAGCCAGTAAGAAATACAATAATGATCAGGGCCAAATAAATGAGAAAGATCTTACAAGAAAGAAGTACAGCTACATAGTCCAGAATGAAAGGACTCTTAATAGAAAACAATTTTTGAAGAGAAAATGAAATTAATGAATTAGGGTTAAGGTATATGCAAAAACCAGCTTTAACCTGGCTTCAGAGGTCACCAGGAAAATAAGTAGAGTAACTTAAGAAATGAGAAATAATTTACAGCTGCTCTAGAAATGAGGCGGCTGAAGGAGAGCCCCATAGAGGGGGGAAGGAGAATTCTAGGATGACCCCCCGAGACTCCCCTCCCCTGATGTACATGCCTTTGAGTGGGGCGAGACCTGTACAGATGATGGGGCTTCACTTTGGGATATAGTAACAAGTCAGTTGGCTTTAGTTAATCCAATGAGAATTACTATGGGTGAACCTGATCTATTCAGGCGAGCCTTTAAAAGAAGGTCAGGGCCTTCCTGAATGGAGAGGTTCTCCTGTGGACCTGGAAGATACAAACAACCATTGTGAATTGCCTATGGGGGAGTCCATGGCACCAGGACCTGAAGGCAGCCTGCAGGAGCTGCAAGCCATCCTCAGCTTATAGGCAACAAGGAAACGGGGATGGAATTCTGCCAATAACTAGTGAGCTTGGAAAATGACCCCGAGCTCAGGTGAGACCACAGATGCAGCTAACACCTTGACTTCACCGTGGTAAGATTCTGAGCAGAGAACTCAATTAGGCCATGTTCAGACCTCTAACTCACAAAAATCACAAGATAATATGCATGTAAAACACTAAATTGGGGTGACTTGTTATGCAGCAGTAGCAAACCAATACAAAAAGGATTAATGAGTTGAAATGTGTCGAGCTAGGTGAATCAACGTAACTAGTTCCATGATTTTGATCCCAAAGGTTCCTCACCAATAGTAAGTTAATTTTAATGATTTACTATACATTGGACCAAAAAGCATCACAAAACCTAACATTATAAAGAGAAGAGGAGAAGACCAAAGAGAAAATGTCTCTAGAGAACCCAAGTATGAACACTCTCCTCTCTGAGCTGAACATCCTTCTGCAGGTCTCCAGCGCCAACAGCCACCCAGGACAGAAACTCTGCAGTGCTCATTGGATTTTCTTAACACTATGGCTTCAGATTTGTGAGGCTGTGTATCAGGAAACAACCATTAGGCTTTATAACATTAAAGAAAGTACAAAACACTCTTCAAATGTCTTTTCATTTATGTGAAAATAGAAGTTTTTTTCCCTAACAAATAGTATTATTTGGATTACAAGTTGCAGTATTCTTGCAAAATAAAACACTCATACTTCATTTTTATATTATTAGTGCTTTTGTCCTATAATATTGTTAATTCTAAAGAGCATATAATTAAAGTGGAAATATAGTAACTTACCCTGTAACTTCTGAGTTTGATGAAATCAACCTTCATGGGGACAAATCTATTTGAATTTCGGCTGATGTTCGTAAGATGCGCCACAAGATCAGCACAGAATTTGTAGCCCCCTTTAAGCACGCACAGGACCATGATATCACAGTATCCTATGTCTTCCATAATATCTTTAGCCAGCCTCTCAATTCTGTAAGAAGTAAAGCATAATAGTATGTTAAGACACAACGACTTCTGAATATTTTCCTTCCTTTAAAAAATGAATGATATTGAATTAAGTAGGAAAATGTAGAAAAGAGCTTAGGAGAAAGAGGCTGCAGACAGAAAATTTTTGTTAAGATTGGACAAAAAGCGTGTGTTCACAACATACTTGGTATAACGACATCACCTGGGTATATCTTTGTATTTTTATGTCACAAAAAATGATAAATGTGCACAGTACAATGTCAGAGACCGTGAATGCTGTTATTTTATCCTGACAGATGCTGACAGATGTTGACAGATGATGGTATGATGGTATTTGGTGTCATTATGCTCATCTTATAGCAGAGAAAAAGGAAATGGAGAGAATGACTCACTCACCTTACAGCATTACAGGAACCTGGAGGAAAAGCCAAGCTCATAGTAAATATCAAAAGATAATGCCTGCCTTATATTCTCAAAGGTAGCACATTACTTGTGTGAAGGTACACCGGGGTACTATTCTGGGAGGTACAATTTATAATGAAGAGAATGTCAGCGAGGCCTCCTGGAGTTGCACAAAGTGCATCAGCCTTGGAGACTTGATACCTAATTTGGACTGACTCTGTATTTTGTTTCTAATTGTTCCACATTTGTAGATCCAGCTGCCTATACACTCATACAGTATTAAAACCTTGGATGAAGGTAGGCTCAATGACACATACTTTTAAAAAAATCCTCACTGATACTCCAAATAGAATTAGACTTAAAAAACAATTAACTGAATGATCTCACTAGATGTGTGTGTGTGTGTGTGTAAAACATGTCTACACATATACCATATAATATTTTGTATATGTGTGTACACAGATATATGTAAATACATCCATACTGAATGTGTGGTACACAGATATATGTAAATACATCAGTTTCAGGCAATGTTTCTCAAAATACAATAATTGAAAAATGCACATCAGAATATCTTGCATGCTTTTTAAAAACAGAGTAACGAATAAGGAAGTCAGCCAATCCTTTCCACAAAAACAACTATAAAACTGGACAAACTGTCAAAAACAACCATTTCAGCAGTTCTGACACTGTCTAAAGGCATATTACAAATTAAGAAGGATTTATTCATGGAAACACTTAACACTGGGGAGGAACAGCATGAGTCTGTGGCATTCCTATCCAGAGATGCCCCAGCCCCACCCCCCTGCCCAGGTCTGCTGTTCAACCAGGTAGTTCAACCCGAATAGGGTGGGCACATGCTATTGGGAGGCCACTTGATTTTGAGTGTCATCAAAGTGGCAGTCTTGGTAGCATGTGAACAGGGACAGCACGTGGCTCCATTATCCTGAGGTTTGCAGTCCTGTTTGACAAAGCAACAGCTGGCAGACTCGCCGTAGATTTGATAGGGAATTTAAAGAGGAGAGAGAGTCATGGGGGAAATGGCAAGCTCTTCATATACCCTGGGTTGACTCTAGTCAAAGGGGCCTGGGTGTATTCTTGGTATGCAGTAGGGTCTTACGAAAAATAAAAGCCTCAGGGAAGACTTGAAAATGGCTGGAAATTTAAGCGTGTTTGTCAGCCCCCAAAAACATTCATCAGCAGAGAGTGGAAGCCTTAGTGCAACTTGAGCCAACTTCTAGGCAATCCGTGGAGTAAGGCTAAGCTACACAGACACAAGGGTATGCTCTAATAAGTGAGGCTTCAGGATAAAAATAAGAAAACTAAACTGTGGTAATAGGCCACACACTGTGCGAGGGAAAGATTTCACAGATTATGTCCAGGCAAGTTACTAAACAAAGAAACAAGACAACATGGAAAACCCCTGGGGTGTGGGAAAGTCAGAATCTGGAGCTATGATTTATTATCTAAAATATCCAGTATTCAACAAAAAATATCAAGAATATAAAGAAAATACACAGAATAAAAGTAGACAATAGAAACTGTCTCTGTGTTTTTCCAGCTGTTGGATTTAGCAAAGAATTCAGAGCAGATTATATATATATACAAATGCTAAAACAATTAAAAGAAAACTGTATTTAAAGAATTAAAGAAATGTATGGCAATACTGACTCAATAAACAAACTTTCAGTGTAAAGACAGAATATATATAAAAAGGAACCAAATGAAAATTCTGAAGTTCAAAAGTACAATAGCTGAAATGAAAATCTCAATAGCTGGGTCAATGGAGATTTGAGATGGCAGAAGAAAATATCAGTGAGCTAGATAATAGAATAATATAAATTAAGCTATCTCAAGAACAGAGAGAAAAATATAAAAGAGAAATGAACAGAGCCTCAGAGACCCGGAGGACAAGAATGAGCATGCCAACACGTATGTAATGGGAGCAGAGAGAGAGAAAAGGGAAGAAAAAATAGGTGAAGAACTCATGGCCCCAAATTTCCCAAATTTGAAGAAAACCTTAATCTACAGATCCAAGAAACTTCATCAACCCCAAACAGATAAACACAGAAAGAATCACACCTACACACATCGTAGTTAAACTGTTGGAAGGCAAAGACAGAGAAAATCTTGAAAGAAGCAAGAGGAAAATAACTCCGTAAGTACAGCGGAACAAGAGTACAATTAATAGCTGAGTTCTCAGCACACACTAGGAAGTCAGAAGGGAATGGAATAATATACCCAATGGGCTGAATTAAAAAAAAAAAAAAAAGAACTCTATATCTAGTAAAAAAAAAAACAAAAAACTTCAAACACAAAGCAAAATAAAGAGATTCCCAAATAAACAAAGACTACTATAAAAGGTGTTGCTGGCAGGTATACCTTATAAGAAATACTCATAAGGAATTCTTTAGGCTGAAAAGGAACCAGATGTTTACTCTAATCCATTGGAACAAATAAAGAGACCTAGAAATGGTATATATGAAAGTAAAAGACTCTATAAATATATATCTATATTTTGAATTTATTCTCTTAATTTCTATAAAAGACAAAAAAGTGTATAAAGCAACAACTATTGCTACACTGTATTTTTTGGTTCATAACACAGATATAATATAGATAACAATGAAAGCACAAAGCTTCAATATTTTATCAGAGTTAAGTTACTATTACTCTATATAGATTATAATAAGTATTATAATATACTGTAATCCCTAGAACAACCATGAATTGTTCTAAGTATATTGTAATCTGTAGAACAACGATGAAGAAAATAATTTTTTAAATATATAGAAAAAAAGAGGAGTAACATGGTACAGTAAAAACTATTTAATGCAAAAGGAGCTATTAAAGGAAGAACAGAAGGCAAAAAAAAGACATGAGATGAAAAGAAAACATACAGCAAAATGGCATCCACTCATATCAATAATTGCTTTAAGTGTGAATAGACTAAATGCCTTATTCAAAAGGGAGAGATTGTTAGATTGGGTTAAAAGAACATGATCCAATTATTTGTACTCAACAAGAGATAAATTTTAGATTCAGAGACACAAACAGATCGAGAATAAAAGGATAGCTAAAAGATACCATGCAAATAGTAACCATAAATGAGCCTTAGAGACTATATTATTTTCAGACAAAATATCCCTTAGGACTAGAAATAGTACTAGAGGAAAAGAGGGACATTTCATAATGATAAAATGGTCAATACATCAGGAAGATATCAATTATTGATAGAGAGTATAAGAATCTCCAAATATTACTGCTTATTGGCCTATTTCTCCTTCAATTCTGTCAGTTTTTGATTCATCTATTTTGGGGCTCTAGTATTAGATGCATATACATTTATAATTGTTGTGTCTTACTGATATATTGTCCCTTTTATCATTAAGAAATGATGAATAAATTTATGCCAAATATTAGACATATAGATGAAATGAAAAAATTTCCAAGAAAGACAAAAATGACCAAAAAGGACTCAAAAATATATAGAAAATTTGAATAGACCTGTAACAAGTAACAATATTGAATCAGTAATTTAAGAAACTCACAAAGAAAAGACAAGGCCCAGATAGCTTTATTTGTAAGTTCTATCAAATTTTAAGGAAGGAATAATTCTAATCCTTCATAAATTTTTTTTCAGAAAATAAAGGAGGCTGAGGCACATCCCAATTCATTCCATGAGACCAGTATTAACTTGATACCAAAGCAGACAAAGACCTCACAAGAAAACTACAGTTCAGTATCCTTTGTGAACACAGCTGCAACAATCCCTAATAAAATATTAGCAAACTGGATTCAACAACATATAAAGAGTGCATGGGTGGTTTAGTGATAGAATGTGTGCCTTCCATGCAGGAGACCCGGGTTCGGTTCCCAGACTATTAGCCAACCCACCCCCCTCCAAAAAAAAAACAACAACATATAAAAAGAATTTTACACCATGATCCAATAGGATCCATTCCACAAATGCTAGATTTATTTAATATTCTAAATCAATTATTCTAATAAGCCATATAAATAGAATGAAGGGCAAAAACCATATTTCAGTAATGCACAAACAGATGTGATGAAATCTAACACCCATTCACAATACAAACAAACCAGAAATGGAAGGAAATTTCCTCAGTCTAATAAAGGTAATCTATTAAAAAATAAAACTAACAAAGAGAGAGGATGCAAATAAATAGGATCAGAAATGGAAGAGGAGACATAACCACTGACCCCACAGAAATAAAGGAGGTAATAACAAGATACTATGAACAACTTTATGCTAATAAATACAACAATGTAGATGAAATGGACAACTTCCTAGAAAGGCATGAACAACCAACTTTGACTCGAGAAGAAATAGATGACCTCAACAAAGCAATCACAAGTAAAGAAATTGAATCAGTCATTAAAAAGCTTCCCAAAAAGAAAAGTCCAGGACCAGATGGCTCCACATGTGAATTCTACCAAACATTCCAGAAAGAATTAGTGCCAATACTGCTCAAACTCTTCAAAAAAATTGAAGAGGAGGGAAAGCCACCTAATTCATTCTATGAAGCCAACATCACCCTCATACCAAACAAAGCCAGACAAAGATATTACAAAAAAAAGAAAACTACAGACCAATCTCTCTAATTAATATAGATACAAAAATCCTCAACAAAATTCTAGCAAATCGAATCCAGTAACACATTAAAAGAATAATACATCATGACCAAGTAGGATTCATTCCAGGTATGCAAGGATGGTTCAACATAAGAAAATCAATTAATGTAATATACCATATCAAGAAATCAAAGCAGAAAAATCACATGATCATCTCAATTGATGTAGAGAAGGCATTTGACAAAATTCAACATTCTTTCCTGTTGAAAACACTTCAAAGGATAGGAATACAAGGGAACTTCCTTAAAATGATAAAGGGAATATATGAAAAACCCACAGCTAATATCATCCTCAATGGGTAAAAACTGAAAACTTTCCCCCTAAGATCAGGAACAAGACAAGGATGTCCAGTATCACCACTGTTATTCAACATTCTGTTGTAAGTTCTAGTCAGAGGAATTAGACAAGAAAAAGAAATACAAGGCATAAAAATTGGAAAGAAAGAAGTAAAACTCTCACTGTTTGCAGACAATATGATACTATATGTTGAAAACCCTGAAAAATCCACAGCAAAACTACTAGAGGGCGGGCCGCGGTGGCTCAGCGGGCAAAGTGCTTGCCTGCTATGCCGGAGGACCTCGGTTCGATTCCCGGCCCCAGCCCATGTAACAAAACAAAAAAAAAAAAACAAAATACAATAAAACAAGAAAATGTTTAAAGATGTTTCCCTTTCTTCCTCCCTTCTTTCCTTCTATCCTTCCTTCCTTCTCTCTGTCTTTCCTTTAAAAAAAAAAAAAAAAAAAAAAAAAAAACTACTAGAGCTAATAAACGAGTACAGCAAAGTGGTAGGTTACAAGATCAACATTCAAAAATCTGTAGTGTTTCTATACACTAGTAATGAACAATCTGAAGGGGAAATCAAGACACGAATTCCATTTACAACTGCAACCAAAAGAATAAAATATTTCGGAATAAATTTAACTAAAGAGACAAAAGAACTATACAAAGAAAACTACAAGAAATTGTTATAAGAAATCACAGAAGACCTAAATAGATGGAAGGGCATACCATGTTCATGGACTGGAAGACTAAATATAGTTAAGATGTCAATTCTACCCAAATTGATTTACAGATTCAATGCAATACCAATCAAAATCCCAACAACTTACTTTTCAGAAATAGAAAAACCGATAAGCAAATTTATCTGGAAGGGCAGGGTGCCCCGAATTGCTAAAAGTATCTTGAGTAAAAAAAACGAAGCTGGAGGTCTCACGCTGCCTGACTTTAAGGCATATTATGAAGCTGCAGTGGTCAAAACAGCATGGTACTGGCATAAAGATAGATATATCGACCAATGGAATAGAATAGAGTGTTCAGATATAGACCCTCTCATCTATGGACATTTGATCTTTGATAAGGCAGTCAAGCCAATTCACCTGGAACAGAACAGTCTCTTCAATAAATGGTGCCTAGAGAACTGGCTATCCATATGCAAAAGAATGAAAGAGGACCCGTATCTCACACCCTATACAAAAGTTAACTCAAAATGGATCAAAGATCTAAACATTAGGTCTAAGACCATAAAACAGTTAGAGGAAAAGGTAGGGAAATATCTTATAAATCTTATAATTGGAGGCGGTTTTACAGAACTTACACCCAAAGCAAGAGCACTGAAGAAATAAATAAATAAATAAATAGTAACTCCTCAAAATTAAACACTTTTGTGCATCAAAGAACTTCATCAAGAAAGTAAAAAGACAGCCTACACAATGGGAGACAATATTTGGAAATGACATATCAGATAAAGGTCTAGTATCCAGAATTTATAAAGAGATTGTTCAACTCAATAACAAAAAGACAGCCAATCCAATTACGAAATGGGAAAAAGACTTGAGCAGACACTTCTCAGAAAAGGAAATACAAATGGCCAAAAGGCACATGAAGAGATGCTCAATGTCCCTGGCCATTAGAGAAATGCAAATCAAAACCACAATGAGATATCATCTCACACCCACCAGAATGACCATTATCAACAAAACAGAAAATGACAAGTGCTGGAGAGGATGCGGAGAAAGAGGCACACTTATCCACTGTTGGTGGGAATATCAAATGGTGCAACCGCTGTGGAAGGCAGTTTGGCGGGTCCTCAAAAAGCTGAATATAGAATTGCCATATGAACCGGCAACACCATTGCTAGGTATCTACTCAAAGGACATAAGGGCAAAGACACAAATGGACATTTGCACACCAATGTTTATAGCACCATTATTTACAATTGCAAAGAGATGGAAACAACCAAAATGTCCATCAACAGACGAGTGGCTAAACAAACTGTGGTATATACATACGATGGAATATTATGCAGCTCTAAGACAGAATAAAGTTATGAAGTATTTAACAACATGGATGGACCTTGAGAACATTATGCTGAGTGAGACCAGCCAAAAACAAAATGACAAATATTGTATGGTCTCACTGATATGAATTGACATTAGTGAATAAACTTGGAATATTTTGTTGGTAACAGAGACCATCAGGAGATAGAAATAGGGTAAGATATTGGGTAATTAGAGCTGAAGGAATACAGACTGTGCAACAGGACTGAATACAAAAACTCAGAAATGGACAGCACAATATTACCTAACTGTAATACAATTATGTTAAAACAGTGAATGAAGCTGCATGTGAGAATGATAGAGGGAGGAGGGCTGGGGGCATAAATGAAAGAAAGATAGATGTTAAAGATTGAGATGGTATAATCTAGGAATGCCTAGAGTGTATAATAATAGTGACTAAAGGTACAAATTTTAAAAATGCTTTTGCATGAGGAAGAACAAAGGAATGTCATTATTGCAGGGTGCTGAAAATAGATGGTAATTAATATTTTAAAATGCCACCTTATGTGTGAGATTAAAGCAAAAAATGTTTATATGGTACAAAACTTATATTTTGACTAGTGCATATCCTAATATAACTTACGTAGATAGTTTGATTGAATACCATAAGTACTTGGAATCTCAGGTAGGACTAGTGCATATCCTAATATAACTTACGTAGATAGTTTGATTGAATACCATAAATACTTGGAACCTCAGGTAAGGTTTTGTTGGTTTGTCCAGAGTGATGCCCTGATGAATCCCAGAGTGATTCGATCAGTAAGTGGAAAAGTATTTGTAAAGCCCCCTTCGGGGAATGGTGAGAACAGGGAGAAATTCAACTTCCCCAAGTTGAATTCTTGATATTCTCACAAGCAGTGTGGACAACCAAAGCTATACGCTGAGCCCTCAGTCTTGGGGTTTGTTCATATGAAACTTAACCCCACAAAGGATAGGTCAAGTCTACTTAAAATTTAGGCCTAAGAATCACCCCCAAGAGAGCCTCTTTTGTTGCTCAGATGTGGCCTCTCTCTCCAGCCAACACAACAAGCAATCTCACCACCCTCCCCCTGTCTACGTGGGACATGACTCCCAGGGGTGTGCACCTTCCTGGCAATGTGGGACAGAAATCCTAGAATGAGCTGGGACTCAGCATCAACGGATTGAGAAAACCTTCTCGACCAAAAGGGGGAAGAGTGAAATGAGACAAAATGGCAATGGCTGAGAGATTCCAAACAGAGTCGAGAGGTTATCCTGGAGGTTATCCTTACGCATTAAGTAGATATCACCTTGTTATTCAAGATGTAATGGAGAGGCTGGAGAGAACTGCCTGAAAATGCAGCGCTATGTTCCAGTAGTCATGTTTCTTGAGGATGATTGAATAACGATATAGCTTTCACAATGTGACTGTATAATTGTGAAAACCTTCTGTCTGATGCTCCTTTTATCTATCTTGTCAACAAACGAGTAGAACATATGGAATAAAAATAAATAATAGGGGGAACAAATGCTAAAATAAATTTAGTTTGAAATGCTAGTGATCAATGACAGTGAGGGGTAAGGGGTATGGTAGATATAATCTTTTTTTCTTTCTGTTTTCATTTTATTTATTTTTCTATTGTCTTTTTATGAATTGATGCAAATGTTCTAAGAAATGATGAATATGCAACTAAGTGATGATATCGTGAATTACTGATTATATATGTTGGTGTTTTATTTGGTTTGTTAAATTTTTTTAATTAATAAATAAATTAAAAAAAAATACAACTAAGTCATACCTAATAATGAATGACTGAATCTTTTCCCCAAAGATTAAGAATGAGGCACGAATATCCACTGTTACCACTTGTATTCAACACTGCACTGGAAATTCTAGTCAATGCAATCAATGTCAAAGAAAACAGTGAGAGAGAAGATGAAGGTAAGGAATTTCACATTGGAAAAGAAGAAGTAAACCTGTCTTTATGCTGATGGCATGTTCTTATATGTAGAAACTCCTAAGGAAACCTCTAGTTAACTAGGCAAACTAATTAGAGAATTTAGCAAAGTGGCATGACAAAAAATCTATATTTAAAATATTGCTTTTATTTACACATACTAGCAACAATCTAAAAATAATTAAGAAGTTAATGAAGAAAACAATTATACTGGCAGCCACATTAAAAAAATAAAATATGTAGAGACACATTTAATCAAACCATTGCAAGATTTATACATTTATACAAAACATTCCTGAAAGAAATTAAGGAAAATGTAAATGAACAGAGAGACATGCCATTTTCATGAATTAAATGATTCAATACTATTGAGATATCTGTTCTCCCCAAATTGATATATTCAGTGTAATCCCTAGCAAAATCCTAGGAGGCATTTTTTAGAAATTGAGATCCTAATCTTAAAATATGTATGGAAATACAAAGAACCTAGAGCAGTAAAAACAATTTAGAAAAAAGAACAAAGTTGGAAGACAACACTATGTGAGATGAAAACATCCTGCAAAGCTACAAAAATTAAGTCAGTATAGTAGAAACAGAACTGAGAGTCAAGAAATCAACCTTAACATTATAATCAATGGACTTTTGCCAAAGGTGCCAAGATACTTCAATTTAAAAAAGACCATGCTTTCAACAAACAGTAATGGAATAATTGGATAATTTAATGAATTTGGACCCTTATCCCAAGCCATAAACAAAACCTAATTCAAAAGATATTATAAGTCTAAATGTAAGAGCTAAAACCATAAAACTTTGAGAAAAAAGTCATGAAACCAAAGCATAAGCCATAAAAGAAAAAATTAATAAACTGAACTTCATTAATTTTCTTAATTGCCTTTCAAAAGATACCAATAAGAAAATGAAAAGACAAGTCACAGACTGGGAGAAAACATTTGCAAATCATATCCGATAAAGGACTTATGTCCAGAATATCAAATCAACTCTTACATTTCAATAGGAAGATAAACAATCTAATTTAAAAACTGGCAAATGACTTGAACAGCATTCACAAAGAAGACATGAATGGCAAATAAGCACATTCATCATTAGGGAAATCCAAATTAAAAACACAATAAGATACCACTATATATCCACTAGAATGGCTATAATCAAAAGGACAGACAATACCAAGTGTTGGGCAGCATATGAAGAAACTGGAATCTTCATACATGGTGGAATTGGAAAATGGTACAGCCACTTTGGAAAATAATTGGTATTTTCTTAAGCTTATCATATAACCCATAATTCATTCCTAGGAATCCATGCAGGTGAAATGAAAAGATATGCCCAAATATTTATATGTGAATGTTCTTAGAAGCATTATAGCCAAAAACTGGAAATAACCCAAATATCTATCTATTTTTTCTGTTGCTGAACAGAAAAAACAAACGTAGTACCTGGGATACAGTGGAGTGGTATTCAACAGTAAAAAGGAATGCATTATTGATATATGCTACCACATGGAAGAATGGCAAATACATTATGCTGTTTATATGATTTCATTTATATGAAATGTCCAGAAAAGGCAAATTCATAGAGACAGAAAGCAAATTAGGGACTTCCTGGGGCAAGGACTGGGTAAAGGGATTGACAATAGACTTAAGGGAACTTTCTGGAATGATGGAAATGTTCAGAAGCTGGATTGTAGTGATGGTTGCCCAGTCATAAAGCTTTTACTAGAAATGACTGAATTATTCACCTACAATAGGTAAATTTTGTGGTATGCAAATTATATATGTCTTAATAAATTTATTTTAAAGTTGGGGGAAAGCATCCCTGAGGCCTATCCCAACTATGAATCAGAATTTCTGGACATAACAGCTTACCTACATGTACCTGACCTACATGCCAAGTTCACTAGGAGATTTTCAGGTTCAGGGAACTGTCTTAGGGGAACTCCATAGAGGTTTCGTCAGGATGCTATCAACTCAAGTCATGATTTTCAGTGAGAAAGCTGGAATTTGTTTACCCCAGGGGCTCCAAAATGGGGACTCTTCTGACAGTTATTAAGAGGTGAACTGAGTAAAAAGTTCTCTACTGTACAAAAAAGTTGAAGTCAAGCAGCTTTCTTTCCTCTTTTGGGGGGGGGGGATTGTCATAGCTTTAATATGCTAATGTTTGTGTGTAAATTGCCAACAAGGAGATTTAGAAATCCCAGAATTTAAAAAATTTCCCAAGTTTATTTGATCAGGAAACTCATCCCTACCCCACCCCAAGGGTAGAAAAACCATTTTAAAGTATGAGAAATCCCAAACTAGACCTTATTTAAATAATATACCATAACTTGAAAGAACAAGCAAAATTATCCAATGGAAAATAATAGAATTTCAGTGAAAGAATAACATTTCCTTCTGTTTACAGAACAGGAATTGATGGATATTGTAGCCGAGCAACCATCTAGAGTTTTTCAAACTTTCCTTTTGAGTACCAATTTCATAAAGTTAAATCTTAACGCAGAAGAATATAACAGAGTTCTAAAAAAACAACAACTGTGAGGCAGAAGTACTATGGTTTAAGGAAAGAGGGAAGGGCTGGAGTGGGAGCTAAAGCCTGTGTCTGCTCCTGCCCCCCAGTGCCTAACCCACCCAATTTCTAAGCCTCTAAAGCACCCTTATGATTCCAAATACGGCAGTGAAAAACCACAGAGCTAGAAGCATCATTTTTTTCTGTGTGTGAAGGCCTCTGCACAAGAAATTACAAGCCCTGTGGAAAGGTAGCAGACTTGGCATTGAAGCAGGAGTTTACCTGTAAACCTGCTACTTGTGGTGAGCTGAATTAGAGGAGGATCTTTGAAAACCAAAAGACAAAGGGGGTAACAGAGAGACATGAGGATGGGAGGAAAATGTTGGCTTTAGGAGAGGCAGAAGAGAAGTCAGAGGAAGTCTCAACAGAGGGACATGAGGATGGGAGGAAAATGTTGGCTTTAGGAGAGGCAGAAGAGAAGTCAGAGGAAGTCTACGCAGAAGGGCCAGAAGGAACTAGAAACAGTATTCTAGAAATGGTTCTGTGCAGACACTTTTATGTCCCAAATCCTATTTCCAAAACATTACCATTGGCTGGAAGACATAATTGTACACAGACTGGCCAATCTGTGATACATTGTTTGGCTGGAGATGAATGAGAGCTGCAGGAAAAGCCAGGATTTGGGGATATCCTACAAAGACAAATGTCACCTCTTGACTCTCCCCGGCTGAAAATCAAGCATCTGTGCAAAGGGCGACAGGAAGGTCCTTGGGCAAGGAGCAATGCCTCCCCAAGCCCCACTTTCACCAGTCTATACCAGACACTGCCGTTATTTTAATGCTGGGGCTTATAATACCTTACATATGCATGACCTACCTACCATTCCCCCTGGACAAAGATCCAGGAAACAGCTCATTTATTAAAGCATAAATTTCATTTTTTTATTCCAAATTTGCTGTCCTGTAAAAGTCCTCTGAACCACTATAAAAGGTGGCTCAGAAACAGGCTCCTAAAACAGATGGCATGACTCATGCCAAGAGTGGACTAGGCGAGCCCAGGAGGAGAGTACTCACCTGTCCACGATGATGCCATGGGGGATGAGCACAAACTCCAGATCTCCATAGTAGTGCTGTGGGTACGTGAATAACTTCAGGTCATACCCTGGCCAGTCATCCCTGATCTGCAAATCAAATTATCCTGGTTACGGTACTCTTCATGGGAAATATATTTTAAAAACACTTAGTATATGGGAATTCGCAGTATTCTCAAGTTTTGTCCATAAGAATACAGATGTGTAAAACTATAATTTATGTTTGAAATGCAAACATTACAAATATCATCTTGAATATATTATTGCAAACAGCACATGTGTAACTATATTAGTGCATAAAATTCTGTATCATTCTATACATTCTATACTAACACATTAGTATACGTTATACTATTATACTTGTATTAATTTAATTAATGGTATATACTTCGACTCTCTGAGAAAGATTACCCATGGGAAGTACATGGATTTAGAGTATACAGATACTTCTAAGTTGTAAGTCACTATAGCAAAGACTTTAACAGATGCACATGATGGGAGCTTAAAGGAAGGCCTATAAGGAAACTGATGCTACAGAAAATTGCCTGTTTACAGAGCGGATAGACTAACGGCAATTCTATCTCTTGGTCAGGACAGGATGTGCAAGTTTTGTGGTTAGAATAATCAAGAGGTGGGAGAGAAAATGCAGGGGAAGATGAAGTTGCTTTTACTTTCAGATTGTCAAGATGAAAGTGTCACACACTCTAACCATAGTGTGGCTGTGTCCCGGGTCCCCATTCTTTCATCACACCCGCATGCTCTCAGCAGACACCTCATTCCAACCTTAAGCTTTCAAGGCCTTTCTAACACAGACCCGTTCTGAGTTCCCAGCCCAACCCCACAAACCACCCCTCTCTGCCCTCAGAGGGGATTTCTGTCAAGTCATGTTCATTCCCAACTCTGAATTTCGGTCATGGGTCTGTACATTTCCCCTCTCTCCCCTCCTCTACCTCTCTATTCCAAGCTCAGCTCCCTGTGCAGGCCAGGTGCCACCTCTTTCTGGAGGTCTTGCGGACCACTCCAGCCCTCTCATCTTTCCTGACAGCTCTACTCTCCCAAAGGCTCTGATTCAGGGTCCTTGAGAAGACACCTGTACCCTCTGTCCTCTTGCTCACTCAGCTGTGCCTGTTTCCCATTGTTTTAGAAATCATCTGTGCCTGGGTTAAGTTTTGGATGTCCCTGCTTTCCATCCTTCTTGCTCAGGACTCAAAACCTGCTGTTCTTTGCTCCAATTTTAGAAGGGAAGCTTGTGGTCCAGCTCCCAACCACTCCCATCCCTGTTTTAAGTGCTGCAATGCCAACCAAACTTGTGATCTCTCCCGTCAGATTTACTCCTTCCATATTTCAGTATGGGACAGCTCATTCTTCCAGTGGCCAAATCTGAGTCTTAGAGTTGCTGTCGACGCCTTGCCTTCAGATCCAGCATGTAGCCCACTGGCTACTTCAAAATGTAACCATGACCACACCTCTACTCTACTGATCCACGCCACCATCATTCTCCCTGGACTCTTGACAGTAGCAGCTAATCTGTATATCATCTCATGGCAGTCCTGTGGTCAAAACTTTTCAACGGCTTTCCATTACCTCGGACTAAAATCCAGAGTCCTTACCAGGTATGCCCTCCCTTCTCTGCTTCAGCCACTATTCTCCTTGCTCATGCTCACACATGTCAAGCAGGCTTGTGCTTCAAGAACTTTCCACCCACTATTTCTTTTGCCCACAACATGCTTCCCCCAGGACCCCTGTGGATTGCCCTTCACTTCCTTCAAGTCTCTGTTCAAATACCACTTCTCTGGGGCCTTCCCTGACCTCAACACCTCCTCCCTGTCCCTGCAATGCTTTACAGGCTTTGCTTTTCTTCACAGCGTGTATTAATACCTCTATGATGTGTGTACGCATATGTGAGATTTTGCTTCCTCCCACTGGAATACTGGCTCCTTCTGACACAGACATTGTCTGTCTTGTTCACACTTGTATCCCCCATGCCTGAATACTGCCTAGAATACCGTAAGTGTTCAGAAAAGTTAAACGGATGAAGGAACAACTTGGTGTCCATCCAAGGACCCCCCAAACACCCGAACTCGCTTGTGTCCTTGTGATGAAAAGCACCGCTGTCCAAGGTTCTGGGAATTCGGGCCCACCACTTGCAGATGGCTAGCCAAGCAGCATGTCTGCGCAAGGGTGAAGACTGGCTGGTGCACTTGTGGAATCACACAGAGCAACGCTGGCTTGTGCCCGGAGCATTCTTCGGGCCTGCTGCCCCCTCCCCCCGCCCCCTCACTGCTGGCCTGAGCCTGACCGTTGGCTACACACGAGGAGCCTGCAGAAGACCCTCTGGTCGGAGGGAGGGGGGACCCTCCACGCCTGCTGCTTTCTCTCCCCACCCCATCCAGCCAAGCATGCACACATCCACTCCTCTTCCTGGAGCCCCTACAAGTGGTGGGTCCTTAATCAGGGGTCTCTGAGCCCATCCTCCACCAGGCACAGCTTTTTGGGCCCCTGCTCTGGTTGACATCAAGCCACTTTCTGCTCTGTGTTCAAGAACTTGGCCCTGATACATCTGAACTGTCATATTGGGGAAATTACTTTCCTTCTCTGAGGCTCAGTTTCCTAGTCCTTTAAATAAGACATATTAAAAAAAAGACATGGACAGGACTGTGAGGATTAAAGGGATAGCACAGAGTAACTAGTACACTGCTGGCCGCATAATAAACGTTTAATAGTGATGCCAAAAATGAATTTCATTAGCAATCAACAAATAAAAAATCTGTTACGGTAACCCATAGTTTGGATGCAGCCTGGAGGTAGGAGACGGTCCTAGAAGTGGGACAGGCTTACTAGTCATGGTGCCTTGAGCATGTAAACACCTCTAAGTTTCAAAGTTAAACTATACAACGGAGTCAAAGCCATCCTCATACTGCTATTGCAAGGAACAGCTAAAACAGATGACGGGCATAAAACTCTTATATCAGTGCATGGTCTGCAGCAAGTATGCAATAAATTTTAACCATTTAAATCTACTAAAAGATCAATGATCTAATTACTAACTCCATCCTTTAATTAATAAAGAGATGCTCAAATCTAACTGCCAAACTCTTTTTATCCCCATTAAAATTGTGAATTTAAAAGCAGAAGAACCGTATTTCTCAAAAAATTATTCCATAACCCGAACTGGCCTTACTTCCTTATTTAGAGCTAAAGGCTTAGTGGGAATTAGTGGTGCTGGCAGATTTTTCATGATTAAATCCTTGCCTGGAGTAGGAGGACTACATTATTCACCTACTTTTTTAAAACATCAAAACAAGAAGTCTTGACACAGTTTCCGTATCGCAGATAATATTCTCTAGGCTTATTCAGAACAATGCTTTCTTTCTCTGTTCACAGAGGCAAAATATCACTCAAGAGGGTAGTGGCAAACCCAGTACCTGAGTCACTTCATGTAACATCCTAATAATCCCAGAACCAATTCCAATTCTCTTTTTCCCATTTGTAGACATCTTGGAAACATTCTTTCCAAATCAATAAAAGTAAATTTTGGGGGGTAGAATATTTACTGCATTATGTTTCAGGGTTTTTTTCCTCCCCAGAGAGAAAAACAGTTTGGAAATACATAGAAAAAGCTCATTTCTGCCCCTTTCTGCTACTAAGCAGCACATGCTTGCCCCACCCTCTCTCCTTGAGGCAGGAACCAAGAGGGTTTCAAAAAATGCCAGGCTCAATCATGGACTGACCCAGCTGGGGTCACAGTCCAAGAGCCAAGGGTGCGGTGGGGGTACACTGTGATGGGCGCCCCACAGGAGAACCACATGCTTCAGAGTTATGGGTAGAAGGCATTTCCACCCTAAGAGGAGGGTTCCAGGTTCTGCTACCAGAAGGACGAGTGCTGGGGAGACCAAATTACACCCGTGCATCCCACACGCCTTCCTCTCCTATGGTGGACTCCACACTCAGAAGGTAAAAAGCATAGCTAAGTCAAGCTGAGCCTCCTATGTGATTCTATAGCTGATTATATACCTCCAACAGAGCCACCTGTCCATGCGGGAGGAGAGCCAAAAGGAACAGAAACCCAACAATCATTTTACATCTTTCTTTTTTTATTATTCCTACCAAACGGACCTGTGTCGGGACTGGCCGGCTATTTTGATAATGCTCTGTTGAAAATAAACCAACCACAAAACAACAGGCGTCTAACAGCCTGAGCCAGAAAGACCAGCTGGTGGAGACGAGCTTCCTCTCTCCCAGAGAAGGAACCAGGCCACTGGGGACCTCACCACCTCCGGCTGGCTTCCCGTGGGCAGCCAACTCGGAGCAGTTTCAGAACTCAGGATCTCCATCTCCTACTTGGCACTTGGCATTCGCTACCATTTACTAGTAATAATCTGCTAATGTCCTACCTCCCCAATTCAAGTGAGAGCTACCTGCAGGCAGGCACCACCTCCCATTTCTTACTCCTTTCTCCTGCACAAACTATCCTCCTCACTTCTGTCCAAGGCAGGCTCTGACTCTCCTTGCAGTCTTCATGACCAACTTTCTACCGACTCAGGATTTGCTTTGCCACCTCCTTTCTGGATAGTTATTTGGGCAATTTTCTCCAGTACCCACTTCGAAGAGTCTTCCAGCTACTCCATCTTACAGTTCCTTTGCCTGTCTTGCTCCAAGTACTTCATGTTTCCTCCATGCCAGGAATCCATCCATACGGCCAGTTGGTCACCCAGGGCAGGCCCGGCTCTGAAACTCCTCACTGCAATCCTGGCTTCCCACTGGAATGCAGTGACTGAACCCTGGCTTCCAAGCCTCCCTCTCCTGTTTGTTAGGTATGTGGTTTTTGTGACTTAGTTATTCTCAGTGCCTCAGTTTCCTCTTCTGTAACATGTAATAGACCTAAAGGAAAAAGACACTGCTTGACAAATATTTGCTATTATTCTCTGCCCCCCTTCTTCATTGGCACTAACACTCCCCTGTGAGGAAGATGCTCTTATTGAGGCAGCACAGAGAGGTTCGCTAACTTGCCCAAGGTCACACAGTTCACAGTGGTGATGCTTTACATTAATAGGTTAAACTACTTACACTATCATCTGCTTTTTATACTGTAAGAACTGGCCCAACTCATAGTGCATGGAGATTTACCTTATTCTTTTTAAGAGTTTCTAGTATTATATGGAAGCACTGTACTTTAATCATTCTTCAGCAGGACTAGTGGCTCTGGAACTTAAACACGACAGCCTCTTCTCCATCTTCATCCTTTCTGCTCTCCCGGAGCATCTGACTCTCTTGTTGAGTTCCCTCTTCAGACCCTGCTTCCAAGGTGCCTTCCACTAACCTTCTGGCTTCCACCCTGGTCCCTCATCCAGCTTCTCCTCCACAGTTCATCTCATACATTTGGAGCTCTCAAGGATATTACCCTTCACAGTGGTGACTTTTTTTTTTTTTTCCATTTTCACTGAGAGTCCTCATCTGCTCCCAATCAGCTATCATTCTGTTTGCCAGTGATCTCAGAATCTATCCAATCACCATCCTGGATTCCAAATATGAATTTCAAATTGCCTCCAGTACCCTGGACCTGTGGCCCTCCAGGCACCACAGACTCAACTGGTCCTGAATGGAAGGATGCCCTTCTGGCATGTTTGCCCCTCCCTGACCATTCTGGCATGGCACTGGGGCCATTTTAAGTATAGTTGGATGCCACTGTCCCCACCTGGATGTGCTTTGCCTGGAATGGGTCTCCAGTCTCCCCATGGCTGCAGCCTCCTCACCCTTCAGACCCAGCTGGGATGTCAGGCCCTTCCTGACCCCTGAGCAAAGGCAGAGCCCCCAGCCCTCCTCCCACCCATCTAGCCCTCCCCCACCCCGCGCTTCTTCTCAGAGACCAGGTCACTGTCTAGAACGACCTTCATTTGCTTCCACATGCCTGCCCCCTCTCTCCTCCGAGGCGGAGGCGCAGGGTCCCCAGCGCCCAGGGGACGGCCACTGGGATGGCGCTGGCGAACGCATGGGCTCCTAGTCCACCTGCCCCGGCCCCTTTACTGCACTCCCACTGGGCGTCAGAGTACCCGAGAGTTACACGCAAGGCCCTGAAAAGGGGACCCCAATGTAGCCAGACCTCCCCCCCGCAGCACCCGGCCCCCATTCTGCCTTAACCTGGACACAGTGGTAACCTAGCAAAGGCCCACTTTGCCCGGGGCCGTGGGAACGGTGCGCTCGGGCTGGCTCCTCCAGGGACCCCCGGGCTTCCCCTCAAGGGGCTGTGGCCGGCCAGGCGCACCCCTGGATGGGCACCGTCCTCTGCTCGGACACGCCGAGGGGACGGACACCCTCGGGAGGCCCCCCAGACGGGTCGGTCCCTGAATTGAAGGCTTCAAAGCCCCAACTCCAGGCCCGGAGCGACTCTGTCCTCTGCCTCCTCTATGAAAGCAAAAGTCGGCGTGGCCTGTGGGGTGGCGGCCGGCACGACGACGGTGGCTCCAAGCCGGGGTCGCGGCTCCCGACCGTGGGGAGGAGTGGAGCGGGGGAAGGAGAGGAGGGCCGGGCGAGCCGGGCCGTGACCAGGGGCTGGCCGCGAGGGCCGCGGAGGTGGGGGAGACGGGCCGGGAGGAGCCGCGCCCCCCAGGGCTCTGCGGGCAGGGGCGGGGAGGGGGCGCGCGGCTCGGCCCCGAGAGCGGGAGTTTGCATTTACCACGACCCCTCGCTCGCTGGCGGCCGCCTCCTCGCTGCTCCCGGCCATGTTGCTCCGGGGATGGCGGGAAGGAGCGGCCGGCGTGGGGGGCGGGCGGAGGCCGGGGCCGGCGGGGCGCCCCGCCCCGAGGCGGGCGGGAAAAGAGCCCGCGCCCCTCCCCGCGGCCGCCCCCGGGGCTTGGCTGTGTGTCTGTCCGCGCCGGGGCCTGGCTGTGTGTCTGTCCGCGCCGGGGGTTGGCTGTGTGTCTGTCCGCCCCCGGGGCTTGGCTGTGTGTCTGTCCGTCCCCGGGGCTTGGCTGTGTGTCTGTCCGCGCCGGGGCTTGGCTGTGTGTCTGTCCGCGCCGGGGGTTGGCTGTGTGTCTGTCCGTCCCCGGGGCTTGGCTGTGTGTCTGTCCGTCCCCGGGGCTTGGCTGTGTGTCTGTCCGTCCCCGGGGCTTGGCTGTGTGTCTGTTCGCGCCAGGGGTTGGCTGTGTGTCTGTCCGCGCCGGGGCTTGGCTGTGTGTCTGTCCGCGCCGGGGGTTGGCTGTGTGTCTGTCCGTCCCCGGGGCTTGGCTGTGTGTCTGTCCGCGCCGGGGGTTGGCTGTGTGTCTGTCCGTCCCCGGGGCTTGGCTGTGTGTCTGTTCGCGCCAGGGGTTGGCTGTGTGTCTGTCCGTCCCCGGGGCTTGGCTGTGTGTCTGTCCGTCCCCGGGGCTTGGCTGTGTGTCTGTCCGCGGCCCGGGGCCCGGCAGTGCGGCCCGTTCCGGCCGCCCCGCTGCTCACGCGGAGCCCCCGGGGAGGGCCTCGGAGCCGCGCCGGGGCTGCGGCCTCCCTGCACGGCGGGCGCGGGGAAGGGGACGTCTCCGCAGCCTGCGCGCCAGCTCTTCCCCGCCGCAGGTTGCTCGGCTCGGCCCGGCACGCCGCCTTTTAGGGACCTGTTGCTAAAGTGCGCCCCGAGCGCCAGCCCTCGCCGCTGCATGCCCCGGGGCCGGGCCGCTCCCCAGGAGCCCCGCCGGGACCCCCGACGTCCTCCTTCCCGCGCGGCTGAGACCGGGGCGGGCCACGGCATCGCCGCTCGGGCCTCCCCACCCCACGTCCTGTGCGTCTTGGGGTTCTGACTGCCCGCCAGGCAGGGGTGCTGATTTTACTCGGTTTGAGGGGAAAGTAGGGTTAATGTCGTTCTGGGTTGGAAAATCTGAGTCACTGAGAGAAGCCCCCGGCCCTGCTGAGCCGCTTGGGTCGGTGTGGCCGGTGCGGAGAAGGCAGCTCCTGGTCCCGGGGAGGGGGCCGCCCGGCTCGCCTGAGCGCTGTGCAGCCCCGATTGTCTGAGAGCCTTGTTTTAGGTTATTTAAAAAGTTGGTGTCTCACTTTTTATCCCCCAAGGTGAAGGAACATGCCTTAGTTTGCTGAAACAAATACCGCGGCCTGGTTGACTTCAACACCAGGAATTTACTGTCTTCGTTCTGGAGACTAGAAGTCCAAAGTCGAGGTGCTGGCCAGGCGGTGCCTCGCCGGCAATTCCTAACTGGACTTGTGCCTCCCCCACATGACGGTCTCCTCCCTGCCTGCCTTGTACTGCCGTGCCCAGATCTGCTCTGCTTCTGAGGACTCCAGGCAGATAGATTAAGGCCCATCCTGGTTCGTGTCACTAAATGTAGCTAAAGCGTCCAGGAACTGAAAAGCGCTGTCCTGATGGTGATGCTCAAACCTTGGCCTTCAGAAGACTGTCTTGGGAAGCTGGCCTGGTAGTGCAGCTCCGCCGGCCAGCTTCCCTTCCGCCAGTGGTGGTGGAGAAGATGGGTGCGGGTCCCAGAAAGCGCACCTTTGAGAAACACCCAGAATTATGTGGTGCCAGTTCATGAGCCTCGCCCTCAGGGTGCCCACCCGGCTCTATGTCCTTGTTGCTTCCATAGCAAACTTGCCCCTGAGAGGCTCCGTGTGGGGGCAGGGGCCAGGACTTCAAAATACACACCAGGCAAAAGCACCCAGGGTAGGCCCAGCCCAAGCACCGTGAAAGATGCAAGGGAAACGGTAGACAACATTTCCTGCCCTTAACTGTCATTAGGTTAAACATAAACCCCAATGGGGTCACAATGCGAAAATGTAAGTTGCTTGAAAGGGAACAGAACTGTACGTGAATGCACACTCTAGAACCTACTATGTGGAGCAAAGACTGGAGAGCAATAAACAAAAAGGTTGGTGTTTTTTTTTTTTTAAAAATAGGTTCATTTTATTTATTAGTATATTGTCATATGCAGTGGTTTGATTACACCTGGGTACTTTGGACAATATAAATGTAATAAAATATAATACTTGCTATTGCAAATAGGCAGTATGTGCAAGGGCTAATATCCATGAACAGTAAGTTATCCATCTGTCCAGGTTTTCTTCTTAGTCTTGCTGTGAGGATATATGGATAAAATTTCTTTTTAGACCTCACATTTCTCTGACATCTGTAGTGGAATAGTTTTGGAGCAGGATTCCTATGTTTCTATTCACAATCTGTTTGATCTTAGCCAATGAATTATAGATTCAATGCAATGTGCCTCGATTTTCTTATCTGCAAATGGGGCAATATGTTTGTGCTTTCCCACACAGGATGATGAGAGTAATGTCAGATAGCATGCCAGGGTGCCCTTTAAAAAATGCTGTAAAATTGTAAGGTGTTATTAACTGGAGATGCTGCAAAAATGTATGACCAAATATTTATAAATTCATTTGATGTGAGAATTGACAGGAAACTGCCTTTTAAGATGGTTGTAGGGTGGGGAGTCAAGGACAGCTATAATCTAAGGACAAGTTATAGTTGGTATGAAAATGGGTTAAAAAACACCAAAAACTTAGAAAAATTATTAAAATGATGGTATTTTCCATAAAAAGGGATATTTTAGCTCTGTCCCGTTTTCTGATATTCCTTTCATGAACTTGTAAACAATAAAGATGGTGCATCTTGGAAAATTTAATAAGAGTACAATTGCACTTTCCTGCCACTTTTTTTCACCACCTTTTAGTTGCAGTTTCCCTGAATTTTAAATTCTGAATTTATCTTAAGCCATTCCCAGGATGAGAACACAAGTAATTTGTATGTATCTGAAATCTCCACCAGGCAAGAGACTTTTGTCCTGGCAATAGATATTAGTTTTTTGTTTGTTTGCTTGTTTGTTTGTTTTTTAGCGTGGGCAGGCACTGGGAACCGAACCCGGTTCTCCAGCATGGCAAGCGAGAACTCTGCCACTGAGCCACCGTTGCCCCCCCAGATATTAGTATTTTGACAGTTTGATAATTCTTTTGCTTTTGATACTACTAATCTGACAGTAGATTCAAAATATAGAAAGGCATTTAATTCTTCCCGAGTCCTGCAACATGAAAATTAATAAAAATTTTCAGCCTGGGAATTGTGTTGAAATACATAAACATGAAACCTAGTGACTCAAACTGTTAGTCTAGATTCACTGTTCAGAAGCTGGATGAAATCCACTGTGGAAAAAGGCCAGTAACAAGGAGGATGATGTTTTGCTTTTCCTTAGTGCTGAACAAAATGCTTCATAAATCTTACAAAAGAAAAAGTGGCAAGATATGTTCCTCCAGATATTCAGACTAAGTAAGAATCCTGCTAACCTTGAGGGATTCCCCACCTGCTGCATAAATACAGAAGAAATGTAGTTGGAAATAATTGAAACAAAAAACAGCTTAAGCAAAAGCCTCATTAGTATTCAATTAGCATAGGAACCCCTCCTTCCTGGCCTCCCGTTTGAAACAGACTGGATCCCATGTGTGACCCTAGAGTGAAGAAAATAATGGCTCTATAGTGGTTCCTGCAGATAGAGCCAGAAGCTTTGCTCAGAGTTATGTTTTGTATGATTACTGTTCCATTAGTAATAAACCTTCCACTGAAATCGCACTGGGATAGAGTCCAGCCTGCTCTCTTGTAGTAATGTCAGACACAAGGAATGTATGTCACCAGCAGTGAGCACTGAGCTTCCTCGGGGGCCTCTTCTCTCCATCTCCCGTCCGACTGGAACAGGAATCGGGGAATGTCTGAGTTAGAGGAATAATGTGACCATGTGCTTCTCCAGCCCCACAGTCCTTGCAGCGGTCTCACTCAGCCACCATAAAGCAGTCATTGAAAGGACCCAGCTGCAGGAACTGGGGGCTAAGCGCTAAATAAATCCACAGGGCCTGAGGCAGAAGTCATGTGCGTGACCTTAACACAATACCTTGTGGTTATGAATGAGCAAATTAGCAACTGATGGTTCCCTGGTAGCTTATGCAAAATTAGCAGTGCCTCAACCAGTGATGAGTTTCCAGTGGAAAGAACGTCACTTCAAAAAAAAAATGTCCTGCATTGGCAGCGAATTTGGCTGCTGATTATTGGGAGAGCAAGGACCGAATGGAACCGGCACTGAGCTATTTAGTCTCTGACAGAACTTGCATTCTCTTCAGATCAGAGTCGATGGGTAACAGCCATGACAATACCCCAGAAACTGATCCATGGAGTGCCAGGTTCTGGGGTATATTTCAGAGTTCAGAGGAAAAGAGGTTGGGGGTGTCACCTAAGGTCTGATGTTGCCTTGCGTGGGAAAAGAGACAGAGGAGAGTGGACACTCATCTACCTGAAGCGACTCTTCCCAAAAAGGGTTTTCATTCCCTTTTCTTTACATTTGGAAAAGAAGATGCTGTGGCAATTCATTCAGTTTGAAAAACAATGAAATGCAGTGAAACAGATCTCTATTTTGTAGCTCTTTAATATGACGATATGCACTGTCAATATTCAAGAAGACTGTTGCAAAATGCAGTGTTTCCCAAAGTTTTTGTCCATGCAGATTTATTCAGGGGTGTTTTATAAAAGTTTTTAAATATTACATTATTATGAAATATTTAAAATATACAAAAGAATATATATAAAAAACTTGCATGGTCTAATTAGAATATAGGAGCTATATCTCTACTACCCATCTTAAGAACTAGGCCGTTACTAATATTTTTGAAGCCCCTTATGTGCTCCTCTTCAATCCTATCCATCTTTCTCTGCTCCCCCTATCAGATATCCACTGCCTTGAATTTTTTTAACTTTTTTTATTGTATAATATAATATTTATACAAAGCAAAGAAAGAAAAAAGTAAACATTTTCAAAGCACTGTTTAACAAGTAGTTACAGGACAGATCCCAGAGTTTGTCAAGGGCTACCATGCCATCCTCTCAGATTTTTCCTTCTAGCTGCTCCAGAATAAAAGAGGCTATTAGGAATATTTTTTTATCATCACAATCGACTTTTTTTTTCTTTTTTGTAGAAAATAACATATATACAAAAAGGCAATAAGTTTCAAAGCACAGCACAACAGTTAGTTGTAGGACAGATTTTTAGAGTTTGGTATGGGTTACAATTCCACAATTTTAGGTTTTTACTTCTAGCTGCTCTAAGATACTGGAAACTAAAAGAGATAGCAATCTAATGATTCAACAATCATATTCGTATGTTAAACCGTACCTTCTCTATATAACTCCACCATTTCCTTTGATCTTTATCTCTTTAGGGGTATTTGCGCTATGGTCATTCTAACGTTTTCATGTTGGAAGGGTCTGTCACTAATATGGGGTAGGGAGATGGAACTAACTGATGTTCTGGAGAATCTGGGCCCTCTAGGTTTCAGGACTTATCTGGTCCAGGGACCCATTTGGAGGTTGTAGGTTTCTGGAAAGTTACCCTAGTGCGTGGAACCTTTGTAAAATCTTATATAAGAACACTAGGTGTTCTTTAGGATTGGCTAGAATGATTTTGGTTGTGGTTTGGTGATTTATGATAGGTAGCAATGTCTAACTGAAGTTTGCTTCAGAGTGACCTCCAGAGTAGCCTTTCAACTCTATTTGAACTCTCTCTGCCACTGACACTTAATTAGTTACTCTTTTTCCCATTTTTGGTCAGGATGGAATTGTTGATCCCATGGTGCCAGGGCTAAATTCATCCCTGGGAGTCATCTTGGGAGGCTATCACCCCTGGATGTCATGTCCCACATAGCAGGGAAGGCAATGATTTCACTTGCAGAGTTGGGCTTAGAGTGAGGCCATATCTGAGCAACAAAAGAGTTCCTCCAGAAGTAACTCTTAGGCATGACTATAGGTAGGCTAAGCTTCTCCACTACCTACATAAGCTTCACAAGAGTAAGCCTCAAGATTAAGGGCTTGACCTATTGATTTGCATGTCCCTAATGTTTGACACAGTATCAGGGGATTCCCTGATGGTAAAGTTTAATAGTTCCATATTTTTTTCTCCCATCCCTCAAAAAGGACTTTGCCAATACTTTCTTATTATCTGCTTAATATATTCTAGGATGTATCCAGGCATTACATTAACTGTACAGGATTAAAGGCCCTCATTTTTATTCTGGGCTCCCTGTATTTCAATTTCCAAACATTTTTTTAAACTACGTGCCCCTAAATTGTAATCTAACATCTTTCATTATGTTTAAATAGACAGCAGGTACATAATTTCTGTGAATTGTAAACATCGACTTTTGCTAACAAATAAAACGGGGGCGGGCCATGGTGGCTCAGCAGGCAAGAATGCTTGCCTGACATGCCAGAGGACCCAGGTTCGATTCCTGGTGCCTGCCCATGTTAAAAAAAATAAAACGGTCCAACCACCCTATCAAGTATAGCCAATGGAATATATTCCATAATGATTGATATCCATCACTGTCAATTATTAAAGTATGCAACTAATCCATTTAATATTTTGAAATTTCACTTTTTTCTTTTTCCCTTGGACTTGTTTTTCCATTCTGCTTCCCCAACAGAACTTTACTTCTGAGCTAGAAAGTCTTTAAACAATCATGCTAAAGTATTTCTCTGCAACAAACAGATATGTTTATTTTAAATTTCCTGTGATCACAGAGATTCAAGTATCAAAGTATTTCTCCTGACATCTAAAATTATTAGAAGTATGCAGTTGATTAAAATACACAAATATATTGCTTATTTTAAACACAGTATCTTCACGTTCAAATATTCCACCTCAGAGGGACATTTGGCTCTGGTCCCACATTTAGGGACCTCAAATTTGTACTTTAGTATGGTCTCCAAGTGAGAGGGTTTATATTGTCTTCAAGGTCCACTGAAAGGACTCACTATTTAAAATATGACATTTTTTTTCCCAAACTGCATTGGTAGTTTTTCATTTTTAGGGGATGTAATGGGAACTTAAACTGACATGGCTCAGAGCTGTCCCTACCTTGAAAGATCCTGGCCTTGGAATGTGAGGTGACCTTCAAGTTGGCATGGAACTTGCATTGTCCTGGAAGACAAGGATTTTGCACCCATGCGTCATTGATATCTTCTCCTCTTTCGGATCAACCATCTCGCTGGGAAGAAAGGGTCCAGACATGCCCTGTCTCTCAATGGCCGTGGGTGGCTTTCAAGGGCCACTGCTCATGGATGCTGCCAGCACATGGATTCTCCTAGAGACCTAGATGCAAAGCCATGGGTGGCACGGCAAGTAGTCCAAGCCCAGCCTCTTCTCAAGGAGCTCTCTGTCACCTCCAGGACAAGGAGAGGGCATTGCAGTAGCCATGTCAACAGTTCTGTGATTACTTGGACTTGAAGAAACAGAGTTCTTTAGTGTTTTCCAATGAGCGAGTTATTTTATTTATTTTTACATGGGCAGGCACCAGGAATCAAACCTGGGTCTCTGGCATGGCAGATGAGAATTCTGCCACTGAGCCACTGTCACACTGCAACTCCTCCTCACATGTACCCATAAGACTCATGGCAAATCAAACCCACTCATGGATAGTCAAACGTGCTGAGTTTCAGTGATTCTGCTTGTGATTTTTTAAGAAGAAAATTAAAATGTATTTTTCCATTTGAAAATTAGGATGTGCAAAATATTAGAAATGGAAAATATTTCAAAAAGACAAAATATAAAGACATTCAAAACATTTTTTTATGATTCTGGAAAACTTATTTTACATAACTGTCATTAAATACTTTCTTTATATATAGTTCAATACCCTACTTTTCTGCTTCACATTCTGAGTAGAATAAATGTAGAGCACAAATATTTTTCCATGGTATAAAAAAACTATAAACATCATTTGAAATGACAATGTTATTGTTTACTTAACCATTCTCTAATATATTTCTATTACTTTCAAATTTTGCTTTTATAAATAAATATAATTGTGATAAAACATTTTTAAGCATTTTAAATATTTCTGCAGGAAAAATTCTCCAGAAAGGAAATTTCTTAAGTTAGAGGGCACAAAGATTGTAAGGCTTTGGATATACATTGCCAAATTCAGCTTACGATATTAATGTCTTCTGATGCAACGTTAGAGTAAATCTTAGAGGATTTATAACTAAAAGTGGATAAAATTTTACTGTAAAACACTGAGGTTTGAGAGAAAAAAGTATTAGCTAACACATGTTAGAAGCTCAGTAATTAGAACTAATAAGAAAAGGCGGTTTGGATTTGTGATTAATGAATAACTATAGACAACCATAAGATAACGTGGTTTCGCTGTTGCAGTCCATAAAGTAACACTCAGGCTAATTACACGATCTGGGGCACTATTTCAGGTCTCTGGCTACAGGTCAGGCAGATCTGGCCTTTAAACGAGACTCCACCTCCTACCACCTCACCTTGAGCAAGTTCCTTAACTCCTTCGCCTTCTTTTCCTCGTCTCTTGAAGGTTCTATCACTGCCCACTTCTGGGGTCATAGTGAGGCTTAAATAAGGTAACAGATCTGGTGCCCAATATCTGCAGAGGGCACAGTACATTTTATCTGTTGTTGAAATGGAATCATTTTAAATAGAATTCCTGGTCAATTTCAATCCTGCATCAATAAACTCATCAATTGGATAGTCTTAAATAAGCTTTCTAAAGTTTTTAAAAGTCTCTTCACAAAAATAAGCTAATATTTCCCCATAAAATCCTATTTGTTGCATTATCAACTTGCTCTTTCTCTCTCTATATATGTTTTTATATATAAATAAAAAAAGAATCTACAAGAAAAACCTTGTCTAGTTAGTATAAATAGTGATGGAATCTTAATTAAGGAGACATTTTAAATTATTGCTCTTTTAATTTTACATTAGAAAGAAAAAAATAGCTCAATTTAATGCTCTTCATGTTTGGATCACTAAGGTCAATGATAAAAGTTAACTTTGAAATTAGTGTACATACTTGAAATCAGCTCTATTGCGAACACATTCCTAATCTCAGTGTGTATAGTTTATTTCTAAGATTCAAGTGCAAATGGATCCAACAGGTCACTTAGCATTTTTCTAAACAGCTCTGGAAGGAGAGGATGGGAGAAGCCCTAAAGTAAATGGTGGACTTTCAGGGCAGAAAAATGGTGGACTTTCAGGGCAGAAGTGGCGTTTTTGGTTACCATTGGGCTGAAGTGGTTTTCTGTTTTCAAAGGCATTTTAGATGTTGTTCAGTTTCCATGCTCAGTGCTTTCCTCATTGGCACTCACTTTACCTTCAATTTTCCACTGTTTCTTAGCTCAACAGAATTATCATGATCCTTTTGAGCCTGAGCTCAGGCAGCTTTGTCACGCTCTGACTTACCTTGCCTCTTGGCCTTAGAAATAACCTTCAGATTCTCTTTGATTCACACCAAACCCAGCAATAGCAAACAATCCTAAAAGTCACACGAATGAGAAGTTTTGAACATGCTTTCAGAAGATTCAAAGGAATCAGAGAGGAAGAAAATCTAGGTTATATGGGAAGGACAAATGGTTAACCAAGAAATAAAAATTTCTAAGTCCAGGATTGATGTCATTTGGCTTTTAATACTTGGAATTCTCTGCATGCTCAGCACAATTGGTCATGGAATGCATGCCCAAGTCACCTTTCACACAGAGAGTTAAGGAATGAGAGATGGGTGACTCAGACTTCTCTATGGGTCTGGGGACTTTGCCAGAGCTTAAGTGAGATAGACAGGCGGCCTTTAAAATTGTGAAAATTTTATCTGGACTTTTGTATTCATTACCCTTCCATCTTGATAGGAAAGCCATATTACCTTTTATATTATTTTTGTGTGTGCGGTGTTACTTGTGAACTTTTTACATTCTATTTCAGCATTTTTCCCCCAAATCTTACAATGAGTTTGTTTTTCCTACCGGGAATCGTACCCGGGTCTCTGGCACAGCAGGTGAGAACTCGGCCTGCTGAGCCACCATGGCCTGCCCTCACAATGAGTTTGTGTTTCAGAGTTCTTGATGTAGTCTAGGCTCAGTCCAGTTATCTAATCAACTGGACTGAATTGTTTTAAGTAGCAGACTGTCATTAGGTGAGTTACTCAGTAATCTCTTCGTGTTCATTTGTTAAAACTTGAAACATAAGTGTTCAATGATTTATCTTATTCATGAGGACGTTAGACATTTTTGAATTTTTTCCAAATCTTCTCCCACACTTTTTTCTTTTTTGTTGTAAAAGAAAACTAAAAAGGAAAGCTCTGGCATTAAAATTAAGCCATGGGAAAGTATGCAAAATGACAGACAACCCCAGAGCCAGTGGGCTTTTGTGTAATGAGAAAAATAAAGAAAAAAAGATGGTGGAAGCAATTATCCAAGCAGCACAGCCTGTGTCCTACAGAGCCCATTCTATGGACTTCTGAAGATTCCAGAGAATGCAGGGAAGGTCTCTCCTATCCACCCGTCCACGGCTGTAGACAAGGCTGCCAAGCTGAGATCCTCTCAGTTTGGAGACTGAGAAGATTTTTTCCAGCGGGGTTGCCCTGGTGTGTAAATGGCCATGCAGTGACTCAGTCTCATACCTGGGTTCTCAACCTTAGGTCTATTGACATTTGGGGCTGGGTAATTTGTCATTGTGGGAATGTCCTGTTCATTGTAAGTTATTTAACAGCATCCCTGGTCTGACCCACTAGAAACCCAGTAGCAACCCCAGTTGTGACTACCAAAAATGTCTGCAGACATTGCCAAAAGTCCCTTGGAGACAAAAATCATCCCCAGTTGAGACCTGCTGTCACTCTCCTAGAGTAATAGCTTTGATACTGGCTCAACTGTTTCCTACTCTGTTTATGGGGGTAAAGGAAAACATTAGGTCCCTGGCCAGCAGACCTCTAGCCGAGCAGTCCACGGCTGGCATTTATTGCCAGGCATCCACCCTCTCCCCTGTCACAGATTAACGTGAGAAGGCTTTGGGGGATGGTCTTCATTTCTTTTGTGCTTCCTGGAAGAGAGAAACAGCACAAATCAAATAAAATTCAGGTCAAAAAACAAAGCAAAATTTGAGATCTGTACTTTCTTTTAAATGTGGACTCAACTGATTTCTATTTTCTTCTAGCCCTTCAAAATAGAAATTTGAGTTTATGATATTACTAGACCTCTGAGGTTTATTAGTATCATTTCCATTTTGTATGAAGAAAGGTGCACCTCAGGGGAGGCTGTGTAACTTACTAATATTATGCCACTTTTCTTCTATCACCCTGGCCCCTCTCTACCATCTCTTTGCCCTGGGTCCTCACTCAATCCCAGGACACCGACCCAGCACTACCCTATCTAGGCTTTTTAGAAAATTAAGTTCACACACTTCATAACACCAATCGAGAGCACTGCCTTTCACTTTCTTACCCCAGAAATGGTTTCTTTACATTTCTAAGAACTTCAGTGTCTGGGCACATAGCCCATTAATTTCTCTAAGAAAATAATTGAAAAGTCTTCGCATTGGTGCACGAGGAAGCTCAGAGGCTAATAGCCTCAGAGGCTGTCATCCAGCAAGGAATCCTGGAATTCGCATACACTCCTGACGTTGGGTCAGGGTTCTTTTAGTGGTGAGTAACTTGTACTTTTCCCATTTCACTTCTGAACGGTTCTGATACTGTCCTCCCTGTGCTTTTGGGTTTTAATTTGGAGCAACACCATTTGCAACTGCTTCCTCGTTCACTGGTGAACACATCAGGGGCCTGCGGTTTGCTCCATTTAAAGGCTATTTATATCTGAATATATCAAGTACAAAGCAATGAAACAAAGTCCACACGCCACATATGCCTAGTTAGTGGGGTTATGCAACCTGGAAGGTGGCAGATCTCCCAGGGAGTAGAAGCTTCCCTTGAAAGGTTTGGGATGAGTGGGAGCATCAAAACTTCAGAGGAAGAGATCTAAGTGCAGAGAGAATGCGTTCTGTTTGTTTTTGCCTGCAGTAGCACTGGGACGCTGACTTCCCAGAGCAGGTAGGATGCACACAGCCTAAACACACCCAGATGCACACGGCCTTCCTTCAGGGGAATGAAGAGCATGTACACAACTCCAAAGAAGCATGAAATGGAGCCTGTGTGCAGGTCCAGCCCATAACAAAGAAACTTGAACATACAATTATGCAATCTGTCATTTTGTCATCTATACCACTTGAGTATTTAGAGAGGAAAAATGAAATATGTGCAAAGACCACAATAATGCAGGACGAAGTAGCTAATAAAGGAAAAAAAAATTATAGGAGGTACGTACAACTTGCCTGTGAACTTTGAAAGAGGTACTGGCTTTCCCTTGTCTGAAACACCCCCTGGTTTCCTTCTGTCTTTCCCCCAGTGCTGGAGGCCTTTCTCAAGGCACCAGGGCCAGCCTGCCACTTTCTAGCATTTCTAAGTAGCTGGGGGCTATCAACCCGGTTCCCTTATGGCCTTCCCTTTATTCCATTATTAAGTCTCGCTGTTTGCATGTGCTACTCCACATGCATGGGAATTAAAGTGGATTTTCATTCACTTGAATTCTTCAGTGTAGGAGGGGAGTGTGCCCTGGGTTGGCATTTATTGCCAGGCATCCACCCTCTCCTCTGTTAGCAGCACTTTCAGTGCTAACCATTAACAGTAAGATCTTGGACGATTGACCCAACCTCTCTATGCCTCAGTTTCCCACTGGTAATTCCCTCACTGGGTTTTTACAAGGGCTATTAATTGAGTTAATTTAGGGCAAGCCCTGAGAATAGCACAGACTCTCACACCATCTGTATGTATATTTGTGCTTATCTCTGTCATAGAGAAGAAAGCATGGCAGTGTCTGTTTCTCATTTTATTGTTTGTGCATGGCTTCTCTTTGAAAAGTCATATAACAAATTATGTATTTATCTTTTACCTCCTTTAATAAACAGATTTTGTGCCTACTAGGAGCAAGATCGACTACTTTGCTCAGCATAACAGACCAGAGAGATTCCAGAGATACCATGTTCAACGTCTCCCTCCACAATTCCAGAGCTCCTGAGTCTTTTACTAAGAAGTGTGCAGATGTGTTTCTGTGCACGTGTGCATGTGCATATGTGGGTGGGGGGTATGTGTGCACATGTGTGATTATGTGTGCACATGCATCGGTGCTTGTGTACATGTGTGTGCATGCATGCAAGTGAGCCTGTGGGGGTGTGTGTGCTGAAAGCATGGCAGAGATTGACCCAGCTGGTCTCCACTGCCCGTTCTTCTGTCATTACCCTGCATAATAAAGCTGGGGATTTCTTTCATCCCGGGCAGCTGGTACCACCTGGGCTGCCTTTAATGGACAACGCTCAGAAATGATGAAAGGACTTGGCCCTTACAACCGAGAATATCCCTCCAAATGAGCTGACTACTAACCTTGGAGGTAGGATATAAAAGATCATGAATTTTATTTCTTTTCTTTCAGTTAAGCCCTAGTATTTCTCAACGCATTACCCTTTGCTTAATTTTCTAGGTCCTTGAACAAATTTGTATGAAAATTTTCATCAGTCTCCCCACGATTGCGACCCCCTGTATGCCTTACTTGGATAGTACTGATAATGATATATACCATGTTATTGTGGCTTGACATGCCGAAGATGAAAAGAAGTTAGCCATGGCCTAAATACATAAGGGAATGTAGTAAAGCAATACTTAATTTTTTAAGAATATCTGAACAATTACCATCGACCAGTGTTCTTGCATTTCTGGTTCTACCAGCTACATCTTTACTGAGGCACTGAAATTTGTTGAAAATATTGATGGAAAACGTTGTTCCATAATAGATTTTTAAAAACCTCTCTCCAAGTGAAACTCGGACTGTCAATCCTTCTGACTTGTGACCCTGATATGGGGAGGGAGTTTTTCCGGGTCCAAGAGGGAGAAGAACTTTGTTTCCTTTTTTCCCTTTTGTCCAACATGGGCGGATGCACAAGGAAAACAAAGCTCACACCAATCTACCGCCTGCGAGATGGAGACGGCTCAAACAGGATATCCTGGCAGCAGCCAAGGTCAGCAGAGTTAGTAGGAACAGCCCTCCATGCCCTCAACCCATCTCCTCCTCAGGCTCATGAGCAGCTCATATCCTTTGGTTGCCCCAAATCCTCCCTGGTGGTACCCTCTGCGGTATGACACACACCCAGGATTCTTCTGCCCCCACTGTTGCCTCTATTCCTGTGTGTCCTCTGAGGCCCTCAGCTGGGGCCTGGGGTGGCTGTTTCCATATGCCAGCTTGGCTGTTAAATAACTGGCTATAGGAACTAGTTGTTTAATCAAACCTGCATCTAGATGGGCTGTGAGGTAGTCTGCAAATGTGTTTAACAGTCACACTCATTGACTTTACGTACAGGAGATTCCCCATGATATTGAGGGTGGGCCTTATCCAATCAGTTAAAGGGCTTACGAGCAAAGCAGTGAAGTTTTCAGAGGAGGAGAAATTCTGCAGCATAACAGTCCTGCCTGAGTGACCAGGCTGCTGGCCTGGCCTGTGGAATTTACACCCAAGACTGCAACATCAACTTTTGCCTCCAGCCTGCCTTACAGATTTCAGACTCGCCAGCCCCCACAAGTCAATGAGCCATCTCCTCAAAATAAATCCCTTTGCAAATATACTAAATTATATATATATAATAGGATTATATTTTAATCTTCTTGTCCTGTTTCTGTAGCTCACTTTCCATATTTGGTCTGAAGAAAAATTCATATAAAAAAAGAATAAATTTAAAAAGAAGACTGTGATGCTAATTTTGGTAACAAATAATAAGTGTTAACCTTTTTGTGTATTTATTTCTTGGCGCTAATAAGTTCGTAGCATATTTTTAAAAGGAAAAAATTCATAGAGGACAGTGAATTTGAAGAAGTTGGAGAGGGCATTTTGTCTGCAAAAATACAAATAATAGCACTTTGAAAACTATTAAAATGCCCCTGGAACTGATGAATTTTATCATGTGGAATGACACTGTAGGCCATTATTGGCATTTATCTTTTCTTATCATGAGCATTCTTAGACATTCCACAAAGAATTCTGAAAATTTCTTAAGAAACTATTGCGGCATCCTAAACATGCCTTTGCTAAGCTTAATTGCCTTGGAAAACCCGGTCTTTTAGATCACTCTGCATAGCAACATCCCAAACACAGCAAGCTGGATGATGCTTGGAAAATACAAAGGGTCTGGAGAAATAGAACCCAAGGGGGATGGGCTTGTATTCCCAGAAATCACTTGAGGGTTAAGTTTCCACTCTCCCCTGACAGCCACGAGGGGCTGGGCCTGTCCATGTCTTGGTTTCCAAAGCTCTTTCTTAGCAGATCTTAGAAACAAAGCTTTATTTTATTCTGAAATCAGGTAAAAGGAAGAGTATCAATGCTCACTGAATGGGGAAAATCTTACAAGATGATGTGTACTCCCACAAGGACGGCTGCATATTTTAGAAGTATAGTATGTGCTGTTCTGAAACAGTTGCCATAGGAACCAAACTTTCCCCCATGAAATAGAATGGTAATCACTGTAGTAAATTTCCACACAAATATCTAAGCTGCACAAATTAGGCATCGGTTAGAGTCAGTCCAACGGCTGTATATTTAACCCCTCTTGAACAGGCAGGCATTAAGAGCTGTATAGTAGAGGGTGGGTCTACTAAAGAAGCATGCGCTTCCAACGATCAAGCTATGAGTTTATGAAACCAACCACCAAAATGGGCACTTGGGTGCCCACTGCACTTTACTTTGCTCTAATTTTCCAAGAGGGTGTTACCTATCTCTCAGCTGAAAGCTCTGCCAGACAATACCAAAGAGTTCTTACAGCCTGGCTCATAGGAATTTATTCTGAAGAAGAGAGCAAATGTAACATAGCACTGCTAAGAGACTACAGATGTCCGTCAACTGTCCAAAGTGTTAACTGGAGTTAGGACTATGGAAAACTTTTATGGTGAGTTGGATTTGGTGGCATCCAGGAAGCAGGGGGCATGCTTTGGTAGAGGTCTGGGACCATATTTCATTTATCTGAAGATGAACATTTTTCACATTTGAACATCACTGGAACCAGGATGCATTCAAATTGATATATTCCAACCAGGTGGCAGCTCTGATGTAAGTTACACTGAGCACACACAAGCAAATTTGGTTTTCTATTTCTCCATTTTTACTTCTATAGATATTTAACTCATTTAAAATGCATTACAAAAGATCATATTATTATTTATCCTCGAAGTGTTCATGTACACAGAAAGTTGTGGAAACAGAGCGGGAGGTTGAAGTTTGATATAAAGGAAGTAGGTGTTATTAGAGAAAAGATAACCATCATCAAAACTTGTGAAGAGGTGTCAGTTACTTGGAGTAACTGAGATGATAGGGAAGTCATCTTGCTTGAAATGGTCTACCACCAGCACTCATGTTGGTACAGAAAATATGGGAAAATATGGACAGTGACGATTCTGAGTAGAAAAGCGATAAAGGTGAGTCTGGCCCTGAACATAAAAACACCATCTTTGCTATGTATCTTGTTAATATATTTTTTTAATGTCACATAAGAATGTATGAAAAATCTGCATCTAAACAAGTCTAAAAAAGCTCATTCAACAAGTATACAATAAAAATTCTAAGTGATAAAAAAGCATCATGACCGTTTGAGTTCTTCCTTCCTTAGTGTTATATGGTAACATTTTAAAATTAATAATATACAAGCATGTGAAAAGGACAAAAAGCTAGGTATGAGCTCAGAAATGCAATTATAGGATAGAAATTCAACATTTGGTGGAGAAATCATACTACATGGAGTCCCCAGAAATATATCTGTTAGAAAATATAAATAATTTTGGAATTAGTTTTAACTGTTTGAGTAAACTGTCCAAAATACTTGAATTCTGATGTGAATTTTAAAAAGTCTATATTAAAATAGTTTAAAATCTATTTTAAAAGATTAGCCTGTGTGTGTGTATAAAAAACAGTCTAAACACCTAGTATAATTTAATTCCATTTACATGAAATGTATCTTATTTCTAAAAAAAGTCATGATGACTCAATATCAGATAATGCTTAAGTATGCTTATACTTATGAGATAATACTAGGAACATAAGGTTAAACTAGAGAATAATGCATCTTTGATAAAGAGGATTACCCTAGTTAAGGCACTTAGCTTACATTTTTACTTTTTGAGAATGATTCAACTTTACTCACTTTAATTTTATTTTATTTTTGCATGTGCAGGCACTGGGAATCGAACCCGGGTTTCGGGCATGGCAGGCGAGAATTCTACCACTGAGCCACCGTGGCCCACCCCAACTTTACTCACCTAAAAAAATATCTATTAGAGGGGGGTGCAAGGGTACTTCAGTGGTAGAAGTACCTCTTGCCATGCAGGAGACCCGGGTTCAATTTCCAACCCATGTACTTCCCAAACAAATAAACAAGCAAAACAAACAAAAAACCAACCACACAAAAATTCAACCGATGGTGCTGCAATCAGGGGATACTCACATGGAAAAAGAATGAAATGTGAGCATACAAAAAAAAAATCTATTAGAGAAGTTGTAGGTTTACAGAAATATCATGCAGAAAATATATGTCCCCATGTCCCTACTCCCTCCTTTTATAACACCATGCATTAGTGTGGTACCTTTGTAATTGTACTATGTAATTGTACTATTAACCATAGTCTATGGTTTACATTAGGGTTCAATGTGTCCTGTTGTGTTTTTATTTTATTTTTATTCTAACGATACATGTACAACCTAAAGTTTCCCCTTTTAACCACATTTAATATAATATTTCAATGCTGCTCATTATGTTCACAATGTTGTTCTTTTAAAAAAGTATAAGGGACAGTTTTCATCAACTTGTTAGGTTTATGCTGAAACAACCAGAAATTTTAAAGTTGGAATCTTGGCAGATTCTTCATTTCATGTTATAAAATATACTTAGAAGAAAGAGACTTTTATGATCTACTACTGTATTTTAGTTCCCCAAAGGGTGTGTCAAGGCAATTTTTTAAAAGTTTTGGGTGCATTTCAAAAGAACTACAGCAGTTTACTGATATAGCATGGTGGCCATCCCAGTTGTAGGATGATGTTATAATTTGGGGCCTAACTTGCCAGAGTCACAATTTATCTCAATCATACTGATATGGAACTCGTGTTAGCTCTGGAGATCTTCCTACATATGGGGTAGAAGCTGCCTGTTAGCTCAATAATTCTGAAGCAAAGCCAAGGAGAGGTTTTGTCAACGTGGAACCATATGTGGCCTTTAGGTACTCCAGGCCTGAAGTCCAAGACTGCTGGCTTGTGAAGCCAGAAAGCTAATCCAAAAGAAAAGTGGATTGCCTCCCCAAAGCCAAGAAAGATAAAAGAAACCTGCATTTGCCCAAAAGAGAACAACCCATTTGTGAGAATTGTACAGGATTAAGGCTTGTCCTCTGTGCTGGCCTCAGAAAGGTCAAGGAAGAGGGAGAGGACAGTAGGCAGCAGCTGGGTCCTGCTGTCTTGTTTAAGAGAAACTTTGGACAGTTGATTTTTTCTTGAAATATGCTGTTGGTGAATGGAGAGCCAGGAGCACACAAGAGCAAACTATAGTCATCAAGTCTGCATAGGTGATTCAACAGCCACATTGTCATACCAGAATCCTACAAAAGGTAAGACTTGGAGGCTTTCTGTGCTTTAGGAAGTTCCAGTTCCTTATCGTAGTCATGGAGTACGATGGTGTGTAGGTGATAAGATTCTTGGACAGGCTGGAAAGCTGTTGACCTGTTTTACTCTATGGCAAAACGTTTGATAAAAGTGTCCCTTGCACTGTGCTGGAAGAGAGCCCACATGGCTATGTGGCCTCTTTAGGGGTATGGCTGGAAAACCTCATTATGTTGTGTTGAGTTGTTTGTTCCTTGTTGCTTTTAGCAAGATACCATCAGAGAGAGAGAGAGGAACTCAGGCAACAGGAGTACAGTTTGCATGAGGAAATTAATGTGAAGAGAACTCGGTTGAGGAGGCCCTCCCTGCCAGCTGCCTGCAACCTAAAGGGAATTAACGGGTAGTCTCCCCAAATTGGAAAGACTACCAAGAAAGAGAAAAGTGCAAAGCACAGGGAACAGTAGACCCAACACAGACCCCACCACTAACTAGGATGATGAGAAGCTATGAAGCAGGCATAGAGGACAATTAATCTAGATGGAAAAATCCAGATGGGAAAACTCAGCAGGTTGTGGTTAAGTTCAGAGCAGGGTCCCAATCCACGGCTGCTCTTCCTTCTAGAATGCAGAAATAAGCTCAAGTCACTGAAGCCATTGTGTTGTTCATGAGATTCACAGTATGGATGGTTTAGGGCTGATAAACAACGTGACCAAAAATAGCTATTCCTAAAGTGTATGGTTACCCTCATCTAAGATACCTTACTGGGTAAGAGTCTTCTGAATCCTGTAGATTGTGACAAAGAAAACCACATATCCTCTAAATATAAGTAATTCTCTTATAGATACATAAGTTATTATTACTTTTTGTTTGTTTCTTTCTTTATTTTTGCATGGGTAGGCACCGGGATGCTGGGTCTCGGCATGGCAGGTGAGATCTCTGCCTGCTGAGTCACTGTGGCCACCCAAGTTATTATTTTTAATATTATAGATACAGGTGCATAGAGACATTTAGAGAGACACATGAGAAGCTGGCCATAATGGCTGCTTCTGGGAAGGAAGGAGGCATGAGGGAGACGTACATCCTCTTATCCTCTTTGGGGAAATTATGAATTTTGGACCGTGGGCGTGCACTGCCTATTCACACACAAAGAATAAAAAAAAAAAAAAAACAGTTCCTAATAAAATCACAAGAGCAAAACTTTTTAACCCAGTTATTTCTCTCCTGGGAATGATTTCCTACAAATAAATTCAAATGTGTAAAATGATGTGTATACAAGATTAGTCACTGAAAGCATTGCTTTTAATAGAAACATTCTGAGAGAACTTCAATGCCCGTCAAAAGGGCACAGGTGAAAAAGCTTATATACATCCAATCCAATTCCTTATAAAAAGAAATAAAGAGCATTATGTATTGATAAAAATTAACTACACAATATTAACTGAAAAAGGCAAGTGTTATTGAGTGCTCGCATTCGAATATTTTAAAAACTGAGAGGAATACATATATACTACACATACATGTACATGCACACATGCATACAACATGTACAATACACACATATATATCTACATATATATGTACATACACACAGGCATAAGAAAGAATATATGCATACACACATATAGTTTTACTTCTATATTTCTGAAAATGTACATAAATTTGATAGCATTGTCTCTGGAAAAAGGAACATGCTGGCACAGATCATGGGTGGCATGGGGCTTTTTATTCCAAAAGAATTCCACAGATGTTTTATGTGTCAACAGCAACGTTAGATAAGAGTGTGTCCTTGCTTCATGGAAACACTGACTTGAATGCCTAAGTGAAGGCAGTTTATTAAAACAAATAAACCAAAAACTTCTATCCAGTCACATTACCAATACAGACAGCATCCTTTAGAATAAAAAATCTGCTTTTAGAGGTGGTCTCTGCATGTGCAATTTTTTTTAAAAGTTAATATGTGCATGACCTATTCATATTGATCTTGTGAAAACATCTTTCAGTTTGCAGGTATAATTAGCATTCCCTTAGTCTATCACTATTTTCATTTATTTCTCTCTTATCAAGCACATTATGTGTGAAGGGAAAAATGCTACCACAACTCTGACCTCACTCAGCAAATTTTTATAATGAAGACAAGGTTCTTTTGTTGGTGGCCACAGATACTGCTCTAAGAGCACTGAGGCGCTGGCATGGTTTGAGAGAATTCTACTTATAACTGGACCCAGTCTTTCTAGCTAAAAGGACATTTATCTCATTTTCAAAAAAATTTCTCCTCCCTTCCCTCTCTCCTTCCTTTTTTCCTTCTTTTCTGCACTAGTTTAAAATTCTTTGAGGACCATCTGTGATCGAAAACCTCAAGCGATTGTTATTAAGAAAGTTTTCACCTGAAAAGATCTAAAAACTAGTTGTAGTTTTTGCATTACCTGACTTTCTACCTAACGTGAAAAAACTGGTTTTCAGTTTCATGAGGGTGGCTGCAAATAGTTGGAGTGAATACACTGTCATTTTTCTGCATTCTCATCAGTTTGGAGAACACATTTTTGGTTGAGCTAAGTTGAGTAAGTCATATAGTTATGAACCATTAGAACTGGAAGGAGGGTTGGGCAGAATTGAGTTGAATTCTTCATTTTACAGATAAGAGAGGGTAAATGATTTTCCAAAGGTCAGTAACCATACTACCAGAGTCAAACCTGTTGAATTGTTTCACAATACCATATCGCACTAGAAAGGAAAAAGCCTCCAGAAAATTTATCTTGCTCTGCCTGCCTTACCCATATCTGTCTCCTACCTGCAGTAACCAATGTTTATGAATAAATCACCTCCTGTCGAATAAGAACTTGAAAGTGAGGGAAATTAGACTGTCCTCAAGAGTTCATTATGAGATTAACAAGCTTCAGTCCCCTTCCCTGCTGAAAACTTTCCTCCACTTTTATGGTCAAATGTCGGATATATTTGTTAACAATTTAAGTCACTTGCCAATTTAGTGACATTGGCCAGTGGCATTAACAATCTAGAGTGAAAACAGTATTTCGGTGTAAGAGTTTGAACTGCAGATATAAGACAGGAGCCTGGGGGTGGGAGCCATAGCCCATGCAGAAGCTGATCTGTGTCCTGCTCAGAGCAAGGGAGATGGCAGGCTGGCAGCTGTGCTGAGAGTTTCTTTCTGGTACCAAGACTCCATCTGTAGGGAAGCGTCCTCCTTTCGTGAATTCTCTTGGCCCCCTGGTTTTCTTCTGATCTTTTTGGCTCCTGCTTTCCCATCTGACCCCTAAACAGCAGAGCTGCTGAGAGCTCATTTATTGCTTTCTCATTCTACACTTTCCTCTCAAGGTGATTCATTCGTGCTGATGAATTTCCAAATGTATAATGCTGCTCCAGGTCTCTTTTCTGACTCAATTTTCTTTTTCTTTTCTTTCTTTCTCTCTCCCTTCTTCCTTTCTTTTGCTTTATTTTCCTTTCCCACTCTTCCCTTCCCTTTCTTTCTGATCTCTCCATATCTCAATTTCTCAACTATTGTTTTATCATCTGTCAGCTATCCGTCTATCTACCATCTATCCATCTGTCCATCCTATCAGGTAAATTTCCACTGAGATGTCACGAACTTCACATGCCTACAGTTGTAGTCCTGATTTCGTCCCCACGTCCTCCCCAGTGAGCTTCTCCTCTCAATTTCCCCAGTGCAGAAAATGGCATCTTTATCTGCCTGGTTGTTCAAGTCAGAAATTTGGTTGTTATCCCTGAAGCCTCCTTCTCCCTTCCCTTCGATCCATCACCTCCTTCTCTTTTAACTTCCTGAATACTTCTCAAGGCCACCTGCTCCGCTATCTTCCCTGCTGCATCCTTGGTCCAGGTCACTATCTCCTTTACCTGGACATCTGCGATAACATTCTAGAGAATCTCCCCTTCTTCACTCTTCCACTTCAGCCCATTTTCAATACAGTAGCAAGTGGTCATTTAAAACGACTGACCCTTGCTTAGAACCGGTCAGTGGCCCTGCATCCTTTTGCCCCTCCCTTCCTCTGATTACAGTCCTGCCTTTCTCCTGTGGGTCGGGGCTTCTTGCCCCACATGCTTCACACCTTGTGTTTTCTGTTTGGAATTCCTTTCCCTCCACAATCTTCCTCTTGCCCATTGCCCCCAACTCCTACTGACCTGCAGTTTAACTTGAAATGTTGAATCGTCGGGAAGGATCCTCGACTGTGTAATCTGATGTAGGACTCCTTTGACAGAGTCTTCTTTTTTATTTCTAATTTTAAAATGGTTATTCCAATTTCTCATTAAAAATGTATTTGTGCAGTTTTTTTTCTGTCTTCCCACTACATTCCCAGCAACTAAAAGAGATCCTGCCATGTAATGGGCATTCTGTGTTGAGTTATGGGAAGCTATGTTAGCTGAAGAGATTTTTATAAGATAATCTAAATGTCTTTCTCTTTTTGACTTGTTCTTGTCAAAGCATGCTTTTGATTATTTATCTCCCCACACAGTTTGGCAGCTGAGTGAGAACACACTGATTACAAGCATCTAGTCAGGTGAGAAGCATTTCTACATATAAATTTAAACATTGGTATTTGGTAACAACTTAGGTTCCTGCACACTTTTATTCATGTGTGCCAAGCCTTGAGGTCCTGAGAGTGAACTTGTGACCTTAAGACTGGAGGTCATGACCTGGGCCACAGTTAATTCACTAATATCATGTGTTATTGCCTCCAAAGAGCAATGGGTCACATAGGGGAAAGGTTGTTCCCTTTGACATCATTACTGACTTAAGCTTATCTTTCATGTTGGAATGCCAGTGCTGAGTAACACAGAAGTTATTGCCAAAGTTTTGCCAGTTCCTGAAGTTACCAAATACAGTTGCTATCATCTGAGCAAAGCACTGAGATTACCCATGCTATGCTCAGGCAAGACTTCTAAGCTGGCTTCTTAAGTCCTTTTCCTCAACAGGATTTTGTGGGATTGGGAAATCCTCATGTCTACTGACAAACACTAACAGGCCCGGCACCAAGTGGACAGAGGAGCTACAGAATTGAAGGAAGGTTCTTATTAGTGAATTTTAGCAATAAATGTACTGCCTTTTTACATGCCAGTGACTATGATAACTGCTAGCCATATACTGTATTACTCTGTTTTCATCCTAACTCTATATAGCAAGGCTATGGGTTATTCCATTTTACAGATTAGGAAAATGTTGTTTAGAGAGCTTTTGTGCTTAGTACGTGGCTGAGCCTAAACTCACAGCACTCTGTGAAACTGCCTCCTCCTGACTTGATCGTTCATCAGTGGGTTGCTTTATTAGCCCAAATGCCTATCTTCTAAGTCTCATTTATGTCATGATAATAATGCCAGTGGGTCATATTCAAATAAATATTTGGGTATCATTTATCAATTTATTCAGTAAAGATGTTTTGCTTACTTTCTGTATACCAGCTGTTGTGTACACTCTAAGGAAACGTCCCTCCAGAAGTTTGCAGTCTTGTAGCAAGTAGGTTAATACCCAGATGTGCACAATACAATGAGATTGGTGCTATAATGAAGGACCAGTTCTACAGAATCAGAGAGGATGTCAAAGAAACTTGGGTGTGAGCTGACCCTTTGAAGACTTGGGACTTGCCAGACGGATATGCAGGAGGAGAGAAAGAGAAGGGAAAAGGGCTCTGGGCAGCATGAGCACAGACATGGAGGCACCACCTAGTTGGTATCTGGTAGGTCTTTTAGCACTCTGTGTGATGGGAGTGTTGGGTCAGTGGAAAATGAAGCTGAAGAGATAGGCAGGGGCCAAACCACGTCGAATCTTTCTTCTATTCAGAGAAGTTTTGAGCAGGAATGGAAACCAAGTCAAACTAGCTGTAGCAATGAAGTTTGACCTGTTGGGTGCAAATGTGTGTCCCTAAATGACCACAGTCTCTGTTTCTCTTCATTCTTGCTCTCAAGTCAGTGCCCGACTACCTGAGACAGGTGTCTATCCCTCCTGACTGACTGGTAGGCTGGCCCAGATGTGTGTGTATAGGGGGAGGTTGACTAAAGCTATTCAAGGTTGGGATCCCAGGTAGGGCTGGCCATCTTGGAATGTTTCTCTGGGAGGGCTGTGGGTGACAAGGGCTATAAAGCTATAAAGTCTATCTAGGCCAACACTGTGTGACACAGAGGAAAGTCTAGATTCTTTAGTAGATATTTATGAAGAGAAAAAACATCTATTAAAACCGCACAGTTATCATTTGAACATTTAAAGCAACTCCCACTTCATGATCCCCAAACCCACCAACCATAAGCCTGAAATAATCAGAATATTTTTGCATTGCTACTGATTTTGAATTATTTACAAATGAGCATGCATGGAAGTCATCTAAAAAATATATTAACATAATCCTCTTTTTAACTGTGGCAGAGAAAGCGAGTTGTACAAGCAGAGCTACTTGATGAAAGTAGACTGGGTCCCTGCGTGACTGCGTGGAACAGATAACAGATAACTCCCACCACCCTCATTCAGACTGGACAGAACTGTCAAGATGATCCATTTATCTTTATGATGTCAAGCAACTAAGATTTGGAGGTAGTCTGTCACAGAAACTGATTTTGCTTGCCTAGAGAATGCAAGCAGGAATGATATGTACTATTTTCAGGTCTGGCCTGCTCACAGCACCCCCAAGTCTGCATAGAATGGAGATCTGACTGCGTGGAAAAGGGCTGTCTGGATCTGTTCACAGCATGGCACCATTATATGAGCAAGACAGGGGGGTTTCTGTTATGTTTGGGTAATCATGCATTTGGGGATTTACTGTTACACTGCTAGCCTACCTTAACGAGCATCCAACCATTCTGGATTAGGGAGAATTTATCATCAACTATTATTTTGTATCTTCCCTAAGGGAATATAGGATTAAGGAGATATGAAAAAAGTCTAATGTGAGTCTTCAAAACTATTTGTATATAAACTTTTTTCTTTAATTCACTAAAGTAAACTTTTCTACAATGCACCCCACTTCTGTATTTAAAAAAATGCTAGAAAAGGATCATCTGATTTTTTTGTCACTGATGGTATAAAAATTAGAGTGAGTAGGAGAAATTGTTATTGCTCTGATGTTTTGTAGTTTCATGTATTTTTACTACATTTCTCTAAGTCAAAATTTCATAGAGGAATCTATTCTTTCTTAGATATTTATAACTTTATTTCTTATTCTGAGTTTAAGACAGGTCTATTTACATAAACTTATTGCTTAATAAATGAAGTAATATTACAAATAGACAATTCAGAATTCACAGATAAGTAGAAAGGAACCCCCCAAAATCAAACATTCCATTTTAGCAAAATATGTATAGCAAATTTTGAAATAAAACACGCAAAGTAGCAGTTTTAAAAGTTGGAAGGTCAGGAAGAAGATTATTCTCTTTATTTAATCAACCTCAATACTGCATTTTATAAGCTATCTTCCTCATTTTATAAGTTATTTTAATTTGACCCCATCAGAGTGTAAGCCTTTTAGTAGATACAGTAATGTGGATATCAGTGATATCCACAGGCTGCCAGAGAAAATATGCTGTTAAACCTGGAGAGCTCTAACTCAATATGCAGAAAACATTTTAGAATGGTAAGAAAGCATATGCTACTATTTCCAACTCAAAATACTTAACAGGTTTGAATGCTATTGTGCCTTGTGTCATACCGTGTAGGGAGTTTTGGAAGTTCTGAGTGCTGACTTTATTTTTTAGGGCCCAGAAATGACTGTTTATATGAAACAAGAACATAAAAATAATAAATCACCCTATGGAACTGAAACTTAGAACTTCAAACTTTAATTGGTTTTCATGGAAACCTGGCACTGGTAAAAACAAAATTTTCCCTTGAATAAGCGAATAATTCACATTTAAAGAATAAACTGCCTAATTAAGCATTCTGAATACTGTAAGGCTATTTTTATTCTTGTCATAGTATTTTCACTTTGAAAAACTTGTGGGTTCGTGTTTATGTTTTTCAGAGCTCCCTTAAAATTACACACTTCCCTTAAAATTACTACCATTTAACAATCCACTATTACTTATTGGCAATATAAATAACCTTATGCTTTTCAATTACACCAATGTCATGTTCCAGTTGCTTCATTTCTTTTTCCAGCTTCTGCTTGCGAATCTTCTTTGGGATAGAATCTATGAATACTGAGAGGGACTGGAACTCTTTATGTACTTCTTCCCAGTTCTTTTTTAGCCCCTGTAAATGGGAGAGAAAACTGTAAATACCAAAGAGAACTGCAAAAGTAAGGTAAGCTATGAATGGTAAAGAAAACCCTGCTGGTAAAGAAAAATGTAAAAAGGAAAAGGAAATGGGTGAAAATAACTTTAAAATGATATGGGTTCATCAAGCACTTGGCCAGAGTTGCAAAAAATACTGTACAGCAGCCAAACTCTGTCCTTGATTGTGTGCTCAATTCCCAGTGGGAGTATTTATTTGCTCTGTTTTTCATGTTACTGTACTTGTTTTTACCATCAAATATGCATTTGCAGAGTTATGAGTAGTATGAAACTAAGCTCATAGCAAATGCTTTGGTAAAAACAACTTGGAATGGATTTCCCCAAGCAAAAACATTTTTGAACTTAAACAATTTCTACTTTTCTTTAGAATTTCCTTTCTAAACCATTTTCCTCACTCTACAACAGAGAAATCACATTGTATAAAATGATTCTGATTTGTATGGCCGTATTTTCTTGTATCTGGCAAAATGGGATGATACAAGATGTCAAAATTCAACTTCATGAGATATGATCTTTATATGTATCTTCAATATATTAGAAAGAACCCTATCTCTATACAGTTAAGGGATATACAGTTCCCATTAATGTATTAGAAATGTTAAATGTAAAATATATGCTGATTCAATAGTCTAGTGTATGTTTTACATTCTTAGAAATAAAAAAATTCAACATTAGGTATCTCTTAAGAGCGATGAATGTTATTTCCATCTCTGAAGAGTTACCATTTCTTTTCATAGTACACTAATACCCCGTTGCCAAAATGGGCTCAAACTAATTAAATGTATGCAACAAAGTTTCATATATTAACAATCTTCATAATTCACTATGGGTGCACAGATCATTTTATTTATGTAAAAATAGAAAGCAAAAACACAAATGCGATTTTAAATATTGGTTTGAAAACATAGTCCTTGAAAATCATGACTGCACATTTAGGTTTAAGAGAGGATTAGAAGTGTCTTATGTAATAATGCCTTCATAATAAGCTCTCATTGTGCACATTTAATCTTGTAGAAACATTTGAGAACAATAAAAGGGCAATGATTTAATTCCACACTTAGATGAAAATGATCATAGTATGGCACACTGTATGAATAGACTGGTTGGGGAAAAGGGCAATGAATTTCAACTGCTAATTGAGTGAGATTATATCAAGGATTTGGAAAAGGAAAAAGGAAAGACATCCAGGTTAAAAAAAAAAGAAGTGGATGAGTCAGTAAAATGGTGTAACTTATAAACTATAAGTAGTTTATGAGATGTAGTGCAAAAAAGAAGTCTACAAAAGAGCTCCATTTTTCCACAGTCTTTCATTATAAAATGTAAAACAGGTTTCCACGGTGCTCCACAGAGGTGCCTGTTGCTTAAAGGAAATCTATATATTTATGTTTTCAGATATCAAAAATTTTTTATAGAGAGTTGGGTGATATTATCATATTTCCTGTGGTCACAGCAGCTACACTTTTCCCCTGTATTCTCTTTTAAAGTATAGTTTGCTTTCATCTCCCAGCGTGTACGGCACTGTTCAGATTAAAGTCAACAGCTGGGGATGGAAATGAAATATAACTAATATTCCATATTATGTTGAAATAACCACCCAGCTGTTTTTGAGATGTCTTTTGGTTATTTCACCTGTAATATCTTTTCTCCCTCCCAGCAATAGTGAATTTTCCTTATTTCTATTTCATAATTTTTCTCTCTCTTCTTTTAATACTAAATGATATGTTTAATTTTGGAATTACTTCAAATAGGGAGAAGCAGCCATAAAATCAATGAGAGGTGCTTTCTGTTGAGTTGAGCTCAGTTCTACGCCACCCTGTCCTTTCTCCTCTCCTTGCCGGGCTCTGAGCCTTGGGGTGGGGCTGGGGGCTGACCCAGTGGCTGCACCAGCTCCTTAGCCCTCTGGCCTCTGATGGGAGCAGCCACGGGGTGCTGTGGGAGGAGGGGGTGCTGGGCGCGTCTCCCCTCCTCGGTCGTGAGTTCTGGCTGCATTCCCTGCGTCTCCACCGTCTGTGGGGAGACCACCCTCCTGCCCCCACCCTGACGGGGCCCTGACTGCCCCGCTTCTTCCCCTGGCCCCTTCCAGCCCTGGCTGCCCTCGGTTTATGGGCATTTCCGTGGTCCCTGCTGGTTCCCTTAACCCTGCTTCACCTCTGCAGATAGCACCTTCATTCTGTTCTCTTCAAAACCTCAGGTTGAGGGATCAAGGCAGCATCCCTGCCACCTCTGGGCACGTGTGCGTAATGCAATTGTTTGCAAAACAGTGGCCTGTGAGCTGGCAGACATGGGCTTCAGTCCCCATTTAACCACTTGCCAATTTTGTGACCAAGGGCAAATGCAAACCAACTCCAAGTTCAATGACAGTAAGGACTGCGTTTGTTCTGGTTTGTTTTCCAGTCCAGTCCAGTCCCCCAGGTCTGGGTATAGTGCTTGGAACACAGTAGATGCTCAATAAACAAGTGAATGGATGAGGGAGCCAAGGAGCCCAATCATTGCATTTCATACCCTCATCTATACAGTGAGGGGCTGGGACTTGTCAGGACAGATGGCCCCTTTCAGGCGGGGGAGACGGTCCTTTCACGGAGACTGCGCAGAATGTGGCCCTCTCGGGCGCACAGCCGTGCTACTGGGAGCTCTAGACCAGGGAGGGAGCTGGCTCAGGGCTTGTCCCCAAGCAGTGCAGATGATTTGCTGAGGCAGCAACAAAGGGTATGGAAAGAAATTGTGTAGTGGCCACGTGTGACGGGGAAGTTCATGCGTCATCCTGGCCCAGTGACAGGGTCCAGGTGTTTGGTCCAGCAAGCAGTGCCTGACGGCTCCTGTGAGGGCACTTCGTGGATTTACAGCATTATTCAGTGGACTGCCTCCAGGGCTGATGACATCTACAGTGGAGGAGATGGCCTGGCAATGAGGGAGGTCTCCTCCATTTGGCTGACGGTGTTAGCAGTCAGAGGGGGGCACTGCTATCTCTACTTTGGCCAGCCAGTGTCTCCTGGGGAATTCATGGCAACCTCTATGGGGATTCCCAACTTGCAGCCTGCCCTTTGGAATTCAGATTTGCCCATCCCCAAGGTTGCATGAGCCAATTCCTATAATAAAGCTCATAATATTTAGACTACATATATCTCCTGTCAGTCCCATTTCCAGGTGAACGTTGACTGAGCACCTCGCTAGGAGCAGAGGACCAGGAAGGTCCAGGAAGGATGGACTCGGCCTTGTAGGCAGTCCCTCCTCTCTCTCTCTCTCTCTCTCTCTGCTCTTCAGCCTCACTTAAGATGGAAGAACCTGGCTTCACAAAAGCACGTGCTTTCTGAAAATGACAGAACCTGAAAGAGAGAGAGAGAGAGGACTGGCCAAAGCCGGGCCTCTCCTCCATCCCTGCATGCAGGGTGTTAAGCTGACCTGTTGAGCCTCCCTCAGACACCCGCCCCTCTGCCTCCCTGGCAGTCCGTGCTCCCTGGAAGGTTTCAGCCCGCCTGCCTGCCTCCAGCACCCACATGGCGGCTGCACCATGTTGACAGTGGACCCTGTTCTGCTCTGGGGAGACGGTCCACCCACCCGCAAGACACCCCCACTGCCTCCCCCCCTCCCCGCACCTCTGCACTTGGAAACAACCAGATAGCACTGTGCCTTGGGGGTGACTCAGGCCGCAGAACCTTGTAACAGCCCAGGCCTGCACGTCCGTATCAACTCTCATCAATTAAACCACTCTCTCTACACCACACAATTTTACCTTTTGCCTTTTTAAATATCTGCCAGGCTTAGCATTGCACTCTGTGAAACAGGCATTTAGCAAATGTTTACTGATGACTATGATGGCATTGAGCAAATGTTAAGAATTTATAACAACATAGGATTCCATTTTCCAACAGGAATTAATAAGGTACAAAGTGGCTTTTTCTGTTTGTAAAAGGTCAGTACAAGTGGCCTTGTAGAAAGCTTTCAAAATAGCAAAACAAAGGATAAGTTACTATTTTTACCTATAAACGAAACAGCGTAACTATAGAATCCTACAAGAGGGGTCTCTAAAGATTCTCTAAAGATGATGGTGAAGCACAACTACTCACACCCCCAATATTTTTAAATGTGTTAGATAAAAGTCTTGCATTAAAAGCTCAAATGTCTTTAAGTCTAGTTTACTCAAAATAAGGAAAACATACATCCAAACTAACATCTGATTATTCTAATAAGATTTGGGCATTTGGATTAAAGGAAAAAAAGAGTTGGCCAACACAGTTTCAATTATTCTAGAGCTCCATCTAGTGAAAATTAATTTAAAGATATTATTTTTGAAATATATAGGGACCTGAGGATGAAAAAAAAAGCTGTTTTGCCGTATCTGTGCATGAGTGTGGAAGGAGTGTGGGATGAGTGCCAACGGCACTTCAGGAAGTTACAGAAGCTCAGCACACTGGAAACAAAATGCCAAGCGATGGGTCTCTATACTACAGCTTCTTCCTTTCCCTGAAGACTCAGATTTTCTACATGAAGTTTGTCACTATAAGGAAAGGAGATTGTTCTGTTTCCAATCAAAGCCCTAACTTCAATAATTAGGTTGTTGTACCTTCGTTTCAAAGATGCTTCAAAGAGTTACAGGTAAAAAAATAACAGAACACTTACCTGGAGAACCGCCTCCCTTTCTTCATCGGATAGCCTCTTCATAGATGCTTTCCTAAGGTTTTCCTGGATATAATCATCATATTCCTCTTGGGCTTTCTTCACTTCCTCATTTCGTTTGCAAATATATTCAGGTGTGACACCATAATCCTGCAAGGATATTTCAGAAAAAAAACAAAAAAAGACCAGTATCCTGAATGCAAGCTGATATGTGTTTATACCAACCAACTGAATAATAATAAAAAAAAGTTACAGATTTAAAGCTTTTGCTCAAAACACTGCAAACTGACAGAAGTAGATGATTTTTGCCCAGTGGGAACTTGCTGATGCTGGTTTTCTAAAACAGGTGGAGTTGTTACGGTGGTCGCTGATCCCCTCAGTTCTGAATGTTGTCCAGGGCTCGTTCTTGGCTGACCAGTCAGACTTCTCTTACCCCTAACACCTGTCCTGAGATATCTTGAACTTCCAAGCCCTCTTTGTATGGTTTTGTTAAATAAGACAAGTGCTTCCAGAACATTATAAAAACAAGCACTTAACAGATATCAAGCACATAAGCTTTAAGAGAAATACGTTTCTCTAATGTCTATCTAGAGAAACAGAACATTTTTCACTTCTCAAAAAAATTATTAGAGAATGTACCTGATGTTGGGTATTAAAGTGAAAAAGAAAGGCGAGGCTTCTCTTCTCATGTCATCTGTGTTCTATGGGAAGACAAACTCACCAGAGTATAAAACATCAAATATGAGTTCCCTGATGCACAATAACGGATTGTATGAGGAAAGATAGTAATAGAGTTTGCTGTGTTTTACAGAAATAAGGGGGTCAGGCGAACGCTCTCCGAGGAAGCAGCAGTTGAGGAGGAGTGTGGTATCATGAAAGCTATTCACAAATCTGATTCTTTCCCTTTGGCGTTCTTGGTAGGACCATCTTTCCTGCTCCCCTTGACCTGTCACCCAACTTGCCCAGTGTGGGTGGAAGCAACCTCTTAAGATGGATGCCTTAAGAGCCAGGGATACCGTGCCAGGTTCCTCACTCTCTGCTACAGTGAGTGAGTGACAGTGTCCTGGGCTGCCTGCGTCTTGCTGAGAGGACGGCAATGGGCATGTAGCACAAGCAGACAACAAGACTTTCTTGCTTTAAGTTCCTGGAATTTGGGTTTATCTGTCATGACAGCATAACCCAGCCTATCCTGACTGAAACATGGGATAGCAATCCTAGGTAAAAATGGAAAGCTGCAAAACACTATGCAAATAAACTATGAAAGCACAGTATTCTGGCCAGTCAGTGCAGTGGCAAACAGTCCAACCCACTGCAGGCACTACGGGGTCCATCCTCTCTTTACAGCTCTGCCCCAAACTGATGCTCATAATGATTCTGACTCCTCAAAAACAAAGAACTGTATCTGGCAAACCCTGTTTAAGGGCACGGAATTATGCATTTTAGAAAAAAAAAAATCTCCCTAAAGAGTAAAAGCTTCAGAGCTCTAAAATATTCCCATGTGTTGGGCCATTGAGGGTTATTATATATTATTTATCCTCTTAATTGGAATATATTACAATATCTACTTCTTACCAAACTTTCACTAGGTACCAGGAATTGTGTTGTGTGCTTAATATACTTTGTATCATTTAACCCTCACTACAACCCTGGGATAAAGTCAATGACTTGTTCAAGATCATAGTGCTTTATGGCAGTTATAATCTGAACTGTCTTGCTGCTTTTGCTTCATATCCTATGAATATGAAACAACCATCTTCCATGCTTGTTTGTTTTCACAAATTGTTTCCCATGGCCAAAATGGGCATATGATTTTCATTGGAATTAAAACATGAGGGTCACTCATTTTTTAAAAAAATGCCATTTCCCTTAAAAGGATTTACTATCTTACTTAGCAACGTAGATTTAAAAATTCAACTGTGAGAAGTGAAAAGTAAGTTGAACAAGTCCCGCATGGGTCCTGCTGGCTACTCAGCAATGCCAGGAGGGTGACAGGCAGGCAGGAGGTAAGAAGGCACAGGCAGACTAACCTAGTATCTTTCTCTATCTGTGATAGATACTTGAAATTTTTTACTCAAGGGAGAAATTGACTGTAGTGGCCAGGCAGGCAGAGAGGTGGCAGGAGGAGGCCAGGGTGTGTGGCAGCTGGTGGTTGGCAGTGGAGAAGGGTCTCATGGCCGAGTGAGAAGGCCTTCCCAGAGACGAAGTCGGAGGAGGGCAGCTGGTGGTTGGCAGTGGAGAAGGGTCTCATGGCCGAGTGAGAAGGCCTTCCCAGAGACGAAGTCGGAGGAGGGCAGCTGGTGGTTGGCAGTGGAGAAGGGTCTCATGGCCGAGTGAGAAGGCCTTCCCAGAGACGAAGTCGGAGGAGGGCAGCTGGTGGTTGGCAGTGGAGAAGGGTCTCATGGCCGAGTGAGAAGGCCTTCCCAGAGACGAAGTCGGAGGAGGGCAGCTGGTGGTTGGCAGTGGAGAAGGGTCTCATGGCCGAGTGAGAAGGCCTTCCCAGAGACGAAGTCGGAGGAGGACAGCTGGTGGTTGGCAGTGGAGAAGGGTCTCATGGCCGAGTGAGAAGGCCTTCCCAGAGACGAAGTCGGAGGAGGGCAGCTGGTGGTTGACAGTGGAGAAGGGTCTCATGGCCGAGTGAGAAGGCCTTCCCAGAGACGAAGTCGCATCCTCTGACAGCAGCTTTGGGGATTTCCTGTCTTGATTATGTCATGGTCCATGACTGGACTACCCCAGTGCAAGCCCCTCATATATTACACTGCAATTTATTCATTTGCTTTTCTCTTTTCTTTCTTTCTTTTTGTCTTGCCGCATCTTATTATTATTCATGATTTTCCATTAGGACTTTGTACTCATATTTTGTTAGGTATGTTTCAAATATTTTTAAGCTTGAAATAGGATTTGTATGTGTTTTATTTGATAAGGATTTTTCCTTAAATTTTAAGGTCCCTTATATTTAAACCATTTAACCCATCAATAATTTTCCCCAATGAAATTATCTGCCTATCTAATAAACACCTTTTCCAATGGAAATGAGGACCCAATTTTCTTTAATGTCCAAAGGGACTGGGCTTTTTTAAAGTACATTCAAGACCTGCTTCCCCCTAACTAAAAACAAATGAATATATTCAAGTTGAAATGGGAATGCGAATTATTTCTATTATACTGATGGGACTGGATGACTTCACAGTTTTATTCTTCTTCATTTCTCTCAAGTTGCTGCAACATAAGGACTAAATCTTAGGATCTCCTGAAAGGTTATCCTTTCTAGGTTTACAGTACCAACTAGGCTTTCAATGATATTTCTACCTCACCAAAAAATAACACTGTTTAGAGACTGTTAGTTATAATTGTTAAATATATTAACAATTGGAATTAAAGTTAACAAAAACAGCTTTCATCTACTGAACTATATGGGTGCTGTTCATTTCAAGTTCTCTATTTCATTACATCAGATTTGGATCAAACATGCAGCGTTATTTGAACTGGTAATCCAGATAATCTGCCCACTGAGAGCACCATTAAAGACAGACAATCACGAATACCAAATTTAACATTTAAATTATTTGAATCTTAAGTCTTATTAATATATCACAAGGCTACCTTTTTATTGATGTACTTTGGAACTAGTCCTGAAAATTCAAGATCATGCTTGTCTCCAGTCCTTTTGTCAACATAAATTGGTTTAGGCCTTTTAGCCACTCCCATAATGACATCGGCTGCATTCGTATTTATAAAATTTTTTCCACTCTGTATTCCCAGGATTGGATGATCAGTCCTCAGTGGTACGGGAGGCTTTTTGGGCTCATTCCGATCAAACTTTTTTTCTGTTAAATATAACATTTCCTTGTTAATATTCAAATTGCTACTCCAGCCTATTTATAATATTCATATTTTACTACTAGCTTATTTGAGTTTTACTAGTAATATATTCATATATTTAAGGTAAAAAACAAGCAATCATAAATGAAAAAAAATTAAGCGTAACATAATCAATTAATATGTTGGAAGACAATCTAGAAGAACAGTATCATAATTGAAGGTGGAGGGATAAATACCCAAATCATATGCTACATAAAAGTATATTTTCACTGGTGATAGTGAAGATATTTTCTAATAAATATTTCAATAAAAAGATCAGCTTTCTTATTTAAATAAGTTTAAAGAAACATTAAAATTCATTTCTGAGAACTATCAATGTTACCAATAATTCCTTCTTCAGAGGAAAATTAGTATAAAATCACCAAGTAAATAAATCAGACTTGATGTATTAAAGTCCAGGAATTGATGGATTTTTTCAGCAAAAACATAAAGTAAAAAATAATTTAATATCTGTATATCTACATTCAGCTTAAGAAATCAAACGTTACCAATAAAGATGAAGTTTCCTCTTTGCCCCTCCCTGATTACATCCTTCCTCCTAAAGTAACTTCTACCCAGAATTTATCTTCTTATTTATTTCTTTATTCTAATTTCTCAATAGCAGATGAAACTGGCCATTTTTACACAGCCTCTTCAACTTGACCATTTTAGCCGAAGTATCTTATATAGCCACATCAACCAAAATGCTAAAAAGTAAAACAATTACTATTTATTTCTAAGTATTAAAGGCAACATTTATCTTGACAAGGCCTTCCCCCAATCTGAACCTCATCGCAATTACGAGGGACCCTGATTTTATTCATTTCTGCATTGTTTGAACTTTTGTTGGGTTTATAGGACTTTTATTATGAGGGAAAAAACCCCAATAATTATTGTTAAAAGTCTATGGACTGAAAAAAAGAAGTCTATGGACTGGGCTAACTTTGATCCCTCCCAAAATCATTTAAAAAGAGTTTTAAAATATTCATTTATTCATTAACTGATCCAATATATTTTGTTAAGTAATTATTATGTGCCCAGGTAACGTTCTAGGAACTAAGATACAGCAGTGAACAAGAGACTCATGGAATTTACTTTACAGTGGGGAAAGAAAAGATAATAAATAAGTATACAAATAATATTTAATATATAGAATATGATGTATATATTTGGTTGAACTATATAAAGTTGTTTATTATTTTGCTTACAAAAGGCACCTTCTTCCTGTTTTATATGTCACTGAGAAAATGACAGAAAGTCTGGAGTGGAGGATATGGCCTCTATCGCAACCCCCAATGCTTCCTCCATCAGGTACACCCAACACACTAAAGTTTACATTGTCAGTGTGCCTAAGAAACCAGAGGTATCTGTCCTCTAGGTGTTCACATGGAAAATATTCAGCAAGTACGTTTAATTACAAATGGAATGTACATGCAAATGACTCCCATAACTGTAAGGGAATCTTTAGCTCTTGAAATGTTGATGAGAGAGAACTGAATTCTCAGAAAATGAGGCAAGAGTTAGTTTAGAAGCACTGAGAAGTCTTACTCAAGTTAGTAAGTAGAATAAAATTATAACTCCTGGTTTATGTTGTGGTCCACCAGATGGTGCCTAAGCACACCCCCTTTTCCCTCATACCTAAACAACATCTGGTCTCTTGTCCCAGACATAGGGGTTAGCAATTGGGTAAGGCTCAGAGAATGGGGTGAGGATGTTTCTTTCACAAGTTATTTGGTGGTAATGATAACAAAACTGAAAAGCAAATGGCTTGGTTTCTTTCAGTTATATCAAAATGGTGATGTCAACACAGCTTTGCAATCACGCAGATGTGCTAATAATTGAATTCAGAAAAATATTCAGGTATTTATTAAGTATTTATCAGTGTTTCCATAAAATTACTGTCTTCTCTAGGGGAGAAGGGATAGCTTCAAAATAGTGGAACATTCAAAAAGAGACTGGCAGCAGCCTTGGTCCGTAATACCTTCAGCTTTATATCATTCAACTTTATCTTATTAAAGCTCCTCAACACTCTGAGTGTCCTCAATTATTTTTAAGGTCAATGAAATTTTGTTTCTTATTGCCTTACAGTGTGTATGACAGAGAGAGAGGCATCTTCCCTTTCTCCTCTGAGTCATAGGATTTACATAGTTTGGTAGTTGTGTTACATTACACACTTAACCCTTCCAGGATCAGAGAGAGCTCCGAGGATATCACTGGATCTAAGGTATTGAAATCATCTATTTCCATTTTAGGATTTTCCAATGTTCTCAAGAGGTTGTGGGAGACAAAGTACCAAGAACCCACTGTAAGAAAATACAAAAGATTCTTTTGAAGACAAACTTCTCCAAACTGAGCATGAATGTTATATTTTCAGACTTGCTTCTCCCATCTCTCTTGAAAATGCACTCAACCTCTGTCATGGGATATGGGTTATGGAAGATAAAATGTTGCCACAGGGAGAAGACGTGTCACTTTTGTCAAAATGTACACCTCTGGTTGGGCTTTGGGTGGTGCATTATTTTCTTGATGCCAGCAGACGGAAAAAGCCAGCTTCTTTTTTAAAAAAACAGACCCATCTATCTCCTCTATATTACCCTAAACCCCCAGCGAACCCACAGCTATTATGGGAGGAAGCAGCTTCCATGCATACCTGGAACAGATCCCTTTTCATCCACCCTTCACTGTGGTGATAACCTTCTTTGCTGACATCCATACACTCTGCCACCAGGGTCGACTACATAATGTGCAAGGCCCAGGGCAAAATGAAAATGTGTCTCACAGGTAAAAAATTATTAAGAATTTCAAGACAGCAAGAGAAGAGCATTAAATGTAACCTGGGGCCCTTCAAACCCCAGGGCTGGGCACCCTGGAACAGGCCACTGTCTACCGCTCACTCATGGAGCCTCCTCCTTCACGTCAGACTCAGTTATAGCCGTAATAGCCTTAGGGATCTGGGAGAGGGAGTGTTCACACTCAAGCCAAAGGTTAATACAGGCAGTTGCTTCACCAACTGATAGTAACTTGTGTTTTTCTTCATCTCTTACCAGACAGGGTTTTGATGCAGGTTGCCCATTAATCGGAGATTATCTCTGGGGTTGAGAGATCTGATTATGATTGCTGTTTGTAACACAGTCACATGTCTAATAAGGAGTGAGATGCTGCAGCATGTAGTGCTTGTAGTGCAGCATGGAGGTCAAGATGTTTGCAACATCAAAATAGCAGTCTATTTGGAGGGAAATTTATCACTGTCTACTCTTTTTCTACCACATTCTCTACTTGTATATTCTCTTGAGTCACTGTATTTTGTTTAATGCAAGGTAAAGTTGCTATCACTTATGCACATTTAATACCCAGAGACAATATAATGATTTTAGTTAACTTACCTATGAATATTTCTAATACTGAAAAAGAAAAAGGAATAATAAAACTTACTGGGTGGTAGGGTCTTTTCCTTTGAATGTTTCTTCAGAAAATCCTTTGGAGAAGGTAATTCAAGTTTTGCTGGTCCCATTGTTTTCATTGCAGTTTTAACTTTTTGCATGTCATCTTTCACAGATGTCTTAAAAATTGATATGTACCTAAAATAGAATTGAAAAGTTCTAGCATTTATATTTTTAGTACAAACTAAAGTTTATAAAAGGTAAATATTTCTTTTATGTCTATATTTATATGGAGAATAATAACCATAAAGTATAATTATCTGGGCTCTGCCCATCAATTTTAGGGAAGTGAGAGAGGGTAGCTCTGTCCTAAGAAAGAGGTTTCAGGTAAAGTACATGTCCATATTATCTTTTGAACATCTGTAGTATTGAAGTAACTCTCTTATTTCTGATATTTTTGTGTTCTTTCTTTTTTTTTCTTTTGGCTGAATCAATTTGGCTAGGGTTTTTAACAAAATTTTATTGATCTCAAAAAACCTCACTTCTCTGATGTTCTCTAATGTTCATATGTTTTCCATTTCACTGACTTCTACTTGGATCTTTATTAGTAATTGCTCTTACTTTAGGATTAAGTTGCTTTTCTTCTTTTTTTTTTTTTAGTTACTTAAGTTGCAAATTAGGTATTTAATTTTAAACTTGTATAATTTTCTAATTCAGATGTTGAAAACTGTAGAATTCCCTCTAAACACTGCTCTATGTGCAACTCTGAAATGCCATGCTTTCATTTTCATTTAGCTCAAAACAAAATATCTTTTATTCTGGAGATTGTTTTCATTCTTTTACCTAGGATTTTCTTGCTGGATGGCTTTGTTCTCTGACATTCAGTTTAATAAATTCTAGACCTCTAGCATAGGTTTTGTTTAACGGATCAGAATTTTCACTTCTTGTTTTCTTGTTTCTTGTCCTGCCTGTATGGTTCCTTTTATTTTTTTCTTTAGAAGGGTCTACTTAGATATTATAGACCCCAGTCAGATTTTCCCAGACCAGACTGGCCTCCTCTCAGGAGGAGAGAGTCACCTGGTCAGTTTTCCCTGAGGGTGAGACCTAAAGGTTGAAAGACTTTTCTATGAAGCCTCTGGACTCTGTGTTTTTCCTGTCCTGCCCAGTAAAGGGTGCTTTTCTGCCTGTGGGTCTCGCCAGCATAAGGTGATGTGGTACCTTTAACTTCAGCAGACTCTCCCTGCTGGGGCATGGTTGAGACAGAGGAGAGGTTGCAGGCTGGCTTTAATCGCTTCACTTTTCCAGACCCCGGGGTCTGAATTCCTTGAGGGAGGGATTCCACCTGAGCTGGGCCCACCCCTCTCCTGGAGAAGGCACAGCCTCCAGGGAATTAACTACTTTCACCTGACCAGCCCCTTTGCCTCTCAGATAAATTCCGCCCTTTCCTGGAGCAGTTGGAGCCTGACAAGACTTGCATTGTATCTAATGAGCAGTTAAGCAGTAGAAACAAAGCAAAAAAAAAAAAAAATCTTTTTCAGAGCAGGTCTGTTAATCAAGAGTTTAAGTTGGTATGTTGCTCTATGAATCTCCAGGTCCTATATGCGCCGCCCTCCCCCGCCCCGCTTTTTTAGGGTCCAGACTTTTTCAAGTATTTCATGCTGATGATCCAAAAAACCTCTGCTTTTTTTTTTTTGTCAGCCCTGCCCTCTCTGTGCAGGGGCAAAAACTCTCCTAGTACCTTTGGCTCTTATTGGAGGTTTATATGAGCTGGGGGTCATTTTCAGTAGTCAGAATCTGTTAATAATTCCACAATTGGAGCTTGGTTAAACTAAGCACCTCCTGTTAGTAAAGTCCCTTTCCTTTCCCCTCTGGGAACCAGCCTGTTGGGGAGGACTTGGCACTGGGAAGGCACACAGCTGGTCCAGCTTGGACAGACTGGTGTATGCTGTGTGTCCAGGCACTGATGTGGCCTCAGCAGCTGTTCTGTATTGTTCCTGACTATTTACTAGCTACTCTGGAAGACAAACTGAAGTCCACATCTCTATAAGCTGCCATCTTGGGACCAACGGAACCAACTCCCCATAAAGTATCTTTTAAATTACCTTTTGCTATCTTCTTTGACTTAGAGGTGTTTTTTTCTAGATATATTTTGGTTAGTTTCTGAATATTTGGGGATTTTAAATATATCTTTTAAACTGATTTATAATTTATTTCCATTATGGTTAGAGAATATACTTTTTATGATTTCAATCCTAAATTCTGACCTTTTTTTTTAAATGGCACAAAGTATGGTCTGTCTTGGTAAATGTTCAGTACGTGTTTGGAAAGAAGGTGTATTCTACCATTGGTGGCATTGTTCTATAAATGAAATCAGGTCAAATTCGTTGATAGTGTTTTCAAGTTCCAAATCCTCATTGGTTTTCTCTCTACTTGTTCTATTTCTTATTGAAAGAGAGATGTTAAAATCTCTGAATAATTTTGGATATGTCTGTTTTTCTTCTATCAGTTTTTGCTTTATATATATTTTATTTATTAATTTATTTATTTTTGCATGGGCAGGCACTGGAATTGAACCCAGGTCTCTGGCATGGCAGGCGAGAACTCTGCCTGCTGAGCCACCATGGCCCACCCAGCTTTGTATATTTTTAGGCTTCATTAGCAGGGACATAGCATTTTACATTAGCAGGTACAAATTTAGGGTTATCATACCTTCTTAAGAAACAGATCCCTTAAAATTATCAAATAACATTCTTTATCTCTTTTAATATTATGTCTATCTCTTTTCATACTTGCATTTTACTTATCAGTGTCTTTCTTTTTAAAGGGTTTTTTCTTAAGAGATAGCACAGAACTTTTACACAACCTAATAATTTCCTTCATTTGGTGTGTATAAACTATTCATACTTAATGTGATTTAAAAAATGTTTGTGTTTAAATTTGCCATCTTGCTAGTTGTTTTCTATATATTTTCTTTTTATCCTGTCTTGGTTTTTACTTATGTTGGTTTTCTTAGTGGAAGGCAATAGGGTTTACAGTTTACATAGTTGCCTTACCACAGTCTACTTTCAAGCAATATTACACCACTTCATCTATGGTATAAGAACCTTACAAAAGAATACTTTTCTCCACCCCCACACCCACTCTGTCTTAGTGTAATATATTTACCTCTACATGTAAAACCCACAGTTCACTGTTATTACTTTCCCTTTAAAATCAATTATACTTTAAAGAGATGCAAAAGAAAAAAATTCACCCGCATGTTTGCCATTCCCAGTACGCTCTTCACTTTGTTGTATAATCCAATTCTCCAACTCCTTTCATTTTTCTTATGCATAAAAGGACTTTCTTTGACTTGTGGTTTGTACTGTTTTGAAGAAGAAATTTGCTTTGTTTCCTCCATTCTCTCTATGTAATGCTTCTTTCTTTCTCTGAGTACTTTAAAGATTTTTCTCTTTATTCCTGGTTTAAAAAAATCTGTCCCTTAATATAGTTTTCTTTTTTTTTTTTTCCTGCTTGGGGTTCATTGTGAGCCTTGGACTTGTGATTGTAGAACTTTCCTCAAATTCAACATTTTTGGTTATTATTGCAATATTTCTTCTGTTTCTCCATCTCTTTCCTCTCCTTCTGGGATTCCAGTTATGCTTATGCTATACTGCTTGATGTCCCACAATTCATTGATTCTGTATTGTTTTCCTTTAAAGTCTTTTTTTTTTTTTGCCTCTTTTTAAAAACTTTTTTTTCATCTTTCATTTTGGATGTTTCTGTTGCTATGTCTTCAAATTCACCTTTATTTTCTTCTTCAGTGTCTTGGCTGCCTTAATTCTATTCAGTATACTACTTTCATTTTAGGCATAGTATTTTTTAATAGCTAGAAGTTGGAGATTTTTACTTTTCTTTCATTTCTCTCCCTATTTTTCTTTTCCTTTCCTCTATCTTTTTGAACAAATGGAGACTTTAAAATTGTTGTTTTAAGATCCTTGTCTACTGATTTTTTCGTCATGTCATTTCTGTGTCTGTTGTATTGATGGGTTTTTCTCAAGTATGCATTGTATTGTTCTGCTTCTGTATATGCCTGGTAATTTTTTATTGACTGTCACATATTGTGAGTTTTATATTGTTGGTTGCTTTTTTTTTTCTTTTTTAGTATTCAAATTTCTTTTTTAGCTTTATTCTGAGTCAGTTATGCTAGTTGGAAACAGTGTGATAACTTTTAAAGTCTTAGGGTGGATCCAGAACCGTCTTTAGTCTAGTTCTTATTTGGCCCCACTACTCAGGCAGTGTACTCCTGAATGCATTGTTTGATGAGCTGTGTGTTGGGAGCTGCTTCCACTCTGATGGTGGCCATACAAGCTATACTTGGCTCTGCTGTTTCCTAGTGATTATTTCCCTGGTCTACGTGGCTTCATCACACACACGTGCTGATGACTTCTCCCAAGCAAAAATTTGAGGGGGATCCTCCTGCAGATCTCTAGCAATTCTCCCCTCTCTGGGGCTCTGCACCATCAATTCTATCTGCTTTGGCCTTCCAAAACACTGAACTCTGTTTCCTCAATTCATGCAGACTTCTGGGTCTTATTCCTTCTCTGGGTACTGGTTTTAAAATTCCCCCAGTGAGTTACACTGAGCCCATCTGTTCTAGTTTTCTAGCTGTTTGAATGCAATATACCAGAAACAGAATGGCTTTTAAATAGGGGAATTTAAATTTAAATAGGGGAATAGACTCATCCAGTCTGTATCATAACTAATTCCAAGCCATTGAGTTCAAGATGGAAGAAATGTTCCTAAAAGCAAGAAACAATTTAATGTTTCTCCAGACAAATTTATCCATATAAGGAAGAAGAGACTACACATTGTTAAAAGTAGTATAGCTGTACTTCTGATTTCAATGTTGTTTAACGTTATGCTTAAACGACTTAAACATCAGGAAAAAAAAGAATGAAACAAAGGTTTTCAGACATTAGACAACAGACAGAACAGGACAATGATCCCTAGGTGAAGGGAAAAAGCAAGATGAGATCTATGATGGTGTGCTGGCTTGAAAGGCTGTATGTACCTATTCACTAGATACCTTCAGGAAATAGTGTTCAAGCCAAACCTGTGCCTTAAAATTCTTACGGAATTTGGGAATGTCAGATATGGTCTCTTGGATAATAAGTTTCTTTGGTGTAAAACAGGAGGGTGTATTCCCCCATCTCTCTCTCTTTTTTTCTGCTGCTATTTCTTTTATTTCTGCCTTTGAAAACAGACAGTAGGGATTAAATAAAGGGTATTGGGTTTGCAGACTCCAGTCTCTTGCAACTCTTTTCACTCAAAGAATGGAGGGAGCACTGGGGATACACGATGGGGGTAGTTGTTCTTTTAATACACTGGTGCTTCAGGGAGAGGCAGACTATTTCCTTTCATTCATATTGTCCCACCCCACTGGGAACTCGTGCTGGAGTTGGTGAGATCAGTCACCAGAATTGTCATCAGTGTTGCTAGAGAGGTCGAGGACAGATATCATGGAGTCAGAAAGCTTGCTGGCAATTTCATCTGTATGTTTCTGCACCTTCTTATTCCTGGCAGATGTCAGAGCCTGGCCCTGTTGCAAGGGGTCCAGCTCCATGATCCTCTGTAGCACTGGGTGGCGGTCCACTGGGCAGATGTCTACTATACTACAGTTCTGGGGCCAGTGGTTCACATTGCGTTTAGCCCACCCCATCTGATGATGATTTGGGTTGGTGCAATACCCAGTGAAATCTTCAATCTTATACATGGTGATTTTATTTACCATGGTGTCTGCTATTTTCATCATCAGAGAATGGAGCCACTTGATCTCCATTTCAAGTGGATCCAAGTCACCCAACAACTCATCAGATTCTCCAGTGGGCAAGCATTCCATGGTGTCTTCATTGGATTGCTTGGTATTCTCAATGTTAAAGATCTCAGTCATCTCCTTAACAACCTCAGTACTGAGATGGGTAGGCAGAGTATGGGTGGGTGGTGGTGGTGTATAGAAGCTGAACTTCCCACTCACCCAGTCAACCAAGACAGCCTTGGCTGTCTGATCCTGACTATATATGCCTCCCTTCTTCTTCTTTCCCAACCACTAAGCACAGTAGTCTGGAACCCAGAGATGCCATAATAGTTGGAAATCTCCTCTAGGTTGCAGCATTACAGGATCGGCCCACCAGGGTTACCGGGTCTGCCAGCTTCTGTAAATGGATGCAGTTGCACAGGATGGGGCCTACCTCTGAGTTGGGTCATAAGACAATACCTGGAGCATCCAGCAACCTGATGAACTTGTCCAGGTAGACCTCCTGCATGAACTTGGTGATCTCAGGAACAGCTCCCACATTGCACGCATGGCTGTGCTGCAGACTACTGATCAGGCTGCTCTTCCCAACATTTGGAAGGTCCACGACCCCCATGCAGATATGGGTCCACACTTCACCAAGGCAGCAATAGTTCCCCAGAACCCTCATGAAATTTTCAGCTCCAAAACAGGCCTTGCTTTTCAGGAGTGACTCAGAAGCCTGTTCCACTCACACATTGCAATGGTTCAGGTTTTTGACCTGATGTTGGGTGCTGGCTTTGAAAGCTATGGTTGGCAATTCATTCTGAAGGTAATCCAGCCACTTTTCTACAATGTCCTTGGGGACCAGATCAATCTTGTTTAAGACCAGGACCAGCTTCTTCTTGCCTTCTGCCTGCAGGACAGCCTCTTCCATTTGGAAGCAGTGGCAGCCCAACGGGTCTCTAGCATCCAGGACTTCTAGAATCACATCAGAATATTCTACCACCTTACAAAAATCCTTGTAATAAGCTTGTCTTGTGGCCTCATCAGCCAGCTGAGGAAACATATTTAATGCCTGCGAAACTTCTTCCTTTTGCTCAAATTCCTTCTGGCATCTCAGGACATCTTGACAGTAGCTCTCGATGGTCCTGTGTCTGTGTTTTTCTTGCTCTTGGACAGCCTGCTGCTTCTCCCTCATCTCCTCCACTCTCTTCTGCTTCAATTCAGCCTCCCACTTGACATGATCACTGAAGCGAGTAAGCTGAAGAACACAGGCTACCTTGGAGGCTGCTTTTTTCCCATTCTTCTTGTAGCCTTTGGAAACTTGACCTGCCTTTTTATGTTTGTGTCTAAGTTTCATCATGATGGCCAACTTGAAAGCAGCTAAGTTCAAAGTTGCTGACCTTTTTCCTGCTGGGATGGGGAAGAGCCAATTGGAAGATAGAGCTGGGAACCACAAGGCCAAAAGCTTGGGCCTTCTGAGGCCCCTACACTTCTGGCAGGGATCTGAGAGAAGAGGGTGATGGAGAAACAATGGTTGGCGGAGGAGATGTGCACCCTCCCATCTCTTTTTAATTTGCAATTTTATGATTAAATACATATCTTTTGGTCAGCTGAAAGCTACCCATATTTTACAAAACAAGCATTCTATTCTATATGAATAATTATTTCTATTTTTCCAAATTACAAAAATAAAAATTAAAAAATTAATAAAATTTAAATTCCCTTCATCTCCCCAATCTGTTTCCCAGAATAAATTGTTTTTTTTATGTTCTATTTATCAATGAATTGCAACTTGATTTTTAAAACAAAGCACATGTAAAGCTTAGTCTTTCTTTTGAATACTTGTACCTTACTCAGTTTTCAGGACAATGTGGTTTTATTATAAAGATCTAGCAGGTGGCCTTAGACAACTGGCCTTACATTCTAATTATTATTAGATACGAGCTAGAGATCAGTTGCTCTAAAATTGTCATTGTTCTAGTTTATAAAAGGTGCTGAAAAGCAATATACCAGAATGGGACAGCTTTTTAAAAAGGGAATTTATTAAGTTGCAAGTTTACAGTTCTAAGGCCATGAAAATGTCCAAATTAAGGCAAAGCTATAAAAATGTACAAATTAAGGGATCCAGCGAAAGATATCTTGGCCCAAGAAGGCCAGCGATGTTTGGGGTTTCTCTCTCAGCTGGAAAGGCACATGGTGATGTCTGCTAGCTTTCTCTCCAGGCTTCTTCAAAGGCTTCCCCAGGGGGCATTTTCTTTATGCATCTTCAAAAGTCTCTGGCTAAGAGGGCTCTGTCAACACTAAAGCTTTTTCCAAAATGGTTCCCTCTTACAGGACTCCAGTAAGTAACCCCACCTTGAATAGGTGGAAGTCACATGTCCATGGAAACCATCTAATCATAAGTTACCACCCACAACTGGGTGAGTCACATCTCCATGGAAACACTCAGAATGAGGATTAAAGGACATGCTTTTTCTGGGGCACATAATAGCTTCAAATTGGCACAGTCATCCTCAATAAACATACTATAATTTTGATTTATTGCCAATAACCACCATACAGTACATCATTAAGTCCCTTTATATAGTGTATCTTCTTACAGAGTACATTAAGAAACAATACTGACCAAAAGTTGGGACAGTATGAGAGTGTTTGATTGGTTATTTTTCCTAATAGGTGAGATGGATATCTGTTATTTTTGAATTTCAGGTCAAAACTATTGCACTGTTTCTTTATTAGATGGAACATGGAGTCTAAACTGTGTTAGAAAGTCCCCCAAATTATTTCTTGAGCAGAATTTTTTTAGAAATGCTAAATTAGCAAAACGAATCAACGTCATCTTTGTTTGACAGGCAGAATACAGCATGGTGTGCCGGGGAAATTCTGGTTTCTTCCTAAGCTGATGCAGCACTCTGCTTCCTGCCTCTGGTTACGTTGCCCTGCAGGAAGCCCCCCTCTCTTGCCAGGCTGAGTTAGGTGCCCCTTGGGACACCCTACTAATTTAATTATCACTTGGGGTTGTAGTTTTCCTTCCTCATTAAGGAGAATGTTCACATACACATAGATACCCCTTAAACCCACCTACCGGCAGAGAAGCAAGTATCTTCAACTCATGCTCATGAGTATATCAAGTAATTCAATTATAAAAAGTGGATGCCAATTCCACCGCTGCTTGGCTGGTTGTTAAAGCTATGCTCTGCACTTAACTGATTGGTATACTTCTGATCTTAGTGCTCCTCAGTTCCTAGCACAAGCTGTTGAAAGAAATAAGCATGGCAGATTGTCAACTGCTCGGTGGTTAACATATTTATCTAGATATATGCTGCAGAATGCCACGAGATACCAGCCATACATACTGAACAGCAGAAATGTGGCTAGTGGTGCATGCTGAAATTATATTTTGGAAATACTGGGTTAAATATCATATATTATTAAAATTAATTTACCTGCTTTTTTCTTTTTAAAAGTGACTATTATAAATATTAAAGTTATACATGCAGCTAGCCTGGCATTTCTATTGGGCAGGGCTAATTTTAGCATTGTAAAAATCTATCCTTGAATTAAACTACATCGTCAGATAGGAGCACATCCAGACCACATCATATTGATTCCTCCAAAACTGCTTTTATTAAGTTATGTCTTGGCATTAAGCCATTGGTCTTTACAGAGAGCTACACTAAACGTATGAAATTTGGGATGTTGATTATAAGAATATTACTGAAATTTTCATTCTTGATATTTACACAGTCTCCCCTTTCTATGAATCATAGAGGAAATGTATTTCTGGCTCTATAGTAAGAATGTTTGTGTTTTTCCTCAGCTACCGTTTTGCTCTTATCTTATGGAGAATTTGACTTGGAATATAAGAGAATCTTTAAAGAATCTTGTGAAGGATCTTTCCTCCTTTGTGGCTTGGCTGTTTTCTAGTTAGCTCTGAGCCAAATCTGCATCAGACTCCAAGAAAACACAGGCGATTTTAAAGTGTACATTTTGTTTACAACACCATTTCTGACATTACCTTGCTTTTCCATCATTATTTCTGTTTCTTTACTCAGGCTAAAAGGTAGTAGGCAATGGTTAAAGTCATGGGGTTTGGAGCCAGACTTGTGTCTGAGGCCCAGCTCTTCCGCCTTTTTGCTTCAACTTGCTGTGAGAAGAGTTTCATCTTCTGCAAAACTGGGATCATACCATTCATCTTTAGGGTTCTTATGAGAATGAAACCAAATCATGATTGTGAAAAACATACAACCATACCTGGCACATTATAAACACTCATACAGTGAACATATCATCATTATTAGTAGCAATAGTAATAGAATCCTTGGTATTATTTAATATCCCTCTTGATTAAATTAAAAAACCAACGGTTTCACCCTTTACATGATTTTACCTGTGTCGTAGTAGACATCTTATTCTCTAAAAATTCAAGTCATGGTGTCTAAATGGTAATTATAAAAGATAGACAAAGATAGACTGATATAATTTCCTGACATGTAAAAAACATACCTTCACATTACCATATATCGTGCAGTAGGCTTAAGATATTGTACCTTGTTCTGTAATGGAATAACCATCTAAAGATGAGTCTAACTTTTACAAAACTCCACTTTGTTCCTTGAAAACTAATTTTAAGGAATATCGCTGGCATTTTTCTTATCTCAAAACTTTTGCAAATATGTGAAATGGCATAGAGGCATGCTAATGATTTTTGCCACAATGTTGCATCTATAGAAAACCCCCCTACGGGTTCTTGTTTTGCCTTCTTTCCGTGTTGCCATAATGGTGAGCCTAAACACCCTAGCCAATGCTCTCAAGAGCTTCAACAATGCCGAGAAGGGGGCAAAGCCAGCTTCTTCTCAGACCACACTCCCAAGTCATCGTCCGGACCCCAACTATGCCGAGAAGCGTGGTTACACTGGCGAACTTGAAGTCACTGATGATTACAGAGCTCGGAAAATTGTTGTGAACTCACAGGCAGGTTAAATAACTGGAGTGATGAGTCCCAGATTCAACGTGCAACACAAAGATCTAGAAAAATGGCAGAATCATCTGCTCCTGTCTCCTCGGTCTGGTTTCCTGAACTGACGACCTCAGCTGGCATCATGGACCATGAGGAAGCAAGACTAAAACACCCATAAGGGGAAAGCCTGGAATCCTTTTTCAAGGGATATAATAGACCCAAACAAATAAAATGCCTAAATGGGAAAAAGAAAACCACACAACTCCCAATGGTTGTTGCTGACAAGAAGGGCTGACTTTACCCTAGGGAAAAGGGCACCACATATGGATACTTTGTATTCCCTCTTACCATAAGTACTTTTTTGTCTACTTACTCATTCACAATAAAACCAAGAAACTTATCCTGTCACCCCACCACTGCCCAAGAATTGATATTCCAGGGCAACATTATACATATAATAGGGCTTCACTTGCCAAATTAATAAAGATGAACAATTAATAAACATTGCATCTATGAAGTTTCTTGGAAAAAAATTCAGCTAGATGCTTTAATAAGCTTTTTAATTTACCAATGAACAGAATAACTAACTAATAAAATATTTTCACATGTATATTCAGTACTCCATAGAAAATACAAATCTACCAGTGAGTTTCAGAGAGGAGGAGATTTATCCTGTATATTATACAGGAATATTTTACCCAATGTCCATTCAGTAATAGTTAATTTGAACATCCTTATAAAGTATACAACTGGATAACTTTCACTTACTTTCTCCAATCTCTATTTGAAAAGAGAAGCTAGTGGAAATAAAATATTGGTACTGCTCCAGTTAAAACCAGACCTGCACAGGAAGATGGTGGAATAGGATAGTCTGAGTTCACCCCTACACTGTGAAACAACTAGAGAAAGGACAGAAAATGACTGGGACAGTGGTTCCAGGCTATGAGTAACCAGAAAGGTACTTTTACATTATACAGGGAGGACCTGGATGAAAAAGCAGAGAAATCACAATTGAGAGGACAGGGAGTGTTTACTCAGTTGTAACTGCCTCTGGAGCAGGCTGTGGAGCACAAGCTAGAACAGTGCCAAAGGAGCAGTGCCTCTGTACCAGTTTGGGAGATCCTCCCTCTTAATTCTACATCTGGGAGCTGCCCTATGGGAACCCAGAAGCCAAAAGTCTCAGTTTTGCATATGCACAAAGACCTTGCTGCTGAGGCACAGTGTCTGCACCTGACCCAAAGCAGCCCACCGTGGGTGCCTTATTTTGGCAGAGACTAGGAGGCCCTACCCTCAGGAGGTGAAAAGGGTGGAGAACAGGACTGATCTGACAATTGGCCAGTAAAAGAGACTTCCTGGGTCCCACCACTTCTATCCTTTCCACGGAGGCCCTCATGGCAAGCACAGGTGGAGAGGCGGGGATGAGGAAGCAAGCTGTGCTGCAGCACCAGGCATCCCCAGACTGGCTGGCAAAAGAAGTTGAAATACTCAGTCCCACAGCCTAAGGTCATTCCAAGCAGGAGCCTGGGAATCGTGAGACACATTGTGCCCACAAGCGGATTCTCCAAGTTCCACACTACCAACTTCCCAGCTCCAGGGTTGGTGTCTTTCAGTGAACACAGACCTGTGGCTTTGACTAGATTTGCAGTGGGTCTCGATTCTGCTTGGCCAGCTGGCGCAGGCAGGGAAGAGAAGGGCTCATGGGGAAGAGGCGGCCCAAGGCCACCACCTGCTGGCAAAACAGATGCATTCTGGCCAACTGCCTCTCTCCATAGCTTTGAACAGCTCTTCAATTAGAGCTACACCTCCTACATGAGGTCCCTGCCTTGGTTTGGTGGGGAATTACTGACAAACCAAGTGCAAAAGGAGACTTTCCATGCAAATCCAAACAACTACAAAATCTTAAGATGAGCAAGAGAAATCAACTTTTAAAATAACCTTATCAAGATAATCAAATGCCATGGCATCAGTAGAAAATCACAAAGCGCATAAAGATGCAAGAAGATATGGTCTAGCCAAATAACTAAATCAAACACTTGAGGAAACACATAAGTTGGAACAACTAACCAAAGATGTTCACGCAAATCTCCTAAATAACTTCATTGTTTTGGTTAAAGACATAAAGGATATCAAGAAGACACTAGAAGAGTATGAAGAAGTATTTGAAAGAGTAAATAGAAAAATCACAGATATTACGGAAATGAAAGATACTATAGATCAAATTAAAAATATAGTAGAAACTTCTTTCTCTCTTGAAGAGAGAGAAGAAAGAATAAATGAACTAGAGGACAGGGCAACTGACTTTGAATGTACAAAAGAACAAATGGTAAAAAAGATGGAAATATTTGGATTAGATCTCAGGAAAGTGACGGACAACATGAAGTACATAAATATAATAATCACTGGTGTTCCAAAAGAGAAAAATAAAGGGCTAGGAAGATTATATGAGGAGATAATTAGGGAAAACTTCTCAACCTTTTTAAAAGACATAAATATGCAACTCAAAGAAGCCCAACAAACTCCAAATAGAATAAATCCAAATAGACCCACTCCAAGACACATACTAATCTGACTGTCAAATGCTGAAGAGAAGCAGAAAGTCCTAAAAGCAAGAGAAAAGTGATTCACCAAATACAGTGGAAGCCACATAAGACTAAGTTAGGACTACTCAATGGGCACCATGGAGGTAAGAATATGATATATTTAAGATCCCGAAAGAGAAAAAATGCCAACAAAGAATTCTTTATCCAGTAAAACTGTCCTTCAAAAGTGAAAAACCAACAAATGCTGACAGAATTTGTTAGCAAGAGACCTGCCATACAAGAAATACTAAAGGGAGTTCTGTTGGCTGGAAAAAACAAAGATGGAGGAGAGAGGTCAGGAGAAGGGCATAAAATTGAAGAGTATTAGTAAGGGTAATTTAAAGGATAAATAAAAAAGAGAGGGAAAAATTAGATGTGACAAATAAAAACCAAAGGACAAGATGGTAGATTCAACAACTGCCTTTATAGTATTACCTTTGAATGTTAACGGACTAACTCATCAATTAAAAGAAACAGATTAGTAGAATGGATTTAAAAATATGATCAATCTATATATTGTTTACAAGAGACTCATCTTAGATCCAAGGATACAAATAGATTGAAAGTGATAGGATGGAGAAAGATATTCTACACAAGCTGTAACCAAAAGAAAGCAGAGTAGCTATACTAATATCAGACAAAGTAGACTTTAAATACAAAGACATCATAAGAGACAAGACACTACATATTAATAAAAGGGACAACTCAGCAAGAAGAAATAACAATCATAAATGTTTATGCACCCAATCTAGGTGCTCAAAAGTATATGAGGCAAATGCTGGCAAAATTGAAGGGAACAACAGATGTTTCAACAATAATAGTTGAAATATACCACACTCTCTTCTATAGACAGAACAACTAGACAGAGTATCAATAAGGGAATAGAGAACCTAAACAATGTGATAAATGAATTAGACCTAACAGACATTTATAAATTGTTCCACCCTGTTCTAGTTTGCTAGTTGCCAGAATGCAATATACCAAGGACAGAATGGCTTTTTAAAAGGGGAATTTAATAAGTTGCTAGTTTACAGTTCTAAGGCCAAGAAAATATCCCAATTAAAACAAGTCTATAGACATGTCCTATCAAAAGCATCTAAGGAAAGATACCTTGGTTCAAGGAGGCTGATGAAGTTCAAGGTTTCTCTCTCAAGTGAGAAGGCACATGGTTAACACAGTCACGATTTCTCTTTCAGCCAGAAGGGCACATGGCTAGCATGGTGCCATCTACTAGCTTTCTCTCCTGACTTCTTTTCTCATGAACTTCCCCGGGAGGCATTTCCTTCTTCATCTCCAAAGCACTGACTCTCTGCTTCGTGGTGCTGCAGCATTCTCTGCTCTCTCTGAATCTCTCTCATTCTCCAAAATGTTTCCTCTTTCATAGGACTTCAGAAACTAATCAAGACCCACCCAAATGGGTAGAGACACACCTCTACCTAATCCAGCTTAACAACCATTCTTGATTAAATCACATCTCCAGGGAGATGACCTAATTATGGTTTCAAACATATAATGCTGAATAGGGATTAGAAGAAGTGGCTGCCTTCACAAAATGGGATTAAGATTAAAACATGGCTTTTCTAGGGTACATACGTCATTTCAAACCAGCACTCACCCCCAAAACACAAGGATATACATTCTTCTATAGTACTTATGGAATGTTCTCCAGGATAGATCATATGCTATGGCACAAGACAGGTCTTAATAAATTTAAAAAGACTGAAATTATTCAAATCACTTTCTATGAACACAATTGAATGAAAGTGGAAATCAATAACCAGTAAAGAACCAGAACTTTCACAAATATATGGAGGTTAAATAACATACTCTTAAACAATCAGTGGGTCAAAAAAGAAATTGCAAGAGAAATCAGTAAATATCTGGAGACGAATGAAAATGAGAATACAACATATCAAAACTATGGGATCAGTGCTGAGAGGGAAATTTAAGGCATTGCCCTAAATGCCTTTTATTTAAAAAGAAAAAGAGCAAAAATTGAGGACTTAACTGCTGTTCTAGTTTGCTAGCTTCTGGAATGCAATATATCAGAAACGAAATGGCTTTTAAAAGGGGGAATTTAATAAATTGCTAGTTTACAGTTCTAAGGCCGAGAAAATGTCCCAATTAAAACAAGTCTATAGAAATGTCCAATCAAAGGCATCCATCCAGGGAAAGATACCTTGGTTCAAGAAGGCTGATGAAGTTCAGGGTTTCTCTCTCAAGTGGAAGGGCACATGGCAAACACAGAGTTTCTCTCTCATCTGGAAAGGCACATGGTGAACACAGTTAGAGTTCCTCTCTCATCTGGAAGAGCACATGGTGAACACATGGCATCATCTGCTATCTTCTTCTCCTGGCTTCCTGTTTCATGAAGCTCCCCGGGAGGCATTTTCCTTCTTCATTTCCAAAGGTCGCTGGCTGGTAGACTCTGCTTCTCATGGCTATGTCATTCTTCTCTGCTCTCTCTGAATTGTTCTCTGAATCTCTTTTATAGGACTCCAGAAACTTATCAAGACCCACCCCAATGGGTGGAGACATGACTTCACCTAATCCAGTTTAACAACCACTCTTGACTAAATCACACCTCCAGGGAGATGATCTGAATACAGTTTCAAACATACAGTATTGAATAGGGATTATTCTGCCTTTATGAAATCCTGCCTTTAGGATTTTGATTAAAACATGGCTTTTCTAGGGTCCATACTCCTTTCAAACCAGCACAACTGCTCACCTGGAGGAACTAGGGAAAGAATAGCAAATTAACTCCAAAGCAAATAGAAAAGCAAAATAAAGACTAAAACAGAAACAAATAAATTGGAAAATAAACAAACAAAAAAACAATAGAGAGAATCAATAAAACCAAAATTGGTTCTTTGAGAAAATCAATAAAATTGATGGACCCTTAGCTAGGCTAACAAAAAAGAGAGAAGATGCAAACAGACAAACAGAGGGGGGTCATTACCAAAGACCCTGAAGAAATAAAAAAAAAAAAAAAAGAAGATACTATGAACAAGTATACACCAACAAACTAGACAACTTGGATGAAATGACAATTTACTAGAAATACACAACCTATACTGACTCGAGAGGAAATAGAAGATCTCAACAAACCAATCATAAGTAGGGATTCAATCACTCATCAAAAACCTTCTTAGAAAACAATCCAGGGCCAGATGGCTTCACAGGGGAATTTTACCAAACATTCTAAAAAGAACTAGCACCATTCTTGCTCAAACTCTTCCAAAACTGAAGGAAAAGGAATACAACCTAACTCATTTTATGAAGCTATCTTCACTCTAATACCAAAACCAGATAAAGATACTACAACAAAGGAAAACTACAGGCCAACCTCCCTAATGAATATAGATGCAAAAATCCTCAACAAAATACTTGCAAATCGAATGCAACAGCACATTAAAAAAAATTATAAACCAAGCGGAGTTTAGTCTAGGGGTGCAAGGGTGGTTCAACACAAGAAAATCAGTCAATGTAATACAATACATTAACAAATCGAAAGGGAAAATCACATAATCATCTCAATTGATGCTGAAAAAACACTCAACAAATTTCAGCATTCTTTTCTGACAAAAACACTTCAGAAATTGAGGAAACTTCCTCAGTATGATAAAGGGCATACATAAAAATCGTACAGCTACATCATATACAATGATGAGAGACTGAAAGCCTTTCCTCTGAGACTGGAATTGAGACAAGAATGCCCTCTGTCACTCAACATTATACCAGAAGTCCTAGCTACAGTGATTAGGCACAAAAGGAATAAAAGGCATCCAAATTGGAAAGGAAGTAGTAAAACTTTCACTACTTGCAGATGATGTGATCCTGTATTTGAAAAATCCCGAGGAATCTACAACAAAGCTACTTGAGCTAAAACCCAAATTCAGCCAAGTGGTGGGATATAAGATTAAAGTGCAAAAATTAGTAATGTTTCTGTACACAAGTGATGATCTAATTGAGGAGGCAATTAATAAAAAAATTTCAGGTGGTGCACCAGTGGCTCAGTGGCAGAATTCTCACCTGCTGTGCCAGAGACCCGGGTTTGATTCCCAGAGCCTGCCCATGCCAAAAAAAAAAAAAAAAATTCCATTCAAAATAGCAACTAAAAGAATCAAGTGTCTAGGAATAAACTTTACCAGGAATGTAAAGGACCTGAACACAGAAAACTACAAAACATTATTGAATGAAATCAAAGGAGATCTAAATAGATGGAAAGACATTCTGTGTTCATGGATGGGAAAGTTAAATGTCATTAAGATGTTAATTTTACCCAAATTGATCTACAGATTCAATGAAATACCAATCAAAATTCCAACAACCTACACTGAAGACCTAGAAAAGCTAGTAAGTAAATTTATTTGGAAGGGAAAGGGCCCTCGAATAGCCAGAAACATCCTAAAAAAGAAGAAAAAAATAGGAGGATGTACATTTCCTGATTTTAAAGCTTATTATAAAGCCAAAGTGGTCAAAACAGCATGGTACTGTCAAAAAGATAGACATATTGATCAACTGAATCACACTGAGAATTCAGAAATAGATCTTGTTCTAGTTTGCTAGCTGCTGGAATGCAATATACTAGAAATGGAACAGCTTTTAACAAGGGGAATTTAATGAGTTGCTAGTTTACAGTTCTAAGGCCGAGAAAATGTCCCAATGAAAACAAGTCTATAGAAATGTCCAATAAAAGTCATCCAGGGAAAGATACCTTGGTTCAAGAAGGCCAATGAAGTTCAGGGTTTCTTTGTCAAATGGAAGGGCACATGGCAAACACAGTCAGAGTTTCTCTCTCAGCTGGAAGGGCATATGGTGAACACACGGCATCATCTGCTAGCTTTCTTTCCTGGCTTCTGGTTTCATGAAGCTCTCTGGGAGGCGTTTTCCCTCTTCATCTCCAAAGGTCGCTGGCTCATGGACTCTCTGCTTTGTGGTGCTGCTCTCTCTGAATCTCTTTCTTTCTCAAAAATGTTTCCTCTTTTACAGGACTCCAATAAACCAATCAAGACCTACCCAAATGGTTGGAGACATGTCATCACCTAATCCAGATTAACAACCACTCTTGACTAAATCACATCATCCAGGAAGATTATCTGATTACAGGTCCAACATACAGTATTGAATAGGGATTACTCTACCTTTATGAAATGGGATTTTGATTAAAACATGGCTTTTCTAGGGGGCATACTTCCTTTCAAACCAGCACAGATATGAAGGCCAATTGACCTTTGACAAAGCCCCCAAATCCTTGCACTGGGGCAGAAGAGTCTTTTCAATGAATGGGTTTGGGAGAACTGGATATCCATAGCGAACAGAATAAAAAAAAAAATCCCTACCTCACATCCTATACAAGAACTAATTCAATATGGATCAAAGACATAAGAGCTAGTACCATAAAACTCCTAGAAGAAAATAAAGGGAAATATCTTCAAGACCAGCAGAATGTAGCTTTTTAGAACTTACACCCTAAACACAAGCAATGAAAGTAAAATTAGATAAATGTTAATCCCTTAAAATCAAAAGCTTCTGTGCCTCAAAATACTTGTGTCAAAAGAGGCAGCCAACTCAGTGGTAGAAAATTTTGCAAACCATACACCTGATAAAAGTTTGATATCCAGTATATAGAAGTTTATAAAATGAAATCATACAAGTCAACAACAAAAGAATAAACAATTCAATTATAAAATGGACAAAAGATATGAATAGACATTTTTCTGCAGAGGAAATACAAATGGCTAAAAAAGCACATGAAAAGATATTCGTCTTCATTAGCTATAAGGGAAATGCAAATCAGAACAATATGAGATATCACCTTACACCTATAAGAATGGCTGCCATTAAACAAACAGGAAACTAAAAATGATGGAAAGGATATGGAGAAATTGGAATACTTATTCACAGCTTATGGGAATGTATAATGGTAAAGTGCTGTGGAAAAGTTTGGCGGTTCCTCAGAAAACTAAATACTGAATTGCCCTACAACCTGGCAATATCTACTCGGTATATACCCAGAGAAGCTGAAAGCAATGACACAAACAGACATTAGCATACTGATGTTCATAGTGGCATTATTCACAATTGCCAAAATATGGAAACAATCCAAGTGTCCATCAACAGATGAGTAGCTAAACAAAATATGGTCTATACATACGATGGAATATTATGCAGCAGTAAGAAGAAATGAGGTCCTGAAGCATATGACAACATGGATGAACCTTGAGGACATGATGTTGAATGAAATAAGTCAGACTAAAAGCTTAGATACTGTTATGATTTCACAAACAGAACTCCCTAGAAAATGTGAACTCAGAGTCTTAAAATGTAGAATATAGGTCAATTAGAAATAAACAGAGGCTAGAGAAGGGGAAGCAGTTACCTAATATGTACAGACTTGGTAATGAGGTTGAACTTCAATGTATGGGAATGGGTAGAGGTGATGGTTGTTTATTAATGGGATTGTAAGTAACAGTGGCATATTGAAGGTGAATAACATTGAAAAGTGTTGTTTAAAGCCATGTATCTCACAAATTAGCATTATAAATATAAATAAGTTATTGTATGAACTACTTCAAAGCTATGACACTCGTACAAAGTGTTAACTGAGGGGTAAATAATTGGGAGGGAAATAGGAGTTAAGGGGGGTTTTGGGTTTTCTCTTTGGTTGCAGGTGTGTCTGTTACTTTTCTCTTCGGAGCAATGAAAACTGTCTAAAATTGAGAGTGATGATGACTGTACAATAAGTGAGGATACTGTGAGACACTGATTATATATTATGGAGAGAATATATGCTATACGAATATATCTCAGTAAAATCTGCAGATTCTAAATAAATAGACAAAAGGGGAAACATTCAAAAATTAAAAAAACAAAACGACAGGCTTAAAATGGAAGGGGATTTGCCCATTGGCTGAAGATGCCATACATCCTATGTAATAACTAGGAACAATAATTATTAGATCTAAAAAGGACCTTAGAGATGATCTAGCTTGTTTTACAGATCAAAAGACTAAGGCTCAGAAACAAGTGAAAATATTTTCAAGATCCCAAAACGAAATAATTGCAGAGCCCTTTTTTTTTTCAGCCCATGGCTTGCTCTTAAGGAAAAGGAGAAAGGTGAAAGACTGCATATGTTTCAACTCCTAGGAGGAATGAGAGTCTCTCCATTAGTTACCTTCCTTTCTCCCCACAGATTTAAAAAAGTCTAAGAAACCTCTTTACAGGAGAATAACAGAGTGTTTACTTTGTGGTTACTTTTTTTGAGATATATGTAATTTAAGGGGTCATATGTAACTCAATTCTATATATTTTTGTCTCTACCCATCCACTCTTCCTTCCATTCACCTATTAGATCTGAAAAAGACCTTAGAGATTATCTAGTCCATCTACTTTTTATGAATAAAAAAAACAAACAAACTGAGGCTCAGAAACAAATGGGAATTTATATTTGACAATAACCTTGGGAGCAGAGTGCAGTTAGGGATGTAATACTCAACTCTTGAAAGCAAATATCAAGTATTCTTAAACAGGATAATAGAATTGTGACTTGCTCTTGTCAGCAACACCATGAAATTTCACAACACGTGAATATACCACATCAGGTAAGAACAATTAGCAAAATTACAGAACAATTACATACCGAATTAACAGAAGGCTAAGGTTACCATAAAAAAAGGCCATCTCAGCATCAGATCGCCCTTTCTGTGAACTGTGAGGCACTCAGTACTTTTGCTGTGTTTCCTATAAGAAGTTGTCAGCTACGACTACTTCACGGAGACAAGAATTTTTAAATTTATATGTATGCGAATTTAATCTTGAAGTTGAATAACTACTGCCCATTAATAGTTCAAGTTGTGATCTTTGCTTACCCACATACCTAGGGAGTTGGGGAGGCTCCTTGAAATCACTGGGTATGAGGTTGTAAATGCTCTCAGAGGAGCATGTTGGGTCCATGGCCACCAAACGACTCCTTAAAAACTATCCTCAACTTTTTTCTCACTGTACCAATGTCTCGTCCCTTTCTTCACTCTTTTCCTTTCCTATTCCCTCCTGAAGGAACACAGCTCGCCTCCTTCACATAACTCCTCTTTGATCACTTCTTAGCTGCCCTCTCTTGGAAAGAAAAGAAAATACCCTTTCTATCCCTCTAGTCGTCGCTTAGCGTTGTTGATGCGGCGGCTGCCGTGGAAACGGTTACTAGGCGACGGAGCGCTGGAAGGCAAGTAGCAAACTGGGTTTCTCCTCTTGCCTAGCAGCAGTGCCTTTCTCTGCCTGTGAAGGTCAATATGGAAGCCACTATTGGGGGAAGTGGGGTGGAGAAAGGAGTCCCCTTAAAAACTCAGCTCTTTTCTGCCTCTACTTGGAGAGAAAAACATTTCGACTAGAATAAAGAAGCGCAGCTACGCGCAGGCGTCCAACAAGACGTCTCTTGTGCGCATGCCCCGTCCCGGACGAGGCGCGCGGCTAAGAGCCCACTGACGCACGGTCACGTCAAAACAGGCGGGGGCGGAGCGGAGCTTGAGGGACCTGGAGGACGGGTGGGCGGAGCGCGGCTGAAGCGTGACGGGCGGCGCGAGGGGGCTGGAGCGCAGGGCGTGGCGCGTGGGCGGCGCAGGCGCAGAGGCCGCGCGGGGGCGGGTGGGCGCCGCGGGAGCGCGACCCCGTAGCCGAGCTGCCCTGACGCTTCCCGGACTCTCAGCCCCGTTCCCTTTCCCTTCCCCTGTCTTCCTGGTGAGTTGTGTGAGGAGGAAGAACGGAAGGCGGTAGAGATCGGGCCATTCTCATCGCATGCCTGCCCCGGGGTTGCCTTTTCCCTCCCTCACCTCGGTTGCGATCCCGACTTTGGGGGCGTCCGGAACCCCCAAACCCGAAGGCCCCATAACCCCCTAGACGTGGAGTGGGCCGCCCCTAGGGGACGCCTTTTTCATGGGCTCTTGAACTTGCGCCCAACGTTTCGTGACCCTTTGTGAAGACTGTCATCCTTGTGAGACGCACTTTCATTCCGTTTTGAAGTATCTGGCCTTAAGTAATTTATGCGCGTGCTACTGCTGCAACCCTGACTGTCCCGAGCCTTAAATAAAGGACGTCCTGGTGATGGGGTTTGGGGAGGAAGGTTGATGGTTCGGAACGAACCCGGAGGGAATGGGGGGAACAGAGGGCGAAGCCGGCCGTGCGCCGGGTGGAGGGTCAGCGCGCGTGGCCGGTCCTGAGCCCCGAGCCCTGTCCCCCCCAGCCCTGTCCCCGAGCCCTGCCCCCCCCAGCCCTGCCCCCCCCAGCCCTGCCCCCCCGAGCCCTGCCCCCCCCAGCCCTGCCCCCCCGAGCCCTGCCCCCCAGCCCTGCCCCCCCGAGCCGTGTCCCCGAGCCCTGCCCCCCCCTGAGCCCTGCCCCCCCTAGTCCTGCCCCCCCCCGAGCCGTGTCCCCGAGCCCTGCGCCCTGCCCCCCCCAGCCCTGCCCCCCCCGAGCCCTGCCCCCGAGCCCTGCCCGACCTGGGTGCTGCCCTTTAGGCCCTTACCGAATTTCATTAGCTTCGAATTCATTTAGTTTTTTCTTACCCAGTTGATGAGATTTTAGTCTTTCCCAGGCGTGTAACAATCGTTTCATTTCAGATGAATGACCTCTTGGGGTGACACTCCTGTTTTCTTCCCGTCTCATTGAGTTTCTGCCTGCCAAAACAGTCCATGTGTGTATTTCAAAGATAACTACGGATATGCACACACATTCATGGTCGCGTGTATATATCATAAACTGCTGTACTTCTTTCATTTTCTTTTTGGGTGTTTTATATTTTCAGGTTTTTGCCTCGCATATAAAGAGGAAAATTCCTTGGAGAACTGTTCTCTACTCTTGAAATTTGAATTAAAGACTCAAGGACTCACAGAATGATATCACCATTTGCCCAGTGAATAGTCATTGGAGAAAGTGTACAACTTTTCTAATTGAAAGGAACTCTTTGGGATTATTTATACTTAATTCCTGAAAGAGCCAGAGGGCGAAGAATGATTTCTCCAGTTGATAGGGACCAGCTGGCCTTAACTAATCTTGAGGTTCAAGCAATAATGAAATAAAATAATTCCACTGATGCCTATCTATGGGTGGTCAGTGTGCTTTTAAAATACTAAACAGAATTTGCTTAAGATCTCACTGTAGTCTATTTAATTGGCCATGATGAAACTGTTCATTTATTTCGAAAGAACTTATTTCTTAGGCACTTGGTCTTAAATTCTGCTTGTCTTTTCTTTTTTTTTTTTTTGCGTGGGCAGGCACCCGGAATCAAACCTGGGACTCCGGCATGGCAGGCGAGAACTCTGGCACTGAGACGCCTTGGCCCGCCCTCTACTTGTCTTTTGAATTCATATTTATAAAGAATATGTTTCTAATTTCTTTAATTCCTTCAGAATGGCAGTTCTTTTCAGAAAAATACCTATGTCCAAGATCATGTCCACAATGAACTAGTATACCATCAAGGGCTATAGCACAAAAGCAGCCATAGGCAGTACATAAAGGAATGAAGGAGGGTAGTTGTGTTTCAGTGAAACTGCAATTACAGAAAGAGGGAGTGGGACAGATTTGGTGCCCGGGCAGTTGACTAGTTTGCACAGTCCCCCATGTAAATGGTGTGCATATATTGTAATAGGCAAATTGTTATTTTGTTGTTGAACATTATTTAAATTAAATGAATGAAATGGGCACAGTTGGGAATATAAGTAAGACACTTAGGAAGAAAATAAATCCTTTATAAAGGCTTTCTTTACAATATTTTTTAGTTATAGAGTTGAGAAGGGTACTTAAAAAGTATTTTGAATAAAGTAAATAAAATTTATTCTTCCCTTAAAGAAGACTAAAATAGAAGACAAAAAGAAACATTTAATCAGCTTTAATGCAGAGAGAAATGGTGAACTGGTAAAATTATGCTTTTGCCTGACACTGTGGCCCTGGCATGAGAGGGTGTGGCCCTCCCACCCTCTCCATCTCTGTATTTCAGAAGCAGTCTGGAGAGGGCTGGTTGGCAGAGTTTAGGGTCAGTAGTCAAGAGATTAAGATATGTATTAATGTGGTTATATGCCAAACCAGTATGATAAGGGCCTTGAATGTCCTATGGACTTACTTAAATAACTAAGGTATCCCTGTGTGAGACAGATACATAGCTATTATTACATTATAAATCATGTAATGATTCAAGTGGGTAAGACAACTTAAAAGAAAAATTGAGATACTCTTAGTCTTAGTCTGCTGATTTTTTCCATTGCTCATTAAACTTAGAGTTGAATATTCAAATTTATGTTCTTCATGAAAGATTTTATCAGTGCTACTATTTCGTTCTATTATTATTTTATCATTGCTATTATTTGTCTTCTATATTGCTTGGTGGCAAAATTCCTTCAGTACTGTTTAATAAAACTATTTTCTATGATAAGATGTATCCATATTGAAATAAACCAGTGTCTTTAACACTTTAATAATAGATTTGGGAAGCATAAAAAAGGTCAATTATTTTTCTTTACTTAAAACATTTCAGATGAATTTTTGAGTAATAGTCCGTGTGTGGGATTTTGTGATAATGCATGTAGTTATGATTAACGTGATCATTTTTTTTCCATTATAGACTCCACCGTTTGCAAAGATCGACTTTGCCTCAGAATCAACCAGCTCTTCAACCATGATTGGTCCTGTGTGTCAAATGTGTGAAAGTCAGTGGGAGTTAAGCACAGTATTTATAAGCTGAAAGGTCAAGTAAGGAAATGAATTCCTTCTCTTGACAGTTGTACTTTTACCTGTAAGTTAAATTTTGAGTTAGCTTAAAATGATTTAATAGTTTTAGTTATACAACACAGTTTAAATAGCATAGATAATCGCTTTCAAAATGACTGAGAAATTTCTGAGCATATTTAAACATACTATCTGATATGTAATATGGTTTACTTGCTTATCGGTTCACCCATAGAACATGCAAAAGTCCCACTAAGTGCCTTTAAACTTACTCCAGTCACTTTAAATGAACTTGTGGCAATTATCAATGAACATTTGACATTTAATTAAGAGTTTGACTTGTCTGGCACAACATTTCTGGTTAATTGTTTTCAAAATCAGAAGCTTGAACAGTATGGAGAATTGAAGATCTTCTTTGGATGCCAGAACAGTTTTTTCCTCTTATTATTGGAAATGTTCCTGAATTTTTTGGCCATTTTTCTGAAGTCTGTCTGGAGTTTAAGACCCTCCACTGATAACTTCAGAGGCCCAAAACAAAAGCAATGGTTTCATGCAAATGAGGTTATACATACGTAGCCTTTGACCTTATTGCTGATATATCAGTTTTTCTTAACTTTTTCAATACTTTTATGTCTTTCACTTTGACTCTTTTTTAGGCCTTCAATATAAAAAAATATGTAAGAATGATTCCTAATAGTATGCATATAAAAGACACATAAAAAGAAAATGTCATACCTTTGCCCTATCATTTGGGAATTTACGTAAACATTTTATAAGCAAATATGTTATTTTACTCTGGTTTTCTGTTTTGAATTCTATGACAAGAACTCTTTTTTTGACATGGGCAGGCTTATATGACAAGAACTTTATGATTTAACATAATAGTTTATCAACTTTCATATGCTAAAGAGAAATTAAATATTAATATTGTTCAACTTTCAAGAAAAAAGCACTAACTCCAAATAGTCCTTGTTTATAGGCATTATAAAACAATAAACTATGAACCATAATTTTCTTTACAGTATTCCATAAAATAAAAAGAAATATTAATTAAATTTAGTATTTTTTTCAAGAAGTTATAATATGGCATTTTCTGAACAAATCTTCTGTTTATAGTTATAAATTTCTAATGTTTTGATTTTTTAAAGTTTTGAGATTTGAAAAACATTACTAAAAGGAAAATATGCAAAGGATGAGAATTTGGGTTGGAACCCATTTTTTTAGATGTCACATAAACTCTAAAGACTTAAAAACAGTTTATATACTGTAAGCATGGTTATATGGGGATTTTATAGTCTATTGAAATTAGTAACCAAATGTGTTTTTTGTTTTTGTTTTGAAAAGGGCTAAAGCCAGTTTTTAGGTTGACTTGGGCAGAAAAGTGAAAAGAGAATGCTTCGCTTTAACCGATATCAGCATCTGAAACAAATAATGCAGAAATGTCTTTCTAGTACACATGTTAAAATGGATAAACATGTACGTCGAATTCTTTCAAGAACCTTTACTCTTGCAGAATTAAGGAAGTCATGGCATTCTACCCACTCTCTTGCTGGGGACAAAAATATTATCCTGATGGGACCTCCTGGTGCTGGGAAAACAACGGTAGGCAGAATAATAGGTCAGAAACTAGATTGTTGTGTCATAGATGTGGATGATGATATCCTTGAAAAAACCTGGAATATGAGTGTGTCTGAAAAATTACAGGATGTTGGTAATGAGCAATTTTTAGAAGAGGAAGGAAAAGCTGTGTTAAACTTCTCTGCTTCTGGAAGTGTGATTTCCCTTACTGGTTCCAATCCAATGCATAATGCTACCATGTGGCATCTGAAGAAAAATGGGATAATTGTATACCTGGATGTACCTCTAATAGATATAATTAATCGTCTAAAAGCAATGAAGATAGATAGAATTGTAGGTCAAAATTCTGAAACATCTATGAAAGAATTACTTAAAGTTAGAAGACAGTATTATAAAAAGTGGTATGATACTCGTGTTTTTTGTGAAAGTAGGGCTTCTCCAGAGGAAGTAGCTGACAAAGTGCTTAATGCAGTAAAACGATACCAAGATGTAGATTCAGAAACTTTCATCTCAACAAGACATATTTGGCCTAAAGACTGTGAACAGAAGGTTTCAGCAAAATTCTTCAGCGAAGCTGTGATTGAGGGGTTAGCATCTGATGGTGGGCTCTTTGTTCCCGAGAAGGAGCTTCCAAAATTAACCTGTGGGGAGTGGAAACGCCTAGTAGAAGCAACTTATATAGAAAGAGCCCAAATACTGTTAGAAAGATGTATACATCCTGCTGACATACCTGCTGCAAGATTGGGAGAAATGATTGAAACTGCTTATGGAGAAAACTTCGCCTGCTCAAAAATTGCCCCTGTCAGGCACCTTTCAGGCAACCAGTTCATCCTGGAGTTGTTTCATGGACCAACAGGATCATTTAAAGATTTGTCTTTACAACTTATGCCTCATCTCTTTGCACACTGTATTCCACCAAGTTGCAATTATATGATACTTGTAGCTACTTCAGGAGACACAGGGAGTGCAGTCTTACATGGTTTTAGTGGTCTTAATAACAGTGACAAACAGAGGATAGCTGTGGCCACATTTTTCCCTGAGAATGGAGTAAGTGATTTTCAAAAAGCGCAAATAATTGGCAGTCAGAAAGAAAATGGATGGGCAATAGGTGTCAAGTCAAATTTTGATTTTTGCCAGACAGCTGTAAAAAGAATTTTTAAAGATTCTGATTTTACTGGCTTTCTTACTATTGAATATGGAACAACCTTAAGTTCAGCTAATTCCATAAACTGGGGCCGGTTGCTTCCCCAGGTTATTTACCATGCTTCTGCATATCTTGATCTTGTTAACCAAGGATTTATTTCTTTTGGAAGCCCAGTAGATGTCTGTATTCCCACAGGAAACTTTGGCAACATACTAGCTGCGGTGTATGCCAAAATGATGGGAATCCCTATTCGAAAGTTCATTTGTGCTTCTAATCAGAACCATGTTCTGACTGATTTTATAAAAACAGGGCATTATGATCTAAGGGAAAGACAATTAGCACAAACCTTTTCACCAGCCATAGATATTCTCAAATCTTCAAACCTGGAACGACATTTACACTTGATGGCTAAGGGAGATGGACAACTAATGACAAAATTATTTAACCAATTAGAATTTCAGCATCACTTCCAAATAGAAAAGATGCTAGTTGAGAAGCTTCAGCAGGATTTTGTAGCTGACTGGTGCTCTGAGGAAGACTGCCTAGCAGCTATCAATTCAACCCACAATACTTCAGGGTATATTTTGGATCCACACACTGCTGTTGCAAAAGTGGTTGCAGATAGAATACAAGACAAAACTTGCCCGGTGATTGTTTCATCTACTGCTCATTACTCAAAGTTTGCACCTGCTGTCATGCAGGCTTTAAAGATTAAAGAAATCAACCAAACTTCATCAAGTCAGCTCTATTTACTGAGTTCATACAATGCATTGCCTCCACCCCATGGGGCTTTATTAAAGAGAACAAAACAGCAAGAGAAGATGGAATACCAGGTCTGTGAAGCTGATATGAATGTCTTAAAGAGTCATGTGGAAACACTAATACAGAATCAATTCATGAAAGCTTTCTGAGGAAGAGATTTCCTGTGTTTTTCTGGCAATAGGTATGCAGTAATAAATATCTCAGAAGTTGATTTTGAGTACAATGGCATTTTTCTGTGAATAGCTCTATGTTTATCTATTACTATTGTAATGTGAATAACTAATCACTAGGACTGTGTCCCTGCACATACCCCTTGAAATCTTAATCTGGAAGTGACAGATTGTAGCATAGTGCATGGACTATTGGGCTCTTGTGTTTTGTTTTGTATTTAATGAGGGCTCTGTCAGTTTTCACTCCCTTACCCCTGCTTTTACCAGGACCAAAATGTCTGGTAGCTCTTAGTGATTTGGTGAGTATACAGTTGTTAAACATTTGTAACCATTTACTCGTACTCTGTTGACTAGACAAAAATTTATTTCACCACTCACAGTGGCTAACTTGTTTGAAGAAAGCAGTAAGCTCATCTACTACTTTTCATACAATGCATTAGATTAGAGCCAGTGTTTTTAACCATCCTCAAATTCCATTTGGACTACAGTTAACTCTGTGTATTCTGCACTGTCCAAGTTAGAAAAGTTCTCTTTCATTCCACTTTGAATATTTATCATTAGAGTGAAGTTTGAAATAAAGACACAATTTAAATCCAGAATGTAAAAATCAGCAGAATTAAGATTTTGGACAGTCTTAATAGAAGTGTTTAATTTATAGTTAATAGACAGCAGTCTTCCTGTATCATTTGAAGTCTAGTCTTACAGTCTGATGTCTCTCTTTACAGTGAATTTTGTCTTTTTCTGACAAAATCACATACAATGGATGCACACATTTCATTTTTATTCCTTTATAGTAGCAATACCTTTTAACTGTGATTTACATGTGTGAATGTATTGGATGTTTTATTTCTGAATTAAAGATTGTCTTTGAAAGCACCTGTTAATATAATGGACTACTCTCAACCACAAGATGGCATTCCTAACATAATTTGTCTTTGCTGATAATTTTCATTTTCAGAGAGAACTGCCTACATGAAGAAATACGTTACAGGCTGTTATGATGGAAAGCTATTAATAGTTTAATGAGCAGGGGCCATTTGTTTAAATATTTAAAAAATAATAATGTGTCAACATGGGATCTTAATATTTTAGCTTCTAAAAAGTAAGTTCTAAAATCAAAGGTTGAAAATCAAAAGCAGTTATAAGAAAATGGGGGATTCAAAATTCTATACTTATTCATGTATGTCTGCTATTTATATTTAAGTGTATTTGTTTCAATAGATGGTATATTTAGAAAATACATCTAAATGTTCACTGCATGAGAATGCACTATTTTTCCAGAAGTGAAAGGAACAGGGTTAAAAAAGAACATGATTTCTGTCCTCAAGAGCTATAGTTAAGGAGACAAAACTCTAAAATTACATCTTGGGACCCAAAAGATTATTGCAAGACAGTGTGTAAGTGAAAAAATAATGATACAGCCATGTGCTATAAGGTTTAAAAGAAAAGGGTTTACCATAGAATACTGAGAAGTTGTTTCTGGAGGACATGGAATAGATATGAGCCTAGTAGGCTTTCTGTGTGAAAAAGGAAGAGAATGTATTATTCCAGGCGAAGAGGAAAAGGAAACAAGTCAGGTGAAATGCCCAAGATTCCACTTACCTGTATCTGTAACCAGTTTGTTCTCTCAACGACTAAAAGTTACTTTTTATCCTCAAAACCAACTCTGGCCCTTCACTCTCAGCTAATGACCTGTCTCATTCTAGAGGAGCAAGCTATCAGTTATGACCTACCTCAGCTTCTCATCACATCTATAAATCTGCTGCACCTGTCCCTATCTTTGCCTCCTCCACTGTGGTTGAGTTGGGTAATATCATTCATTCTTTCAAAGAGCTATTTCCTAGCTGTGTCTTGGACCTTTTCCTTCTGCCCACACAGATAACTTGGCCATCAGTTATTTCCTCTCCCTTTTTTTCATCAAACTCTCCCCCTCTAAGGAACCTTTATTTCTGCGTCATTTGAATGGACATCCACATTTTCCCTCACCAACTCTTATTTCTTTATGCCCAACCAGGGTCAGTCCTCTCAAGAGAGTTGTCTGTAAATATATACAAATAAACACACTTTGTTACCTCCTATTTTCTGTAGACTATAAAATATATGTACGATTTAAGGATATATAATAATGTACTTATCTCCTGGCTTAAAAATAGACTATTACCCAGAACTGTGATGCCCCCTGGAGTTCCTTTCATCACAGTCCCTTCTCTCCCCAGAGCCAGTCTCTTAAGTGTCTTATTGTTTGCATTTATAGTTTCAGATTGTTTAGTTTTGCCTCTGAATTTTATGTAAGTGAAATTGTGCTGTAGGTATTCTTCCATGACCTCATTTAGGATTTTAAAGATTTGGCCATAGAGAAGACTGAAACGAGCGTTAATTGATTTTTATCACTATGTAGTATTCTGTTGTATTAATACCACAAACTGTCCGTTTTACAGTTGGTGGATGTTTGGATTATCTAATTTTTATCTCTTCTTAAATACACATTTTTATCAAATCTGTGTTTGAGGCAACAAGTATGGACTTCCAAATAAAGTAATGATTATTTCTAAAGATATTAGAAAATAGTTTTCATATCCTGGTATTATTAAAATAAAAATTTATGATTTTTTATAAGATGAAAATTCATCAATTTCACTATCTTCAAAATTATCTTACAATATCATAAATATTTATTGTGAATTTGTAAAATTTTTGAGAAAAAAATCCAGATTTAAAGTTGCATATTAATGGAAATTTTAAAATGTTTCCATCAAAATAAGAGTTTAAAAGGCAATAATTGTTTTATGCATTGTTTTGTTAGATTTTAATAGCAGTTCACTTTCAAAAATAATCATTGCTGGCAAGTATCATCACCACCAATGCATTATATTGGATTCATTTATAAACATAACTCAGACTGCTTAATGTTAGTAAAGAAAGCAGTTGTTTTCATGTGAAACAAAAACCCATGGAAACAAAAATAATACCGTTTTTGTCCCCATCTAGGAACATGAATAAAGTCTGCTTGTGAAATAGTTATTTGTGTGGGCCCCAGGTGTATCCTGCAACTACTAAAATCATTAGTTTTATCTCTTTGGAACTTAAAAACAAAGAACAGATAAGCTCTTCTGATTCAAAAAAGCAGAGTCAAGAAAATTGCCAATGTCATGTGAAAGGAGCACGTCAAAGACAAGCAACTAATCGGTGAAATTGCTGGATGACCATACCCAGAGCAATTCGCAGGATTTTGGTCAGTACCCTGTGCTGGGTTTGTACAGAAGAATTTGTGCTTTGTACAGAAGGATGTTCTAGTCAGTTGAGCTGTTTTCCTTTTTAATGTGAGAATTCATATCTATCTCTTTCTGAGTTCTTATGATTTCTTCATCTAATTGGTAATTATTTTAAGACGTCACTACTTTGAAGTCGCATGTGCAGATGTGGCACTGCTTTTTATGTTGTCATACCCTTCAGTGATATTGTAGTGACCTCTAAAATGCAGAGTTGCTAATGGCAGGTAAGTTTAATTTACAAATCTGAGGGAAATTTATCATTTTAAATCACTTTAGTTCACAACGGATTATTTTTAACAAGCATTCATATTTGGCGAAGAAATCCTAAAATGAGCTAATTTACTACCATGTCATAATAGGTTTAATGTATTCTTGAGTTTTTTTAAGCAATTAATTTATTACTGTCCTTTCTGAAATGTAAACTGAGATTGAAATTCCAGAACTCGTGAGAAATGCTGAAACAGGAAAAAAGCCTCCAGTAATTGTTTCAAGCAATCAAAAGAGGTTAAAATGTTTTTAAGACAACAATAAAATGTTTTCTTGGTTCTCTTTTATCAAAATGCAGATGTCTACATATTTATTTTTAATCAGTAAATGTAGTAGTTTTGCTTCAGATTAAACTAGGTTTACTGGATTCGTGATTACATTAAAATTTATAACAATGCACTTCCAGTAGGTTTTTTTTTCCCTTGAAGCCTGGTAAAAAATACTTTGGGGATATCTTGGCAATACATGCCCCATATTTACAATCTGTATTATTTTTATTATTATTATTATTAAAGAACTTTGTTTTCAAATGTTTTATTTGTAGCACCCATTATCTTGTGTTCATTCTCATTGAATTGATATTTTAGAGAAAAAGTGTAAGATTTACAGTTTTTATTTTATTACTTCTTTGAGGAAAGAGTGGAATATGCTCATCCATTACCTAAGAATCTACTCTTCAGTCAAATGAAATGGAGATTCATACAGAAGGAGCTAAAATTATAAGTATTTTGATTCTGAGTAAAAAATTGTCAAGGACATCTTTTTTTTTTTCATCAGTCTCAAAATTAGATTGATCTTTACCATTTATCTAGTTTTAGTTAGTTCCATTCTGTGGTAAAACGACATTGATTGTAGTTAGCAAACATTTTGTTAAACATTGATAAATTACAAAATATTAAAAAATATGTCTTACAGAATTAGAGTAGAATTGTGGAAAGCAAGGGGTAAGTAAGCTGCCCTCAGGCTGTGAAGGGGCAGGGGCCAGATGTTGGGGTGAGATTAAATGGCAAAGGGAAGTCTTTGATCTCCATGGGCTACTTGATTGTTAGTACTGGCATATGAGCACTTTGAGAGGATTCATCTTTGAATTTCCACTTGTAGTCCACAGTGTAGGCTGAAGCATAAAGAGATTGTCTTTTCTGAATCCTCCTTAAAAGCCTTTAGGTAATTAGATTAAGCATCATTCATTACAGAAGGCACTCTCCTTAGCTGACTGCAGATGTAATCAGCCCTGGATGCAGCCAACGTGCTCATGATTTAAGTCCATGAGATGTCCTCACAAATAGGCCAGTGCTCGCTTGACCAGACCGCTGGGCATTATCACCTGGTCAAGATGATGCATGAAATTGTCAATCACACAGTTTATGTATAATACCTATAATTTGCCCACTCTTTGGAGAAAATGATCATATTTATTAGCCAATAACTAAGCACTCAGCATTAAGTTGCTATGTAAATAATTGCTATGTAAATTGGAATGTTCTGTAGTGATTTGAGAATAAATTCCTCAGCCAGGTATATATCCCCCTTTTTTGGTGTATTAGTTTCCCAGGGCTACCATAACCAAACATCACTAACTACGTGGCTTGAAGCAACAAAAACTGATTGTCTCAGTTCTTGAGGCTACAAATTCAAAATCAAGTTGTCAGTAGGGCCATGCTCCCTCAGAAAACAGTGGGGGAGAATCTGTATTTACCTCTTCTATCTTCTGGAGTTTGCTGGGAATCCTTCTTATTCCTTAGGTTGTAGATAATTACTTCAATTTCTGACTCCATCTTCACATGGCCTTCTACCCTATGTATCTCTATCTCTGGTATTTCTCTTCTTATAAGAAACGAGTTATATCAGATTTAGAGCCTGTGTGAATCTTGTATGAACTCATTTTAAGTAATTGCTTCTACAAAGACCGTGTTTCCAAATAAGGTCACATTCATACTGTGATTAGGGTTTCAACAGCATATCTTTAAGGGGATACACTTCAACTCAGAACCAAGTGCTAGGTGCCTTAGAGTAAATGGTGGACTAATATATTCAGAAGGTATATAGTTGATACCCCAGTTAATGGTTTTCAAATATAATGTATCAGAACCAACTTGGGAAGCTTGTTAGAAATGCTGATCCCCCAAGTTCATACCCAGATATTGTGGTCCATTAAGTCAGGAGTGGGATCTGGAAAGTTGTGTTTTTAAAAACAAAGCTATACATACCTAGTGTAAAAAGTTAAATAATTTCATGAAGTTAAAATTTAAAAAGTCTCCTCTTTGTTCTCCTCTCCATACCTACTTTCCAGAGGTAAACACGTCCAAGTCAGCTGCTTTCTCCAGCATTGTTTTCCATGTTTCTTGATAACATGTTTACATTGCTATTTTGAATTTCAGCTTTAGACATTATTTAATGACTTTGTTTTATGAAAGGTATTTATAATAATTTATAAATTCTTCTACTTTCCTGCCCACCACCCACTCATTTCCTTTCTTCCAACTCTCCCATTAAAAGTATAATTTTATGTTAGATTAATATTCAAAGTATTTACTTTATTGTGACTAATTATTTTCCACAGCTAGGTCACATAGTATGTTATATTACAGTATTTATTTTTGTTATATTTTGGAGTTAATAATTGTGTTTTCCCATCTGTATGTAATACAAATTCATTTCCAAACTCTCTGCCAAATGCGCAAATATCACTGCTTATAAATTCATTAAATAAAATCGACTTACCTTGTGTTGGAAGACCTCCTTCTAGATTCCTTTGCCCCCTTCTTCCAATGAATACTGATTGATCTTTAGGGATGGAACACAACTGGGTTGACCATGGGTTTCTATTCATCTTTGTCCCTTCACCATTCTCCTTTGTTGGATCCAATTTCTTCCTCTTTCTTAATCCCCTAATTTTGGTAGAAACCATAATCTAGTAGCTTTCTGAGATAATATGCACATAATTTTAATTATTTGGGAATTACCTGTCTGAAAATGTCTTTTTTCCATTCTTCTCTAGATTGATAATTTTTCTAGGAATAGAATTTTAAGTTTGAAGTCTCACTCCCAACTCCAAATTTTGGAGTAACTTCTCACTGTCTAGATTCTATTGTTTGTTGCTTTTGATTCCTCTACTGCTAACTGATTCCTCATGTTTCTAATACAACCTATTTTTTCTCTTTGTCAGATGCTTTTAGTTTCTTTAAATATTAGAGTTCTATCATTTCATGATGATATTTATTGGTGTGGCCTTTTTTTTTTCTTGTTTTGCTGTTGGAGAATTTGTTTTTTTTAACATGGGCAGGCACCGGAAATTGAACCCGGGTCCTTGGGCATGGCAGGCAAGCACTCTTACCTGCTGAGCCACCGTGACCCACCCTGTTGGAGGACTTTGATGGTGCTTAATCTGGAAACTCATGCCCTGCACTTCCAATAATGTAAAAAGATGTATTTTATAATTTTCTGTCCCTCCCCATTATTTTTCTGTTCTTCTGTGAACTCCAATTTTGGGGCTTTTGAACATCCAGAAGTGATCCTGTGTGGTAGATTGACTCCAAAGATATGGCCAACAATTGCTCCTATCTGTATGTGCATGCTGCTCCTCACATCAAGAGGTGAAATTTATTTCACATTTCTTGAATCCAGGCTGGCCTTGTGGCTTAATTGAACAGTAGAACGTGGTGTAGGGACATCTAAGCCCAAGCCATAAGGGAACTGAAAGCTTCAATTTCCTTATTTTTCACATGTAGAGAAGCATTGAGATGAGAAGCTATGTAGAGAGAAGCTTTGGAGAGAAACCATCTTGGATTGTTCAGCCTCAGCCTAGTTCCCAAGTGAGTATAGCTATGTAATTGCCCCAAGCAGAAAAGCAGAAGATCCACCAAGCTGAGACCAGTCAACTCACAAAACTGAAAAACAGTAAATTTTAATCCATTAATTTATGGGGCAATTTATTTTGCAACAATAGATAAGAGAAACATTTTCTAATTCTCTAATATTTTCATTCATTTTTAAAATTCATTTATTCTTCATCTCTTTTTGGGGGGGAGGGATGGACATTCCACTTTCTGACTTATTTCTATTTTAACCCTTCTATTAAATGTTTAATTTCTATTATCATGTTTTTAATTATAGTATTCTGTCCTTATTTTATGGATATAAAAATCTTATTTTGTGTGTTTAAGAAATTTTATTACAATTTTCTTTTGAAAATTGTTTCTGCTGCTTCTTAAGTCCTTTTATGTTTGTTGGTCTGTTTTGGTTTCTGTCTTTCATACTAAGACATTACTCAAATGTTTGGTGATGCTCTTATTTACATTTAATTTTCAAGTAATAAAAAGCTTATTGGAAAATATTTTCTGGATAAGGCTTGCCAATTGCTGGGTTTCAGTGAAGGATAATCTGACTGGTCTATTTCGGTGGGTAACCTCAACTCTATCTTTAGGGTTTTTATTTTGGACTGGTTAGATTTCCCGGAAACAATCCTCAAGGGACGTATAATCAAAGAGTAAAGCAAGGGGGCATGGCTATGTGCTGTTATAATTTAATATGTAGATTTCTCATTATGGAATTTCTTCCAATTATAAATATGATACTCCCGCCCTTATTCGTGTGTGGTGTTCCAGAATTTCAAGTCTCTCCATAGAGTAAACCCATGGTCTTAATCAGCTTTCACCCTGCCTCATGGTGTGGGGGATGGTTTCCAAGAATTTAATTTCCTTTTTAAAGATTTTTCAATCAATTTACCTGTTCTCAGTTCTCTCCCAAACCCTGCCCAATTTCAGAGATAAATGCTACCTATAATTCTTGAACGATTTTAGGTTCCTGATGTGCTAATCAATTTGTTTTTGGCATTCACTGGAAGCAAAGGTCTCAGCTTTCTCTAATCTTTTAAAACAGTGAGCAGTTTTTTACCTTCCAAAATGTGTGGCTGCACGTCTCTTAACCTGCTTTCCTTGTGAGTTTATGACCTTTAATGACTTTATTGTCATTTTAGTGGGCCAAAAAGCAATCCAGTAATGTGACCTAGGTACTGTTTCTGGCACTACCCTCTAAAGCTAATCATCTGGCTTTTCGGGAGATTATTTGGTCAGCCTTCAAATTTTCTTTTTACTATCAAGCAACAAATGTTGAGACTTTATAAGAGAGTGTTAGGTTATTTTTGCTACATTTCTCAAAATATTCACAGGCTTTTTTCTTCTTTTGACCAGATTGTTTTATTATCTTATTCTATTTATCTCAATAAATCTATTTACCTCGTAGTGACTTTTATTATTTGAAACTACCTATCCTAACAAATCAAGTATTTCAAATATTAAATAAAGGTTATAGATAAAATTAGTGATATTGACACCAAGGGCTATATTGTAGTTAAACACTTCTAAATTATTCCCTAAGAGCTAAATATTTAGGAAAAAAACCTGTGATCAAATGATTTTAGGAAATGCAGTATTCTGTATCTCCTTCTTAAAGATTTACAATGCATATTAACACATTAATCCTGCAGTAAGGAAACTTCCTTCAACTTTTAAACCATTTTTTCCCAAACATACTTGTCAATGGAAGACAAACGTGTAAATATTTGGAAGACAGTTCAAGAAATGTTGGAATAGATGAATTTGGGCTGGGGAATTTGGAGAGGTTTAATAGGGCCTATAGTAGTCCTTCTAAGCCATTTTTTTAAAAAATTTAATCAAGAAACACTGTAATACGAATTATTTGAGAGTAAAATAAAAAGTAGACAGCACTGGGTGTACAACATCAAATTTGGAAGGGTGCAGTTAGAGTGGAACTAGAAATTTATGGCTTGAAATGCATCTATTTTATATATATACATACATATATCTATATATGAAGAAAAATGAACAAGTGTTCAATTAAAGAAGCTAGAAAAAGAAATAGTAAACCAAAATAAAGATGTCAGAATAAAGGAAAATATCAAACAACATTCATGACTGAAATACATTGCTTCATAAATCACAGCCATAGGTTGGCTATGAATAATGCTAATGAACATTCAGTGAAAATCAGTTGGCTACAAAGAATTTCCATTAAAGAGTATTGGATATTTTATTATTTGTAATTTGGGGTTACATATTATTTATATCTGTAAAATTTATAATAAACATTTGTGTATATATAAGCATATATATATATACACATGCACATGTATATTTCTTCAGGGAGTCATTTACTAGCACAACACAGAATATATACAAACATTTATTACCTTTCTAAAACTCTGAAAAACTGCATTCTAAACCACAATTTACCAATGAGTTTTGGATAAGGGATTGCCAACCTGTTCAATTTTGCACAACAGTCTTTTAACAAAATATGTGAGAGAAACTAGCATTTGTGTTAGGCCAAGTGACCTGATTAAAATGATTCAATTTCCCAATTGGAGAAAATTTAAGATCATTGCTATTTGTTTTGAGTTTTACAAGGCTCAAGTCACATAGCAGAACTTTTCAGAAAACAGTTGTACTTATACTTCACATTACTTTCTGTTCTGGGATGCTTTCTCCAATTTGCTTGTGATTTTAAGCATAATTGGTTGACATAATGTTTAAACAACTGACACATCAGCTTGGGTCATTACCAGGAAAAACACCTTGCTTTGTAAATTCCACATCTGTGTAGAGTTCTTCTACATTAAAGGAAGGTAATTCGATCCTAAAATATCCAAATTGCTTATCTTTTCTGTATATTTTTCTGAAAAAGATTCATCAGCTCAAGAGGTCCTCTTTCCCTTAAATATTGTAGCCTACTTTGAACAAACACAGAACATCTTTATCTTGAGAAAAGTTGGGTATGATAATATTTTACTGGCAGCAAAGAGAAGAAAAATATGAATTTGAGTGAAGTCAACAGCCTGAAATTCCTATTGGCCAAAAGCAGTACCAAGATGAAATTTTATTTTATGGAGAAAATCGAAGTTGTAACATCCTTTGGAATATGCAGGCTATTTTTGTCAAAGAGGAAAAAATGTGTTTGAGCTTTAAAATTTTGAAAAGGATTACAGTTAAACATATATTATTTGATTTGATTTTCTTCAGGACCTCAGAAAGAGTGAAGTTGCCTTGACGTATTCACCAGCGTAAGTACAGAAATTAAATTTTGTCAGTTTACACAGTTGATAAGAGTCAAAGAGTCTCTCTCCTACTAATCACTCTTATGAGAGAATAATGTATAAACCAGAAAGTACATATATTGACTTATAAAGATGGATATATTTTTCCAGGGACTAGAAATTTGGTCTTCTCCGCTGAGGACTCTCTATCCTTTTTGTATGAAGATACCAGAGAAATGGAACGAACTATAAATAGTTGATGAACATGAAGTCAAACCAAGGGAGAAGGAGACTTAAGGGATATTTCATTCAGAATTAACTGTACCTACCCCACATAGAGAATGCCTCTTTAGCAAATGGAATATTATCTATTTGGAAAAGGATATGCTTGTATGTAAAGCAGTGTCATATACACTGCTAAATCTTGATCTTTGGGTCTCAGTTCATTACACTACAAGATGGCACATTTTGGGTCAATGTGCTCCTTTTTCAGATTTGCTACAAAATGAAAAAGTAATCGTCTCATTCCTGGGGATTCTATGGAGGACCGAGACAAGTAATTTAACTTTTTAAAATATAGTGTGATAAATATGAGCAGTACCAAACAGAAGTGTGGTGTATCCTGAGCAAAGCTAATTAGGTATTTGGATCCCCTTAAGGCAAGCTGATATTTTTTAAATACCTGCTCAACTTTTACTAAACCCAGTTCTAGGGAATGATGGAGAAGGGACTTCTGCTGGCTCATATATTCTCTCCTCTGTTGTTTTCAGAGCTGTTCATCTCTCATTCCAGACTTGCATACCCTAAAGCAAAACCAAAACCCTGAGAAAGGCTGTTTTTATTGCTATTCAAGTATGTGCCTGAGTCATTTTTCAACCTTCTCATCCCTAGGAGCTTGTCAAAGTAGTTCTACTATTCTAACCACATACACTATTGATAAAATAGTTTTCTCTATCTGTGATATTCCTAATGATGTTTAACTGTTCTTGAAGATTGGTGCCCAAGACAGTGGGGCTGGCTGGCTGGCTCTCCCCAATCCACGTCAGCTATTGACAGTACTTTAGACCTGAGGCTCTATGAAAGGAGCCAAGAGGACACACTTTGAAACCAGACAGGGATTCAAGAAGGCTTTCTAGAGGAGGTGATTACAGTTGAACTGATGTTTGAAAGTAAAGGGACAGTTATAAACGTGACTTTGTGGGCAGAGGGAATGATGTGGCACAGAGTTTGGTACAAATTGTTCAGTTTTCCTGGAACAAAGAGTGTGCTGAGAGCTGTGAAGGTGAAGCTAGAAGATCAGGAAAGATCCATGAGTAGATAACTTTTTTAAAAATGTTTTTTATTGTTTTATATAACATCTACAAAGAAAATAAAGAAAAAGCAATGATTTTCAGAGTACACTTCAATGAGTAGTTACAGAACAGATTTCAGAGTTTGTTATGGGTTACCATTCCACTATTTCAAATTTTTCCTTCTAGTTGCTCCAAAGCACTGGCAGCTAGAAGATTTTTTTCTTTTTTGTGAAAAATAACAAATATACAAAAAAGCAATAAATCTCAAAGCGCATTGCAACAATTAGTGGGTTACAATTCCACAATTTTAGGTTTTTACTTCTAGTTTCTCTAAGATACTGGAGACTGAAAGAAATATCAGTATAATGATTCAGCCATCATACTCATTGTTAAACCCTACCTTCTCCGTACAACTCCACCATCACCTATGAGCCTTCCCCCACTCTTTAAAATGTTTCATAACAACTTTTAATCTTTAAAAGTTCATGCTGGTAACTGGGAGGATGGAGGGCTTAGGCTCATGGGTCAGAGACCAAGGAGAGGCCACATGGGATGAAAGTAGTGGGACCAGAGAGGAATGAGTGGTTTCAAGAGATATTTAAGAAGAAGCTATATAGGATTTGGTGACAGATTGGAGGAGAAGGGCATGGAAAGGGACTCTGACTTCAAAACTCCATAGATAGTTTTACTGTTTATAAAGTAGAGAATATAGAAAGGAAGTGACATTTGGTATGAATGGGGTGGGGAGGAGATGTTGATTGTTTTGCATGCCTAACTTTTTGAACATTAAATTTTTCCTTTTGTTTTCTTTAAAATATGGGGCCTCTAAATCTCTTCAAAGAAGAGGAAGAAAAATGTCTTAACGCATCTGGGAATGTGGAAAACTTTTACCTCCAGGCAAATGCATTTCTACTTCTCCCTTCTGTCTTGCTCTTCTTTCCCCCCTGCCTTTCCATATCAGTCATCTTAAAAATGACTTCTTAAGTCCTGCCCTTCTATTTATGTGCATCAACGTTTTCAAGTTGCACTTCAGGATTTACTTCATTCTTCTTTTACCAACCACCCTGTTCATTTTAACTTTAGCATTTATATTTTGTTTATAAATATTCTATGGCTAACGATAAAATTTTGGAGTTCTTTCTTATAAATATTTACCATTTCCTAAATTTAATTATAAATAATGTTTAGAAATTTGTGTTCCTTTATACTGCCACAGGGTCAATATATTATTGTTTAAAGAGTAAATGCTTAGTTAATTGACTTCACTCTGATAACTGGCAGCAAAATAAGTTTCACAATAGATTATTGAATTTTAAGCTTGTTAGGCAGCTTTCTTTATATAATTAAACCATTTAATTTGTAATCAGTTTCCTAAGATATAGATTATTATAGGTTATTTCAAATCTTCTCTGGGTATCATTACTTGTTCAGTACCTACTCCTGATTTTGGTTTTGTTTGCTTGGTTTTTTTTCTAGCATACAGTTTCATAGGAAATGATGGTTTCCTCTTAAAAAGAGCTGTTGTCTTTACTCTCTTGGAGATCAGGAAAAATTAATGGACTTCTGATGACTGCATAAAAATCCCCAGGAAATTTAGGCTCTGAGTAGTCATGGAACAGTGTTGTGCTCCCACTTCGCCATATGTGTTACATGGCTGGCTGTGCCCATCTGTTGGGGTCTCCACTTATAACACACATCAGGCAGTAGATGGCTGTTTGAGTCTTAAAGGATTCAAGTTTACAATTCAAAAGACACTTTTATTATAGTGACAGCAAGCACCTTCCTCATTTGTAAAGGTCTCTTTCTTAATCTATAAAGTTGATATATAAGTGTTATAGAAATCTAATAAAAAATATATGAGAAGATTTTTAAAACAATATATTATTCTTATGGGTGCTGCTTCTATTGCTATCTTAAATTCTCTTTAGTATAGTTTGCTTTACTGGGGATGATTTAAATGTATTCTAGAAGAATCTCTCTAATCCTATAAGATTGATTCATTTCTGAAAGGAACGCTAATTATCAACACTGGAGCAAAATGGGAGAATATGATTTTTAAATGCACACTTTTGTTTCAAACTGTTTTTTAAATAGTTGTTGAGTGCTATGTTTCTCACAACGGCAACAATGGGAAATGTCGGGACCTACATTGCTTATTTGGGACGTGGAAAGAGAAACAAAAGTTGTCACAGGTAGTATGAGTTATTGAAATAAGAATTTATAAACTGAGCATCATTGAGTTCACTTTGGTCATTTGTTTGTATAGCATATGTCTTTATAATGAACTTTAAATTTTCACTGCCATGAATTATGTTGTCATTTTAGCTGAACATTGCATTAAATGAATTACTCTGTTACTGTGGATTTTCACATACACCTTTGTGAAATGCATTTAATGCTACCTTCCATTCCAAGTGCTTGAAGTATAAAGCATAGGAAAAAAAAATTCTTATGATAGGATCTTAGTAATTGATGTCTGCTTGCAAAGTAGATTCATTCAGCTTTGTTTGAATACCCAAATTCAGTCTTCTTTTAGGGACTGTTTCCCTCTTGTACTCTCACTCAGAATGGTCACTATGTTACATTCCTAACATTTGCTTATTCTCTCACTATAGATAGTATAGTGTATAAATTGGCCTCAAGATTTTCTGTGAAAGGCATATTCCACTCATCTATTATTGTATAACAAACTGCCACAAAAATTTAGTATCTTCAGAGAACAACCATTTACTGATGACCCTGTGGATGAAGAGTTCAGGAAGAACTCAGTGGAGGTGGCTCATCTTTGTTCCAAATGGGGCCAGGTGGGGCAGCTCGATTGGAGCCAAAGGATCCAAAAGTGTCCCTCACCGATCTGGGGCCTTGGTACCTTCACTGTCCTCTATGTGGCCTTTTTCTCCACTTGGTCTCTCATCCTCTAGGGCCTCCCCTCACATAACCCCTCTCTCCGGTAGGATAGCCTGGTTGCTGGGTTCCACAGGCAAAAGCAGAGGCCACAAGGCCATTTAAGGTACTGGCTCAGAAATCCCAGAAAGTCACTTCTACGACATTATACTGGTCAAAGCAAGTCACAAATCCGGCTAGAATCAAGGACAGGGAAATTGATTACACCTCTTGATGGGAGGAGGTGCAAAGTCACATTGCAAAGGGAATGGACTCAGGGAGGCATGCTTCATTGGGGCCATTTCAAACAATCAACCGTAGTTATATTAAGTGGGTTTTTCAAGAGGAGTTCTCATAAATCAAGAGGACGTGGCTTCTTGGTAACAATCTGAGAATTTTAATACCAAGATGAAATAATGTTGAAACTAATAGTAATATCTGAACTTAGTGGTAGCGTTCTAGTTTGCTAGCTGCCAGAATGCAATATACCAGAAACGAATGGCTTTTAAAAAGGGGAATTTGATAAGTTGTGAGTATACAGTTCTAAGGCTGAGAAAATATCCCAATTAAACAAGTCTATAGAAATGTCCAATCACAGGCATCTATGGAAAGATATCTTTTTTTTTTAAATTTTTTTATTAATCAAAAAAAAGAAAAGAAATTAACACAACATTTAGAAATCATTCCATTCTACAAATGCACTCAGTAATTCTTAGTATCATCACATAGATGTATGATCATCATTTCTTAGTACATTTGCATCGATTTAGGAAAAGAACTAGCAAAACAGAAAAAAATATAGAATGTTAATATAGAGAAGAGAATTAAAATAATAATACTAATAATATATATATATATATATAAAGGAAAAAGAAAAAAAACAAAAACAAAAGATACAAACACACAAACAAACAAAAAACCATATTTCAGGTGCAGCTTCATTCAGTGTTCCAACATAGTTACATTACACTTAGGTATTATTGTGCTGTCCATTTTTTAGTTTTTGTATCTAGTCCTGTTGCACAGTCTGTATTCCTTCAGCTCCAATTACCCATTATCTTACCCTGTTTCTAACTCCTGCTGGTCTCTGTTACCAATGATATATTCCAAGCTGATTCTCAAATGTCGGTTCACATCAGTGGGACCTTACAGTATTTGTCCTTTAGTTTTGGGCTAGACTCACTCAGCATAATGTTCTCTAGGTCCATCCATGTTATTACATGCTTCATAAGTTTAGTCTGTCTTAAAGCTGCATAATATTCCATCGTAGGTATACGCCACAGTTTGTTTAGCCACTCGTCTGTTGATGAACATTTTGGCTGTTTCCATCTCTTTGCAATTGTAGATAATGCTGCTATAAACACTGGTGTGCAAATGTCCGTCTGTGTCTTTGCCCTTAAGTCCCTTGAGTAGATACCTAGCAGTGGTATTGCTGGGTCGTAATCCATTCTGCCAGTCTATGTCTTTTGATTGGGAAATTCAGTCCATTAACTTTTAGTATTATTACTGTTTGGATAATATTTTCCTCTACCATTTTGGCTTTTGTATTATATGTATCATATCTGATTTTCCTTCTTTCTACACTTTACTCCATACCTCTCTCTTCTGTCTTTTCATATCTGACTCTAGTGCTCCCTTTAGTATTTCTTGCAGAGCTGGTCTCTTGGTCACAAATTCTCTCAGTGACTTTTTGTCTATAAATGTTTTAATTTCTCCTTCATTTTTGAAGGACAATTTTGCTGGATATAGGAGTCTTGGTTGGCAGTTTTTCTCTTTTAGTAATTTAAATATATCATCCCACTGTCTTCTAGCCTCCATGGTTTCTGCTGAGAAATCTACACATAGTCTTATTGGGTTTCCCTTGTATGTGATGGATTGTTCTTCTCTTGCTGCTTTCAAGATCCTCTCTTTCTCTTTGACCTCTGACATTCTAACTAGTAAGTGTCTTGGAGAACGCCTGTTTGGGTCTATTCTCTTTGGCGTGCGCTGCACTTCTTGGATCTGCAAATTTAGGTCTTTCATAAGAGTTGGGAAATTTTCAGTGATAATTTCTTCCATTAGTTTTTCTCCTCCTTTTCCCTTCTCTTCTCCTTCTGGGACACCCACAACACGTATATTTGTGCGCTTCATATTGTCATTCAGTTCCCTGATCCCCTGCTCAAGTTTTTCCATTCTTTTCCCTATAGTTTCTGTTTCTTTTTGGAATTCAGATGTTCCATCCTCCAGTTCACTAATTGTAGCTTCTGTCTCTTTAGATCTACCATTGTAGGTATCCATTGTTTTTTCCATTTTTTCTTCTTTGTCCTTCACTCCCATAAGTTCTGTGATTTGTTTTTTCAGATTTTCTATTTCTTCTTTTTGTTCAGCCCATGTCTTCTTCATGTCCTCCCTCAATTTATTGATTTGGTTTTTGAAGAGTTTTTCCATTTCTGTTCGTATATTCAGCATTAGTTGTCTCAGCTCCTGTATCTCATTTGAACTATTGGTTTGTTCCTTTGACTGGGCCATATCTTCAATTTTCCGAGCGTCATCCATTATTTTCTGCTGGTGTCTGGGCATTTGATCAGATTTCCCTGGGTGTGGGACCCAGCTGGTTGAAAGCTTTTTCTGTGAAATCTCTGGGCTCTGTTTTTCTTTTCCTGCCCAGTAGGTGGCGCTCGTGGCGCTCGTCTGTCTGCACGGCAGTCGGCCCGGGAAACCGCGCGTGGAGGTGGGGGTCGCTGGCCGCCGCGGCTTGGGAGAGTGCCGGTCCTAATTGCCCAGCTGGCCCGAAACACCAAGCCTGACGGGAGGGCCCCGCTATCCAACGTTCCCAGTCAGACCGGGGAGCCACGTGCGTGGAGGGGACCCCAGTCGCCAGCCGCCCCGGCCAGGAAAACGCGCGCCCCTCGGATATCTCACCGCAGCAGATTCTCCCTGCCCGTTCAGCTGTTCCAGAATGGGGTACGCTGTCTTTTTGGTCTCTGTCGTGACTCCGGGAGCTGTTTCGTATTGTTTCTGTTTCTTTAGTTGCTTTTCTGGAGGAGGAACTAAGACCCGCGAGTCTTACTAAGCCGCCATCTTCTCCGGAAGTCCCTATGGAAAGATATCTTAATTCAAGAAGACTGATGAAATTCAGGGTTTCTCTCTCAAGTGGAAAGGCACACAGTGGACATGGTCAGGAAAGGCACATGGTGAACATGGTCAGGGTTTCTCTCTCACCTGGAAGGGCACGTGGCAAACACAGCATCATCTGTTAGCTTCCTCTCCTGGCTTCCTGTTTCATGAAGCTGCCCAGGAGGCATTTTCCTTCTTCAGCTCCAAAGGTCACTGGCTGGTGGACTCTGCTTCTCATGACTATGTCTCTCTGCTCTGCTCTCTCTGAATCTCTCTCCAAAATGTTTCTTCTTTTATAGGACTCCAGCAAACTAATCAAGACCCATCCAAATGGGTGAAGGCATGCCTTCACCTAATCCAGTTTAACAACCACTCTTGATTAAATCACATCTCTAGGGAGATGATCTAATTACATGTTCAAACACACAATGCTGAATAGGAATTAGAAGAAGCGGCTGCCTTTACAAAATGGGGTTAGGATTAAAACATGGCTTCTCTAGGGTACACACATCATTTCAAACCAGCACAGGTAGTTTGACAGTTTAGTCTTTCTTCCTTTGACAAAGTTGGGATACTATCTTTCTTATTTTTGTGAGAACTTGCTGTGATATCATATCTTTTCCCTTGAGAATGTATCACGTGTTCCTGGTTCTTTGGATTGCATCCTTGACAGTGTAATTTTATGTGAGTAGAAGCTTGTTGTTCATCAACAAGACCATTGAAAAGGGCTTAAAGGAAAGTAAAGAAAATGCTATTCAAAGTTGGAGGATAGGGGATTTAGGAGTGGAAGATTTATAAATATTGTGGCTGATGTAATATGGAAAGTACAAAATGTTCCTAATAATGGATGATCTTGCTAAGATGTTCACGCAGGATATTGAAGTGTTGCCTGGCTTCTTCTAGCTATCTATAGGAAAATGCAAAAAAAGCTAAAGAAAGAACTCTTAAATATAAAAGATTTAGGACTTTTTGGGCTTGAAAATAAAATTCTTTCACATGTCCAGCCATGGATAGCAAGCGATGCTAAAATTATGAAATGGCTTCTGGGAAGAGTCTAAATACAGAGTATAGCTATAAGATTTTTTGTTAGGACTTCAAATAGCTGCAAGATGGTGGCCCCCAAAATATTCAGTCAGACAAAGGCCTTCTAATGTTCTAAAAATCTTGCCTCACATATCTTTTTTGTTAAATAATAGGGCTTCTAGACACAAAAGGATAGTTTATGATTTTGCTATTATGACCTTGGTAAAAGTAAACCCAGAGGTTTATAAAGTTGAGTTTAGCGGACCTGGAGATACTAGAGATTGGTGAACAGTAAGCTAATAAGGTTGAACTTAAATGGTAAGGGAATGGAAGAAGTGAAGGAAGTTCATTAGTGAGTTCATAAATATATTGCCATATTGAAGGTGAACATGATTGAAAGGGGTTGTATAGAACCATGTGTCCCACTGATTAACACTACAAATATAAATAAGTTCTTACATGAACTACTTGAAAGGAATGAGTCTTGTACAAAGTGTCAATAATAGAGACACATGGGGGAAAACTACTGTTGCCTGTGACCTATATTTAACAGAAGGACATCAACAGTACCATAGCAGTACCAGGGGTAAATAGTTGGGGAGTGAGGCATGAGTTAAGGGGAGGTCTGGATTTTTTATTTGGTTATTTTTCTGTTTGGAGAATGAAAATTTTCTAAAATTGAGAGTGCTGGTGATTGTTCAGCTAAGTGAGGATAATGTGAGACATGGATTGTTTACTTTGAACATTACCCATGATGCCCAATGGATGGAGGTAACTGAAGTATAAATTGACTGAGAAGCAGAAAGGTGAGCTGTGGTTTATATAGATGATGGAATATTGTGTGGCTACAGAAAGAAACAAAGTAGTGATGTATGCAACGAGGTGAATTAAACTTGGGGACATTAAGTTGTGCAAAATAAGCCAGAAACAAAAGAATATATATTGTATGGTCTCTTTTATAAAATATTTATAGGAAAATTGGGGCCTAGATTGTAAGCTATTGTAGCAGTCATGTTTAGTATGGAGCTGTAAATGTTAGTTCTAGATTTTGAGAGGCTGTGCTATATATGTATAACCTGGTATTTCCCTGACACTTTGAATACCTGTGTGACACCTAAGACTCAGAGATAGAGTTCTGCAGCCCTGAAAGTCAGCATTGCTGCATACAACAACTATTAATGAAAAAGAGATCGGGCTTCAATTAGAGATAAGAATGAAGCTGATTTGGTTGAGACTAAGGTAAATCAGAATATGGGGTGAAGGATAATATTGTCTGTATTTTAGAACTTCACCTACTGTATAAGACCAAAGGAAGAAAGGTTTATTTTGTCCAAAACTTAAATTTTCTGTAGCACATAATGTAACTCAACCTGTCTGAATTGTTCATTTAAACAACTCAAACACATGGCGCTCAGAATGGGAATAAGGGCTTGTAATTCTGTATAGCTTAATGTAATACCCAGATACATCCCAGAGTATGTTGGGCAGATAATTAAAAAGTATTGACAAAATCTCTTGAGGGACTGGAGAAAATACATGAAACTCCTAAACTTTCCCACTGGGGAAACCCCTGATACTCTCTCAAACATTAGGAATTCCCAAGTCAATAGGTCAAGCCCTTGATCTTGAGGTTTGCTCTTATGAAACTTATTTCTGAAACAGAGAAGCTAAGTCTACCTATAGTCATGCCTAAGAGTTGCTTCCAGAAAATCTCTTTTGTTGCTCAGATGTGGCCTCTCTCTCTCTAAGCCCAACTCTGTAAGGAAAATCGCTACCCTCCCCCGTGCCAGGGATATGACACCCCGGGATGAAAGTCTCCCTGGCAACATGGGGCATGACTCCTAGGGTTGAACCTGGCCCTGACACCATAGAATCAACAATCTTCTTTACCAAAAGGGGAAAAAGAAGTATAACAAAGTAAGATATCAGCAGCCAAAAGAGTTCAAATAGAGTAGAGGCTATTCTGAAGGCTACTCTTATGCAAGCTTCAACTAGATATCACTTATTGCCACAGTTTGCCAAACCCCAACCAAAACCATTCCTGTTATCCCTAAAGAACAACTAGGGCTCTATCTGAGATTCTACAAAAGTTTCATGCACTAAGATTATTTTTCTGGAACCTATAATTTCCAAAGTGTTCCTAGTCCAGATAAGTCCTGAAACCCAGAGGGGTCAGTCTCTCCAAGAACATCAACTAGTTCCATCCCCTCTCCCATATTGTCGACACCCCTTTCCAACATGAAAAAGTAAGAATGGACACAGCCCAAATACCCCTAAAGATTGGGAGGAGGATCAAAGAAGAAGGAGGAGTTATAACAGAAGATAGTATTTAACAATATTGCTGAATTATTATATTGATCTTTCTTTTTATCTCCAGCATCTTGGGCCAGCTAGAAGGAAAAGCCTGAAATTGTGGAGCTGTAACATATACTAAACTTTGTAACTACTTGTTACAATGTACTTTGAAATTTGTTGTTTTTTGTATTTTGTTATATTTCACAGTAAAAAAGAATATTTAAAAAATAAAAAATAATAATAGTGCTTCTAAGAATCCAAAGACAATTGTTCTTTCCAGCCAAGGTAGAGTAAGTCTAATCTTGATCAGATTTGTGGGTGAGGTTTTCATCTAATGGAGTGAATGCAATAAGATTCATGGAAACCCACAAAGTTTTTAAAGAGCATTTTATGAACCATCAGTTTGGATAAAATTTAAATTTGCTTGTGGATTCGCAAAGTACTAGAGCTAGGAGGCAGGCTGAGAAAACTGCTCAGATGTAAACAACAAACATTTCTTATGGAAAAGGCATAATGAATCAGACGACATAACCAATAGTCCACATAGCTGAGCCTAAGGCTCTCTTGAATTATTCCTAGGCAATAGGACTGAGTGAGCCCAAATCAAGAATAGCAAAATGTACCAAACTGGAATTCAAAAATGCAATGGACAAGTGCCTCCTTTGAGTCTCCTGCTTTCCCTTTTTGATCAAGATTTCTATAGAAATTGTTCTGTGACTCTTCCATCATTATATGTTGCATGGGTGGAGGCCAGGTAACTTGATTCTTTGGTTTAAAGGTTTTAGGATTGAAAGGAACTGTACTGAAGGAGCCAAACTTGAGATATTGCTCCCAAAGAGTCTCATTCACACTTAAACTGATTAAGATGACACCAACCCTGGACTTCAATCATGTTCCTAATATCATAATGGGATGGGACTTTGGAAAATCTCAGGGGAGGAGGTGAGTGTCCTTTACACGTGGAGGGATTTGAATTATTGTAATCAGAGGGAAGATTGTAGCAGATTGTGTTTTCTAATAATGGCCACAAGGACACAAGGATATTTCTGGTCCCACATGCACTTCTGGAATCTTGATTCTTCTCCCATCAAAGCATGGAAGCTGATTCCCCTTCACTTGAATACTACCTGGCTTAGTGACTTGTTTCTAGTGGATGGAATGTGGCAGAAGTGACACCACATAACTTCTGAGGCTGGTGTGATAAGATTTCTACCTGTCACTATCTCTCAGAACACCTACTCTTGAAACCCAGTCATCAGGCTGTCAAGAAGTCCAAAGTAACTAATTTGGAGAAACACATGGAGAGGCCATGTGGGAAGAAATGGAAGCCTGCAGCTAACAGCCAGCATAAACTGTCAGATGTGTGAGGGAACAAGCCTTCCTATGGCTCCAGCCACCACTCTTTGAGTCTTCCTTCTAGGGCTTCAGTGAAACAGAGTCTCCCTCACTGTGCTGCATGGCTGGCCCACATAATCCATACCTTAAAACAAATGGCTATCTTATGCCACTAAGTTTTGAAGTATTTCATTGAAACAAGCATCAAAATAAATAATGAAGTAACGGACTGAAACCCAATGGATAATGTATGAATTCATGAGTTCATTCTGATGTAAATAATGCGAAGAAGAGAAAGTTTTGCTTACAGTAAAATTCCAGCTAATAAATATGAAAGTAATGATGGAATTAGAAAGAAATCACAGCTTAGCAACCATCATAATTGATTCAGTCAAAAATCATAAAGAATACTAAAATTAGTTGATGAAAATGTGAAGAGTGAAGGATACTTAAAATATGGTCTCAAAGTATATTTTCATATAATGCTTATTGATTTACTTATTAATTAATAAGGACCAAATACTTATTACTTGTTCATTAATAAGGACAAAATGATTATTAATTAATCATTTACAGTAAAGAAATCTGGAAGACATCATTTTAACAAATGATAAAGGTTAACCTCAACAGCAATGTGACAAATGAATGTTACATGCCATATGATATGATGCACTTAAGATACTGGATCACGTGTTATGTGGTATTCTAAACAAAAATGCAAAAATTGAATCTATTGATGAAGAAACTTTATTCAAATATAAATTAAGGGTCAATCTACAAGAAAACTGGCCTGTAAGAGTCAAGAATCCCAAGGCCATGAAACACAAAAATACAAAAAAGACAGTGGAATGATTAAAAGAGACTAAAAAGACATGACAACTACATATAACCTTTGATCCTGGATTGGATCTGAAATTATTTTTCTTTTGATATAAAGGATATTAGCAGGCCAGTTGTGAAAAGTTGAATGTCTAAAGGTTAGATAAGAGTATATTATCAGAGTTAATTTTCTGATCTTGATAAATGTGCTGTAGTTAGGTAAGAGAAAGTTCCTGTTCTTAGGAAATTCACAGTGAAGATTTTCAAAGTAAAGGGGCATTATATATGAAACAAACTCTGAAATGTTTGTTTCAGAAAAAGCAATTTTATACAGTAAGGGAAGAAGAGGGAGTTTTGGTAAGATGTTTACGTTATCTGGAGAATCTGGATAGAACTTCCATTTGTTAGTTTTGAAAATGTTCTGCAATTCTGAGGTTAGATCAAAATAAGAAGTTATAAAAATTCTCAAGATCATGAAAATTAAATAATGACCAAAAACCAGTTTGATTGTACAAGATTGAAGATATATAAATACAATGCGTGGTCTGGCGTTAATCCTGGACTGACAAAGGGGACAAAAGGCAAAATTTGCGAGGAATGTTTGGATTACATGGTAGTAGCATATCAATATTAATTTTCTGATTTTGAGGGTTCTACTATTACTATATAGGAGACTGTCATGTTTTTTTTTTTTTTTGAAATACACACTGAAATATTAAGGGCTGGTAAGGTATCAAAATGAAAAATTTGAAAATTTAAAAGAGAAAATAGTCACCCATAATTCCATCACTTACATATTGGCCATTTCCATCTTGGTTGGGGATTGAATCCTGTACCTCACAAAAGACTTGTTCACATCCTAATTCATGTTCCTGAAGGTGTGAGCTTTGTAGATCCCATTTAGATGAGGTCAGATTGAATCAGGGTGGGCCGATATGACTGGAGTCCTTATAAGCAAAGGAAATGCAGATGTATAGAGTTAAAGAAAGCTGCATGAAGATACCAAGGGGGCAGATCACCATGGGATGATGTAGAGATGCGAACCAAGGAACCCAAAGGATTGTAGGAAGTCATCACCAGAATGCTGCAGATTCGGAGAAAGCATGACCTGTCAAGACTTTAATTTTGCACTTCAAGCCTCCAAAACCATGGGACATAAACCCCTTTTGTTCAAACCAACCCATTGTTTGGTATTTGTCACAGCCCTTGAAAAACTAGGATAATCTTTATATTTTTTCTTTTTGCGTATTTTTAAATAGCTTTACTCATATGCTACATGTAATTTTTTTTTACGCAGTTTTTAAACATGGTTTCACTTTAAGTGATCTTTTTTATAAAAATAAGGAAGCAACACTTTCAATTTTGGTCAATTATAAAACATTTTGTACTTGGGATGTCTCAAAATGATTTAAATAAAAATAATACAATTTAGTGGAATGACTATAAAATACATTTACCAGTGGAAATGTTTGTATCGATAGAATTGTATGAAAGTCTATGTTGGACCAATCTGATTAACAAATCATATCTAATGAATTTTTAATTTCATGTATTGTAATTTTTTGATATAAGATTTCCGTTTGATTCTTCTTCATACCTTCCATATGATTCCTGAAAGTCTCCACCCCCTTAACAATTACAGCCCTACTTTCTTGTATATTTTTAAAGATATCTATCAGAGTTATTTTAAAGTTCTTGTCTGCTAATTTCAACATTTGGGAGCTGTTTGTAGTGACTGATGTTTCTCTTAATTATGGGTCAGACTTTTCTGTTTCTTCTTATTTCTGGTAATTTTTTACTATATTCCAGACAGAGTGGATAAATCATTGTACAAATCTTGAATTTTATTATGTTCATTTGAAGGATGTTTAGTTTTACATCAGGCAGTTAATTGTTTGCAGCAAACTCAATCTTGTAGAGGTTTGAGTTTAGATTTTATTAGGGTGAGTCTATTTCAGTTTTCCTCTGAGTTCTAGAGGAAATCCCTTAGAACTGCGATGTGGGCTGATTTTACTCCTTAATTCTTTCCTGGGGTTTCAGTGGAAAGCCCTAGGTGTTTATTAGGTGTTTTTCTTGAAATTCCTTTATCTTCCCTGCAATAGGCAACTGCTTAAGAATCTCTGCTAAGTTCTTTCCAGTTTCTAGCTATTTTCTTGTGGGCTTTTTGGAGTCTTGCCTTGTACATGCTCCATTCAAGGGTCAGCCAAGTATTTGAAGATGGTTTATTTGCAGATTTTAATGTTTACCTGTCCCATAGATTGCCTCCTTCCTGGAATTTTTATCCTCAATTTCCAACCACTCTGGCAACCCCTATCTCCATCTCTGGCTCCTCAGACCAATGAAACGACAACTTTATATTTGAGATTTATTCATTCATACCTCACAGTTAGAGAGGAATACTCTTGGGGAAAAGTCAAATAAATATGGATCTCATCCAGTGTAGCTCCCTTATTTCAAAGATTGCATCTCCTCTAATTTTTGCCTCCTTTCATCCACTCTCCATTGTTTTTAAATGGTTGTGTCCTTTATTTACTTTTGTTTTGTCTAGAGTTTATAATTCATATTCTTAGGTAGGCTAGTCTGATATACTACTTGGCCTTATCAGAAGTAGGTGCAGGATGAGCCAAGAACCAGTTGGTTCCCTCCAGTATGTTATTATAATATAACCTAATCTACCTCCAAGCTCTGTTTCTGAGCCAGAGTTCTATTCTTTGTCACTTTGTGGGAAAATCAGATGAGGGTATAATATTAATGTAGTGATTTTTAAAATACAAGTTGTAGGAGTGAGGACAATATAATAAATTTCCTTCTGGAAAGCAAAACAACTCTTCAAGAAATCAAATAGCTTCAAATCTTAGTCAAATATATTAGCATAAAAAGTATAAACATATCGTTAATTGAATGCTGACCAGTGAACATAATTATATAAATCAATTTCCTAAAATTGTTTAAATCAGTCTTTGATTTAATTTAGCACTGATTAAAGTCTTGGCCATGTTCTCATTATCCTTTCTGACAACATTAAAAGAATTAAATGAAAAAAAAGTGCAAGAGGATATGGAGCAGTGTTTAACAAATGCTATGGGGTGGTTTATTAATTATTATGATTCAATCTATCTATTTTCTTTTCTTCGCAGAGGAAATGAAATATCTCTTCTTGTTTGTAGAATGATCAGAATGATACTAGAAGCCTTGTCTGAAAAGCCACAATGAGCTATTTAAAAGCTTAAGTACTTTCTATCAAGTCCAGCAGTAATCTCACTGATAAAAAAAAAAATTCATGTTGAATAGTACTTGGAGGCTTTTGATGAGAGGATCTCGCCAATCATTAGAACTGTTGCCTTCAATTTCTAGCGTAAGTGGTAAGCACTAATTCCACATTTTGATTTTTTTCTGACATTTTGCAATCTCTAAAATACCTTAGAAGGGAAAAGCTGTTTACCATATGCTAAGGTAGGTCATCTGCATCCAAGTCTTGGCTCTGACAACAGTTTTGAGATGCTGGGCAGTTTACCTAATCTCTCTGTGCGTCGGCTTCGTCCTTTAGAACACGTGCATGTTAATATCTCCCTCATTGGGTTGTGAGAGGACATGAAATAACGGATATAAACAATAACTTTCCTCATACAGGTCAATTTTATACCAAAATTATTCTTTGTTGTATCCCACCAAAGGCTTTATTTACTGAAGTACCCAAAAAGGACTTTGTAAAATGGTCGCTGTCCTTGAAAGTAAGTCCTATAGTTATTTTGATCTCCTAAAAACTGAGTATGTTTAAACAGAAGGCATTTTTTCTAGGTAGAAAAAATGAGAACTTGTCATTTGCAGGCCATTTGAGGTACGGGCCAAATCAGTAGACTCTCACTTTGCTTTTTACCAAATAAAATTAGTTTTTGGCAACAAGATCCAGGGTAATAGACTCTGAAGTTGCTGGCAGTTTATAAGTATTATCTGTTCAAATTTTTAAAGCTCAGAGAATAGCAAATCTCATATTTTTCCTTGTAAAAATATATCCAACATAAGCCTAAAACTTCAAGGTTTGTTAAGGGATGTTAATTACTCTCTTCTTCAATTTTTCTGTGATGAAGTTCTTGGAAGTCGGCAAGCAGGATTTAAGCTCAGGAGCATGTAAGGCCTCCAGGAGAAAGACTGAAAATGTCTTTCAATCATTCTGGGTCACTCAGTATTTGATTATCTGGACTAATTGTGGGCAGGAAAAGCATGAATAATTGAATTGTACAGACAAGCTTTTTTGGCTGAGGACCTCATCATCTTTCTTAAATGCTTTTCCAAAAGAGCTAACAAGTAAAGTAGAATGGTTAGTTTTCTGTCCTTGCTCTATTTCCTCCATCCTTTCAAAGAAGATCTGGCAAAAGAAAAACATCTCCCTCCCAAGTCCCCCATTCCCTCTGCCATAAAAGAGAGGTATCAACAATGAGACAGGAAGGAGCAATCTAATGATAATTCCCTGGAAAAAGTAAATTTGCCTCTCTTGGACCTTTCTGATTATAAAAAGAAGACAGAACCTGGGTCTGAAACTGACTTCTGGCATTTTCTTTTCTTGATTACTTCCTAATAATCTTAAAGGCTATCTCCCCCTTCCTTCCCATCATGGGCTTTTTTGGCATCTCAGAAGTAACAATGGAAACATACATTTAGCAGAGGGTCCTAGCATATGCACATTGTACAATAGAATGCCATATATAATGGAGTAGGTTAGATCTTATTTTAGTTTGCATTATTTTCCATAGAATGTTCTCTTGGTCACAAAATTTTGTTGCTTCTGCCTTTTTTTATACTCCCTTACATTCAGCTTCTGAAACTTCAAGGTCAAGACCCTGTACCTCCTTTATCACCACATCTACATCAGGGAGAAAAGTATATCACATTGTCAGCACAGATGGCTTCACTACAGCTCCTCAACAGAGGTACTGATGGAAAATGAGGACTGTATCTGGTTATCTCAATGAACCACGGGTCATGGTGTGGCGGGAAGCCAAGCAGTATTAGCAAAGAGTGAATCTCAAGGTCTTTAGAGGAAGAAAGGAGAGGGTTGATAGAAAATGGAGGGCTTTTAATTGATAAGTGGGAAAACAAAGAAAACTGGGAATAAAAATGTCAGCCTCAGGTTATAGAGACAGCTGAAAAGGTATGCTAATTGGCCAGAATTGGGGGATGATATATGGGTTCAAGGTTAGCATGTTCAGAAACATTAAATGGGCACTACATAGAGAGAGCAAGGCCAAGTTCTGAATCCAAGACATAAAAGGCCAGGGAAGGACAGCAGGCCAAGGTCTACAGCAGGAAGAACCATTAAGCAGAAGACATTGATGAGAAGCAGCATCCTGCACAGGTAACGAGGTCCAAACCAGCAGCAAAACTGAACTCGATCCCCAAGCCAAGGCCTGAGATAGCTGTGCTCAGCCCTGCTTTTACAGGAATTTACATGCTTCTATACTACAGACATTACATAAAGTCTACTTGAACAAAAGCATAAGACTGTGGTTGCAAGTCCTGACCAAAGTATGAGTGATTTAAGGGGTTCTTGGTTGTTCCCACTCCAGAAATATATCTCTTTCTTTGTATTTGATTTATTAATAGAGAATAAACATTTCAAAATTAGAGATTAAATTTGAAATGCACCTTTTTACCTTCCCACTTGAATTCTTTCCTGAAGGTTCAGGAGAGAGTCAAGAAGCCGGAGAAGTGGACAAGGCAGAGTGGTAACCTGAAGACACTGAAGACAAATCCTGTTGCCCTGATTCTTTAAATGATTCTGTAACTCACTGTTAATGACACCTAATGGCGTGTAGCCATATCTGCATCAGCAACATGTACATTTATAAAATCGTTATTTTTTGTTTTACAAAATGGCAGGAAAAATGTACATTGGGCTGCAAAACCCCAATTTAGCACTGGAGAACAGAGCAGAAATCCAGCTGTTCTTTCCTGTTGGTTTGAAAATTGTGTTCCTTTGAGTACTTGGATAGGATGTGCAAAGAGGATGGATAGGAATTCCAAATACCCAGCAAGTTCTCTCACTACATAATATCCACCTTAGAACCTAATGAAGTAAAGGAGAAATGGTAACTTTAGTTTAACAGTTTGATAAGGGAAAGGACAAACAGTAATCCTAAAACAGGCTGCTCTCATCTGGAAAATAAAGAGGCACATTTGGTGGATTGTGATAGAAAGTCTCCCTCATTTGGGGCTATTATTCTTCCCTAGGACAGCCTCTTTCTATCTTTTTATTCAAGCACTGGATATTCTTATCTGTCACAGTGAGATAGCCAGATGTTGACCCGCATTTCCAGAACCTCAGGACACTCTCTTTGCACCAGTCCTTTGTGTTGTGGGCTGAATTGTGTACCCCCAAATGCTGGGTTCAAGTCCCGGCCTCTGGTCCCATGAATGTGATCTTACTGGAAATGGGGTCTTTGAAGATGTGATGAGTTAAGATGAGGCCAAACTGCCTTAAGGTGGGCCCTACTCCAATATGACTACTGTCCTTACAAGAAAAGGGAAATTTGGACACAGGGACAGATGCTTGGGGGAGAATGCCAAGTGACAACAGGAGCAGAGATTGGAGTGATGCAGATACAAGCCAAGGAAAACCATGGAGTCCAGAAAACCGAGAAACTAGAAGAAGCAGGGAAGATTCTCCCTACAGGTGTCAGAAGGCATGTGCGCCTTGAGTTTGGACTTCCGGTCTCAGAAACTGTGGGAGAATCAGTTTCCACCACTCGGCTCATGGCACTTTGCTGTGGCGGCCCTAGGAAACCAAGACAGTGTGTTTAAGTAAGTACTGGGTAAATAAAAAGGGAGGAATCTAGTTTTCTACCATCTTCCACTCTAAATAGGTCAATGCAGCAGCTACTGAACGAGACCATGCTGATGTAAGGGACATAGCACAAAAATAGTAACATTTAACAAGAGTGTCTTGCTTTTTTTTCACAGTGCCATAATTTATTTAACCAATTTTCTATTGTTGGACACTCAGGTTGTTTAAAATATTTTGGATGTTGCAAATAACCCTGAAATAGTCTCCTTGTACATAAACCTCTGTACCCAGAACTATTTTCCTTTAAAAAAAATTATAAGGAAATATTTAAGGCAGCAAAAAAGCATAAATTATGGGCATAAATTTTGGACAAAAAAGCATAAATTTTATGGCACATAAAAATACTGTGCCCCACAACACAGCTTAAGAAATTAGCCTTCACCAGTATAGTTGGAGTCTCCAAGAATCCTTCTCATCTCACCTCCTTTGCTTGACCCAGCAATAAACATCTTCTGACCACAGTGTTTTTCATTCTTCCACATTCCTTTATCTTTTCAAGGCATAATGTGTATCTCAAAGTTACACATATATTTACTACTTAGCATAACCTTTTCTGATTGCAAATGTAATGCATGATCATTGTAGAGAGATGGGTAGTATAAAAAAGCATAAACAAAACAATAAACAGAAATATAAGCAAAATTATTGCCCCCAAAACTATGAAATAACCATTGTTGGTTTTTTTTTTTTTTATCTATATTGCTACTCCTATTACATGCTTAAGACACAACAGTTGGGCTCAAAACAATTGCTTTAAGGGTGCACGGGTAGTGCAGTGGTTAGAATGCCCGCCTTTCATGTGGGAGACATGGCTCAATTCCCGGCCCATGCACCAAGCCCCTGAAAAAAAAGAAAAAACAATTGCTTTAAATTGAATGGGGGCTTTTTCATTTAGCAGTTCCTTGCTCGTTTCCATCTCAGTTCCCCCAGCATCCCGGTGAGGCAGGTGTTGCTTTTATGTCCATTTTAGAGATGGGAAACAGAGGTCCCAGGAGATAAGTAGACACTTGAGGTTTCTCAGCTTTCTGTAGGGAACCAGAACTTGGATGTGGGCTTTCTGTTATGATAGCCTGGAAGGCACCACCCTTCTTCCCCTCCACCAGAACCAAATTCCCTACAATCAACGCCAGCCCTAGCTTGGCACCCACTCCCTCCCCTTGCCCTCTTGTGGCTTCCCTTCAGTTCAAGACTTTCATGCTTATTTTAACTTACTTTTTGCTTGTGCACAAAAGTTAAGTGGGGGAAAGGAAATACTGTGTCATTTGCCTAAGAGGGCATATCTCCAAAGCATGATGCTGGTTTTTAATATTTACTGCCATCCCACACCTTCCTTCCCAGCTAAGGCCTGCCTCCTGGCGATAAGCTCTGAAAGGCATACACTTCCAAAATGTATTTAAGTTGCTCCAATGTAGAAGAAGCTCTCTCCACAGACATAAAAGTCTTACGCTGATTCAAGGAGCAAAAAAATTGGAAAAAAAAGACTTTTATTAAGATGACTCTCTAGATGTGGTCTAAGTTGGAATGATAACTGTAACAGACAGAAGTTTCTATAGAAATTCTGATAGCCTCCTTTTTGTAAATAATGAGTAAATTTTTTTTTTTGATACTCATTCTATTCCTTTTTCTGTGGCTGGTAAAAAGAAACTGTCAAGCTCCTTTAGGTATCTCTTCAGCTGCTCATCCTTTTCCTTTCATTGGCAAAGTCGCAGAACATTGCAATTCTCTCTATTCCTGCAGCACCACTTTCTTCTCCTTTCCAGTACAGAAATTCAAGTCACCCACTGAAGCAACTCTAGCATATCAGATGTGAACAAGACTCTGGGAATTCTTATGGAACACCTGCTTTCTTCTGGTGGCAGTTGTGTATATTGCTCATTCACAGAGCAATATACACAACTGTATATTGTGTATATTGGTGAGGAGGCTGTATCACCATCATCATCATCACCGCATCACCATCATCACCGTCATCATCATACAGGGTGTCTACCGGATTCCTGGCACTGTCCTTAGGCTCCTTCAATATTGTTATTTTCATTTTACACATGAGGAAATCAAGGCTAAGGGTGGTTAATCAGCTAGCCTGGGGCCGCCCTGGTAGAGCCAGAATTTGAATGCATATCCATCTGAACTCGAAGCCTGTGCTCTCCAATGAGCAGAACTTTTGTGACACACCATGCCGCCTTCGTGCTGTGCACAGAGGCGAGACAGAAATGACAATGATTGCTTAGACCCCAGGTGTTCCCAGTTCAGTGGGAAGAAAAGGCACACACAGGAAGAGTGAGCCAATGGTGTGAAGTGCTGGGAAGAGGGGATAGGAACCTGTCGTGGGCGCCTGAGGGGAGAGTAATTCATATTTTGGGGATATTCAGGATTTGAGAGGGGCCTTGAGAAGATGGAACTTCATCAGGTATAGCTGGAGTAGACCGGACAAAAAGGACAATATAAATGTATGTCTAGATCTGGGAGAATATAGTTGATGTTTGAATAATTTGTAAGTAGATCAGGTGATCATCTGAGGTCATTTTGCAGAGAGGCTGGATTCCACCAAATATAATAGAGTGAATGGATGACAGGATGTACTGAACTACTGCAGTGCCTCGTGCACTTGGGGGAAGTGCCTCCATCTCAATGGCCGGAGCCTTGGAGTTTATGTACAGACGTGCCAGCTGCGTGGGTACTGACGGCACTCAGCCATCTCCTCAGAACCCCCCAACAGGACGGTCCCAGCAAGACCTCGGGCTGGGCTGGTTGCAGGAGTGGCCAGGATAGGAGTATACCCGATGTTTTGGAATCAGCACCTCCTGAGCACCTGCCCGAGGAAGCTAACTCACCACACCTGGGACAGAACTGGTCTCGCTCCCTGCAGACCCAACTCACATGGGGCGCTTTGCCAAGGACAGGAAGATACACTTTGCTTGGAAAGAAAAACCCTCCAAAGACAAAAGTAATACATAGTACGTGGAGAAAAGAGTAAGAAACAAAATGAGATAGGTATTATGGGGTTTATGCAAATTAAAAATATTCACAAAGTAATACACATTTGGCAAGAACATGTACAACCACATGAATTCATCAGCATAGCTGCTTGTGGTGGGAGGAGGGGAATGATAGTGGGTATGAGGTTAGCACCATGAAAAAGTGGCAAAGCCCAAAGATAGTGACTGGTCATGAACTCAGGTGTAGAATTAGCTCAACCCTCTGCACCTGAGGTCCCAACCCCCCCCCCACACACACACACTCACACTCTTTCAAATTGCTGTCAAGTACCTGTCTGCAGCTTGGGAAGAGTAAGGGTTTAGCTTGGTGGCATATTGTAGGGACACAAAGTTCTGTTTACTGAATGATTTTATCAGTAAAGCTTCTGGACTCCTAGATTCTGGAAGAGTCAATACAGAACACTGCTGCTAAGCCTTTTGTTTCTACGTAATTGCAGCCCTGCTGTTCACCGTGCTTGCTCTCACCAGCCAAGCGCGTGCAGGTGTGGCACTCTGTGCTGGTTTGAAAGGAAGCATGCCCCCTAAGAAAAGCCATGTTTAAATATAAATCCCAGTTCATAAAGGTGGAATAATCTCTATTCAATACTGTATGTTTGAAACTGTAATGAGATCATCTCCCTGGCTGATGTGATTTAGTTAAGAATGGTTGTTAAACTGGATTAGGGGATGACATGTCTCCACCCATTTGAGTGGATCTTGATTAGTTTCTGAAGTCCTGTGAAAGAGGAAACATTTTGGAGAATGAGAGATTCAGAGAGATTCAGAGAGAGCAACACTACAAAGCAGAGAGTCCACCAGCCAGCGACCTTTGGAGATGAAGAAGTAAGACACCTCCCGGGGAGCTTCATGAAATAGGCAGCCAGGAGAGAAAGCTAGCAGATGACGCCGTGTTCGCCATGTGCCCTTCCAGCTGAGCGAGAAGCCCTGAATGTGTTTGCCACGTGCCTTCTCACTTGAGAGAGAAACCCTGAACTTCATCGGCCTTCTTGAACCAAGGTATCTTTCCCCAGATGCCTTAAATTGGACATGTCTATAGACTTGTTTTAATTGGGACATTTTCTCGGCCTTAGAACTATAAACTAGCAACTTATTAAATCCCCCTTTTTAAAAGCCATTCTGTTTCTGGTATATTGCATTCCAGCAGCTAGCAAACTAGAACAGATTTTGGTACTGGAGAGTGGGGTGTTGCTGCTGCAGTTCGCAAATACCAAATATGTTGGAACGGCTTTTTAAATGGATAAAGGGAAGATTTTGGAAGAGTTGTGAGAAGCTTGACAGAGAAGGCCTAGAATGCTTTGAAGAGACTGTTGGTAGAAATGTGGACTCTAAAGACACTTCTGATGAGGCCTTAGACAGAAATGAGGTCCGTGTTATTGTAGACTGGAAGGAAAGTGAGCCTTGTTTTAAAATGGCAGATAATCTGGCAAAATTGACTAGTGGCTTTGGCTGGAAGGCAGATTGTAATAGCCATGAACTTGTATATTTAGCAGAAGAGATCTCCAGATTAAATGTTGAAAGTGCAGCCTGGTTTCTCCTTACAGCTTATAGTGAAATGCGACAGGAGAGAGATAAGCTGAAAAGTGAACTCTTGGGTACAAAGAAACCAGAAATTGATGTCCTAGAAAATTCTGGGCTTCCAGGAAAGGAGACCCCAGAGAATAGAGCCCTGTGTGAGGATTTAACCAAATGTGAAACCAGTCAGACATTTCAGAGAAAACCAGGATCGGACATGGAGTTATCCAGGAAATATTTGTGGAAACTCCTTATGTCTGATGGGCATGATCCAACACTACTGCATAGAAAGCCAAAGAGAGTGCTGTGGGACCTGTATAAACTGAGCCGCTGCCAGTCTGGATTGAGGGGTTCAGAGAAGGGACACATTGGAGGAAAAATAACTTCAGAGGCAAAGCCATGGAGACTGAGGTCTGAAGTCAAGAAGCCCCGGGCCAGGAGAGCGGACCCACCCAAGTCTGTGGAGAGGGTGAGTTTGCCCCAAAGGCAGAGAATGGGCTTTCCACCTCATTGCAGTGGAAGAGTTATGCCGCCTCAGGCCTTGGAGAGGGTGAAGCACGTTTCTTGGGGTTGGGGGAGAGCCTGGCTGCCACCACATGGAGGGGTTGAGCGTGTGCCCTGGAGATGGCAGAAAGCCCGGGTGTGGCCCCGATGCTTGGAGAGGGTGGAGCCTAGAGAAGGGTGGTCTTCCCAATATCCCCCAAGGTTGCATTCAGAGAGAGGGAGGCGAAGGCATTTGGAAAGGGTGGGAATGCCACTTTCTAAGGCCCTGAGGATAAATGACTCTCAGACTTTGAAATCTAATGGACTTTGCCCTGTGGGTTTTCGAAACTGTATGGGTCTGGTGACCCCTGTGTTCCTTCCTCCCTATGGAAATGTGTCTATGTATCCTGTGAATGTTCCTTCTTTGTATGTTGGCAGCAAGTAACTTGTTATCAGTTTTCAAAGGTCCAGAGCAAATGGAGAGAATTTTGCCTTAGGACAGATCATGCCTGTAACTGACTTGATGAGATTTTATACTGTCTCTAATTTTGTACTTCATTGTATTACTACTGATAGGTTTAAGGATTTCTGATATTGTTATGAAATTAATGTATTTTGTATATGGGAAAAACATGTCTTTTTTAGGGACCAGAGGGTGGAATGTGCTGGTTTGAAAGGTAGCATGCCCCCTAAGAAAAGCCATGTTTAAATATAAATCCCAGTTCATAAAGGTGGAATAATCTCTATTCAATACTGTATGTTTGAAACTGTAATGAGATCATCTCCCTGGCTGATGTGATTTAGTTAAGAATGGTTGTTAAACTGGATTAGGGGATGACATGTCTCCACCCATTTGAGTGGGTCTTGATTAGTTTCTGAAGTCCTATGAAAGAGGAAACATTTTGGAGAATGAGAGATTCAGAGAGATTCAGAGAGAGCAACACTACAAAGCAGAGAGTCCACCAGCCAGCGACCTTTGGAGATGAAGAAGGGAAACGCCTCCCGGGGAGCTTCATGAAATAGGCAGCCAGGAGAGAAAGCTAGCAGATGACGCTGTGTTCGCCATGTGCCCTTCCAGCTGAGAGAGAAGCCCTGACTGTGTTTGCCACGTGCCTTCTCACTTGAGAGAGAAACCCTGAACTTCATCGGCCTTCTTGAACCAAGGTATCTTTCCCTAGATGCCTTTGATTGGAAATTTCTTCAGACTTGTTTTAATTGGGACATTTTCTCGGCCTTAGATCTGTAAACTAGCAACTCATTAAATTCCCCTTTTTAAAAGCCATTCCGTTTCTGGTATATTGCATTCCAGCAAACTAGAACACACTCGCTCCAGGCAGTGCTGGAGCTGGGTTTTAGTCCCACTGCCCGCCCCCTCCCATGGCTGACCCTGTCCAGGGCACAGCCTGCTCACTCTTGTCAGTGACCCCACCACAGAATACTGGAGGATGGACAACTCGGCATTTATTTCAGGTCTTTGGGAATCTCACAATGCTATGCAGATAGATGGCTAGACAGCCAGATACATAGCTATGCTGTATATTCTCATGCTACAGAGACCCTGTCTCCTTTCCAGCTTTAAGTTAGATCACAGAAGCCCCTCTCCTTCTATGTTTGCCTCAGTAATATCAAGCCCTAAGAGCAGAGAACAAGCAAGGAGGTGGGAGGGCAGAAAGCTTCTCTTCCCATTACATGTTGAAGCAGTTCAAACCCAGCACTGAACTAGTTATGGATTTCGGGTTCAGGGGTATGTTACAGCTATTGCTTCTCTCCTTCTCTCTCCACCCTCTCCTATTTGACTCTAAATAGAGCAGAGAGTGGTTCTCACCTCTGACTTAACCCCATGCTGATTCCAAATGGGAGAACGGACTAAGGGCCTCCAGGTGGTGGCAGGAAGGAAGGCTGCGGTTGGCAGGTGGATGGCGCGGGAAGGGACCACCTGCGGCTCATATACAGACCACCTGCTCGGAGGCTCGGAGAACTCAGGCCTGTTCCCTCCCCCAGGCCTTGCTTCAATTGTCTTTCTCCCCTTTGTAACTACCTTTTCTATTGAAGAGGGCACGTGGTTGATATTCCTTCTGTCCTGATTTTCTCAGACGCGTAGTGAATGGAACCCCACTGCAGCGGGAATGGCAGGATGGGCCAGCTAGTGTGGGCGAGGGGTGAGACTCAAACAATCCTGGCTGAATAGGCCTGTGCCACTGTTTTGCCTCGGGCACCTGTGTGAGTTTAATGGCTCAAGCGACAAGCCCCGTAACCAGCACCTCACCGTCCCTGGCGGGTGGGTGTCTCATCCGTGCAGCTCCGCGTCTGGCCGCTGCCCCTCCTGACGGCCTGGCGCCCGGGTAGGTGCGAAGCTGACCTGTCTGCGCAGGAAAAGACCCAGGTAAGATGCTGCTGAGTTTAATCCAAGGGGATACCGAGAAGAGAACCTAGAGGTGACTCAGTCTAGAGACGTACTGTGCAAACAGAGTGGGGCCTGTGTCCCTGAGCACCGCCTCCAAATGAGGAATGTTGCTTTCCCTTCGCACAGGACCCAGCAAGGAGCCGAAACACAGGGCAGCCAGAAACCGTCCCCCCGGCTCTCATTTCTTGAGCAGATCAGCAGCAAAAAACACAGTTCTCATACTCCAGGTGAAGTCACTGAGGAAAAGTAACCCCTGAGAGCCCCTTGGTGCCAAATGACTGACAATAAACTCCCCGCCCCACCACCAACATATACATACCTGCCACACCAAACACAAGGTGCTGCCTTCCCCAAGCAGGAATTGCCAATTCTCGTGGCCTCACTCACAGAGCCTGGGAGGTGGGGGGGTGGGGGGGGGTGGGAGTGGGGGTGGGTCTTAAGCTGGAACTGACAGTGGTCCCCTCTGTGGGCCAGGTGGACCCCCTTCCCCCAGTCTGGAACGGTGGGGCCAGACTCTACACTCCTTTGGGTGAGAATAGAGTCTCCCAGGTCCCCTGGCAGGGCTGGCTGCCAGCTGCAGTGTCTGAGCACAAGAATTGCCAGTATCACCTTGAGAGCCACCTCCAGCCACCTGTTCTGGCTTCGCGCTCCTGGCAGCTGAGGTGGGGGGGGGGGGGGGCTCATGGGTGCAGAAGCACGGCCGCCGGGAGCTGAGGGCAGACCGCGGCTCTGTGGTTGAGGCTGCCAGATGCTTCAGGGGAGGAAAATAAATCTTATCCTGCAATCAGCCCCCGAGAGCAAAACTCCAGGGCTCCTCAGCCTCCGCTGTCCTCCAACCACCTTCTCCATCAGGGAGGGTGGGTCTCCTTCTGTCCCCTTTTGCTTCCTCTGTGCTCCGAAATAGAGGGAACTGCTCCAGCCAGACGGAGCCTTCCTGGTGAATTGGCTGTCCTCTCCCTGACACCTCCTACCCTTCACTGGTGGGCTGAGCCTGGAGTAACCCCAACATTTCCAATTTGAAAGAAAAGGGGCAAGTGGAAAGCTTTGGTGACCTTTGGGTAGGAGGCCTGGACAGCTGGGTCCTTTTCCAAGTCCTGGTTATGGCCAAGTGGTAAAACAAACAAACAAACTGCGTTTATCCTTTTTTCTCCTCTCCCCCGCCTGCAAGCTCCCCTTCTTCACCTGACATCAGTTAGCCAGGGACTTCTGGCCGTGAGGGGCACTGCCCACTGACCCCAGCACTTGGGCCTATACGCTTCTCTCCCCTTGGTACCTGCCCCCTTGGGCTAGTGTGAGATGCGAGTCAATGACCTCAGGCTGCTGGATTATAAGCTCTAGTTGTCCACTGCCGGGTTCCCAACCCTGGAGCCTGGCATGTAGATATTTGCTGAATAAAAGATGGAAAAGCATGAAATACTGAGAGATCTGCCGCCTGGCCAACTCTCTCAGGGGCCTCTGCACAGAGGGAAAAACCTAACAGTAGCAGCCACTTAGCTGCAATTTCCCTACACTCACACCCTCAGGGACACGGCCTCTGGGGTGGCCTTTCCAACAGCCATGGTCTCTGCTTGATGTGCTTTCACCCAGAAGGTCTCCCTGGAACCCCACAAGTGCTACCATTTCACGAAGCCCCTTCCCTGTGACAACAAGCCTCTCTGACCACCCTGCTCTGGAACAAACGGGCCCTTCTGCTCTTGTGTCACCTTCCCACGGAGTTTCCTTTGTTAAGGGACAGAGAAAGAAACAAGTCTGTGTTTTTATAGACTGTCTTGGAATGTTGGAGGCAAACCTTGGGCTTTGCACAGCCTCGCCCTGTCTGGGCAGCTGCAGGTCCCGCCTCTTGCTGTCCCGTCTGTTGTTCTTGTCGCACCTCCCTGCTCCCCCCTCATGTTGTCCTGTTTCCCCCCGCCGTGGGAGCCCGTCTGCAAGCCAGGCTGGTAGCAGCTGTGGAGCTGGCCCTCTGCAGCCACTGACGCTGCTGCCTGGCCCCCTCCCCTTGAAGCTATTGATGCGGGGGTGGGGGTGAGGTGACCTGGGGCTCCGTGATGGGCAGGGAAGCTGGGCGCTGACTCAGGTGGACAGGGAGGGTGGGATGGGTGGGGCCAGGCAACTGGCACTTTCTATGACAGTCCACCAGAATTATGCAGAAAATGGGGGTGGCCCATGGAAAGAACAGCAAAAGTACCTATAAATTCACAACCCCAGGTCTTCCTATTAACACGTTACTGTCCTTTTCAGTGTTGTTTTAGTGTTTGTGCCTGTGGTCGTTACTATTTTCTGCATGAATTCTTTTTTCCTTCAAACAAGAACCCTTTGGCCCTGCCTCCTTCCTTGGCGAGGTCTGGGGGTGCGAGTGGGAGTTGGTGAGGAAGGAACAAGTTCCGTAGGAGAAGGGGACTTCCAACCAGGCTCTCCAGACCCAAACCCAGTATCTGTGTCTTCCTGGTCCTGGGGGAGTTAGTTGGAGCACCCCCCCCCCCCGCCTGCCAGTCCCCCGCCTGGCCTCGGACCTACCCGCAGGCAGGGTTTGGAGTGGGCAGTCGGATGGGCGGGGCTGGGGGCGCAGTGGTCGCAGGGCCTTCCCTGAGTGGGCCGAACCAACTACAGGGCCCTTGACTCCTTGGGGGCGGATTTCACAGCCTCTGTGGCTCCTGGAGGGTCCCCCACCTTCCTTATCCCCGGGGTCTTCAGGGAGCCTCAAAGTGGAGCTCCGAGACTCTGAGGAATTGAAACGTGCCTGTGGAGGGTCATGTCCAGTCTCCCCTCCCGAAGACGCCTGCCCGGGAGTGGCCAGTCTCTGCCAGATATCACCAGGGAGAAGCAATCAGGGCAGCTGAACACTCCAAGGGGCTGCAAACTCTTCACTTTGGGCCAAAATATGATTTGAAATAAGGTGGAACTATAGAACATTGTGGTGCTTTATTGTGATGCTTTTGCCCCCAAAGATAGTTCTATTTTAGGCTGCACTGAAAGACGCAAGTGCTTTAGAAAAGGGGCCACGATCCTCCTAAAATTATATACAAAATCATATGCAAGCGTGTGTGCATATGCTTTTTAATTTCCTACTGGGCGCTGCAGGCAGCACCTCGTGAGATCACTGTGTGCAGCTGAGGGTGTCCCGCCTAAATGGGATATGGGCAGGCCAGGACGTGGTGCCCAGGGAGGCCTGGGCTGGTTGGTCACGGGGGTGCCAAGTGCCTTCTCATTAGTCCAGAATAAGCCCCCCCCATGCAGCCCCCCAGGCGTGGCCCTTGCCCCCACCTCCCAACCCCCACTGCCTCATGCGCTTACCCCTGCCCTCCCCCTCGCTGCCCCGCACGGGTGCCCCTGCCCCTCCCACTCCCCATATGCATGCCCCTGCCCCCCGGCCGCCACACACACGTGCCCCTGCCCCTCGGCCGACCCCCACATATGCCCCTGCCCCCCGGCCGCCACACACACGTGCCCCTGCCCCTCGGCCGACCCCCACATATGCCCCTGCCCCATGGCCGCCCTGTGCACGCCCGCGCCTGGGGGCCTGGTGCCCTGACGTGCCCGGCCATCTGGTCTTTGCTTCTCCAAGTCAGCACCTCCCAGCCGCGCAAAAGGCGTGCAGGACCACGGCTGCGTCTTTCGAGTGTGTCACGAGGGCGTTCAGACGAAAGGGGACAGAGCCTCATGCCTTCCTAACTCGACTTCTGAACACCCGCCTAGGGAGAGGGAAGAAAGGACTGTGGCCCCATCACCGTGTCTCCTCCTGTCCTCGCCGCCACTCCCTACACACACACACACACACACACACACACACACACACACACACACACACACACACACACACACACACACGGCCAGTTTGCTCCCTCGTGGTGTAGCAAGCCCCGCCTGGTGTACACGCTCTGTAATTCACTCTGTCGAATTCAAAACCCCTGGCACTTGGAGTGTCCCCATCAGGCTCCTGTGCTCCGAGGGCGGTGGGGGGGGAGGGTCCTGTTTGAGATGCCCTAATTAGGGATCCACATCTCCGAGGTCACTTAGCACCTCAGATGTTATCGCTGAGATCTACCCCCAAAACCTAAGGGCAGTTTGCAGTAGGTGCTCAGCAGCGGAGGGCGCCATCCACGTCCTGCGGGGGCTGGACACACGGGGTGCTTCTCCCGCACCGACCGGAGTGCGCTCGGGATGTGGCAAGGAAACGGGTAACCCGGGACAGACAGGCTGCAGGTCCCGCGCCGGCGTTCCTGCGGCCCTGCTGCCCCCCACACCCGTTATATACAGGCCGCTGTGGGTGGTGGCATCTACTGCAGGGGGGTCTTCGGAGCGTCCAGGGAAGACAGAAACAGGACCAAACCCGCAGGTGAATGACAGCTCTGTACCTGCTTGCTCAGACCCGTTTCACCCACGGGCGGGGTGGGGAGGGAGGAACCGGTGTCCCCACTGTCCTCGCGGCTGTGTGGATCCTGTCGGTGGAATGCATAAACCAGCGTAGACTTGAGCAACAAAGCCTCAAGTTTCTCTTGTCCGGATTAGAATCCTTCAAGAGTTCTCAAGGCTATAAGGGTGAAATTCAAAATATGTGCACTCTAACAGCTGCCTCACCTGGCTGCAGCCTCTGTGGAGATCAGCCTCCACCAGGCAGCCTGCCAGCACTGCCCTCCCAAGACCTAAAACCACGTGATGTCCTCACCCCAAGCCAAAGGCTCTGCCTCTGCCGGTGCGGGGGTGGCGGAGAGCCTCACTCTGCCCAGCCTCTGCACTCCCCTCCCCTCCCCCCACCCAGAACCAGGCTCCTGGCTGGGCTTTGGCTGCTTAAGGCACTTGGCTTCCCACCTCAGTGTTCTCAGCTATGAAATGGAAAAAAAATCAATCTTGTCTGTAAGGGGATTAGCTCAATGCCTGGCACATGGTGACTGTGCTCATGGTTTTTATTATGTCACTTAGTTAATTCCAGTTTGGTCTTTAAAAGTCATCCGTATGGTAACACAGTATCATAAGTGTGATTAACAAAGCTGAGTGTGAGTGTGGCTGAAAGAGGAAGATTAGGGTCATGCATGTCACCAGAAGGATAAAAACTGGAACTATAAAATTCAGTGAAATCTAGAGTGGATGACGATGGTGGTTAATTGCACAAATATAAGATTAAGTAGAACGAATATTTGTCACTATTACAAGGTGTTAAAGATGGATGGCATTTAGAAATATACAACTAAGGCAAACTAGGGTCTATCCTTGTCAGTAACATTGTAATATTCTTTCATGAATTGTTACAAAGGCACTATATCAAAGCTAATTGTCAATAATAGAAGGATATAAGAGAAGGTTTTGGGATTCTTTTTTTGCCTTTCTTTTTGAAAAAAATAGGAAGGCTCTCATATAAATTGTGGTGGTGAATGTATAACTGTGATTACAGGAGCCACTGATGTACACTTAGGATGGATTGTATGATACGTGAATAAAACTGTTTAAAAAAATTCATCGGGCGGGCCGCGGTGGCTCAGCGGGCAAGAGTGCTTGCCTGCTATGCCGGAGGACCCCGGTTCGATTCCCGGCCCCAGCCCATGTAAGAAACAAACAAATAAACAAAATATAATAAAACAAGAAAATGTTTAAAGATGTTTCCCTTTCTTCCTCCCTTCCTTCCTTCCATCCTTCCTTCCTTCTCTCTGTCTTTCCTTCCCTTCCTCCCTCTCTCTTTAAAAAAAAAAAAAAAAAAAAAAAAAAGAGAAAAAAATTCATCACTAGTATCTTCTTTTCTAGGAGGCTTCTCAGATCACCTCCCACCCCCACCCCCAGTGAAGACTGGGTGAAATGCCCTGTCATTAACTCTCAGAAGCCCTGCCAACCTCGATGGAAGGACATTCCATACTCTACAGTAATGTCTTTTTATGTGTTCATCTCTACCTGTAATGTAGGAACTCCTTGAGTGCAGGAACTATGCCTTATTTGTTTTATGCTTCCAGTGCCTAGTACCTAATAGATATGCAACTACTATTCACTGACGGAATATCCAAAGGCAGGAGCTGATTGGGAATGTGTCACGTGGGAGATTGATTGGGAATGTGTCACGTGGGAGACGGGGCCTGTGAGTTGCCATGGAGTGGTTGAATGGCTGTCACCCAAAAGGAGAAGGCCAAGTAAATTCTACTAGGGCACTCCTTGGATTGTTGGGTGGAAATTGCTGTTAGAACTCGGCTCAGTGTATAGGAGTTCTTCAGTGACATTGAGCAGTGCGGAGTGGGCTGCCTCAGGGGTATTTCTTTCTCTGAAGTTGTTTCAGCCAAGGCTGAATGACCCCTTACTATAAATTTGGTGAGTGGTTAAGAGGTTCCCTAGATAGCCTGTGAAGGGCTATTGAACCCTAACCTTCTGTGACAATCCCATATGAGATAAAAAGTTTGGTGAACAACTCTCAAATAAATACTTAGGCGCTATTATATGTGGAATTTTAATTTTTTATCCTAAGCACATTTTTCAGTTTCTTAATGATATGTATCAATTTTTGATCAATTACATAACTTATATATGTACTATCTATAAAGGTAGTTAATACCAAATACAGTTTTATTGATAGGATGAACTAATCTGTAAGATTTTCTTTGCTGTTGAGAAATGGGGATAGATTATAAATTATTTGTATGAGATTGTTGCATTTTAGGTCTATCTACTGAAAGTACAGGAAAGGAGGCCATTTTGGCTTCAAAACCAGAATGAGCAGATAAAGCATCTAGCTCCATAGCATCACTAAGTGCTGAAAAATTACCAGTGGAAAAAGGAGAATAGTTAAACCCCAAGTAAATGCCACGGCAAAACTCCTTTTTCCAAATGCAGCGGCCAATCAATCATTGGATAGTCTCAAGCTAATAACGGTGTACAAAACTTCAGAAAACCAGGAAACTATCCACATTGCCTCGGGACAGATCTTTCCATTCACTGAGGAACACAGGAGAAGACTTTCCACTAAGCAGACAGGCTGATTCATTTTGTGAATTGGTAAAAAATAGACATAAGCTACTCATCAAGGAGGATCTTGCCATTTTTTATTGGTCAAAATTGGAAAATAGCACTACAGTAAACATTTAAAAACTTGTTCTGAGGCTTCTTTGGAAAAATAGAGAGACTCGTAAGTACAATGTCAAGAAATTATCAGTATTTCTGAAGTATTTTTATGCTATAAACAATTTTTCTTAATTGCATTATGGGTTTTTCTCTGCTTCTATTATACAAGTGACAAAAGCTCTGTTTTTATCCTACAACAAGTGCTTTTATTTGGCACTGAGAAGAATGAAGACCAACGCAACCCAATGAAGTGCCAGTAAAATAGATTGGAGTAGGTTTGAGGATTTCCATCTAGGCTTTTATTTTGGCCAAACGAACAGATCATTCTACTTGAGGCCATATGGCCAGGGTTTGTGGACAAGCATCCCAGGGAACTTACCTTGGCTGACATGGAATGTAAGTAGACTGTTGTTCTTCAGATGAATGTGGCAACTGGGCACCCCCTGTGGACGACACTAGGGGACTAAAATTCCTGGCAAAAGTCTATGAAAAACAAAGAGGCTCCAAAGCCATCAACTAAAGCAAGTCACTCCAGGGTTTCCGCAGGTATTTCCCCTACCTGAGACTCTGCACCCTCTGGTGCTTGGGACAGGCTCATGACAAGCTCCGTTAGACTTTGTGAAAGATTCTGCTGTATATAAAGGTGATGAGATAATAACATTCCAATTTCATTATGCTGAGAGACTCCATTTTTATTTTATTTCTGAATATGCCATGTCAAAATGAGGGTGACTGAAATAACATCAACCATCTCAACAGCTGGAAAATGAAGTTACCCTTGTAAGGGTGCCGCATGACAGCTATTGTCATTATTATTTTTTATTAATGAAGTTATAGATTTAGAGAAAAATCATGCAAAAAAACAGAGCTCCCATATATCATCCCCACTCACACTCAGTTTCCCCATTATGATTTTTTTTTCCATTATGATTTTTTAATGGAGTAGACTTAAGGAATCCTAATGGCAAGTCAGGCTCACAGTGTTTTTAACAAAGGAAATAGCCCAGTCTTAAAAACAGCAACAACAACATCAAAAGCATGTTGTATAAATTCTCACCTTTTTTGGCTTTGGGTAGACATAGAGTTTAATTTCCTGCATAAAAAATGTCTTTTTTATAAAGAAGAAGAGGAAGAAGGAGGAAGAGGAGGAAAGAAAGAGGAAGAGAAGGAAGAAGAGGAAGATAAGGGAAAAAAAAGAATCCCAACAAAGTCTGGTTAAAAAAAAAAGGCTTTAAAATCTTATAATTCTGTAGGAATAATGTTACATTTTTGAATTTATAATTATTTCCCTGGAGGTAATGCTGAAGAGAATAGAATTTTGTAGGTTAAGCAATCCTGTGAGAATTCTAAAATACTGAAAGGCAAATATCTGAATTATTTACCACTTCTCCTAAATATAGGAATAAAAATAGCCTTAAACTTTAGGAAGGTATTTTACATAGTGCAACATTTCAGGGAGAAATTCATGAGTGTATCTGTAAGCAGAGATAGTTCCACAGTGAATCAGCTCTGTGTGGACATTGTTTCATAGTGTGTAAGTCTGCCATTCTGGCGGCTGGGCAGTGACCCTGTGTGCTATATTAGGGTTCTCCAGAGAAACAGAACTTCCCAGGATATATACCTGGAAACAGATTTGTCAAGCCAAGGAAGGTGGACAGCAAATATTAACAGATTTATTATAGGAATTATCTCATGAGACCATGGGAACTGACAAGTCCGAATTCTGTAGGGCAGGCTGCACACTAGAAACTCTGATGAAGGTGAGGCTGAATTCCCCCAGAAGCTGGCTGGCTAAAATTGAGATGGAAATTCCTCTTTCTGACTTCAGAAATTCTCGATTCTGGCTTCAAGACCTCCAACTGAATGGGTGAGGAGACTCCCCTCACTGCTGAAGGCAATCTCCTTTGTTGATTGTAGATGCAGTCAGCCATAGATGCAATCAGCTACAAATCCACCCATGAAATATCCTCACAGCAACAAGCAGGCCACAGCTTGCTTAACCAAACCAGCCATGTTGACACTTGAACGTAACCATCACACATGCTGTCTAGATACTCCCAGTTTATTTACTGCTCAATAAAAATATCTTAAGTTGAATACTGCCTATGGAGCCTCCACCATTATCAAGAAACACTATACTCTGTGACTTTGCCTGTGTCTTACTATTGAAACCCACCATGACTGTGGTAAGACTCTCTTTACTTCTAATAGTTTCTTAAACATATTTATCTTTAGATATGTTGTCCTAATATTTAAAGTAGATACTTCAGTAATTTCTTTTCATGAAATAAATTTCCCCCTAAAAACAGATCTGTCAAGCCAAGGAAGATAGACAGCCAAGATGTCTCTCGGCAGAAAACCACAATGGCCTCCTAACTTATCTACATGGTTAGATGCTTTAAAAGGGTTTGGAAGGGGCAGGTTGGATCTCTGACAGTGGTGTGGTGACCAGGAAGCTCTTAAACTGCAGAAGGACAGTGCTCAGTGCATTCAATTATTGTTTTTGTTCCCAAAAATCTGAGATCTCTTTCAATCCTGCTGGGTAGGAAAGCAGGAGAGAAATTCCTATAGGCAGCCTGCTACAGAATGGAAGGGGAGGGTGGGGTTAAAAAAGTATGTGTGTGTATTTGTAGATATGATTTTTTAATAACTTAATTTCTGAGTCCATTTTAAGAGTTAAGTGCAAGGTAACATTTTTCTTTTTAATGAAAGAATTAGGCATCTTTTCTTTGAAATGATTAAGATGTGGAGGGTGGTGAGAAGGGGTTGTATGGAGCGACCAGATGATGTTTTTGACCCACCCGATGGCACAGGGATTTGGCTCACCTGCAGGGGTGTTCAGGGCAGAGTGAGAACAAAATACATAGAAGTCAAAGAGGGGAATATTTTAGCTCAAAATAAAGAGCTTTCTACTAAGTCAAGTTGCTTGAACTGGTCTGCACTGAATAATTTTCAAGGACACTTAGAGAGATTTGTGCATCAGGTGGGGCCACAGTATCCATCACGGGCCTTCCAACCCTAATATTGAATAATTCTGTATTATAAGTTGAAGTATTTCTAGATGGCAACTGAATTTCCCTCTGACCTCTGAATCTTTTCAGAACTTGAGCCAGGGACCAATTACATGGCTATGAGAAGAATGGATTCCTGGCACGACTTTTTCTCCTGCATATTGTAAAGCCTCAAGTGTGCTAGTAAAGGGAGTACGTTCTCTGGATGATTCAAGGGAGAATGCATATATCTTTGGCCAAGAAATGTCAAAGATATCATGACATTAGGACTGCAAGATGGGAAGATGATGAAGGAACACACGTGAGCTCAAAATCTGATATTGTTTCATTGAGAAATGGAACTCAAGCAACTGGCAGACAAGTACAGAATGATCACAAGAGATGACCTTGATTCTAACAATCATAATGTTTTTGTTGCATACCTATTATTTCACGCATGTAACATCATTCCATTTTCCTAAAAATCCTATGATGTAGGTTCCATTGTTAGCCTCATTTCATAAGCACAGGGGTGCTAACTACAAATAAGCACAACCAGTAAATGGCAGAGCTAAGATTCAAACCCAGGTCTGCCTGCCCCACTCCTGCAGTCCTAATTGTGAAGCTCAGAGGAGTCTGGGCTCTCCCAAATATCTGGGTGGCTTCTGCCCATTTGGCCCCAACTCAGACTCTCTGTGAACCATAGTTACCAAACCCTTGAAAAGTCTGAACCATTTCCCTTCCCACAGTCTCAGAGCTGTTTGGAACTTTGGAAGAAATGCATGTGACATATGAGTAAACAAGAATATGTAAGGAGAAGATGATTAGGGATTTGTAATTACCTGAACTTCAAGGGATAAATATGAGGGTATTTCCACATATGCAAAGGTGTATTATCCAATTGTACTTAATAATATAATGCTCTTTATCTCTTCTGAGGATGAAGTAAGAGGAAATGTCAACAGAAATGGTCCAGGTCCCACATGAAGAGCAAATTCCTGGCAGACAAAATTGTAAAGCTTTGGAATAAATTACCAAGAAAAGTTTCAACTTGAAAAAACATGTGTTACATCTGTATACCATTCTGTGCTTTGACTATATGGAAATGCAGTCGGGAAAAAAAAAGTTAGTCCAATTGTTGTTTACTATCATGTAGGCTTTTAAAAATATATGTATTCTTAAGTTTTCAGTTTGGAACTCGTTATATGAAGAGACAACCAGGATCTAGTTCACTTTTTCCAGATGACCGTGCCATGACATCAGCGGCACACTGCAAGGCAACGCGTGTTCGTATTTTCAGTGCTTTCACTGTTGGCCAATCTCTGAGTTGGTGCTCTAAGCAGGGTTATTTGAGTCGAGTCTCCAGCTGCCTCCTCCTTACAGATTTGGTTCCCAGACTAGAAGGTGTGACCCTAGTCTAGCCCGGGAGCTGAGCTATGTGAGCAAGGCTCAGCCATCAGCCTGGCCACCCTATCCACCCTGATAAATGCACTCTGAGCCCTTTGGGATGCCGCTGTGTGGGGAATGTGCCCTGCGGATTCAATGATTCTTTCATTCCAGACTGGATAAACTGCTAAATTGTAGCTTCCAACACGAAATTTGGAACTCTCCTAAACCCATTGAAACAGTTGACAAATCTGCTTCCTGGAAGTTTATGAAACTTTGTAAGCATTAAAAAAGAGAGCTCCACAAGGGCCCTCCAGCTTGCGGTAGTAGTTCAAGGGACTTCTCATGATGGGCTGTCAGATCTCAACTTTAAATGGGTTAGTGGGATCAAATACAATCAGTGGTGGAATTATAATGATTACATCTCCCATTGATGAGCGTCTTTCTACAATTCTGATCAAATACGTGCTGTTGGAAAATCATCTTCCAAATTCATAATGATCAACTCCCAATGAGAAGCACTTACTGTGTGCTAGGCAGGGACTTGACTCATTCAAATACAAGCTCTTGCTCCATAACCAAAAACAGAGCTATTATCTTTAGTTGGTAGATGAGGGAACAGAGGTTCAGAGAAAGTAAGTCCCTTGTTTCAAGTCACAAGGCCTGGGAAGAGAGTGGGTCAGGAATCTGTCCCACATTTGACTGACTCATATTACCTGAGAAGCCCTACTGTTATTTTAGCTTCATCTTCTGCACCTCCAGAAAGGAAGGACCTTGGTTCTGGAGAGATAGAGATGGTGTTTAGTGTCATGGCACCTTCTGTAGCTTTCAGCCGCTGCTCTGGGTCTCCGGGTTGGGCCAGATCCTGGGCTTGTAGCATTTGCTGGGCACCAAGGCTGCCATCTGTGCCCCACCAGGACCCTCCCTTTCCTGCCATTGCACCCATCCAGTGGCTGCTAATGACTCAGAGCTGTCCCCTTTCTGGAGTATCCAAGCCCCCTCACCCTGCCCCAGACTACCTGGGCTCCTCCAGTGGCCGTGTCTACCCACCCACCCCACCAGATCTTGGCTGATGGTACAAGACCAGAACCATCACCTAAAAATGGAACTTTCCTCTGGTGTCACAGATGTGCTAACATGTCCTCATGGGACCCAGTGTAGAATTACCCTCCAGTGGAGACTACATTCTTGCTTAGCTTCCCTGCTCCCCCCAAACCTACCTGTTCCCCCTTCTTCCCCTATTCTGAGAGCACAAGCCTATCAGTTGTTTGCATAAGAATTTCCATTTTAGGCTCTGCTTCTAGGAAAACTGACCTATGCAGTTGGACATTGTTGAGCCTTTCTATGTTTTAGTACTTAGCTCTTATTCAAAGACCTCCATGCCCTTAAAACCTTCATTTAAATAATTGTTTTCTCCCTAAGCTTATTTGTGCTAATTTTTCTGTTTGGAACTAATCCTGGCTTCTTCTCTTTCATCTGGGAGGACAGACCATCTTAAGATGAAGGGGAGCTATTATGAACCAAAGAGTTGGTCCTGTTATGTAATGGCTGACACAGAAAATGGCTTAGTGCCATCTATTTGGGTCCCTGCTTCTTGTGATAAGTTTACAAAAATGTTGGATTCTCTTCCCCAAAACCTGCCACACAGCTTCTATTTGGTGTGCTGATCCTCTGGGATTTCCAGGCACTTGTCCAAATGCTGTCCATTTCCTTCCCCAAGGGAGAGCATTTTTTTGTGACTTTTTCTTTGCCTTGTCCTCTCGCCTTGCTCTCTTTCCTAAGTCAGATGACATCAGAGCCTGTGATCATTGCCTGGAGGCACTGTGCATTTTGGGGTCCCCCGAGGCAATGACACTGCATTCTGGTTGAGCTAAGGAAACAAAATAAAAATGCATTTTCCCAAAGCAACCTATCTTGCAATTTAGAAGAACATTTTCTCTGAAAAACCAGTACAACATTGGCTGCTGAGGGAAAGTGTCTGTTCGGGGAAACTGCCAAAAGCATTGAGTTTCTACCAGTTAATCATTTACCATTTTAAGCCTAAGCAGATAAGCAAGATCCAGAACTAAAAGATAAGAAAGTTGGAGAGTAGCATAGTATCATCACAGGTTCAAAGTCTAGAGATTGTTTCTGTTTCCCTCACAGTGTGGGCCGTAGCTTAAGGCAGCATGAGGCCAACAGGAAGAGAGATTTCAGGATTCATCAGTGGCATCAAGTTCTGACGAAGCTAATGAGCCTCCTGACACCGAAGCTAGAGGTTTTTGCTTCCTTCCAGAACTTTCTCTGTGGGCAAGTGTTTTTGCTCACTGCTTAAAATCTTTGATTACTTAATTTCTTTAGCTCTAAAATGCATCCATTCATAAATCCTGCCTCCATTCCCCCAATTTCCCTAACCCTCCCTTCCCCGTTCTCCTTGCAGGCCCTGGTAACGTGTGCACTTCTCTCTCGGCAGAGCCTCTCTCTCTGGGTGCATTACAGCGTGGCTGTCACAGGAGCTGGCTGCCCAAGAGCAAAATCCTGGGTGCTCTTTTTTTGCCTCTTTCTCCCCAGACCATTTTCCTCCAGACGCTACCTCTGCGAATCATCCATCTCTAGCAAGGGTCTTGGAGAGAGTATAAGCTCAAACAAGGCTTACTAGGAATCTGGAAGAGAAAACCTGCCTCTATGTTTTCTTTCAAATAGTGACATATACTTGAAACAGCCCCCATCCAGATAATGATTTCCTGGCGATATCCCTTTCCCAAGCAATGTTCTCTTTATCCCAGTGCTAATATATTTCCTCTATGGGGTATAATGTAAATCTTTCAATATATAAAATCCACTATTGAGAGACATCAGCAAATGACCAAGTGAACTCTATGAAGTTCCAAAAACCATTTAGAACTTATTAAAAATTATTTGGGCCATAAATGTAATGTGAATTGAGCTAAGCAGAAGAAAAAGAAACCTCAACAAACTTGGTTCTAGTATCCCTGTTTCCTCTGCCTTGCAAAGCCATCAAAGCACAGCTAGCAAAGCCTGTCTATTAATGTTTGTTCAGTTGAAAAGGATTATTGATTAATTGACTGGCTTAGGTCAGAAGGAACTTTTTAACTGGCCAATTTTGACTAGCTTTCTCATTTTTTTAGCCTACTCATCAGCAATTGAGATTCAGCTCCGAGTTCAAAGAAACATTTTTTGAATGTTTTCATTAGGCAATGTCTTCAATAATGTCACTTTTTTTCCCCCTGGTTTTTGATTCTGGAGAAGGGGGGTTAGCTAGTGTCTGCACTCTGCTACTCTTGGTCCCGTGCTCCCCTCTGCCAGGGACCCAGGGGACTCTGTCCTTAGTATCCTCCCACAACCTCTTTCTCAGCCTTTTCACCCTTTTCCCCGCCACCCCACCTGACTGTGCAACCCTGTCCTCAGAATCGCCCTTTCAGACAATTACAAAAATTAAGCTATGACTTTTCTCAGGAATAATAGTATTTAAAATAACTTCTTTCTGATAATAATATTAACAAATACTCATTTTGACACTTTTTAACTCAAAAAAACAAGGAAGAACAATCAGAAATTGTTTCTTACAGAAATCTATCTGTAACCCTACTTTTCTGAGATATTTGTATTAGCATTTTAGTTCATTTTCTTTGAGGGTTTTTGTTGTTATTGGTTGTTGATTAAAATAGTTGAAATAATTTTGTATAACAGCTCTCTCATATGATACTCCTCACTCAGCACTATTTTGTAGTGCTCTCCCATGCCATTCAAATGATTATTAAAGCATGAATTTTAAAGAATTCATCGTCTTGCATTCTGTGGCTACATTATCATTTATTCTCCTACTCCCTAGGGCGGAATCTCATCCCTTTCCAAGTTTTCTAGTCAAAATAATACTATAGCAAGCACACTTCCCCACACAGCTGTGGCATTTGAATAGGGGATTCTTAAAGACCCCAATAAATATCTCTTTAACATTAAATTCAGGAATTGATTAAAGGGGGTGGTTATAATTTAGAGGGGGGAGGGGGCTCTTGTTTGTGTGGAGGTTAACTTTCTCTGGTTAACGTTGAAGCAACTGCTGCCGGAATGCTGCACAAACCTCTCGCACTTAGGTGGATGTTTTCTACTAGTTCATCGAGATCCGAGGTTTCCTAGGCCCTTTGCTCCCTGCACCAGCCCCAGATGGAGGTTGGACTGGTCCTTCTCTGTGGGTTGACTTGGTGTTCCCCAGTGTCTACTTTCTGTGGGTACTGGAATGCTCTCAGTGACTATTTGTTGACAGAAAGGATGAACGCAGGAATTAAGTTCTCCAAAGTGGGATGTGTCTGCGGTAGAAGCAAAACCTCCACGCCCTCCCAGCTCCATTCTATTTGCATTTTGGATGACTGCCATTTTGGGGGGAAGACTTCCTTGGAAGGGCCTTGACTCCCTCCAGTGGACGGCATGACGAGGCAAACTGGATAATTCTGCCCTGCAAAGTGCAGGAGCCCAGAGTAGGTGTCCTTAAATGCCCTCCTGGAATAATCGAAGCTGTGTTCCTGCAGGCGACTCTTCCCACTCCAGAGAAGCTTTTGTTTTTAACAGGCCATCTGTGTCTGTCGCTGCCACGAGACAAGACATCAGGGCATGTATTTTTTTTCTCCAGGGCAGCATCCCAGTTTCTTGTTCCTCTTAATTAATTCAGTCATTACTGAGTTCTGTTTCTTTTTTCACAGTGTTAGTGACTCGCCCTGTCCAGATTCCCTTTATGCTGGGCCATGAGGAAGAGGAACTGCTAACGAGAACAAACCCTAGAGTGAACCAGCTGTGAATCTGAAAAAGGTTCATATAAAGCATGCAGGAAAGTCAGTAAGTCGCTCTTGTTTGATTTTTGTGAATCTGAATTTTTAGGAGCATAGGGAAAAAACAGAAGAGAATATTATAAGATTAAAAAGTGTCACCAGTAAACCATTTATTTAGGGCTATGTTATAAAATCTCTTTGATACCCTTTCACAATTTGTTTTATCTCCTCAGATAGCCATACCGCTGTTTGAAGCATGAATTGAGAAGGTTTCATGTGTGAATTTGGCTACATCCTTTATAGAGCTCTTCATGTGCTTTTAATGAAGTCCAGCGATAGCTAGAGGGAAGAGAAGGGCACTAAGAAGGCGGTTGCCTGTTCTCGGTGGAGTATCCAGCTACCTCCCTCCCCAACTCCCAGCTCACCTCCCTCCCCACCTACCCAACTCTCTACCCACCTCCCTTACCTCCCCATCTGCTTACCTCCTTACCCACCTCCCTACCTCTCTCTCCACCTATCTACTTAGAGCAAGCCACTTGAAAGCTCTGGGTCTTGATTTTCTTCTTTGCAAAATGAAAGGATTGAATTAGACGATGCATAAACATCTCTTCCAGTTATAAGTATGCCTGAAAGAAGAACATTTGACCTCCTCCTGGAGAGCAGCTAAAGGGGAGATTCCTCTCCCCTGTTGTCCAACACCATCACTGCTTGCTGGTGACCTAAGGTGAATTCCAGCAACCGAGCAGAGAACATTTCCTTTTTTAAATTCCTGGCTCAAGGGTCTCCTAAAGCTTCCTTTGTGGTTCGGACCAGGTTATCAGCATTTCAATCTGTACTTGCTGAGCGACAGCCTTCTAGGACTCTCTTCTGCAATGGGTGTAGAAAAATGTCCCCATTTCATGGGACTCTCCAGAATGAAACTGCTCTATTGGAATTTTTGCCTTGTATTTAAACTGAGATCAGAGGGAGCACTGAAGCTTTGACCTGTGCAAATTCACTTGGCACTTCAGCTCAGAGACCCTTTTGCCTCTTTTATTAGGTTGGTGCTTTCCTTGTGTGTTTGAAGAGGAGCTATTTATGGGCTTGCAAACAAAGTGCTGGAGGAAAGGAATTTAAAGGCGGTCCTTGAGTGAATTCAGGGGGATTTACTTCAAGAGGCTAAACTGTACATTAACCCTTCTCCTCCTGCTATAAATTGCCTCCATGTTGCTCCCCCAGTGGGCTGGGAGAGGGGACAGTTCTGGGTGACCACACAGGGATGTGGCCTTGAGAAAGCCCCTTACTCACTGCACTGACTCTCGCTTCAGAACGCAAGAAGTTTGCCGATGACCTCATTGATGAATAGGAAAGGAAAAGAAGCTCAAAAATGAGAATGTCTTCTGTAGGTGGGGTGGCAGCCCTTGCGTCCTGACTGGGTTATTTGCCAGCTCATTTCTGACTTGGTGTTTTCAGGTCTTCATCATTGCAGTTGGCTAGAAGAATGTGGGCACTTTTTTTTTTTTTTAGAGAATAAAGTAGCGAACCATTGTTTCATGTTTGCAACATAGAGCACTACGACAGCCTCAGATTTGATCATAAAAGCGATTTGTTGGAAGAAAATGCCATTAGGCAAGGAAGAGTTTATTTAAATGCCTGCAGAGCTTCTTCTCTGCATGTTTACGTGCAGACAATTGGACACTGTGATTTCACATTTTAGGCTTTTCTGCTGCTGTTTGCATCTTAGTGAGTTGGCATCTCTTATGTCTGGGTTAGGGAAAGTAAGAAAATAAATCTTCTATTTGACCACTTGATTACCTTTTTAAAAGTGTTATGAAGGAGGACGCTGCATTCCTATTAGAATAAGGCAATACTGTGACTCCCAAAATACCTGCATGTGATGTTAATAGATGACACACCAGAAAAAAGGTTCCAAGCGCCAATGAATTTGGTTCACATGTCTCAGCTGAACAAAGCAAGTCCTGTTCTCAAAGGAACCTCAGCTGACCTTGCTGCTGTGTCATCCCAAGACAGGCAATAGAAGAAATGAGAAAGGCCTTGTGCTCTCTGGCACTCGGAGTTGGCTGGAATGAAGTTGCCGGGCTCTTGCTAAGGAGTCTATGTCTCCCGGGGTAGTGATTGGACTCTAGCGTGGAGGCACTGCTGTATTTAGGGGTGAACAACAACCCTACTATGCATTGCCCCCTGGTTGTCCGGGCTGCCTGGGGTGTGCATTCTGCGGCTGCTAGCCTGTCCTGGGAACCAGGCCCTGTCCTGGCCCTGTCCTCTGGAAGACTGCTCTGGCTCTCTCCCAGCTGTGCCTCTTTCCACTAGGGTCTGGGGCCCTCTCCTTTCTAGATGTGGTTCTCCACGTGTGGTCCCCCAGCAGCAGTGTTCTGTCACCCAGGAATTTGTTAGAGATGCATACTTTCGGACCCCACCCCAGAACTAGTGAATCAGAAACTCTGAGGACGGGACCCACAATTAGTGCTCAATGGCTTTCTAGGTGACTCTGACCCACACTCCAGCTTATAACGATTCTTCTCATCTCAGCCAAGCTCTGCCTGCCTGAGACCCAGGGTTGTCCTGTCTGAGTGGCTCCAAGCCCACTTCCAGGGCTTACACAAGCCTCTTTCTTGGACCTGAGGGCAGATGTGCTTCTGGTGGGACGAGGACAGTCCGGGTGGGCCAAGCTTGAATTCACAGGTCATTGTTGTTCACAATTGTAACTTGGGTTTCCAAGTCAATATGAAAATATGTTTGTCAAGGTAGGAGGACAGAGCACATCTTAACGGATTTTTAGTTTGATTTTTAACTTTTAAATATTTAGACATTTGGTATATGAACCTCCACTTTTACTCTTTATCTTGGTCTCTGTAAATGTTAAGGGTGTACCTGCTGCTAAAAGTCCATGTTCTTTCATTTTCCGTAGTCATTCATTCGTTCATATAGCAATTCATTTGATTTCCATCTCGTTATTGATATTCTCTATTTGATGCAGTATTATCATCATACCTTCCTCTGCTTCTTAAATTATGGTTTCCTTCAGTTCTTCAAACAGTTTACAATGGCTTCTTTAAAAGCTTTCTCTGTTAAATCCAACATCTGTTTGCTCTCACAGGCAGTCACTGTTGCCTGCTTTTTTTTTTCCTCTGGTATATGGGTCATACTTTCCTGTTTCTTAGCATATCTTTTAATTGTTGGTTGGCAGCTGAACATTTCGGGCAATATATTATAGCAACTCTGGATTCAGATTACCCTTCTACCCCCAGGAGTTATTTGCTTATTTGTTTAGAGACTGGATTATTTTGGAGAAGTTTGCTCCCCTCAACCCTCCAAACCCCATCCCCATGGACACTTCAGGGTATCTCTCAGCTGCTGCTTCTTAAGGAGACGCAGTGTTGGGTATGCCCACAGCCGTCTGGGGTGACAGTGAGTGGGGCAGGGCTCTCCTGCCCTTTTTCCCTGGCCACACCCAGGTCTTAGGCTCCACCTATTGCTGGTTGCGCTATCTCTTTTTCAAACAGTGCCCTGGGGGTATAAACTGCTTTACAGACAATTCCATAAAATTTGAAGGAAAAGCTCCCGAGGTTGAGGTCAGTGTTTGATATTCGTTCTGACCCAGGAGGGCTCCTCTCAGCCACGTCCTTCCCCAGCTCTTTCCTGCAAAGTTGCCAGCTTACACTTGACCCTGTGCCTTTACACAGTCCAGGAATCTCTTCTCAATTGCCACCTCCCCACCCCCCAACCCTGTTCTTGAGAGCACCTTAGGCCTGAACTTCTCCACACTCTATTGCCAATGAAGTCGGTTCCTTTGGGAAGAGATGAAGGGTACAGACCACTTCTCTTCCCAGACAAAGCCACTGAACCAGGGTCAAGTGGAGCTGGGGGTGGGGACGATGGCTTCTCTTTGCATGATACCCCTGCTTAAGGAGATAAGCTTTTGGTAGCAGGGGGAAGCAGAAGCCTGAGGCCCTCTTAGCTTGTCCCTCCTGGCACAGAATCACAGCCTGTCAAGCCAGGGCAAGGGTGGCCGTGGTCCACTCATTGTCAGCATTGCTGTGCCCAAAGTCAAGTCTCCATCTCCACCTCTCAATCACATTCACCCAGATCTTAGTTTCAGCAATAGTTAGTCAGGGTCAGGATGAGAAATGTGGAAAGCCCTCTTTTCTAGTTTGCTATCTGCCAGAATGCAACACAACAGAGATGGACTGGCGTTCAATAAAAGGGGATTTATTTAGCTAACATATAGTTTTTCAGAGGAAAGGCAGCTAACTTTCATCTGAGGTTCTTTCTTACATGGGAAGGCACAGGGTGATCTCTGCTGGCCTTCTCTCCAAGCCTAAGTTCTAACAGCTTTCCCTGGGGTGATTCCTTTCTGCATCTCCAAAGGCCGGGGCTGAGCTGCAAGTGCTAAAATGAGGTATGCTGAAATGCTTGGGCTGGGCTACATTGAGCTCTCTCATTTAAGCACCAGCCAATTAAATCAAACATCATTCATTGCAGCAGGCACGCCTCCTTGCTGACTGCAGATGTAATCAGAACACATGAGGTTCATATGCCATTGGCTTATGTCCACAGCAATAGAACTAAATACGTTCACTTGGCCAAGTTGACACCTGAATCTAACTACCACACCCTTTGACTGTGAGCTGGGGGGAAAGGAAACCCTGTTTTCTTGGCTGCAGCTGTCTGGAGTGGAATTTCTGCCTTGCTCAACTGGGGTGGGGGGCGGACAGGAGGGAGAGTTCTTGGCTCAACTATTGTGGACTCGTGTTTTTCTTAACAAATTTTCATAGACTTTCTTGAATAGATGTTTCTTCATTTGCTGTATGCTTAGGAGTGCTTGAAGATGCCTTAAGTGGTTGTGTTTGCTATAATTTTCACCAGTTTACTAGGGAGTGGGTTTGCAGAGCTCCTTGCACTGTCATGCCAGAAGTTGAACTTCATCTTAATGTATTTGAACATTCAATTGAGCATATTCCAGGTACTGTGAGAAATGTTGGAAATACAATGGTGAACAAAAGGAAAACAGTCCTTCAGTTTGTGACCTGTCTTGGTACTTAGCAGATGGAGGAAATTCAATAAATATTTGTCAACTAAATGAATGACTAACAGAAATAAGCTGTTTTCCTGTCATGGTTTTTATCAAGAGGTGTAGGAAATTCCTGGCCTATCTTGCTGGCTGAGTTTCTAGACATTTTGAGTCACTAGGAGTGTTATGAAGACAATATAGACTCCAGTCCCCTTGTTCTGTCATGGCTTTTGCATAACCACCTTCCAATCTCAACTCCATAGAAAGGACTGCAGGGAGAGCAGTTCCTATCATTATTCCCTGTTATGTGTGTGTATGTGAGCGCGTGTCTTTGGGGACTTTGATTAAGAGTTAAAACTGCAGCCTTACCACAGGGTCCACAGCTTGGCAACCCCAGCAGCACTCTCTTAGGGTGGTTCTCGCCAGGAAAATCCCCATCTGGGGTTGTGCAATCTCAGTCTGCTCATTTCTCTGGGCTTCTCTAATTCGCATCTTCCTCCAGCATCTGATTGTGTCTTTTCCAGTGACCCAGGATGTGGCTTCTTCCTAGTCTTCTTATTCTCTTAGGAAATAGTACAGAAATACTGGGGAGAGCTGTTGTAAGAGGAAAAAACCTCCAGTCCCAGAAAAATCCTTGCTTCTACTGCTCTGATCCAAACCTTTGGGTGGAGGGATCAGATCATCCGCCCTCCAGCTGGGTTGTGTTTGACAGGGCGGCCCAGGGCAGATCAGGATAACTGGGAAGATTTATCCAAATATACCTTCCTATGCCTGAGAGCCTGGGATGGCCTAAAATGAGTGTTGGGCAGCAAATGGGACTGGGAGTTGCTCGACTCCCAAGCGAGTCTGCTTACCCCACCCCCAGAAACAGACTTACCTTCAGGGAACTGATCGGTGCCTCCAAAAGCTCACAGATCAAGAGCATGGTTTCTGTCAATTCTGAAGCAAGGTGCTACTTTCAGCTCACTGTGCCTCTGTTTCCATGCTTGAGCTGCAACTAGACCCAAGGATGAATGAGCGATTTTAGTGCCTGTGAGGGAGGAAAAAGGAGCAACGCTGGGGAGTGGCATCCCCCATGCACAAAGTAGAGCAATGGCCCTCTTTGAGGACTTTCAGAAGCCAGGTTGGGAGGGGTGGACTGGCTACTGGGTTAACTTTTTTCAGAATGGCTAGGGCGGTCTCATGCTCATAGGATTTGTCTCCACATAAAACCAATTAAATGCAATTTTACTTTTAGACCTTTCTAAAAATTTTCACGTACTTAAGTAGATCCAGTCATTCTACTAATTGATTCATTCATTCAAACAGTACTTACTGAGTGCCAATTGCATGCCAGGCATTGTGTGAGGTACTGGGAAGACAAAGATGGTAAGATACGGTCTCTGACCTTGTCCACAGTCCAATAAGGTCAGTACAGCCATGTGTACATAACTGTAATTTGACAACATTTAGGGAAAGATGGAGGGGTCTTTAGGAATGTAGAAGGGAAGGGTCTAATTGTGATAGGGCAGAGGGGTGTTTCAGAGAAGGCTTCCTGGATGAGGTGACATTCAAATGGAATCTTAGAAGGTGAGAGGACTCAATCAGAGAATAGAGGGTTGGAGCAGGTGTTTATGGGCATTAGGCCAGCCTATGCACAGACACAGGTGAGAGATGTCAAGCGCATTTGAGAACTTCAGAGCTGGGCTTATTGGATCATTACATGCAAAAGGAGGGAGGAGAAACAATGCAGTCATAGGGAGCCTGTCACGGCTTGAGAAGGCATTTGGACTTTCTTCTCCGGGCAAAGAGCTACCACTAGAGTGTGTTATGCAGTGAGGAGCACGGCCTGCTGTTGACTTTGGAGGCAGGGAAACCAGATGTGTGTTGATGAATACATGGGTAGAAAGGGTTAGATTTGAGAAAGAGTTTGGAGTTAATCTGTAGGAACTAGGGATTGCTGGGTGTGGGGATGGAGGAGAGGGGGTAGCTGACGGTTGTCTAGCAGGTGTCCCAAGGACCACCTCCCCTCAGGAGGAAACACAAAAACCTAGGTGCTGTGATAAGCTAGCTCTGGTCCACCTGTCCCCAAATACCTTGGAATACCAATCCCAGGGCCTGAAATATCTTTTTTTATTTCTTCAGGTCTTGAAGACTCTTCTTTTTCAAGAGCCCCATAATAAAATGTAAAATGACTAAGGAGAAAATACATTAAAAAATTCTAATGTGTTAGCTGAACAATTTAAATTGTTGAGCTGAGATGGCTATAATTATGATTGGGTTACATAAGAGTATACATTGGGGACATTTTTCTTCCCCTGGGGACTTTTCACAGCAGAACATTAAAAAAAAAATCTTTTTTGCACTTTTGCGGGGAGTAGATGAAGAAGGAAAAGGAAAGGTATGTTGCCCTTAGCAACTTGACTTGGGCCTTCCTATCGCCACTAAGCAAAAATAGCAACTTGATTAAAGGATAAGGCACTGTGGAACTGTGCCAGGCTGCTTGGGAAGGTCAACAGAGCCTGGCGCCACGTGTCATAAAGGACCAACAATTCTAGACCGGAATGGAACTTGCCTTAGGTGTAGATTGTTCATTCATCAATCAGCCAATGAATTAATCTAACTGATGTTTCCTAAGCACCTTCTATACACAGTACTTACAAAGAGATGCACAGTCCTTGTTCAGGCAATGAGAGAGAGAGGGAAGGAGAGAGACTTTCACAGTGATACTCACAATGAAGAAAGTAAAATGAGAAGAGGCAGATAGTGAACAGGTGGGATGAGGGGGGCGTGGTGGGGCATGGCTTACCTGGCAGGATTTCAGTGTCCTTGTTTTCCCCAGCGGCGATACTGGTGTATTTGACATGTGGAGCAATTGCCTTTCACTTCTAGAAAATCCTTTCTGGGAAAGGGGTCCTTCCTGGAAACACCCACTGCAGGTGGCCATTTTATTCTACTTAACAGTTCCCCCTTTTGATCATTTTTCTAATATTATTGGAAACTTGACCAAACACTCTTGTCACCACCATTGATTTCTATCCTTGTCAGGTGGTCCAGTAGGCTTATTCTTTAACAACCACCTCCCCTATATTACAAAACAATTTCCAGTTATAATTGTGAAATTAAAAAATAATAATTGTGCCTATTAAAGAAACATATTTCAATTTTTCTTTCCTTGAACTTTTTTTATACATACTAATAACTTTTTAAAATAAAGCCTAAATAAATATCATAGTATAAAAAGGAAAAAAAAGTACAACTATTCAGTAGATTTTATATCTATTTCACAATATGAACTTCAATCCTTTGGTTAGAGTCTGACATAATATGTTTACAAGAAATAAATTTCTGATTTAAGAATACTTGTAATCTTCCAGTAATTAGTAGGTGAATATTTTAAAAAGTTGTTAAAATAGATGTTGGACAAGTTATTATCTATGGGAGTTTATCTGAGCAGCTTGCAAGCCATGAGTCAGTCATGGCCAGATCGTACGTGGAAAGGACCTCTGCCCAGGGAGTGGAAAGGGAAGCCTACACAGGACAAATGCAAAAGCCAGCCAGGAGATATTCTGATCGGCTGACATCAAGTCTTCATTTTACATGATGCGAGGTGTCTTACAAGTGGGGAGCAGATATATGTTGATTTGTATGGTGTGCTTCTCCACTCAGATAAACTATGTCTCCTGGACCAAAACTTATTCATCACCCGTGTGGCTTATCTGCAGTTCTGTAGGCTGCTTTCCTTTGTTCCATGTTCTCGGAGAGCCTCTGCAGGCCAATTATATTTCACTTCTGGAAAATCCTTTCTGGGAAAGGGGTGGCTCCTGGCCACATCCACTGCAGGTGGCCATTTCCTTTTACTTAACAGTCCTCACGTTTGGTCATTTTTCCAATGATCTTATTGGAAACTTGACCGAACACTCTGGTCACCACCATGGATTTCTATCCTTGTGGGGTGGTCCAGTAGGCTCATTCTTTCTTGATTGCACTGAGGTCTGTTGAGTGGCTGTTCAATTACATTTAAGACCCCTAGAGTGGCACCCACAGAAAGTCGGGATCACCTCTACCTTCACCAACACCCCTGGCCTGCTCCACACACTTTCCAGAGTCCTGCATCCTGAGAAGGGCTTCCATTTGAAAGGGCCTCCTTCCCAGGAATATCCTATGAATTAGCACAGTGCTTCCCCTGCATAGACCTTGGCGAGTTCCCAGCATCGAGGTAGTTGATCTCCTGGCCTGTCTTGTGCCTGCTTTGCATAATGCACCTTGTCTGAGGATGCCCTTTGCTGTCCCCCTACCGGGAGGGGTTCAGGCTTTAAGCTGTGGGATGTGAATGGTTGCTGTCAGGAAGCAGGACAAACTCAATGCAGCCAGGCCGGGGTCTGCTGCAAAGGAGGCTGCAGGGTCTTCTGAATCTATTTTCTATGGGAAAAGGGCTCTAATCAGAGGTACCTTGAGACGCTCTTTGCTCAGACATTTCTTTCAGGGCTGAGCTGGATTCTGGCCACAGGTGTGGCCAAGGAGAACGGGGCAGTGTCATTAGCACCTGCGGGAGGCAGTGATGAAGGGTAACTATCAGGCTTTCCTTCTACTTCATCACCCACTTAATGAAAGTCACATGGGCCCATGGAAAGGCTGATGTGCTGAGCCTGCTCAATGATGTGGAGAAAGTCAACTTCTTTGGGCCTCCACCTCCTCTTCTGAAATCTGGCTTGGTTTCCTTGGATCCCAAGGTGTCTCTTCCTGTGCTGAGAAATTGACCTGAAAGTTCAGTCCTGCACTGGGACGAGGGGAGTGCGAGGGGCTGGTGGGAGAGTGAGTGGACATGCTGACATTCAGAGGTCTCTGCCATGTCTGAGCTTGTATGAGCATCCACGGGACTTGATTGTTAATGAAAGGCTCAAACTCTCCTTGAGGACCTGTCACGCATTAGGGCCAAATGAAGAACCATGCATGGCCTTCGCTCTCCAGGAGTTTATAGCTGCGAAGACAAGACATATAATCCATGCATGTGACACGTGCGGAGCCCTCTCATGGGAGTGGTGCCCAGCAGTGTCTTCTGAGTGGTCCACAGAGCAGGCTCCTGGAACCTGTGGAGGGACTTATGCAGAACGTGGGTTAACTGCACAGGGACACAGACCAGGTGACGCTTCCTGAGCTCCTCTTAGGAAAATAGAAATGGCAATGGTTTGGAGGCTAGACCAAAGGAGGCCATGGATATAGACACCGAGTCTTAAAACAAGGATAAAAAATGTTCACTGGTCACATATGGGGCACCGAATGGGGCCTTGGCACCCAAAACTAGGGTGGGGGAGGCCAGGAGGCCCACAAAGCAGGCCTCCCAGGACTGGCTGTTGAGATGAACAGAATCCATTTGTGACATGGGTGGATCAGAGCCCACCGGGCAGGTTACCCCCCACCCCCCACCCCAGGGTTGTGCCTCTTCTCCCACCCACTGTCTCTGCCAGGGCTCCTTGACCTCTGCACTCAACCTACGCCAAAGAACCCCATTGCAGGAGGGACAGCTGGGGCTGGAGGGGGCTTTGGCCAGTCAGACCCTGTGGTGGCTCTCCCTTCTCTGCAGGACACTGAGGCAATCTCTATCCCTGGTCCCCTCAGCAGATCGGCCTCTTTCTTCTCTTCCTGCTCATCGATGAGCATCACTGACTCTGGGTTATGATTCTAATTCCCAGCCAAAAAGTCTCTTAGTCCATGTTGGGTCATGTTTCTAGCTCAGGTCCAACAAGCTATGGCCAGAGGATGCTCTGTCCCTTCCCCAGGAGTGGGGAGTGGCTGGTTTCCAGAGATGGCAGTGTGGACAGAGCCCTCTCTCCAAGGGGCCTCTACCACCTCCCTGCTGCCGCCATAGCGTCTCTCATTTTATTAATCACATGCAGGGGAATGTCCTTTCCAGGGAAACTGTGATAGGGGAATACCAGAGGACCTGCCTCCCCAGCTCCTCAGACCAGGCCTGGAATGTGGGCCATGGGACATTTGAGATTAAATTTTATAGGTGAGGGAATGAAGGCATGGTCATTCCATGGTCACCCGGCAGAGGGCCTGGACGGCAGCACGAAGGACAGTGCTGGGACCTCCCCCAGCCACCCAGAAGACAAAAACCTGCTGGTTTTAGAGCCTCGTTGGATTTGTTGTGGGCTGTTCATTTTCTTCACACACATTTACTCTTAATTAATTCAATTCTTCCTCTGCAGAGAGGTTGGCCCAACCTGCAAAGCAAAAGCAGTCCGACTGCCTGCCAAGGCATCCATCTCATGCCCACCTTGCCTGGTGTTCTGGGAGGGGGTGCTGGCCCCACCCTGCTGGGTCGCCCGAGGGCTTCCTCCTGGAGAAGAATCAACCGCATCATATGAGTTTCTTCCAGATGGCAGATTTCACTCTGGCCCTTCCTGAAGTTGAACAGCTGCACCCATGCCTGGCGTTGGCCACATCCTGGAGGAGTTATGTTTTTGAAGCCGGGTCCTATATATTCAGCTTCAGTGAGGGTGTAACAACCATGAACCATTCAGCAGTAGCACCCCTTCCCCAAATTTATTGGGGCCTCCATTTACCGAAAGCCATATTGTCCTTACAAAGCAGTAGACATTGCTGATGGCCCATTCCAACCCTCCCCGGAGTGGCTCTTCCCATTTCACAGTGCTCTCTTTGCCACCTGGGAACCCGTTTCTGGACCCTGGAAGCTACTTTTCCAATCATTGCCTTCCACCTAGTGCTAACGTTCCCACTGTTCGAGTTTGGATGATTTATTTGGCAGTTTCTGGGTAGATTGCAATTCCAAATTCCCTCTTCTTTTAAAAACTGAAAAAAATCCAAACTTACATTGTTCTTTGTTCTCATTCTCATTCATTTTGGAATAAAGCTTGTGAAGAAGAAGTATTTACCCGTGTTCCTGTTTGTCCTCTCGGAGAATGACCTTGTTTGGGACACTTAAGGAAGATGACGTCATCGTCAGGTGCTGAAATTCACCCTGGGTTGCCAGGAGAGTCATCTGTGACGCTCTTAAATGCATTTGGCTGAGATTGCAAATGCATTTTTAAAAATCTCCCTTAAAGAAAACAAAGCTTTTCATATTTGTGATCAATCTCTCGGAATTATTAAGTACATTGTAGTGCTTTTTTGGACGCGTCGTGGGTGCCTGAAAATTTTCAGCGTTTTCATAATTGTTGGCTGTAAAAATCTGCATGGACATGTGTTTTTTACTAAGACATAACCTCACATACTCATTCATAACACATTACTCACTGTGCTTCCTCTATTAGCAGCTGGAAAAAGCAATGGCAAATTGAACTGAAAATTAATTTATATGTGCACTTAGCTTGGTTAATCAGCTGCTGAAATAATGTCCCCCTTTCCTAACGGGTGCTCCGCTTGATGGATAAGGCAGATGCCAGGGACTAGGTGACAGCTCAAAAAGGCACCTGGTTTATGATAATGTTTGTCAAAAACATGACAGGAAAAAGCAGGTTGGAATGTTCTATCGGCCAACAAACTCCAAGCTGCCAAGCCTGGAGGCAGCTGACTGACAGCCTGTTTAAAGGAGGGCTGCTCACATCCTAATAGCACCATTTTGTATTCTTGGACATGCTAATGTATGCAAATGCACTGGTAATACATTCCATTAGACCTCAAGGACTTATGGCAGATTATGTGAACACAATTGGGGAATCCTGGCATGGAATCTGAAGCTCTTTGAGAGACTCGTACAAGATGCTTCTACATTATTATTATTATTACTGAGAAATTATCCACGTGTGCTTTCAATTCTATAAGTCGGTATTACCATTGTCAACTTCCTGAGGCCACCTCCAGTTTGCAATGGTATTATCTTTTATTTAAAATTGAAGATCTCATTAAAATGATCTTAAAAGTTGGACTGAAGTTCCTTTGGTGCATCTCCATTTTCTTATGCTCAAATATTCCAAAGTTCCCAAAATTCATTTTACTAAGTTGAACTCATTTATCTTCCCACGGTTGAAGGCAGAGATTGTTGTGATTGTCTCATAGATGGGGAAATTGAGGTACAGAGAAATTGCAACTTCTTTACCCACTTGATATTGGAGCAACGGGTAGAATCTACTTCTCTAGCTTCTGGTTAATGCACTTATTCTACCTCTTTCCTTAGGTAGGGATACTTGGTAAGCAAGGTAGAAAGTCTCGACAACCACTGGCCGTGCAGGTGGAGGGGGCTGTTGGGGCTGGTGAAGGGATATGGTCCAGATATGGTCAGGGAAGGGCCACTCAGCTCCCGGGGCTCTCTGCTACCCTTTCCTCCCGCAGCTTTCTTTCCATCATCATCAGACCAACAGTGTTTGCTAAGTCCCAGAAGAGAGCTGAATCCTTCCCAGCTTGTGGCTGCTCTTTGAATACAATAGAGTGTTGGAGGTGAAGGTTACCTCAGAGAACATCTAGCATCAACTTTTGAATTTCTGGAGACCTTACGAGGAACAGGACCTGGAAGACTTAAGCAATTTGCAAGTGTCTGGGTATACACAGCTCTCGATTCCTCTTCATTCTCTGTTTTCTAGTTTTTGTCGACTCCCTATAACATACATCTAACCCCCACTGCAGTCCTCAAAATGGGTCACATTAGCCTCATTTTGCAAGGAGGAAATCGTGCAACACATTGAGGTTAAGTAACTTGTCTGCAAATGATGAGTGAAAGATGAAGGAGCTGAGCTGCATGAACCGACTCGGAAGCCCTGGGTCTTGCTACTGGCCATGCTCAGTCCACGTTCGTCCATCACTTTTCATACCTGCTTTGAAGGGAAAAATGCTGTCACCACTAGAGTGGCCTGGAAATCTCATCACCTTGCCACCATTTCACAGAGGGAGGCTTTGTAACAATGATTTCTTCTAAAAATGCTGAGCCTAGGCCCCTCTCCTGACATCTAACTTAATTGGTCTGGGATGGTACCCAGGGAAAGTTTTGAAAAGCTCTCGGGCAATTCTGCTGCTCAGTTAGAGTTGACAGCCGGTGTGGGGTCATGGAGACGGGATAGCTCCTCGCAGCTGGAACCTTAGCTGCTGGATTTCAGGTGGGGCTTTTCACCATTGTTACTCCATTGTCATTAACCTACTCGTACAATGCCCTAGAAACACATCAAGAAAAGAGCTATAGCCCTTTCCCACTGCTTCTCACTGGACCAACAGTTCTCTCATTTTTACACCTCTCTCACTACAGATCTTCACTTGGTGGAGAAACGCAAGGACACCCGTGGCCATGGAGTTCATGGCTACCCCCAAAGGCTGTGGAATGGGTCTGGGTCTGGAAATAGTAACTGCCTCCTCAGTCGGCTGGACCTCCAGGCTTTTTCTGGGGACAGTGGAGCCCAGCTGAGGTCTCATCTTCTAACTGTTGGGCAGGTCTCATTTGAGGGCATCTAGGGCAAATGCTCTCTATTTTTTTAAGTATGATGGCATGCTGGGTTTCATGACTTTGACAAGCTGTGAACTCTTTAAGGACAGATTCCTTAATCTTAGATGCATTCCCTCCAATTGTCCCCATGAGCTGGTGAGGGCAACAGTGTCAAGCAGAAAACAGGACAGAAACCAGGGAGTCATTGTCAACTTAGAACTGAGAGTGACTCTAAGGGGAAGGGGAAGGTGGAGAAATTATTCTTTTCTACTCTGTTTCCACCTTCATCTCCAACAAGGCTAGAATTGGTGAGAACAAACCAGAAAACCAAGAGTGGAGCAGAGATACTGACCCATACAGTTAAATCAGAGTAGCAGGGTGCTCTAAAAAGGGACTCAGAACTAATCAGCCCATCTGGATTTCTATAAATGATTACAAAACAGGGCAGACAAATGGATTTTGAGGTTCTTTCATGTGCCAGTTTGAAACTGTTTTATACCCCAGAAAAGCCATGTTCTTTAATCTCCACTCAGAATTGTTGGGTGGGATCTTTTTTATTGTTTCCATGGAGATGTGACCCACCCAAATGTGGGTGGTAACTTTTGTTTAGGTGGTTTCCATAGAGATGTGTCGCCACTCATTCAAGGTGAGGTTGCTTACTGGAGTCCTTTAAGAGGGAACCATTACTGGAAAAAGACAGAGCCTAGATAGCCAGAAACTTTTGGAGATGCAGAAGGAAACGCCCCTAGGTCAGCCATATGAAACGAGAGGAGAAAGCTAGCAGATGTTACCATTGTCTTCTCAGCTGAGAGAGGTGTTCAGAAGCCAAAGACCCCAGCAGGTGCCAGCCACATGCCTTCCCAGCTGACAGAGGGGTTCCAGATGGCATCAGCCTTTATTGAGTGAAGGTATCCTCTAATTGGTGCCTTAATTTGGACATTTTCATGGCCTAAGGACAGTAAACTTGCAACTTAATAAATTCCCCTTTTAAAAAGTCATTCTGCTTCTGGTATATTGCATTCTGGCAGCTTTAATAAATGAAAACATCTCACATCACCCCCTTATCTTACCCCCTTAAAGGCCCCCAGTGCCCCTAACCCACTAGACTAGGAATGCAGCCTGGTATGCAAGCCCCCTGGGGGCTGACCTCCCTCGCCTCTTCAATGCCTCCCTTGTCCAGCTCCTCCTCACGACCCCCCCTTGCAGAAGCCCTGGAACGTGCTGTCCCACGCAGCTTCCCGGGAGAGGCTCCTCTTTGCCCTGCTCTTCCCCTTTCTGATCATATTTTATGGCCCAGCTCACATCTTTTCTCCCGAATGCAGTGTTTTCGGACGTCCCTTGCCCTGTCAATCTCCCTCTTTCATCCATCACTCCACACCCTGTGCAGAATTCTGTCTGAGCACTGACATGGTACGCACACTGGCTTAGGTGACAGCACATCTCCGAGCTTTCCCCATGTTGATGCCTAGCAGAGCTCTGGGGACTGCATGGGCAAGGGGCAGTGCTGGACCCCTGTTTGGCTCAGTCACTTACAGTGTGACCTTGGAGATTCCTTGACATCTTCAAGCCTCAGTTTCCTCCTCTGGGGAATGGAGATAATAATAGTAGAGGTGATGCATGTAAAATGTGCTTGCTGTGAAATAACAGTGGATGTGGCTGCCACACAACAACAGTAATGATGACTGATGCCTACACAGCATTTAGGACGCCTGGGGCTCAATTCTAAGGGTTTTCGTACCTTAATTCATTTAGTCCTCTGCATAACCTGATTGGATAGTTACTGGTATCCCTGTTTACAGATTAGAAAACTGAGGCACAGGGAGGTTAAGTTACTTTCCTAAGGTCACACAGCTGGTGTGATAGAGATGTGATTTGAATCTGGGCAGTCTAGTGCCAGAGCCACAAGTGATGCTTCCTCAAGTGCCCAGGATATGTTAATTATTAATTACAAATATGTGTAAAATCTAAGAATCTCTCCAGAAGCTGAGAGCAAATTCCAGGGAAGACTGCTGAGGGTCAGCCCCAGCACTGAGGGCTCACCTCCTGTCCCCCTACTGATGTGGGACCAGGAGAAGGGAAAGGAAGCCTCACGCCATTTCCACGGAGGTTCTGGTTTGTTCCTGGATAAACAGGCGAGATATCTGCAGCTCAGCAGGCCGGAGGCTATGCCTCTTACCCTGACTCAGAAACTGCCGGAGGGGAAGGTCTGACCAGGACAGACGGTTACTCAGAGACAGACACAGGAAAGCCAGTGTGGCTCCACCTGGCACGCATCCTGTCCCGTCCCCTCTGGATCCTCTGGCAGAGAGGCCAGGCCACATGGTCCTCGGCACTCCGCTGGGACCTCTGGATACCCTCCTGTCCCCTTGCAGGGCCCGTGGCCAGGTGCTTGTCCCTCCGCAGCCTGGGCCCACCCTTTACAGTCGGGCTGCCCAGACCTTCCAGCGAGCGACCTTCAAGGAGTGCTGCTGAGGCCTGGAGATGGCCTGCTGGCTCCAAGCATGAGGTTATAGGAGCTCTGCTAGGCATCAACATGGGGAAATCCACTGCAAAATTAAACAAGGTCAGTTTGAACCAACACAAGTCTCAGCAGCCTGGGAGCCAGCTCTTCTCCCCTCCCTGCAGTCGCCCTGACTGCCCGCTGGCTGCCCCCATGTGCAGCAGGCAGCTCCTGCTTAGCCGGGCTCCCAGACCCAGGCCCCACCTGTACCCCAGCTGCCCAGGAGTCCCTGGAGGGGGCAGCAGGACTGCTGGAATATTTGGCAAATAACTAGTTGGTTAAACTTCCCTTATTTCTCCAGTATGTTTGCTCATCTCCTTCCCTTCTCCATCAAACAGGATGCCAGGTAAACCTTAAGAACCTGCCCTAGGAGGAAACTAGTAGGAGATGCTATGAAGGCCTGGACTGGGGTGAGGCCCAGCCCTGAGAGGGAGGCTGCTCTAAATTCCAGGCAGCTCTTTTGCCTACCCTGGCCCTACCCTGAACTGCTATTTGGCAGGCACCCAGTAGCACTGAAAGACAGACAGCAGATGGCTTTCGGCTGCCCCTTTACCCCTCCACCACCATCCTTCATAACCTATGATTCTCCTTGCTCAATTCGCTTAAGCTATTAGTTGATAAGGATTTATAAGGACTTCTTAATCAGAAGCCTCAGAACAAAAATAATTAACAGTTATTCAGTGCAACCTAGAAAGTTGCAGGCACTCTTCTAAACGCTTTTCATGTATTGGCTCATTTAATTCCCAGAATAAACCATGACAAAAGGGTTTATTTTACAGATGAGGAGACTGAGGCACAGAGAGGTTAAGCTGCTTGCCCGAGGTCATGCAGTTAGTAGATGGTAGATCCACAGTTTGAATCCAGAGAGTCTTTACCCCAGAGCATGATCTCTTAGGTACTACACCTTGTTGTGACACTGAAAAGCCTTCAGAGACACTAAACAGGGGGCTAGGGGCTGGCCAGGGCAGGCAGAATTGGGATTTGATATTTTTAATGGAGAACTCCAAAATCACAAGGGAAGTCTGCTTGAGGGGCTGGTCAGGATGAAGCGCCACTGTCTCTGGCTTGCATTTGCATCAGATTGCTGCTCTTCTGAACAGATAGTTTGGCATCCTTGAAACTGGTTTCTTCCAACCCTAAAGACTGGATTTCCTCACATCTTCTTCCTAGTCCGGTCTGGTTCCCACTTGATGATATTGAACTCAGGAAGGAGAAGCCTTGTGTGCCTGTGTGTTTCCCACAGTATCCGGCCCTTGTACTTAGTAGGTGTTCCCTAAATGCTGTTCATGAATTAAATTCCTTTGTCTGCCTCAGCCCCCTTGAGTATGGACCTTGGGCAAGCTGCCCTCTGGGACAGGCAGGCGACCATGTCCTGCTGTCTGTTGACCTTCCTTCCTTCTTCCCTCATTCCCATCTCTGTCAGGGCAGCAGGTTTTCTTTCTGCAGATTTAACCCCGTGGAGCTTGGTCCCCTTGGTCTCTCTACAGCAGAGAACACATAACACCCTTTTGACTTCTATACATCTTTTGGATATATATGACTAGAGAGAACTAGAAAATATACCCTTGATTTCCAATCGCTTACCTTCAAGTACAAGTGTAAATGAAATCCTTTTATCCTATCTTGATTTTTTTGTATCATTTCAGATGCTTTTCTCTGCCACATGTTCCCTCCTCCCCTCCCCACCATGTCCTCTGATGAACATTGTACCTCACTCATTTTGTTCTTCAACTTTTGCTCCCCAGGTTCTTGACAGACTTAATTCCCAGCTAAATATGAATCGAAAGATTGGGGCCCATTGATCCAATGCATTAAACCCAGAAACCTCCACGATGTCACTATCTCTTAGGAACAAGTGTATCTCCTAAAGACCTTGATCCTGAGAATGGGGCTGGCTCTACTTCAGAAAAGGAAATTCATTAGTAGCCAGAACATTCCGGAACTCCTATCTGACCCAGAACAACTGGGCATCACAAGACCAAGGCTGACTCTGAGCCAGAACCGCTCCCTTCCAGATCTGGGGATGAGATGGACTTGCCTTTGCCTTTGGCTAGGCCGGTGCATGTTGGCGATGGACATTTACCCCACTTTTCATCTTTCTCTGCCTGCATGTTCCTAACACGTTAAGAATAAGGTTTCTAAAAGCACTTCCTTCATTTGGTCATATCCGATTAATCCTAAAGATCTCCAGTCTTCCTTTATTCTGCACCCCACCATCGCAGATGTCCTCAGTTTGTACTGCATTTAAACCTCAGTGAGGTGGTGCAATGGTGGCTCAGTGAAAGAATCCTCGCCTGCCATGCCGGAGACCCGGGTTCAATTCCCGGAGCTTGCCCATTCCAACAAACAAACAAATAAACAAAAACCGCAAGGAAGGATTTTCCAGACATCCCCCATAGATTTGTCATAGTTTTTGAATATTTCCTGAAACATCTGGCTTTGTGAGAGTCTGGAGGTCGTGTGTAAGTTTTCCTACAATTCTGGTTTTTAAATGAAACTTGGGTTTTATGTTATTTTGGTACTTGTGATTATGTAGTTTAATAAATAGCCCCCAGGTTCTCCCTGCAAGCTACTTCTCTTACCAGAGACAGAGACCTCTGCTTGCTGGTGCTTTCCTGCCTGAGGCTGGGTGCAGGATGCTGTGACGGTCAGAGCCCACCCAGGGTGAGTCTCTCCAGTCTGAACGGAAACAATTTACCCCACCATGCAAGGCTGCAATTCTGCTGCTCAGCAGAGGCATGGCCCTCAGGCCTAGTTTTCACATCACGGGTCCTGACATTCTTTCTAGGCCATATTTAAATAATCTTCCTTATTCTGCACTTGCGCTGCAGCCTCTAAAACCTTCACCTGCTCTGGGACTTCAGGACCCAGGAACTTTTCACAATGCCCTCTTAGGGGCTTCCACCAGCAGCTGCATCTGGTGTCACGTACTAGCTGAGCTTCCTTCCAGTGCCCCCTCTCTGTTTCTTAAAGGACTTGCTTATGGGGCCCCACACATGTGCTCATTGGCCAAAACTGAATCTGGCTGACATGTCTGCTGGAGGGGTGACTAAATGCATGGAGGCATTTAATAAATACTACACTTGAAAGTGATAGTTTTTCTGACCTTCTCATGATAATGAGTAACCTCTGAAGGTTTCTGTATGCCAGTGAATAAATTATCAAAACGGAGCCAGTATCTTTTTACCCCAGTCTTTATTAATATTGGCAAAACAGCTATTTTTGGCTTGTAATGGAAATAACCCAAATTGGGAAGGGTAGCTTCTTAAAAAGAAAAAGAAAAGCCACACTAAACAAAATGATCAATTGGAAAAACATTTTGATTAATTCTTTCATTTTTCTTCAGAGAGACATGGAAAATGAGAGGAAAGGGGAAGTACAGAAGGTTGGTCACTCATCAAAATATGTTTTAAGAAAATTCCTGGCTTCTATTTCAGGCAGGTTTACATTGCCACTGCTAACAGCCAAACGAAGGGCAGGACTTGACCTCTGAGTATAAAATGTGGCTCATTAGTTGGTATTTTCCTGAAAGGCTGATTGATAATCTTTTCGGGCATTTGAGATAATCAAGGACAGGACAATGTCACAGGATGTGAGTTACCATCCTGACGTGGCTGAGATACTGACACCTATTTCCTCTCCTCTGGGCAGTGTGTGTGACAATCTCTCCCACACACTTCCCGAATCTTCCTTCCCCTGACCGTTCCCCATGGCTATGACTCCACATTGATGGGTTCTTTCCCTAAGATTCTTTTGCTGTTACTTTAACCATGTTGTATGTAAACAAAGGAAGGTTCTAGGGATAGGTTTTTCAGAGTATGGTGCAATCTTCCTCCCCTCTTGAAGGAGTGGTGATCTCCTGCAAGACAGTGTATACAAGTCACCATTGGCCTTTATTTCCAGGTTTTGAAGGCATAAATCTGAGTCATTGAGCCCAGGTGGAAAAGACATTGTTTTTCCCAGACTGGTGATGGCATTCCCAATTTGGACTCTTCTTCCACACCTCAGTAAGCCCCCTGGATGTGGTTGAGTAAGATAGGAGTTCTGGCAATGAATGGTTGAAGCCAGGGTCATTCATTATTTTGCTTTTTAACTTATTAAACTAGTATTTTTTTTTCTAGATATAGAAGTAATAGCTCTGATGGTAGAAAAGATATAAGAAAAAGCATGGAGAGAGTTAAAAATCCCACAAATGTCATTGCTGTTAAATTGATGTCATGAAAAAGTTTATACAGAATGTATATGGATGTACACGTATATGATTTCTATGACAGGATTAGAATCCTGCCATACAAGCAGTTTTAGATCCTGCTTTTTATTCACTTAGCATTATAAGGTGGCCATTTCCTCATGTCTTTAAATATTTTTCAAAACTATCATTTTTAACAACTGCACAACAGTCCATCGTATATGACGGTGCTGAGAGTTATTTAACTGGTCTCCCATGGTTCAGTTGTTCATATAGTTTTTTACTATTATAAAGCAATGATAAATTAAAGTAATGATAACTTAAAGTAAATCTGTGTAGTATCACAGTTTAATTTCTTAGGTTAGATTTCTAAAAGAAGAGTCACTGGGCCAAGTGGTGGGAGCAATTTTAGGCCCTTGATATGTAGTAGATTATTGATTTTTGTGGCAATGTCCTTTAATCTTGCTGTGAACACTGAGTTAGTGGATACTGAACCATTGCTCCTTGGGGAAATACAGGGCTGGGTTCCTATGAGCCTCTGGTTACAACATTTTTTCAATGATCAATACATAATCTTGTTCTATGTGCATTTCTGTTTAAAGACACGTTATTTAATAGATATTATTGATTCATTGATGTCGAACTTATAGCCAACAGTACCATAATTTATGCTTGAGAAAAGCATATCCAGGCTTGGATAATAGAAATGCCTATTTCCTTCAAAAGGCACAGCACAGCCTTCCTGTGCTTAGAAAAACTAGACAGTACTTCAATATTATGCTTGGGGTCATTTTAAACAGAAAAGTCACCAACAAAAAGCACAAAAGTGTGAAAAATGTGGCACTAAATAGATCATGGAAAGGACACTTGCTTACAGAATGAGGACTGAGACAGGAAAGCAGAGCATGGCCATGTTTGACCCCAGCTGGGAATGGGCACATCTGGTGTGCTGGCTTGGAGCTTTGTACTCCAGGAAAACATGTTCTTAAATTTAATCCATTCATATGGATGTGAACCCACATAGATAGGACCTTTTGATAAGGTTACTTCAGTAAATGTGTGGCCCAGCCCAAGAAGAATGGGTCTTAATCCTACAACTGACAGTCTTGTAGGGAAGGTTACATAGAGAGGAAGCCACAGGGAGCAACCAGAGCTGAAAACTGACAGAGCCTGGAAGGCAAGGAGAAGCCAGGAGAGGCCCATGTGCATTGCCAGGTGACAGAGGATCCCAGGACCAAAGACCACTGAAATGCCAGCCCCCAAATACCACAGTCTTCTGGGAGAAAGAATTGCCTGCTGATACCTTAATTTTGGTCTTCTTCTAACTCAAAACCATGTGTCATTATTTCCCATTTTTAAAGCCAACCCATGAATTGGTGTTTTGGCAGCTAGGAAATAAAATATTAGGCAACTCAAAATTTTCAACCTTCTGTGCATGTTTATGAATGACTGTGAAAGCCCGGCAAGTATTGATTTATGGATTGCAAATAAATTTTATCAAATAGCTGAATTTTCGGATACAGAATCATGAATAATGGGTGTTGTGGATTTGATCAAGCCTCCCGCAAAGACATGTTCAAGCCCTGTGGGTGAACTTATTTGTGAATGGGGCCTTTGAAGACTATATTAAGATGAGGCTAACCTGAATCAGAGTGGGCCTTAATCCAATATGACTGGGGTCCTTTTAAGTAAAAGAAATCTGTAGACAGTAGTAGGAGTGAGGAGGAGATAGAGGTAGCAGATCATCATATCACTGAAGACATCTTGCATATCGCCACCAGAATGTGACAGACTTAGGAGAAAGCATGGTCTGCAGATACTTGGACTTCAGATTTCTAGCCACCAAAGCTATGAGAGAATAAATTCCTGTAAGCCAACAGGTATTTGTTATACGAGTCCTGCAAACTAACACAGCTTTTTGGTACTAGAAATTGACAATTACCTAAAAGTGTGAAAGTGGCTTTGGAATTGGGTAATGGGTAATGGCTGAAAAAATTTTGAGGTGCTTGATAGAAAAAGTTTAAATTGCCTCGAAGAGATTGTTGGCAGAGATATGGAAATTAAAGGTAATTCTGGTGAGGGCTCAGAAAGAAGAGGGGTGAGCTATAGAGAAAGTTTCTATCATCTTAGAAATTACATATATAGTCATGGGTACAATGTTGGTAGAAATTTAGATGTAAAAGTGAGATCTTTGGAGGAAATGATGAATGTGTTATTGGAAACTAGAAGAAAGGTGATTCTTGTTTTAAAGTGGCAGAGAAGTTGGTGAAATTGTGTTCTAATGTTGGATGAAAGGCAGGAATGATGAGCTTGGCTATTTAGCTGATGAGATTTCCAAGCAAAGTGTAGTTTGGTTTCTCCTTGCTACTTATAATAAAATGTGATTGGACAGAACTAAACTGAGGACTGAATTGTTAAGCGAAAAGGAACCAACACTTGATGATTTGGAAATCCTCAGCCTATCCAGAAAGCTATGGGCAGAAGTAGCCCTAAGAAGATCCTCCCTGTGTTTCTAGGAGGTGGTTCCCCAAAGAACAGAGCTTTATGTGAGGGTGTGACTGAACAACCATTTGCCAAATAAATTAGACATGGATCCAATCAACCATCTCAGAGGAAGTCCGGAATGGAGATGTAATCTTGAGGAAAGATCATTTTGTCTAATGGCTTGGACCCCTTTGAACTGCACAGAAGACTGACAAGATATTAAAACATTTTGTATAAGCAGAAACCCAGCCAACCTGAACTGAAAGGCACAGAGATGGGATGAAGTGAAGGAAGAATGATTTTAAAAGCAGAACAAGAGATACAAAGGTCAGGCTGAAAGGACTTCCTTGTGCTGAGAGAGGGGCTATCATCCTGGATTTAGAGAGGGCACGGTCGCTGTGGGTAGAGCATTGGATTGCCCTCTAGCAGGTTGAGAGGACGAGGCATTGATCCACAACATCTTTCAGGCCTTGACATCTGATGGAATTTCCCCTCCTGGGGTTTGGACTTGCTTGGGGCCTGTGACCTCTGTTTTCCATACAGATTTTCCCCGCTGGAATGGGAATGCCGATTGTATGCCTGTTCTGCTATTTTATTTTGGAAGCAGATAACTTGTTTTCTAGGTTTAACAGGTCCACAGATGGAAAAGAACTTTGCCACAGACAGACCACACCCATAACTGATTTTGATGAACTTAGACTTGCTATTGCAATGGCTTAAGGTTTTGGGGATGTGCGGATGGGGTGAATGTATTTCACATGAGGGAAGAATATATCTATTGTGATCAAAAGGGTGGACAATTGTAGGTTGGATCATGTCTACTACATGTCCGAGAACATGTTGAAGTTCAAGTCCTAGCCTTCCTGTGTGAGCTCGTTTGTAAATGGAAGCTTCAAAGGTCTTGTTAAGATGAGGTCAGGCTGAGTCAGTGTGGGCCTTTATCCAATACGACTAGTCCTTACAAGTTAAGGAGGTTTGGGGTCAAAAGTGGAAGTGAGGAGGAGGAAGAGACAGGTTGCCATGTGATGGAGGATTGCTGGCAAACCACCACCTGAACCCTGAACATTTCGGAGAAATCTTGGGATATGGATACCTTGATTTTGGATATGTGGCCTCCAAAACTGAAAGACAATGAATTCCTGTTGGTTAAGCCAATGAGTTTGTGGTGCTTTATACAGAAGCCCTGACAAGCTAAGACAATGAGGAGCGACTGGATGCTGCCCAGTCACCATTGAGGAAGATGGCTGCAATTTTCAAATCCTTCCAGCAGTGTATGAGAGGCCCAGTCCCACTGCAACTTAATCAGCATCATTTTTTAATGTGATAAAATGAGATAGCTTAACAAGAGATAGTGTCTTGTTTTAACTTGCATTTTTTATAACTAATGTGGTTACATTCTTTTACATAGATATTTGAATAGGTCAAATGGTCTGTTAGTGTCCTGAATTATACTGATTTCCCCAGTGGAATTCAAGGCTGTCAAGAGGTGATTTGTATCTTTTTCTTCTTCTTCTTCATGTTCCTTCTCATCATAGCAACTGGTATAAAATGAGCATTTCACATTTAGGAGCAGATACTTAATAATTATCAAAGCAATTGTAAGTCACAGAATTATTGTCGTACTCAAGAACGAGTCAGATCATAGAAGCAAAGCACGTGGTAGAAGGGAAGGATTGCCTAGAGCTGATGTAAGAACAATGATAGTGTTGGAAGGAATCTAGACTTCAGAAGCAGTAAGGACATTAATAATAATTCCCTTGATTTCATGTTTATTATCCTTTTCCCTATGAATCCAGATGCCATCAGTGGATAGGCAGCTTTCTCCATACGTGACCACTGGGAAACTTAAACCATAGTAGTTGAGAATTCCGGGTTTGTACTTGACCTGCATTAGGCCAGGTATTTTCTACTTAGTTCCCAGCTGAACTTGGGAAAAAATCACTTAATCTCTCTTTGTCTCAGTTTCATCAATTGCAATCTAGGTAATAATACCAACTTCACTGAGTTGTTGTAAGGATGAAAAGAAATAATTTATATAAGCTCTCAGTTTGGTATCTGGTACAACATAGGAACATACCAAGTGCGCTATAATGGTCATCTCCTAGGAACACGAAGTACCCACCTGCCTCCAGCATCTTGTGCTAAGGTCAGTGTGCATGTTTCTGTGGCATTCTTGGCCAATAAAATGATGGCAAAATGCGTCTCATTCCTTCTTCTCTTTAATGCAAATTTAACCCAGTGGCCTGTTAGCTGGTTTCATTTACCATCCACTTGCATCGTGTTTCAAGTGATGATGTTTTTCTGAACCGAGAAGAGAATGAAAATGACCTGACCAAGGGAGAACAATGCTAAAGATCAACCAAATCCATGTCAGTGTGTAGGAGTTCTACTTCACCCATATTAAATTGGCTACGAGAATATTATGATGGAGATGGACGCAAACCCGGAGGGCTCTGACTCCAAAAGCTGTGTTTCTAATGAGTCACACACAGTATTGGGCCTCTTGAATGCATATCTCTCAACACACAGAGATGTTCCATTTCTAGTCATTTTCCATTTCTTTCAGCATTTATAATACATTTTAATAATATAAGTTATACACATACACACAACTTGCATATTAAAATTAAAACTTGCTGGAAGGATGGGATGTTTCCTCCTACAGTTTCTCCCAGCTCCCCTTTCCACTCCTTTTGCTCCCAAGAGGCAAAAATGACCTATTTGAATATTGGGTGCAATACTATTAGCTCAGGGACTTAGCCGAGAGAACTCAAGAATGGAGACAAAAATGAGGAAAATTATGTATGGCACATGCAATCAAATGCTTCCCATGGCAAAGTCACTGTTGAGATCTGACAGAAGTCATTTGTCTCCCCAGCTGTTTTATTTTTTTTCCTCCTGCTTCATTAGCAAGTGTTCTTCCAGATACCTCCAGGCAGGAGCTGACCTCCCAGAGATGCCTCCCACCTCCCCAAGCTGCCCCTGCCCCACGGGGCCCTGGTCACCCAAGCTGCAGGGCCCCACACAGGCTCCTCTGGGGCCCTTCAGCACAGGCTGATCTCCTGCCTTCATGGTTTGGTGGGCAAGGGATCCGGTTGCCATAACAACTCTCAGCAGCCACTTCAGGCTGGCGGGAACATTCCCTAAGCTCCTCTCTGTCTGTGTGTCCTTGGCGATTTCCCCCGCCTTGGTGAAGTAGGTGGGGAACCACTTCCTCCAGGGATCTCCCCCAGCTCACGGAGGGTGCAGATGGGCGGGGGAAGTGCGTTGCCACGGCCGTGACTCCTCGAGTTCTTCCATTGGAAGAAAGTCTGACTCGAGGGATCTGCCTGGAGTTCCCGATGGCAGAGTCAGCCAAGAAGTGCATTATCATAATGGTTTCCATGCGGTCTTTCCCAGAGATGAGTTGGCTTTCTGGGGTGGATGTTGGGGGGATGGGCAGGGACTTCAACTGAAGGTGCCCTTTCCCAGGGAGCTCAGTGCCATGGAAACGTCCCCAGTGGCAGGAACCAGGCAGCTCAGCCCAGATGCCACCTTTCCAGTCTGTTCTCATTCTCCCATCTCTTTCACAAACCCTTGGGATTCTGCGGGCTTCTGGGAATCCTAATTCTTGGGACCTCTGAGATGCTGCCTTGCCCATGTGCTCAAAACTAATCTCAGGGCAGGATGCTGACTTTGCCCAGGGTCGCGCCTCTGGGGTCCCCTGGGTTCCACACGTTCTCCTTAGAAAGAAGGACAACTTTGCTTGTGAGAAAATGGGAATAGGAGGATCATAGGAATAAAAACCACAGGAGAGTCAAACCAACTCAACAAGCTGTGACTGTGTCCGAGCAGGTGAGCACATCCTTTCCTTCAGTCCTCAGTCTTTCTAGTCCTGGGCTCGGTGCCTTTGGTGGGCACTAATATGATTTTGGTGCTTCAACATCTGGGTTCGAATCCTGTTTTAATCTCTTAATAGCTGAGACACACTGGGCAAACTACATGCTCTTTCTGTGTGTCTATTTTCTTATTTGAAAAAGGAGAAAGTAAAATGCCTTCTGTGCTGGTTTGAAAGGAAGTATGCCCCCTAAGAAAAGCCATGTTTTAATATAAATCCCACTTCATAAAGGTAGAATAATCTCTATTCAATACTGTATGTTTGAAACTGTAATGAGATCATCTCCCTGGTTGATGTGATTTAGTTAAGAATGGTTGTTAAACTGGATTACGGGATGACATGTCTCCACCCATTTGAGTGGGTTTTGATTAGTTTCTGAAGTCCTATAAAAGAGGAAACATTTTGGAGAATGAGAGATTCAGAGAGATTCAGAGAGACTCAGAGAGAGCAGAGAATGCTGTAGCACCACAAAGCAGAGAGTCCATGAGCCAGCAACCTTTGGAGATGAAGAAGGGAAACGCCTCCCGGGGAGCTTCATGAAATAAGAAGCCAGGAGAGTAAGCTAGCAGATGACGCCGTGTCTGCCATGTGCCCTTCCAGCTGAGAGAGAAGCCCTGAATGCGTTCGCCATGTGCCTTTCCAGATGAGAGAGAAACCCTGAACTTCATCGGCCTTCTTGAACCAAGGTATCTTTCCCCGGATGCCTTTGATTGGACATTACTATAGACTTGTTGTAATTGGGACATTTTCTCAGCCTTAGAACTGTAAACTAGCAACTCATTAAATTTCCCTTGTTAAGAGCCATTCCGTTTCTGGTATACTGCATTCCAGCAGCTAGCAAACTAGAACACCTTCCACCCAGAATTGCACAGTGAGAATCAAGAGAGGCAACAGATATGAAAGTTGTTTGTCAATATTCTACAAATATTGGTAATTTTGGTAATTTTCATTCCTGTGGTGCATTCTTAATTGATTGGTTGTCTTGCTATTCTTTCAATGAATGGATTATGGAGCTCATTTTGATATTTCCTTTAAGGTGGATGTGCACGTTGAATCTGTTATGTACCCCAGAAAAACTGTCTCTTTTTTCACATGGTAAAAGTTATATCTTCACATAATCTTCAAGAATCAAGGCTACTGGAATACAGCTCAACATTTTCAGGTATTTTCCTCCAGCAACTCCAATACACCACAAACTAAAAAGGGATATCCATATAATGCATAAGAACAACCTCTGTGATAACCTCTTGACTCTGTTTGAAATCTCTCAACCACTGAAACTTTATTTTGTCTCATTTCTCTCTTCCCCATTTTGGTCAAGAAGGATTTCTCAGGCAGTACAATAGTGGCTTAGTTGCAGAATTCTCACCTGCTATCCCAGAGACACAGGTTTGATTCCTGGTGCCTGCCCATGTGAAAAAAAGAAGTCTTTCTCAAACCCTTGGGCTGGGTCCCGGCTCATCCTGGGATTTCTGTCCCACATTGCCAGGGAAATGTACACCCCTGGGAGTCATGTCCCATGTAGAGGAGGAGGGCAGTGAGTTCACCTGCTGAGTTGGCTTAGAGAGAGAGGCCACATCTAAGCAGCAAAAGAGGTTCTCTGAGAGTGACTCTTAGGCCTAATTTTAAGTAGGCTTAGCCTATCCTTTCCAGGAATAAGTTTCATAGGGCTGAACACCAAGATCAAGGGTCGGCCTATTGATTTGGTTGTCCCCTATTGGGAAGTTTTGGTTTTTTAAAAAAATATTTTTATTGATAAATCATAACATACAAACATTTTTAACACACAAACATTCCATACATGATGTGCAATCAATGGCTCTCAATATTCTCACACAGTTGTATATTCATCACCATGATCATTTTTAAGAATGTTTGTATCACTCCAGAAAAACAAAGAAAAAAGAAAACAATTCATACATACCACACGCCTTACCCCTCCTTCTCATTGACCACTAGTATTTCCATCTACCCAATTTATTTTAACCTTTGTCCCCCCTGTTATTTGTTTATTTTTATCCATAGTCTTTACTCATCTGTCCAAATCCTAGATAAAAGGAGCATCAGACACAAGGTTTTCACAATCACGCAGTTAAAAATGACCACCACTGCTGTAGGTGCAGACCTGTTGTTGGGGGGACCTTTTGATTAGGTTGTTTCTGTGGAGATGTGACCCACCCCATTCAAAGTTGGTCTTAATCCTTTCTTGGAGTCCTTTATGAGAGAGAGCCAGAGACATTTAGACAGAGAAAGAAAATGCTCCAGGAGAAGCTAGAAAGACCCACAGGAGCTGAGAGAATCATTTTGAAACCCAAACTAGGAGATAGGGACCGACAGAGGGTCGCCACATCCTTCCATGTGGCAGAGGAATCCTGGATGCCATCGGCCTTTCTTCAGTGAAGGTATTCTCTTGCGATGCCTTGGTCTGGACATTTTTATGGTCTAAGAACTGCATATTTGTAACCTAATAAACCCCCTTTGAGCAGTACTTATGTAGTCTTCTGGAGTTCTCTTCTTAATTCTGGAGTCAGGTTGCCTCATGAAGCTGAGAATCAGCTAAGAAGGACAAGGCCATATAACTCCCTCTGCCCTCCCCACAGGTAGTCACTACCCCATAGGGCCAGGAGTTCCTTGAACTGACCAGAGAGGCTGTAAAGCTTCCCAAGCCCCCTTGGCACTCCATGGTGGGTCAGCCGATGTAGGTTTGTATTCCAGGTTCATATGGTTTGGGGGCAGCTGCCCCTCTTTGTTGCCTCCTCTTCCCTTCTCTGAATCCTCTAGTCCACACTGATTGAGGGTCAATACTCTTGGGCTGACCCTCAGAACTCTCACCAGGCCAGCCCACCCTCAAGCAGTGCCCAGCTCTGGGACCCATCCTATGGCCTCCCTCCAGGTTCACCTCACCTGATGTAGGTTATTCCTTCCAAGCACAACTCAGCGTTCAGGAGCCTAATCAATAATGTATAGATAAGACATTAAAAAGTCATGAACACTTAAAACATTGCCCCTCCCAGAAAGTATTTCTGCAGTTCAACCAGGGCTTGGAAAGGCTTCCTCTTCACCCATTCGTGAAAGCTTGCATATCTGCATCAGCCTGCGGGAATGGGCTCTCCCCTCCCTCAACTGCCACTAAACCTATAGCCTTTTCGATTTAATTGTGCTTTACTTATTTCCTGCTCTAGTCTGTTCTCCCTAATAAGACTAGGAATTCCTTGAGGGCAGAAAAAATTTTTAAAAAAATATTTCTTAGTATACCCTACCCTGACCAGCAGTTTTAAGGGTAGTGGGAGGACTCTCAATAAAAATATTTACAAATTGACTAATACTGGTGAGAATTTCCTCAACCAGGAGAATAATTTCTAACACAATGATATACATTTGGAAGGCAAATTCTCCTAAACTCCTGCTTGATTGTAATAGCAACCATTTGGGGGGGCCTGTCTCTACACTGCTTCCTGGATGGGTCTGGCCACAAGAGGATGCTTCTATCTGAACGAGGAGGCTATTTCAAGGAGGATGACTGTAACAGAGTTCTTATGGTGGCTTTGTTTAAATTTACCTCCAGAGAGACATTTGCAGACCTTTGACTATACTATATTCAAAATGTCTAATTATTTCTGCTAAACCACTGGAGAGCTCAGTTCCAAGAAATCTGGGTTTAAAATAGGTTCTATTAAAGGAAGTGATGCGTAATGGGATTACATCTTCCTTATTGATTAGATATTTTTAAGATGTGCCTTTTGCTCAAAACCAAAGGACAGAAATATCAGAAAAGCATTCTCTAAAATTGTCCAATCAGAAGATAAGAGCAAGTAAAGGAATTTAACTGTTAAAACTAGCTAGGCCATCTCAGTTTATAAAGAAAGTTTCTTCTCATTCTCAGCTAAGGGAAGGAGAGAGCTCCTGGGACACAGAGTTCCTCCAGAAAAAGGCTGCTGCCCTCTAGTTCCCCCAGGTATGAATTAAGGAATTGGTCATAACATCATACACGGTGTTACCAGCCGCCACAAGGATAAAGGGTAAAGCTGTTCTCACAGGTAACACGTGATGCATCCATTTTACCCCCCTGGGGGATAAATTAAAATGTCCTTTAGAAGGCAGTGCATTAGCTCACAAGGGTCAAAGTCACTTCCTCTGCTACACCAAAGAGCTGCCTTTCCTCGGAGGGCTGTTGGCATGACTGAGCCGTGGGCAGCACAGCATCAGATCTAAGCCCCGAGGATGATGTCAGGGCTGGTTTTCCCTTTTGGAGGCCACCAGGGGAAAAGCTGGGCTCCTTCGGAAAAGTTCGGTATGGGGAAGCCCCTGGCTTGCATCTGGAGGATGTGTGAATGTAACTGAGAAATTAGGATTTAGTGGATGATTTTGATTACTGAATTGCTATATCCATATTTCTTTCTGCTTTCTGGTATATTAGAGTAGAAAGAGGGAAAGACCAGAAATCTCTGAATTGTAACCCAGCTGCCTTGATCTCTGGTAATGATTGTATAGCTCTTATAGTCTGCCCCTGTGATTGTTAAAAACCTGGTGACTAACCTTCATAAAAACCATTTTTCCAGTTTTTCAACTTCAGAGTCTTGTAATCACTAAAGACAGCCTGTAATGTTTATTAATGAAGGTCTTGGGTCAGCTTAGAACTAACCCACCCCAAGTCTAAAGTTATCTTAATGACCGAGACTGGATCTAACCAAAGTGCTCCTGGCTGACATGCGCAGTAGCTTAGACTTTTTAACCTACAAGTCACCTAGACCTCATTATGATACTGAAAATCACTCCCACCATCATATGAAGGCCACCATTTTCTTATATGCATTCTGCGACTAAGCGTGTGCTCAATCTGTGCATGTTCAATAACTAAATCACCTCTAATCTTGATATCTGTAGTCATTGTGTTCATTGTCTTAAGCCCTGCCCATCTTTTTCTCTAATAAAACTATCAGAATTACTGCAGTTCATGGAGACAGATTCTGGGCCAGTAGGCCATCTACTCTCCTACTACGTGCCTGGTAATAACCTTTTTCTCCCTTTGAAACCTGGGTATCTCGGGAATTGGTCATTTCGGTGCATGGGATAAAAGAATCCATGGCCTTTGTCTGGTAAGAAGAGGAGGGACATGTAGGAGATGCTGTGGGCCACCACCCAGATTGCCAGGCCCCCCTGAAGGATGAAGTCTTGTCTCTGGGGGAGCTGCTCTAATGCCTGGCTGATGGTGGGGGGCACCGATCCCCCTTGCCTCCATTCTGGCTCTGAAGGCCCCCCTCACCCCATCACCCCTGTTCTCCTGCTCCCTGTGTGATGGATGAGCCCCTTAGTAAACTGCACTGCCCTTCAACTGCTGCCTCTGTCCAGTCCTACGTTCTTCCCTCCCTCAAAAATGTTGGTTCTGAGAGCACAGCTCACAAACTTCCTGACATCAATCTCCATCTGAGAGTCTGTTTCCTAGGGCACCCAAGCTAAGGCAAACATCATTTTCATTTTGAACTAAGACTGAGACTTTCCTATCAGGGAAGATTGCCTACATCTTCCTTTAGAACTTGCTAGAGTAGTATTTGCTAATTTTGCAGAGGAGAACAGAGACCTAGAGATATGAAAGGTCTGGGAACACGCAGCAGATACTCCAGCATGACCAGTTCTCGTCCCAGTTCCAAGGACTCCCAAACCAGGGAACTTATAATCATGTCATGTGGCCTTGAATATCACCGCATTATGCGGTCTCACCCCATGGTGAGAGGCAGGTAGGTGACTGGCAGGCGTAGCTGACTTCCAAGAAGAGTGATGGACATACTGAACCAATGGGGGGCTCCGCCCCAATCCTAGGAAGGTGCTTAGATTTGGGTTGAGAAGTGGCTGTGATGAGGTGTGTGTTGTTGGTTCTATTGATAATATCCTTTCTCTGATTTTTCTCTTTTCTTTTGACAATGAGGAGGCTGGTTATACTATGAAATAGGTGCTTAATATCCAGAGGTGAATGAGGAGCTAAAGAACCCTCTTGACTTCTATAGCCCAGCTGGTCCCATAATAACAAGCTTGGCAAGAAGGACTCCAACCAGAGTAAAAGCAGAAAAATAGCTCTGAGTCAGTCTGGTTACAAAGCATTCCAGGGATTACACTCTCATTGTTTAATGAGTTGTTTTTACAAAGTGCTTTATAGGCACTGATTCATTTTCCCAGATACCACTCACCACGATTGCCGTCCTTTAGAGACCGAGTCTGCATCCTCCTAGTTTGGGTGGGTCTACCTCTTGTGTACATTGCTGTCTTTCCCTCCAGCAAAATCTCTCCCTTCCTGCTTCTAATACAATCATCCCGTGTGGGACCGACTCCTGGCTGCCCCCATCCCAAGCTCAAGGCACATCCTCACTGACCTAAACCTATCGCACAAGCCCAGCCCTGTTGTCATGGTGATTGGCTGACGTTCTCCTCCTCTTAGTCCTAAACCTATGACAGCCTCCACCTGACAGTCCTCCAGTCTCCATGATTAGTTCCAGGTGGATATGAGAACTAATTCAGTCAACCAGAGCGAAAGCTTTTTGGTAACTGGAGAAATGAAAATTTCCTCTCCTCCTACATGGTGTGATGCAGAGAGAGGAGGGATGGGACAATGTGTCCCTCTTGCCCTAGTGGAGTTGAGCCTGAGGATGAAGCTGAAGAACAGAGGAATGGGGAGCTGAGACACCTGCACAGACAGTGCTGGAGTCATGATCAAAGAGCACGTGGGGTTCGCTCACTCTCTGGGCTTTTCAGTTACACGTGTGATGTATTTACTTCTCGGTGCAGTTTGAGATGGGCCTTCTGCTTCTCAAAACCATACACATGCCAGTTGATAAGCATCCTGTTGAGGCGGTCCCTCTACATTGTCCTCCGTCCTATGCAGTCCTAATCAGAACTCTCCTAGGGAAGAGCGATCTCAGATAGAAAATAAAACTCTTGCTGAGAGGAAGTCAAAAGAGTAGCTCAAAGAGCATCCATAGATGGATGATGCCCGATAGTTTTGACCCAGCTTAACTTGTTGGGTCTCCAGTTGTAGTTCATGTATGTTGTTTATCTAAATATTGAGATTCCTAAATAGTAACTGTGAGGTTTCAGGCAATGTATGATATTATTTGAATATAATCCTACAGTGCTGGATAAAATGTTTGCATCCTATAGATGTTCACATAATGAGTTGAGTTCAAGTTGAGTTCAAGTAAAATTCAAGTTCTACCTCTGCCATCAGCACATCTAAAATTGGGGGAAAAGGATACTTCCACCACCCTGCCAAGTCCTGGGATATAAATGAAACTCCTTTGGTCTGGCCCCTTACCCATTAAATCACCAGCAACTAGCACAGATTAGCCCAGAGCAGGCACTCAAATATCGCTATAGATTCACTTCCAATCTGTAATCACAAAACTCAAATGGATGGGAATTTAAGGCTTACAATACGCAGCGTTCCTATTTGGAATAGTGGAAATGTTTTGGCAGTGGACGGGGGTGACAGTAGCACAACATTGTGAATGCAATTAGCTGCACTTAAATAGATATCTGAATATGATTTAAAGGGGAATGTGAGAGTGTACATATGGTAACAGGATAAATTTTTTTAATTCCATGGAACTAGGGTGGACCACGGTGGCTCAGCAGGCAGAGTTCTCACCTGCCATGCCAGAGACCCAGGTTGAATTCCCAGTGCCTCCCTATATAAAACAACAACAAACAAACAAAAAAGCAGTGATTCCACAGAACTAACTACACAGTGAGCCCTAGGTGAAACCATGGGCTTGAATTAATAGTGCAATTATATGCTATCATCAATTGCAACAAATGTTTCGCACCAATGCAAGGTGCTGGTGGTGGGGTGGTGTATGGGAATCCTGTATTTAATGCATGATTATTCTGTAAACCCAAAACTTCTCTAATTAAAAAACAAACAAAACAAAAAACCTTCAAATGGCTGCTTACCTAGGACAATTCTACACTTCTGTATTAATTTGTTAAATGCTGCCAGAATGCAATATACCAGAAATTGGCTTTTATAAAGGGAATTTATTAAGTTACAAGTTTACAGTTCTAAAAATGTTATTGGCCATAAAATATTCAAACTAAGGCATCCAGAGAAAGATACCTTGACTCAAGAAAGGGCCAATGACGTTTAGAGTTTCTCTGTCAGCTGGAAAGGCAGATGGAGATGTCTGCTAGCTTTCTCTCCCAGCTTCTCATTTCAAAAGGCTCCCCTGGGGGCATTTCCTTCTGCATCTCCAAAGGTCTCTTGTCTGTTTCAGCTCTGAAGCTTTTTCTGAAATGGTTCCCTCTTAAAGGGCTATAGTAAGTGACCCGTCTTGAATGGGAGGAGAAATATCTGCATGGAAACCACCTAATCAAACAGTGGGTGGGTCACATCTCCATGGAAACAACTTAATTAAAAAAGATCCCACCCAACAATACTGAATGGGATTAAAGAACTTGGCTTTTCAGGGGTACACAAAAGTTTCAAACTGGAACAACGTCCATTCTCCAAAATCTCATTTTATATCTTTGTCTTTCTCTTTTCATACCTCTCTCTTACAAACTAATTCTCAGCCAATAACTTTGGATCAAATAGCCCAAGAAAAGAGAGTCGACCTCTGTTGTAGTTTCACCAGCAAATCCTTACACCTACCTGCATTTGTGCCCATTTATTCATTCATTCACTACACATTTATTGAATGTTTACTATAGCCCGTCCCTTTGGCTACTGAGGTAAAAAAGACAGATGATTCCCTTCCCTTGTATATTCTAGAGAGAGTGGATAAAACTAGCCAAGTGAAACAAACAAGTGAAAAAAATAAAAACTATATACTTTCAGAGAGTGACTGTGTGCTATGAGGAAGATATCTCAGGGCAAGGGACCAGAGAGGGACTGGGGGAGGGGGACAGTTATGAAGGGAAGTCAAGGAAAGTCTCTTTGAAGAAGTTCTGTTTAAGCAGGACCTGGGTCAGGAGAAAGCTATAACAAGAGGCATGGGGTTGGACATCCAGGCGAGGAGAAGAGCAACTGTGAAGACCCTGAGGTGGCACAAGCATAGTTTGTTTCAGGAGAGACAAGGAAATGAGCATCATGTCAGAGGGGTAGGAGGAAGTGAGTCTGAGAGTTGGGCCAGGAGAGGACCCAGTACACACCCCTCTCCTCTGCTTTCCCTCCACAGGAATACCGGCAGCTTCTCCTGCTGGAAGGTTTCTCTTCTCCTAGCCCTTGTGAAATGATAACTGTGGTAGTTAGATTCAGTTGTCAACTTGGCCAGGTGAAGGCACCTAGTTCTGGTGCTGCGGACATAAGCCAATGGTACGTGAACCTCATCTGTTGCTAATTACATCTGCAGTCGGCTAGGAGGCGCGTCTGCTGTAATGAATGATGTTTGACTTAATTGGCTGGTGCGTAAATGAGAGAGTGCAACGTAGCACAGCCCAAGCAGCTCAGCATACCTCATCTCAGCACTTGCAGCTCAGCCCAGGCCTTTGGAGATGCAGAAAAAAATCACCCTGGGGAAAGTTGTTGGAACCCAGAGGCCTGCAGAGAAGGCCAGCAGAGATCACCCTGTGCCTTCCCATGTAAGAAAGAACCTCAGATGAAAGTTAGCTGCCTTTCCTCTGAAGAACTAATGAAATAAATCCCCTTTTATTAAAAGCCAATCCTTCTCTGGTGTGTTGCATTCCGACAGCTAGCAAACTAGAACAATCACTGTCTTCTTTGCTTCTTCCTTCCTGGCCCTTCCACCCTAGCCTTCTTTGCTGACTCCTTTTTCACTGAATCCCTTTATGTCAGAGTGGAGCAGAGCTTATGCCTTGACCTCAAAAAGGTCTCTCTTTTCTACTTTGTCTCTTTTCCTTATTTCTCTCTATTTTCTCTCTTCCCTCCCCTCCCTACCTGTCCCATCCAGTCTCTCCCTCTCTGCTGCTTCCTTTCTTGTTCTTCCCTCCTCCTCCTTCTCCTCCTTCATTATTTTCTTCTTTTATGCCCCCTTCCTCTGGCCTCACCCGGTTACATTACTCTACATAGCATCATGTGGGAACTTCAGACTCATGGGTTAAACTCCCTACATGACATCTCCACTTTGGTGACAAAGTAAGTATCTCAAAACTAACATGTCAAACACCACTCCTGATCCCACCTCACACTACAAACAGGTATTTCCTGAAGTTTTCTCCATCTTATTCATGGTACTATTCAATTTCTCAGTCAGGTCCTGGCCGCCATCCTTGATTCATCCCTTTTCAGATCCCCCACGTGTCGTTTGTCACCTAGTTTTGTGCTTTGAACCTCCAGAATCTCAAATCTGTCCACTTTACTCCATCTGCACTGTCACTAACTCTTTATCAGTCACATGGACTAGCTTTTCTTTCTGCTTCTGTCTTGTTTTCCACCCTTCAAAAAATCCATTCTTCCTAAAACAAACAGAATGATCTCTAAAAATTGAGATGATGAGAATGATGAGATGATAAGAATCCCCTGCTTGGAGCTTTTTGGTATCTTCCAATAACTTCAAAACATAAACCCAAAATAGATCCAGGCTCCTTTTCCAACTTGTTCTCACCACTCCACCTTCCCCACCCTGCCCCTCTTCACTGGCAATGGCCTCCTTTCTGCATTTTGAACACACCAAGCTCTTTTCTATATCAGAAACCTCACACTTGTTCCTTTATGTCTCGTTTGTTCTCATACTTTAGCTTTGTTGAGCTCCTCTACCTTTTGCTAGCTCTCCCTCCTGTCCTCCTTTTACCCCCTTTGGAGACTACTCTTTTATTTCATTCCCTGTTTATTTCTTCATGACACTAAGAAAATTTGTGTCAGAAGTTTGTGAGCTCCATGTTTACTTATTCGTTTTCTCATTTCTTGTCCATCCTTTTCCATGAGCGAGGAAATGTGCCACTGCTCAATCCCTGCGTCTGAACACTGTGTAGTCAGTCTTCAATACAATCTTATAAATGAATGACTGGATTCAAGAATAAATCACTGAATGAATGGAAATTTAGCTCATGGAAGCCCTTAGCCAAGAATTTTCTGTTGCTTTTTTTTCCTTGAGTGCCTTCTGCTAGCCTCAGAACTGTAGAAAAATACCCTAAGTCTATCTTAATGCAGTTAATGAGCCAGGAATGTCATGAATTTCAAAAAGCCACCTATTTTACTTTATGCTTATTTAAAATACTGTGGATTAAGTCTCTTTAAAGTCTGACTTGTGCTGTGTATGGATTGCCTGACGTCCCTTTCTGTTACCCAGTGATGAATGCTGCTTTGTGTCTGTTTCACTCCAAGGACCAAGGTGTGGTAATCCTTAGGGAGAGTCTGATAAACAGGCCTTTCTAGAAGGAGGGAGGTCTGGGGTAGGGGTGTGCTGGGGGTGACGGTGAGAGTAGGGGGTGGTTGTTCAGAGGCTTTGGGGAGGCCCTCTGCCTGCAAGCAATATTTCACGGGAATGGTCCTTTGGTGATTGTTGATGATTGTTATGGCGAAAGAGGAAATGTATAAATGGACTCCTACTGGAGCGTGGGAAGTGATAGTTCTCTAAGCAGTTCAGAAAATAAGATTTGTATTAAACTCGGCAAATTGCCTTTCTAGGTGAAAATCGTCTTTTCTGGTGTGGGCTTAGACAGGCAGAGAACAGCCACTGCTGAGCTGGAGGAAGAGCTTCCTCTCATTTCTACTAGGCTGAAGAGCTGAATGGCATGGGCACAGGGAAAGTCCACTTTCCCGACCCTTTGGGAAACAGGAAGAGTATTTCCTGAAGAAGCTGTTGGGCAGCTAAAAGTGTGCCCTGAGGCTGATGTCCATGCCTGTTGACCAGCTGGTGTTCTGAGACCCTGCCTGGGGTTGGCTTCACTTTGTGCAGGTCCTTCCAGATGCACACAACGCTGTGGCTGCTCCTTGTTAGTAAATCCCAGCAGGGCCAGGGTGCCTCGCCAGGATGGTGAAGAGTTTGCCTAGTTGGGTTAAGAGTATCTATCTGAGATCATTAAAATGGAAACAAGGTCTATCTTGTTTAGACAACATTGGAGGTGGTCTTTGAGCAGATGCACAGGGAAAACTGAACCCATCCTAGATGTGCCTTGCTCCCTCCTCCAACTGTCCCAGCACTCTCCATTCATCTGTGCTCATGCTACTATTATATTTGTTATAATTTCTACTTAACTGTGAACTCTTGTGGGGCCAGACCTTGCCTGTTTTATCTTTGCATCCTTCATGGCCTATAGAACCCAGGTTTTCATTAATAATAACAAAAATTAATAATAGTGATCACAATAATTGACGTTTATTGATACCATTGTCTGTGGCAGTGTGCCAAGCTTGGTGCTGAGTGATTTACTTGTGCCAACTTAATTAATCCTCCTAACAACCCTTGGAGATACGGACTATTAAAGTTCTTCTTTTCAGAGTAGTAAATGGAGGCACAGAGCTGTTAATTCAGTTGCCAAAGGCAAGTAGCAAGTAGTTGAGCAGGCCACCAGACTCTAGGAACCTGCGGTTTTAACCTCTACATCATATACAAGGTGATCAAAAAATGTCTCTTTCATGTGGGTGCAATGTACCCTTTGGCGGTGAAGGCTATTTGGCTCCAGACTGCAACAACCTGTCAGATCTGTGTTGACTTTTACCAATTTTAAGCATTATTTTATCTGGACAATTTCCAGGAGACCAAGTCAGAGTGACTCTTTATGTTCATTCATCCAACAACAATATTTATTGAGCGCACGTATTCACAATATGCACAGGCTAGGTAAGTGGTCAAGGCTCTGACCTACCTCTACCTTCAAGTGGGGGAGACAGACGTTGATGCAAATAACGACAGTAAACAGTATTGGAATATGGGAATTGCTGCAAACTCAGGGGCTGCTCTGAAGGGAGAGGAAGCTGATGGATGAGAGCACGATGCAGGACCCAGCTGGGGCTTAAAATTGGTAAAAGTCAACACAGATCTGACAGGTTGTTGCAGTCTGGAGCCAAATAGCCTTCACCGCCAAAGGGCACATTGCACCCACATGAAAGAGACATTTTTTGATCACCTTGTATATGATGTAGAGGTTAAAACCACAGGTGTCTGAGACCGCTTCCATGATGCAACGTCTTCCCACTGCCTTCGGAAGAATGCGTAGAGCCTTAGGAGGGACAGAGTGGGATGGGGGGGGAGGGCAGGCCGGGCAGGGAGGGCCACATGTGCCAAGTTCTGGGCCAAGAGCGGCTGTGGTCTACCGTGACCTGCACCAATAACATTGGTCATAGAGAGTTCACTCTAAAAAAAGTTTATTTTGCTGTTTTTCCTTGGCTACAAACATTATGTAAACACACACATATATATATATAAACTTTCTCACTTTTTGCTATGCATGCATATGATAATTGAAATCATGTAATACTATTCCATAAAAACCTTTAATTTTAAGCATAATATGAACATTTTTCATGTTTCAATTTATGATTTTTAATAGTATTATAGCAGATGCCCCCCAATTTTTTGATAAATACTTTTATGATGTATATTTAGTTGTTTTTTGAAATTTTCACAGTTATAAATAACACCACAGTAAACCTCTTTGAATAAAGTTATTTTGCTTATTTTTGATGGCTGTTGTAATTTTTTGTGAGCTTTTGCTATATATTGCCCAGTTACCCCCAAAAGGTTATGCCACTTTCTAACCCCACAAATAGCATGATTATCTATTTCACCTCTCCCTCACAAATCTTGGTATTTTCTCTTTTTTGGGTCTTATGTATTTACTAATAGAAAAGGCAGATATAAAATGCTAACACAAAATGGAAGTTATTTCTGTTTAATTTTGCTCCCCTTTTTACTAAAGGGATTCAGTTTTTCTTCCACAGGGTTAAAAGCCAGGTAAGAATTTTGAGAATCGATTTCCCAGCCTAAGAAAGGTCCCGTCTCCCAAGACCTTCGATCTGAGGATGGGCCCAGGCTTGCTTCAGGCCCTATGACTCTCTACAAGAAAGGGAAGGCACCCTTCCTGTGAAGAGCGGCCTGAGACCCTCCGCGGCTCTGAGCCTCCGCGGCGCAGCCCCTCCAGTATCACCCCCCCGACCCCCAACCCCGGGAAGCGCGGGCCCTCCAGGCTTTTCCCATTGACTCCCGAAGCCCAAGTCAGACTGCGGACCGAGGCTCTGCTGTCGAACCCACGGCCAAGGCCCGAAGACAAGAAAGGAGAGAGGGAGAGAGGAAAGGATGGTGAGGAAACGGAGGGAAGGAGAGGGGAAGAGGTAGACTGTCGATTCTACATCCCTGCCTGCCCCGCCGTCTATTCCTCCTGCCCCTTTTCTGGGAGCGATGTCCCCATGTCCCCACGTCCCCATGTCCTTCTTCTTGGACACAGTCTCACTGCCCCTTTCAGGGATTTCCTTTTCAGCGCAGACTCTGAAAAGTCCTTGTTCCCTGGCCTCACTTAGTCTGTTAGGTTTGCCCCATACAGAGACTCTTTCTTCTGGCTTCTCATCCCCCCTTTCTGAACCTTAAAGAACTCTTCCTTGATTAAAGTCAGGTCTTCATTTGCCCAGTTTAGAAAGTTTCCTGCCTTCTAGTTCTCCTGTCCAGCATTTTTTCAGGAAGCTGGAGGCCTTGCCTGAGGCCAGAGCACCCCTCGGTCCCAAGCTGAGACGCGAGCTTGGGGTCTCCGCAGAGCGCGGAGTCCTTTTCGCGCGGCGCGTCTCCCGGTGCTCGCTGCGGAGGCTGGGGCCCAGGGCGCCCGGCTCTTCCTGGCGTCCTGTATCCTCTCCTTGGCTTCACATTTCTTTTCTAGTGTTTGCCCAGAGAGTCTCCGGCTGTCATTTCCTTGCGTCGTTCCTTTCGTTTTCTCACGCTCGGGTCTCCCGGGTCACCCATGACTCACGCGCGCCCTCCCGCCCCCGCCCCCGCCCTCGCCCTCGCGGGTCGTTCTCGCGCTCCCGCCCTCGGGTCGCGGCGGGAGGAGGGCTTGCGTCACCCGGTCCCTCCTGTCTTCTCTGGCCTCTGAGGCATCAGTTTAATGACACTGCGGACACCTACACAGCGCCTGAAATTCCTCCATTAGTCATTCCTTTCCTCGGGGCTCTTAAGGTCCTTTTAAAATTCAGCCGCGCTCCCTGGGAAGCGGGAGCCTGTGGCCACCCTTAGCCCTGAGTTTGTCTGAACCACTGGGTCCGAGAAGGGCGCCCTGAGAGGATTACGAATAAAGGGGAGGGGGAAATAGGAAGGAACACCTCGGAGGGGATGTTTCAGTGCGGACTGACCAGCCCTGAAGTGGCCCCAAAAGGAGGTGGGGGGGGTGCTGACCGCAGTGAGGGGTAACCCCAAAAGCAGACTGCCCCGTGAGATGGGGTGGGAAGAAGCGGGGACCGTCCTCTGATGCTGCCACTCATCTGTCCAGTCTGACATCCTGGCGAGGCGGATTATCCGCCTCTGTGTGACACGCCCGGACCGGGGCACTTTTGAATGAAAAGAGGGAAGTCATAAAATTCATGTTGGATCAACAGGTATAATAAACAAGGACGGTCCTGGGCATACAAGGAGGCGAAACCCCCCTCCCCCACCCCAAGTCACAGGGGGTCCTGGTGAGGAGTCTCTCTGCTAGGATTAATAAGGAGTTTTGCATTTTTTCCCTAGGAGTCACATAAAGAGCCAGCCTGCTTCCTCTTCTCAGGTCCACAGGAAGTCACAAGACAATTGCTCACTGGAATTTTAAAAAATGTATTGATTCATACGTATGGATTGCTGGTTCAAAGTGAAAGGTGAACTATGGAAACAGATTCCATGAGGCCAGGCTGTGAGGGACCCTGAGGGCCATGCAGGGGGCACCAGTGGACTCTTGTCAGCGCAAAGGACCCACCAGGGGAAGGATGCAATGGGACCAGGGGTGGATAGAGCCATCCTGGAGCTGGTGTGGAGCACGGGTGTACAGGGGAGATATTTTCTGATGAAGCCCAATACGATAATTCTCCAAGTGAAAGAGATGCGGACCGGAAGTAGGGTATTACTCACAGAGAGAGGTGGACGAATTTGAAAAACATTGGGGAACTAGAATCAATAAGACCTGGTGGATTAAGGGATGTGCGCAATGAGGAAGAGAAAGCAGTCAAAGATGACTCAGGCTTCCTGAAAAATTGACGGGGTGAATGGCAGTGTTTACCCAGATCAGGGACCCAGGAGGAGAAAGAAGATGGGGGACAGGATATGTTTTCTTTATAATACAAAATTTAAGGAATGTTTAATATATGCCAGGGACTTTGCTAGTACTTTCCCTGTCATCCCACATAATCCTCTCAACAGCCTTTGAAGTTGGTCTTATTGTCACCCCTATTTTAGAATGGAGGAAAAAGAAGCACAGAGAGGTAAAGTCACTGGTTGTGGTCACCCAGTTAAAACATGATGGAAATTGGATGGGAGGCTAAGAAGAGCACTTGCTCACTCTCATTAAGCCCATCTCTCAGAGATGAATGTTGAACATGAGTTGGTGGTGGCTCTAGGATTATCTCATTGCTGGGGTGCAGTTGGAGAGACAAAATTCAGCTCTTTTTCTGGTTTGGTTTTCTCTTCCTGCTATTTAGGTGTGGGCATTTCTCAGGACTTGATGCTGGCACACACACTCTTTTCTTTGCAGATTACATTGCTTGGTGACCTTTCCCCATTTATGCTGCAGCCATCACGTCCACGGGTGCCCGCAGTGTTTATCTCAGTCTTTGACAATTTCTGTGCTTTCTAGTGGCACAGCTTCAGTGTCCTGCTAAACACTCCCAATTGCACAGCTACTGCCATAAAAATATTCAAGCCCTATTTAAGGATCTGTAAAAAGGCAGTTATGTTAATCTCAAAAAGTCACGTATCTTTTCAGAGCTTCAGTTTGTCTTTCTCTAAAAAGAGGCTATTTGAAGCAGAAGAGTGAAGCACAAGACTTTCAGATCTAGAAGAGCCTTAGATACTTTATTATTGACAAACCTCTAGATTGTGCCTAAGGTTCCAATAGTTGTAACTTGTGCTGTGCAGTATAGTTCAAATGTAATTTAAGTTCATTAAAAGTATATAAAATTTAAAATTCACTTCCTCAATCTCACTAGCCACATTTAAGTGCTCAATTGCTCCATGGAGCTAGTGGCGCCATATTGGACAATGATGACATAGCACATTTTCTTCATTGCAGAAAATTCTACTGGGTGCTGCTGTAAGTAAACCAACTATCATATCTAAAGCCAAAACCATCTTCCTCTCCAAATTAGCTCAAGTTTATACTTCCTTTATCTCATAGTAGTATATGATAGTGTTCTCCAAGAAACCCGACCTTGAACTCCAGCTATGAAGAAAAGGGGTGACCCACTCCCACCCATGCATTGATTCTCAAATCTAATATGCCTGTAACCCATTGATTCTGTTCTTTTAATTTTTCAATTTTTTTTATTAAAGATGTTGAAGGTTTATAGAAAAATCATGCAGAAAATATAGGATGCCCATCTATCCTCCCTCATACACATAGGTTTTCCTATTATTAACAGTCTGCATTAGTGTGGCACCTTTGTTACAACTGATGAAACAATGCTATTATAATTATATTATTAAATATATAGTCTATAGTTTACATTAGGGTTCACTCTTGTGTTGTAGAATCCTATGGTTTTTCAAAAACTTATTCTAGTAACATATATTCAACCAAAACTTTCCCCTTCAAAGCACATTCAAATATATTATTTATTGATTTAATTATATGCGCAAAGTTGTACTACCATTACCATCACCCATTACCAAAACTTCCTTAAATAGAAACTGTACTAATTAAGTACTAACTTCCCATTCTCTACTTCAAACCTGGCCCCTGATAACCTGTATTCTAGTTTCTGACACTATGAATTAGTTTAGTCTAGTAAATTCATATTGGTGAGATCATAAAGATTTATCCTTTTGTTTCTGGTTTATTTTACTCAATATGATGTCTTCAAGGTTCATCTATATTGCTGAAGGTATCAGAAATTCATTCTGTTTTTACAGATGAATAATATTTCACTGTATGATATATGATATTTCGTTTATCCATTCATTTATTGATGGACACTTGGGTTGCTTCCATCTTTTGGCAATTGTGAAAATGCCACTATGATTTTCTTATGTTGAACCACTCTTACATGACTGGGGTAAATCTCAGTTTTGTTCGTATCTCTAAATACCACGTTATATATCAGCCTCTCGAAGTCCAAAAATAATAATTACCACTCCAGACTTAATGTGTCTGCTATAAAAGCTTACTTTCTAGGCCCCTGTTTTCTTATAAGCATTTTCTAAAGGAGACTATACCATTGTTGTTCTTTTGTTTCTGAATTATTTTGCCTCACCAAATGTCCCACACATTCATTCATTGTTGCATGCCTCAAGACTTCGTTCCTTTTTGTGGCAGCACAACATTCATTCCTAAGTATGCAGCATCGTTCACCAATCTACTTTTCAGTCAGTGCATCCTTCAGCCACCCGCGTTCATCGGGCATCATGTATACTGCCTAAAGTCCACAGCCCATCAACATTCTCAATTTTAGATAATTTCATTGTTCCCAAGAGAAACAAAACCAATAAACACACCCTCGCCAAATAGGAAATCTATACCTCTTAACTCCTGTCCCTCCCCCCATTATTTACCTCTGCTATTGCTGTGGTAGTGCTGATGTTTTCCTTTTTAGCATAGCTCATAGCATGCAACATCAGTTTTCCCCTTGAACCCTGGCTTAAATACTCTTTGTACATGAATCACATATTTGAAGTAGTTCTTGCAAGAACTAATTTATATTTCTAGTGTTAATAAGTGGGATGCATAGGTCCATACAACCCCTTTCAATCTTGTTGATCTTCAATATGGTAATATTACTTATAGACCCATTAGAAAACTGCCTTCACGTCTGTCTATTCCCTTACATTGGAGTTCAACCTCATTAGCTAACCGTTCACCCATATCTAGCTTCTATGTGTCTCTAAGTCCCCTAAATTCTGTATTATAAGCTTCTGATTTTACCTTTATGATAGTCATAAAAGTGGAATCATATAGTATCTATACTTTTGTGTCTGGCTTATTGCACTCAGCATTATGTCCTCAAGGCTCATCCATCTTGCCATGTGCTTCAGGACATTGCAGCTACATATTAAATTATTATTTTCTGCCCCCAATACTGAGGAATTTATCAGGGTATTACATTAACCTGTAGAGAGCAACAGGCTCTCATTCCCTACTCTGGGTTCCAGGTAATTAGATTGTTTAAATACTCTGACCAGAGAGGTTAAATTAGATAATGTGCTACAAAAAATTTAATTTTGGACAAAATAAACATCTTTTTCTTTGGTCTCATGAAGAAGTTGGAATTTTAAAATACAGACAATATCATCCTTTGCCCTGTATTCTGATTTACCTCAGACCTAACTGGATCCATTTCATCCATATCTGTACTTGAAGTCTAATCTCTTTTTTAGCTTCTCTAACAATTGCTATGTGCAGTAATGCTGACTTTCACAGTTGCAGATCTATAACTCTGAGTCTCAAGTATCACAAACATAACTAAAGTCCAGGGAACTGACAGGTTATACACAAAGAGCACAGCATCTCAGAATTTAGAAATACAGCTAAAACTCGGGAATGTGACTGCTGTAAGAGCTTACAATCTAGGAACCTTTAATGAGCCATACTGAACATTCTGTACTCTTAATCCTTTATTGCCCAATCCCTGCTCTCTTTCTATCTCTTGCTGACCTGTGCTGTCAAATTCAATTCTCTGAGTTTGCTCATTATAGTTAGTTTATGTTGAAGAGACCATACAATACTTGTGCTTTCACTTCTGGCTTATTTCACTCAACATAATGTCCTCAAAGTTCATTCATCTAGTTGCATGCATCATGACTTCATTCCTTTCTGCAGCCACACCATATTCACCACAGTTTGCCCTTCCATTCATCAGGAGATGTACCCTTAGGTTAACTCCAACCACTGCCAACCGTGAATACTACCACCATAAACACCAGTGTGTAAATGTCTGTTCATGTCCCTGCTTTCAGATCTTCCAAGTATATACCTAATAATGGGGTTTCAGGATCATATGGCAACCCTATACTTGGTCTCCTATGCAAGCATCACATGGCCCTCCAGAGAGGCTACACCATTCTATTTCTCTAACTGCAATGAATAGCTTTATCTTTCTTTGAACATCTTCTCCACCATTCTGTTTATTTTTCAAACAGTTTTATTCACATACCATAACAAACCATTCTAAGGGTACAGTCAATGGCTCCTGGTGTAATCACATAGTTATACATGTGTGACCACAATCTACATGTGAACATTTCCATTTCTTCTGCAAAGAAAGAAAGAAAGAAGAAGAAGGAGAACAAAAGGAGAAACAACTACCACGACAAAAATCCCATACCCTTCCCTTATGTCCCCTCTTATTTGGTATATTGCCTTTGTTACATTCAATGAAAGAATACTACAATGTTACTCTTAACTATAGACCCTAGTTTGGATTATTTGTATTTTTTCCACATATCACCCCATTTTTAACAGCTTGCAATGATGACATTAATTTGGTTTCCCTTATGTAATAACTCTTATATTTGTACATTTAATCACCATCGTAGTCCTATCTAGGTTTTGCTAAGTTATGCAATCCTACTTTTCATCCTCTGTCTTTCCTTCTGGTATCATACATGCCTAGCCTTCCTCTTTCAACCATACTTACACTCAGCTTTGTCTATATACTTACAATTTTGTCCTCCCATCACACAGTTTTGTGTTATCCATTTCTGAATTTTTACAGTCAATCTTGTTAAACCTTCAATAGTGCTTCAGCATCAAATACCCAGTCTATAGTCTCTTTCTATATCCTGATAACCCGTGTTCTTAACTTTACCTCTCAGAATTTGCTCATTATAGTTAGTCCATATTAGTGACACCATACGGAATTTGTCCTTTTGTTTCTGGCTTATTTCACTCAACATGATATTCTCAAGGTTCATCCATGTGTTGCATGCTTCATGACTTTGTTCTGTCTTATGGCTGTATAATACATATATGTTTGTTTATCCACTCATCAGTTGATAGACATTTGGGCTGTTTCCATCTGTTGGCAATCAGGAATAATGCCGCTGTAAAATCAGTGTGCTAATATCTGTTCATGTCCCTGCTTTCAGTTCTTCTAAGTATACACCTAGTATTGGGATTGCTGGGTCATACAGCAATTCTTTATTTAGCTCCCTGAGGAACTGCCAAATGGCCTTCCAGAGTGGCTGCACAATTCTACATTCCCAACAAGAGTGAATAAGTGTACCTATTTATCCTCATCCTCTCCATTACTTGACATTTGATGATGGCCATTCTACTAGGTGGGAGAGGATATCTCATTGTAGTTATGATTTGCATTTCCCTAATAGCTAGTGAAGATGAGCATCTTTTCATATGCTTTAGAGCCATTTGTATTTCCTGTTTGGAAAAGTGCCTATCCATGTATTTTTCAATTGGGTTGTTTTCTTTTTGTTGTTGAGTTGTAAGATCTCTTTATATAGCCTGGGTATTAAGCCCTTATTCAATATGTGGCTTCCAAATATTGATTCCCATTGAGTAGGCTGCCTTTTCACTTTCCTGGCAAATTCATTTGACATGCAAAAGTATTCAATTTTGAGAAGATTCCATTTATCAGTTTCTTCTTTCATTTCTCATTCTTTGGGTATAAGGTCTAGGAAACCATCTCCTATCACAAGATATTTAAGATATTTCCTTAAATTTTCTTCTAAAAGTTTTATGACTTTAGCTCTAATGCTTAGGTCTTTGATTTATTTTGAGTTAATTTTTGTATAATCTGTGAGATAGGAGTCCTCTTTCATTCTTTTGAATATGGATATCCAGTTCTCCAAGCACTATTTGTTAAAGGAGCTGCTCTGTCCCAGTTGAGTGAACTTCAATTGTCTGTAGATAAGGGAGTCTGTTTCAGAACACTCAATTTGATTCTGTTGGTCAGTATATCTATCTTAATGCCATTACCATGCTGTTTGATCACTTTAGCATTGTAATATGCTTTAAACATATTACAGGTAGTGTGAGATCTCCCACTTAGTTTTTCTTTCTCAATGTATTTCTGGCTAGTCAGGGCACCCTGCCCTTCCAAATAAATTTGATTATTTGTTTTTCTATTTCAGAAAAGCAAGTTGTTGGGATTTTAATTGGTATTGCATTGAATCTATAAATCAATTTAGGGTAGAATTGACATCTTAACTATAATTTTCCAATCCATGAACATGGTATGTCCTTCCATTCATTTAGGTCTTCCTTGATTTCTTTTAGCAATGTTTTGTAGTTTTCTGTATATAGTTCTTTTATGTCCTTGGTTTGATTTGTTCCTAAATATTTGATTCTTTTAGTTGCTACTGTAAATAGAATGTTTTCTCTTGATTTCCTCTTCAGATTGCTCATTACCAGTGTATAGAAACGCTGCTGATTTTTGCACATTGGTCTTTTATCCTGCCACTTTGCTGTATTGATTTATTAGCTCTGGTAGCTTTGCTGTGGACTTTCTTTTGGGGGGGAATTCTCTACATATAGGATTACATCATCTGCAAACAGTGAAAGTTTTACTTCTTCCTTTTCAATATGGATGCCTTTTATTTTTTTTTCTTGCTTAATTTCTCTAGCTAGAACTCCCAGCACAATGTTGAATAACAGTGATAACAGTGGGCATCCTTGTCTTGTTCCTGCTCTTAGAGGGAAAGCTTTCAGTCTTTCCCCACTGAATATGATGTTAGCTGTGGGCTTTTTTTTCCCCCCCTTATGAGAATATCAGGAATTGTCCATTTCCCCCTTTCTCCCCATTCCCCCACGGGGATTTGCAACTACTTCTTTATTTACTGTTCTGGGATTTATCTGTTCTTAACTGAAATTCTCAGCTGTGGGCTTTTAATATATGTCTTTTATCATGTTGAGGAAGTTTCCTTCTATTCCTATCATTTGAAGTGTTCTCATCAAAAAGGACGCTGAATTTTGTCAGATGCCTTTTCTGCATCAATCGAGATGATCATGTGATTTTTCCCCTTTGATTTATTGTTATGGTGTATTACATTAGTTGATTTTCTTGTGTTGAACCAACTTGCGTATCAGGAATAAAACCCACTTTGTCATAATTTATAGTTCTTTTAATGTGCTTCAGGATTCAATTTGTAAGTATTTTTTTTTGAGGATTTTGTACCTATATTCGTTAAAGAGATTAGTCTGTAATTTCCTTTTATTGTAATATCTTTGTCTAGCTTTGGTATTAGGGTGATGTTGCTGTTATAGAATGAGTTAGGTTGCTTTCCTTCCTCTTCAATTGTTTTAAGAGTTTGAGTAGGATTGGTACTAATTCTTTCTTGAATGCTTTGTAGAATTCACGTGTAAAACCATCTTGTCCTGGACTTCTCTTTTTTGGGAGTTTTTTGATGACTGATTCAATCTCTTTGCTTGTTATTGGTTTGTTAATGTCTTCTGCTTCTTCTCCAGACAATGTCGATTATTCATGCTTTTCTAGGAAATTGTCCATTTTGTCTAGCTTGTAAGCATATTGATGCTCATAGTATCCTCTCATTATCTCTTTTATTTCTAGGGGGTCAGTTGTTATGACCCCCTCCCATTTCTGATTTTATTTATTTGCATCTTCTCTCTCTCTCACTCTTTTTTTTTGTCAGCTTAACTGAGGGTCCATCGATTGTACTGATTTTCTCCAAGAAACAACTTCTGGTTTTGTTGATTCTGTTGTTTTCATGTTCTCAATTTCATTTTTTTCCTACTCTAATCTTATTTCTTTCTTTCCTTCTGCTTACTTTGGTGTTAGTTTGCTGTTCTTCCTCTAGTTCCTCCAAGTGAGCAGTTAATTCCTCACTATTTTCCCTTTCTTCATTTTTAATACAGGTATTTAGAGCAATACATTTCCCTTTCAGCACTGCCCTTGCCACATTCCATAAGTTTAGATATGTTCTGTTCTCATTTTCATTTGCCTCTAAATATTTATTGATTTCTCTTTTAATTTCTTCCTTGATTCATTGGTTGTTTAAGATTGTGTTGTTTAGCCTCCATATATGTAGAAGCCAAGAGTTTAAAGCAAGACCTACAGAATTTGTTGCAAGCTGCTGGCCTCGGGATGGCAGCGGTAAACTGTGGAGATTGTTATGTAGAGCAGTCTGGGAGGAAGAGAATGTTTACCCCAAACAGTTATGTTAAGTATGAAGAACACTGTGAGATAAGAATCTTGCTCCCTCAGGAAATGCCTGCATATCTATTGACATCCTGTGGTATATAACAAGGATCTGGTTGAGAATAAAGTTGTCTGAAGTCTGTCTGAAGTAAACTCAAGCTTCAGACCCCCTGAGCCCGTCTGTGTCTTTCTTTCTTTCTTCCTTTCTTTTTTTCTCATCATTCCTTAATATTCTTCGAGCTCTGTTTCTACAGAAAGCAACACATATATATGTGGATTTTCCAGCCTTCTCCCTTATATTGATTTCCAGCATCATTCCATTATGATCTGAGAAAGTGTTTTGTATAATTTCAATCTTTTAAAATTTATTGAGATCTGCTTTGTGCCCCAACATGTGGTCTATCCTGGAGGATGATCCATGAGCAGTTGAGAAAAATGTATTGTTGTTGTGGGGTGCAATGTTCTGTAAATGTCTGTTAAATCTAGATCATTTATCATATTATTCTAGATCTTTGTTTCCTTATTGATCCTCTGTCAAGATATTCTACCCACTGATGAGAGTGGTGTGTGTAGTATAGAGCTGTCTCCTTCTCCCTTCAGTGTTGTCAGTGTATGCCCCATGTACTTTGGGCAGAGAGGCTCAGGGCATAAATATTGAATAAATATTTATTGTTTATTCTTGATGAATTGCCCCTTTCATTAATACATAGTGTCCTTCTTTGTCTCTTTTAATCATTTTATGTTTGAAGTCTAATTTGCCTGATATTAGCATAGCTACTCCTGCTTTTTTTCTGTTTGTTGTTTGCATGAAATATCTTTTTCTACTCTTTCACTTTCAACCTATTTTTGTCCTTGGGTCTAAAATGAGTCCCTTGTAGATATAATATAGATGGATCCTGTTTTTTAATCCATTCTGCCAGTCTATGTCTTGATTCCAGAGTTTAATCCATTAACATTTAATGTTATTAGCATAAAGGCAATACTTTCTTCCATCATTTTGTCCTTTGGATTTTATATGTCATTGCTTATTTTTTTTTCTTTTTACCCCTTTATTTACCATTACTGTTAATCTTCATTTGTACACTCCACGCCAAACCTCTCTCTCCTGTCCTTTCCTATCTTCCAGAAGCACTCCCTTTAGTATGTCTTATAAAGCAATTCTCTTGTACACATACTCTCTCAGTATCTGTTTACCTCTGAATATTTTAAATTCCCCCTCAATTTTGGAGAACGGTTTTGCTGAGAATAGAATTCTTGGTAGGCAGTTTTCTCTCTCAGTGTCTTAAATATAGCATACCACTACCTTCTCACCTCCATGGTTTTTGCTGAGAAATTCACAATTGGTCTTATTGAGCTTCCTTTGTATGTGTGAATTGCTTTTCTTTTGCTGTTTTCAGTATTATTCCTTTGTCTTGGCATTTAACAATCTGATTAGTACATGTCTTGGAGTAGGTCAATTTGGATCTATTCTGTTTGGAGATCTGTAATTTTATGTCTTTCATAAGACCTGTCAAATTTGCAGTGATTTTTTTCCTCTATTATTCTTCCTGCCCATTTTCCCTTCTCTTCTCCTTCCGGGACACCCATCACATATATATTCATGCATTTCCTGTTGTCATTCAATACCTTGAATTTTAATGGATTTCATTCTTTTCTTTATCTGTTCTTTTGTGTGTAGGATTTCAGATGTCTTGTCCTTTAGTTCACTAATCTTTTCATCTGCCTCTTCAAGTCTTCTGTTGTATGTCTCCACTGTGTTTTCATATCTTCTGCTGTGTCTTTCTTTCCCATAAGTTCTGCCATTTGCTTTTTAAGCTTTCAAGTTCTTCTTTAACGTCTCCCAGTGCCTTCTTTATATCTTTCACCTCCTTTGCTATATTTTTCTTCAACTTGTTAAATTTATTTAGACTTGTTTGAACATCTTTAATTAGTTGTCTCAACTCCTGCATCTCCTTTGAAGTGTTAATCTGTTCTTTTGATCTGTACTTCCTAGTATGAGTCATGATTTTTTACTGGTGTCTACACATCTGATTTCATTGATTAGTTTATTTTGGAGGTGATTTTCTCTCTTTTGCCTGGGGTTTTCTTGTTGGCTTTTTTCCCTAACTGCTCCTTGACATGTGGTTCAACTTACTTCAGACCTCTAGCATAGCTCCTGTTTAATTGACCAGAATTCTTCAGCTCTTATTTTTCTTATTCTTGCCCTGCGTATATGGAAGATTTTGAAATTGCCCTTTGCTGTGTGTGCAGTTGGTTTACCCCCCAGGAAAAAGAGAGAAAATCATTCTTGCCTCTTTCTCCTCAGGAAATGTTGACCTTCTCTTTTATTTATTTATTGCCTCTTTATGTTTTTAAAACTCCTTTTGCTATTTTTGGCAACTTTTACCTGGCTCTGGGGGGAGGGTCTCCCCATATAGGATTGACCCCAGTCAGGTTCTCCCAGGCAAGACAAGCCCAGGACTCATGATGGGGGTGTCATCAGCCACAAGGTTCCCTGAGGATGAGACCCAACATGTTGTCAGGCTTTCCTGTGGAACATCAGGAGTCTGTGCTTTTCTGGTCCTGCCCAGCATATGGCACTTGTCAGCCTGCTGCTCCCCACAGGGATAAAGTGGCATGGTGCTTTTGATTCTCAGCAGACCCTGTGTCTGCCAGGGGCATGGTTGAGACAGAGGCTGAGACTGAAGGCAGACTTAAAGTGTTTTTGATTTCTAGCTCCTGGGGTTTGAATTCTCTAAATAATAGTCACTGTCTGTGCTGGACCTTCCTCCTCAACATCTTTTTTAGGGGTGGTGGAAGGAAGAGCTACTCTTCTGCTGGGAATGTATTTTAGAGAGGCTGGGACTTGCTTTCTTAGGTTGAAACTTTTACTGATATCCCAGGCCCTGGGATCTAAATTCTCTGAATAAGAGCTGCCACTTCAGCTGATCCTTGCTCCCACTTTTCTTGGGAAATATAAGCTCTTTAGGGAAATATCTCCTTCACCTGATTAGTTACTTTGTCTCTGAGGCATTCCTTAATTCTGTCCTTGTCTGAGGCTGTGCTGAAAACTGAGAATGCCTGTTACTTTCTTTAATCAGCTGCTAAAAAGTAAATAATAACAATAACAATAACAACAACAACAACAATAATAATAATCCTTTTCAGAGCTGGTCTCCAGCCACCTGGACTCCTCAGTCAAGAGCCAGAATTGGTACCCCACTCTATGTGCCCCTTTTCCAGTACTGTGAGCTCAGCCAACTGCAGGAACTTCTCTCCTTTTTTTTTTTTTTTGTTCATGTCAGCCCTGCCTCCTCCTACAGGGGGTGGAGTAAAGTGGATCTCTGGGTTTCCTGTTTAGGTTGTACATTTATCTGTGCTATATTCAGCAGTCCAAATTTGTTAATCAAATCCACAATTGGATCTTGGATGAGCTCTCCTTCCCTTGCTCCTAGTAGAGAGAGCTTCTTTTTCCCACTGGGAAGAGTCCTGAGTCAGCCTGCCAAGCCAACTGGGGAGAGACACAAGCCTCCACACAATGGAAGAATTTACTTACAGCTTTGTACTGTGATTTATCACTCTTGCTCCTTCTACTCATTCCAGGCTTATGTATTATGTGCCTCTAGTCACAGAAACCCCTTAAACAGTTGTTCCAGACAGTTCCTGGCTATTTACTAGCTGCCATAGAGGAAGAAATAATTCCCACACCTCCCTATGCTGCCATCTTCCTACTACTGTTTTAAAGTTGAATTTTCTTGATTAGAACTTGCCCAGTTACTGCAACCCTTTAACTGTTTTCCAGAATTATGAGGAAGATTGTTCTGCCAGGTTTTGCTAGTTGTTCATAGATTTTGTGGGGGAATTATACCCTGGAGCACATTATGCCACCATCTAGGGTTTTTTTTTTTGTTATATCTTGAACATTCTCCTTCCTTTCCATTCCCACTATCAACCTAGTATATCATCTCATATTTGGGATGCTCACATCATTTTTCCTACTACCACTCACAATTTATTAATATCAACAATAGATTGTCTGTATTTTTATCATCTTTCCTAAACCTTCAGATGTTCTGGATTAAATCTAGGGCAAAACATATACTTGTTACCCCAGGATCCATGGGCTTGGCTATAATCTATGCTTAATGTTTCCCTACTCTAAACAAATGATTTTATAGCTCTTCCTAACACTTAAACAATTCACCTTGCTCACCATCTAGGCTTTTAGACCTGGAACATAGGTGACATGTGTTTTACCTTCTAATCATTCTTTCATCATCCATCAAATCCCTACTCTATCCCAGGGTTCCTTCTTTCTCTTGTAAACTTCACTTATCATTATCAGCAGCATAAAAATAGAGATTGAAATAAAAACTACAATCTACTGAGTGCTTACAATGGGACAGCAACTGTTCTAAGAACTTTAGCTTATTTTATTTAATTTCAACAAAAATCTTATGTAGGTGTTATCACTGACAACATTTTTAAAGTGGGAAACTGAGGGTCATATAGCTCCCATGAGGCAAATCCTGAGCTGATTACTCTTTGCTATATTCTGTCCTCAATTGGTGCTTACATTACCTGAATGTTTATTTTTTCAAGTGTGGACTCTGTTTCCCATGCCTCCTTGGAAGTTTCTTGGAGGCTAGTCCCATGCTTTATATATTTCATTTGTATACTGAAGCAGATTTTAATCTTTACTGCTTTTCTTTCTACTTACCTGTTTCTCAGCATCTTGCAAACGTTTCTTTCTAAATTCTATTCTTTAATGGTGACATTCTTTTCATCTCTCTCTTGGGTCCCTGCTCTTCTTACTCTATATACATTTTTTTTGGTCTTTTTATTTTTGTTTGTTTAAAAATTTTTTTTTTCTCTATATACATTTGATTCTTGTTTTTCACAGAAATGCGCTATAAAGTCACTGCAAACACTGAATTAGTGATTATTGAACCATCACTCCTTGGGAAAATACAGGGTTGGGCTCCTGTGGTCACTTTGCCAACGTGTCAATACATAACCCTATTTCATATGTGTTTCTGTTTAAAAATACTTTAACTAATTATATATGTTGGTTCATTAACATTGAACTTACAGCCAGCACTATAGCTCATGACTTAAAAGAGCTTTCTCTAATACACGTATTTTCTCCATAAGGCACATCACAGACTTCTTACATTAGGAACACTAGACAGCACTTCAGCACTATGCTTAGGGACCATTTTAAACAGCAAAATCACCAACGCAGAAAAGCGTGAATAACATGGGGCTAAATATACCATGAAAAAGACACATGCTTACAGTATGGAAGCTGAATCAAGAAGGCAGAGCATTGTACTGTTCAACCTCAGCAAGAAACATGCACATTGGGCAAATGATTTTTTTGCCATTCTGTGCATTCTGCAAATCACCATGAGTATTGATTTTGGGTTTCCAAATACATTTCAGCGATATGGAATGCGCGAATATTCAGAATAAACCGTATCTCCCATTGCAGTCTCACAACTCCTTTGGCTTCATCCCCAAATGTACATGTGATTGGACATTGCTCTCACGCATGGTTAGGCCTGCCCTGTCCCCCACAAGTCAATCACACTCCTTTGACAGAGTATACCCTCACGCAGATAAAAGAGGAAATCCACTGGGGAGTGGGGTGGTGGAACCTCTGTCATTGACCTGGCAGGGCTGGAATGAGGGCGAGGTGCATAGGGTGCAGAAATTGATGGGTTTGGAAATGAATTGAATCCCCTTTATCCTCGGCCTTCTCCTTAGCTAAAGTTCCTATTCCATACCCCTCTCTGAATTTCATCCTAAACCATCGGAGATAATAATGATAAAAAGTCTAGGAACTAAAGGTTGGAACATGCTCACCCTGCATTTGCACAGCCTGGGGCTGAGTCCCAGTCCTGACCTCAGGGTTGGCCTTGGGGATATGTTTGGGAGGCATCAACAGCATCTGCTACAAAGTCCTGGCCTTTTTAAAAAGATATTAAATATAATACATTTTGTCTTATAGCTAGTTCTGTGAAGGTCTTTCACCTCATTGGGTGTTAAATTTCTGAAGAACAGAAACGAGTTTATTTTTCTAGTCCCTCACCACCAGTGCTTTATAACACCATAATCCCTAAAAAACAGATGGGTTTGGAATTGAATTGAATCCCCTTTATCCTCGGCCTTCTCCTTGGCTAAAGCTCCTATTCCATACCCCTCTCTGGATTTCACACTAAGCCATCGGAGATAATAACGATAAAAGGTCTAGGGACTAAAGGTTGGAACAGGCACAGGAAAAAACAATTCAGGAGTTACATCAGTGGTTCTCAAAGTGTGATAGCTGAATCCACAGCCACAGTATCCCCTGGGAACTTGTTAGAAATGCAAAGTCCCAGGCCCACCAACCTGCTGAGTCAAAAACTCTGTGTATGCAGCCCAGAAAGCTATGCTTTTTTTTTTTTTTTAACAAGCCCTTCAGGTGATTCTGAGTCAGAGAATAATCAGGTACTGAGTGAAGTTTAGGCCTGGAAAGGATTTCTTGGAGCTAGCCAGAGGGAAGAAGCTGCAATGATAGGCTACAAGTCTCGTTTGGTAGCAGCACAGGAGCAAGAATAACCTATGGGAATGTGGTTTTATTAAAGAACCTTGAAATCTGAGATGCTTTGACAATAAGGGGAAGGGCTTAGTTTCATAGACAGTTTTTATCTGTTGAGAGAAAACTGAAAAGGAGAAAATATTAAAAAATGATAATGAAGAGGAACTTGAAGAAATTGAAGGGTGTCAGGGAACAGTCAGGATAAAATAGGCCTGCTCAGGGCAAGCCAGATGTCAGAGCAGAAGCTAAAGCATGGCAGGCCCAGATCTTGGCAAAGACACCCAGCTTACCAGTTTGGTCTCCGTAAAGATACAGAAGAAATGGTGCTATTTGAAAACCTGGAAGGCAAGGATATATTTTAGACTATGAGCTTCTGAGAGACTAGAGAAAGCTACATGACAGGCTTCCCTTAGGAATAGGAATGCAATGAAGCCAGTAATATGTATGGCAGGCTCATCTGTGCAGGGAAATTAACTTTTCCCCAGCGGTAAGGCTGCACATAGGGAAGCTGCCTGCTGCCAGGCCACTGGAGCCCTGAATTGTGGTACAATGTCGTGGCATTGGAGAACTGGAAGGAGCTGCTGTCTGAGAAGGCTCTCTACTGGAGGGATGTATTGCTTTATCCACCTCCTGTTGATTTCTATTGACAAGCTAGCTAACACTCCAGTTAAGAGGGGAAAATGAACTAGATGAATTTCTACATAAAAATCACACACGTGCACTCGGCTAGCCCATACACACAGATCAGGAGGAATTCCTTTATCCCATGACCGAGAAACTGAGCTTGGAGGGGGCCCAGTTGTCTTCCTGGCCACTTTTCTCTAGGTTCACACACTCAACTTGGCCTTTAATGCCTTATCACTCCTATGGCCTGAAAACACATAACTGTCAAACCCAACCGGGAACGGACAGATACAGTGAACTGCTTACTCAATGCTCCCTTTTCCACCAACTCCTCTCCAATTGCGTCTTGATCTTGTACTGGAGTTGGTTTTATTATTTTGTTTGGTTTTGCCTCATTGGGAAAAGTGAGGGGTACTTCTCTTACTAAAAGGGAGATCTTGGGTCCCTGTTTTCACTTCAGCTTTTCTAATGACAAGTTGAAACAAGGAGAGAGATTCCAAAAAGGGAATTCAGGTGGGTACACTGCAGAGACAAGAGGTGTTTTTAAATCTTCTTTTTTTTTTTTTTATCCTCTTCATACCTGACACCTAAAAATCTACCCTGCAGCAGTATGGCCTAGGAGCGTCCTGGTCCTTTTCCCAAATCAGTAAATCATCTTTGTCCTTTGGAAGTGGGTATGAAGGTGGGGGAGGCCTACCTTCCTTGCTAAATAAACATTATGCCACAAAGCTCACTTTGTTGTTTTTTTTCTAGGCGCTGTCTGTCTAGAAAGACAGACAATGACAAATGTTGGTAAGCGTGAGGAGAATCAGGAGCATTTGTATGTTGCCGGTAGGAATATAAAATGGTGCAGCCACTTTGGGAAACAGTCTGGTAGCTTCTCAGAAAGGTAAACATAAAACTACCACATGACCCAGCAAATACATTCCTATGTACCTACTGAAGAGAATGAAACATATGTCCATGCAGAGACTTGAACATGAATATTCATAGCAGCATTATTTATAATAGTCCCTGTGCTGGTTTCAAGTTGTTTATGTACCCCAGAAAAGGCCATGTTCTTTTAATCCATTCCTGCAGGTGCATACCTGCTGTGGGTGAGGCTTTTTGGTTAGGTTATTTCGGTTGTGATGTGGAGTATTTTATGAGGATTAATCTTTTTGTTGGAGTCTTTTATGAGGATTAAAGATAGAGAAAAGCCCAGAGAGCTCAAAGAAATAAAATCAAGAGCAGCCCAGAGGGAAAGCCCCAGGGAAGCTAAGAGAGGACCCACAGAAGAGAGAGGAAGCCACTGGAACCAGAAGCTTGAAAGCCTCAAAACCTGGGAGAGAATGACAAGCGGACACCAGCCATGTATGTTTCCATGTGACAGAGGTGTCTTGGATGCCAGCAGCTTGTCTTCAAAGTCCAGGTGTCATCCTGTTGATGCCTCAAGTTTGGGATACTTTCATGGCTTAACTATAAATTGTAAGTTAATAAATCCCCATTGTAAAAGTAAATCAATTTCTAGTATTTTGCATTCCAGCAGCTTTAGCAAACCAAAACAGCCCCAAACTGGAAACAACCTAAATGACCATCAACTGGTGAATAGATAGACAAAAAGTAGTAGAGCCATACTATGGAACCCTATTCAGCAATAAAGAGAAGCAAACTGCTGACATGCTGTATAGTGGATAAACTACATAGAATCATTATGCCAAGTTGAAAGAAAGTAGACATAAGAGACCACACATTGTCTTTATGTGAATTGTCCAGAAAGACAAATGTGTAGGGACAGAAGGTCTACTCAAGCTTGCCTGGGGTTGGCTGTGGGAACCAAAGTTAACTGTAAATGGGCATGAGAGATCTTATTAGGAGGATGAAAATGTGCAGAAACTGATTTATGGTATTGGTTGTACCATTCAGTAAAGTTACCCAAAATCATTGACTTGAACACTTGAAATGGGTGACATGTGAAATGTACCTTAATAAAGTTAAAAAAAACCCTTCCAACTCTAGGTAGTCTTGCACAATTCACTTGATCTTCTAGAATCATCCTTTGCTTCTATCTAGAATCATCTTGGCTCCTGTGAACCCGTTTTCCAATGATATGATGTACATTTGCTGACTTCATGCTATCTGTGAACATCTGTAAGAATAATTGAAGAAGTTTGGGGTAGTCACCTCATCCATCTCATTTATTCTTTTATTAACAAATAAAAAAAAATACCTATGGGTGCCAATTGTATGTCAGGTAGTGTTCCAGGTAAAAGAGACACAGCAGTAAACCAGTCAAAGTCCGCGCCCTTCCCCCCCGCCCCTTATACTCCATGTCCTTATACTCCAGAGAGGTGAACAACAATAAACATGGGACTATAGAATCTAATTTCAAGAAGTAATAAGTTGCTATGAAGAAAAAATAATATAGACTAAAAAGATATAAGTTTTTCTGGAAATATATATATATTCTTTGTTTTATTTTTCCATGCAATCCTTGCTTCAATTTAAACAAAATGAATATTATTGGGCTTATTTTCCTTTAAGTTTTAGAAAATACTATAAATTTTAAAAGCAACTTAAGTGATAAAACTCAACACCCATCTCTTCTAAGTTTGTTTAGGTTTACTACTTTCTGCTGTTGCATAAAAAGGAATCATTATTCCTTAGTGAGTACTATGTATGGTGGGTGTGTCTGGCAGGCTTAAGGTACTGGGGGCGGGAAGTTCCTAAGCTCATGTGTTCTGGTGGAGAACCAAGACCTGATTGGTCATGAGTAAGCCACCTCCCCCATGATACCCAAGGTCATATGCTGATGAAACACAATGAGCTAAACAACATGTGGATACTTATGGAGTAAGGCGCTTCCCTCCAGAAAGAGAAACCGGAAAAATTGAACAAAGACAAAATAATCCATTAACCATCTCTTTGTATCCACAAAGCCCCTTGTTGGTAAATTTTGTTTTCTTTCCAAGTGTTTGTTCTTATTTCTTGATGAGAAAGGGGATGATCCTTGGATTAATTGAGTTGAACTTTCACTGATTTGCTGTGATTGTTGGTAAATTCCCCAAGTGTCCTTCCCTGCACTGTTGAATGTCATGCTGGAGCCATCCATGGGAGATCATTTAGCTGAATGTTTTGCCTCGGCACACTTAGGATTTTCCAACATAAATGCCAGTTCCTGCTGTTTTCCCTTGGGGTCAGGAAGCCCTTCAGGTGTCTTCAGAACCATTTTGCGTGCAGGTGGGAAAGGCAGTAGGGGAAAGCTGGCATTCTGGGTCAACGCCCTAGCAACTGTGGAGATGATACTGTGGTTAGGAGGAATTTAAAAGTGCGATTCACAGGAACTGCAAGAACAGCCCAAGACCTGGCTTCGCAGAGAAAAGCAGAGGAGAGAACTCTGGAAGGAGATGGCATGTCATTACAAGCAATGCTGAGAGGGAGTAAGAGTTTTAAGGGCAAACTGGAGGCAGATGAAAATCAACTGCTAAGTAAAAAACCGTAAACATCTTGGGTAAGCTTTCTAAGTTGGAAATATACAAACCAGAGAGTTCTTTTTTTTCTTAGATGTTCTCAGGCATCTTTTAATCTATTAATGTTTGTTGACTTTCCCCTTTTTTCCATGGACAATACATGGAAAAGTCTAAGTGTATAGAAGCAACAAATGACAGGGTGAAAAGCATATGCAGTGGTTCTCAAAGTATGGTACCAGCACCATTAGTGGTACTGGCACCACCTGGGCATTTGTTAAGGTTGCAAATTCTCAGACCCCATCTCAAACCTTCCGAAGGAGCAACTTTGGAATTTGGATAAAAGCCCTTGTATTAGTTTGTTAAAGCTGCCAGAATGCAATATACCTGGAATGGAATGGCTTCTAAAAACGCAATTTAATAAATTGCAAGTTTTTAGTTCTACACCTATAAAATTGTCCAAACTAAGGCATCCAGAGAAAGATACCTTGGCTCAAGGAAGGGTGATCTGGGAAGGCACGTGGCTGGCGTCTGCTGGTCCTTGATCCCATCTCTGCTGCTTCCAGCTTCCGATGCCAGTGGTTTCCTCTCTAAGCATCTGTGGCATTCACACAACTCTGAGTTCTGGCTTATTTAACATCTCATGGGAAGGCACATGGCAACTTCAGCTGGGCTCTGCCCATGTCTCTGTTAGCTCTGACATTTCTTCAAAATGTTTCCTCTTTTGAAGAACTCTGGTAAACTAATCAAGACCCATTTTGAATGGGCAGAGTCACATCTCCATCTAATCAAAAGTTCACACCCACAATTGGGCTGCCACATCTCAGTGGAGATAATCTAATCAAAGGTTTCTACCCCACAGCCTTGAATGAGGATTAAAAGAAACGGCTGCCCCCACAAGATTGAAGCAGGATTAAACATGGCTTTTCTGGGGCACATAATAGATTCAAACCACATAGCCCTTCAGGTGAATCCAAAGCATATCAGCAATGGAGAACCACTAGTATAAGTAACTGAGAACAGGTGCTCTGGGGCCAAGTGGCTGTATTACCTAGAGCTATTTACATAATTTTGTTTGTTTGTTTCTCTTCTGTAAAATGGTGATAGTACCAAACTCATGATGTTTTAATGAAGGCTAAATGAGCTAATGTATGGAAGACCCCCAGAATTATGCCTGGCACTGTAAGTGCTATGTGTTTTGTTTGTTTGTTTGTTTTGCATGGGCAGGCACTGGGAATTGAACCCAGGTTTCCTGCATGGCAGGTGACAACTCTGCCACTGAGCCACCATCATGCCGCCCACTGTGTGTTTTAATAATTAATAACAATAATAGTAATTTTTACAGACATTATTTGCATTACTTTCATGGAATAGGTTTCACAATGCATAGCATGGCTTGTGTTCACCAGAGGATCATTTTTTCTAATAATTTAGTGTTATTTTCTATGTCTCAGTGTTCCAGGGATCATTTGCATCAGAATCAACTAGGGTGCTTACCAGGGTCTCAAGTCCCACAAGATCCACAGCGATTTGAACTCTCTAGTGATATTTCTTCATCATGAAATTTCAAAACCATTAGTCTTGAATACAATGACTATAATCTCATTTTGCAAATGGGCACATGAAGTACAGGGATAGACTATGCTTAGGGAATCCCAGAATCTCAGTAAAACCAGGTATGAAAACTGGATTTCTTCTGATTTTTTGTGTTATATTTATAGACTTTGTTGCCTCTTTGTAGTATTATTTGTTTTATCAGGAATTTAGTTGGGGTTATGCCACTTGGTTTACTGACATCTAGATATTTGTCTTATATACCTGGAGGTATCAACAATCATAGTTTCTGGGAAATATACCTAGACCGTTATCCATTACTCAGCTGCAATCATACCAGTGTGGATTAAGGAATGCAACACTCTCATTTTACAGATGAAGCAAAGGGGCTCACAGTTTGAGGAGATTGTCAAAAGCCATGTGACTAGTTAACTGCAGAGCCAAGAACAGAACTCTACTCCCAACTGCCAAATGAGTATCCTTTCTACCATACCCACGATCCTAATCCTTGCTGGTTGAAATGACTTAAATCAGCACTTAAATCTTTTAATAACTCAACCTATACTGCTGGCAAAAATCTGGCCTCAGCAGATTTTGATTCCGTTAATTCCTTTTACTTAAAGATAGGCTAAATCACATCTTCCTTTCTATAATAGTGATAAATAAATCAGATATTGAATGACAACTAATAATTTGTAACCCCATTACATGTTGTTTTTTTCACCAGTGCAAATTTGACTGTTCTAAAGCAATTAGATTGACTTTCCAGGCTGTGATGAAAAAGCCTTGGGCCTTTCACACATGGCCTATGGGTCTCCTATTCATTGTTCTATTACGGTCAAACATTTACCCAATATAAATGTGAATTTAGACAAATGGGTTCTTAATTTTGACACTTAATAGGGATATTTATTTACAGATACTGATTGTGTTTATATAATTAGGGAGGCATTCATCTCAGGCTCACTCCTTATCTTGGTTATTGTGGCAGGTTGAATTACATACCCCAGAAAGAAACATGTTTTTAATCTGAATCCATTCTTGTGGGTGTGAACCCATTGTAAATAGGACCTTTTGAAGATGTTATTTTTGGTTAAGGAGTGGCCCAACTGATTGAGATTGGGCCTTTGTCCTATTACTGGAGGCTTTATGAGAAAGCGAACAGAGCAGAATAGAAGCTGTAAACCAAACTTCCACTGAGAGGAATGCTAAAATTACAAGAGACTATGATAACCTGCTCCTACACTGTTGAGTGTACATGAGGGGAATGACTGGCCTCAGAACCTCCTCAGTGTCAAATCCTGAGGCCCAGATACTATACAGTTAATGTTCCAAGACACAGAAACTTTAAATGTCCTGTCAGTGGTCACATGCTTTTTAAAACAATGCTGGGATAGGAACCCAGGTCTTTCAATTATGCTGAGTCATTGAATTACTTATAGAAGGAGCTACTAACAAAATTATATCTTCCCTGTTGTTAGATATTATAAAATTCTTTAAAATTTTTGTTATTTAGCTTTTCTAAAATATCCATTAATGAGGAAATTTTATGTCAGTCTTTAGATTGTTAAATAGGTGCAAGATCATATTGTATCCTCTCACAAAAATAAAAAAAAAACAACAAAAAACAGAAACTCCTTCTGTTATTTCCACATATGTTAGAGTAGAGCATTAAAATGGGATGACCTTTACCTAGCATAGGGCATACAGTCCAAAGCAAAATCTAAACAAAAAGTCGGATATGAACATGAACTCTACTGGTAAGTAACTACAAATCTAATAACCACTCTTTGCATAGCTATACAAATTCACTTGGACACTATGCACAGCAGTTTGGAAAATTGGTTGCTATGTCTTATTCCAGTAGCCTTCATCACTGACACATCAGGCAGTACTTCTCTTGGGAGAGGAGATGGATTTTTAAATAATTAAAACTTCATCAGCACCATCTTCTGGTTCACCAAAAAATACATTTAATGAGAACCTACTATATACCAGCTGTTGTCTTACGTTCTCAGAATAGCTCAGTGACCAAAACAATGATTTTTTCCCCCCTTTTGGAGCTTACATTTCAATACTTTGATTTATCCTCAGTAGGGGAAGTGAAATGAAATAATAAAGTAAATCTAAGCAGAGCTAACTTAGAATGCCCTGAGTTCTATATGTTAGCTGAGAATTGAGGTGGATTTGTGAATTTCTATTTGTGTCTTCCTTGGGGAATTTGAAAATGAAGGGTGTTGGATTTGAATTACGTCTTCCACAAAGACTTGTTTAAGTCCTAACCCCCACCCTGTAGGTATGAACTCATTCATAAATGGGAATGAGTTCCTATTTATCATCAGTTAAAATATAGTCAAATGCAACTGAGGTTGACCCTTCATCCAATATGGCTGAAGTCCATACAGGCAAAGGAAATTGGACAGGGGAACAGGAAGCAGAGGAGTAAACTGAGAAAGGGAGAGTACTATATGATGGAGGATTGCCAGAAAGCCATCACCAGAAGATTACAGACTCCTGGATAAAACACTGCCTGCTGATATCCCCATGTTGGACTTCTAGCCTTCAAACTGTGAGTCAATAAACTCCTGTTGTTTAAGGCAAACAGTAAGTGGTATTTATCATAGAAGCCCAGGCAAACTAAGACTGAGGTACGTATGGAAAGTGGAGGTGCAAGTGGAAATCTAGATAGCCGATACCAAATATCCGATTTACTACATCTCCGAGCCAAAATGTCAGTGACACTCTTAAAATTCTTTAGTAAACTTCAAATAAAACAATTGGATTGTGTTAAGAGATTTCCCAGTATTTTGGGTGGCTTAGCATGCTTATTCAGCTCTTCTCTCTTCTACCAGGATAGCCCAATCTATAGCGAAACTGAAGTTTTAGTTCCTAGCCATTAATTCCAGGAACCACCAATCAGAATCACTCCCATTATCGCCCAATTCAGACTCCCACGCTCTCATTTTTTCACAGTCCGAGTGTCCTGACCCCCGGGCCTCTTCAGCTGCGGGCACTTTCATAGTCTCCCTTTCATCCTGGCCTCCTCTCAACATCAGAGTTTTCTGATTTTGAAAAAAACATGGCTTTTTTTTTTTCTTCCTTAGAAAGCTCAGCCGGTAGATGTCTCCATCACTCACAGTTCAGATCCTCCTCGGAAAGTAGGTTTTAATAATTTCTTTAATGGACCACAAAGAGGAGGACTTGATAATTTGCCTAAAATGAGCAGATGCCTGGGAGGACACGTCTCCATCCTACGTCCCTCCCTTCCGATTTAAGTCAGAAACGAGAACTCCCTTCTCCCTCTTTTCCAGGCAAAAGAAAAGACTGATTTAACTAAGAACTCAAGACGCCAACATCCTCCTCCTCAGCACGTCCAAGTTTTCTTCGCTCGGAGACACGAAAGCCCTGCTTCTCGGCTTGCTCCCGCCCACCCGCTTCCACCCCCTCGGGTTTCCGAGTCATCGGGAACAGGAGTGGGTGCGAGGACTCGGCGCCTCGCGCGCCTCCGCCCCCTCCGCCGCCTCCTGCGCACCGCCTCGGGTTCAGCACTGGACAGCTCCCGCCCAGCCCGGCAAATAGCAGTCGGCTGATTGACAGAGGAGCCGACCAAACAGGGAAGAAGACGACTCGAAGCCGCCCCGCCAGGGTTTGGTTGCGGCCAAGCTGCCTCTTTAAACCGGCTTTCCTCCCAAGAGCCGGGAGAGGCAGAGTGTGGTTTGCGGGCCAAGCCGAGAGGCTCTAATTAACCAGTTGCCTGGCTCTCTCGACTCCGGAGTGACGAACATCGGAAAAGCAACCTTGCTGTTGGGACTTCCCGGGCGCTCGCCGTGGCCAGCTGCGCGCGCTCTGCGCCTTGGGGCGAAGTGAACCAGGAGCCGCCAGGGCTGGGAGGCGGGAACGGCCGGTCCCCGACCAGATGATGGAGCAGCGTCCTGGGCTGCCGCGGCGGCAGCAGCAGTGGCAGCGGCAGCAGCAGCCCTTGAGCACACCTCAATGAAAGCCGCGGAGCCGAAGGTCGTGCGCAGGCCAAGTCTAGCGTCCGGGAGCCGGAGGGGAAGTAAACCTGCTCGGCTCGCCGCGGCGAGGTGCGTAATCCCGAGCCGACCCACTGTGGGGCGGTGCAACCAGCATTGCCACAGGTGATTCGATTTTCTGTGACGGCAGCTTAGCCATCCGGGCCAATTTCCAAACAGCTTATTTAAGTCATTTTGGCTTTTTTTCTGGTTGCCATTTGGAGAAGGGGGAAGTCACCTAATAAAAGTCTTCCCGTTGATCAGTTGATGACCAGAATTTAAAAAGAGACACCTCCCGTTACCTCCTCTTTTCCGCGCGAGGCAGCCGGGAGCCATGGCTTGCCCCTTACTTCTCTGCTTCCTGCTTGCTCCCCTGGGCTTGGGAGCTGTTGGCGCCAGCCGCGACCCCCTGGGACGGCCGGATCCCCCTCGGGAGAAGACCTTGAGCGGGAGGCAACCTGCCCAGCACCCGGCTCGCGCGGCCGCCTCGGACCCCTCGGCTCCTTGGAGCCGCTCGGCTGACGGCAGCACGTTGGCGCAGAAACTCTCCCAGGAGGTGCCCGCCGACGTGGCCTCCTACCTCTACACCGGAGACTCCCACCAGCTGAAGCGAGCCAACTGCTCAAGCCGCTACGAGTTGGCGGGCCTGCCGGGGAAGGCGCCCGCCCTTGCCAGCTCCCACCCCTCCTTGCACGGGGCGCTGGACACGCTAACGCACGCCACCAACTTCCTCAACATGATGCTGCAGAGCAATAAGTCGCGGGAGCAGAACTTGCAGGACGACCTGGAGTGGTACCAGGCGTTGGTGCGGAGCCTCCTGGAGGGCGAGCCCAGCATCTCCCGGGCGGCCATCACCTTCGGCACCGAGTCGTTGCCCGCGCCCTCCCCGCAGGTCTTCCTCCAGGCCACGCGCGAGGAGAGCCGCGTCCTGCTCCAGGACCTGTCCTCCTCGGCGCACCACCTGGCCAACGCCACGCTGGAGACCGAGTGGTTCCACGGGCTCCGGCGCAAGTGGAGGCCCCACGTCCACCGCCGCGGCTCCAACCAGGGACCCCAGGGCCTGGGCCACAGCTGGCGGCGCAGGGACGGGCTCGGCAGGGACAGGAGCCATGTCAAGTGGTCTCCGCCCTATCTGGAGTGCGAGAATGGAAGCTACAAGCCCGGGTGGCTGGTCACTCTCTCCGCTGCTTTCTACGGGTTGCAGCCTAACCTGGTCCCCGAATTCAGGTAGGGGGCGGGGAAAGGGCGAAAGCAAAGTCTTCCTTCCGGTTTCGCGGGTGGGCGTGCGTGCGGGGAAGGGGCACTCGGCCGTGACACTTACGCCTCCAGGCACTCGGCGAAAGCCTTCCCCTGGGATCAGCTTCCGTGCCATGGGGTTACAGGGGATGCATTTGATGGAGCTGAGAAACCTCGACTACCCTATGCTTTCCTCCATCCTCCCGGTTGCACGGAAGACAGTCCCATCCCTCCAGGTGATGAGACCCGACCTGGGTGCTCGTCAGGCTCACAGAGCGGCGAAAACGGGTCAGAGAGGAGAAAAGCCAGCGGGAGGAAGGGAGAATTCCTGGTTTCTTCCACTTCGGGTAACCTCTGCCTGCTTCCTACCTGTATAGTTGGAGGCATCTGCCTGTTAAATTACCAGCGCGTGTAACTAAGTGCAGTCCCCTCGTCGCTCTGTCCCCTCAACCGAACTGGCGTCGGTTCCAGCAGCCCATTCTATCAGCTGTAGGATGCAGGCTGCAGTGTGCAGTGTGCCCCTTAGACCCGGATGCCGCTCCCCCCACCTCTCCCCACCCTCCTCCACAACGTCCATCGGATTCCTTGGTCCCTACTTTCTCCTGTTCCCTGGGTCAGGCGTTCTTGGTTCTCCAGTCCTTCATACACTCTCACATTTTCTAAACGAATCCTGACTGAGTTATCTTAGCAAAGCAGGAAAGTACTTCTGAGTGTCTTCAGTCAGGAGGCTTGGAGAGAATTTAATAACAGATCTGCATTTCCTTTCTCAAAGTAGAGCAGAAGATGGAAGATGAGAATTTGTAAATTAAGTAGGTGTAACTTCTGCTCTGGGAAATGCTTGACCTTTGAGGGGAGGAAGGTCTGGAAGCAGCACTTAAGGGTGGACATGAGGAATGTACAGAAAGCAAAGGAGTAGGGGCTTCAAAGAGCTCTTGGGAGAGGGCCCCAGCTGAGTGGGGTCCTCCCCACTTCCCACCATGCCATGCCCTGGAGACCTGGTCTTCCCAGCTGGGATTTCTTCTATACTTTTTGGAAACTTGGCGGAAGTGACAAACCTTTTGTTGTGGGTTTGCTTTTTTCTTTTTCTTTTTTTTTTTAAAATGTTTTATTTGACAAAGCAAGGGCAGAATGCTGTCCTGTTGAAAGAGACCAGGCAGAGGACTGGGTGAGCAAGTGGGGGAAGCCAGGCTTGTTTGTCTTGACACTGTCATATACTGCAGAATGACCTTGAGCAAGTGGCTTGTGCTTTCTGGGCCTCAGCTACTTATTAAGAGAGGGAGTGGGACTAGATTACCTAAAAAGAGCCAACAGCTATACTGTTCTGTGGCTTTTAATGCTGACAACACTTGAGAAGGCATAAATGAAAAGCAAACCCCATCTGTGACTCTGTATGACTGTGTTAAATTTTTGTGTTTGTGTATATGTGTGCATGCTTTTCTTTCTCTTTTAAAGATCCTGTCTTAAGCCAGAGTAATTCTTTCTTGCTTTCAGGATAATCTCATTTCCTCCTGATTCTTGCTAATAGGATTCTCTTAGTAAGAGCTGATCCTGATTTGAGTCATTTGCTCAGAAGAGAAAAGACTGCCCAGATATCATTCACTATCAGCAAATCATTTGTGGCTTTCAGATGAGCCTTTTCAGGGAGTCCCAGGATTGATCTATCTACATCCATCTATTGATCTATCATCATCATCTGATATCAACCATCCATCCTTCCTTCCATCCTTCCATCCATCCATCCATCCATCCATCCATCCATCCATCCATCTATCTAAACATTTATTATATGTCATTCTCTGTGCTGTTTTGCATGCCATATCTTGATGAATCTTCATAAAAACCCTGAGTTAGGTTTTATTATTTTCCCTGTTTTATAGAAAAGAAAGCTGAGAGGTTAAGCTTCTTGTCCTACATCACACAGCAGTTAAGTGGCAAGGGCAGAATTTGAACCTACTCCACATTCGTAACCATTCTGCTACACTCAGCCTTATGAAGGAGTCCTAGGGTGTTGCATAGGATATAGCTGCTGCTTAAAAATACATGTATTTCCAAGTGTCAGGTCTGAGACTGGGTGCTGACGATCATTCATTTCCAGAATTATTTCTCTTAAGGATCAGAGGGCATTGGTCCCCTGAAAGAATCCAGGGCTTCTGCCAGCCAAGATGAAAGGCTTTTATCATCAAGGGGCTGAGGTTATAAAGGCTCACATATCCCTGTAAAATGTTTTAAAAAATTATTTTACTATGCTCAGAAAATAATTTGTTTCCTCTGGCTGAGTCTTTAAGTGCTTTCATATCCCAAAAGGATGATGTTCTCCGCCAAGGCACAAAGCCGGGCCATTTAGTGTCTGGCTCTTTACAGAAGCTGGACAGTATTGGCAGCACCCACTAAAAGCAGAAAGACTTCTCCCCTATGGATGCTTTGCCCCATGTTCTGTGTCCCTCAAATTTAGGATTCTCACAGACATTATAGAACTGGAAGATATCTTAAAGACATCAGCTTTTTCCACCTGTTGTTTTATTGATAAAGAAACAACTCACTTATCTGGTTTGTAGCAAGAGCAGAAATAGGATCCAGGTTATCTGTACTTAATATGCATATATCTAACACATGTTTCTGTGGTTCTCTGGACCTCTGCACAAAAATCAGTGTTTTGAAGACATACTTTGTTACCTTTTAGGGAAAAAAAATTGCCCATAAAACACAGCCATTGATTTTCTTTAAAATGTTTTTTTTTTCACATTTGAGGCAATAGTAAATGGGACTTTACTTTTGTTAGTTGTTGATGTTTTGTTATCTAAGATGTGTTTTCCAAAATTCTTCAGTGCTAGACAGGTAGATTGCAAATGAATCATTTCTGAGAAACCATGATTGGAAATGCTAAACATGATAACAAGTCTTTTGACTCTCTAGAAGGTTATTTGTGAAAAGTCTCATCTGTACTGATAAAAAAATCCATTGATAATGATTTATTTATGGAAGAAAAAAGGAGGAAGAACTTTGCATTTAAAATTCTCATTTAAGATCAGTTAATATTTCCCCAGGTCATGCTTACAAGATTAAGACATTTAAATGATATTACAACTCACTTTTAGAGAATGTAAATCCAAAACATGAAGTTTGAAAGTAAGAGGGAGAACACAGCCAATCACTTTCTTATATTAATATTTATCATTGTAATAAATATCTCAGGATAAATTTTATTCTCTTCTGCTTCTGAATGTCAAAATATTTTAAATTTCAAAAACCTAACATAAGACTAGCATGGGAAGCAGAAGTTTATTGCTCATGTTTTTCTTCTTAAAAATGGCACTAAATCCCCTTAATGAAATATTCCTTGAGTCTTTTGTTGTAGACCAATAGTATAAACATTTTAGTTCTCACCTGCTATCCTATAGCAAAAAGAATAATTATGTAAGGTATGCCCTAAAATATTTTTACTTACAACATTAGGTTTGTGATACCCTTGTAGAGTTTTCCTTAAAGTTAGAGTCTTTGGTTTTGTATAATCATTTTTCTTTGAGGAACTTAAAGTAGCAGGAGTTGGATCTTATACATGGGCTCTTGTTGATGGTAAGTCCCTGGGATAGATGAAAAGCGGTTAATAATGTTTGTTGAATTTAAAGGAAAGGTGCGTTCCTTTGGGAAATTAATTATTTCTTGATGAGCTGAAAGCTATCTATCTAGTTCCATCTTCGCATTTTACAGCTGAGGAAACTGAGACCCAAAGAACTAAGGAATTTGCTAGGAATTTGCTAGGAGTGACATAGCTCTTTTGTGCCAGGGAACCAACATTTAATGAGTACCTACTATATGTTAGATGCCTTATATATACCACTACATTTAATTCTTAGAAGAAGTTACTATTTCAGAAATGGTGAGGAACCTGGCCAAGGTAATGCAGTTGGTAAATTAGAGACAAAATCAAATTATATTTTGTTATGAAGATTGTGTATCTTTCCACCAAAATACACTGATTTCCCAGTTATTACTTTCATCTTGCTATTTAAAAATGTAATATAGTATTGGCTTGAAATAATTAATATACTTGGCCCCAATAAGCTGTATACTCTTATTCTTTTTAGGCCAACTCTGGTTCATTATCACATTAATCTTCTTATCGCTATTGGAATGGGAGTGGAAGAGAAAACACAAATATGGACAACTGAGGTAGCAAGAAGAAACAAATACTATGCCACCTGAATTTAATTTTAGAAGGAAAATCAAGGCATAACAAGGCACATGAATCTTTTTGTTCTAACTTTTTACAATTTATTATAACAGTTATCGGTTTATAGAAAAATCACTCGGTACAGAGTTCCTGTACCCTCCTCCCCACTCCCATAGTTTTCCCTGTTATTAACACTTTGCATTAGTGCGGTACCTTTGTTACAATTGAAGAAGCAATATTATTCTAATATGCTATTAACTATAGTCCATAGTTTATGTTAGGACTCTATTTTGTAAAATTCTATGATTTTTCTTTTATTTGTTACAACCTAAATTTTCTCATTTTACCCACTTTCAATTATTCAGTTTATTGGTTTATTACATTAACAATATTGTGCTACCACCAACATCATCCATTAGCAAAAAAACTTTTCCATCAACCCAAACAGAAACTCCGTAATAGTTAAGCATTAACTCCTCAACCCCACTTCCCCCTGACCCTGGTAACCTATATTCTAATTTCAGACACTATGAATTTGCATATTCCAATTACTTAATATATGTGAGTTATGTAGTATTTGTCCTTTTGTGTTTGCCTTATTTCACTCAACATGATGTCCTCAAGGCTTTGAGGTTCATCTGTGTTATAGCATTCACCAGAACTTGATTCATTTTTACAGCCAAATAAACTGTAAATACATATACAATATTTCCTTTATCCATTCATCTGTTAATGGACACTTGGATTGCTTCCACCTTTTGGATTTTGTTGTGAATAATGCCACTATGAACATCAGTGTATATATATCTGTTTGAAATTTGCTTTCAAATACTAGTAGTCATATGATAATTCTATACTTGGGTCATATGATAATTCTATACTTAACTTTCTGAGGATTACCAAATTGTTTTCCAACATGGTTGTACCATTTTACATTACCACCATCAATGTACAAGGTACTATTTCTCTACATCCTCTCCAACACTTTCTATTTTCTGTTTCTTTTTAATAGTACTAGTCTAGTGGGTATGAAATGATATCTCATTGTGGTTTTAATTTGCATTTCCCTAGTGACTAATAATGTTGAGCATCTTTTCATATGTTTTTTTGGCTACTGGCATACCTTCTTTGGAGAAAGTCTATTCAAGTCTTTCACCCATTTTTCTTTAGTAGGGTTGTTTGTCTTTTTATGTTTAGTTGTAGGATTTCTTTGTATATTCTGATATTAAATTCTTATTGGATATATGCTTTCCAAATGTTTTCTCCCATTCTTTAGTTGTTTTGCTTTCATGATGAAGTCCTTGGATGTATAGAAATTTTTAATTTTGATGAAGTCCCATGTTTTGGTTTGCTAAAGCTACCAGAATGCAATGTATCAGAAATGGGTTGACTTTTACAATGAGGATATATTAACTTTCAATTTGAAGTTCTAGGCCATGAAAATGTCCCAACTCAAGGGATTCACAGGAGGATAACTGGACTCTAAAGACAGGCTGCTGCATCCAGGACACTGCTGTCTTGATGGGAAGGCACATGGCCAGCATCTGCTGGTTCTTCTCTCTGAGGGTTTTGTTGCTTTCAGTTTCTGCCTTCAGTGGCTTTCTCTCTGTTTTCTGTGGGTCTTCCCTTAGCTTCTCTAGTGCTTTCCTTGTAACCTCTCTTGATTTTACCTCTAGCTTCTGTATATGTGTCATCTTCTTACAAAGGACTTCAGAGGATTAATCCTCCACCTCATCAGAGGATTGACACACCTTGAGTGGGGTGGGTCACATCTCAATTGAAAGAACCTAATCCAAAGGTCCCACTGTAACAGGTCTGCACCGACAGGAATGGATTAAAAGAATATGGCTTTTCTGAGGTGCAAAACAACTTCAATACCACAGACCATTTATCTAATTTTTTTTTTAATTGCTTGAGCTTTTGGTGTAAAGTCTAAGAAACCATTGCCTCACAAAAGGTCCTGAAGATATTACCCTGTGTTTTTTTCTAGAAGTTTTATATTTGGTTCTTATCTACATGGCTTTGATCCATTTTGGGTTAATTTTTGTATATGTTGTGAGAGAGGGGTCCACCTTCATTCTTTTACATATGGATATCCAGTTTTCTGAGCACTGTTCGTTGAAGCGATTATTTTTTTTTCCCAATTCAGTGGACTTGGCACCTTTGTCAAAAATTAATTGGCCATAGATGTAAGGGTCTATTTCTGAAGTTTCAATTCAATTCCATTGGTCTATATGTCTGTTCTTGTGAGGCACATGAATCATTGTTATAAAGAATCCTAGCCTAGAAAAGTTTTCCTAATGTTTAATTCAAATCTTGCCTCAAACATTTTGCTTCTGTTACTCTTATCCATTGAAATTTTTCCCTATGCAACTCAGGCCTGCAGTATTCTTACAGTAAACAAATACTTGTACAGTATATACAAAATATTCAAAAGATTTAGTGTTTTCAAGTGAGAAGACTATTAGACTTGAGTCAGAGGTTTGTCTCCAGACCCAGTTTTATCTCTGATTAGTTGTATCATATCTTTGGAAATCAGTTTCAGCACAATTAAAATGTGGGAATGGACTTAATCCCCAAATCCCTTTATATTTCTTTTTCCTTTGAGTTCCAAGTAGTCTAGCAAAGTGGTAAAAAGGAAAGCTTTGAAAACAGAGCTGTACAAATATAAATAGTTCCTTGTGGAAATGGTATTGATGGGGAAGTGATACAAAGGTGACATCTGAGGGAACATATTTCTTCTTTATACCTGCATTACATGTCTCCATCAGTATAGATTTCTGCTTCCAACAAGAGGGAAACACTTAATAGAAGAGAATGATGACTTGCTCTAAGACAAACTTATCCTATGATTTTAGGGATTTTTTTATGGGAGCTGGTAGTGGGGAGAAGAGACATACCTATAAGAACAGCATAAAGGCATTTTCCTGGGCTATACATCAAAGGGTTTCTAGATGAATTGATGCTCTGAGGTTTTGGAGTTTCAATTATTTCAGCTGTATATTGTGAATAGTAAGGGGAATCTTATTGGACTTCTACAAAGACCAAAGACTAAATAAAGCGTTGTTATGCATAGTTCAGATAAAAATTTTTGCACCACAGCTTCTATCTTCCCAAATATTGTCTCCATCTGACCATAAGCTTCTTTAGTGTAGTTCTATTAAAGTCACATTATTTATATTAATATATAATTTATATAATGGTTTAGTTTCATTCCTAATTATGGTGAAGGCTTTCAGTGTCAGTGGGTCATGATAGAGATACTGGTCTTGGAGACAGAAAATGTTGGCACCAGCCTGGAATATATTCTTGACTTATGTTGTTACCAGGAGTGCCAGTTACCTCTTTAATCCTCATCTGTAAGCTGACAGGGATCTTGACAGATCCCTCAAAATTTAGTTAAAATCGATATGAATTTGTTTCACAGATTTCTAGACCAAGGACCTCAGCATACTTCTATATTTTCCCTCAAGATAGTCTCTCTTTAGAGATTTCTGAAGCTCCTTAGAGAGTACTAATTCTTTAAAAAAATCAGTTTGCAATTTGCTTTTGTAGTTGGCTTTAAGATTTCAAAATGGGGGGCGGGCCGCGGTGGCTCAGCGGGCAAGAGTGCTTGCCTGCCGTGCCGGAGGACCCCGGTTCGATTCCCGGCCCCAGCCCATGTAAAAAATAAACAAACAAACAAAATATAATAAAACAAGAAAATGTTTAAAAATGTTTCCCTTTCTTCCTCCCTTCCTTCCTTCTCTGTCTTTCCTTCCTTTCCTCCCTTTCTCTAAAAAAAAAAAAAAAAAAAAAGATTTCAAAATGGGCTATTTATTTTGGAGCAGCAGGGCTGCATCATCATCTTTCCACTTTCTAGAATATGCATTTGGAAGCAGAAATGGGATTTCCAAGATTGCTAAATATATTACAGGAGCTATGTGTCTACACTGTGGAGAGGGAGGCTGTGCCCTCAATGGACCAATTTTATAGTCTTAGCAGCTGGATAAGCCAAATATTACTTTCAGCTTCAGAAAGGTAGTAGCTTGTTGTATACTGTACTGGGTTTAAGGCTAACAGTTTTTTTTTGTGCTCTTTTTGGATACTACTGAATTCAACATATACTGTGTCTTAGGACTACATTGCAATAAAATGGGATGCAAAGAAGTATGTTGTTGATGCTATTCTAGACCTGGTATAGAAGCATTAGGACCCTGTGTGTGTTCTCTCTTTGGCTCTGGATTGGTGTTCACAAGATTATTTATGTAAAATTACTAAGATAGCACATTGGGATTTGCAGTCAGACACTGATTATCTGCAGACAGTTCTCTGGTACTGGGGCAACCCTTGGGAGACTTTGCAGCCAACAGCCCTATTAAGTTCTTGCCCAGCACAGCTATGACATATGCATCTGTGGGGCTTGTTTTGCTGATTTTTTAGTCTTATCAGCTTTTCAGCTTTTAGTAAAGCCACTTTGAAGTGTAATTTTCACTTTGGCTGGGCATTTACTCATCTAACAATTCTCTCCTCCTTCAGGAGGAAACTTGCTCTATAAAAATATTTAGGTGGATAGGCTGTTCCATGAAATACTTCCTCAGTCTAGTAGAGGGGTAATCCTTTTGGCTAAAAGTCTTTCTTAGGTCTTTTTATCCCCTCTTGTCTACAATGCCAAATCTAGCATAGCAAGTATGAGAGATTTTCTTTTTGATATCTAAGTTTATTATATTCCTCCCTTCCTCTTCCTTTCTTCCCTCTCCTTCCCTCCATCCTTCCCCCTCTCCCCGTCTCATTCACAGGAATTTATTGTCTCACAGTTCTGGATGCTAGAAGACGAAAATCATGGTATTCGCAGGCCATGCTTTCTCCAAAGCCTGTTGTGTTCTGGTGCTGACTTGTCTGTACCTCTGTCATGGGGTACTCCATCTCCTCTTGTATTTAAAAAACGACTCATTGTTTTTTAAAAATTGTGGTAACATATATGCAACATGCATTTCCCACTTTCAATTCACATTTTACTTTTAGTGTCTGTGAAATACACAAAATATTGGGCCAGAAGTGGCAGAAACTTTTATTTGCAGAATAGGCAAGGTAAAGATTATCAAAATTGTTCCCACATTATCTGGTAAAGTGTTTCATTCATACTGTGGGAAAAGACCACAGAGAGACCAAGAAGGGAAAAAATATGTCTGGCTCCCTTTTCTAAAGGACTTAAAGGTCCAGGGTGGAAATGAAAACTTGGCATACCCGTGTAACTAGCTTTTGGCCAATGAGATTCAAATGAAATTGTGGTGGGGTAAGTGTTTTTCTTTCTCTTTTTGAACTGGAAATAGAATGCCTGGAATAGAATGAAAAGTTTGGTTTTCTACGATAGAGCAGGGTTTCTCAGTCTCGGTACTGCTGACATTTTGGGTCAGGTAATTCTGTTGTGGGGGCTGTCCTGTGCATGGGAAGATGTTCAGCAGCATCCCTGGCCTCTACCCACTGGATTCCAGTAGTACCCCCCTCCCCGAGTTGTGACATCCAAAGATATCTCCAGACATTGCTGGGTGTCCCCAGGGGTACAACACTGCCCCTGGTTGAGAAATACAGAAAAATATGCTATTCTGGAACTTTCCTAATTACAAGAGTTCTCTATGTTTGCATGTTTCTGAGCACATGTATATGCTTTTTAGAGCACATTTCAATCTATTTATTCATTTGTTTGCTTTTTTGGAATATAATGTCATTGTATATATAGACACTGAAATGAGTGATAACTGGAAAGCTGTGGTGGGTCAATGAAATTCTAATTTACATTTATATGCCATATAAAAAGAAAAGCTAGCTAATTCTCAGCAGAATCTGTGCTAAGCATGGTTTTGCCATTTGTATGGTAAATGTCTTATACTTAAAATCCCTTGTTAAAAGATGTAATTTGAATTGAAATTGTGTTTGTGTATGTCCAAGGGTATCTGGGGGACAGAAGGAAGCAGGGGCAAAGTGGGGAGTAGGATAAAGAGGGGAGAGGGATAAATGGAGATGAACGAACTGATGAAAAACAATTAGCAATCCATGAGGCTATGGGAGATTGTTTTATCCTTTCATGTAGTTCTGTTTACCAGAGCTACTTTGATAGTCCCCATGAAACCGAATATTCTTCTCTAGGAGGTAGTGAGGAATCAAATTTCTGAAGAGTTAATTATTATACATATAGGTTGACTGTGCTTGTGTTTCAGAACTGTCAGGAAGCAAAGCTAGTAATAGGCTGATGCAGACCTCATCCCATTAAAGGGGCATTAACACCTTGTAACATATTTAAAAATATTCTACTTGCCTTTTTTAACTTTATTGATCCAGCTATATATTACATGGATTTATTATAAATGAACTTTCCTGGAGGAAATGAAATGTTGCATAAATATTATTTAAGGCTTTAATAAACATATGTTTAAAGATCCATTTTTTAATATGACAAATACCTAGAATTCTTTTAAAGCAGAAGAGAGCTTAAAAAATGATGAGCACATGAAGGAGAATGTTTAGACCACACAAGATTACATGGCCCGAAAGTCAATAGTACTGAGCCTGAGGAGCCCTGTTGTATAGGAGAAAACCAAACTCTTCAGTTTAGCACAGCTTCTTTACTTTCTAGTCATAAACATGTAATCCCTGGGCCTGCAGTGACACGGGACTGTGGCGCTTGCTGCTGGCCATGGTGCTAGTGATGGAGAAATTAGGGGCCATATAGCGAATGCTGTTGAGGAGTCTAAGGCTCATGAAAGGAAAAGAAAGATTATGATTTGTCTGGATAAGGCAAACTTGCGAGAAATCTGTTTCAGGTATTAGCTTAGTAATCAGTTTTGTGGAAAGGCTCTCATAATACGGCCCTCTGAAAGTTATTAGGCAATATATCCTCTCCACTTTTATGAGGAGGTTCAGAAAAGGAAAAATGATGTTAGGGGCAGTCTTTAAAGAAAGAATGCCTTAGTAAATATCCAGGGGAAAGCTCCTTTCCAAAGAATTAGAATTTTAGAGCTAAAAGAATTTTCAAGATCATGTGATCCAATTCTTTCTTTCGTGGGTGGGGAAATTGAGACTCAAGGGAGGGACGACCATCATTTGCTATGGCTGCAGTGAACTCACAGTTTAATAATAGGTGCAAATAAAAAGACACTGAGTCATCACGAAAAGGTTAATGTATGTTCATTATTCATTGATTCCAAACCTGGCTGGGCATCAGAATCACCTGAGAAACCTGATAAAATGTTCCCAGGCCCTCTCCAGACTCTGTGGATAAGATAATCTGGGGATGGGAGCACAAAGCTATATTTTTTTTTTTTTTTTTATTAACGGAAAGAAAAAAAAGAAATTAACACAACATTTAGAAATCATACCATTCTACATATGCACTCAGTAATTCTTAACATCATCACATAGATGCATGATCATTGTTTCTTAGTACATTTGCATCAGTTTAGAGGAACTAGCAACACAACAGAAAAAGATATAAAATGTCAATATAAAGAAAAGAAATAAAAGTAGTAGTAATAGTAAAAAACAACAACAACAAACAAACCAACAAGCAAACAAAAACAAAAAAAAACCCTATAGCTCAGATGCAGCTTCATTCAGTATTTTAACATGATTACTTTACAATTAGGTATTATTGTGCTGTCCATTTTTGAGTTTTTGTATCTAGTCCTGTTGCACAATCTGTATCCCTTCAGCTTCAATTACCCATTGTCTTACCCTGTTTCTAACTCCTGCTGAACTCTGTTACCAATGACATATTTCAAGTTTATTCTCGAATGTCCGTTCACAGCAGTGGGACCATACAGTATTTGTCCTTTAGTTTTTGGCTGGATTCACTCAGCATAATATTCTCTAGGTCCATCCATGTTATTACATGGTTCACAAGTTTATCTTGTCTTAAAGCTGCATAATATTCCATCGTATGTATATACCACAGTTTGTTTAGCCACTCTTCTGTTGATGGAGATTTTGGCTGTTTCCATCTCTTTGCAATTGTAAATAACGCTGCTATAAACATTGGTGTGCAAATGTCCGTTTGTGTCTTTGCCCTTAAGTCCTTTGAGTAGATACCTAGCAATGGTATTGCTGGGTCGTATGGCAATTCTATATTCAGCTTTTTGAGGAACCGCCAAACTGCCTTCCACAGTGGTTGCACCCTTTGACATTCCCACCAACAGTGAATAAGTGTGCCTCTTTCTCCGCATCCTCTCCAGCACTTGTCATTTTCTGTTTTGTTGATAATGGCCATTCTGGTGGGTGTGAGATGATATCTCATTGTGGTTTTGATTTGCATTTCTCTAATGGCCAGGGACATTGAGCATCTCTTCATGTGCCTCTTGGCCATCCGTATTTCTTCTTCTGGTAGGTGTCTGTTTAAGTCTTTTTCCCATTTTGTAATTGGGTTGGCTGTCTTTTTGTTGTTGAGTTGAATAATCTCTTTATAAATTCTGGATACTAGACCCTTATCTGATATGTCATTTCCAAATATTGTCTCCCATTGTGTAGGCTGTCTTTCTACTTTCTTGATGAAGTTCTCTGATGCACAAAAGTGTTTAATTTTGAGAAGCTCCCATTTATTTATTTCCTTCTTCAGTGTTCTTGCTTTAGGTTTAAGGTCCATAAAACCACCTCCAGTTGTAAGATCCATAAGATATCTCCCAACATTTTCCTCTAACTGTTTTATGGTCCTAGACCTAATGTTTAGATCTTTGATCCATTTTGAGTTAACTTTTGTATAGGGTGTGAGAGATGGGTCTTCTTTCATTCTTTTGCATATGGTTATCCAGTTCTCTAGGCACCATTTATTGAAGAGACTGTTCTGTCCCAGATGAGTTGGCTTGACTGCCTTATCAAAGATCAAATGTCCATAGATGAGAGGGTCTATATCTGAGCACTCTATTCGATTCCATTGGTCGATATATCTATCTTTATGCCAATACCATGCTGTTTTGACCACTGTGGCTTCATAATATGCCTTAAAGTCAGGCAGCGCGAGACCTCCAGCTTCGTTTTTTTTCCTCAAGATGTTTTTAGCAATTCGGGGTACCCTGCCCTTCCAGATAAATTTGCTTATTGGTTTTTCTATTTCTGAAAAATATGCTGTTGGGATTTTGATTGGTATTGCATTGAATCTGTAAATCAATTTAGGTAGGATTGACATCTTAACTATATTTAGTCTTCCAATCCATGAACACGGTACGCCCTTCCATCTATTTAGGTCTTCTGTGATTTCTTTTAACAGTTTTTTGTAGTTTTCTTTATATAGGTTTTTTGTCTCTTTGGTTAAATTTATTCCTAGGTATTTTATTCTTTTAGTTGCGATTGTAAATGGGATTCGTTTCTTGATTTCTACCTCAGCTTGTTCATTACTAGTGTATAGAAAAGCTACAGATTTTTGAATGTTGATCTTGTAGCCTGCTACTTTGCTGTACTCATTTATTAGCTCTAGTAATTTTGTTGTGGATTTTTCTGGGTTTTCTACATATAGTATCATATCGTCTGCAAACAGTGATAGTTTTACTTCTTCCTTTCCAATTTTGATGCCTTGTATTTCTTTTTCTTGCCTAATTGCTCTGGCTAGAACTTCCAACACAATGTTGAATAATAGTGGTGATAGTGGACATCCTTGTCTTGTTCCTGATCTTAGGGGGAAAGTTTTCAATTTTTCCCCATTGAGGATGATATTAGCTGTGGGTTTTTCATATATTCCCTCTATCATTTTAAGGAAGTTCCCTTGTATTCCTATCTTTTGAAGTGTTTTCAGCAGGAAAGGATGTTGAATCTTGTCAAATGCCTTCTCTGCATCAATTGAGATGATCATGTGATTTTTCTGCTTTGATTTGTTGATATGGTGTATTACATTAATTGATTTTCTTATGTTGAACCATCCTTGCATACCTGGGATGAATCCTACTTGGTCATGATGTATAATTCTTTTAATGTGTTGCTGGATACGATTTGCTAGAATTTTATTGAGGATTTTTGCATCTGTATTCATTAGAGAGATTGGTCTGTAGTTTTCTTTTTTTGTAATATCTTTGCCTGGTTTTGGTATGAGGGTGATGTTGGCTTCATAGAATGAATTAGGTAGTTTTCCCTCCACTTCGATTATGTTGAACAGTTTGAGGAGAGTAGGTACTAATTCTTTCTGGAATGTTTGATAGAATTCACATGTGAAGCCGTCTGCTCCTGGACTTTTCTTTTTAGGGAGCTTTTGAATAACTAATTCAATCTCTTTACTTGTGATTGGTTTGTTGAGGTCGTCTATTTCTTCTTGAGTCAAAGTTGGTTGTTCATGTCTTTCCAGGAACCTGTCCATTTCTTCTAAATTGTTGTATTTATTAGCGTAAAGTTGTTCATAGTATCCTGTTATTACCTCCTTTATTTCTGTGAGGTCAGTAGTTATGTCTCCTCTTTCATTTCTAATCTTATTTATTTGCATCCTCTCTCTTCTTCTTTTTGTCAATCTTGCTAAGGGCCCATCAATCTTGTTGATTTTCTCATAGAACCAACTTCTGGTCTTATTGATTTTCTCTATTGTTTTCATGTTTTCAATTTCATTTATTTCTGCTCTAATCTTTGTTATTTCTTTCCTTTTGCTTGCTTTGGGATTAGTTTGCTGTTCTTTCTCCAGTTCTTCCAAGTGGACAGTTAATTCCTGCATTTTTGCCTTTTCTTCTTTTCTGATAAAGGCATTTAGGGCAATAAATTTCCCTCTTAGCACTGCCTTTGCTGCGTCCCATAAGTTTTGATATGTTGTGTCTTCATTTTCATTTGCCTCTAGGTATTTACTAATTTCTCTTGCAATTTCTTCTTTGACCCACTTGTTGTTTAAGAGTGTGTTGTTGAGCCTCCATGTATTTATGAATTTTCTGGCACTCCGCCTATTATTGATTTCCAACTTCATTCCTTTATGATCCGAGAAAGTGTTGTGTATGATTTCAATCTTTTTAAATTTGTTAAGACTTGCTTTGTGACCCAGCATATGGTCTATCTTTGAGAATGATCCATGAGCACTTGAAAAAAAGGTGTATCCTGCTGTTGTGGGATGTAATGTCCTATAAATGTCTGTTAAGTCAAGTTCATTTATAGTAATATTCAGGTTCTCTATTTCTTTATTGATCCTCTGTGTAGATGTTCTGTCCATTGATGAGAGTGGTGAATTGAAGTCTCCAACTATTATGGTATATGTGTCTATTTCCCTTTTCAGTGTTTGTAGTGTATTCCTCACGTATTTTGGGGCATTCTGGTTCGGTGCGTAAATATTTATGATTGTTATGTCTTCTTGTTTAATTGTTCCTTTTATTAGTATATAGTGTCCTTCTTTGTCTCTTTTAACTGTTTTACATTTGAAGTCTAATTTGTTGGATATTAGTATAGCCACTCCTGCTCTTTTCTGGTTGTTGTTTGCATGAAATATCTTTTCCCAACCTTTCACTTTCAACCTATATTTATCTTTGGGTCTAAGATGTGTTTCCTGTAGACAGCATATAGAAGGATCCTGTTTTTTAATCCATTCTGCCAGTCTATGTCTTTTAATTGGGGAATTCAGTCCATTGACATTTAGAGTTATTACTGTTTGGATAATATTTTCCTCTACCATTTTGCCTTTTGTATTATATATATCATATCTGTCTTTCCTTCTTTCTACACTTTTCTCCATGTCTCTCTCTTCTGTCTTTTTGTATCTGACTCTAGTGCTTCCTTTAGTATTTCTTGCAAAGCTGGTCTCTTGGTCACAAATTCTCTTAGTGACTTTTTGTCTGAGAATGTTTTAAATTCTCCCTCATTTTTGAAGGACAATTTTGCTGGATATAGGAGTCTTGGCTGGCAGTTTTTCTCTTTTAGTAACTTAAATATATCATCCCACTGTCTTCTAGCTTCCATGGTTTCTGCTGAGAAATCTACACATAGTCTTATTGGGTTTCCCTTGTATGTGACGGATTGTTTTTCTCTCGCTGCCTTCAAGATCCTCTCTTTCTCTTTGACCTCTGACATTCTAACTAGTAAGTGTCTTGGGGAACGCCTATTTGTGTCTAATCTCTTTGGGGTGCGCTACACTTCTTGGATCTGTAATTTTAGGTCTTTCATAAGAGTTGGGAAATTTTCAGTGATAATTTCTTCCATTCGTTTTTCTCCTCCTTTTCCCTTCTCTTCTCCTTCTGGGATACCCACTACACGTATATTTGTACGGTTCACATTGTCCTTGAGTTCCCTGATACCTTGTTCAAATTTTTCCATTCTTTTCCGGATAGTTTCTGTTTCTTTTTGGAGTTCAGATGTTTCATCCTCCAAATCACTAATTCTATCTTCTGTTTCTTTAAATCTGTCATTGTAGGTATCCATTGTTTTTTCCATCTTTTCTACTTTATCTTTCACTTCCATAAGTTCTGTGATTTGTTTTTTCAGTTTTTCTATTTCTTCTTTATGTTCAGCCCATGTCTTCTTCATGTCCTCCCTCAATTTATCGATTTCGTTTTTGAAGAGGTTTTCCATTTCTGTTCGTATATTCAGCATTAGTTGTTTCAGCTCCTGTATCTCATTTGAACTATTGGTTTCTTCGTTTGACTGGGCCATATGTTCAATTTTCTGAGCGTGGTCCGTTATCTTCTGCTGGCGTCTGGGCATTTAGTCAGATTTCCCCGGGTGTTCGACCCCACAGGTTGAAAGATTTTTCTGCGCAGTCTCTGGGTTCTGTTCTTCCTATCCTGCCCAGTAGGTGGCACACGTGGCACACGCCTGTCTGTGGGTTCCACCAGCGAAAGTTGCTGTGGGTCCCTCAACTCTGGAAAACTCTCGCCGTAGGGGAGGTTCGGCAACCGAAGCGTCTTGGAAGAATGCCAGCCGGCCCGGGGTTCCAAACGCGGGGAGGGTCGCCGGCTGTCGCAGCACAGGAGAGCGTCCGGCCAAATTAGCTAGTCGGCCCAGGGCACCAAGCGTGGCGGGAGGGCGCCAGCTGTCGCAGCCCGGGAGAGTGCACTGCTCCCAGCCGACGGGGGAGTCACGTGTTTGGAAGGGATCCCCCGGTCACTGTTCTCCGCAGTCTGGGGATTTCCGACCCAACTATCTCAGTTGTTCCGGGGGGCCTCGTGTGGTGGGGGCACCAGCCGCCGCGGCCTAAGGGGACAAAGCTATTTTTTTTTTTTTTTTTTTTTTTTTTTTTTTTTTTTAAAGGAAAGACAGAGAGAAGGAAGGAAGGAAGGAAGGAAGAAAGGGAAACATTTTCTTGTTTTATTGTATTCTGTTTCTCCGTTTTTGTTACATGGGCTGGGGCCGGGAATCGAACCGAGGTCCTCCGGCATAGCAGGCAAGCACTTTGCCCGCTGAGCCACCGCGGCCCGCCCATAAAGCTATATTTTTAAAAGGCTTTGTGGGTGGTGTGACAGTGGCTCAGTGGCAGAATTCTCGCCTGCCATGCTGGAAACTTCGGTTCGATTCCTGGTGCCTGCCCATGCAAAAAAAAAAAAATAAATAAATAAATAAATAAATAAATAAGGCTTTGTAATTCAGAAGCAGCTGGTCCTTAAGCATAAACTTGGGAAAAGAGTAAACTGTATTTGATAAGGTAGAAGCACGTAGAGTTTAAGAAATAAAAAAATTGTAATTGCTTAACCCTTTCAGCTTTAGTTATTTAGAAAATTTGTTTATCGGCCATTCTGTATACCTGAAGCATTCCAAGTTGTGAGTGACCCGATCAGTATTGTAAACATTTTGAATGCCGAGCCAGTCTTTCTGGGAGCAGAGCGCTCACAGGTATATCCTGAATGAGAAGCCAATGAGTTGGATGCTCTGTCTCCCTCTCACTTTATTCTGGGTTCTTTTTCTGTATTTTTTTTTTTTTTCAATTTTCATTAGAGAAGTCGTGGGTTTCAGAACAATAATGCATAAAATACTGGGTTCCCAAACACCATCCCATCACCAACACTTGCATGGGTGTGGAAAATACAACTGATGATAATACTTTTATTGTAATTCTATTTTTAACAGTAGTTACATTTGTTACAATTGATGAAAGATTATTAAAGAAGTACTACAACTATTGTTCAAAGTTTACATAGAGATATTTTCCCCCATATTCCAACTTATTAACACTCCTATTATCATTACTTTTCATGCATGTCTTTATTTTATTACTCAGCTACATATACACTGGATAAAGGGAGTGTCAGTCACAAGGTTTTTACAGTCACATGGTCACCTGATAAAAGCTATATAGTTATACAGTCATTATCAAAGATCGAAGCTACTGGATTACAGTTCAACACTTTCAGGTATTTCCTTCTGGCTATTCCGATATACTAGAAACCAAAAAAGAAGTATCTATATAATGAGTCAGTAGTCATAATCATTGCTTAAATCCAGATTTCTAAATTACACTGTCTCTCTCTCATTTGGGCATTCTCTTAATCTTCAGGGATATATGGGTAATGACCATTTTAGCTTCTTTGTGCTGGAAAGGGGTGTTGACTTATAGGGGTTCAGGTCTTATATATGGCATAGGAATAATCTTAAGTTTCTGAAAAAATAAACTTACTAAGTAAAATATTTATATAGTCTTAGATAGAGCCCAAGGTACTCTTTAGGGTTTTCAAAAATATTGTTGATTGGGGCTTGGCACACTGTGGCAACTTGTAGAACTGGCTGAAGCTTGCATAGGAGTAACCTCCAAAATGACCTATTGACCCTATGTGAAATCTCTCAGCCATGGAAACTTTATTTTGATTCATTTATTTCTCCCATTTTGGTCAAGAAGGCATTCTCAATGTGGGAGTTTTGAGAATGCCAGGCCCAGGCAAATCTCTGGGAACCATGTCCCATGTTGCTGGCATCTTATACCCTTGGGAGTCATATTTCATGTAAGGGTGAGTGTAGTAAGTTTATTTGCAGAGTTGGCTTAGAGAGAGATCACATCTGGGCAACAAAAGAGGCTCTCTGGAGGTGACTCTTAGTCATAATTATAAGTAGGCTCAGACTCAACATTACAGAAATAAGTGCCTTTGATCCCAGGCCCATGTACTTCCTGGAAACAAACATGCAAACAAACAAACAAAAAACCAAATCAACCAAAACGAAAGTTCAACAAAAAGTGCTACAATAAGGGGATACTTTCATGGAAAAAGAATGAAATGTGACCTCTGCTATATAGTATACAAAGAAAAAAAAATAAAACAAAAGAAGTAGGTTTCATAAGAGCAAGCCTCAAGATTGAGGGCTTGTCTCATTAAAATGGAAGTCCCCAAGGCTTGATAGAACATTAGGAATTAGTTAATTATTAATTTTACTAGTTTCACACTTTCCCCCAGTCCTTAAAGGGACTTTGCAAATACTTTTTTATTTTCTGCCCAAAATACTCAGGAATGTACCAGGGTATTAAACCTGTACAGAGTAACAAGACCTCATTCCCTATTCTAGGTTCCATGTAATTAAGTTGTTTAAATAATATGGCCAGACAGGTTAAATTAGTGTGCTACAAAAAATTTAAATTTTGGACAAATAAACATCTCTTCCTTTGGTCTCACACAGGAGCTTGTATTTTAAAATACTAACAATATCAACCTTTACCCTGTATTCTGATTTACCTTAGTCCTACCCAGATCTGCTTCAGTCATATTGCTATGAATGGAGTAATGTTGACTTTCAGAACTGCAGAACTCTACCTCTGAGTCTCAGGTGTCATGCAGATACCTAAGGTTCCAGGGAACTATCAGGTTATACACAAAGAGCGCAGCATCTCAAAATTTGGAAATCACAGCTAAAATTCAGAAATGTGGCTGCTGTAAAAGCTTACAATCTGAGAACCTTTACAATGAGCCATATTGAACATTCTGTACTCCTTAATCATCGATTGCTCAATACCTGCCCCCTTTCTATCTCCTGATAGCCTATTTTCTCAAATTTAATTCTCAGAGGCTGCTCATTATAGTTAGTTTATATTAGTGAGACCATACAATAATTGTGCCTTTGCTTCTGGCTTATTTCACTCGACATAATGTACTCAAGGTTCATTCACCTAGTTGCATGCCTCACAACTTCATTCCTTTCTGCAGCCACACAATATTCCTTTGTATGTATACTCCACAGTTTGCCCTTTATCAGTTGATGCACCATTACGATGCCTCCATCCATTGGCAATTGTGAATAATGCTGCCATAAACACAAGTGTGGAAATGTCTATTTATGTCCCTTTCAGTTCTCCCAAGTATATACTAATAATGGGGTTGCAGAATCATATGGCAACCTTTATTTCGCCTTCTGGGGAACCATCACCCTGTCCTCCAGAGCGGCTGCACCATTCTACTTCCCTACTTCCAGTGAGTAGGTATGTTTCTCTCTCCACATTTTCTCCAGCACTTGTATCTTTCTGTTTACTTTTTAAACAGTTTTATTCACACACTGTACAATCCATCCTGGGTGTACAGTCAACGGATCCTGGTATAATCACATAGTTACGCATTTACCATCACAATCTATATGCGAACAAATCCATTTCTTCTACAAAGAAATAATAAGAGAAGGGGAAAAAAGGAGAAAAAAACTACAACAAAAATCCCTTACCTCTTCCTCATATTCTTCTCTTGATGACATTTAGTTTTGGTATATTGCCTTTGTTACACTCAGTGAAAGACTATTACAATATTACTGTTAACTGTAGAATTAGTTTGGATTAATTGTATTTTTTACCACATACCATCCCATTTTAACACCTTGCAATGGTTACAGTCATTCGTTCTCCCTCTTGTTAAAACTTTTTAATATGTGTACATTTAATCACCATCATTGTTCATCCTTCAGATCTGCTTCTGTATGTCTCCATTGTGTTTTTTCTCTCTTTTATTGTACTTTTCATTCCCATAGTTTCTGCCATTTGTTTTTGCAAGCTTTCAATTTCTTTTTTTATGGTGTCCCCATGTCTTCTTTATATCCTTCATCTTTTTTGCCATATTTTCTTTCAACTCATTGAAATAAGTTATATTTATTTGAACATCTCTAATTCATTGTTTCAACTCCTGAATCTCATTTGAAGTGTTAGTTTTTTGCTTCTGATTGGGCGATATCTTTGTGTTTCCTGGTATGAATTGTGATTTTTCCTGGTGTCTAGGCATCTGATTTCCTTGATTAGTTATTTTGGAGGTCTTCTCTCTTTTGCCTGGGGTTTTCTTGTTGGTTGGCTTTGTTCTCTAACTATTCTTTGACATTTGGTTCAACTATTCTAGACCTCTAATAGAGCTTCTCTTTAACTGATTAGGATTTTTCAGCTCTTACTTTTCTGATTCTTGCTCTGCCTATATGGAAGTTTTTTAGGTTGCCCTTTTTTTTTTTGTGCACAGTTGTTTCACCCCCAGGAAGAAGCATTCTCTTGCCTCTTCCTCTTCAGGAAATGTTGATCTGCTGTTTGTTTTGGTTTGGTTTTGCCACTATATATATTTTTAACACTCCTTTTTTACCTCTAGCAATTTTACCTGGAGGTTTGGCTCTGGGAGGGGGGTCTACCCAGATAGGATTGACCCCAGTCAGATTTTCCTAGACAGGACAAGCCCAGGACTCATGATGGGGGTGTCATCAGTCACAAGGGTCCCTGAGAATGAGAAAGCAGGAGGTTAGGCTTTCCTGTGGAGCCTCTAGAGTCTGTGCTTTTCTTGTCCTTCCCAGCAGATGGCACTTGTCAGCCCACTGCTCCCCACAGCGGTGAAGTGGTACTGTGCCTTTAATTCTCAGGAGACCCTGTTTCTGCATGGTTGAGACAGAAGCAGAGCTGAAGGTGGGTTTAAACTGTTTTTGATTTCCAGGTCCTGGTGTTTGAGTTCTCCAAATAACACTCATTGTCTGTGCTGGGCCTTGCCCCAACCATCTTTTGGGTGTGCTGAAGGGAAGAGCTGCTCTTCTGCTGGGACTGTATTTGAGACAGGTTGGGATTTGCTTTTTAAGGTTGAAACTGTTGCTGATATCCCAGGCCCTGGGGTCTAAATCCTCTGAATGAGAGCTCCCACTTCAACAGGGCCTTGTCCCCCACCCCCCTTTCTTGGGGACTATCTCCTCCACCTGACTAGTGACTTTGTCTCTCAGGCATTCCTTAATTCTGCCCTTGCCTGAGGCAAGGCTGACAAAAGAGAATGCCTGTGGCTTTCTTTAGTTATCTGCTAAAAAGAGAGAAAGAGAGAGAGAGAGAGAGTGGAAAAGAGAAAAATCTGTAAAAATAACAGACAAAATCCCCATCCTAATGGATTTTTTTTGAGGGGCAAGGGGAGATAGATAATAAAGTAGCAAAATAAAAATAAATAAATGATTCTTGATGGAAACAAGTGTTTTAAGGAAATAAAAGGAGGATATAGTGGAGAGTGACAGAGAGGTAGGGTGGTGTTCTAGTCTGCTAGCTGCCGGAATGCAATATACAAGAAACAGAATGGCTTTTAAAAAGGGGAATTTAATAAGTTGCTATTTTACAGTTCTAAGGCCAAGAAAATGTCCCAACTGAAACAAGTCTATAGAAATGTCCAATCTAAGGCATCCAGGGAAAGATACCTTGGTTCAAGAAGGCCGATGAAGTTCAGGGTTTCTTTCTCAAGTGGAAGGGCACATGGTGAACACAGCATCATCTGCTAGCTTCTTCTCCTGGCTTCCTGTTTCATGGAGCTCCCCAGAAGGCATTTTCCTTCTTCATCTCCAAAGGTCGCTGGCTGGTGGACTCTGCTTCTTGTGGCTATGTTGTTCAGCTGTGCTCTCTCTCCATCTCTCTTTCTCTAAAATGTTTCCTCTTTTATAGGATTCCAGTAAACTAATTAGGACCCACCCAAATGGGTGGAGACACATGTCCACCTAACCCAGCTTAACAACCACTCTTGATCAAATCACATCTCCAGGGAGATGATCTAATTACAGTTTCAAACATACAATACTGAATAGGGATTAGAAGAAACAGCTGCCTTTACAAAATGGGATTAGTATTAAAACATGGCTTTTCTAAGGTACATACATCATTTCAAACCAGCACAGGTGGGCTGGGTGATAGCAGGTGAGCAGAAAGACTCCTCTGAAGAGGTGATTCTGAGTTGAGAAATGCAGGGCAAGAAGGAGAAGGCTATGGAAGAAGCCTAGATAATCACGTTCCAGATGGGGCTCTATTCCTGGAGCCAGGAATGACCTTTGAGTGCTCTAGGGACAGAAAGAAAAAAAATGTTGTTGGGATGTAGTGAGGGTGAGTAATCATGTAGAAGGTGAGAGTAAGGTATGTGGAAGGTGCTCAGTGAATATTTAAAATGTGCTAATATAGAAACATGTTAAGTGCTTTACAAATTTCTGCCTTCATGGTAACATAAACATTGTCAATGTATTTTCACTTTTTCCCTTCAGATGGTTTTATTGTAGCTGCCTATTGCTCTTTCCTCCTTCCTTCAGTCTTGGATTGCCTGCCCATTGCCTGCCTCAACTCTGAAGTTTGGGTTTTCCAAGAACAAAGCACCTTCTCCCCTCCCGGGCATGTTTGGGAGGATATCTGGCAGGCCCCTGCCCTCTCTCAGCTCTGGGGCTGCCAAATCCTGTGATTTGACTTTACCAGAAAAACTTCTTTGCCTTTATGGTGGGGTCTAAGACCTCAGGGTCAGGTGCTGCCCAACGAACTGTCAGCAAGAGGATGAAAGGCACAGAGGTGAGACTGGGAGAGTCGGGCGCAAGACTACAATAGAAACACTTGGGACAGGAATTTGAAGAGGCAGACTTGTATGTCAGGAAAAGAAGTATAAGGAGGGATGTGTCTCTAGTGAAAAGCATTTATGATAGAAAATCAGGATTATGAGTTTTAGGAAAATAAAGTAATTGTTACCTTCAATATCATGATTCAGCTTTGTATTTCTTTCTCTTTCATTTCCTTTTTTTAAAAATTGTATTTTTAATTTTTTTATTGGCTACATTTAAAATTCTATAAAATACACTAAAACTTTTTAAAGAGCAGTTGTAGGCTTACAGAAAAATCATGCAAAAATAGAGTTCTGATAAACACCCTATTATTTATTTATTTTTTTATTAATTAACGGAAAAAAAAGAAATTAACCCAACATTTAGAAATCATACCATTCTACATATGCAATCAGTAATTCTTAATATCATCTCATAGATGCATGATCATCGTTTCTTAGTACATCTGCATCGGTTTAGAAGAACTAGCAACACAACAGAAAAAGATATAGAATGTTAATATAGAGAAAAGAAATAAAAGTAATAGTAAAAAAACAAAACAAAACAAAACAAACAAAAAAAACAAAAACAAACAAACAAAACCTATAGCTCAGATGCAGCTTCATTCAGTGTTTTAACATGATTACTTTACAATTAGGTATTATTGTGCTGTCCATTTTTGAGTTTTTGTATCTAGTCCTGTTGCACAGTCTGTATCTCTTCAGCTCCAATTACCCATTATCTTACCCTGTTTCTACCTCCTGCTGGACTCTGTTACCAATGACATATTCCAAGATTATTCTCGAATGTCCCTTCACATCAGTGGGACCATACAGTATTTTTCCTTTAGTTTTTGGCTAGACTCACTCAGCATAATGTTCTCTAGGTCCATCCATGTTATTACATGCTTCATAAGTTTATCCTGTCTTAAAGCTGCATAATATTCCATAGTATGTATATACCACAGTTTGTTTAGCCATTCTTCTGTTGATGGACATTTTGGCTGTTTCCATCTCTTTGAAATTGTAAATAACGCTGCTATAAACATTGGTGTGCAAATGTCCGTTTGTGTCTTTGCCCTTAAGTCCTTTGAGTAGATACCTAGCAATGGTATTGCTGGGTCGTATGGCAATTCTATATTCAGCTTTTTGAGGAACCGCCAAACTGCCTTCCACAGTGGTTGCACCCTTTGACATTCCCACCAACAGTGGATAAGTGTGCCTCTTTCTCCGCATCCTCTCCAGCACTTGTCATTTTCTGTTTTGTTGATAATGGCCATTCTGGTGGGTATGAGATGATATCTCATTGTGGTTTTGATTTGCATTTCTCTAATGGCCAGGGACATTGAGCATCTCTTCATGTGCCTTTTGGCCATTTGTATTTCCTCTTCTGATAGGTGTCTGTTCAAGTCTTTTTCCCGTTTTGTAATTGGGTTGGCTGTCTTTTTGTTGTTGAGTTGAACAATCTCTTTATAAATTCTGGATACTAGACCTTTATCTGATATGTCATTTCCAAATATTATCTCCCATTGTGTAGGCTGTCTTTCTACTTTCTTGATGAAGTTCTTTGATGCACAAAAGTGTTTAATTTTGAGGAGCTCCCATTTATTTATTTCCTTCTTCAGTGCTCTTGCTTTAGGTTTAAGGTCCATAAAACCGCCTCCAATTGTAAGTTTCGTAAGATATCTCCCTACATTTTCCTCTAACTGTTTTATGGTCTTAGACCTAATGTTTAGATCTTTGATCCATTTTGAATTAACTTTTGTATAGGGTGTGAGAGATGGGTCTTCTTTCATTCTTTTGCATATGGATATCCAGTTCTCTAGGCACCATTTATTGAAGAGACTGTTCTGTCCCAGGTGAGTTGGCTTGACTGCCTTATCAAAGATCAAATGTCTGTAGATGAGAGGGTCTATATCTGAGCACTCTATTCGATTCCATTGGTCGATATATCTATCTTTATGCCAATACCATGCTGTTTTGACCACTATGGCTTCATAATATGCCTTAAAGTCTGGCAGCGCGAGACCTCCAGTTTCGTTTTTTTTCCTCAAGATGTTTTTTGCAATTTGGGGCACCCTGCCCTTCCAGAAAAATTTACTTATTGGTTTTTCTATTTCTGAAAAATAAGTTGTTGGGATTTTGATTGGTATTGCATTGAATCTGTAAATCAATTTAGGTAGGATTGACATCTTAACTATATTTAGTCTTCCAATCCATGAACACGGTATGCCCTTCCATCTATTTAGGTCTTCTGTGATTTCTTTTAGCAGTTTTTTGTAGTTTTCTTTATATAGGTTTTTTGTCTCTTTAGTTAAATTTATTCCTAGGTATTTCATTCTTTTAGTTGCAATTGTAAATGGGATTCGTTTCTTGATTCCCCCCTCAGCTTGTTCATTGCTAGTGTATAGAAATGCTACAGATTTTTGAATGTTGATCTTGTAACCTGCTACTTTGCTGTACTCATTTATTAGCTCTAGTAGTTTTGTTGTGGATTTTTCCGGGTTTTCGATGTATAGTATCATATCGTCTGCAAACAGTGATAGTTTTACTTCTTCCTTTCTGATTTTGATGCCTTGTATTTCTTTTTCTTGTCTAATTGCTCTGGCTAGAACCTCCAACACAATGTTGAATAATAGTGGTGATAGTGGACATCCTTGTCTTGTTCCTGATCTTAGGGGGAAAGTTTTCAATTTTTCCCCATTGAGGATGATATTAGCTGTGGGTTTTTCATATATTCCCTCTATCATTTTAAGGAAGTTCCTTTGTATTCCTATCTTTTGAAGTGTTTTCAACAGGAAAGGATGTTGAATCTTGTCAAATGCCTTCTCTGCATCAATTGAGATGATCATGTGATTTTTCTGCTTTGATTTGTTGATATGGTGTATTACATTAATTGATTTTCTTATGTTGAACCATCCTTGCATACCTGGGATGAATCCTACTTGGTCATGATGTATAATTCTTTTAATGTGTTGTTGGATACGATTTGCTAGAATTTTATTGAGGAGTTTTGTATCTATATTCATTAGAGAGATTGGTCTGTAGTTTTCTTTTTTTGTAATATCTTTGCCTGGTTTTGGTATGAGGGTGATGTTGGCTTCGTAAAATGAATTAGGTAGTTTTCCCTCCACTTCGATTTTTTTGAAGAGTTTGAGGAGAGTTGGTACTAATTCTTTCTGGAATGTTTGATAGAATTCACATGTGAAGCCATCTGGTCCTGGACTTTTCTTTTTAGGAAGCTTTTGAATGACTAATTCAATTTCTTTACTTGTGATTGGTTTGTTGAGGTCATCTATTTCTTCTTGAGTCAAAGTTGGTTGTTCATATCTTTCCAGGAACCCGTCCATTTCATCTAAATTGTTGTATTTATTAGCGTAAAGTTGTTCATAGTATCCTGTTATTACCTCCTTTATTTCTGTGAGGTCAGTAGTTATGTCTCCTCTTCCATTTCTGATCTTATTTATTTGCATCCTCTCTCTTCTTCTTTTTGTCAATCTTGCTAAGGGCCCATCAATCTTGTTGATTTTCTCATAGAACCAACTTCTGGTCTTATTGATTTTCTCTATTGTTTTCATGTTTTCAATTTCATTTATTTCTGCTCTAATCTTTGTTATTTCTTTCCTTTTGCTTGCTTTGGGATTAGTTTGCTGTTCTTTCTCCAGTTCTTCCAAGTGGACAGTTAATTCCTGCATTTTTGCCTTTTCTTCTTTTCTGATAAAGGCATTTAGGGCAATAAATTTCCCTCTTAGCACTGCCTTTGCTGCATCCCATAAGTTTTGATATGTTGTGTTTTCATTTTCATTGGCCTCTAGGTATTTACTAATTTCTCTTGCAATTTCTTCTTTGACCCACTCGTTGTTTAAGAGTGTATTGTTGAGCCTCCACGTATTTGTGAATTTTCTGGCACTCCGCCTATTATTGATTTCCAACTTCATTCCTTTATGATCCAAGAAAGTGTTGTGTATGATTTCAATCTTTTTAAATTTGTTAAGACTTGCTTTGTGACCCAGCATATGGTCTATCTTTGAGAATGATCCATGAGCACTTGAGAAAAAGGTGTATCCTGCTGTTGTGGGATGTAATGTCCTATAAATGTCTGTTAAGTCTAGCTCATTTATAGTAATATTCAGATTCTCTATTTCTTTTTTTTTTTTTTTTTTTTTTTTTTAAAGGAAAGACAGAGAGAAGGAAGGAAGGATAGAAGGGAGGAAGAAAGGGAAACATCTTTAAACATTTTCTTGTTTTATTGTATTTTGTTTTTTTGTTTTTGTTACATGGGCTGGGGCCGGGAATCGAACCGAGGTCCTCCGGCATAGCAGGCAAGCACTTTGCCCGCTGAGCCACCGCGGCCCGCCCTGGATTCTCTATTTCTTTATTGATCCTCTGTCTAGATGTTCTGTCCATTGATGAGAGTGGGGAATTGAAGTCTCCAACTATTATGGTATATGTGTCTATTTCCCTTTTCAGTGTTTGCAGTGTATTCCTCACGTATTTTGGGGCATTCTGGTTCAGTGCATAAATATTTATGATTGTGATGTCTTCTTGTTTAATTGTTCCTTTTATTAGTATATAGTGTCCTTCTTTGTCTCTTTTAACTGTTTTACATTTGAAGTCTAATTTCTTGGATATTAGTGTAGCCACTCCTGCTCTTTTCTGGTTGTTATTTGCATGAAATATCTTTTTCCAACCTTTCACTTTCAACCATGTTTATCTTTGGGTCTAAGATGTGTTTCCTGTAGACAGCATATAGAAGGATCCTGTTTTTTAATCCATTCTGTCAGTCTATGTCTTTTGATTGGGGAATTCAGTTCATTAACATTTAGAGTTATTACTCTTTGGATAATATTTTCCTCTACCATTTTGGCTTTTGTATTATATATATCATACCTGACTTTCCTTCTTTCTACACTCTTCTCCATACCTCTCTCTTCTGTCTTTTCATATCTGACTCTAGTGCTCCCTTTAGTATTTCTTGCAGAGCTGGTCTCTTGGTCACAAAATCTCTCAGTGACTTTTTGTCTGAGAATGTTTTAATTTCTCCCTCATTTTTGAAGGACAATTTTGCTGGATATAGGAGTCTTGGTTGGCAGTTTTTCTCTTTTAGTAACTTAAATATATCATCCCACTGTCTTCTAGCTTCCATGGTTTCTGCTGAGAAATCTACACATAGTCTTATTGGGTTTCCCTTGTATGTGATGGATTGTTTTTCTCTTGCTGCTTTCAAGATCCTCTCTTTCTCTTTGACCTCTGACATTCTAACTAGTAAGTGTCTTGGAGAACGCCTATTTGGGTCTAATCTCTTTGGGGTGCGCTGCACTTCTTGGATCTGTAATTTTAGGTCTTTCATAAGAGTTGGGAAATTTTCAGTGATAATTTCTTCCATTAGTTTTTCTCCTCCTTTTCCCTTCTCTTCTCCTTCTGGGACACCCACAACATGTATATTTGTGCGGTTCATATTGTCCTTGAGTTCCCTGATACCCTGTTCAAATTTTTCCATTCTTTTCCGGATAGTTTCTGTTTCTTTTTGGAATTCAGATGTTCCATCCTCCAAATCACTAATTCTATCTTCTGTCTCTTCAAATCTACCATTGTAGTTATCCATTGTTTTTTCCAGCTTTTCTACTTTATCCTTCACTTCCATAAGCTCTGTGATTTGTTTTTTCAGTTTTTAATTTCTTCTTTTTGTTCAGCCCATGTCTTCTTCATGTCCTCCCTCAATTTATCAATTTCATTTTTGAAGAGGTTTTCCATTTCTGTTCATATATTCAGCATTAGTTTTTTCAGCTCCTGTATCTCATTTGAACTATTGGTTTGTTCTTTTGACTGGGCCATATTTTCAATTTTCTGAGCGTGATCCGTTATCTTCTGCTGGCATCTGGGCATTTAGTCAGATTTCCCTGGGTGTTGGACCCCACAGGTTGAAAGATTTTTCTGTGAAATCTCTGGATTCTGTTTTTCTTATCCTGCCCAGTAGGTGGCGCTTGTGGCACACGTTTGTCTATGGGTTCCACCAGTAAAAGTTGCTGTGGGTCCTTTAACTTTGGAGATCTCTCGCCGTGGGGGAGGTTCAGCAGCAGAAGCAGCTTGGAAGAGTGCCAGCCGGCCCGGGGGTCCGAACGCGGGGAGGGTTTCCGGCCACCGCAGCCCGAGGGGACCGCCTGCCCAATTCTGCCAGCTTGCCTGGGAGGGAGGAAGGGAGGGACTCCGGCCGCTTGCTGTCCCGCCCGGGAAAGCCCGCGCCCCTCAGCGATCTCACCGGAGCTGATTCTCCCAGACAGTCAGCCGTTCCAGGATGGGGTACGCCGTCCCTTTGATCTCCGTCGTGGCTCCAGGAGCTGCTCTGTATCGTCTCCACTCCCCCAGTAGCTGTTCTGGAGGAGGAAAGGTGAGGGTGGCAAGGCTGTTGAGGCCGGTGGCGGAGGAGCTGGTGAAGGCGGAAGAGGGCACGGTGGTGATTGGAGAGCCACTGGAGCAGGAGGAGAAAGGGAAGGATAAGATGGCAGATGGAGCGCCGCCGGAGCAGAAGGGGGAAGAGGGAGAGGAGGGCGGGCTGGCTGGCGGGGCGTGAACGCTGCACCGGGCCAGCGGACAAAGAGGGAGAGGAGGGTGGGCTGGCTGGCGGGGCGTGAGCACCGCGCCGGGCCGGCGGACAAAGAGGGAGAGGAGGGCGGGCTGAACACCCTATTATTAACACCTTGCATTAGTGTAACATTCTTCGTTACATTAATGAAAGAACATTTTTATAACTGTAATAGTAACTACAGTCCATGGATTACATTAGGGCTCACTGCTAAAGCCTTGTTTTGCATGTACACATCTTGCATAGTGTCTTCTATTCTTTACTCCAGTTTCTCCCTTTGCCCTCCTACTCCTGTTGCCTATTTCAATATTTTACGAAATTAAAAAAAGTAACATTTACACTTTTGTCATTACAGTAAAAATATTCTGTGTTTTTCCCATTAGTTGCTTCTAAGAACTGAGACTCGAGTAACTGAATGCATGACATTTTAAGAAAAATGTGCAAAATTTTAAGGTCAAATGGATTATCTCTCTCTTTTAGTTCCTTGTTCAAAACTACTCCACATTTCTTTGTGCGTGATTGCATGCACACTTTTTTACCATTATTTCCCCCTTTGAGTTGTTAATTACCTTTCCTTTTCATGTTAAAAAATAAAAAAGGAGTCATATGTTTTACTGATTCTAAGATCGGCCAACTTTGTGTGTGTGTGTGTGTGTGCGGTATTGCAGGGTCACATTTCATTACTTTTCCTTGTGAGTATCCCATTATCACAGCATTGTTTGCTGAATTTTTGTTTGTTTGTTTTGCTTGTTTGTTTTTTTGGGAAGTGCATGGACCAGGAACCAAACCCGGATCTCCCACATTACAGGAGAGACTTCTACCACTGAACTACCCTCACATCCCCTCAACTTCTTAATCAATCATTCTATTTCTTAAAGAAAACCTTCTTCTTGGAGTGCCATAGTTTGTACAAGTTGCTCTGGGCCCTCTGCAAAATAACTGTCTTGAAGTCTTTCAATCTGTTCATCTTTTGGATTAATTCAGTAATAGTGTGTTAGATACGCATACTCTTATTTCCAGAAATCTTCTCTCTTTTTTCTTTTTTTTTGTTGGAGTACTTTCTCTAATAATATTTTCAGAAAAAATGGTGGAAGGGAAACATTCTAAATCCTCCCTTCTCTGAAAATGCCTTTGTCTTCATACTTTTTGATAGCTTGCCCAGGTATATAAGTTTAGATTAAAAGTCAATTTCCCCTCAGAACTTTAAACATCCATTGCTGCTGACAAGAAATTTGATGCTAAACTGATTAATTATACTCATGTACACATACTTTTTACACAGTATGGAAACTTTAAACATATTTTCTTTTTCCTGGTGTTCCTGAAATTTCGTGATGATGTGATTAGATATGAATCTTATTATTCATCAATTTCACCATTTACTGGACACTAAATCCCAGTCAGAAATGTTCATATGATCAAGTCATTTCCTCCTATTCATTTTCTCTTTCTGGAACTCCTACAGTTGGGTATTGGGCTTTCAGGTCTGATTTCTCGATTTCTCAACATTTCTTTCATTTCCTTCTCTTTTTCTTTGTACTTGAACTCTGGGAAACTTTCTATTTTTTTTTTCAAAATTATTTTTTATTTGGAAGCTTCTTTTAATTTCCATGAACTCTTTCTTCATCTCATATTGTTCTTTTTTTCATAAAACTATTGAAACTATTGAAAAACTAAATCTCTTTGAGGATATTAATTACAGTGTCTTAAATTCTCTTCTGTTCCCTGAGTTACTGCTGGTTTCCCCAGATTTTATTGTTTTGTTTGTTCATAATGTTTTGTCTGTTCTTCCCCTTCGTGCTACCAGTTCTCCTTCTTTACTCTGGGAGAACTAATAACTACTTTAGAAGGTAGGCTCTTTCCTGGCAGTTCTTCATTCTCTTTATGGAATAGTTCTTGGTTTTTAACTTAAAGATAAATGCCACCACTGCACTCAGGGAGGGGATGTACTGACTCATGTAAATGTCTAGAAGTCCTTCAATTAATCATCTTGATTTTTATTTCAGTTCCCACTCCCACTTTCTGGAAGCTCTGCTGGAAGAGCAGTTTCCACCTCTACTCCAGCCTTCTCCTGTTTTTGGCTTAGCTCCTACCACCCTGGTTTTTCATCAGTATGGTCCCAGAGAATGGTGTCAGATCTCTGGTCAGCTGCATCTCCTTTGCAATGTGAACCTCTTCCCTCTTATGCTCATTTACTATCATTACCATTGGATTTGGGGAGGGAGGTGGTAGAAAACATAAATGCTAAATCTAACATTCTGAACAAGAACTTGAACTTAGATCTTCTGACCAGTCTTCTTTCCCTTATACCTAGGATATGAACAGCAATTTCATCTCTTTTACTAAAAAGCTGTGTATCCTTAGACAAGCCCTTCTACCTCTTTGTGTCCAAAAATTTTTATTGTTATTTAGGTTGTTAAAATATTAACCATATAAATTGGGAAAAATATCAATGACAGTTTCAAGGCAGATGTTTTGAAGGTGTCTCACATTATGCCTGATATATAATGAACACTCAGTAAATGGTAACATCAATCATAGGGATTAAAGCATACAAGTAAAACATATATTTACCTACTATTGTGGTTGTCCAACCAAAATTCTAACCAAAGCTCCTTATTTTAAACCATTTTTTACTTGCTTTATTATATTATTTCTGGATCAGAAGTGTTATTTTACATAAGCTGTGTATCTTACTCTGAAAAATTACTGTGAATAGCTGACTTGCCTGATCATAAACAATATTAAGATATAGGGAAAAAGTTAATTAGAATTAAAAATCCATGCAGATTATCAGTTAAGTAATTTGGTTTGAAGATCTATATAAATAAGAGGCAATGGGAAAATAAGAGAGCAGTGTACTTGAATTTAAGAAATTAACAACAAAAAGATGTATTTTTGCTTAGATAATGAATCCAAACACTAACAAAAATGGCATGTGTGATTAAATCACCAGGAAATCCCAAGGTATTTGGCAGTTCTTTTTATATATATTATAAGATTACAGTGTTTCCATTAGACATTTATTTTCTCTGACAGCAGATGCTTTGTTCTTATTTTTTTCTTCTCTAGCAATTCAAAAAAAGTATGATTTTGGTCATATTACATAACTTCTCTGAACCTCATTTCTCATAAAATGAGAAAAATATTTGCTTTCTCATAGGATTGTTATTTAAGCTAAATGAGTCGACAGAGGTAAACTCTTTGCACTGGGACAATTGTCCCATCCTATTGAGAAATAATCATATCCAAAGTGATGCTATAAGGTACTGTTTCATAAAACAAATTGCCCTTTTGTTATTTAAAATTAAATAAAATGTCAGGATAGCTCAAAATTATTTCTGTGAAATACAATCACAAAACGAGACTGCTGTCAGCTACCTCTGCAAAAGCAGCAGAGTCAAATACACTTTGGGGAAGACATTCATCTATTACCAGACACTAAACCCTAGCCATTTTAAGAGATGTACTGCACTTAACTTTGAGAAAGTTTCTCTTTCAGGAGCTCAAAATATAAAGATTGCATTTGTGGATGGAGGATAAATGTTCCATCCTGATTGACCTTACTTCATTATATATTTATTGGTATTCTTTTAATCATAAGTTTTTTTTCACTCAAAATGTATAGGTCTTCCCAAGAAAAGCTTGACCTGATTGCCAAAAAGACTTCCAAGAACAAGGAATCAGACAGATGGAAGACGTTTATCACTATGTAAAGTTTTGGCAAGCTTCTCTGGATATGTCTGCTGCAAAGTTGTGTGGGGGAGAACAACATTCTCTTGCTTTAAGATAAATTCTCTTGTCAAATTCTTCTAGATGTTCTAGCAGGTATCAGGGTCTTAGAAATAATTTGCCGCAGGAATTTAAAGTCATGACTGAAACAATAGATAGTTATATGATTAGTAAATAATTTAATTTCTGACAATATTTTCAGGATAGAATTTATTATACTTAAATAATGGCATGAGAAAAATAGGTTGCCACAAACTCCTCTGAAATTTTGCCTTCTAAATAAGCAGAAAACAATATGATAAAGATATTCCTAGCAATATAATACTAAGTATTTTTAACTTTTTCATTCAGCATTATTTTTTTAGTATTTTTAGGAGGCAAAAATGAGGTTATTCTCTTAAGGCTGCCTAGCAGGTCATCATAAAGCAATGAGGGTAAAAAAGAGTAGTTACAGTGAAACTGTGTTTAGTCTTCAATGGGCCAATTATTTAGTTGCCAGATGGTCATTAATAATTTTTAATATTATTATTAACTTAGCATTCTGGCTATGACTGGGGTTAAGTTTGATCAGGGTTTGCATGAAGCCTAACATCATGACAAAGCAATTTATACATTATGCCATTGACATTTTCATCATTATTACTTTAAGAAAATATGCTAAAAATATTTTTATCAGGTTGCTGAACATTAGTTTGTAGAGGCTATCAAATTTGATAGGTCTAGGACCTGGTTCCACTTGATTAACCTTCAAGTCTGTCAGATATGTCTTTGGTTCTGGAACTGCTTGGGGAATGTGAGATGAGAAAACCTCACTTCCTGTTTTTCTCGGGTAGCTCTCTTACTTTTCTGTGTAAATTTCATGGAATATGGTTTTCTGTTCTCCTCTATCCTTCCTTTTGGATCACTACTATTTGATCTTTGTACAACTCTGCCACTTTATCTTATAAAACAAACCCTTAACTGATCTCCATCTGCTTCCTGGATTGATCATCCTAAATAACTCATTTATGGCACAATGCCATATCAGAGAGCTGCCAAGAATACAGAAAAACTGTTAATTCAGAAATAGTTGTTGGGCTGACTATATTCCCATAGTACTATAGTACATTGATTATTTGCCCCACTTCATATCTAAGATAAAAACTGGCATAGTAAGTGCTCAATACCATTTGCATGAAAGAATGAATAAACTGTATTATTACATTTTGTTTTTATTCCCCCAAATATCCATTGCTTTGTGTCCGTACCACAACCTAGTATAGGGCTTCACATGTTCAGTCCCTCATTTGTGTGTGTATGTTAACCGAATATGCTAGCATGTTGATCCTGAAATTACTTCTGGAGAATGTAGGCAAATAGCTGTGGTATACAGAATTATTAATGAATTTCAAATGAAATACATACTTTTGAGTTCGTGATCTGCCACTTAAGAGTTTTTTATCTTCAGACAAGTCTCTGGGACCCTACTTTATTTATGAAATAGGGATAACATCTCTGAGAGTTGTTGTGATGACCAGTTTCTGGAAAGTTCTTTATAACTGGAAAGTATTAGAAATATGTAAAGTATCTGTTGTTGTTGCTCATTCTATGGATGTTTGTGATTCAAGTTTTGGTTGTAGTAAAGGAAATGTAAGCCTTATCCTAAAGTAACCCAGATATCTGCCTATATTTTTGCTAAATTAGCAGTTACCACAGTACTCCAGCACTGAGGACACGCCTGATATGACAGATTTGCCAAGTATTTTCTCTGTTACTAAAACCCTGGGAAGACCGTATTCTTAGTGTTCTTGTACTTTCTGTAGTTATATATGTCTTGAGCCAAATGAGAGTCTTTATGATGCTGGGTGTTTTTGTGACAATATTTTCTAAGGATAAATGGCCTAAAGTGAGGAAATTACACAAAGATGGCAAGCTAAAACTTCATAAAGATACTGAAACATGACTCTAGAATCATCTAAGTTAGATGGTAACAAAAAAAATTGCTCTTCTATTTCCCTTGATCCTGCCTCCATTTGTAACCAATTTGAAAGGTTTTCTGTTCATGTATTTTGTGTGCAAATAATTTCGATTAAATAAATGCTATGTTTCCTCTCCTTGGTTCCATCCACATCCAAGATAAGTCTTCTGGATCGTCTGATGCTCAAGCAAGTTTATTTAAGCCATACTCTTAGAAGAGTAATAGTGAGACCAGGTCCATATCATTGGCACTGACAGAGTCACGGGGTCATACGACAGCCTGACTGGGTGTGTGTCCACCTGCAGACCATTTTCAAAGTTTGAGGAGTCTCTCCCCTCTCTTATACCATATTCAGTCCTCATCATTTACCAGATGTTTCTTTCACGAAGGAATTTCAAGCTGTTCTTGTAAGGGTAGGCCTTACTTTGATGTTTCTGAAAGTCACAGCTGTGGTGAGGTGGCCTTACCTGCGCAAATCCCCTGGGCTAGGGTAGCATCTTACTCTTCAGTAACACATAGTATCAACCTTGTCAGACATTTCGTTGGCCTACTGGCTATCATTAATTTTATAGCCATAATGTACCCTTAGAGTATGCCACAATATTTCATTATTTTTTATCCACATAACTTTTAAAAAAGTCTCTTTGTGTGGTTGTTACACATCCAGGCCATTTCCCTGTGCTGTGCAGGGCTATTGTATGGAGGATGTAGGCATCCCAGTGATGTCATTACACCTTTCCTTCCATTCCCTACCACTACAATAACACAGTGGTAAACTTACACATCCCTTCATGAACCAGTGTGAGAATTTCTTTGAGAGATACACCCAAGAGAATAATGTTAAGTCATAGTTAGATCTATTCAATTTTACTAAATATTGCAAGATTGCTCTGCATCTTGCCTATGTACCCATTTGGCTGCATCTCTCTATGTACCCATCAAGGGCTCGTATGGCCTTACATTCCTGCCAACACTTGCCATTATACAGCCTCTAATTTTTACAGTCTAATGGATATAAAATGGCATATCACTGTTGTTTTAATCTGTACTTCTCTGATTACTAATGAGCATGAACATTGCTTCATATGGACTTGGGTTAATGGGTTTACTTTTCTGTTAACTGCTTGTTTATATTCTTTGCCCAAATTCTATTTTTTTTTTTTTTGATTAATTGCAACAAATCTATATCATTATATATCCAGTATATTCTAGATATTATTTCCTTGTCAATTTTAGACATTTCTGAGGTTATGCAAATACACTGCTTTTTCTTAAAGTTTTTCCCACTAACTTTAGCATTTATTATTGGGTCTTGTCTGCAGCAATCATTACTCTGGTGTTCTAATGGTGAAATTCTATATTTAACTGGAATTCTTCTATAAGGCAGAGTTACCCCTTCTTCCCTATCTATTTATTTAATCACTTATTTATATGAGTTGGATTTTGGGTCATTTACTTTTTGGTTATAATCCAATACTATCATTTTGTTGTTCAAATTGCTATAATTTTGGCAGTTGGAAGCTCTTTTAGGATGACCTGTGTTCTTTGGACATGCTTTTGTCCTTATTTTTGGCACTATAAGGTGATGTTCCAGGTATATCATAACTTCCCTGCCCCAGTCCTAGAATTATTCATTTCTTCAGGAAGTCGTGGTTTATTTTATTGCAGAATGGTATTCGGAAACCACACCTTAGCACTACTTATACTTGTAAAGAAGTATTTTTTCCTCCATCACTTTATTGTTCTTCACTTCACTGTCATTACCCCTATTGTTAGTATTTATTAATCATCATTCTTTGTATTTTCCCTGGTGCTTCCTCACTTCCAACTTCTTGAATTAACTGTGGAGGTCATTGATTATTTTTTGAAAACTTTTTTTGCTTCCTGATAAACGTACTGTATTGAAAGCAACCAGTTTCCTTCTAGTTTTATTTTATCTATGTCTCACAAGTGTTTTACTTGTGTTTTCACTACCATTCAATTCTAGGTATCTTTTAATTTCTTTTTCAAAGTAAACGCTATTTAGGGATTTGTTTTAAATTTCCAAACATGATATTTATTTAAACTATCCTTTTTAGGAAATTAATTTATAATCTAATGCATTATGACTGAAGGACATACTATGATATTGATCCTCTGGAATTTGAGGTTCCCTTTGAAATATAATCTCTGGTTTCTTTTTGGTTAAGTATTGTAAGTATTCTGTGCATGCTCAAACAAAGTGAATTCTCTGTCATGTGAGGATATACATCTATGAATTACAACGTTTAGATATTTGCCAACTTTGCTTCTTTTTTGCTTGCTTGATCTATTAGTTTCTCAGAAGCATATCAAAATTTCCAATACAAGTTGTCGAAATCTTTATTTCTCTCTTAAGTTATGTCAATTGTTGACATACACACACATAACACACTTTATTACTAGGTGTACATATGTTCTTGATGGCTACAACCTCTTGATCCACTGTTACTTTTCCCAATACATCTGTATTAGGTAGGTGTTCCGGTTACCTATTTCTGCATATAATGTAAAACCTAGCAGAAGAAAGCAACTGCTTTATTTTTTTCATAATTCCATGTGTCCCAAATTTGTGGAGGCTTTGGCTGGGTGGTTTGCTTCTGATTTATGGAGTATCGCCTAGGGTGACTGGGGCTGGAGGATTCAGTTCTGAGATGGCTTTTTCACTTAAATATCTTGTAACTGAGTTGGGATGTCTATAGCTGGGGGATATTTTGGCATTTCTACCTCTATACAGTGACTCCACTTGGCAAGAACAAACTCAGAGTTTTTGGACTTTTTACATGCAAAACACATTTGTCCCATCTCAAGGCCCCTTAAAGTCATATCTCTTTATAGCATTGACTCGAATTCCAGAATGTAGTCATCTAAATGTTGTTTAGGGGAGGATCAGTCTCCATGTGTATAGTTCTTTCAATATGATACTTCTCTCAATCTGAAGACCTGCAAACTAAAGAAATGTTATCTGTTTTCCATGCCCACTTCCACACCTAACATACAATTGTAGCACAGGGATAGGATAACAACAGTAACACTCTAGTTCAGAATGCAGGGGAGGAGGATATTCATGGAAGTTATGAGTCCATAGCCATTCTGAAATCCAACTCAGCATATATTGCCAATACCTTGATCAAGGTCCAAGCTCAGTCTGTGGGAATAATTCCATGCAGTTCCTGGCTTTACCCCCTGAGCACTTGATTCTGTTCTCTGAGCCATCCTTCCTTTTCCCTAAGAAATGGCTGCAACTGAGTAGCCTTCCCAGCCTATTTACTGCCAATAGAAGAGGTAGTGGGCAAAGGCCTTTTTTTCCATTTTTTACCGTCTCTTTCCCTTTTATTCCAAGCTGCTAATGGTCCTGCCTATGCCAATAACTAAAAAACATTGTGGGTTTTAAAAACAGATCTTATTGGGCTTCATCCTAGTAGACAAAGACCATACCTCAAAAAATTTTGTGAGACAAGGTCATTTATGTCTTTGATTCTGTTTTAGTTTCTAGGCTGCTTAAAGCAGATACCATGAAATGAGTTGGGTTAAAAAACTGGAATTAGCTTACAGTTTTAAACCATGAAAATCAATGGTTTTGTTTTCTTTCTGAAGAGTGGCTGCCAGCTATCCTTCGCTCTTTTACCACATGGTAAGGCACATGACAGCAATATGCTGGTCTCTGTCTTCTCTTCCTGTTTCACTGATTCCAGCTTCTTGCTTATGGGACTCTCTCTTTCCCTCTGTATTCATTCTGTTTATAAAGGACTGCAGTAATGGGATTATGATCCTTTCTGACTGAGCAGGATCACACCATGTTTTAGTTTGTTAAATCTTCCAGAATGCACTATACCATAAATGGGTTTGCTTTTATAAAGAGAATTTATTACGAGTTTATAGTTCTGAGGTCATAAAAATGTTCAAACTAAGATATCCAGAGACAGACGCCTTTACTTAAGAAAGGCTGATGGTATTGGGAACCATCAGCTGAGAAGGCATGTGGCTGATGTCTGCTGGTCCTCTGGCTTCTGGCTTCAAACAGCTTCCCCAGGGGTGTTTTCCTTCTGCATCTTCAAATGTCTCTGTGTTGGCTCTGAGCTTTTTCCAAAATGATTCCCTCTTAAAGGACCCAGTAAGCAGATTAAGACCCACCTTGGATGGGCAGAGATCTCCACTGAAACCATCTGAGCAAAAGGTCCTACCCACAACTGGGTAGGTTACATCTCCATGGAAACAATCTAACCAAAGCTTCTACCCTAAACGATTAGGTCTTCCCCCACAAGTATGGATTATAATTGAAAGAAGATGGCTTTTCTGGGGTACACAACAGCCCCAAGCCAGCACATATCCTAATTAAAGTAACCTCGTCAAAAGGCCCTACTTACAATGGCTTCGCGCACAGGAATGGATTAGATTTAAGAACATGTTTTTCTGCAGTATATCTTGATTCAAACTACCACAAACCCTGTGACTGCTGTACAACAATAACCTTGAAAATCTTAGAATCCATGTTGTTTAATAGAGAGGCTCTACAAAGCATATTTATAAGACCATTAGAAGGCCCTTGTCCTAGTTGAAAGGTCGTATGAAACACTGTCATATCATTTTGAGATCTTAACAAAGGATATTACAACCCCATCCTGCAGTGGATCTTTTCCTCGAAGCCACGCACATTTTGAAAATCTTTTGCTAGGAGACACTGGGGATAGGAAACAGTTTTATTTTAAAACCCAGCTAATCTTGGCTTTTTGTATTTCCTCTAAGCTTTGCTAAAAAAATTAAGCAGTTCTTTAGTCCATTTATTTATTTTCACATTATCATAGACAGCTAGAAGTCAGGTGGCACTTTCTGAATTTTGCCTCAAAGTCTCTTTAGCCAGATCTACAAGTTCATTTGTTCACATATGACAGTGTTGTCAAAATTTCTATCTACTATAGAAAAAGAAAAATTCCATTTTTTCTTCTGCCTACAATAATATTTCCCTCACTGTCCTTCAAGACTTTTGCTAACTATCTCTCTGAGGCGCTCCCAGCGTCTGCCTATTCTGCTCTCATGCCGGTACGACATGCTTTTGGTATTTGTATGACCACAACCCAGTTCTAGGCATTGGACTGTGTTCTGGTTATCTATGTTAGGAGTGACTATCTGATGATAACTGATCTACCAGAATCTGTTTTCATCAACTCTTTATCTCAGAGGAATATTTGCCTGATACCACACCATCAATACGATCTGGGCTGGTACTGCCAAATTTTTGTAGAGATGGAGCAGAAAGTTATTGTCCAAGATAACATGAGGCAGAAGAAAGATTATTTCAAAGGTTTCCTTTAACATATCCAGGCTTTTTTCCTTCTATCCCCATTCACGCACAGCAGTTCATAACAGTTTTCCTGGGTATTCTCTCTCTAACAATTGTTGTTAGTTTAGCTGATCATTGATTCTCTCTTATGTATGCAGTTTCTTCTCCAAGGTTAATTTTGGAAGTGGGCTGGTTTAGGAGCTGAGGGAAAAAGCAGAAAAGACATGGCCCATGTCATCATAGAAATTTTAGTCGAATGGAGAAAACAGATCAATAAAAATCAAATATTGTAATACAGTATGCTGAGTGCTAAGAAGAAGCCATGCACATTGTATGTATTATTAGCAGAATAAGGAAACAGTTTCCAAATCAGACTTGGAGTTCATGGAAGGTTTTAGAAAGAAGCCAGGTAGGAATTACAAAATAAAACACAGTTAAGGCAAAGGGAATGTATAATGACATCTATAAATTAATGACTATGTGAGAAGTTATGTTAAGATTATTTAGAGAAACAAAATAGACAGAATGTATGTATGTATATATTTGTAAATATTATGAGATTTATTATAGGAATTGACTCACACGACCATGGGGATTGGTAAGCATGAATCCTATAGGGCAAGTTGGAAAGTTTGATGAAGGTTTTGATGAATTAACCAGGAGAAGCTGGCTGGTTGAAGTAGAGACAGAAATTATTCTTTCTGACTGCTGAAATTCTCAGGTCTCCCTTTAAGGCCTTCAATTGATTGGATGAGACTTGTCTAATTGCTGAAGGCATCTTTTTGTTGATTATAGATGTAATCAGGCATAGAGGCAATCAACTGATTAATAATTTAAATCTATGAAATACCATCACAGTAACAATCAGACCAGTACTTGCTTGCTCAAATAACTTGATACCATAACTTAGCGAAGTTGACACATAAATTTGCCATCACAGACCATAGGATTCAGAACCTCATGTGTAATTTTGGATTGTTGGTAACAAAAGCTGTATGCAGGAGAGTGGCGGGAGAAGTTAGAAGTAGGAGAGATTTGATTATAATGTTATACCAAGGAACTTGGATTTTATTTTTAAGAAATTGGAAATACTGGTTTTGAATGGGGAGTTGTCATAATCAGATTTATATGCTTCAAAAGTTTATATAGGCAGAAGAGTATGATGTTAAAATTTCTGAAGATTGCATGGACAACAGTGAAGATTTGCATGGAAATCTTCTAAAACTCTGGAATGGACATTAGAAATCAGTTCTGTCATTTTTTTTTTTTCTTTTGCAATTTTTACAAAAGTAAGATGCTGTAACTGTGGTGGTCTCTTTCCACTATAAGTTGTCTCCCTTACACTTTTTCTAGGCTATGGGCATTATTGGAAACTGGCTAAGGGAAAGATGAGAATAAGTTTTCTGTGTTTATTGCGGTATATTAAAATGGTTTGCAGTCACTTCTGTATACAGTTATTGCTAGCCATTCTGATATAGAAATGGCTTCTAGTAATATTTTAACTGGCTACTGTGCCTATCTGTCCAGCAGTTACAACACAAAGATGTAGGGTCAGAGAGCTTATGATGATATGAATGTGTTTTCATTATTTTGCACCTGCTTCTTAAAGAAGGAATCTAAATTGTGTAAACTTCAGCACCTACAAAACCTGGTTCGTACCTGGAGCAGTATCAGACAGGTCCAATTAGTAAAACAGATTAAAATTTTAAGCCCTGTGAGAGATGGAGACTCCAACCAAGGAAGTGGTAATGGAAATGGAGGGGAATGGTCCCCATAAAACCATGCAGGGGGCACAATCCACAGAACCTGGCATTTGCTTTGACTTAGGAACCAAGTCTCATAACAAACAGGTTGCCAGCCTAGACACTGGGAGGATGGAGGCACCATTCAGAGAGAGAGAACATGATGGGTAAGGGCCAGGAGGAGTCCAATTTTGGGTTTGTTGCATTTCAGGTGTGTGATTGAGAGGACACTATAGCTTCCTTAAGCACCCCCAGGTGTGATGAGGATATTGTTTGCTTTATTTCCTATTCTCTGAGGGATTACTTACAAGTTTTCTTGGCCCTCGCTCTTCTGTCCTGGCTCTATGAGACAGCAGACACTTTCTCGACTTCGCAGCTTCCCTGGGGGATTCCACTCGCTGGATGTGGGAGCAGCACTTCCGCCCCAGAGACATCTGCTCACCGGATATGGAAGCAGCACTTCCTGTCCCAGAGGCATCTGCTCGGGGGATGCTGGGTGCAGGCGCATGCGCGAAAGCTCTGCGTGGTGGTGGTGGTGCTTGAGGGGGGGGCCGTTTGTGTGTCAGTGTCCTGGTTTTCTGTGCCAGCGTGCAGGCCGCTAAGGACCCCTTAAGTAGTTAAATCTCTGCATTCCTTTCGACAGGGTATCCTCTCACATTCCCGCGGAGAGACAGTTCTCTTTCCATCTAAACCTCCACTTTCCTTTCTGGAAGTCGAGCGCGCCTTCCCGAGGGCTTTGTAGGCCTCTTGGCGCCCAGGCAGAGGCGCTAATGAAGATGAGTCAGCGCTGATTTCCCAGCTGAGGAGCGTGGTTCGTTACCAGGGGTGGCTTTGTGCAAAGCCCGGAAGTCTTCCTGAGTGGAGTCTAAATTTTGTGGTGACTTTTTGGTTGCTGGAAAGGAGCCTGGAATTAAGGGGGAAAGCTCTCAGCGATAAAGGGACCCGCTTCTGAAGCCAGTTATCTCGGGGAAAGGGCCCAGAGTAATTGCAACCTTCTGGAACTCCCCAGGAGATCGTAAGGGGATTTGACTATATTATGACTAACCTGTCACTGTAGAAGGATCATTGAGGAAGACTTGGCCTCCTTGATTAATAACAGTTGCTGTGGAACACATAGAAATGCATTATTTTGATTACTTAACTCCTTAAGAATATCCTCTAAGTAAGATTTTTAGGGAAAAATACTGAATGTAGTGGGCTACAGGTGTCCAGGGGGAAATTTTAGGATGCTAAAGTGGATAGCTGGCGATTTTGAGAGTAAATATGAGCCTATTGTAGTTAGACCTTGAAGAGTATGTGTTTAGAGCTCTTATCCTAACATGGCCTATTCTGACACTCTTAAATTTTTCAACCTGCCCTTACTTCTACTCCCGTTTCCCTTAACTGCTCAGAATTTTTTTTTTCCATAACACTTCCTACCTTGTAATACATTATTTATTATGTCTTCATTTATTAACTGTTTATCCCACCCTAGAATTAAGCTCCATGAGAACAGGAATTTCTTTTATGCTTGCTAGCACATTTCAGAGGCCAAGAACAACTCTTGCTCATGGTACATACTCAACTATTTACTGAATGAATGAAAACTTAAATACATCATTTTCTGGAGAGCATAATGTAGAGCAGGAGGGGTTTGCAAGAATGGCTGATTGATGTGGAGGGTGGCTGTATTGAACTCCTCCTTTTCAAGGCAGTCAACACTGTTTATTGAATCCCTACTGTATCCTAAATGATTGTTTTCCAAAGTCCCCAGATTTTAGCATCTGTTCTCCATCGAAAATCCCAATATTAAAAAAAAAATGTATTAGTATATGGTTCATGTTTAAATCTTCCATAGTATCTGTATTAGTTAGGGTTCTCTAGAGAAACAGAATCAACAGGGAACACTTGCAAATATAAAATTTATAAAAGTGTCTCACGTGACCGTAAGAACGCAGACTCCAAAATCCACAGGGCAGGCTGTGAAGCCGATGACTTGGATGGCCTGGATGAACTCCACAGGAGAGGCTCACCAGCCAAAGCAGGAATGGAACCTGTCTCCTCTGAGTCCTCCTTAAAAGGCTTCCCATGATTGCATTTAGCATCACTAATTGCAGAAGACACTCCCCTTTGGCTGATTACAAATGGAATCAGCTGTGGATGTAGCTGACGTGATCATGACCTAATCCTATGAAATGTCCTCATTGCAACAGACAGGCCAGCGCTTGCCCAATCAGATGAACAGGTACCACAACTTGGCCAAGTTGACACCTATCCCTAACCATGACAGTATCTCTTATAATGATTTGCACAGACTACACAATATGTATTTATTGAAAGAGTGAAGGAATTAATGGGTTAAGGCATTAGGTGTCCTAGGAATCCAGTTATTTATCACATGGAAAGGCTTTAGCATTTCCCTCTTTGCTTTTTCTATGTCTTTTGCACGTATTAGCACTTCGTAGAGTAGTTATTTATCATAGATTAAAGAGAAAAGAAGAGAGAGAGACAAAAAAAAAAAAGAATGAATTATTTATTCACCCCAACTGAAGGCTAAATGACATTAAGCTACTGTGTTGAAAGTTTTCAGAGTGGTTTAAAAGTAGGTTAGAGAGTAGAGAAATGAGTCGTAACACATGGTAATATAGGTCTGCTGAACCAGCTCATTGTACCATATTTTTGTTTTGGAAGTGATTTAGTTTTGACAAAACATTAACATGGGTCCCTTTAAATGAATATTGTTGATTTATATTTTAATCATCTTATAGTTTTGTTTGCATTTATTTTGTAATTTTTGTTTGTTTGTTTTGTAGCTACGAGGTAAGGATTTGAGCCTAGGTTTGTGTTCATGCTTTAAATAATATTATAATGAAAGTAGTTTTTGGTGTGTAGAGGGGAGAGGATCTTGAAAGTTTGTTCTTATCTTTAGATAATGTTTATACTTTTACTCAAGTTTGGGAAAAACTACATGGGAGAGCTTAGGCCTCCAGGGCCCAAGACATAGAATATTTATTTCAAAATAAAATTCAGGTGTGGCAGTTCAGCATAGGACAAATATTTCTGCTGCTTTTGGTGCTGCTAGTGGTGGTGGTGGTGAGAAATAGAAGGGAAGGATCTTAGGAAAAGGTTGGGAAACTGATTGAAGAAAATGGGGGAATTCTAGGCAAACCTGTAAGTTTTTTTTTTGCAATTTTGCTTTTGCCTAGCTCTGATTTTGTGAGTTCCCTTTCTTAGTGACTTTTCTCAAGTGACTAAGTGAAATGCAGTGTTTTTGTTTCCAGCTTTAAAAAGAAAAATATTAATCAGCACTTCTGTAGCTGAGAAAAATTTACATATTTGGTGTGCAACACAGGGAAGCTGAGGAGCTTTAAAGTCCCTGGAATAGAAGATCAGAAGAAAGAGATGTTTATTTTTAGACACTGCTCTTCTCCAGTAGTCCCCCAGCCTCCCTACCCTTCTGCCCTGCAATGGGAAGTAAGAATAGAAAGTAATCATATGAGGGCTTTGCTTGATTTACTTTAATAGAAGAGGCAGTGGGAGCAGGTATCATTTCAAAGTTAACTTTGCTATCTTGTCTGGAGCAATGCTGTCTGGAGTTCAGTCAATCAGCAAATATTTATCGAGCACCTATTACTACTAATGTGCCAGGCTAGGAGCTGAAGACAGAACAGTAAATAAAACCAATACTTGTTGATTCTGTACTATCGCGTCTCTGTGTTCACTTGGTTTATTTACGTGAATATGAGTGAGGAATTTGAAAATATTTAGTCCCTTCTTTCTGCTAATTTGTTTGATTCCTAGAGCAGAATATAGTTAGAAGTTGTAAAGGCTCAGATTAATTTGTTCTTTCTATCTTTTTCTGTTTTTAAGGGGTGTCATGAAAGTTGACATAAATCTTCAGAAGGTGGACATTGACCAATGTTCGAGTGATGGCTGGTTTTCAGGAACTCACAGATGCCACCTTAACAGTTCAGAGGTAAGAAAATAAAAATAAAATCCTCTGAAATGAAAAGTTCAGAGATTGTTTGCTTTTTAATATATTGTATTGTGTGGGTAAGTGAACAAGCTTCAAACAGGGGGAAAGAATCTCTGTATGCAGGTTCCAGTGTTGCCAAATCAACTGAAAGAAAGAGGAGTAGAAAATTAACCTTATGCAGAATAATTGTTGATTTGAAGACTAAGAGAAGGCTGGAACCAAAATTAAGTCTAAGGTTTGGCTTTAGTTAAAGGCCGACCCTATTCTTCCAAATGTGCTGGAAATTAAAAATAGCTATGAAGTGAAAAACCAGTCCAAGGAGGGCCACCCAGGTTTTGTGCACAGTTTCACGAAACATGATGCTCGCTGACGCGTTGGTGGTATTCATTCAGATGCACTGCCGTCTGTTAGAAAAGCAATGGAGAACTGAGGCAGGCCGATTTTACAAACAAAGAGAAAATTGTATACAGGGTTCTGTGTTTGTGTGTCTTTTTCCACTTTTTAGGTCCTTTCTGTGCTTGATTTAATGGGACTCTGGTTGATAAGGAACAAGCCTAGAGGTCATGCTTCTGGAAATCAGATTGTAATTTGTCTTTTATAGTTCCAGAGTTGAAATGTGATGACATAATTTCTTTCTCAGTCACCTGTCTCTCAGATCCCAAAAGGCTATGAAACATGAGTACAATAAAGTTCCTCATCTTCAAGAAATATTTGGGCAATTGTAACTTTGATTCTATGAATTTGTGAAGAAAGTCAGCTTGATTTATTTGAAATAGCAGGCATAGTGCCACAAACGCAGCTACTTTACAAGTTTAATTTGATTTTTGCCATTACGTGAAAGATGGTTGTATATAGTGCAATTTCAAGAGAGGGAATTTTAAATCAATAAACAATAAGCACATTTTGTGTGTTACACAAACAAAAAACAGGTACATACACGCACATGTACATGGATCCTTGGGTATCCATGTACATGTGTCCACCATGATTACCATGTCCACACTCTACCACACAACCCTTCCATAGATAACCCATATACCGCATATCTCCACACTCCCAAAATAGCCTCCCACAGTGCTCCACGTCTCCCCAACACCACACAAACACCCCCAGCTAGCCTCATGCCCCTTACCACAATATCCCTTAACCCTTCCTCCTCATAAACCCTGTCGAAATCCCCCCCAATCCATCTCACATCCCCACCATACCTCCATGACCCCTGCTCCATCAGCTCCACACACAATCCCACACAGTGCATGCATCCTCCACACCCCTCCCACATCCCTCCACACCCCATGCAGCCACCTACAGCTGCCTCTCGCTCCCTACACATCCCTCAGTGATGTGTGCACCTGCTTTAGGTTTATCAGTCCAGGAAAGGAACATCCTCCTTCTGCCTCCTTTCTGGTTTGCTATTATGGTTTTGAACATTTCTAAGTTTCCACTTCCTTTTGGTTGATTCTGGCATTTCTAAAGGTAAGATTTTCAATCATCAATCTGTTTCAATTTTAATCATCACCAAACTTTAGTCTGGTTATCCTGTCCATGCCCATGAGATATGGCCACTGAACTTTGTCTTTTAGCCAGAGTGGAAGTTTTTCTGCATGGGTATTGTATTGTGGATATTGATGTATGTGGCCTTGCTTCAGTGAAGTGCTCCAGGTTGGTTCAATAAGCAGCCTGTCTAGAAATAAGGAGATATTTACTTTTCAGTTTGTTACAGTTGCTGCTTTCATCTACAATCTTGGTATAGTTTTTTTGTTTCCTTGTAGCACATTTATTTATTTAACTACATGATCATATCAGAGGAGGATTCTCCTTTTGGAGGATTGATGTTTTCAGTGCATTGAGATCATTAATTTTCTGGGATATGCGTCTTTCAGAAAATTTTGAAATTGTTATTAACTTATTTCAAGAAAAAAATATCATTCTCTATTCAGATTAAGAAAGACCAGGGGCTGGGATAGCAGTAGGGAATGGGGTGTTAATGCTTTAATTATGCAGTTTCTCTTTGGGGTGATGGAATAGTTTTGGTAACCAGATGATGATGCTGGTAACACAACATTGTAAATGTAATCAACAGCATTGAATTAATATATTTGAATGTGGTTAAAAGGAGAAATTTTAGATTTTATATCGTTACTAGAATAAAATTTTTTAAAAACCCATAGGATTGTACAATACAAACAGTGAACCCTAATGTAAACCATGGGCTACAACTGATACTATAATTATAATAATATTCTTTTATCACTTATTACAAACATACCACACTAATGCAAAATGTTAATAATATGGAGGCTATGTGGGAACTGTATTTTCTACATGTTTTTTTCTGCAAACCTACAACTTCTCTAATAAAAGTAGTTGAAGAATGATTAAAAAAAGATAGGTTGAAATTTTAGAATTATATTTGGGAACTTTATTTGACTACTCTTTAACCACTGGAAAACCATATTCCACAAGACAACAAGCAGTCAGAGAATTCTAGGAATCTCATCTGAAAATGTTTGTGAAAGAGGTTTAATGATCAAAAAAGTAACATCAACATACGTTGGATCTAAGAAAATGCTTATTTCTACTTGGGTGCTAGATTCTCTCTCTCACCCCTACCCCTCAACACTGGAGTTAGGGGAAGGAGGTCTTTGGATCCTGGACTGGGCCAGGAGGCCCTTGGTTTGGTGGGCCGCTACTGGAGCTACCCAGGAACTCCTTGTGCCATTTTGTTGGGCTTCTTGTAGGTTGCCTCACTGATTCTGGTCTCCTGAACACCTGCAGCTCTTCCCCACACCATGCTCCCTCTATACAAGGAATTAAAAGGAGATTCCTTGTACAGTTCCTTTCTAGGACCTTTCACTGGTGGGGAAAACAGGAAGAAAAATCTCTTATTCAGGGCTTTTTTGGTCTGCTCTGTGCTTTCTTTGTTCTTTGTCAGAAATTTCCTTTTCCTAACTCAAGGATCACTGTGTCAACTGGCTTATTTTAGTAAGGACTTAACCTGAGGATTCCGGGATCTGTTTTTATGAATATCTGCATCATTTGGAAGAGACACTCAGCATGGCTTACAGTAGGATTTATCTTGCTAATGTTTAACATTTCTCTCTTTTCAATACTAGAAGTTACACATTTCCAAGTTATAACTGAGGCAAATTTTTCACTTCAGAAATTTTTCTGGCATATTGACTTTTCAGCCTCCAGGGTATGTTAAATCAGAATAGCAGGTCTAATGCTGGAAATTAATACGTGGTCTGTGACCTGTGAAGAAAGCCTCAGGTGCGTTTTGGAAGGGCATGGAATGGTATATGAGGAAAATCATTTCTCAGTGGGTTTATAAAGAAGTGTTGTCACAGGGTTTTGGAGGCCACTATGTGCATTTGGCTGGTGTTGCAAAACAGAATCGGAGTCTATACCCTGAACTGGATGGTGGGATTATTCTGGCTAGCTTTAAATGGGTCATTAAGGTCACAGTAACAAGGGCTCAGCACTTTTTTAGTAGTCATTTCAATAGTTCTTGACCCATTTTCCTATAATTGTTTGCTTTGATTATACAAAATCCTCTCCTACAAAATAGTTTATTAAAAACATTAAAAGGAATTGACATTAATTTTTGTTTTTAAGGTTTTCTTTTGCATTGTCTTCATTATAAGAAATTTTAAAAATCACTATTGGAAGTGGGTGATATTAGGATAGTAGCCCTGAAACTTTTTTGATTACATTTTTTTTTAGTAAAAATGCTTTGATCTACCCCCAATTCTGTAAGTTTTTAGTTTACCAAATATGTTCACCTTTTACTTATATATTCTCTGTATTATAAATCAAAAACACAATCATGTTAGGTAAAGATGAAATAATAATTTAAAGTAACTTCCATTATTATGTAAAATAATGATAATAGCTTTCATAAGAAGAATATGATAGACTGATTCCAAATTTTTGCAAAATTTTGGTGATCACGTTATGATCAAATATGCAGCACCACGTTTGAAAATCTTGGTTTAATTTTCAGCAATGCAGTGATTCAGAGGTCTCAGAGTTCAGTTTATTCTTCTATTTGGTTTTAATATATCTGTCATAGTTGAGCAAAGATGCTTCACAAGAATCTGTCAATCCAAATTGAAAACAATAAACTGCATTTGTTAAATTATGATGCTCATTTTTCAGTTTCATCTACCAGTTTTATACAGTTTCTTGCAGATGTACAGCTAATGAATTTTCATCTTACCTAGTGTTCTGGTTTGAAATGATTTATTAGAAATCATTTAGAAAAGCCAAGTTTTAATCCTAATCCCATTTTGTAAAGGTAGCCGTTTCTTCTAATCCCTATTCAGTACTGCATGTTTGTGACTATAATTAGATCATCTCCCTGGAGATGTGACTCAATCAGGAGTGGTTGTTAAACTGGATTAGGTGGAGATGTGTCTCCACCCATTTGGGTGGGTTTTAATTAGTTTGCTGGAATCCTATAAAAGAGGAAACATTTTGGAGAAAGCTGGAGATTCAGAGAGAGCAGAGAATGCTGCAGCACCACGAAGCAGAGAGTCCACCAACCAGCGCTTTGGAGATGAAGAAGGAAATGCCTCCTGGGGAGCTTCATGAAACAGGAAGCCAGGAGAGAAAGCTAGCAGATGAATGCCATGTTCACCATGTGCCTTTCCAGATGAGAGAGAAGCCTTGACTGTGTCCTCCGTGTGCCTTCTCACTTGAGAGAGAAACCCTGAACTTTGTCGGCCTTCTTGAACCAAGGTATCTTTCCCTGTATGGATGCCTTTGAATAGACATTTCTATAGACTTGTTTTAATTGGACATTTTCTCAGCCTTAGAACTATAAACTAGCAACTTACTAAATTCCCCTTTTTAAAAACCATTCTGTTTCTGATATATTGCATTCCAGCAGGTAGCAAACTAGAACACCTAGTGTTAATTAGTCCCTGGAAAACTAACTGGAAAGCTAAGTAACTTAATATTAGGGAAAAGGTTAAAAGTCCATTGACAATCTCCAGGTGAAATATTTTTAAACAGGTTAGACAATTTCATTTTCAAGTTTAAATTGTAAGGCTGTGTGAGCATGTAAAGCTTTTGGAAACAAAATCACATAACACTGCAGATATTTCCAGATACCTGTTTTCAAAATGCTCACTACAGAAGACTTTCTCGTGGATTGTTGAGGCCACTTTTAGTTTGAAGTTGTTTATTATGTAAATTTTTGAAAATACGTACTAGATAAACACTCCTGACAACCACTTGTCATCACAGAACAGGTAAGCAAATTTTGAACATTTGCCTTTTATTTTTTTAATAAAGAATGGTGCATAATGAATCTTTTAAGTTCAGAAACAGGTACTTAACTTTGAGGTAATCAGAAACTCTTTGTGTGGGAAATGATTTTTGTGGTCACGTGCAGTCACACCCAGTATGTAAGTGTTTTACAATGTTTAAAAATATTTTGCAATTTAAAATAATATTTGCTCTAAACCTAAGTGGCCAAATGTAAATGATGGTAAATTGAAATTTGGATGCATTCGAAGAAATGGAGTAACCGCTGTCGATATTTTTGCCTTGAAACCCCCAATTTTCCCTCAGGATACCTTGAGTGCTTTAGCAGATTTGTGGTTATATGTCCTGTGTACTGAATAAGGGCATAAATGTCAATAGAAGTCCAATATGTTTGTAAAGCTTAATTATTTCTTATTTTTGTGTAAATGTTAAATAGAAATAAAAGCTTTTAGTATTTTGTCCTCTCGTTCCAATTAATCTGTGTGTACTGTGCTTTGGCTATACCTCAAACCAAAGGTTACCTTTGGTTATCAGATTCTTGAGGGTATCGGTTTCACTGTTCTACCCAGAATCACTGGATTGTTGTATCCTCGACTCAGTTATTGGCTTCATATCATTTCAAGATTGTTTTTTAGTTACTCTTCTTTTCTACTGAATGTATTAGATCAGAATCTGTTTCTGATTCCTTACTGCCCCATTAGCTGTACATTAATGAATCTTAAAATATCTTTTTAAGCGATTGAGTGAAAACTACTTAGAAACAGAGGTATATGAGTTATCTTGTGACTGCCATCTCACCATTGCGCCTCTTTTCTCTAGAAAGGTCCTGCTTTACAAATCTTATTAATCTCCCTCTAGAACTGCGCTGTCCAATAGGTGGCCTCTAACCACGTGTGCCCACTGAAATGAAATCCAACAAAATTAAATAAAATTAAGAATTCAAGTCCTCTTTCACCCGAAGATGATTTTAAGTGTTTAATAACTACATGTAGCTTACGGCTGTCATACTGAAAACTGTAGTGGTGGCACCACTCTAGAATCTGGTCTAGCTCATAGTGTCGTTAGGCCACACAGATAGTTGAAGCTTCTCAAATCCCTAAATATTCTTGTACAATTGAAGAGGTAGCATTGCCTTTAAAGGCACTATGGGACTTTTAAGGACAAACTCAAAATTAATTTTGGCTTATGCAAGCATTTCTATGTTCTACTATTTTAAATCAACTGAAAATAAATAATGAGAAGCTTGTAACTATTTTTAATGCTATTATTTCACACTGAATACTGTAAAAATCTTCCAGTAAGTGGCAAAATATTTACATTTCTATTGTGTCTGTTGCCAAACTTTTTCCTAGTCTTTCTACCAGGACACAATCTGGTTATTTAACATAAAGTCACACTCCCCTATAGGACTATAGAGTAGTGATCAGGGTCCTTCGGTATCTAGTACGCACTTGACACATTTGTGGAATGAATGGAACAAGCCCACTGTTGTTACGGGGTCTCCCTGTGATATATTGCCATTGCTGTTGGTTTCTCCCACTGGATTTGCCCAGATTAAAGCTAAAATTTTTTCCTTCATGGTAGCTCTGTAGATATTTGAAGATGTTTATCATGTACCTTCAATGTCTTCTTGTTTTTTCAGGCTAAATATGCTCTGGCCCGGTCAAGTATCCTTGCTTTGTCAGGCTTATTCAAGGGGCCATGCCTCTGCTATGTGGCTCGCTGTTTGTTTTCTGAATTGGGAAACTCGAACTGGCTTTATTACTTTTACACTGCCTTTCCTCCCGAAATTAACAACAACAACTACAACTATATTTTTCATTATGTTATTGCAAGTTATTTGGTCTAGAAATTTTGGAATTGTTCCAAAACTGGGTTAGGATTCATTGTCCCAAATGAACGAGGGTGTCTAATAAGTTGGTTAAGGGAAAACTGGATTTCTGTTTCAGGGAAAGATGTTTCTAGCAACTGAGCCAGGAGTTTACCACCATCCTGTGAGGGTGAAGTGGGTAGGTGATACATGTTTCCTTTTGTCCAGTTGTATATTGGGGTCTAATTAAATGTTAGACCACTGTTTCTTTCTTTCTTTCTTTCTTTCTTTTTTTAACATTTTGTTTATTGTTCAATATAACATGTATACAAAAAAGCAATACATTTCCAAGTACATTTTTGAAGTAGTTATAGAACAGATTTTGAAGTTTGGTAAGGGTTACAGTTCCACAATTTTTCATTTTTTCTTCTAGCTGCTCCAACACACTAGAGACCAAAAGCAATATCAATATGGTGACTCAGCAGTCATACTCATCTGTTAAATTCTCTCTTCTCTGTTATACTCCTCCTTATCTTTTTTTTTTTGTGAAAACTAACATATATACATAAAAGCAATAAATTTTAAATTATATCACAATAATTAGCTGTAGAACAGATTTCAGAGTTTGGGATGGGTTACAATTCCACAATTTTAGGTTTTTACTTCTAGGTGTTCTAAGGTACTGGAGACTAAAAGAAATGTCACTATAATGATTCTGCAATCATACTCATTTGTTAAACCCTACCTTCTCTTTATAACTCCACCATCACTTTTGATCTTTCTCCCACTCTTTAGGGTTATTTGTGCTATGCCTGTTATAGCTTTTTCATGTGGGAAGGGACTGTTGATAATATGGAATAGGGGGATGGAACTAGTTGATATTCTGGAAAGGCTGGTCCCTTTGCATTTCAGGACGTATCTGGTCTAGGGACCCATCTGGAGGCTGCCTGTAGGTTTCTGGAAAGTTATCCTAGTGCATGGAAACTTTGTAGAATCTTATATAATGCCCTAGTTATTCTTTAGAATTGGTAGGAATGGTTTTGGTTGGAGTTTGGCAATTATGATAGGTAGCAATGTCAACTCAAGCTTGTGTAAGAGTGATCCCCAGAGTAGCCTCTTAACTCTATTTGAACTTTCTCATCCACTGATACCTTATTTGTTAAATTTCTTTTCACCCTTTTGGTCAGGATGGCATTGTTGATCCTGTGGTGCCAGGGCCATGCTCATTCCTGGGAATCATCTCTTATGCCACCAGGGAAGCTTTCATCCCTGGATATCTTATCTCACATAGGGGGTTGGGCAATGATTTCACTTGCAGAGTTGGGCTTAGAGAGAGAGAGAGAGAGACCACATCTGAGCAACAAAAGAGGTCCTCCAGAGGTGACTCTTAGGCCTACCTATAGGTAGGTTAAGCTTCTCCACCACGTACGTAAGCTACACAAGAGCAACCCTCAAAATCAAGGGCTTGGTCTATTGATTTGGGTGTCCTAATGTTTGACACAATATCCTGGGTTTCCCCTGCGGTAAAGTTTAATAGTTCCATAATTTTTCTCCCATCCCTCAAGGGACTACTTTTTAATTATCTGCTTAATATACTCTGGGGTGTATCCGGGCATTACATTAAGTTATACAGGATTAAAGGCTTCTCATTCTTATTCTGTGCTCTCTGTGTTTGAATTGTTTAAATGATCTATCCAGACAGGTTGAGTTAGATTATGTGCTTCAGAAAACTTAGATTCAGGGCAAAATAAACCTTTTGTCTCAGAGAATAGGTGATGTTCTAAAATACAAAGTCTTCCTTACCCCTGTATTCTGAATTACCTTATCTTGACCTAGTCAGCTTTGTTCTTATTTCTAAATACCAGGTGATATATATATATAAAAAATAGTCTCTCAAAATCTAGAAATAACAATTATCACTCTGGACTAAGTATGACTGCTATAAGACTTTATAATCTAGGCCCCAGTTTTCTTGTAAGTATTTTTAAAATAAGATCATTGTTCTAGTTTGCTAGCTGCTGGAATGCAACACACCAGAGACAGATTGGCTTTTAATAAAAGGGGATTAATTTTGTTAGTTCTGCAGAGGAAAGGCAGCTAACTTTCCACTGAGGTTTTTTTTTTTTACGTGGGAAGGCACAGGATGGTCTCTACTGGCCTTCTCTCCAGGCCCCAGGGTCCCAACAACTTTCCCCTGGGTGACTTCTTTCTGCATCTCCAAAGGCCTGGGCTGAGCTGTGAGTGCTGAGATGAGGAATGCCGAGCTGCTTAGGCTGTGCTATGTTGTGCTTTCTCATTTAAGCGCCAGTAATTAAGTCAAATGTCCTTCATTGCAGCAGGCACACCTCCTAACCGACTGCAGATGTAATGAGCAACAGATGAGGTTCATACCATTGGCTCATGTCCACAGCAACAGAACTAGGTGCCTTCACCTGGCCAAGTTGACAGCTGAATCTAACTACCACAATCATGCAATATTTACTCTTTTGTTTCTGGCTTATTTTGCCTCATGGAATGTCCCGCAAGTTCATTCACATCATTGCATGCCTCACAACTTCACTCGTTTTTGTAGCAGCGCAATGTTCGATCATTTGTATACACCATCGTTCACCAGTCTACTTCTCAGTCAGTGCATCTTTCAGCCACCTCCATCTACTGGGCCTCATGAATAACATCCAAAGTCAACAGTCCATCAACACTTTCAATTTTAGATAATTTCATTGTTCCCAAGAGAAAGATAGCCAATAAACACACCCTCCCCAAACAGAAAATCAAGACCTCACCTTAACTCTTGTCTGTCCTCTCATTATGTACCCCTGGTGTTGCTGTGGTGCTCTTGATATTTTCCTGTTAAAGATACCCCATAGTATGCAATAGCATTTCCCCCCTGTACCCCCATATTATATACACTTTGTACACGATTCATGCCTTTGCAAGGCCACCATTTCTAACACTGTCTCATGCTATGCAGCTCTGAGCTTTATCCACTTTTCTCCAATTAGGTATACTGGGTTCTCTGTTTGAGGTCCACCTTAAAGGTTTGCTGAACTTAACTCTATTCATTCTTTTTCCCATGATGATGATTAGTATGCTATATGCTTTCTTTGCCAAATTTTTATGATAGGGTATTTGAAATTCATATTTCCCTCAGTGATTGTTTATTTATTTGTATCTGCTATTTGTGAGGCACTGTTTTTGGAGCTGAATATAGAGTCATGAGCAAGACAGAGGAAATCCATAATTAAAGAAAAAAATTATTTCATTCCAGAGGGAAACAGAGAACATAAATATATGTCAATGAACTTTGACTGCCTTTTTGTACTAACACTATAAAAGGATTAAAATATCATACATTAGTTTTTGAGACATGGAAATGAAAATGCCTGTCATAAAAGACAAGTTTTCATGCATTTTCCACATATGAGAATGTATCTCTTGGGTTGGAAAAGAACTTTATTTTTTTCTAATTCTACCTTAAATAATTAACCTAAGAAATTCAGAAATTTGCATTAAATAGACTACTGCTATCACTGATCACAGTACTTCATGTTATAATAAAAATTTCAAAGCCATTTATATATACAACAATAAAGAATTGGTTAAATAAAGTATGATACATCAAAAAATAGCATATTATATCACTATTTAAAATGATGATATTATTCTTCATTTCTTGACATTTTTCTATGATATAGATTAGGAAAAGGAGCAGATGCTCCAGTATGGTTTAGGGATTAATATCAGTTTGGGGATATAGAGAAAAGTGAGATTATATGAGAAAGTCTTTCTGTAATGTAGATGAACACAGGCTTCGTAAGAAGCAGACAACTTATGTTTGAAGATGAGCCCTTTTAATTTTGGGAAATGTAATTTTTAACTACAGAAATTGTGTTCAAGGAAATTTGTGTAAACCAGCTCATGATTTTTGTAACTTGAGTGGATTAAAGGGGAGAGGACATGATAGTCTTAAAATAAAACTGCGATTTTAAATGTAAGTGCTACCTCTGCCTAGAACTTGTAAGAAGTGTGATGTTGGGAAGAAGAGGATGGAGAAAGGGAATCAGTTTGAAGAACCTTGAGGGTATTTATAAGAAGAAGGCAGATGAATTGGTATTCAGAGACTCGTTTCTCCTTTCTGCTGCCGTGAGGATAGCTAAGGCAAACAAACAAACAACCCAGAATCGAAGGCAGCTGGATGACTTGGATAAATCCACAGTAAAGACAGAAGGGTTTCACTTTTTCTGTTCAACTGAATAGACTTTATCAAAATCTAAAAAATGCATCTTATTAATATTAATAATAATAGTGACTGCCTATTTAGTAGTGCTTACTTTGGGTCCAGAATTACTCTAAATGCTTTACATGTGTTAACTTAATCATTATAGTCTCCATTTCACAGATGAGAAAGCTGGGTCTGTGGTGGTTAAATAACTCACCTATGATTACACAACTAGTGATTGGCAGAACTGGGATTAGAATCCAGATTTGTCTGATTCCACAGCCTAGGATTTTCTTAATGACTAGGTTATACTTTTTATATTCTAAAAAATATTTCTGGTAACATATAACCAGAAAAATTCATTATAATATTAGAAATAAGCATGCATGGGGGGTTTTAGATTATAAACTCCTCTTTACTGGGGGAATTGGGTAGCAGAGGTTATGAAGTGGCACCTTCTGAGGGATGGCACTTTAAATGTCGTGTGTGGGAATGATATTAAGTAATTGCTGTGAAAACCCTGCTTCCCTCTCAGTGAGGAGGGGATTTGAAGTTCTCTTTTCTTTGGCTCTGGTTTTGTGTTTAAGACCAAGGTGGTAGACACATTAGGGAATGATTGAATGAGTTGTTGTTAACTTGGAGTACAGATTGTAATAAGCTGTTATATAGCTTTATTGGTGACTTAGTGCTGGTCAGAATGTTCATTTGTTCTTTGAATAATGATATAGGAGGCAAATAGATAAGAATAACAAATTCATTGAGAATGAAAATCAGAGAGTGAAAAGATATTGCCAGACTGGAGAAATGGACAAAACTCTCTCAAGATGAAACTTAATAGAAATAAAGGTAAGATCCTGAATATCAATCAAAAACCTATCTATTCAAGCCCAGGAAGAATGATAGTGGTTAATTGTAGCACGTGAACAATATTTAGGAAATGGGTTGAAAGATCAAATGCGTCAACAGATGGTGGGCCTGCAACGGCAATGACGTTGATGCAAAAGCCAGCCTGGTCTTATGTTGCTCTCTGGGTCTGGGGAGGTTCACATTTTACTCTGTCTAAACTTAGCAAAAAAATACCTGAAACAGTATAACATGTTTCAGTTCCCGTACAGTAAAATGGACACACACAAATTGGAACCCACTCAGAAGAGAAAATCAGTATTCTGAAAGACTTTGAAATCTTCTTGTTTGAAGAGTCAAAGAAATTGGGGATCTTTTTCTAGAGAAAAGGAGACCCATGGAAGGTCTGATAGCTGCCTTCAGATATCAAAACAGCTACTTTGTGGATAACTGTTCTTTTTCTCAAAGGCCCTGGGGGTTAGGCTGTGACTTATGGGTAAATCAATAAGAATTATAGAAAGCCTGTTCAGCTCAATCTAAGGAGAAAATTAACAATAAAAATTGTTAAAAAGAATTGGGAATAGATGTATTTTTAAATAAGAGATTGTAAATTTGGATGTCAGAGTTATTCAGTACCGCGTTGCCAGGATGACTGGGTGGTGAAGATGCTGTAGGCTGTAGTGTATTCAGGAAATAGCGAAAGGTATCACTTAGAATTTTGCTGGGCTCTTAAAAACTTCATGTAACTTTGGCTTTGTACTTGGGCTTAAGTATCTCTGCAACCTTGATATTTTGTATTTCTCGGATACTATAAAGGAAACCAGTTAAAGGGGCTTCTATAGAAAAATAACCCCCTTCATTGCCCTTGCAACAGTACCTTGCATTCTTATATTACATGTGGTTGTGTCTCCCAAACCTAAGATTTTCTGATTTTTCTGTTTGATAATAATAAACCAAACTATTATTTGTCATTGCCACCTTCATTCAAGCTAGCTTATAGGGTTTGATTTCCAGTTAAGTGCTTTGGAGAAAGTGTTACAGGATGGCTAAATTTTGATGAAAGTGAGAAGGAAAAAACAAGAGATGTTCAGTTGATTTTAGGTTGCTGATCTGGGATTTGTCTGAGCCAGAAAGGAGGTAGGCACCATGCGGGGGCTGCCACTGATTTTTTTTTTTTCTTTTACTTAATATGCCTCTTTTGCTTATGAATGAATCGGATTAGGAGATAAACCCAGATTCCAGCTGCAATAACATGGAATTTGGTGTCTTCTCCTGATACTGTTTCCTGTACATTCCATGTCACTGGATTGCATCACCAACCTACTTACACCTACACTGATGGAATATTAGGCCCTTTGAAATATTTGAATTAGAATGCACAAATGCAGAGGGGGGGTACTATCTGTCTGTCTAAAGGATTCACGTGAAATATAAAACTGTTAAGTCTTGAAATAATAAGTGTCTACTTTATCAACTTTCTGCACTACATAAAATGTTAAAAAAGATCTTATTTATGAATTGCGTAGGTAAAGGCACTTTGAATAATATTTTATTAGGCCATCAGTTTAGTAACTAAGTTGTCTTTTGCCCAAGCTTGAAGATTGTGTGATCCTCAAAAGCGAAGTCTTCCTTAAATATAAAGTTTATTTTTCATTTTTCAATCTCTGTATAAGAAAGTATGTGATAACAATAAACAAGTTATGTAATAACAATAAACAAGTTATAGTTATTTAGTACTTAACCTGTTAGGTAGTATTTTCTGATGAAGAAACTAGCTGAATTATTGGAGGGTCTTTATAGGTGAATGATCAGACAACAATTGATGTTGAGATGCAAGATCTGAACTTTTACTTCTTGATCCAAGCAGTTGTGAGTGAGCACCTTTTGTGTTCACAGACAGATTTTCAGAGAATGCCTGGTCAACAAGCTCTTTTTCTCCTGGGGGGAGAAAGGTAGGAATGACTTCCACTGCAAGGGTGAATCGGTAGCAGATGAGAGAGCTGTGATGCTTTGGACACTCATCTGAACCAAGCTCAAGCAAAGATGACCTGAGATGTGGGGTGCGGCCTTTTGATACTTGCTCTTTCATTTTAGATCATGAGATGTTCAGACAGGAGTATTAACGAGGGGTCCAAAGCTTTTTTACCTTCACCATTGGGCTCCCGCAGCTTCCTTTCAAGCCAATTTTGAGGTTATTACTGGTTCAGTGGTTTTTGCTCCCTCCATTTTTTAAAGGTTGAGGATCAATTTTCACCTTGCTTACTGTGATAGTCAGTTTTACGTGTCAATTTAGCTAAGGTATAATTCCCAGTTATTCAATCAAATGCTAATCTGAGTGTTGCTATGAGGGTGTTTTTTTTTGTTGTTGGATGTGGTTAACATTTACCATCAGTTGAATTTAAGGATAGGAGATTATCCTCCATAATCTGAGTGGGCTTGGCCTAATCACTTGAAAAGCATTAAAAGTAGAAATGAGGTTTCCTTGAGCAACAAAAAAATTTCTACTGTGGACTGCAGCTACAGTTGTTGCCTGAGAATGTCTACCCTGTCCTTCCTAAGAGCCTGCCCTAGAGAATTTGGACTTGTCTAGACAATCATGAAAGCCAGTTATTTATGGAACAAATATCATATGCATATACATTTAAACATCCTGCTCTTCTGTTTCTTTGGTGAAATTCTGACTTGCCAAATTCAAGAAAACTGGTAGTTAAGGAAAGATGATTTATCAAGAAAATAAAATAATTGTTCTGTGGTTTACTTTGTTAGTGTTTGTACTCAAATAGGTTGTAAGAAAAAGCTGAGAAGGAAAACATGGTCTCTGGCAATCCTGAAGTTCCACTGAAATCTAAAATGTACAGAAGACATCTTTAAATGGTGATGTTTGGCTTTTTTTTTTTTTGGCAAATTGTAATATTTTAAAGCTTTGAGATTCTTAACTTCATTATAATCACAAGCTGTTAATATGTAATTCACAGGTCCTATATATCTTTAAGATAAGTGTGATTTTTGACATGCACATCTGTGAAAAATGTTTTTGAAAAGCCATTTTAGTAATGGGGACAGAATGTTAATTAAAGAGACTGGAGTATGGAAAAAATGAGGAATAACGTTTCTTCAACTAGAGTGTATTTATTGAGATATTAACTATAAGAATCAGACAGAGAACCTTATCCTGTCTTGTGAAATTTAAGTGTCCTTGTGGATGGTATCTTCCAGGCCTCTTTGCTACAAGTATTTTCATCGTCCTATTTTTTTATTGTATATTGATAAAGAGGAGACATGAAACTGAATTGATTCATAGGCCATTAAAATATACAGTGTTCAATGCTGTACGCAAAGTACTGCCACAGAGAATCTTTAAGTAATTTCGTCCTTATTTTATAGTAATGTTTTAAAGGCCCACTTACCTTTTTTCAACCTTCATCATTTATTTTTGGATTAAGTTTTTATTTGTTACCATCTGGATTGAGTTTTTATTTGTTACCATCTAATATTGGTATCATCTACCAATATTAATCTCCTCTTTTTGACCAACTACAGTACCACTATGAGTTATAATAGAATGGGGCCTCTTAAAAATATTATTGATCCTGTCCAAGGAGCCCAGAAATATCAGAGTCCTATTTTGGCTTTGCCATCTTACTTGTGGCAAACATGTGCCAAGGAAGCAAAAGATAGTCATTCATAATTAGTTTTCTGAGAAAAGGAATTCATCCTATTAATTCTGGATCTCAGATATAACTAGAGCTGTGGGTTTTCATCTTTTGTGCTCACCCACCATATATGCTTACTAGTTTGGTCACTCACTAATTTAGTTTTTTCAAACTTTTAAGGCCCCTGATCCCAGTTGATAAATATAGACACTTCATAAGCCTGGAGATTCTAACATTTGTTTCCCTGGGGCTCGCTTCCCTCGTTGAGCATCATTGCCTGGCCATGACTGACAGGCTGGTATTTAGCCTTGCAGTGGTTCTGCACATGGGAGCTAAGCTAACAGGTATACTGGAATCTCACTTGAGAGGAGAATTAGGTAGAGAGGAATCAAGGAGAACTGATCTAATTCTCTGGTTGCCAAAATAAATTTCTAAGAAGATGTGTCAAGCTCACAGGCACATGTGAGTTTTTTTTGTTTTGTTTTGTTACCAGGGGCCCCTTCTTGTAGGTGTGTGAGTAGAGGCAACAGCAGTTTATTGCCAGTGGGTATTCTTCAGTGTATGGCAGTGACTTTTGGGGTTATAGGAATGGTATGAACAGGATCCAGGGTATAAGGTACATCTCCTTGGATGGAGGTTAATGAGGGCTGTGCATACTGTCTGCCGCCAGCTGAGAGGGTGGAACCCATAGCCAGCAGGGACTTGAATCCAGATCAGAATGCAGGAAATAAACAAATGTGTATGTGAAAGATTGCAAGGGTACAAGGATGCCAAGGAATCTACTATGTTTATGGTCATATATAAATCATTCTTGCAGTCTAATCATTGCTGACTACAAAGCACCTAAAATGCTGCCAAGCTTCTCTATGGCTTAGGATCAGAAAAGCAGCTGAGCCTGATGATTGGAAATTTGTAATATATGTATTGGGGTTAGGATGGGCTCGGGCAAGGCAACTTACTTGCATGCACCAATGGATTTGAACTCAAAGTATGAAATTTTCCTTACCTTTGCAATTCAGGTAGAGAACATCTGATGTTATACGAAGTTAGTGAACAGGTTTGGAATATATAGCTACATTTATAATGGTTCCAATCAAGGGAACAAAAAAAACCCCACCTCTACCTATTAAACTTTTGCTTTTGTCATAATCAGTAGCAGAAAAATTGCTACTTGTCCAATTCTAGATTTGAGAAGCAATCACAGTGTACAGTGAGTGCCTGAGGGTGACTTTTGGGGGGTTAAATATAGCTTTGCATCATTAGCTTATGTGGGAAAAATCCCATTATGACAGCAAATCAGATCTAATCTGGCACTCCCTCAGCTGCAATTATATAAAATATGGTGGAAACTTGTCAAAGCTTTCAGTGAGAAATGAGGCTACTGGTGCTTTGCAGCCCCCCCCTGGAGCACAATGAGAATCGTGTTGCTTAGCTACAGCCCTTGGCTGATTTAGAAAGCTTTAGACTGTATGATACAAGAGTTAAACTCCATTCCTTGATGTTTATTCCCCCTTAAGATAAAAAACCTTATTTACCACTTTTTTTTTTATTTTTTGCTATCTTTTCCAAGTTGCTCGTGTGTTTTCATCCAAGATGGGCTTCAATTTATTATTATTTCTGCCTCCCCAGGGTTTATAATTGAGTGAGAGCGAGTGGGTGGATGATGATACGAACAGAAGATAAACTATTAAAATAACTTGAAAATACTTTTGCCCTCAAAGAAATGTACAAGTATCTATTTCAACAGTTTTTTGTCATTTAATGTCATTGTGTTTCTGTCCCTCTTCTTTAGATTATTCATACTTTGGGTTGTTATTGTCTTTATACGTGCCTAAGATGAGCAGTATTTAATTACATTTTTGGATTTCAAAATATAAACACATATAGGTATGTGGAAAGGTATAGGGAACAGTGAGTTTAAGAGGAAGAGTGAAATTGGTACCAAAAACCTTTAAAAACAGGAGGATTAAGAGAAAAAACAAAAATGAAAATACACAGAAGATGTAGTGCAATTATCGTACATCAGATAGAAAAATAATTGTGTAAATGAGAAAATGTTTGTTGTGTGTCAAAGCCCATGTTAATGGCAAAAAATATTCGTGGACTCATAAGGCTGGGGAAACCCTACAAGCTTCTGGTTCCTGCTCAGAATGCAGAAAGGCATGTCTCTATCTTCTAAATACGTAGAAATCCACTTTACTTTTGTACCTCCTCAGAAAAGAGAGCTGTCCTACAGCAATACTTTGTATTATTTCACCAAAATTATTGTAATGAAGCAAAACCATGACCTAATCTTGACTATGTAATTATTTCAGTAGATTTGACTTTTGGCTCATCAGTACGATCTTCTGTTTTATGTACCCAAAAGCTGATTTTCCTGCTGGTGTCGACAATTTCATGCTCACCTGGATGAAATTAGTTAGAGGTGGTTCTGTATTTTCATTTGAAAGTAGGATTGTGGATAATTGTTTCTTCTAGCTTGGCCCTATTAAAATTCTAGTTTTCCTGAAGCCCAGAATTTATAGACTTCTATGTTGAGTCACCCTGCTTGTGGGCTGTCTTTGTATGCTGCTTTCCAAATCACCTTCATACACAACTTTTTAAATATGTTTGTCTAATGCAGCCATTATCTAAGTGTGGTCCTGGGACTCTAAGGGTTTTTAAGACTATTTCTAAGGGGTGTGTGAAGTTTAAGCTATTTTCGTAATAATTTTAAGACATTATTTGCCTTTTGAACTCTCGTTTTCTTACAGATATGCAGAAATGATATAACAGCAAACTAAGTACTGCAAGTTATGAGAATCCAGTCATCTTCTATTAAGGCAGATGTTAAAAGATTTGCAAAAATGGAAACCAATGGTACTCTTGCTATTTTGTTTTGGTAAATATGAGAAAAAAATTTCTCATAAAATTATGTTAGTTGTGTTAACATATTATGGTTTGATCATTTGTTTAAATGAATTAATAAATGTTTTTAAAATTTCTCAGTTTTAATTTCTAATATGGGTAAATATTGGTGGATGTAACCCATACAAACAAAATCTCTTTGGGGTTCTTGATAATTTTCAAGAGTATGAAAAGACCCTGAGACCAAAATGTTTCAGAGACCCCAGTCTAGGGCCCTCATTAGCTACTTCAGTAGATTTCCAGCATTTCTTCATTTTCTGGTTCCAGTGCTTTCACTCTGTCTCTGACAGACTTCTACAAACCCACCTTCCTTGTATCTCTCTGCTGAGATGCCGCTGAGCTCAATAATGCCATCAGAATTGGTAGCTGACACAAGGACAATGGTTCCATCAATTTAAAACAGCCATCTGTCTAAAATGCAACCTCCAATATACACTTGATATGCATTTCTACCTGGGGTGAATGAAATATAGGTAAAATATTTATGTGTTAGTTTGCTTATTAGATAATTTGAATGAAAAATAAACTTTTAAGGTCATTATTTTGACTTCATTTTTTAAAACCAAATTTGGCCAGAATGTCAGAGGATGGAATATATGTATTTTACCCTTCAGATTTTCAAACTGGAATTTTAAATGTAAATTTGAAGTCATTTACATGCTAAGATATGTAGAATTGTTTAGAAATCTGCAGCCCTAATTAAAGACCATTTTGTCTTTAGTGCTGTTTATTAATAGTAACTGCTGAATTATTAATAATTCAGGTATTTAGTTACTAGTTAGAGGCATATTCAGGGAATGTCTCAGAATTTTCTTCTGAAGACGCATCTGAGATTTTACTCCTATCATTGGAGTAAATCAATTAATAGATTGTGAATTCAGTAAGCATAGTCTTTGATGCACAATTTAAGACATTCTTAAGACCAAATGAACACCATGTTATGCTAAGTGAAAAATAATTTAGTATTTTATTCCTTTGTTAAACTAGTTCAGAGATTCCAATGTCCATTTTATTTCTAAGTGCAAGACTTTACAGAGGTTCTTTAAGCAGGTGAGATATTTGATTTGCAGCTACCACAATGATATTTTATTACTTCAACCATAACGATGTGTGTTTTGGAATTAAGGGTGGTTTAAGGAGTGGGAATAGGGAGAAATGAAATGCTGTAGCTTCTCTTGTCCGTCAGGGTTGATTGGATCTTGAGTTATCAAAGTACTATGTAGCCTGAATCTGGTAGTATAGTATGGGGCCTTCCCTTTCCTTCACTCCCACATCTGGTTAGTTGTGAAGTCTTGTCAATTCTGTAGCAGCATCTCATGAATCTGTTTTCTTCTCTTGTTCTTGTATAACTGACTTAGTTCTAGTCCTAATTACTACTTGCCTGGACAGTTGCAATAGATTATCTTCAGTTTTATTCCTCTCCAATTCATCATCTGCACTGCTGCCAATGCGATTTAAAAAAATATATGATGATCATACCATGCTAGAATTTTTTCTTGAGACAGTAATTCATAGTGGTTTTAACTATGAATTCCAGATGCCATGGTTTCTTAATTTCTCCATGCTTCAGTATTCTTTAAAATGGGGAAAAATCTATGATGCATGTAAAATGTTTTGCATGGTGCATTCTCTATAATTGTTAGCTCTTCTCCATAGTGCTTTGCTTGAAATATTTGTATTTATTTATTGATATCCATCTTCTGTGCTAGACTGTAGACTCTACTACAGCAGTTTTGCTTACCACTGTATCTCAAGGACCTACAATAAGGGCAGCGAATATTTGTGGTTGATTCCTTAATGCTCATCAATGACTTTCCTTGGATCCTTGGATAAAGGGCAGCTCATAGATCTGGCTTTTTAAATCTAAATTACCTCCCATTCTACAAACCCAACCACTTGGCTTCCACAATACGCCATGCTCTTTTATGTCTTCCTGCATTTATTTGCACACACGATTCCTGTAGGATGATATGTTATTTCCCACTTTGGCCCTTGACAGACTCTTGCTTATCAGTAACTCTGAGCCCTGGCTTCTCTGAATTCCTTGAAGTCTATTCTTTGCCTCAGGAAAAGCTGATCATTCTTTCCTGTGTGCCATGATAGTATCTTGCACACATTTTTCTTATCACACCTGTAATGCTGTACTAAAACTCTTTGGTTACTATTAATTGCACTTATTGCATGCCAGCCCTTTCACTATATCATCTGTGTGTGTACATATGTATACAAATGGGTATAAAATTATATTTAATCTGCAAAGCAGTCCTACAAAAGGCCTATTATTCCAATTTTATGGATAAGAAAATTGAGACTCAGAGGTATTAAGCAATTAATAATTAATCTAAGGATACATGTCAGTGAAGAACTTGGACAGATCAGTTACAGCTGCAGGATGTCAGGAGACAGGGATTATGACCTACTTATTATACTCCGTGAATCCTCACGAAGTATAATCCTCTTGTGGTGTCATCTCAGGTATGATATTACATTTAGGTAGTAGAGTATTTCTGTAATCGAAGGTCTCATCATTATATACATCGATAAGAAAGATTTAGGCACATTCTACCATAGCTTGCCAGGTACTCTAACTTCCTTCAGTGATATAAAATGGCAGGTAGAGCCTTCCGAGTACCTGAAAACTTTCTCAGATATTCAGATTTGAGGCCTATAACTTTAATTTATTCAACACTTTACTTCATTTAGCTTATTGCAAGCAGTTGTAGTTAAAAATGAATAAAGCTTCAATTAAAATTAATGATTTTAATTCTTATTAGGGAAACTATTATCATAAATACTAAAATCAACTATTGAGTTAGAATCAAATTAAAATCTGCATATGCCATATTGATTTAGCTGTGTGCTTCAGTTTCTATTGTTTTCCGTTTGTGATTGATGCATTTTGTAAAAAGAGTGTGAAGAATTCAATGTAGGTGGCTCTACAAATTGACTAGTGATTATTCTCAATTCACCACTGTCAAGTATTTTTTCATTTATCTAGATTTGAAAAAATGAATAAACACATGATGATTTGAAAAACTTCATGTCTTTTTTTTGACATATAAATAGAGTTTTATAAATATTATTCAGCTAAATCTATATAAAAACTCCTCTACCGCCAACCCAACAGATTAAAAATTAGGAAAATTTTCTTGACATCAGTTTTTCCATTTACATAAACCTATAATTAGAAAAAACTTAATTTCACCAATTAGCCTTTACTTCCTCTCTTCCTTCCTTTGCCCTTTCTTATCTCTTTGCCTCTTCTATTTCCTTCATGTCCCTCCTTTCTTCTCCCTTCTCTTCCCTTCCCTCCATCTGTATGTCTCTCCCTCCCTCCTTCCCTCTCCCTTCCTGCCTTCTTCATTCATGTATACTCTCACTCTTTTCCTGCCCTCCTTCCTTCCTTTCCTCCCCCCCTCCCCTCCCCTCCCTCCTTCTCTCTCTCTTTCTGAAAGAAAAGCGAAGGCTAGAAGCTCAGTTTTCATTATGTGTTGGGCCAAGAAATAGCATAATTTGGGCCAAGGTCCTAGGAGTTCCAGGCATTCTAAGGGTAGTGGTTGCATTTATTTTAAAGTGGGATTATTATTTTAGCATCTGTTAGTTGAGAAAATAATTTAATAATTCAATAATTTGGTATATCCTAAATTGTAACAGCTTTTATATACATTTGAAAAATAAGAAATGGTCAAGCTATGTTTTGTATTTAAGCTAGAATGATTGCTTTGTGTGGTTTGTTGAGCTTTTTGATCTTCTTGCAATAACTCCATGACTTCATGGAGGTTTATGGATCACAGTCTTACTGACAAAGAGATTTTGGATTTACTTTCTGACACATTTAGTTCTGCTTTTATAAAGGCACGTGGGCCTTAAACCCATCACACCTAATCAAGTCAAGAATAGAATTGATTAGGACTCAGGATCTGGCGTTGAGCATTGTCATATCTAATGTCAGTCTAGCAGGAAATCTTCCTTCAACCTAGAAATATATCTTCAGAGCACAATTGCATTTGGGTCTTTCGTCCAGGACTCTCTGGTAAGAAAATATATTCCATTGAATTGCTTCCCATATTTTAGCTTCACACATTACAGTGGTGTTATGGGCATGAAGATCAAAGAAATTTGCTCCTTCTTGAGCTTTATAACTAAAAAAAGAACCCAAGTGCATTATTTATGATATAATGATTTATGTCAGTCTTGCATTATAATTCATAATCAGGAAGATTAGCCTCTGAGAAAGCAGTTTCATCTCCGTGGTGGGTAGGTAGGAGTTAGTGGTGGAGGGAAAACTTGCTGATGAGCAAAATTGATCCTGTTGATCAGTATGGTATCATGTAGCAAATAACCATTCAGAAATGCTGTGCATATGTGTGTGCATGTGTGTGTGTATACAAACAGATGTATACAGGCTTTGCAGATTTGTGGAGCATTAGGACCATCTTGAGGCAGATTTTAGCCTACTGTTCCAAGTTACAAGAACTTGGTCTTAAGTACTCTGTAGAATGACCTGGAAATAGAGTAGAAATAAAAGTCTGTCTTAAATGGGCTCCTTTATCCTTTCTCTAATGCTTGCTGATGGAGAGCTAATTCTGATTTTCCTTTAGGTGGGAGAGAAAGGGGGAGGTGGGCTGCTGGTGAGATTTCTTTTCCTTTATCAAATCTAGGACAGTGGGGTGAGAAGATTGGCAGCAGCAGCCAACCTTGAGATTGGCCAGTTATGAATTGAGAAATATTATTATCACCAAGTTTGCCTGGTTGTTTCTTACTACATTATCTTTTCTGTACTGGAGAATGCCAAATAAATAATTTGTAGCATTAATCTTGTTTAAATGTTTCTGCTAGTAAAATATAAAACATCTTTTGTTGAAATAAATGTGAATTTAGAGTTCTAAATATTGGGTATATTGTGATTTTTTCCTAATTTGGTAAAGAATGTTTAAATTTGCCTTCTCTTCCAGTTATTTATTGTATTATTATTATTATTATTTCATGTTCATGTCCAGAGAAGCTAGTCTGCTTTGAAATTCAATCTAATACGGTGTTTCCATAGTTGGTTACATAATTTAAATTTTTAATGTTTATAAAATTCTTCCAAAATTTTAAAATTAACACTTATTGGTTATAACCTTGAAAAGAATACAAAGATATAAGAAGAAAGACAAGCAGATGAACAGATCCATCTTACATTTCCTTCTTTCCACACCAGCCTCTAATCCTACTGTCTTTTCCCTCACCTGCTCCGGGACTGGGTACTATTTTTTTCTATGAATCTCATGGGTAAAAATAGGTACTTAATTGTTGTTTCAATTTGTATTTCTTTCATAACTACTAAGGTTTAGTATATATATTTATATTTATACATAAAGAATTCTGTGAATGAAAGCACATAAGCATAGGTCACATGCTAGATACAATCTATTTTACCAAGATTTCCCAGTTATGATATCTATAACCCTAGAAAGTAAATTTGGTAAAATAGAGAAATGGAAACGTGACATTTTAGAGATAGAATCTGAAGCCCGTTGGACTTCTGTTCAACTGCTGTCTGTTCATTAGCTATATTTTCACTGTCCATTTTCCTGAAGAGATTAAGTGAATGTATTCCTTTAAATGGATTCTCTTTGTATGGACAAAGTAATGAATTTTGCACATAATGTCTGGGGATGACTGCTCCAGATGAGGACATTTCTGAAGGAGTGCTGCTGTCCTTTATAACTTTTAACTCATTTACTAATTAGTGCTGGGTTTTTACTTTTAGATTAAGTAAGGTAACAACTATCTTTTGTTTCCTTGTCTTGTTATATGGATTTGGCTTTTACTACACTTCTGTAATCTTGGGATGCACAGCTATTTTGTGATTTGGGTATCACTGAATTCTTACAGCACTTATCTGCTTGCTAGACACTTCAAATACATGTTTCTGCATGTGAACCCATTAGGTGAGGCATCTTAATGGAGGCACTTTAATGTATTTTATACTTAGTAAATAGCTGAGCACAGAGCCCCAGTAGGTACTTAACAAAAATTGACCAAATGAGGAAATGAATGTCTTGAATGAATGAAATGTTTCTATAGAGTAAACATGGCAATTTTCTAAGTACCAATCTAAAGGACCTTTCAGTAGCCATATGGGTTTGTAAAATTTGCAGGAAAACCCAAAACAGGAGGCAGCAGCTGTTGATAGCATAAAATAACCTAGGCCACGTTTAGTGTAATTAATCCACAGATGTAGCCAAACATTGGCAGTAGACCTGGTGAATCTTCATTTCATTAAACAGTGTCAGAAGCTAGTTGGAAGGCACAGATGCTGAAATAAAATAAAACTTGAAAATATGTCCAGTGAAAAAGCTGGCCATTCATTTCATGAATAGTATGTACCAAGACTTAGAATTATTAACTTTTTAAAACCCAAAAATATAAATTAAATTAAAAAATCTCAGTATTTTCTGAGTGATTGAATTTGGGGAAAACCAAGCTGAGAATAAGAATTCTCTATATAATTCTTTATTTCTCTTGCCTTTACTGACATTATGAATGAAGTATATGGAGAGAATTAATACTAAGAAAGAACCAAGTGTTAACAGAAACTTTGAGGTTGACTTTTGGATAATCCTCACTCACTTTCCTTGCTTTGATAATACTTTCTTTAACTTGATTTGAAATGTTTTAGATTCAGATTGGATTTTCCTTTACTTCAGTTTAATACCATAACACTTCACACAGAAAAGATGATTTCATTTCTTTTGATACAATAACTGTTGTATGTACTATCTCTAAAAATTTTTAACCAGTTTTATCAATAACATCTGAAATAAGTGGAGTCTTACTGTTATATTCAGGATACCTCAGGGAATATATATTGTGTGCGCAGTTTTAAGACTCATCCAGACAGAAATAAATGCAGTTTGCCTCCCGTTGCATCTCCCAGAATTTAGCCCAGTCCCTCACTTGCTACTCCACTGGATGCCAAGCTCCTGGTGATATCCATTTCCATGCCAGGCGAGGATTCACAGTCAGGCCTGAGAATATGGCAGGTTCTGTACTTCTTCATCCCAGGGTAAAGATCAGAGACCTGAAATTGGAACAGAAGACAGAAGAGAGAAGACAAACAGCAACTGACAATAAGTTCCTACTGCTATTAGATCGAGTGCAGTCTTGTCATCATGGCTTTAGTGAGATAAATTGATTTTACCCAGTTTAGTTAACTAACTGCCCTCCCAGTAACACCTGCTCAAACCACACTATTTCTCACATCTGTCATAAAAATTTCTGTCTCTAACTTTTTAATTACTGTGTTCACCCTGCCTAGAATGCTCTTCATTTCTTGTTAAATGTGCCAGTTCTTCAAAGCCCTTTTCTAGACCTATCATTGATCATGAATAGAGGGAAGCTATATTTTGCTCTAAAATAGTTCTACATTATGCCATCCAATTCAGTCTTCCATTATCCTTCCTGCCTGTAAATTACAAGCATATCTTTCAAAGCCCATCTTAAGTGGATATGTTTTGGAAGGTTTTTTCCAAATTGCCTACCCATCATGTGACATTCTCGAGCAAACAAGTCCATTAAAGTTAGCTGAATACATAAGATCCTAACCATTCTGTACTCATTTTTTAAAACCTAGGATAAATTTCACCTGCTTTGGAGAGACACTCTTGATTCCAAAGGCGATCCCCTTAATATAAGTTCTCATAGCACTGAATATATTTCCATAGCAATATAATTTTATTTAATTGTCCCTGTAATTCCTCTTTATATCATGCTTTTCTACCTGTTCTTTAGATTTCATAAATGTAGGGATTATGTCACCTGTTCATGAGTGTGTCCCCACTCCCAGCTAGAGATAGGACACCTGACTCAAAATGACAATAAATTGCTTGTTTAATGGATATTTGAAACCGTGAATCTTCTATCTCCATTGAGATTGTTGCTTGTTTCATTTATGTGACAGTTATGTTTAGCGTAGAGATTTGTATATAGAAGACATAATAATTATTTAATCCCTTGTTTCTCTATGACTCCAGCTGAGGTAAGAGGGCTATAGGGAGAAAGGAGATTGGAAATGCTAAATACCATTAGAAGGGGATTAAGTGGTGGTAAATATTTCTAGGCTTTTGGGGTTCTAATTTTCCTGTTGTAGGTCCCAGTCATTTTAAGTGCATCTCTTTCATGTAAGGCAAGAGTCCCCCTTTCCATCCATATCTGCACAGATGTTTCATTCTTTAGTTATCTGGGTTTGAGAAAATGAGTATACAAATCCCCTTGTATACAAATGTATAAATCCTCTTCATAATATACAAATCCCTTTCATAATCAGAAATCTCCAGTGACCTACTTCATTCTGATATTATCATTGCTCTCTCAGCCTTCATGTATTTAGTAGCCACTTTATCTCTTTTTATGGTCTTCAGACATTTTCTGGGAATCAATGCTCCATATCTCAAATAAGACTAAAAATATCTCAGGGCTGGACTACTGCTTTCCTTTATATGGATTTTTTTTTATCATCAGCTCTTAATATAGGAATGCCACCATAAACTAGAAGTTAAAACTCTTAAGTGCTAACTACGTGGACATAATTCATATCCTAGAATGCAGAAAGCAACATCCACCAAGATCAGGAAGGTGTCTGGAAATCCAGAGGAATCCTGAAGCGTCTACTGTTAATGCTTCCTCATTTTCTGTCATCTGCTCTTCACTGGGGCCAAAGGGTAGGTCAGAGTAGATCTGAGTCCTCATTCCACATCTTAAGCCCAACCTCAAGGATTTCAAATAGCCCAGTCATCAGCCCTGGGATTATGAAGGGTTTGAGGAGTAGGGTTGCACCTGACCCCAGCACCATTCTGTATAGATATCGGGGGGGGGGGGGGGGGGCAATGACAGCAGTCATCAATGAAGAATTTGTGGTGTTCCTCAGTAAAAAGGGTCATCGTCCTGGGGTTCTTAGCTCTTCATACGCTAGATATTTTTATCTTTGCAGTCTTTATTGCCAACTCCAACCTTCTTTCTCTTGGGTCTCAACACAGCATCAGTCTACTCATCAGAGGTGCGTGCTTCTTTTAGTGGACACAAATGATCTTGGGACTGCTCTGCTTTCCTGATTTTGTTAATGCTATAGTTACCAGCAAAGCTTTGAAATAATCTTCCTCACTTGGTGGTTCCCTGGGGATTACGCACCTCAGCCATTGCTTCAGAATTTTCCTTATCTCTAAACTGGACTTTCTCCCAACAACTAGTTCTGCCTACTGTTTCCATAGAAGAGTATGGAATTGTCTTTAAAAGCATCTTTGTTTACCAGGATGCTCAACAGGAACATCAGTACAGCTGGAGAGGAAGTTAAGGAGGTGACCAAGAGGGGGTCAGAGCAGCTGTTAACCAGATGAGTTGTTGCAGGGCTGTGCTGAAGAGACCCCCCCACACACCAGGTCTTTTAGAGACCCCAGCCCACATTGTAGATCTGTCAGTGAATACTGTCAGCGACTCATAGAACCATAGAATTCAGTGACTTCTTATTAGCACATAGGTAGAGTGTTCAAAGAAGAGGTGGAGAGGATTAAAAAAGATGTAAATAGTAACCTAAAACTGTTGATCTCTTTCTGGAATATGACCCATTCTTATAAAACTGGATTCTGGTTCCATTGTGAGTGTGTGTGTGGTGGTGGTGGGGGTAGGTGGATGTGAAAATGTGATTCTCAACCTTGGTTTGTGACAACTTTGCATCTGTCTACCCACAGATCATCGTAGAATTATTTTTCAAAAGAAACCTGTAAATTTATAAAGTTTGCTTACTAAAAGCCTGTGAGAGAACTCTTCTAAGACCAGGCAAAGGCATGTTTTAATCAGTCTCAACATAGAATATCCTCATTCGTGAGAATTTGGAAATTATGTTTGAAACATAACCAGCAGGCCTAAGTTTTAATTTTGTAAAGAATACCTACCTGTAACGATGGGGAATGATGCTGATTGTGATATCAGTACTAAATCTTAAAGCATCAAAGAACTATATCAGGTAAAGATGAAAATTGTTAAATGTTTTTCAGTAGTTTTACTAACATTAAATTATGCAGTACTGTTATTGAAAGGCATTCCAAAGCTAGCTTGACTTTTTTTTTTTTAAATAGAATTTTGTTTTGCTGCTTCAGTTGTGCCCATTAGAAGCACGTAGGGACTCCTAATGACAAATCTGCTCTACACTGATTCATTTTTCTGAGGATCAGTTCTAGAATGAAGATAGCGAATGAATCCCTCTACCCACATTTAAAGGCTTTAACCTCCTTTGTGCTTGGGAAAAGCTCATTTGCAGTAATTTTTAAAATGGCTATATGGATTTGTTCTATCTAAGCAAATGGCAATGCCAAGTTTGGTGGAACACAAATAAACCTCAAAAATATAAATATCATACTTCAGGGCCATGAGGCTTTTGCAAAGAGAGAGACATCACTGTTTGAAATGACAACATCCTCCTTTGGTAAGAATTCCACAAACAGGAAAGCCCTACTGTTTTCTTGTTTTGTGTGACATGTTTTTTCCCTGTAAAGTTGATTCAGTTTTAATTTCAGGTATGATTTTTAATTTTCCAGTCAGAACTTCTTACTGATGAACTGCCAATTGAAAATCCATCATTAAAGCTTTAATTTTCACTGATGATTCAATTCAACAAATATGTGAAAGACTATGAGCGAGCATTGTGGGGGATACCGTGATAAAGACATGGTATCTGCCTTCAGGGAGTTATGGTTGGGGAGTATTAAGACCCAAGTAATTAATGATCAATGAAGTGATTTCTTAGTACAAGAAGACCTGGCATTTAAAGGAATTAATAGTGACTCCTTAAAAAATAAGATTTTTTTATATGTTAAATAGTCAATGCTTTATACAGCTCATGATAAATGAGGATTTTTGGATGTACAAATTTATCGAGCATGGGAACTTCCCATAGCACCTTCATTATGCGCTAATGTGTCCAGAATAGGCAATTAATGAGGAAATTATATATGCTTGTTACTGCATAATTGTGCCAGTTTGAATCTATTATTAACCCTAGAAAAGTCATGTTTTAATCTTGATCCAAATTTGTGGTAACAGCATTTCTTTTAATCCTGATTCAGTACTGTAAGGTGGAAACCTTTGACCAGATTAGCTCCATGGAGATATGACATGCCCAGTTGTGTGACCTTTTGATTGAATAGAGATGTGACTCCCCCCATTCAAGGGTCTTGATTAGTTTACTGGAATGCTTTAAAAGAAGAAACATTTTGAAGAAACCTCAGAGCCAATGCAGATGCTTGGGGAGCAGAGGTGACAGAGCCCACACAGCCAGAGACCTTTGGAGATGAAGAAAGAAAACACCCCTGGGGAAGCTGTTTGAAACCAGAAGCCAGAGACCCCAGCAGATGCCAGCCAGGTGATAGAGGTGTTCCAGACCCATTGGCCTTTCTTGAATTAAGGTATCTTCCCTGGATGACTTAGTTTGGATGTTTTTATAGGTTTAGAACTGTAAACTCATGATTTATTAAATCCGCCTTTTAAAAGCTATCCATTTCTAGTCTATTGCTTTTTGGTAGCATTAACAAACCAATACAGTATTGAGGAATGGTCTACAATCAACTGCTTATTCTTAAATTATTCCTGTGGAATCCCTAAGTGCTTTGGTGAGGTAAATGGTTCCTTTTTAGCTAACTTGGCGATTTGGGGGCACTTTAACAAAAATAGTACCCTGTGAAGACCTGATTTGGTTTTTCCACTATTCTAGCACTAGCTGGCACCATTACCCTCTTCTTTGGAAGATCATTTGTGCTCTCACTTTCCTTTGAGATGACAGTCTGCCATTTATTACTTTGAAATTGCTGGTGCATCAACTATATGGTCAATTATTATCTTAATTACTTTTGAACCCTGAATTTAGTTATGTATAGAATAATTTCTTCAATGTTCTATCGTGGTTTTAAATTTTAATTTCTTCTTTAGGATAATGGAGAGGATGTCTCTGTTTTAGCAGCTAATGCTAAGAAATGCTGTATTCATGCTCAAAGGAGCTAGGAAAAATAATCCTCAAATTCATGGAAAGGTTAAATAAGGGAAATCCTAAACTATCTAATTCTGGGATTCTACCTTAAACTTCAATGAGATTGGAAGGAAGTTGATTCTGAGTAATGTCACTCAGAATCTTTTTGTTTCTTTTTTATTGTGAAATATAGCACATATACAAAAAAGCAATAAATTTTAAAAGTATATTATAACAAACAGTTATAGAACAGATTTCAGAATTTGGTATGGTAATGGTTCAACAAATTTAGGTTTTTCCTTCTAGCTGTGCCAAGACACTGGAGACTAAAAGAAATATTGATATGATGATGCATTTGTTAAATCCTATCATCTTTGTTATAAGTCCTTCTTCTCCTTTAATCTCTTTACCAATCTTTAGGAGTATTTCGGCTGCGCCCATTCTAACTTTTTCATGTTGGAAAAGGCTGTCGATAATCTGGGCTGGGGGATGGAATTAGTTGGTGTTCTGGAGAGGCTGGCCCCCCTGGGTATCAGGAATTATCTGGCCTAGGAAGCCATCTGGAGGGTGTAGGTTTCTGGAAAGTAATTATTGTGCATGGAACTTTTGTAGAATCTAAGATAGAGCCCTAGGAATTCTGGTTTTAAAATTTTAAAAAAATAGTAATTAAAAAAAATCTTTTGGCATAGTCACTGATACAGAAAATTCTGGAAAGCTCATGAAAGAATGAGTGCATGGGGGATCACGAAGTTATAAAATAAAGAATTGAGAATTTAGACATGAAGAAAATAAATTCTACTTCTAATGAAGTTACAATAAAGCAATTTCAAGAAGGGAACTTTTTGTTTTAAACAGATTTAAAAAAATTGGATTTAGTATACCTTATACTTTTGTTAGAAAACAGTTGAGTATGTGATTGGAGAGTAAAAGTGCTTTTGAAAGCATATTGGTGCAATGAGTTTGATTGATTGCTTATTATTCCTAAACCTGTTTGCAAACAAATACTCCTTTCTTTTAAAAATATCTAACTTCAGGCCAATTCTAAGTTTGTTTTTTCAGGAGAGCTTCTATAAAGAAAGATAATTTGGAGACGGGGCTTCTTTAACACTCAGTCTTTGAAATCAGCACAGAAAGTCAAGTGTAGTGCTGTTGCGTATGTTACTTCCTGGAAATTCTTGCTGCAGGTTTTGTAATGACATCAAATGCTCTATGGATATGGACTCCCTGCTATTTCTGGATGCTATTTTCGTCAGTCTCTCAATTTATGCAAATGACTCATTCTCTCTCTCTTTCTTTCCTTCTTTCTTTTTCTCCAGATAGCTCTTTTGCTGAGAGCAACCCTAACACAATAATGTTCCAAATAGATACTTTAAAAAATGATTGCTTTATTTTGTTCAGTGCCCTCCCCCCTCCCCCTAGGTTCTCTTAATGGGTTTCAATATATTCAGCTTTATGCATCAAGTTACCAGGTATTTTGTCTGACAACAGGGCCAGGATGGCAGAGTCATATTTCTTTATATGATGTATTAGTTTATTATTTCTTCAATATAAATTACCATGAAGTTAATAGCCTAAAGCAACAAAATCTATTATCTCACATTGTCTGTAGGTTAGACGTCTGGGCAACGCTTGCTGGGCCCTCTGTTCACTGTCTCCTTAGTGAAAGTCCAGGGCTGGGCGGAGTTTGGAGACAGGAAGCAGACACAGAGACAGGACACCAGCAGCGGAGAAGGAAGATTTATTAGCAGAGGTACAGCATGGAGAGTTGATTCAGGAAATCAGCTACCATCTGTCTGGATTCGAGTACGGTTTTAAAGGGGTTGGGGTAGTTAGGCAGGTGTCTCACAGGTGCGTCCTTGGGAGTTTGGCGGCCTTCTGTTGGTGAAAATACTGCCTTAGTTCTGCAAGATGACAAGTACAGGACAGGGAGCATTGGGGCAGGGGAATCTTATCCTAAGAATGCTGCAAGGTTGTAACTTCCGGTGGGTGGGTGTTTATGCACAAGGGTTTATCACCAGGTGGGGGTCGCAGGGCCTCGAGATGTTGATTCTCTGTGGCATTATCTTCGTCCTTGCTTGTTTCTCCAGTTCAACTCTCACACCAAGGTCGTAAGGTTTCCATCAGGGCAGAGACCTTATTATGCGCTTGGAGTCCTCTTAGAAGCTCATTCGGGTTGTTGGCAGAATTGAGTTCCTTATGGTTGGAGGACACAGGTCCCTGCTTTCCTGCTGGCTTTCAGCCAGGGGGCACTGTCAGCTCCCAGAGGCCCTAGCCCCAGGGCTCTCTTCAAGTATGACCATTTTCTTTCTTCAAAACCAGCAGGAGAATCTCACTTCATTTTAGCTGACCAGTGTAACTTAATCATGGAAGTGAAAACCATCTGATTCACACACCTGCCTATACTCTAGGCCTGGGTCGGAGTAGGGGAGAGTATGTCGGCTGTGTGCAAAAGGGGGCGGGATTCTTTGGATTCATCTCAGAATTCTGCCCACCACAAATGCCATGTCTTTTCAGTTGAGTTTCTCTTTCAGCATTTGTATTAGTTAGGGTTCTCTAGAGAAACAGAATCAACAGGGAACACTTGCAAATATAAAATTTATGAAAGTGTCTCACGTGACCGTAGGAACGCAGAGTCCAAAATCCACAGGGTAGGCTGCGAAGCTGATGACTCCAATGGATGGCCTGGATGAACTCCACAGGAGAGGCTCACCAGCCAAAGCAGGAATGGAACCTGTCTCCTCTGAGTCCTCCTTAAAAGGCTTCCCATGATTAGATTTAGCATCACTAATTGCAGAAGACACTCCCCTTTGGCTGATTACAAATGGAATCAGCTGTGGATGCAGCTGACGTGATCATGACCTAATCCTATGAAATGTCCTCATTGCAACAGACAGGCCAGCGCTTGCCCAATCAGATGAACAGGTACCACAACTTGGCCAAGTTGACACCTGTCCCTAACCATGACAGCATTAGTCTATTGAGTTCAGGCCTATCAGAGAATGCCATCACTGAAAACTTCTGTTGTTAAGCCTGTGCCTGCCATCTGCCTCATTACCTGGTGTCTTTGCCATACAATTAGTGAGTTCTTTAGGCTTTTAAAAAGCTGATGCTTAGCAGTCAAATAAACTTTAAACAGCTTCTTCAAATTCTAGCATAACCCCCAAATATTATGAAGATATTTAGAAAATGATGTATTATTTTATGATTATGATGATAATTTAGAAGTAACTTCCAAGAATCTGTTGGAATTCACTACCTCATCATGCATTCCATAATTATTTTGCATCATCATTTATCTTTTACCACCTTTTTCTGTTGCAAATCACAAGAAATAGAAGTTGACTATCTCTTGCAAACCAATTGCATGGAGCTATTAATAACTCATTTTATCTGCCAATCACAAAATTTCAAGACATAACAGTTTTAGAGAGTTTTTAATAAATGAGGTCATAATTTGGATTGAATGTTAAGCACCTAGCACAACGTCTTGCACTATGTAAGTGCTTGTGGTGGCCATACTTGAAGGAACACCATAATTCCTCCTCACGGTGTTTGCATCTTTGTGTGGTCCTCTTCCCATGAGTAAGGGCAGGACCTGTGAGTTGCTTCTAAACCATAGTACACAGCAGTGATGATGGGTGTGATTCTGTGCATGTGATTGTGTGGTTAGTGCCTGTTGTGCTGGAGTCTCTCCTTTTCCCTTGATGGCTTGATGAAGCAAGTGACCATATTGAAACCCGTGTGGCAAGGAGCTGAGGGTGGCCTCTGACTGAAAACCAGAAAGAAACAGAAGTCCTCAGGTCTGTCCCATCAAGAAATTGAATTTCTGCCAACAACTACATTAGTTTGGAAGTGGATTTTTCCATATTCAAGCCTCAGGTGAGTTAAGAACCCTTGATTGCAGCTTTGTGAAACTCTGAATTGAAGGACCTAGCTAAGTCATGCCTGGACTCCTGACTCACAGAAACTGTGAAATAATAAATACAAGTTGTTTTAAACTCTAAGTTTGTGATAATATTGTTATGCAGAATCGATAGCTAGTACAACACAATAAATATTTGTTGACAGTGAATTTTGGCATTAGATATTTAATTGAATATGCACGGAGTATTTTGTTCTATGGATAAAGAAATCATTTTGGCACCATTGAAAATATTTTTTCTTGTGTTCTTAAATATTTTTTCTGAAAGCTTGCTTCAAAGAGAATTACACTTTCCAGGTTTTCTGATTAACCTATTACATTATCAGACCTAAGCTCTGTTTTCTCTGCTCTAGAAAACATAATATAAAGGTTTTCATGGAGATGAAATGAAACTTCTTACAAGATTCCATATTCTTCTTTCCACCCACGATCATGAAAGTCTTGAGCATTTGACATTAATGTGAGCATTTCATTCCTCTCCATGGAGCTACTGAAAAGATAACTTCAGAATCATCAGAACCCAATGTTATACAGTTAAGCAACTTAAAGCAGGGAATGAGTGAACGACTCTCCAAACCTTTTTTTCCAGTTTTTCTAGGTCCTCTCAATCCAGCAATACTTGGTTGGAAGATACTATTATTAAATGATTTAAAAAATGGCTTTATGGTTAGACATCAAATATGCTGATCAGTTAGTTCATCGCTCCTTACCTTATGAGTAATAGACTTTATCCTTAGTAAATTCATTTCTAGATATTTAATCTTTAGCTAATCTATGTCCCAGAAGCTTTAGTCTTTATCAGTCCCATGTCAGAGGGTAAGGATTTAAGGGCCTAAATAGTAGATTCTGGTCTGTAGAAATAGTGTTTTTAGTTGTCACACTTGGTTGTCGTATTCAGTGCTCACTCTAGTTAACATATTGACATGATCAGCAAATCTGCAGATAAAACAAAGCTGATAGCAATAATAAATGTATTACAGGTACAGATTTGAGATCCAAAAAATATTCAGTGAATATGAATCAGGGGTTGGCAAACTTTTTCTGTAAAGAACAAAATGGCAAATATTTTAGGCTTTTTAGATCATGTGGTCTCTGTTGAAACTACTTAACTTTGCTGTGGTAGCATGAAATGAAAGCAGCCATAGACAAAATGGAAATGGAAATGAATAGAGATGGCTGTGTTCCTATACAGCAATACAAAAATAGGAGGCACATTGGATTTTGCCTGTGGACATAGTTTTCTGACCCTTGATTTGTCTCAGACAATTTTTTTGGTCTTTTTCCCCCACCAATGTCCAGTGCTTGCTCTGTTAAATAATGTTTTCAAATATATGTGAGTCTTTTTCTGGGCTCTGTATTTTCTCCCATGATCATTACTTATCCCTGTTGTTATTATTATTATTACTTACCCCTGTTCCAAAATGTCCCATTTCCCTACTTGCTATAGTTTTATAATAAGAAATGATACCTAGTAGGACAGAAACATACTCCTTATTGTTTCTTCAGATGCATCTTTGTCTTTCTTGGCCATTCATTCTTCTAAATAAGTCTTTAAAATGAGCTTGTCAAGTTTTGCAAAAACTCCTTTAGAATTTGATCAAATTGTATTAAGCTTATAGTTCCATTTGGGGAGAATGGAGATTAGAATATTGTAATAGATAGATACCCTCTCTTTGTCCACTGTGCTGGTTTGAAAGGATTATGCACCCTAGAAAAGCTGTGTTTTAATCCTGATCCATTTTGTGGAGGCAGCCATTTCTTTTAATCCCTATTCAGTACTGTAGGCCAGAAACTTGATTAGATTATCTCCATAGAGCTGTGACACACCCAATTGTGGGTATTAACCTTTGATTAGAGGAAGATGTGACCCTACCCATTCCAGGTGGGGCTTGATTAGTTTACAGGAATCCTTTAAAAGAGGAAACATTTTGGAAAAAGCTTCAGAGCCCTGAGAACCACGAGAGCCCATGTAGCCAGAGACCTTTGGAGATGAAAGAAAATGCCCCTGGGGGAGCTTCATGAAACAAGAAACCTGGAGAGAGAAAGCTAGCAGACATTACAGCATTAACCATGTGCCTTTCTAGTTGAGAGATAAACCCTGAATGTCATCGACCTTCTTGAACCAAGGTATCTTTCCCTGGATGCCTTCGATTGGACATTTCTATATACTTGCTTTAATTTGGACATTTTCACGGCTTCAGAACTGCTAACTTACAACTTAATAAATTCCCCCTTTTAAAAGCTGTTCTGTTTTTGGTATATCGCATTCTGACAGTTAGCAAACTAGAACAAACACATTTTATCTCTCCTTTTTTTTGGTTTTCTTTAATATGTTAAACTGAGGTTTACAATATTCTCCAGGGTCTTACACATAACTTTTTAGATTTATTCCTAGTTGCTTTGTTTTTATGCTGCAATAATAATAAATGGAATATATCTGAAAATATATTTTCTAATTCTTTATTGCTGATATGCAGAATTTCAATTAAATTTATATGCACATTTTCATCCATTCATCTGACAAAATTCTCTTAATAATTCTAATAATTTTCTTTTGGGTTTAGCATTTCGTCTGTGTATAATGTCAGTTTTGTTTCTTCTTTTCCACCTGTATTTTATGTTTATCTTATTTTATTGCATTGACTCCAGGCTCCAGTACAATATTGAATTGAAGTCATAAGAGTAGGGATGCTGGTGTTTTCCTTGATTTTTAAAGAATGAGTTAAATATTTCACTACTGCATATATTATTTCTGGTAGAATTTTTCTTTTAAGATGCACTTTATCATGTCATAGAATTCCCCTCATTTTCCATTTTATGCCTGATAACTACAGTATTTGGTTTGATTCTTTTTCTTTCCTTACGACTCTCTCTCAAGGACACTTTTTGCTTTTTCACGTCTTGTGAAGCCAAGCTTGCTAGAATTTCATTTGCAGAAATCTTTTAGGCCTGGTTCAAATGGTGTTGTTCTAGTGAGAAATTGTGTTTGTTTCTGCTAGTGTGGTCACTACTATCTCAAGACCCCTTTGCCCTTTTGGCCTGAGATATTTTTATGAAAATGAATTTCCACAAAAGCTAGGCATTTTTTTCTCTCATTCAGAGAATCCCCTTCAGGTGGGGAAGATTTTGCATTTTTGTATTTTGCCCTCTATCTTCTTCTGAGAATGTCACCCTTTGAAGGCACCAGGCTTAAGAGAGCCTCTCTAATCTGACCTTGCACTTCAAAAGTACCAAAGCAACTTCCAGTTCCCATGCCATTTATTTCTGTGAATTTGTATTTTATTTTCATTTCTGACCTCTTGGGAGTTCTTTTAATTTCTTGTCAGCTGAGCACCGAATTGGAAAAATGTTTTAAAATAATTGAATATCTATTCTATTTTCTTGTTAAAAAAAGTATTTCCCCATTGACTTGACCCATATAGCAGCCTCTTGTCTTGAGCTTATCCTACCTGACCACCATGGCTGACCTTTAAATCAGTGGTTCTCAAAACACAGTACATTAAAATCACCTGGATGCTTTTAGAACTCCTGATGTCTAGACCACACTCCAGATAAACTAAATTAGAATATTTGAGGCAACAGTAATCTTTAAAGCTTCCCAAGGGGTTCTGTTATGTAGCCAAAGTTGAGAACAAATGCTTAATATTTAGCTGCCCATTTTGAACCATCCCTATTTTTGTTCCATCTATCTTTTCAACTTTCCTGAGAGGAGAAGTTTCCTTCTGAGGCCTGACAGCCAACATTCACTTAATCTGCATCTGTGTCATATACTCCCAGTTTTTTTCTTCAAACCAACACGCTTTCTGTGAAACTAGGTCTACTCTATGTGTGGTCTTTTGAGTAGGAAAATGCTCAGCTTGTTTTTATTTTTCTTTACAACATTCTGTTTTCTACGTCTTATGCACTATGCAGACGCAGTTCTGTTTTTCTTCACTGAGAAGTTTTTAGTGCAAATGCCTCTTAATTTGCTAATTAATTCTGATAGACTAGTTTCACAGTCTCAGCAAATCAGTGTGTGATTTGCTTGGATTATGAATAGCTTAGCACAGAAAATGATGTAATTTCAATGGAATAAATTAGAGTCAATTAACATGGCAGAGTCAGTTATCTTTTTGAATAATGCAGATCTGTTCGGGAAAGCAGTCTGTTTTATTTTTAAAATGATCCAAGTTTTTAACTATTATGACTGCCATGGCCCTTTTCTTTCAGAGTTGATAGAAGAGGAGAAAATAAATGATGAGAGTATCTAGGCCAGAGATAGCAAAACAGAAGTAGGGTTCTGTCACCATACTATTTATAATTATTTCTTCTGGGGGAAGTAAAAAGGATGTATTTCTTGCAAGTAAAACACATTGTTTCCCTTTCTGAAGTTCTCATGTGTATCATTTAGGAATTGGGACCATGCATGGTAAATGGATCTCTACCTATAGTATTAGCAAATTATTATTTTAACACATTAATTTTAGTGTCTGCAAGATAAAAGCTATGTTCCAAGTGAACAGGTGGTTTAACCAGGAAGGGCATCTACTTCTCATGATTTAATGGTGAGAATTCATGTCTGAACTGAACAGAGAAAAATCATGTTCTTTGGGTTTGCAAGTTAGTCTTTAGAAGCCCACTACTGCTTTCCATAATAATAGATAATTATTATTATTTCCTCTGGGGAACATTGTGTGGAACAACTAATTAATGATTGCAATGCACTTTGCAAGACATTTGAGTAACTTAGAATTTAGCACTTCTGAATCAGTAGTGAATGAGTGTGGATAAAGGAAATTTGGGAGAGAGCTTCTATTTCCTGAGTTTATGAAATAATTTGCCTAAAAATTTATTTTGTTGTAAGCTTTGTTTCTTTTCAAATGTGCTAGTGTTGTATTTGATATTTAAATATGCTTTTTTACTATTTTTCAAATATTCTGCTGCTGTGTGACAGTAATGTGTGTCTAGAAATGGCTATATAAGGTCTAATGCTCAGCACAGAAAATTTTATATGAATGTCATCTTTGGGTAATATTTCCGTGTGTCTAGTGACCTGAATTTTCACCTTGTTGGCTACATTACAGAGCTTTTTTTCAAGAAACCAATTCCTAATTGCTGTACGTCAGGTGTTTTTTGAATTATTGTTCTTGTTTCCCAAACCCATGATGTGGTAACAGATCTCCAAAGACCTTTCCCCTCCCAATGAATTGTACTTATAGCTATTCATGTCCTTGTCTGTTCTTCTCCATCTCGCACTGGGGTCGGCTCTCTGTTGCCCATAGAATGTGACCAGAGTTGAGCTGCATGTCTTCCAAAGCTAGGCCATAAGAAGCCTTGTGCTTCTACCTTGATATCTTGGAAAGCTTATTCTGGGGGAATCCAACTGCGAGGTAAGATGACCAACTGTCCTGAAACTTCCATGCTGCAAGAAAGCTCAAGAAAGGCATTTGGAGAGGTCATATGGAGAGAGATGTACTAGGCCAGTCCACAGCTGTTCCAGCCATCCCAGCCGAAATGCTAGAATGAGAGTGTGGAAGCCATTTTGGGTGTCCAGACCAGTTACTTCTTCTGATCACCCCAGGCCAAGCATCATTGGATTGAAACTGTATAAAAGAATTGCAGTTTTCTGCAGTTTCACAGTTGAGCCTAATCCATACATAGAACAGTGAGAGATAATAATAAATTGCTGTTTTAAACCATTAAACTATGGGGTGATTTGTTAAACAGCAAAGAAAACTAGAAGTGGCAATGAAGACTTTGACACTGCTTGATAAGCTGTACAGTGTTTCTTCATTTTGATTATCTTTGTTGATAATATAATTTCAGATCCTTTATATGCATTTGTCAAGATGAAGTTCTTGAAATTTGTCACACTGATATTTTCGTGAACCTTTTCCAGTATACCAGTCTTTAGTGTTGTCTTTGGGCCTCATGATTGCTTGAAGGTAGATTTGAAATTCTAAGGCCTTTTTAATATTTCAAGGAGCCTAACCCAAGTGATACATTTACTCAAGGTAAGAAAGCACAAGTTAATGCCATACATTTTTTGCTTTTGGCAGCTCGTATATAGCAACCTCACTGTGTATCACCTTAAAATTAGTGATATTAAATGCCCTGGTTTTTTGGTAGGCAGAATATTTTAAATATGGGGTTCTTGTGAGGAGAATAAGAAGGATTTTTGCTTGTTTGTTTTAGGCTTTATTAGTGTTTCCCAATATCACATTCTTCTTCCTTCCAGGCCAACAGAAGACTGCACTTGCTGATCTGTTTAATTTGGGTTTGGCCATGTGACTGCTTCTGGACAGCGTAGAATAGGCTCTGAGCAAAAATGATCTGTATCATTTCTGAGCCAAAGTATTTTGATGCTGGCATAAAATATCCCTCTCTTTTTCTGCTGCAGTGAGCAGAAAGGCATGGGCTCCAGAAAGTGCCTTTCACGTGGTGGGATATCTGATAGCCTGGATCCATAGTTGACCATGTCCAACAGAGTTCTGACCTGAGTTGGGCATGTGATACAAGTAAAAAAGAAACACTTGTTGCATAAATCCACTGGGATTTCAGGACTAAAATTTGAAAATAGAGCATAAACTACCCTATCCCGATAAAGCAAACCACTGGGTAAGGTATTTCTTTTCTCTTAAAATAATCACCTCTGAGAAGAATGCAAAAAACATCATACTGCATTGAACTATAGGCATGTAGCTCTGATTAATTCATCATAGAAACCCCAAAACCCAGCACTGAGGGAATGAACGCCTCTCAATTGACTGCAAAAAAGAAAGGAGCAGTTAGGAAAACTGGTATCTGAGGAAAGTGATCCTAAATGGAGTATTTTACAGAGCAAGTAGGATGGTGAGGCTATGAAACAGAGTTTTACTTCTTGATTTTGTCTTATCTGTTCCTGACACCTGCACCCCAACCCCTGTCCTGGAACAGTCTATTCTCCACTTTCAAAATAAAAATATGGTAAAATCCTTCCCCAGCTTAAAATATTTCAGTGGCTTTACACTGTTATTTTGATAAATATCAATGTTCTTGGGATGCTGTCACTTAAAACAATCTTCTTTGGGTTCTCTGCCTTTTTACTGACTTTCTGGTTTCTTAAGTACGTCCTGCTCCTTTCTTTTTCTTTTTTTTTTTTTTAACATGGGCAGGCACCAGGAATCAAACCTGGGTTTCTGGCATGACAGGCGAGAATTCTGCCACTGAGCCACCATCACACCGCCCTGTCCAGCTCCTTTTTACCATGAAGATTTGCATATGTTCTTTCTTTGTCACCTTTTCTTCATTCTCCTTCCTTATAACCTCCTACCCTTCCAGCTTCAGATCTCACCTTTTCTTTAAATCTGGGAATTTTGCCCTGACCATGAAGTCATTTTGTTAGAAGCTTTCATAGAACTGTTTTTTTTTTTCTCTGCAAGTGGTCATCTCAATTTGTAGTGAACATTTTGAAATGTAATTATCTGACTTATAGCTGTCTCCCATATTTTATTTTGTGGGCCTTTAGTGTGACGGGGCCAAAGACGCTCAAATGGACCTGAAGAGCAGGAGGTAATAATGATCTGTACTATATTGATGGCAGCACCTGAATCAGATTACTAGAGTTTTCTCCCATAATGGGACTGGCCTCTTTTTTATTTTTTTGCATGGGCAGACACTAGGAATCAAACCCGGGTCTCCAGCATGGCAGGTGAGAACTGCCACTGAGTTCTCATGGCCGCACCCTTTTTTTAAAAAACTGGACTCTTTGTAATGAAATTAGACACATTGGAATTAATTATTTAACAAAAATGGAGTGTTGTTCCATTGTGTTGCTTCATTTGTCTGTTTTATGTTATAAGCTTCCTGAGGGCCCTGTTTGTTTTTCTTGCAATATAGATAAAAGACAAGCTTAGTACATAGCTGGCAGATAAACTTTATAAGTAGTGACTGCTTTCAAAAAATACGTGCAATGAATAAATGAATGACAATATTTTATGAAATGGCTGTGAGCAGTTAATAAATATTATTTATTATAATATTATATCATTGTATATATATATTATTAATATAAATATTTTTTGATGATGAATATGAGAATAATCCTGGAAAAAATCATGTAAGAAAATTCCTTTTTGTCTCTGGAAATGCTAGTGAGAGTTTTAATCTGGCATCTGCTTGGAATTATTTAATTCACATTCAGTGATGACCTGAACTTAATTTTTCCACTAGGCTACATTATTTACTTGAATCATATTGTAATTGGCATTGCCATTTATTTGACCATTTAAGAAAATATACTTCAGAGAGATTGGTGTTCCTTTCTTCTACTTTCTTTAACTTTCTATTCTTTATTCCTTAAAAATACCAATCCAATGTAGATCAAAACTTCTTTTCTAATACTGAATATTAGCATTATGACATGCAAGTAAAAGTGATTCAATGAAACAGTAGTCAAGTTTAAGAACATGCACAAAGAAAATCTATTCCATGAAGGTTTTCTTCTTTTTTCATGAAATTCTAGTTCAAAATTATTATGTCATATTTTAGAACAGTATGTGAAGAAAGAAGTACATTACCTCACCATAATTTCTCTAGCTACAAATGTGCCTTTAAACTTGACAAACTTCTTTGTGGCAAAATCTACCCTTCATCTGGTGGTTGAAACCAGTGTTGTTTTAAATAAGAGTAACTTATTATTTTTTGCATATTTAATGATGAACCCAAATTCTTGGTTACAGCTTTTTAAAAATGTGAGTAAAGAATCATTCATTTTGTGTCTCTAATATTCTTTTCAGGTTGAACAGTTTACTCTTTATTATATAAATATAAAGAGTATTCTTTCATCTCACCTGATTAAGTATTCACTTGATCTTATATAGAGAGTATTCAGATTATACAGATCATTTCTTCTCAGAGCCTATTCTGTGTTGTCCAGATAATTGTTGCATGCAATATACAGAAGTATATATTCAGAGTCAATATACAAGACACTTCCAACATATTTGCATGTAGGTTTTCAGAAAGCTTGCTTAAAGAAATGGAGGTTTCAAAAAATTAGATTTCTTTAACCTGTTATTTTCAGTTTTATTATTGCATGCCTCCCACTATAAATAGAAATATTTACTAGAATAATTAAAAATGAATATGATTAGAGTTGTGGAGAGCACAGATAGTCCTGGCATAGGTGTTTTGTTACAAGCGGTGACTTAAAGCAAGATCTGTCTGGGAGAGGCATGGATAAGCTCTAGAACATCTGTGAAGGCTTTGAAATGTTATCTAAGATGCTGAGCATACATACATTAGGAGAGTCTTCCTAGATGAGATCAGATTCATAAATGAGGTCTGGGAAACTAAAACTTATGAACTTATATTCCTTAGGACTCTGAATTATATACTTAAAATTGATGAATTATATTTTTGTCATTTATACCTCAATTAAACTCATTCTCCCCACTCCCAAAAGTTAACAATAAGTAGTCCCAATGACAGGCATTCAAAATACCCATAGCAGATGGTGAGATTGGGAGATATCTGCTATGTGGGACCATTTTTTTCAGAGCTGTCCTTCCTTCTAGAATGTCGTCAAAATAGTTTCCTTTTGTGTGCAAACTTCTATAGTCTGCATGGAAATAGAGGCAGAGACTGGTGTGCGACACAGAAAAGTATGTCAGTCACAAGGTAACCATATGCCAGCCTTTGCCTTGACAGCAAGGATCAAAAAGGCTAATGAAGTCATTGCTATTCAGTGAATTCTTTTTGAATAAATCAATGATGTTTTATAAAAGGCTGTGAGGTGTATTAAGAATTTCAGAAATATTTTAAGGTGATGCTTTGTTACTTATTTTTTGACATTCTGAAAGGTGGGAGTAAAGGAACTTGGTTTTCAAGACTTGACCAATAACTGGTAACTTTAAGCAAATTACTAACTCTTCTTGTTTCTTTTTTTTTTTCTTCTATAGAGTAGAGATGTTACTTTCTCTATATACCTTAAATGATATTGGGAAGAGAGAGTATGTGGGATTTAGTTAGTATACTTAACACATGTCAAAAGTGCCAATTCCACAAATAACATGAGAGGTATTAATTTAGTAATGCTAGAAAATATCATGTCATTTTTTTTCTCCTGTTCATTTTCTTCTGTAAAGAGGATGTGAACGGTGATGGAATGGAAGCCACCTCTGGAGTATGGAATTCACCAACATATATCCAAAATCATGATAATGTTTGTCAGAGCACCACAGGAAGCTGAATTTCTAGACTTTTCCTTTTACATTCATTAGAATATTCTTTTTGAGGGAAGAGGCTATCTTTTTAATAATGTCTTATATTTTCAGTGCCTGACAATAGTGCCTGGCGCATGGTTGGTACTTATTTTTATGGAATGAATGAATGAATCTCTAATAATATTTAATAGCATGAATTAATTAATTGAGGGATTAATTTTAGTTTACATAGAGAATATGGTTCATGTGGGAAGATGGGGGAGCATGAAGTTGAATTCTGATAATTTTATATTTTAAACATATACCCAAAATACCCAAGCATAAGTTAGCATATGATAACATTGTAAATTCCCAGTGAGCAGAGTTTGTGAAGAAATTCCATTTTACATTCTTTTTCTATAAAATATCTTTGCCATATTAGAACCAGAATGGTAAATGACTCTGAAAAAAATTTTAAATTGTAGTGCATCAGTTGCCTTCATGGCAAAAAACCCTGAAACTTCTCTGTTACACCCCTTACCTTTACCCTACTTTTAGTTTTATGATTTAGAGTAGACAGAAGGACTATGGTTTAAATTCTAGTTTTTCTTTCATTAGTAATGGGATTGTTAACAAATCAATGATTTTGATTAATTTTCCTTAATGCAGTAACAATATTAGCTAACATCATTGAACACTATGGACCAGACACTTATGTCAATTTTGATATGAATTAAGTCATTTAATCCTCACCACAACCCTATAAAGAAGTTACAGTCATTTTTCCCCATTTCATAGATGAGAAACAAAGGAACCGATCTGATGTTATCAGGCTCATTGTGTGCATGTTGTTATCAGTACAGTGAGATCCTGAGGTACACAAGTGTTTCTCCACCCTTCAAAAGTTTGTACTCTATCTATAGAACCATTAAATTCATTTAATTTTTGCATTATTACTGAAACAATCAATTCTCTTAAGTTACTTAAAGCTGAACTGAAGTCTCAGATTCTACCATGCCCAGACTTTTGGCCTTTTTCATTGGGAATTAAATCTCTTTTTGCCACCTTTAAAATACGAAGTTCTGTTGGTTCTAGGACAAAACCTTTTGAGTAGATCTAGGGATTGTTGGTTGTCACTGACTTGAAAAGACACATAATCTTCATCAAGATGTAAATAAGATACTTTAGGGATACCCACTGTAGAAATTGTTGATTCAGAAAGGTTAATTCATTTTCCTCTTGTTACATACTTAGGGTAAAAGGGAAAATTGCTATTTAAAATCACACATGCCTTCCAAGATATGTGATTCTTCTAGAGGAACTTCATATTCTTTGTGGGGCTGAAGAATGGATGGTCTTCTGTTTTACCTAAGTGCCTTGATTCTTTTTTCGTTTTCTTTTTTTCCTGTTCTATTTGCAGAGGGTAACTGTCTGAAATCCACATCTACAGCTGTGAGCCAGGGCATGTAATACTCAGAACATTTCTGAGCTACTGTATAAGGTAGTCACTTAGCCCAATGATATTAACATAATTTAGTAATGTTACTAGATGGCAGCAACCATTTAGGTGTAAGTTTTCCAAATTCATGCTAAACTTCTGAAGTTTGAAAGTAGACCTGGTACAGAGTTGAGTTTTCTACAAAACAGAGTGAGATGAATTTGGAATTCTTGGCAGGCATGCTTGAAGTATAAGTGAAGGTGATATGAGAAAGACCAGGCAACAAAGCGAGCATTTTGTGCTTACAACCCATCTGCTTTTAGATGTCCCAAAGGCTTCAGACCCTATGTGCCCTAAACTGATCTCTTAAATGCTTAGTGTTCTTCCATGCTTTCTATTTCAGCAAATTTTATTTATTTATTCTTTCCTACAGCAGCATACTCCTAAAGACTTCTTTAGGGAAACTCTTTCTGACTTCAGCTAGGTTTAGTTTCCCTTTTGTTTGTTCTCTTGGCATCCTATGCTGTCTCTTCATGATGCTTACCATTATTTTTAACTGTGTATTTATGTATGTGGTTGTTTTACTTGTACCTGTCTCTGGTTTTAGACTGCAAGCTACCTATGTCTGTTCTGCCTCCAATTTTATCTTTAGTTCTAGCACAAGGCTTAGTGTTACAGTCCTTCAAATATTGAATGAATGAAAGAAACGACATTCCAGGAAGCCATCTTAACTACACACTGCCCCATTGTCAGACAGTTGTCTGTTTTAAGTTTGGTTCCTGTAGTGGCGATGGACATGCTCTGTCCCATACACTCTGATCACACATTTGTCATATGGGAGGTGAAAACTTGGAATGTGACTACAGAAACTAAGGATGCTGGAATGCTGCCTGTACAAATACAGCTCTGTTTTGGGATATGTAAGTTAGAGACATGATATCACATTATTATGATAAGTTTCTTTATGGCCAGAAATGGCCATTATACCTTGAATCCGTTCTTTGGTGGTGATGCATGCCTCCCAAAGCATCTTGAGCCAGTTCACATCCTTCTTGCCGTTTGCATAGGCAGAGGGTAGCTGTGTGAAATCCTTATCCACAGCTGTGAGCCAGGGCATGTAACACTCAGAACATTTCTGAGCTACTGTATAAGGTAGCCACTTAGTCCACTGATATTAACATAATTTAGTGATGTTGCTAAATGGCAGTAATTATTTAGGTGTAAGTCTTCCAAATTCATGCTAAATTTCTGAAGTAATTGTTATTTTTAGAAACAAATCGTTTGCTTATTTGCTTTTTTAATGCTCTTACCATATTTCTTAATTGGGAGAGATTTCAGTTTGGTCCTTATTCAGTCAACAGAGATGGGGTAGTCCACCCATGCTCTGGAAGGTGATTTATTTTGTGCTTCCTGTGTCTTCTGTCTCCTTTCCACTTTCTCCTCATCTTCTTTCCCCTCCTCTCTCTCACCCTCTTCTCTTTTCCCTGTCTCAAGTACCCATTTCTTATTTATGTGCTTTTAAGTCAATGCAGAAACACAGGCAGAGAGACATAGAAATGGTAGGTTTCTATTTTGAGCAGGAAATTACCTTCCCAGAATGTTTATAAAAATGGCTTACTTCTCGTGGGAGATTCATTCATCAAGACAGAAGTTGGTCCTCCTGTATAAAATGGAAGGAAATAGAAACAGTCAGAATATACTGGGATAAATACAGCAATCAGAGATTGGGTAGAGAGGGGAAGCCCAATTTGGAGGAAAAATGCTGGCTGGTTGTGAGGCAAAGAAATAGAACAGCAAATGTTCCTTCAAATTGCAGCATAAGAGGAAGGTTATTCTGGGATGTATCAGAATTTTTTTGTTTGTTTTGTTTGTATCCAGGCTCCCTTGAACCAAGGAAAGGTTGCTGAGCCCCTGAAATTATAAATGAATTTCCATGCATTTATCAACATTATAATTTTATAGGACCCTAGAAAATAAGAGCTGCAGATTGCCCAACGGCAAGAAAAGCTAGATTTCCCCCTGCACCCCATTAGAATTCAGATACTCTGATTCCCGGACCATTCTCTTTTTCATGTCACTGCTTATAAGGACTGTAATTGCTTTCTAGGTCCCTTGAGATCCACCCTGCGTGTCACCTGTGTCCTTACTTACCCTCTCTCACTTGCTTGTGGGCTGTGACCTTAGGCACCTTTTCAGTTACCTCCAACAATTGTCAACTGCAATATGTGTTAATTTACAGGACACAGATATAGTGGGCTATGCAATGTATCTAGGGTTTCCTTATTAACCCAGGGAGAAGAAGTTTATTTGACAAATGGGATACAGTTGAAAATCCAAGCTAAAGATCTTTCTTAATTGCATATCTTAACTTTCTTTATGTATGTATAATATGAAGTAAAAGATTTTGAGTTCTGCTTTCTCACTATATGTAGAAAATAGCATTTGTCTTACATTGAACATATTTTGGGATCAAAAGACAGGATTATCCACACCTTCCACTCCGAGGACGGTACTTCGGGAACATGGGTGGGCAGGTTTATTATGAACGACTTAAGCTTATCAGGGAGAAAGCCTTTATTTGCTTCCCAACTCACTCCATACATGGAATAAACTGCTTTTTACTTGACATAATTTTTCTTTGCTCTCTGTGGTTTAGAAAAGAGGCAATACAGGTCAGCAGTTCACAGCTTGCTCTGTGATTGCTTCTTAATAGTTGGAATATTTTTCCCTTCACCTGGTCCAATTTTCCTGCCTTTGAAGTCAACATATTTAGTAAATCTTATTATACAACATCTAAGTGTTGGGTATTGATTTCAGTGCTTAATTCTTTCTAAACCATTTAGGGGATACGCATTTCCCTCATATCTTCAGAAAAACCACTATTTATACGTTTGTACACACTTGAGCTACACAGTCTGTGACTTCATCTGGTCAAATCTTATCCTCTGTGATACATGAATGATATAACAGGTTCACTTCTGAGGTATGCTGCTGTGTCTCCAAATAGTAAGGACATAAAATGCATCTAAAAGAACTGTGCCATAGAGCTAGTTTTGTGGGACAATTAATTGATGTGCACCCACCCCTGCCATTAGTATTCCTTAGCAACATAGGCGATTATATCTCACCTGTAAAGCAGCTTGCTCCTCAGAGCTCACTACATGTAGTCTATCATGAGGAAATTGGAGACGGCTGAACAGCAAATGATGGCATTCCAAGGTAGCTGAGTATATGTTTCTGAGGTCAGAATGTGACCCATCCTTTCCCATCCTTTTGAGGTAACTAAAAACCTGTTAATGCAGATGTTTTAAAAATTAATTTTGTTTCAAGACACCTAACCATTAAAGTTATGCAACTATTTAGATAGGCACTGAAGATCATGAAGTATTTTGATTCTATCAAGTGTTATAGAAATTAAATAAACTGCCTTTGTTGTGTCCTTTGGTTTATAATAATGAATTAAGTAAATTCTCAATTGTAAATATAGATTCTTCTTCATCCAAATCCTAAACTATGACTTTTGTGTGTCCTGAGATGTGAAGCTTTATAAATGATGAGTTACAGTGACAGAGAGAAAGGATTTACGTTTAGGGAAAACAATACAGCTGGAATTGCAGAAAGTTATCTTTGTTTGAGAATATGGTTGAGGGTCTATCATCACCAACATGGCAATGTAAGAAATCCCCTGGAAAAATCCTCAGAATCCACTAACAAAAGGACAAATCCTACTTTATTGCAACTCTGAAGCTTGATAGAGACTGGAGAAGGACTGCACAAATGCAGAACGAAAGAAAAATTAAAAAAAGAAAAGCAAACGCCAGTATCAGCGAGATTTGTGTCTTGGACCCATCAGTCTGGATCCTTACCCCTCCTTTGCCTGTGCACAGCTTAAGAGTCTGCAGACGGAGCAGCCCGGTCTGGGCCACTTCTTCTGCAGTTGCAGCCTATAGAGGAACTCACAGCAGCAGCTTAGAACCCTGCTCATATCTGGGCACAGGAATCCAAGTCTGCAGAGACCCAGGGTGGAACAAAGGTTGCAAAGGATTGCCACATACAAAAGTGTGCCCAGGGAAAAAAGAGACCACAGTAGAATCATTGGCAAGAGATGCGCACACTCAGTCTTCTCTCTCTCTGCTGGACCACCTAAGCACACAGTGTACCTTTTTATATGGATCCCATTTTGCTGTCTGAGGTGGGATAACGTAATGGGGAAGAAACTTGAGGGAGAAAAGCCTCATAGGGGGAAAACTGAACTATTGTAAGACAGGATGGGCCACAGAACTAAAAAGTGCAATGACAAGTAGGTAGAGTGAAGGAGAGAATTTAAACAAATCAAACAACCTGGAGAGAAAATCTGCACAAAGACAAACAGAACAGGTCAGGATTCTTAGAGGAGGAACAGGAAAAAGGACACTTTCTCCTGGAGGTGAAACATTTGCACAAAAAGGACAGTCTTAGAAACTGTACCACATATTCAGGGCAAAACTCAGGTGTAGAAGAGCTGAGAAAAGCTGAATATTTAAACACAGGTTACTCTAACTGTCCAAAAGAAATTGAAACAAGCATCAAAGGATAACCTTAACACAAAGCCAATCAAAAGTAAAATCCTAGGTGAGAGGGAGAAATTAAGTCCACCAATAAAAGGACAAATTTTGTTGTACTCTAAAGTACAGCACTCTAAAGTACTGCACTCTAAAGTACAACAAAATAATCAGATGTGGGTAGTGCAACCGTGGTTCAGTGGCAGAGTTCTCGCCTGCCATGCCAGACACCCGAGTTTGGTATCTGGAGCCTGCCCATGCCAAAAAAAACAAAACAACGTTCAGACATCAGCAAAAAATTACAAGCCACACTAAGAAACAGGAAGCTGTGACAGCCAGGGAAACAAATGAAGACTTCAGAGGAGCCACAAAATTTGGAGCAATTAATCAAACAAGTTCAAACAAATCTCCTAAATAAATTCAAGGAGAGGAAGGAAAATATGGACAGAAATAAACTAATGGAGGACATAGAGCTGAAGGATATTAAGAAGTAAATGTATGAAAATAAAGAATTCAAAAATTTAAAAAGAAACATAGAAATTATGGGCATAGAAAGTGCAATAATGGAGATTAAAAACACCTTAGAGGCATACAACAACAGATATGAACAGGTACAAGAAAGAATCAGTGAACTAGAAGATAGGTGAATCAAAATCATAGAGAGAGGCAGCAGCAGCAGTGGCAGTTGGTCAGGAGCATGCCTGTCTGGCACAGATTGAGCCAAGATGTTGTCCCACAGAGAGAAGTGATCTTGTCATACCAGGGCTGCCATACAAGGGAGGTGGTTTATCCCCATTTTACAGATGAGAATGCTGAGCTCAGAGAAGTTAACTACTTCAAGGTCATATAGCTAGTATGTTCTGGAGCTGGAATTCAAATCAGATGAATCTGACACTTTCTACTACCACAGTGCTGTCTTTCTGAACTCTGGAGGAAGATACAGACTGGAGAAGGACCCTACAAATGCCAAATTGAAGAGGGAGAAAAGTTTCAGTAGGAAATCCCTGCACGGGACTGGTCAGTTTCCACCCCTTCCCCACCCCCTCTTCATGCATGCAGCATGGTAGGGCAGAGAAACAGCAGCTGAGATTTCTCCCACTGGGGGCACATTCTGTCACAGCAGTGAGACAGACCCCCACTATTTGGAGACCAGGGGTACAAGGGGCATTTCAAGGCCCAGTTCAGTGAGGGATAAAGGGTTTGAGAAAAGTGCAAAGAGTCACTTTTTTCTAGCTCTGGGGCTGAAAGCCCTTCCCCCATCACTGAGGGAAACAGCAGTGGGCAGAGTGATCCCTCCCTGGGGTTCAGCTGAAATTGTGGAGTCCTCTCCCACAAATAAAGTAGGGGACACAGCCTTACATTGAGCCATATTTTGGTTGGCAGAGTGAGGGCACAGTGACCCCACAGTTCAAGCCCCACCTGGCCAGAGGTAGCCTGGACTAAGGCGGTTTCTGAGCATAAGTAAGTTGTTGAACACTGCCATCTTCTGGGCAGACCTTAAAGTGCAAGGGAATTAAAGGTTTTTTTTCAGAGACTCTCCAGGAAAAATATCTCAAAACCACTGGAGCTGGTCTAGATACCTTGCACTAGAACACACCCCTGTTTTGGCTGAGAAATATGGACAGCCCAACTATTAAAACAGTGCTCTATAACAAACCAGTTCCTGCAGGCTGACAAAAAAACAGTGAGCAGCATTGTTGGGTGCAATGTTCTATAAATACTAAGTCTAGTTCATTTATCACAATTTCAAGATCCTTGTTTCCCTATTGATCCTGTCTAGATGTTCCATCCATTCATTAGAGTAGTGTATTGAGGTCTCCAACTATTATTGTATAAGTGTCTTCTCCTTTCAATGGTGTCAGTTGGGGCACTCTGCCTTGGTGCACAGATATTTATGATTGTCATTTCTTGCTAATGAATTGCCCCTTTTATTCATACATAGTGTCCTTCTCTGTTTCTTTTAATTGCTTTATATTTGAAAGCTAATCTGTCTAATATTAGTATATTGATTGTTGTTGCATGAAATATTTTTTTCCCAACTTTTCACTTTTAAACTGTTTTTGTCTTTGGATCTTTAGTGAGTCTCTTGCAGACAGCATATAGATGGAACCTGCTTTTTCAATCCATTCTGCCAATCTATGTCTTTTGATTGAGGAGTTTAATCCATTAATGTTTAATGTTATTTCTGTAAAGGCAGTACTTTCTTAACCATTTGGTCTTCAGGATTTTATCTGCCATTTTTTATTGTCATTTTTTTCTCTCTTTTTATCTTATTTGTTACCTATGGCTAATGTTCAACAGAGTTGCATGTAAAGATCTAGAAATAGCACAATCTATCTGGTGGTTGTACAATATTGTAAGTATCATGAACAAAGCTGAAGATGAGTATGGTTGAAAAAGGAAGGGTAGGAGCATTTATGACACCAGAAGGAAAGCTAGAAGATAAAATCTGTGACTGTATAACATAGTGAAACCTAGAGTGGACAATGATGTTGATTAAATGTACAAACATAAGAAAGTTTTTACTTTGAGGGAGAACAATTGACGGTCACAGTTGTAAGGTGTTAAAAATGGGTTGGTATATGGAAAAAACAATTAATGCAAACTAGGGTCTATGGTTACAGTAATAACATAGTTTTCTTTCATTAATTGTAGCAAAGGCAGTGTACCAAAACTGTCAGTAATAAGTGGGATATAATGAAGGGGAAATGGGATTCTTGTGTTGTTTTCCCTTTTTTTTAAGTCCAAAACTCTTATAGGAGACAAAGGAAGATTCTATATTTAAAAGAATCAATCCACCTAGAAGAAGTAACAATCATAAATATTTGTGCACCTAAACACAGTGCCTCACAATACATGAAGAATTGATTTAACCAAAAATTTAAAGGACTTATATTTGGTGAACTATAATATTTTGTTTAAAGTAATAAAAAAATATGGAAGGACATTCTAAGTTCATGGATTGGAAGACTAAATATTATTAAGATGTCAGTTCTGCTGAAACTGATTGATAGATTCATTGTAATCCTAGTGAAAATTCTAGCAGCTTTGAACAAATGGAAAAGCTAATCATCAAATTTATTTGGGGGCTTCCAGCGAAGATGATGGAGTAGGGAGCTCCAGTACTCAGTCCTCCTACCAAAATAATGAATAATAGGCAGAAATTGTCTGAGACAACTGTTTTGCAACTCCAGAGGTCAGAAAGATACTATGCAGCATCCAGAGAAGAACAGGAGGAAAAAGCTGATAAGTTGGGGTAAATAACTATAAATTCCTAGCTAAACATGGTGTCTGCCAGAGCATCTCCCCCTCTCTTGCAGCAGGCTAGCTGCTGATAATAGAAAGGAACATGAAAATCCTCTTCTCCAAGGACATTGTTGTGCATAGCTGATGACTGATCATGGTTTTTGATGAATAAATTCAGATAGCTGAGTTTTGGCTCTGAGGGCAACTATTGTTTCAGCCCACCCTGAATAAAGGCAGGGGCAGCTATTGTGTCAGCTCCACCCCAGACAGGGGCAACCATTGCTTCAACCCTGCTTTGGACAAAGGTGGCAGCACCCATTGTTTCAGTCTTCCGTGTGCATGGGTGGAGGTGGTGGAGATTTAAAGATGCAGGGCTTCCTCAGGGCTGTAGCAGAAAGTTACCTGAAGGGCTGTATTTGCAGAACAGGATAGGAGCTCTCAGTTTGGGGAACTGTTGGAGACATTTTTATGCCCTTCCTGACCCCCTCACTGGGACATTTTGGAGCAGATGTGTACCCCTTCCTGGGTACCCGCCCTCTGTTGGTTTAGAAAGACCAAATTGGGAAGGTCCTCCCTGGAATGATACTCTCCCATTACCCTCCAGGCAAAAGCAGCATGAGAGAACAAAAGGACTGTAAAAAAATACAGAAGCAGATACTCTGGGAGAAAGGCCTTCTGACTTCAGATAGTTTCTGTCCCTGGGAAACAGAGAGGACAGTCAAAGTCCTGTAAACAGAGAAACTCCAAAACAACTAACAAGCAAAAGCCCAGGATGAGACAGAGGCCCAGTAAGACAGGGAAAACCCTGCCCAGTACATTCCCCTTCAGCAGACCTTCCTGGTAAGAGTGCTGAAGCTCAGAAAATCTCTATCAGCAGCTGTTTAGAAAACCAGGAAATGGAAATCCTAGGGAGTAAAATCCCAGAGTTAGCATTTTAAAATATTAAAATGTACAGTGTGGAACAACAAAAGGGCACAAGGTACACAAAGAAATATGAAATGATGGCTTACGTAAAGGAAGAGGATAAAAATTACAGAAAGCACTAGTGAAGAAGATGAGATTATGGACATATTGCACAAAACCTTAAAAATTGATCCTAAAAATGCTCAAGGAGATGAAGGAAAGTGCAGAGAAAGAACTAAAGGACATCAGAGAAACAGTGAATGGATAATATGAGAGTCTAAGTAAAGAGATAGAAATGTTAACAAGGAACCAAACAGAACTACTGGAGTTGAAGACTACAATAACTAAAATAGGAAATGCCCAGGAGGGCTTCAAGAGCAGAGCGGAGCTGGCAGAAACAAAAGTCGGTGAACTTGAAGACAAGACACTTGAAATAGACTGAAGAGAGGGATAAAAAAGAAATACTGAAAGTGAAAGTAGCCTGACAGCCAAGGGACACCATCAAGCATGCCAATGTACATGTTATAGGATTCCTAGGGAGAAAAAAAAGAAAGGGGCAGGAGGAGTAGTCAAGGAAATAATGTCAGAGAACTTCCCAAACTTAGCAAAATACTTTGTAATATGCACATCCAAGAAACTCAGAGAATAGCAGACAGGATGAACATGAGGAAAAATACACCCTATATTGATCACACAATTAACTGCAAAAGACAGGTTGAGTTCTGAAATCTGCAAGAGAAAAGCAATGTGATAGAAACAAGCCAATCTCAGTAAAATTGAGTCCTAATTTCTTGTCAGAAACCTTGGCAGCAAGAAGGCAGTGGGTTGAAATACTTAAAATGCTCAAGGAAAACAACTGCCAGCCTAGAATTTTATATCCAATGGTACTGTCTTTCAAATATAAGGGAGAGATGAAGACATTCTCAATAATTAAAAGCTGAAGAAGTATATCACCACTTGACCTTCCTTACAAGAATGCTGTAGGGAGTTCTTCAGATTGAAATGAAAGGACACTTAGTGGTTCAAAGCAGCATAAAGAAATAAAGAACTGTGGTAAAGTTAACCATTTGGGTAGTTATAAATGCCAGGATTATTGTATTGTATGGTATGTAACTCCATTTCTTATTTCCTACAGGTGCTAAAATGCAAATACATAAAAACTAATGACAAATCTAGGTTTTTAGATGTACAGTGTAAAAAGATATAAGTGCTAGCAAGTACAAAAGAAAAGGTGGAGGGGCAGAGAAGTATAGGAAAAGTAGTGTGCATGCTATTGAAGTTAAGCTGGTATCCAACCAAATATAGTTGTTATAAATTTGGATATTAAATTTTACCCCCATAGTCACCATAAAGAAACAGATGAAAAATATATCCAGATAGAAATGAGAAGGAACTCAATATGATGAAACCCACAAAAGCAAATAAGTATAAAAGTAGGCTTTAATGGAAGAGAGGGACAAAAAAGGTATAAGCCTTACAAAGAATAAATTGTAAAATGGCAGGAAAAAGACCTGTATTATCTGTAGTGAATTTAAATGTAAATGAACTAAGCTCTCCTGTCAAAAGGCAGAGATTAGCAGAATGGATAATAAAGCATGAACCAATGGTATGCTGTCTGTAGGAGACTCACCTTAAAGTCAAAGATACAAGTAGATTGACAGTGAAAGGATGGAAGAAATATATACCATGCAAGAAGTAATAAAAAAATAGCTGGGGTGACTATACTCATATAAGATAAATTAGACTGTAAGTCAAAAACAGTTACAAGAATTTGCAAAGTCCCCTTTGGGGAATGGTGAGAATGGGGGAGAATTCAACTTCCCCAAGTTGAATTCTTGATATTCTCACAAGCAGTGTGGACAACCAAAGCTATAGGCTGAGCCCCCAGTCTTGCGGTTTATTCATATGAAACTTAACCCCACAAAGGATAGGTCAAGCCTGCTTAAAATTATGCCTAAGAGTCACCCCCAAGAGAGCCTCTTTTGTTGCTCAGATATGGCCTTTCTCTCCAGCCAACACAACAAGCGAATTCACCACCCTCCCCGTCTACGTGGGACATGACTCCCAAGGGTGTGAACCTTCCTGGCAACGTGGGACAGAAATCCTAGAATGAGCTGAGACTCAGCATCAAGGGATTGAGAAAAACCCTAGAATGAGCTGAGACGCATCATCAAGAGATTGAGAAAACCTCAGCGAAAGGGGGGAAGAGTGAAATGAGACAAAGTGTCAAGGGCTGAGAGATTCCAAAGAGAGTTGAGAGGTTATCCTGGAGGTTATTCTTACGCATTAAGTAGATATCACCTTGTTATTCAAGATGCAATGGAGAGTTTGGAGGGAACTGCCTGACAATGTAGAGCTGTGTTCCAGTAGCCTTGTTTCTTGAAGATGATTGTATAATGATATAGCTTTCACAATGTGACTGTGTGATTGTGAAAACCTTGTGTCTTATACTCCTTTTCTCTACCTTGTCAACAGATGAGTAGACTATATGGAATAAACATAAATAATAGGGGGAACAAATGTTAAAATAAATTTAGTTTGAAATGCTAGTGATCAATGAAAGGGAGGGGTAAGGGGTATGGTATGTATAACTTTTTTTTTCTGTTTTCATTTTATTTCTTTTTCTGAATAGATGCAAATGTTCCAAGAAATGATTATGATGATGAATATGCAACTATGTGATGGTATTGTAAATTACTAATTATATATGTAGAATAGAATGATCAAAATAGGAATGTTTGCATTTATTTGGTGCTTTTTTGTATTTAAAAAATAAAATAAAAAATTAAAAAAAACCAGTTGCAAGAGACAAAGATGGTCACTGCAAACTGATACAGGGAAAAATTCAATAGGAAGGTGTATCCATTATAAAAATGTATGCACCTACCAGTCAAGTCCCCAAATATATGAAACAAATACTGACCGATTTGAAGGGAGAAATTGATGGTTCTACATTAATAGTAAGAGACTTTAACAAACTACTCTCAATAATGAATAGAACATCTATTCAGAAGATCAGTATATTCTTCTTGAGTGAACATGGATCATTCTGTGGGATAATCCATATGTTGGATCACAGAACAAGTCTCAATAAATTAAAAAATATTGGAATAATGCAGTTTATATTCTCTGACCACAATGGAATCAAGCTAGATAATAGAGGGAGAAAGGAGAAATTCACAAAAATGTGCAGATTAAAAAAAAATTTTCAAACCAATGGTTAAAGAGGAAATCAGAAGCAAAATTAGGAAATAACTTGAAGTGAATAAAAATGAAAACACAAAATACCAAAATTTTTGGATGCAGTGAAGGCATCCAAAAGGATGAAGAGGAAAATTTATAGCTCTAAATGCTTACATTAAAAAAGAAGAGGACTCAAAATCAGAGACCTACGGGCCAGAAAAAGGAGAGCAAACTAAACCCAAATTAAGCATAAGGAAAGAAATAACAAAAATTAGAGCCAAAATAAATGGAATAGAAAACATTAAAGAGAGCCAACAAAACCAAAAGTTGGTTTTTTGAAAAGATCAACAAAAATGACAAATATTTAGCTAGACTGACAAAGGACAAAAAAGAGAGCATACAAATAATGAAAATCAGAAATGGAAAGGGAGACATTGCTACCAACCCTTTTGACATAAAAAAGAGGACTATTAGGGGATTCTATGAACAAGTGTGTATCAATAAATTAGATAACCTAAAGGAAATGGACAAATTCTTAAAGCACACAAACTACTTACATTGATTTAAGAAGAAATAGAAGATCTTGGCAAACAGATTACTAGGAAAGAGATCAAATCAGTAATCAAAAACTTCCCAACAAAAAAGGCCAGGAGAAGATGGTTTTTTAGGGGAATTCTATGAGTTATTCCAAGGAGACCACTCCAGTTCTGCTCAAAGTCTTCCAAAAAATTGAAGAAAAGGGAATACTCCATAATTCATTCTATGAGGCCAGCATCACCTTAATACCCAAAGCAGATAAAGATATCAAAAGAAAAGGAAGCTACTAATCAATATCTCTTATGAACATAGATGCAAAAGTCCACAACAAAATGCTAGCAAGCTAAATCCAACAGCATACTAAAAGAATTATACACCATGATCAAGTGGGATTTATCCCTGGGATGCAAGATTGTTTCAACATAAGAAAAGCAGTTAATGTAATAACAATAATAAAATGAAAGAAACATATTAATGCATTAACAGAATGATAGAAAAAAGCGCATGATTATCTCAATCAGTACAGGAAAGGCGTTTAATAAAATACAGTGCCTTTTCTTGATAAAAATACTTAGAACGCTAGGAATAGAAGGAAACATCCTCAACTTGATAAAGGGTATATATGTACAATGGTAAGTATGTTCTTTCATGAATTAAAACAAATGTATTGCACTAATGTAAGGTGTTATAATAGGGTGGTATATGGGAACCCTGTAATTTATACATGATATTTCTGTAAAACTACAACTTCTTTAACAAAACAAATCAACAAAAGAAAAAGCATTTGGGGACCATTTGTTAATATAATAGCTTATATTAAATTAGGCTAACTTAAAATTTTCAGTATTAGAATCCTGCTTATAGCCTTTTGGCAATAAAGGACTGTGTGCTAGGATTTTTTTTTTTTTTTTTAATAATCTTAAAAGGTTTCTGTAAAGTGAACAGTTTATAATGTGAGCTTTGTTTAGAGATGTGTTTCTTAAAATGTGGTCCAGGACTCCCTTAATCAGTATCATCTGGGGTGCTTGTCAAAACACAAACTTTTGGCCCTCCCCTAACTTTCTGAAGTCCTTGCTTACTGTGAATCCCAGGTGATTCTAGTAAATATGAAACATGGAGAATTACTGGGTTATTAACTATTAATCCTTTTCTTTCTGTAGACCTCCTCCCCTTGAACTCCAGAAACATGCCTTGTTCTCTGCCTTAGTTCTTCAAGAATAATGCAAAAATAGCAGAAGAGATAAATGACATTTATATCCATTGAAACCTTTTAAACATCCTTTCTTTACTTGATTTTATGGAGGGATAGATTTGGGGATGTTTTCAAAGGGATAATTGAGAAGTGGATGCTTGATACTTGAATTCTGTCAGGGCTCTTTATCCATCTTTCATTGCTCCAAATTCAGACTTGGCTCCAAATGATGGTCATAATAATGACTTTAATTTGAAAAGGCTCTACCATTTATATAGCACTTATCATGCATTAGCTTATTTAATTCACGTAACTTGCATATAGAAGGAAATTTCAATCATTTTACCCAGTTCTGTCATTTTTACAGGTGAAGAAAACAATGCCTAGAAAGGGTATGTGATTTGTTCAAGATAACACTCTGTTGGCAGAGCTGGAATAGGGAGTCAGGTCTCCTGACTTCCAGATCCTTGATCTTTCCAAAGAATCTTGTTGCAAAAAAATATTGCTTATCACATTATTTATATGGAGAGCAAATTGCTTTGTATCTAGGGCATAATCTTTTATTTGTTATTGTTAATAATCTCACCACTTCTCCAGGTCTATTTCAGCATGTTGTGGGAAAACAGCTGAAAACACATTTCTGATTTAGTGAGCTTTTGTGCAAATTGTAGCTTTCAGAGGAATTGGATCCCTATTGCTTGGGTTGAATTTGGTCTCACTCTATTTTAGGTGTTAAGTTAATCAGTATTCACTGTGATAACACTGAACAGTGTGATTTCTGTTGATTAAAATGTACATAATAGCATTACTGTGCTCTGATTTGAATCCACCCACGAGTTATGTCCACTGGACTACTTCTTTCTCTTGCTCAGTTTAGATATAGCAAACAATTAAATAAATAAAACTGCTTTCCCTTTCTTCTTTGAATAGTTTATGTTTAATTGATGGTTGTTGGATATGCTCAAAGTGTCCTGTGCAATAGGTACATGAATGAGGCATTTTGCCATTCCTGATTTATGTGACAACTCAATTATTATGAGAAACATAGAACATTAGTGTAAGTAGATCAATAGAAATCCTTGTAATTGGGCCCAATCTGGGAAGAGTAGGGTAAAGAGGCATGTTCTTACTTGAGAGAAAGGTATCACATTCTGTACATGAAAAATGGTAGTCCTGGAGAATAGAATCTACTGAGAAACCATTTTTGGGGGGTTCATGGTCTGGGAATCGAACCTGGGTCTCCCACATGAAAGGCGGGCATTCTAACCACTGAACTACCTATGCACCCTGAGAAACCTTTTTTTTTTCATGGGCAGGCACCAGGAATCGAACCCGGGTACCTGGCATGGCAGGCGAAAACTCTACCTCTTGAGCCACAGTGGCCTGCCCAGAGAAACCATTTTTAATCAAGAAAAATGCTTTTTCTATTACAACCCTAAGGAAGAAATTCACTTTAATCAATCCCAGAAGTTTTGAATCAAGAAAAGTGAAGGCAAATAGAATGATTTGGGAACTGATTTGTCACAGAAGCAAGGAGGGCATAAAACAGCATTGAAGCATTTACCCTAGAGTCTTCTTTTTACACCCAGAGCATTACAGAAGCATGCACCTACTGTTTAATTTGCAAAGAAAACTAAAAAGGAAAAGGGATTTTGGCATGGATTTATAATGAGTAGAGTAGCACTGTCAACATGTATAGGGAAAAGTTCAAGTAAACAATTTCTGCTTTGGCCAGAATGATAGACAAGCTTGATAAAATAAAAGAAACATACTTTTGAATTGAATAGCTGACTTTGTAAGAAAATAAGGGAAATTCCCAGTGACAGAAACAAGCAAACAAAAAAGAAACAAAAGCAAAACAAAATCCCAACCCGAAGCAAACAAGGAGCTGCAATCAGGGAGATATGTAAGTTTAGGAACTTTGGCAGTTGTGGGAGGAAATATAGGTATAAAGTCACTTGTCTTGGGGATTATGGTCTTTCTGGTGGGGAATTTAAAAAGGGGCTGAATTTGGTCCTTCAAAGAAGCTTGTATTCTTCAGGGAACATGTGACCTAGGAGAAAACTTGACTGGAAGATTGAAGACAAAAAAAATCTGACATCTTGATGATTCTAGTTCCTGGGTGTGTGTGGGGTTGGGGATGGGGAGAGGCTTTCCTAAGAATTTGCAACTACAGGATTACCCTCATGAGATGGAGCTTGATTTTCAGTTGTCTGCTTGATAGGAGAAACCCAAGCCAAATTCAAGTGATCCTTGTTTGGAGAGTCCATGTGGTACCTAGCTGAAGCAAATACAGATCTTCCTGGAAAAAACACCTGAAATCCCAAGACTTCAGAATCTCCACATACTAAGTTTAGCCAGATAATGTCATGAACAATGATAATCTCATTAGGACACCACAAGCAAGCTAACGAAAATGACAGCAGATTTAGGTTCTGAAAACTTTGGATCTTGAGATTATTAAACAAGTAGTATACTTGATACACAAAATATAAAAGGTGTAAAGCAAAAAATGAGCAAGAGATGAGAGACTATCAAAAACAGCACTGAATTTAAAGACAAACATGCAAAATGATGATATGATCAATGAATTAAAAAAAAAAAAATGGCCAGCCCCAATCAGGATGGTGCAGTGAGACACTTCAGGACTCCATTCCCTCACAGAACTTTGAACAACCAGTAAGAACTGGAAGGAACATCTTTTTCAAAGCTCCAGGAAATAGTTAAAAGACTCAAGTAATATGGCAAGTGTCAAATCAAAGAAAAGGGTACTTAGAAAGTGGTTGAACCATATGATTCTCGGCTGGTTCCTGTCCCACCCCTCATTGATTTAGTGTAGAGGTAGCCTGTTCTCTCAGTTCAGATCCCTGGTTCCAGATCTAGAGGACACAGAGTAACCCTTGTGTAAATACCAGGAGCATGTATATCCGGACCAGTCTGTCCGGTGGTGGTCTGCAGGAGTCACTGACCCAGAACTTGCCCTGCATATGAACGGTGGCTCATGAAGTTTTTTTATAGAACACTGTGAGAAAGCAATCATTTTGTGCTGCCTGGGGCAAGGGATTGCTGACTGGGACGTATAGTGCAGTGCCTGGGACCATGTGGGCCTATGGAAGAGTGAACATTTGGGAAAGAACTCATATAGGTCAATGTGTAAAAAATGGGAAAAGTATTTTCTTTCCTTCTTTTTCATTAGCTCCTGTCACTCAAGGAAAGGTTTGTCATAACATTATCTTGATGCAGCCTTAATAAAACAGATGCCTTAGAGCCTGAATTCCAGCAATAACACATCAAAAAGTTAAAATGTCCAGGTTTTGACGAAAGATTGTACAACATACAGAGACAGGAAGCAATGGCCCGGGCAAGGGAGATTAATGTGTTAGAAATCATGAGTGAAGAGGACCAAACTTGTGACTTACAGACAGAAACTTGAAAAAAAAAAAGTTTTAAATATGCTTGATGAACTAAAGGAAATCAGGAAAATGACAGATGAATGCAAAGAAAATATCACTAGAGAATAACAATATAAACATTGTAGGAGTCCCAGGAGGAGAAGAAAGAAAGGGGCAGAGAAAAGATTCCAAGAAGTAATGGCTGAAAACCTCCCAAATTTAATGAAAGACATGAATATATAAATCCAAAGTGCTCCATGATGATGAACTCAAATAGACCAAGTCACATATTATAAACTTACAACAGATGCTAAAGGGAGTTCTGCAGGTTTGTCAAATGCCAAAGATAAAGAGAATTCTGAGAGCTGCAAGAAACAACGTTTTATGCACAGGGACCCTTAATAAGGTGAAGTGCCTCTTTCTCATCAGAAACCATGGAGGCAAGAAGGCAATGCAACTATGTATTTAAAGTGCTGTTAGCAAAAAAATTGCCAACTGAGAATTCTGTATATGGCAAAACTGTCTTTAAAAAATGAGGTACTAAAACAATACCAGAAAAACAACTGAGGGAATTTGTCACCGTTAGAATTACTTACAACAGATGCTAAAGGGAGTTCTGCAGGTTGAAAGGAAAGGACAATAGACAATAGACCAAAACCACATGAGGGATTAAAGGCCTCAGGAATGCATAATAACATGAATAAATATAAATGGACATACATCTTTTTACAAGAATTTCATAAATGTAGATGTACAGAGGTGTATAGGAACATAGGTTGTGTATACTACTGAAGTTAAGTTGGTAGCAAAGCAAATGATGTTGTATAGATTTAGGAGGTTAAATTTAAGCCCCATGGTAATACAAAGAAAATATCAGAGATTGTGAAGGCTCATGGAGACAGAGATTGGCGTGCACATTGCTGGGGAAAGGGAGAAGGCAGGATGGAGAGTTGAAGCATGGTAGGTGTGGAATTTCTGTTCGGGAACATGGGAAGATTTTGGTGGTGGGGGGTGCTGAGGGTTCTGCAGTGTTGTGGAAACAATCATTCCCATTGGGTGGTGTTCTTGGGAAGGGTTGAGATGGGAGATTTTATATTGCATGCATGTTTGCTCAGCTGAAAAAAAAAAAGGAGCAACGTAAGAAATAATGAAAATTAAATGCAATCTATGATACCTGGTCTGGAATTGGGCTTGCCTTTTTTTCTGTTAGGTCTTCCTTGTTGTGAGTGGGTCAGTCTAGACTAGAGTTGATATGGATTTGGGTTTTTTGGTTGTTGTTGCTGTGGTACCGTCATTGCATCGTAGACTGCACATTCCAGTGTGACCTTGCATCTGGGTTAGGGATAATTTCCCAGGGGCGTTTTTCCCTACTGTCTGCTTTGCCCTCAGCTTCAGGTCTTCTCTTTGCACTGTGCCTCTGAGTTTCTTTCAATACTCTACCACAGTTTCTATGCAGCATGCTGCTGTTTCTTGATGCTTATTATCATCGTGGTGAATTTTGAGGGGGGGATTTTTTTTTTTTTTGCCTTTTTTTAATTGTGAAAATGACATACAAAAAAGCGGTAGATTTCAAAGCATACCACAATAATTAGTTATAGAGCACATTTGAGAGTTTGGTCTGGATTACAGTTCCACAATTTTAGGTTTTTCCTTTTGGTTGCTTCAAGACACTGGGGACTAAAAGAAGTATCAATATAATGATTCAGGAGTCATACTCATTTGTTAAATCCTGTCTTCTCTTTTATGATTCCACCTTCTCTGTTAATCCTTTTTTAAAATTATTTTTTTATTGATATATGTTTTATATTCACATACCATGTAATCCGAAGTGTACAATCAGTGGTTCACAGTATCATCATATAGCTGTGCATTTATCATCACAATCGACTTTTTTATTCTTTTTTGTGAAAAATAACATATATACAAACAAGCAATAAATTTCAAAGCACATGACAACAATTAGTTGTAGAATAGACTTCAGAGTTTAGTATGGGTTATAGTTCCTTAATTTTAGGTTTTTACTTCTAGCTTCTGTAAGTTACTGGAGACTAAAATAAATATCAATATAATGATTCTGCAATCATAATTGTTCGTTAAACCCTACCTTCTCTGTATAATTCCAGCCTCACTTGATCTTTCTTCCACTGTTTATGGGTATTTGGGCTATGCCCATTCTAACTTTTTCATGTTGGAGGGGGCTGTCGATAATATGGGATGGGGGAGGGAACTAGCTGATGTTCTAGAGAGACTGGTCCCTCTGCATTTCAGGACTTATCTGGTCTGGGGACCCATCTGGAGGTTGTAGGTTTCTGGAAAGTTACCCTAGTTCATGGAACTTTTGTAGAATCTTATATAGAGACCTAGATGTTCTTTAAGATTGGCAGGAATGGTTTTAGTTAGGCTGTGGCAAGTTATGATAAGTAGCAATGTCTAACTAAAATGTACATAAGAGTGACCTCCAGAGTAGCCTCTCTACTCTATTTGAACTCTCTTAGCCACTGATACCTTATTTATTACACTTCTTTTCCATCTCTTGGTCAGGATGGCATTGTTGATCCCATGAGAGGTTCTCCTGAAGTAACTCTTATGCTTAACCATAGGTAGGCTAAGTTTCTCCACTACATACATAAGCTTCAGAAGAGCAAGCCTCAAGATCAAGGGTTTGGCCTATTGATTTGGGTGTCCCTAATGTTTGACACAGTACCAGGGCTTTCCCTGGTGGTAAAGTTTAATAGTTCCATTATTTTTCTCCCATCCCTCAAGGGACTTTGCCAATACTTTTTGATCATCTGCTCAAAATACTCTGGGATTTATCCAGGCATTACGTTGGATATACAAGATTAAAGGCCCTCATTCTTATTCTGGAATCCCTGTATTTAGATTGTTTAAATGATCTATCCAGACAGATTGAGTTAGATTATGTGTTACAGAAAATTTAGGTTTTGGACAAAATAAACCTTTTCTTCCTTTGGTCTCAAGGAGTAGATGAGGTTCTAAAGTATAGACATAGTCTTCCTTACCCCTGTATTCTGAATTAACTTGTTCTTAACCTGATTGACTTCATTCTTATCTCTAAATACCAGGCTATCCATATAAAAAAGCCTCTCAAAATCCAGAAATAACAATTACCACTCCAGACTAAATGTGACTGGTATAAGAGCTTACAATCTAGGCCTCTGTTTTCATGTAAGTATTTTCTAAATGAGACCATACATTATTTGCTCTTTGTTCCTGGCTTATTTTGCCTCACCAAATGTTCCACAAGTACTCCTCCTCACCTGCTGTGTTAAGTCTGGGACTGACATGTATTCTTGCCTCTATCTCAGAAGAAGAGGGCTATCCCCCTTCTTATGTTCTAGCTACAGTGGGTTTTCACTAGTTCTTTATGGGCTAGCATATTTCTTGCCTTCCACCAATAGTGTAAGGCATTTTTGACGTAGGGTAGAATGGGGAGATAGATTTGGGCAGGGTGTCATCTTTTTTGGGGGGTGCATGGTTCGGGAATTGAACCCATGTCTCCCCATGCGAAGCGAGCATTCTACCGCTGAACCACCCGTGCACCCCTTCATGCCTGTCGTTACCTTCCTCCAGGTCTGCACCAACAAGGATGCTTTTTTGGGATTATCACCAATCTTTTTTGCAAGTAGCAGATTGCATGCATGGAGATGAACCTGCAAGTGGTGTTAATTCCCATTATATATGAAGTTCTCAAGTATTTTATATTCTCTTGCTAGCCCAAAGTCAACATTTACCAATTTGTTAAAAAATTTAGGTGAATTCTTCTTACTGGTGTCTGACAGCATTTGTTCCAGGTAAACAAATGCTTGCATCTTCTCTCTCCTTGAAGGTGCTTTTCTTTCCTTAGATTTTAGGTTCAAATTACCTTGGTACCTCAGCTCTATAGTGGGTTCAAGAAAACTTGTGAGTTTGCAGATTGTTCAGCATTTTATTATTATTATTATTATTGCAGTTAGGGTGGGAGCAATACTTTTTCTAGCTTTTTACATTTCAAGGAAAAGCTTGAAGTCTCTAACCATTATGTTTGCTGGAATAGTATAAATATATGAACTTAATATGCATGGAATATATTCACAATTTTTGTGCCTTGGGTTTGGGTTAGTTCAGACAGTTCCCACTGTAACATAATCTTTATATTTCTATGTATACCTTTCCACCATTGATGAATGTTGAAGGGGCAAAATAGTAACTAATACACATACAGTGTATACTCTGTTCCGAGCACTGTTTAAGCACATCCCACATATTGACTCATTTAGTCCTTACAAAATTGTGAGGTAGGTGAACTATTAATATTTTCACTTCACTGATAAAAATTGAGATGCAGAGAAGTCACTTTCTTAGTATTACACAACTACTAAGTAGTAGATTTGGGGGCTTAACCCAAGTGTTTTCAATCACTAAGCTTTATTGCCCCTCAAAAAATATTAAATGATGATAAATCAGGAAAACTTAGAGTTATGTAGAGCATCTCATTCCGTTCTTTCATTTTATAAACAAGAAATCTTAAAAAGATGAGTTAAATGTTTTATCCATGGATTAACACATAGTTTGTAGCTGATTCAGTGTAGAACTAAGGTCTCTCATTTCTATCCCATTTTTATTAAATAATGACATTTGATTACAAATAGGTGTACAGTTCTAGTGCTCCTGGTAATCATTAAAATTGGCTTATTTGATTTTCTTTCAATTTATATTGCTGGGAAGAAATGTAATCACTTGAATTTCCTTCAATTTGTGCTGGTTGGAGGAAATATAATCAAATATAGAAGTTTAACTTTTCTAGCTTTTCTATGTCTGGAGATTTAGTTTTAACTATTTCTCATTTGGGCAAGGGTTTATTTATAGGTTCAGCTCAAGTAATGGAAATGAGGGTAATTTTCAGATTGCCATTTAATTATATAACATCCAATTTTAAATGTCCAAGGACAGAACGTGTCCAAAGTTAAAATATCCATCTTTGCTCAGGCAGAGAAAAAAGTAAATACCCAGAGCTTAGCATATTCTATGAGAGGCTCTTTCCCTTGAGTTATTTATTAGTACATTTGACAGTAAAAGCCTTTTCTTCCACTCAGGCTTTTTCAATAATTCTTAAGTCTCTTGGTAGTCCTCAAAATAACCAAATCTTAAATATATTGATTATCTTATCCCTACTTCTGACTTTTTGCTTTGATTTAATAAAATGCTTATGGAAATTTATATGCTCCTTAAATGTGGAGTTTCCATGTTATATTCTTCCTTTCTCTGTTTTCTTCAGTGATGGTTATATATATATGCTATAGAGTGTAGTGGGGCAGGAGTTAGAGAACTTGAATAACTAGTAATTTGGCCTCTATAAAATGTTTTAATAATTAGAGTTTCTATTTTCTCACCTTTTCCTCATGGTGTGTGAGGATCAGTAGATGATGCATTTACCTCCAAACATTTATGGAGCCTCTATTATATGCTGACGCACTGCTGGGCACTGGGGATGCAGATTTGAGGTGGACATTTGCGCCTTCCTAGTAGGTTCATGGTGCAGTAGAAGGCATTGATGTGTGGTCAATTCTGGCATGTGATGGAACATAAATGTTTAATGGGGGAGAGGAAGGTCCAAAAGACTCTGAATGTTCACAGTGGGTGCACTTAAAAAAATTAAAAGCAGGTGAGGAGAAAGCATTCTAGGCAAAGGGAAGATTTAGTTTTTTTCTAAATGTGCAACAAAACTGTCAGAGCCTCATAAAGAAGTGGGATTGTCATTATTCTTAAGAAATAAGGTATCAAAGGACTATGAAAAATGTTTGAATTTTGACAACCTCTTGTTAAAGCTATAGATAATAACCATTGGAGAAATCTTAGTTTTAAATTCATGAATAAGATATGGAGATGGAGTGACAAATCAAGACTAATTAACTATAAGAAATTAGATCCTGCAAGTCCTCATTATCAAGAGCCATGTTAATTAACATTTTCACTAAATACCTTGACAATAAAATCATATCACAATTGGTGACCCTGTGAGCTCACAAAAACATTACAAAGTAGCATTGATTACAATATCAGGGTTAAATAACTGAATGAAGAATTGGCTGACATCATAGTCAAAAGCCAATATGGCACAGGAAGGCCAAGAGATAGGAACACTTACCCAGTGGCTTGTTTTATCCATAAGTCAAACGCAGTTCATTTCCACATGGCCTTTTTGAAAAGGATTGCGTTTACTATAGCCCTGATTTTCTCATATGACTGAATTCCTACAACTACTGTCCTCTTGTATAATTTCATTTGAAACACTTGGGCAAATTTTGCCTTCAGAGATTATAATTCAAGAAAAAAAGGTGCAATGTAAATTAGTTAATGATGTAATAAAATGCTTAAAGATGTACTAACAACCTGCAGAATCCACTGATAAGGCTTAAAATAACATAGAGAACTATTCATTTGATAGTAAAATCTTAAAATTCATTTTCAATGAAAATAAAATAAAATCTGATTTTCAAAAGGCAAGGCAAGGGCATTAGAAATCTTCCAAGGAAGAAATAAATCAATACTCAGATAAAATAATAATCAGAAAATGTAACCCTTCATCATTAGCAATAGAAATATGCTAGATAATCAGGTAGTAAATGATTTTGAGTCAGGGAGGTGTTCAAATGTGCAAAGCAAAGGATTTTGTGTAGTAGTTTCTTCTGTTTGTCAGTATTACTATATATTCTCTCACTTAGAAACTAAGTAGGATAATTTCGTTTGTTTCAGTTCTTCTAGATAACTGTATGTCATACAAGTAAAATTGCCTTTTGGAATGCTTAAAACCCAATCTTAAAAACCCAAATTTACTATATTTCTTTGTTGCAGTAGGGACCCTAAGGCACCTCACATTAAAAGTAAAGCTCTACTGAAATGAAAATTTAGCCAAGATATTTAAATATTTATTGAAAAGTATATGGCATAATTAGAAATAAGTAAAAAATTTATAATATTAATACCCTCATGCAATTATCTTAGTATTTGCATATTTTCTTTTACAGGAAGCCATATGTTTATCATAACTGCAGTCATGATAGGCTTCTATATAATTTTAGTATTTAAAATTGTCATCTCTTCTTATTTTATTAAAAAATAAGACAAGTCAGTTTACAAGAATATGTACAATAAAACAAATTAACATAAAATAAAAACTAATGGGCAAAAAAATTAAGGAGAAAGAAAGGGAAGGGTAGAAACAATAAGAAATATGTGAAGTAATATACAAAATATATGCCATTAGATGCTGAATGTGGACCACAGATTAATCTTTGAGCAGCCCTATAAAGAGGGATATAAGACCAGTTACTAATTTATTGTGTCTCATAGTTTAAAACAGACCAGTTGCTTTGGAGGTGTGACAAATATCCTTTTTTTAAAAAAATTTATTTATTAATTAAAAAAAATTTAACAAACAAACTAAAACATTTAGTTGCATATTCATCATTTCTTAGAACATTTGCATCAATTCAGAAAAAGAAATAAAAAGACAACAGAAAAAGAAATAAAATGAAAACAGAAAAAGAAAAGATTATACATACCATACCCCTTACCCCTTGCTCTCATTGATCACTAGTGTTTCAAACTAAATTTCTTTTAACATTTGTTCCACCTATTATTTTTATTCCATATGTTTTACTCGTCTGTTGATAAGGTAGATAAAAGGAGTGGAGTATCAGACACAAGGTTTTCACAATCACACAGTCACATTGTGAAAGCTATATCATTATTCAATCATCCTCAAGAAACATGGCTACTGAAACACCGCTCTACATTTTCAGGCAGTTCCCTCCAACCTCTCCGTTACATCTTGACTAATAAGGTTATATCTACTTAATGCATAAGAATAACCTCCAGGATAACTTCTCGACTCTACTTGCAATCTCTCAGCCGTTGACACTTTGTCTCATTTCACTCTTCCCCCTTTTGGTTGAGAGGGTTTTCTCACTCCCTTAATGCTGAGTCTCAGCTCATTCTAGGGTTTTTCTCAATCCATTGATGCTGAGTCTCAGCTCATTCTAGGGTTTTTCTCAATCCATTGATGCTGAGTCTCAGCTCATTCTAGGGTTTTTCTCAATCGCTTGATGCTGAATCTCAGCTCATTCTAGGATTTCTGTCCCACATTGCCAGGAAGGTCCACACCCCTGGGAGTCATGTCCCACATAGACAGAGAGAGGGTGGTGAGATTGCTTGTTGTGTTGGCTGGAGAGAGAGGCCATGTGGAGATGTGACAAATATTCTTAAACCTGAAACTATCAAGACATTTTTTTGCTTGTCATCATAAAAGAAGGTGACAATAGCTTCAACATCACCCTGGTTCAAATATAACTAATTATGAGTTCCTTGGGTTGCTTCTTATATATTTTTATATATTCAGTGTTGATAAATACTATAGAACCAAAGTTAACATACTATGATGCATTTTTTTGTGGTGGAATTTTTAATTTGCATTTTTTATTAGAAAAATTGCAGGTTTACATAAAAATCATGCATAAAATTTAGAGTTCCCATATATACTCCTCCACACACAGTTTTTCCTATTACTAACACTTTTCATTAATGTGTACCTTTGCTACAATTAATGCAACAGTATTATTATTATTATTACACTCACTGTAGTACATAGTTTACATTAAGGTTCTCCGTTTATGTTGTGCAGTCCTATGATTTAAAAAAAATGATTCTAGTAACATATATTCAACCTAAAATTTCCGCTTCTAACCACATTCAATATAGAATACTATAATACATCTTATGGAAACATTTAGATGAATAATTTTGCTGTTTTTTAGAATTTAGAAAGCCTCTTTGGAATGAGCTTGTTGCTCCTTTTGTCAAGTTTGCATTAACAGACACTTTTTCCCCTTCCCTTTTGGATAAATTTAATTTCCCCACGATAAGGAGATAATTTAGAGCATTTCATTGACCTTAGAGTCATGTTTTTCAATGCAACTTTTTGGCATTCTCTTTTTATCACTAGAGAATTAGCTCTATATGACAAAATTATTGAATGAGGGAGTAAAGGGTTTGGACACCAGAAGTAAGTACAGTTAAGTTTAGTATAATGACTTTTGAAAAGAGCAGAAAATTTGAGGCTAATAAAAGAAATAATGGATTTTAAAGATATTAACCTAAATTATACAAAATGATGCCAGATTCCACAAGCAAAAAGTTGCTTTTCTCTCTCTTTTTCTGCCTGTCTATGTATGAATTTTATTTCCTGAACAGAACTCAGTGTTTTTTTATTTAGACTGATTTATTTTCTCCAAGAATGACTTTATTATTTGCTACAAAGTAAACCTGTTTGTCCACATAATTCCCGTTAGGAAATGGGTGTGCGATCTCACCAGTTCCAAAGGCAGTACACAAAAGGTATCTTTGACTATTAGTAAAAAATAATCTCTTGTACTTTTCCTAAGGACATTTGCTCATTGATTTCCAAATGACTGTGAAATTTAGAAGTTTTCCTTTATGAAGTTAACTGTAAAAGATACATTCTCATGTAGGCAAGTATCACTGTTGCCTCTTGAGTAAAGAATTCCTTTTCAGGAGAGAACTGAAGAATTTTCACCAAGTTATTTATCCCCTAGTTCTATCCTTATGGAAAATAACCTGTGTTATAATATAGCTGCTGTGTGGAGGCAGGGGAGGTACTTGACCAAGAAACTGAGCCTGGATCCTGACTTATGTAGGTGTGTACTCCCAGACTCGGTATGTTTTAAGTAAGTGGGGTAATCGTCACAACAAGGTTAATCCTTCTTTCGAAGAGTGAATAAAGTATTCTATACTTAATACAATGGCTAGTAGGTTCTCAAAAAAAAATGCAGTCTTTAATGTCATCACTGGTATAATATTTTTAAGTTAACTGTCAAGAATAGTGACCAAATTTCATGCGAGGTTCTTGTAGGCCCTATATTTTACAGCTAAGTGTTTAGGATTGGGGAGAGCGAGACTTCTAGAACATTAGACACCAATATTATTTCTTCATATTAAGTTATGCTCTTGCTTATGGATCATCCTGTCTTCTTGACCCTGGTTTGGGGATTTTTAGAAAGTTATTTAAATTTATAGCTCATTATTATTCAAACAATGTAGGTTTGCTTACAAATAAACTAGATTTATTTTATCCTGTGATTGTTGCATCAGCTCCATCTATATTACTCTTGTATAATCAATCAAATGATAAAAAATGAATGAGATTCCATTTATTTGAACCCAGAGAAGGACTTCTGGCAAGGAGTAAGCAAACAAAACATCTTTAGAGGGAGGAGAGTAGGAGAAACTTTGTGAGTCACCACTATTTAAGAGATCTTTAAAAATCAATGTTAAAATCATGTCTTGATTGTAATACTTTATTGTAATTTCAAAAAATGGAAATCCCTCTTTAAATCAACTGATTTGCTCAGCAACAAAAGTTCAGTTCATAAAGGTGTTTTCTTGCTGATGTTTCTGAGTCATGCTTGTGACTCACTGGGCTGGCTTTGATGATGATGAGTCATTCTATATATTCTGGGAATAAGACTATCTGATTATCTATCAACGTTTTATCTTCACTTTGCAATGAATTGAAAAAGTGCACTATCAAAGGTGGCAGTATAGATAATGAGGATTATGAACAGAAAAACCAACCTCTGTGATTCGGATGTAATCCAAATCTATTAGGTAAAGGGTGAGTAATTTATGCAGTGAAAACAGATTCTACTCAAGCAGGTGTTCTAATATTGATAGGAACCTCCTTTTTGGCTCCCTGAGAACATGGAATTAAAATCCTCCATAGGCACTGAAATTCTCTTTGCTTTCTTAGAACATAATGTTTACACTGGGGCAGGATGTTGGTCATATCTGTGATTCATGTGATGTGAAATCCTTGGGCAGGAAGTCTGGCTTGTCAGGGAAATATTGAGAGATATAAAATTCATAGAAACTGAAGGTAAAAATGAGAGAAATCATTAATACCTGATAATGGTCAAACCTCTACTGATTTAATCCTCAGAAAAGAAGAAAGGATGGAAATTGACTGTATTCAGATGATAATACTTAATTTGGAGATTTTCTTTACCTGTCCCTTTCCCCATGTTGGAATTTCTTCAGGTCACCCCCATGGAGCCAAAATCCTAACAGTCATCCTTAACTCTTGTTCCTGATATCCTGCATCAAATGTACTATTGAGTCTTGTCTTTCCATTTAGAATATACCCTGAATACAAGTACTTCTCATCATTTTCACCATCAAGGCAGTAATCCATATCCTCATAATGTCTTGTGTCATCTTCTATAGTGGCCTCATGTCAGGATAAGGACACCCATTAGCAACTCCAGGGGAGGAGTCCTATCACATGGAGGATAGCAAAGAGATGTCACCCACTTCTGTACAGAGATTGGGTCTCCAAGAAAGACAGGACTCATACAGATACTAGACCGAACAATGCTTTGCTCACATAGAGAAGAGACAGAGCCAGCCATCTTCAGTAGTGGGCATCAGTCCCCCATGGCCAGTGGGTCTCGATCCATGGCTGACGCAGGGAAATGGTACCACAGGTGAAGGATTCTGCTCCCTCCTCACCAGGAGCAGATACAGCATCAGGGGTGGCTCTGGCACATATCCCACCATGTGGTCTCCAGTAGATGTTTATGGTTCTTGGGGCAAGGGGAAAGGAAGGTGCCCACAGGCCACTGTATGCTGGGGGATGAGTTTTATCTCCAGGCACTCCAGAGAAGGGAGTCAGCCCAAGCTTAACATCTCATCCTAGGTTTCAGGCCCATATATCTGTTCCTGAGCACAGGGTTTACTTGTGGGTCCCAGGGAAAGCCAGTAGGTTGTGCTTGGGCTTACCCCTGTTACACCACCTAACTGGCAGCCCAATGAGACATGTGCCCTCTCTGAAGTCTATTCACCCTGCATCCTGAATAACAAATTTAAAAAACAAGTCAGATCATGTCTCCCTGCTTCTCAAAACCTCCCAATGACTTCCCATTAATTACCCTTTGAAGAAAACCTGAAAAAAATTTTTATGGCCTACCTTGAATTGCTAAATTGTCTCCAGATTGAGAACATTCTCTTTGCCTAACATACTCTCCTTCTAGAGCTTCCCAGTGTGCTCTTCTTCAGGAAAGCATTGCCTTGCTGGTGCCTTGAATTTGACCTTCTCCTCGCCTCAAAATCATGAGCCAACAAGTCCCCGTTGTTGTTAGCATAGTTCAGAAGATTTCTTTTAAATTTGTTTTGTAAAGGAACTATGTATACGTCACTCAGAATTGTTTGGACATGTTTTAAGCACAATTTTTTAGTGTTTTACTTATTTTATTGCATGTTAGAAGCATTCCATGACTGCTCTAACAAATTACCACATATTTAGTGGTTTAAACAACCCAAGTTATCTTATGGTTCTGTAGGTTAGAAGTGCCCTATATGTCTCTGTGGGCTAAAGTCAAGGCATTATGCAACCCTTCCTGGAGGCTCTAGGAGATAATCCCTTTCCTAGCTTCCGGAGTCCTTTGTGTCCCTTCCCCCATCTTCAAGGCAGCGATTTGCATCTCTCTGGCTCTATCTGTAGTCATAGCTTCCTCTAACTCTCCTCTGCCTCCTTCCACTTTTAAGGACCCTGTGATTACGTTGGGCCTACCTGGATAACCCAGGATACTCTCCCTATTTTAAGGTAAACAACTAGTAAAGCAGCACCCTCTTTGCCATGTAATGTGACAGATTCACAGGTTCTGGGGATTAGGACATGGACATCGCTGGTGGGTAATTTTTCTGCCTATTGTTGATTATTAAACAAATTTTCTTTACTTTGAGTATAAAAGTATGCTAAAGAATTATTGCTCTATTGAATAGATAGGCATGGTTTTAATTAGCCTAGTAGTGTTTGTATGCCAATGAATCCATTTACCATGGTTGAGGGTAAAAGAAACCAGTTTATTCTCTTAAATTCTTATAATCTTCTATGCTATTGTTTGTGTTGTGAATTTGCTCAGAAAACATTTCTTCACATACGGTACAATTAACCCTAGAAAGGATCACCTAGGCTGTTTCAAAATCAATACCATATATGTTCAGAACAGGTAACCCCTTCTGCTCCAAAGAAATAGAAACCTGAAAGTAAAAGAATCTTTGAAAAGAGAGAGATGGAGAGAAAGGGAAAGAACCAGAGGTAAGAGAGAAAGGGAAAGAGAGAGGTTAGAGAGAAAGGGAGAGGAAGAAGGAGAGGGGAGATTGTTAGAGACAGAGAACAGAGAGAGAGAGAGACTTTATTATACAAAGGGGGATCAAATAGCAGAGACAAAACCAATTAAATTCATTTGGTTTTGGTCTAAAGGAAGCAATATCAAATAGGACAGAGTAAAGAATTTATTGCTACTTCATTGAATGGGCATTATTTCACATGGAGAATGAAACTGATGTGGTGGTGAAGTGGGCCCTGAGCTTTGTCAGTTATTCTTTCCTCTTTTCAACCATTCATTTGTTAACAACATAAACTTTGTATGGTACCTTCATATGGTTATATCAGGCATTCTTAATCCTTTCAAAATATGTTGTAAGAATTTGAAAAAAGACATGTGTGTCTGTGAACCGAAAGTTGGCAAGGGGAGAAACCATTCAGAAATAGTGTTCTCAGCAAAAATTTTCAACTAAAATTTGTTACATACCTTAGTTTTTCATCTCTGTAATAAGATGGTGTAATTAGATAACCTTCCAAGAGCCTCATACCTAGTTTTAGAGTTCAGTCTCTAGGCCAGTTCTCAACCTCAGCTATTTATTAGAAATGTTCAAGAAGCTTTCTGAAAATGTCATTGACAGAGCCCCACCCCAAGAGATACTGATTTTATTGTCAAATTCCTCACATTTTATTTTTTAAAATATTTGTATTGACACATCCTTGCACACGTGATGTACAATTAATGGTTCACAATATCATCATATAGTTGTGTATTCATCACCATGATCATTTTTTTAGAACATTTGCATCACTCCAGAAAAAGAAATAAAGAAAAAAGAAAAAACTTATACATCCCATACCCCTGACCCTCCCTCTCATCGACCAATAGTATTTCCATCTACCTAATTTATTTTGCCCCTTATCCTCTACATTATTTATGTCCTCACCCTGATAAAAGGAGCATCAGACACAAGGTTTTTACAGTCACATGGCCACATTGTAAAAGTTATGTCTTTATGCAACTGTATTTAAGAATGAAGACTTCTGGAACACAGCTCAACAGTTTCAGGTACTTCTCTCCATCCACTCCAATACACCATAAACTACAAGGGGGTATAGAATGCATAAGAATAACCTCCAGGATAACCTCTCAGTTCTGTTAGAAATCTCTCAGCCACTGAAACTTTGCCTCATTTCTCTCTTCCCCCTTTGGTCAAAAGTCTTTCTCAATCCCACTCACATTTTATTTTGATTCTGTGTTCTTTCCCAAAATAAAGAACTTCAGATTAAAAAGCAAGGGAAAGCTAAAGTGAATATTAATAAGGAAAAACATGCCCAGAATGAGTGAAGTGCTTATAAATGGAAACTTATTTACTCTGAACTGCTTCCTAACCCACAGAAATCATATCTTTTATATTGGGATTTTGAGGAATTTGTGTGATTTAGAAAGATGTTGAAAGACTGGAGATGGCAACTGTTCTAGTTTGCTAGCTGTCAGAATGCAATATACCAGAAACGGAATGGTTTTTAAAATGGGGAATTTGATAAGTTGCTAGTTTACAGTTCTAAGGTTGAGGAAATATCCCTTTTTAAAACAAATCTATAGAAATGTCCAATCTGAGGCATCCAGGGAGAGATATCTTGGTTCAAGAAGGCTGATGAAGTTCAGGGTTTTTCTCTCTCAAGTAAGAAGGTACATGGTGAATATGGTTAGGATTTCTCCATTGCCTGGAAAGGCACGTGGTGAACTGCGGGTCATCTGCTAGCTTTCTCTCTTGGCTTCCTGTTTCATGGAGCTCCCTGAGAGGCATTTTCCTTCTTCATCTCCAAAGGTCATTGGCTGGTGGACTCTGCTTCTTGTGGCTATGTTGTTTAGCTTTGCTCTCTCTCAATTTCTCTTTCTCCAAAATGTTTCCTCTTTTATAGGATTCCAGTAAAATAATCAAGATCTACGTAATATGGGTGGAGACATGTCTCCACCTAATCCAGCTTAACAACCACTCCTGATTGAATCACATCTCCAGGGAGATGATCTAATTAAAGTTTCAAACATACAGTACTGAAAAGGGATTAGAAGAAATGGCTGCCTTTACAAAATGGGATTAGGATTAAAGTATGGCTTTTCTAGGGTGCATACATCCTTTCAAACTGGCACAGCAACTGTTCTGATTCTTGGAAAGGGACAGTAATTGAATACTATTTACTGCAAATTTCATAGCTCTGGCAATGATTTTATATTAATGAGATTCTAGAATGGATCTTTAAAATCAACTTTATTGAGGTGTAATTTGTGTATAATTAAATACATTTTAAGGTCAACTACTTTTAACAAAGATATACATCTCTGTAACCACCACCCCAGTCAAGGTAACAGAGCATCTTCATTTATCCAAAAAATTTTCTGGTATTCCTTTGCAATCACTCTTCCCCGTACTCTAGACAGCTACCAATTCTGATTTGTAGTGGAAAAGGTGTGCTTGTTCTAGAACTTCATAAAAGTAAAATTATACAGTGTTCTAGTTTGCTAGCAGCCAGAAGGCGACATACCAGAACTAAAATGACTTTTAAAAAGGAGAATTTAATAAGTTGCTAGTTTACAGTTCTAAGGCCGAGAAAATGTCCCAATTAAAGCCAGTCTATAAAAATGTCCAAATTAAGGCACCAACAAGAGGTTACCTTCACTCAAGAAAGGCTTATGAAGTTCACAGTTTCTCTCTTAACTGGAAAGGCACGTGGCGGACATGGTGACCTCTACTAGCTTCCTCTCCAGGCCTCTTGCTTCCTGAAGCTCCCCAGGGGCATTCTCCTTCTTCATCTCCTAGGGTCACTGGCTGGAGGACTCTGTGGTTGCCTTGTCATTCTGTCAGCATTCTCTGCTCTCTCAGAATCTCAAGCCTTTTCCAGAATGCTTCCTCTTTTAAAGGATTCCAGTAAAATAATCAAGACCCACCTGGACTAGGTGGAGTCACATCTCCCTCTAATGAAAGGTTAATACCTACAAGTGGGTAAGTCACATTTTCTTGGAGATAGCCTAATTAAGTTTCCAACCTACATTATTGAATAGGGATTAAAAGAAATGGTTCCTCCCACAAGATTGATTAGGATTAAAACATGGCTTTTCCAGGGTACATAAATCCTTTCAAACTGTCACATACAGTATGTGTTCTTTTGTGTCTGGCTTATTTTGTTCAATGTAATGTCTGTAAGATTTTTTATTTATTGCATCAATCAGCATTTTTTCCTTTTCATTGCTGAGTGGTATTCTACAGGAAAACCCAAGACATTTTCTGAGCCACTCTTATTTGGCAGAACTCCAGGTTAAAACTGCTTTCCTAGTGAATTTTGTTTGAGGCTTGGTTTTTTACTTTGTTAGGTAGGGTCTAGAATATATCTTATGCTAGGATAGAGGTCAGCAGTCTTTTTCTATAAAGGCCCAGGTAGTAGATACTAGAGGCTTTGAAAGCCAAACATGGTTTGCTCTCACATAATCTTCTTTTTCTTTTTTTAAAAACCAACCTTTAAATATGTAAACATAGTTCTTAGCTCACTGGCCAAACAAAAACAGGTTGCAGGCCAGATTTGGCCCACAGGCTTATAGTTTGCCACTCCTAGCTCTCAGTTAGTGCTTCCCACTAATCTTGCCATGATGATGATGTCCAAAGTGTGCATTGTCGCAGCTTCTAGCTACATGTGCTTATTGAGCACAGAAATCTAGATACAATTTTTTAATTAGCTTATTTTATTTAAGTTTATAAATGGTATAAAAACTTTTTACACCCACTAAAATGATATTTGTATTGTTAATAACCTTTTTTAGCTTTTTTAATTGTACAGTGTAACATATACAAAGCAAAGAAATGAAAAAACAGTAGTTTTAAAGGCACTCTTCAAAAAGTGGTTACAGGGGCAGGCCATGGTGGCTCAAGCAGGTAAGAGTGCTTGCCTACCATGCCTGAGGACGCAGGTTCAATTCCCAGTGCCTGCCCATGTTAAAAAAACGGGGGTTACAGGATAGATCCCAGAGTTTGTCATAAGCTACCATGCGACCCTTTAATATTTTTCCTTCTATCTGCTCCAGAATATAGGAGGCTAGAGGGCTTAAATACTTTTTTATCATCACACTTTTTTTTCCTTCTTTTTTTTTTTTGTGAACAATAACATATATACAAAAAAGCTATAAATTTCCAAGCGCAGCACCACAATTAGTTATAGAACCTACTTCAGACTTTGACATGGGTTACAATTTCATAATTTTAGGTTTTTACTTCTAGCTGCTCTAAAATACTGGAGACTAAAAGAGGTATCAGTTTAATGATTCAGCCTTCATATATATTTTTTAAGTCCTATCTTCTATGTATAATTCCACTATCACCTTTGATTTTTCCATACCTCTCTTTAGGGTTGTTTGGGCTATGGCAGTTCTTAATTTTTGATATTGTAAGGGTTTGTTACTAATGTGGGGTAGGGAGAAGGAATTATCTGATGCTCTGGAGAGGCTGGGCTAGGTTTCAGGACTTATCTGAACCAGGGACCCATCTGGGGGTTGCAGGTTTCTGGAACCCTTGTGGAATCTTAAGTATTGCCCTAGGTGTTCTTTAGGACTGGCTGGAATGGTCCTGGTTGGGGGTTGGCAGGTTATGATAGGTAGCAAGATCTACCTGAAGCTTGTGTAAGAGCAACCTCCAGAGTAGCCTCTCAACTCTATTTGAACTCTCTCTGCCACTGATACTTTATTAATTATACTTATTTTCCCCCTTTTGGTCAGGATATAATTGTTGATCCTATAGTACCATGTCTTGATTCATCCCTGGGAGTCCTCTATCACATCGCCAGTGAGACTTTCACCTCTGGATGTCATGTCCCACATAGGGGGGAGGGCAATGATTTCACTTGCAGAGTTGGGCTTAGAGAGACTGAGGCCGCATCTGAGCAACCAAAGAGGTCCTCCAGAAGTAACACTTAGGCATGCCTATAGGTAGTCTAAGCTTCTCTACTACCTACATAAGCTTTACAATAGTAAGCCTCATCAAGGGCATGGTTTATTGATTTGGGTATCCCTAAAGTTTCACACAGTATCAGGCAATTCCCTGAGGGTAATGTTTAATGTTTAGTTCCATAGTCTTTCTCCCCTCCCTCAGGGGACTTTGCCAATACTTTTTGATTATCTGCTTAATATACTCTAGGATGTTTCCAGGCATTACCATAATCTGTACAGTATTAAAGAACCTCTTTCTTATTCTGTTTTTCAGTTGTTCAAATAAGCTATACAGATAGGTTGAATTAGATTACACACTACAGAAAATTTCAGTTCCAGATCAAATAAATCTTTCTCCCATTGGTCTCAAAGAGTATGTGTGATTCTAAAATATAGACAATGTCTTCTTTATCCCTATGTTCTGAGTTACTTTAACCTCAATCTGTTTGGCTTCGTTCTTATCTCTAAATATCAGGTTATATATAAAATAGCCTCTCAAAATCCAGAAATAATAATCACCGCTCTGGACTTAATGTGTCTGCTCTAAAAGCTTACAGTCTAGGCCCCTGTTTTCTTATAAGCATTTTCTAAAGGTGACCATACCATTGGTTTTTTTTTGTTTGTTTCTGGATTATTTTGTTTTAGCAAATATCCCACATGTGCATTCACATCATTGCATGCCTCAGGACATTGTTCCTTTTTGTAGCAGCACAACCTTCATTCATAAGTATGCACCATCATTTGCCAATCTACTTCTCCATCAGTGCATCCTTCAGCCACCTGCATTCATTGGGCATCATGTAGAGGAGGCCCAATGTCCACAGTCCATCAACATGCTAAATTTTAGATAATTTCATTGTTCCCAAGAGATAGAGAACCAATACACACCCTCACCAAATAGGAAATCTAAACCTCCTCTTAACTCTTGTCTCTCCTCCTATTATTTATCTCTGCTGTTGCTGTGGTAGTGCTGATTGTTTCCTTTTGAACATAGTTCATAGCATGCAATAGCAGTTTTCCCCCTGTTACCCTGGACTTAAACACTCTTTGTACAAGAATCATATCTTTTAAGTAATTCTTATAAGAACTCATTCATATTTTTAGTGTGAGTCAGTGGGACATGTAGGTCTATACAACCCCTTTCAATCTTGTTCATCTTCAATATGGTAATATTATTTCTAGACCCACCAGAGAATCACCTTGGCTCCTATCTATTCCCTTACACTGGAGTTCAACCTTATTAGCTAATGGTTCACCCATCTCTAGCTTCTATTTATCTCTAAATCCCCTATATTCTGTATTATAAGCCTCTGATTATACCTTTGTGCTGGTCATAAAAGTAGAATCATACAGAATCTGTCCTTTTGTGTCTGGCTCATTTTGCTCAGCATTATGTCCTCAAGGCTCATCCGTCTTGTCATGTGCTTCAGGACATCATTTTATCTTACTGCTGCATAATATTCCATCGTATGTATATACCACATTTTGTTGATCCACTTGTCTGTGATGGGCATTTGGTTTGTTTCCATCTTTTGGAGATTGTGAATAATGCTGCTGTGAACATTGGTGTGCAAATATCTGTCTGTGTCATTGCTTTCAGCTCTTCTGGGTATATACCAAGTAGTGCTATTGCTGGGTCATAGGGCAACTTGATATTTAGTTTCCTAAGGAACCGCCAAACAGTCTTCCATAGTGGCTGTACCATTATACATTCCCACCAGCAGTGCAGAAGTATCCCAGTTTCTCCACATCCTCTCTAGATACATTTTTAAAACTATTTGTGAACAACTTAAAGAGGAATCAACAATTAGATAATCCCAGAATAAATTCTGACAAAGTGATATAGGCGAATATAATTTATTTCTTTGACTCAGTTCCTAGTATGGTAGAGGAATAAAATGCAGTAATCATAATGCATGATATTTGATAACATCTTTCATGAGAACCTCATGTCAAGGTGGAGAAATTAGATTGAGGACAGTTATAAATTCTTAATTACTACTTGGTTAGAATGGTCACGTCAAATTTTTGGAACTGCAAATATGCCAATTCATGGTATGTTGTGGATTGCTATGTTGTCCAACAGGATAACCACTAGCAACTTGTAGCTACATGTCTTAGTTTCTCAGGGCTGCTGTGATAAATAACAAACAGCAGGTTAGCTTAAACAGTAAGAATGTATTGACCTTTATGGTTCTAGTATCAAGAAGTCCCAATTCACGACATCACCAGGTCCATTCTTCTCTTGGAGTCTGCAGCATGTTAGTGTTGGGCTGCCACACTCTTTGGGGTTCTTGGCTTATTTGTCTGCCTCTGTCCTGTGGCAGTGTGCTTGTTCTTCTCCTGTGGTTTTCTCTGACTGTGTTTGAGTTTCCTTTCTATATAAGGGCTCCAGTACTAGGGATTAACTTGGTTCTGATTCAGTTGGCCACACCTTATTTAATAATTTATTCAAAAGGTCGTATTTATAAATAGGTTCACACCCACTGTTTTAGTTTGCTAGTTGCCGGAATGCATCATACCAGAGACGGTTTGGCTTTTAGTAAAAGGGGATTTGTTTTGTTAGTTCTTCAGAGGAAAGGCAACTAACTTTCCACTGAGGCTCTTTCTTACGTGGAAGGCACAGGATGGTCTCTGCTGGCCTCCTCCCCACTCCCCTGGGTTCCAACAAATTTCCTGGGGTGACTTCTTTCTGCATTTCCAAAGGCCTGGGCTGAGCTGCGAGTGCTGAGGTGAAGAATGCTGAACTGCTTAGGCTGTGCTACGTTGTGCTCTCTCATTTAAGCACCAGCCAATTAAGTCAAAGGTCACTCATTGCAGCAGGCACGTCTCCTACCCGACTGAAGATGTAATTAGCAACAGATGAGGTTCACGTACCATTGGCTCAAGTCCACAGCAACAGAACGAGGCACCTTCACCTGGCCAAGTTGACAACTGAATCTAACTACCACACCCACAGACATGCAGATGAAGATTTGAACATATTTTTTATGGGGTAGATGGTTCAATTCCCAATACTATACAAATTAAAATTCATTAAAATTAAATTTTAAAAACCCTAAGGTTAAACAATTTCTGTTCCTCATTCACACTAGTCACGTTTCAAATGTTCAATAGCTCCAAGTGACTTGTGGCTGCCACAGTGGACAGCACAAATTTGAACATTTCTATCATCATGGAAAAGTCTATTGCTAGGGCATGACAAAGAACTTGATCCTCAACCTCAGATTATTCAACATCTTTACCATAATTTAGATAAATATTAAACAGATAAAGAGTACTTAATTATCCAATTTGTAGATAAGACAAAGCTGGGAACAATAATAAATGCACTAAAATGAACAAACCAACTTCCCTAAAGATCTTGACTGCATTTTTGAACTAATAACCCCAAATTGTTAGTAAATTGATATGAGTTAGATGAAAATGTCTTTCTTGGCCGAGACTCAATTATGAGTCAAAATTATTCCTAGCATTTTAAAGGCTCTGAGAAGTCCTGAGCTAAAGCCATATGTTTTATATTGTTTCTTAGCCTAGAGAGATGGATTAGCTATAACAAGGCGCAGTTGGACAAGGATAAATGGAAGACACTGCCTGCGAATATCCATATCTTTTGCAGATACAGGAAGGAGTGACAGCTGATCTAGGAGTAACGTATGTGTCAAACACTTGGGGCTCTAAGCCAACTATAGACTCAGTGAAGTCAGGCATGTCACCTTTTACTGTCGCTAAAAAGCTCTGGGGGTGTAATACACCCATATGTATGTAGTGACTATGTATGAAGAAGTGATAGTGTATTATTTAGATTGGTTGTTGAATGTTACGTTGGAACTTTCTAAGCAGCTTCACGTTTGTTTATTTCCTAGTGGGCTTTCTCAGGAGTTTTCATTGTAAGAAAGAGTGTGCTTAATTTTTTTTTAAATCGCTGTGCGGCCTATGGAGTTTGGGCTTGGATTTGGAAATCTCTGGCTTTAAATTTCAAATCCACGATTTACTAATGTTATAATATCTTAGTAAGCATTCTTATACCCTCAAGGTCTTGGTTTCCTCAACAATGACAATATTAGATACTATCTTAAATCTTTAAGGAACAATAATACCTTCTCTTAAGATTAGTGAAAGGGTATGTGAGATGTCAGTGTATCTTTTGTATGTAAAACAGAGATAAACAGAATGAAGACTGCTGACTTTTTTTAAAGAGTACCTCCATTCACCTCCTGCTCTACCACTTTTACTGTCTGTAGGACCTTGAGCAAGCTACTTAACTTCTCCATGCCCCAGGTTTCTCTTAAAAAGTTTTCTCTTTCTAAGAGAAGGATGATAGAACCCTCCTCACAGCGTTGGTGTGAGGGCAAATGCACGAGTTAACTCTGGGCAGGCCTGAGACATGGCCAGGCACACAGCTAGTCCTCTAGTTGGTAAGAACTGCTGTGATGTACAATTTAGCCTGAGCTTAGCTGTGCTATGTGCTCACTCACCTGCCCTCCCATTATGGAATTTTCTCCCATACCAAGCAATTTCTTTCAACCTAAATTACATACCTTTAGAAATAGATTTATTAATGAAATTTGTTGATTTAAAGTAAGTTTACTCTATATTGACCATATGGTTAATTCTTTTGTACTACTTAGCTGTAGAAAAAATGTTTCTTGTCTTTAATTGGAACTTTGATGGTAATATATAAAAATCAATAATAAACAAGTAATAGAAGGATAAAGACACCATATTCTAGGTGTCAGAAAAGCTTGATTTACTTAAGGCTGAAAAAAAAATTAGTTGGCACCATGGAATCATTTGAAATTTCCAAAATGACTATAGACTGAGGGGGCAATAGGAAGTTACAAGTGATAACTTTTTTGTATCACACTAATTTTCTAGTTTCAGAATAACAGTGTATGATATATAAAAAGCTAAGCCAGTTAGCTTATCATTTATTCCTGTCCATTTACTTTTATCTCAAGACCTAACACTTATGTCTTTATAAAGAAATAAGTGGGCATACAAGTGACAAAAAGAATAAGTGATAACACCTGCTATAGCTTATTGAGTGTTTGTTTATAGCAGCTGTGCTATTGTTCCCACATTGTTCTACATATTTTCAAAACAACCCTGTGACTATTATTTTCCCTGTATTACAAATGAAGATAAAAATTTAAGCAGTAGACCCAAGATCATAATGGCTAATAGGAGTAAGGTAGACGTCAGCACCTACAGTCACCTGCCTCCAGCATTGCCTCTCAAAATCTGAGAGAATCAAAGGACTGCAAACAGGTAGCCTCATAAACCTCATACTTAGAAGGAACAACACGCCACAGGAGTAGTAATGTTTTAGGTTAAGATGCTGGAATGTGATAAATCAGAAATGAAACAGCTTTTAAAAAGTGTAATTTAATAAGTTGTAAGTTTACAGTTCTAAAGCCGTGAAAATGTCCAAATTAAAGCAAGGATATAGAAATGTCCAATCTAAGGCATCCAGGGAAAGATACCTTGGTTCAAGAAGGCCAATGATGTTCAGGGTTTCTCTTTCATCTGGAAAGGCACATGGCAAACATGGTGACGTCTTTTAGCTTTTTCTCCAGGCTCCTTGTTTCATGAAGCTCCTTTAGAGACGTTTTCCTTTTTCATCTCCAAAGGTCTGTGGCTGCATGGGCTCCTGTGGTTCTCGTGGCTCTTATGGCTCTGAAGCTTTTTTGTCAAAATGTTTCCTCTTTTAAAGGATTCCTGTAAACTAATTGAGACCCATCTGGAATGGGTGGAGTTATATCTCCCTCTAATCAAAGGTTAATACCCACAATTGGGTGTGTCACATCTCCCTGGAGATAATGTAATCAAGTTTCCAACCTCTACAGTATTGAGTAAAGATTAAAAGAAATGGTTGCCTCCACAAGATGGATCAGGAATAAAACAAGGCTTTTCTAGGGTATATAATCCTTTCAAACTGGCACAGTGGAGTATAAATACCTAGGTAATATTATCTAATAATATAGTATAACTCTCTGACTCCTGAATCCCCTCTGTGGCAGTTTGACAAGTAGTCATGTTGTTTGCTCTTGAAGAGCTCTTTCTTTTAGATGTGACACAGTCTATCTTTATTTAGCTCTGCCTCTTAGAAAATTCTAAAAACTTCTAGGACTCCCTATATTAGTCAGTGTTCTCTAGAGAAACAGAACCAACAAGAGATATCTATAAATATGCGATTTATAAAGGTGTCTCACGCAACCGTGGGAATGGAAGAGTCCAAAATCCGCAGCGCAGAATGAAGCTGGCAGCTCTGAGGAAGCATCTGGACGAACTCCACAGGAGAGGCTTGCAAGCTGAAGAAGCAGTGAAGAAGCCTCTCTTCTTCCTTAAAAAGATGTCAACTGATTGGATTATTTCCAGGTGTAGTCAACTGACTGATGATTTAATGCACTTGCCTTCTGGTTTATCAACCAGTCACAAAATATCCATGCAGCAGTGGTCAGGCCAGTGCTTGCCTGACCAGACAACCGGGCACCATCACTTGACCAGGTTGACACCAGAACCTAACCAGCACAGTCCCCTGGCTCAGGTCCTCCCACACCCTAGGTGGTGGCTTCTGAAATTGTTCTCTAAGTACATTTTGAAAATAATCCTGCTATATTATGTGGCCTCCCCAGCCCTACCTTGCTGTAAAACTTGATAAGGCCAACTAAGGTGGAGAGAAATTGGTTTGCTATACTTCAGAAGGAGCATGTTAGTGGTTATCTGTTCCATTTTGGCATAATGTGCTATCTCCTTCCCAAAGAACACCTTGCCAGATAGGTGGGAAGGCATTGCATGTTTTGATCATGGACACTCAGTAGTTCATCTCTCACCCTCTTACTGAGTGTTTACTAGGTACCAGGGGCTGTACTAAGTACTAGGGATATTGAAAAGGGTCAGATGAAGCTGTTGCTGTCAGGGAACTCACCGTGCAGCCCAGCAGATCACTGGAATAGGTGGTTATGAGATGGTGTTGTGATACTGTGTTTTCCTGAGGGCAGAGTTGAGGACTCCTTACCAGTTTGGGAGGGCCGAGAAATGTGTCTTCGAAGTAAAGGAGATGCCTGAGCTGTGCTAAGGACGAATGGGTAACAACTGAGGGGAGCAGGCAGGTGGGCTACATCATAATAGGAAGAAGCCATTAGTGCGGTAGCCCTTCTGAGAGCCTCTCTCGGCCTTCTACCTTGGAGGAGTGATTTTGGACAGGCAGGGCCAAGAAGCAGACAACAAGGCCACAGTTTTTAAGGGGCCATAAGATGGCATGGAATTAAATCAGAAATGGTTTTAGGTCACTCTGGTATCCTCAAACTGTTAGGGTACTGGAAATAGAAGTAGAAGCAAATTAGTCATGTGGGAGAAAGGTATTTCAGGATCAGAATTCTTATATCCTTGTTTTAAATTTGTAGCTTGGTCTCCAAAACATTGCATATTACTGCTTTTTAAAGTGAGTCTAAGTTATTGTAAACAACTTTTGAAAGGGCATTAATGTTTAATGCATTTTTATTCTTCTTTTAAAATGCCTCTTTGGTTTCTACCTTCCTGTCCACTCCCATAATTATCACACTTAATTAGGCTCTTATCCCCTGACACTTGTGTAACAGTTATTGCCTCCCAACTTTTTTTCTTGTTCCTTGGTTTTCTCCCCTCCAATTAGTCTGTTATATCCCCCAAGATCTCCTTAAAATACCATTTTCATGAGGTCATTTCCCTGATCAAGGTTATAAATTCATCCCTAGTTCCACTCCCTACATCTCTGCCATTTGATTCTTGGTTGGCTTTTAAGATCTTCCATAATTTGGCTACGCTGGGCTAACCAATCTTAGTTTTTACTTACTACTATGTATCTGAGTTGCAGTTTTTAGTCAGGCTGGTCTCCATATTGTCATTCATTATTTCATAAATAGTTAATGAGGCTGTGGATACAACTGGGAGCAGAAGAGATGTGGTCCCTTTCATCTTGGTGCATGGAGTCTCCTTGAGGATTTAAGTGTTAATAGAATAACTAATTAAAGAAATGCACAAGGACATAAATTAGTCTTTTCCTTCTTTTCACTGCCTACATGCACACACGTTTCTCTTAATTTTTTACCTTTACATATGCTGTTTCTGTTACCTGGGGTTATTTCCTTCTTTCTCTCTCTCTATAAATATGCTGCAAGTGTTTTGGCGCTGAATTAGAGTGCGCATCTTTAGTTAAGCCCACATTGAGTTTAAGGTACTGCAGTGATCTATAAAACAAGGTTTGGAAAAATTATTCTATGGGGATTTAGATTTACTTTTCATAAGGGTGGCATTTAAGGCTTTAAATGGAACCACAAACAGCATTGCTCATCTAATGCAACCAGTCTGACAATTCTGGGCAAGTTAAAAGTACTTTACGTCATCTTTTTATTTATGAAAAAAACATACAGGTAAATGGTATAAAATTTTTTATCACTGCCTACTTGGGAAAGATTTCAAATAAGTATTTTGGAATGGTGTGAGTTGAAATTGAAAGAAAACTATTTATATTTTTCCTAACCTTGTCACTTTGAAGCCACAGATAAGATTTTTGTCATTCGAAAAAAAAGAACAATATTTGAAAAAAGTAATATGAAGAATTTATGTTAAGGTTTATAGATATCAGAGAGGTCATGATGGAAAGTTGGAAAATATTTTCTGTTCATTGTCCTCTAGAATGGTATCCATGGCATCTGAGATAGTAGCTAACCATCGTTCTTCCAAAGGAAACCAGTAACCATTTCCACTATACCTCATGTGATGAGACAATATACTGTGAAATATCTTTGGGTAAACCTCTTCCCTGGCTTTCTCTCCTCCATCTCAACTCTATCCCACAGACTTCTGCTGTCCTATTTCATCCTTCCTTGTCTTTATCTTCTCCCACTTTGTAGACTCCAGTTCATGGATCCTTTCCTTTTCTTTCAGAATTATTATCCTATTATGGCCTTCTTTCTTACCTACCCAGGCTAATGTCCAGAACTATGTATTTCAAGAATATCTGCAGCTTTCTTGAACTATTGATCTTTGAATCAACCCACTGAACTCCCTTGCACCAATCACAAGCTAACTTCCTAGCTTCCACATGTTGGAGTTTTCATGCTGCTGGAGAAAATAATTTAATAATAGCAATTATAATCCCAGGGATTATTTTTTTTAATTATGTAGGTATCCTGTTGTTGGGATTCTACTGTAATGAAGAACTTTTGCTTTCCCCCATTCATTAATTAATTGATTTCTACATATATGGATATCATCTGTTTCTATTTCTATATCTATGTCTATGTCTGTCTTTTTATCTATATTTCTATCAGTATGTCTTCATGGTTTTTATTTTATCCAATGTGCTATAATCCATTACCATCTTTCTCTCTTTTCTCTCTCTCTCTCTCTCTCTCTGTGTCTCTGTCTCTTTCTTTCAATTTAACTTATTATATATTTTGTTATATATAGCAAAAATGTTTCAGTTTTAACCAATTTTTTAGACTTTTTCTTGTTCAATTGTATTCTGACACTTTTAGGAATTATTAGTGGAATTATATATTAAGGATATAGTGCTATTGTTTTTTTTTCTTTTACTGCAGATTTTATTGAGCTATATTCATACACTATATAATGCAGCCAAAGTATACAATCAGTGTCTCACAATGTCATTACCTAATTGTGCAGTCCTCATCACAGTCAATTGTAGAACATTTTCATTACTCCAAAAAGAAGAATAACTAATAGACATAAAAAATAAGACACCAAATACCCCATACCCCTTATCAGCTCCTATTGTTGACCCGTAGTATTGGTGTGGTCCATTTGCTACTGGTGTTGAAAGAATATTAAGATATAACTTGTTAACTAAAGTCCATAGTTTGCAAAAGGTGGTTCCCCACCCCCCACATGCCACTCCATTATTAACTCTTTGGACAAGTGTTGTGCATTTGTTCTAGTTCATGAAAAGGCTTACTTATATTTGTAGTGTTAATCCTCATCCAACACAAGGTTCACTGTGTTATGCATTCCCATATTTTAGCTTTCAGCTTTCCTTATGGTGACATATATGACTCTGAATAACCCCTTTCGACAATATTCACATACAAGTCAGCACGATTACTTATCATCCCATTAATGGCATCACCACTGTCCATTTCCAAACATTTAAATTCAACCTAGTTAAAAATGCTGCACATATTAGGCAACCGCTCACCATTCCCTAGTCTCCTTCTCATCTCTTAGTAACCTATATTCTAAGTTTTATGACTATGAGTTTACATATTCTAATTAGGTCATATTAGTGAACTCAAACAATATTTTTCCTTTTGTGTCTGATTTATTTTTCTCAGCATAATGTCCCCAAGGTTCATCCATGTTATCATGGAGGAAGGACTTCATTCCTTCTTACCGCTGAGTGTACATGTATGGTATGTATATAGCTACCACATTTTGTTTATCCATTTATCAGCTGATGGATACTGGGTTGTTTCCATCTTTTGGCAGTTGTGAATAATGCTGCTATCACATCAGTGTGCAAATGTCTTTTCATATCCCTGCTTTAGATCTTCTGTGTATATACTGAGTAGTGGAATTGCTAACTCAATATTTAGTTTTCTGAGGAACCGCCAAACCATCTTCCACCATGACTGACCATTTTACGTTCTCACCAGCAGTGAATAAGTGTTCCAATTTCTCCACATCCTCTCCATCACTTGTCATTTCCTCTTTGTTTAATAGTAGCCATTGTAATGGGTGCAGGAGGTTATCTCATTGTAGTTGGTATTTGCATTTCCCTAGCAGCTAGTGAAAATGAGTATCTTCTCATGTGCTTTTTAGCCATTTGTATTTCTTTTTTTGGAGAAATGTCTATACATATCTTTTGCCCATTTAAAAAACTGGATTGTCTTTTCATTGTTAAGTTGTAGGATTTCTTTATATATCCTGGATTTCAAACTCTTATCAGATAGTGATTTTTACCAAATATTTTCTCTCATTGAGTTGGCTGTCTTTCACTCTTTCGACAAAGTCCTTTGAGGCACAGAAGTGTTCAGTCTTGAGGAGGTCCCATTTATCTATTTTTTCTTTCATTTCTTGTGCTTTGGGTGTAAGGTATAAGAAGCTACTTCCTATCACTAGGTCTTTTAGCTATTTTTAAGTGTACAATTAATTACATTTACAATGTTGTTCTACTATCACCACCATCCATTACCAAAACTATTTCATCACTCCAAACAGAAACTCTGTACCCATTAAGCAGTAACTCCCCATATACTTTTCTATGTATTTATTTCTTCTATATAGTTTATATATTTGAAATTATACAATGTCTGTCACTTAGTATAGTGTTTTCAAGGTTCATCTATATTGTAACATGCATCAGAACTTCATTCCTTTTCATGACTGAGTAATATTCAATTGTATGTATGTACTACATTTTATTTCTCCATTCATCTTTTTTTTTTACCATTCAACTTCAGATTTTATCTTCATTACATTGGTCTTGGTGAAGGGAAGGGATCCTGAATGAATGCATGGATCTGTGATATTCTGTTAATCTCTCATACAGACCTGGGATACAGGTTCAAGTTGTTGTTAAGACCAGGGTCTGTATCAGAGGAGGTCAACAACTGCAGCTGGGGGTTGTTATTCTCCAGGAGAATGGCAGGGTACGGGAATGGAGGTAACCATGGAGGGCTGGGGGTCCATAGCACCCAACCTGGTACCTGAGGGTGCCCCACGTAGAACTCATGTGGGGAAGTCCCCATTAGCTCATCAGGGAGCATGAGGACAGCACAGGCTTGGAGCTGGAACTCAGAAGGTGGAAGGTTGGCTATGTCTGCATGGGGACAATCTGAGGAGACTCTGTCCTCTCAATATGGAGAGGCCCTACATTATTCTTTGTAGGGCCTCTCCATAAGGGCAAGGCGAGGGTTCCGTTCTTGACTTCTGGTTGACCTCCTATATAGTCCAATATAAATCTGTCAAACTTATCAACATGTGGAGACATTGTTGCCCCCCCTTTCTTTATACCCCTCTTCCTGAGCCCCTGGGATATTGATTTCTGTTGACAGCATGTGAATCTTTTTCCTCTGTTTGGGATACATCACACATTTAAGGAATTCCCATTCCTGAATGAAATTCCTGATTTCCTCATCACTCCAAGGAGAATTTAGCTGACCTGAGGGCTTTTCTGGTTCCAGGTGTCTTTCTTCTTTACTTCCTGGGGATTTCTAGTTATTTCAGACAAAAGTGTCAGTTCCTCCATTTATACTCCTGAAATTTCTCCAGAGACTCTTTTCTCTGCAGTCCTAGGGCCTAATGCAGAGTGGTCAGAGCTGGCACTTATTCCTGTGCTGTGGGAGTTCAGGTAAGTATGGAGGGCCCGAGTGTGGAAATGTGTTCTCTTCTCTCGGCTGCATGGAGTCTCTCCATTCATCTCTTGATGAACACTTGAGTTATTTCTGCCTTTTGGGTATTGCAAATAATACTGCTGTGAACATTGTTATGCAAATATCAGTTTGAAAAATATGTCTGAATTTAATCATTATTTTTATGCTCAAATTGTGCTGTATTTGCCAGTGGGAGCCCCTTTGATTTGCCTCCTGTGTCCTTTCGACGTTAACCCCTGTATTAGTTAGGGTTCTCTAGAGAAACAGAACCAACAGGGAACACTTGCAAATATAAAATTTATGAAAGTGTCTCACGTGACCGTAGGAATTGCAGAGTCCAAAATCCACAGGGCAGGCTGTGAAGCCGATGACTCCAATGGATGGCCTGGACGAACTCCACAGGAGAGGCTCACCAGCCAAAGCAGGAATGGAACCTGTCTCCTCTGAGTCCTCCTTAAAAGGCTTCTCATGATTAGATTTAGCATCACTAATTGCAGAAGACACTCCCCTTTGGCTGATTACAAATGGAATCAGCTGTGGATGTAGCTGACGTGATCATAACCTAATCCTATGAAATGTCCTCATTGCAACAGACAGGCCAGCGCTTGCCCAATCAGATGAACAGGTACCACAACTTGGCCAAGTTGACACCTGTCCCTAACCATGACAACCCCTTATTCCATAAGCACTTTCTTATTTTATGGTACAGTAAGATGTTTCAGAATCATCTAGTACCCTGGCCCTGAAATAGGCCAGTTTTCCAAAGAGCCTTGGTTCTTTCTAGTGGAGAATGTTGTTTAGAACCCATGATCTGAGTGCTAAGTGTACTCTTTGCTACTAGGATGTTATTACTCCCAGGATCTATCTGGAAATTTATGCATGTGTTTCTGTCCCCTCCCCTTACTGCTCGCTCTGTGCCCCCCCCCCCATACACACCATGAGTTCACATTGACATTTCTACTTCCAATCCAACACCTTAGAATTTATTCTAGTCTTCTTATTTTCCACATTTCTAAGTCCTTTAACTGACAATCAGAAACATAGATTCCAGCATCATCAGTCCTCGAATACACCAAAAAAAGTTTCATAAGCACTAACCCATTCCAACATGATAAACCTACTAATTAATGTTCAATATTTTTATAGTTCTTTTTATTTCTAATCGGAAGGTATATAGTCAAAATACTGTGAGGTTGTGTAAGTCATTTGAAAATTTGCTTGTATTCCGTTTTAGAGTTTTTAATCCCCATTCTCATCAATATTTTCATTTTTTAACATATAAAAATGTCAATATGCTTCAAAAATAAATATTTCACAAAAGGTAGTTCCTACCCTACCCCTTCCAACCTCTCTTCCTACCCTGTTTGCAGTCACAGGGAAAACATAGCTAACCAATTTCGTTATTTTATTTGGTTTATCCTTCTTGTGTTTCTTTTTTCACAAGTGAGTAGATGTGTAGCTATTTCAAAGTTTAACCACTCTTCTATGTTTTGGCTTTCATATTATTTCTGTTTTTTCGCTTCTTACAATGCTCTCATAAATAACCTTGTACATATGTATATCATATTGTTGGGGATGTGTCTTTAGGAAAAATTCCAAAAACTAGAATTGCTATATCAAAAGGTAAACACATGCTATTTTGAGATATTGCCAGTATCCCCTCTTTGCATTCAAACCAGCAGGGTAGGATAGCCTGTTTTCTCACACCCTCACCAACATAATGTGTTGTTAGGCTTTTAAATTTTTGCCAATATGATAGGTGAGAAATAGCTCAGCCTCGTATTTCTTTTATAATGAGTAAAGGTGGCTATCTTTTCATATGGTTGATGGCGATTTTTGTATCTTTACAGTAGAATTAATTGCCCATGACTTTTGCTAATTTTTTAAATCAGATTTTGGCCTTTTTTTGTCTTCAATTTTTAATTGTACTTTAATTATTAGGGATTTTAACAGCTTGTTAAAGATGCTGCCATCTTTTCTCCCATTTAGTTACTTGTCATTTGACATGGCTTGTGTGTATTCTTTTGCCATAACAGAGTTTTATTTTGTGTACTGAAATTCATCAGTTTTCATTGCTTCAGGACTTTAAGTCATAGTTAGATATCCTTTCCTACAACCACTTTGTGTGCTAGAATTTATAAATATTAACTTTTAAAACTTGCATGGCTTTATGTTTTATGTTTGGCTCTCTGATTCACTTGGAATCATTTAGGATATGAGATATGGATCTTATTTTATCTTTTTCAATTGGTTATCCAGCTACCCCAGCGCCATTTATTAATATGTCCCTTTTAGCCACAATAATCTGATGTCACCTTTATAATATATAATATACTAAAATTTGATATGTTCTTGCACCTACTTCTGTTCTCCCAGTCTCTGTATCTATTCACACATCAGTACTAACTACATTGAATTAAGGAGAATTTATGGCATATTTTAGTATTTGGTTGACTAGCTCCTCTCTTATAGTTTTCCTTTTTCAGTGTTTTTTCTTAGCTTTTTTCATGTCTAGTTTTCCATATGAACTTTTGTATCAACTTGTCTAGCTTTATTTAAAAACTTTTTAGCATTTTTATTGGAAAAGAATTAAATTAATAAAATTAACTTGGGGAAAAATTACATCTTTATGATGTTGAGCCATCATATCCTAGGACAAGGATATCTTCCCATTTGTTCAAGACTGCTTTTGTGTCTTTTAGAAATGCTTTAAAATTTTTCTTGTTTTCGCCTTGCAAATTTTTAAAGTTTATTCAAAGTATTTTATTTTCTGTTTTGCTATTGTAAATGTTGTTTTTCTACCATTACATGTGGTTTATCAGTTTATTGTTTGTATATGAGATGGCTATTGATTTCTGTATGTTAATTTTATGTGTTGATATTTTGCTGAATTTTTTTTTTTGCTTGAATTAGTTTTATCATTGAAGCTCTGTGTGTGTGTGTGTGTGTGTTTTTTTTTTAGAAACTCGGCAAATAGAGATCATATTACTTCTTTTTCCTACCCTACTTCAGTATTTCTCAAACTTGTTCCTATTCTACTTCAGCAGTTCTGCTGAATGCTCTACTGCAGTAGTTCTCAAACTCTCTGATCTCAGGAACTCTTTAAGCTCTGAAATGTTTTTGAGTACCCGAGGAACATTTGTTCATGTGAGTTATAGCCATTAACATTTACCTTATTAGAAATGAAGACTCTCAGAAATCTTACAAATATTTATTAATTCTTTCAAAATTAATGATAGTAAATCCATTGCATATTAGAACAATTCACATTTTAAGAATGAGAAGTATATTTTCCAAAACATAAAAAGTTAGCTAAAAGAGGGTCATTGTGCATTTTTATAAATTTCTTTGACATATTGGTTAATAGGAGGGATGAATACTTATATCTGTTTCTGTCTTCAGTCTATTGTAGTGTGTTGCTGGTTGAAGATTATTTGACCTCATACAACTCTGTAGTTGGAAAACAAAAGAAATGTAATCGAGAAATCAGGATTTAAGGGATGATTATGACTGCTGAATTGTTGTACAAATATTCCTTTTTACTTTCTGGCATAATGGAGTAGACAGGGAAATACCTGAAATCTCTGAATTGTCATCTAGCTGCCTTGATCTCTGATAATGGTTGTATAGCCCTTATCTTCTGCCCCTGTAATTGTAAAAACCTTGTGACTAACCTTCATCTGTACCTAATTATCCAGTTTTTCAACTTTAGTGTCTTGTAATCACTAAAGATAGCCCTTAATGTTTGTTAATGAAGGGTTTTGGGCCCACCCAGAACTAACCCACCTCAGATCACAAATTATGTTGATAACCGAGACTGGATTTAACCTAAATGGGCCCACCTGACATATGCAGTAGCTTAGACTTTACCCTACAAGTTGCCTGTACCCCATTCGGCCATTTTCTTTCATACATCGGTGACTAAGCATGTAATCAATCTGCACATGCCTAATAATTAGATCACCAGTAATAACATCATATGGGGTCACTGCACTCATTATCCTAAACCCTGCCTACTTTTTCTCTAATACAACTATCCAAATTACTGCAATTCAGGGAGACAGATTTTGGGTCGGTAGGCCGTCTGCTCTCCTCCTATACGTATAGTAATAAACGCTTCCTGTCTTGGAAACCCTGATGTCTCAAGAATTGGTTATTGAGTGCGCTGGGCAGAAGAATCCAAGGCCTTTGTGTGGTAACAGAATATCCCTTTTCACAATACTGTGGATATTCTCCCTTGTACTCCAAAACCCAGTGATAGTTTGTTTTTCTTTTCTTTTGCGTGGGCAGGCCAGTGGTAGTTTCTTAAAGATATTTGCCGCGTGACGTGAAATCTGAAACCCTACATATGTACACCTACAATGTTACATTAAAACCCATCAGTTTGCTTTGATGTTTGAATGGCTGTCTCGCTATGGATGATTTTGTTACATAGTGTATTGGAGTTTTGTTTCACTGAGTTATACAGATATTCCAAATGTCGTATTTCATTATAACATATAAAAAACAACATTTGTTAAAATCACCGCTGTTCGCATCAGGCAATTTTAAAGTATCAGAAGATGGTAAACACATGGTGGCAGATAAAAGTTTTCCCAGACTTGAATTTTATCATTGGCAGAAAATCCTGTCACTTGTTTTTCTTGAAGTGACAAGTTTAATTTGTGCATTTTAAGGAAATTATGTGTGCCAGATATCTAATTTGAATAACTATTAATCTGTCAGTTGTTCTTTCAGGCAAAAATGGTGTTCTATGAAATAAGTACTAATTCATATCACAACTGAAATAGTCATACAAGAGATTTTCCATGAAAACAACCACTGTAATTCAGTACACAGCAGAAATGCATCATGCATACTTGCCCTTTTGTAATATACTTGGGGGTTGAGATTTCAGAATAATAGTAATTTTTACTGCTTGATCTAGGACTTTCTTAAGTAAAATAATTTCTTCTTCTTTTTTTTTTTGTTGCTAGAACCTGACAGTGAAGAATGCAATAGCTGCAGTAAAGTTTGGTGCCATTGCTTTGATTCATGCTAAGGTGCCAGCGATTTTAACCCCCATGCTTTTGCAACATTAATATGAATATCAACACTAGGAATAGCAAATGACATCTTACTATCATTGGGGAAATAGTTTTGATGTGGTAGAGCCCTTAAGGGCTTGACAGCACTTTAAAATCAATGTCTCTAATTGATTTCTCTTTTCTAATTACAATGAGTGTTGCTTCCAGTACAGTATTTAATAGCAATGAATAGAGTGGATATCCTTGCCTTGTTTCTAATATTAAGAGAACTGTCTTTTGTGCTTCCCATTAAGTGAGATACTGGTGTTAGGAATAAGGTCTGTATGTGCTTATATATATTCAGGTAGATAGTATTTATCAATTTGATTTCTTGCGTGTTTTTTTAATCATAAAAAAAGATTTTTTTGGCATGTAGGGCAATAGTCATTTATTTTTTCTCCCTAGATGTTTAATATGATGTATTATATTAATGGACACCCTAACCCATTAATATATTTCCTAGAACGAATTTCATTTGCTCATGGTGTTTATGTATCTTAATGTAGAGTTGGATTCTGTTCCTAATATTTTATTTTGTATTTTTTGAAATAATACTGGTAAGTGATAGTGCTCTGTAATTTTCTTTTGTTGTACTGTCTTTACAGATTTAGATTTTAATGTTATACTTGTTATATAAAAATAATTTGGGACTATTCCTTCATTTTCTATGCTCTGGAATAATTTGTATAGCATCGGGTTAATCTACTCTTTGAAAGTTAAGCAGAATTTTCCAGTAAAATCATCTGGTCCCGTGTCTTTAGTAGGGACAGTTCCTTAACTTTCTCTATTTATGGAATGTAAATTGGTCTACGTAAGCCTTATATTACTAAATGGAATATATGTGATAAACTGTATTTTACTAGGAAATTATCCATTTCATTTAGATTTTCAAATTGTTTGGCACAAAGGTTTGCATACAAAACTTCATTTACTTTGTAATTTACTGTGGTTATTTTCCCCTTGTCATTTTCTTATATTGTCTGTTGGCTTTCTTCACACCCCCATGTAAAAGAAACCAAGACTTTGGTTTCCTGTATTTTACTTTCTTGTATTCAAGAAACCAGGACTTTGACTTATTAGTTAGATAATGTTCTTTTCTCTACCTCATTGAATTCCATGCTTTTCCTTCATTTTGTTTGTTTTCGTTTTCTTTGTTATTTTGTGTTAGCTTGTGATGGGAGATTTTGCACAATTTGTTTATTATTTTGTTTTTGTTAATAAAAGTGTTTAAGCCTATACTTTCCCCACTAATATTGTTTTAAATGATTTCTATAAATTGCTATATGTAGTGTTATCATCATAATGCTTAGAAATTCTGAAATTACTATTTGATTTTTCCCTTTCATCCAAGACTGTTTAGTAGAGATTTTTTCCCTTAGTTTTCTTTAGGAAGGGACTTTATTTTGTTACTAATTTCTACTTGTACTCAATTTTTCTTGTCAGAAAGTATTTTAAATACTTCTATTTTATGAACTTTAGTCATGCTTTCATTATAAGCTGGTATTTGATAAACTTTTGTGAATATTTCATATGCACTTGAGATACGGTATGTTCTCTAACTGATGAGGATAAAAAGTTTGATAATATATCCACAAAATGTAGCTTATAGATTATGTGGTTTTGGACTTCTATATTTTTACTTAGTTTATGTCCATTTAATCTTTAAGTAGTGTGTTAAAATATTTTATTATTATGTTTTTATATATTTCTTCCTATGTTTCTGTCATTTCTGCTTTATAAAGGTGTTGCTGTGTTAATTGGTACATGGCTATTCATAATTGTGATATGGTGCGTGACTATTCATAATTGTGGTATCTTTATTATGCTATGCATTGTGGCTTTGTTAGCATTAAAAGAGTCCTTCTTTGTTATATTTAATGCTTTTCTATTGAATCCTCTGTTGTCAGATAGTAAGAGTGCAGCCCTGCTTTTTTATTGGTTCCACTCACTTTGGGTGCTTCAGCCTTTCCAATTACTTTGTTTTCGTTATCTGAATATTCAGTGTGTAGGTGGATCTTGGTTTTTGTGCCAAATTGAAAAACATTTTTTAAAAAATAGGCTTTTGTTATTGATATCGCTGTTATGTTTGATCTTGGTAATATTTTATTGTTATAATTTCTATGTGTATTGTTTTGCTGTGTTTGTTTTTTCTCTGTGATTTGTTTGCTTTGCTCTGTAATTTCAAAAATTTATTTTAGCATTTAGGGAGATTTGTTTTTGTTCTAGTGGTTACCTTTGTGCTTAAAATATTTTTTGAAATGCTTTTAGGCTGCTTTTAAAAAATTTTACCTTTTTCTATGTGATTTTTCATTTTTTAATTGTATCCTTTGACATATTGCCTACAAAGATTCAATGAGCTTCTAGTTATTCTCTCTTCTTTTGTCCCATGTTTTAGTTGCACTATTTCTGCTTTTGCAGAGTATATTATTTTTCTATCCTTGTCCTTGCATTTGCTTTAGCCTTATATCTATACAAAGTTTCTCCAGCCATCTGTGGTTAGATAATAACTTTTTGTCTGTAGATCACCCAAGAAGGGCTCGTGTGTACTGTATTCCATGAATTCTTTCATGTTTAAATGGTTTTTCCATAGCCTTGATACCTGAAGGACAGCTTAGCTAGATGTAAACTTCTTGTTTTCTTTGCATGAGTTCTTGAATTTGCTTACTTTGCATATTGCTTTTTTTTTAAAATCTGATGCCAGTCTAATTCTCTTGCTTTGTAAATTTGATCTTTTTTGTTGAGTCATAAATATTTTCGATTATCCTTAAAGTCTGGTTTTATTAGATATGTCTCAGAGTTGATCATTGTAGATCAGTTTTCCAAGGTACCTGGTAGGGTCTTTCAATATGCAGATTAAAGCAGAAGTTAAAAGCTTCTGCAGTTTATGGTGCCCTTAGCGTTTCAGAAATATTTTCATGGGACCCCAAAGCTAAAAGAAATACCTAATAGTTCTATTGAAGTTATTTTGTCTAAACAACTAAATATGAAGTGTTTATGTCCTAAAATTTTGTGGCCATTTACATACAATTGAAATTAAAAATGAGCATAGTTTTAAAAATTGCATTCATAACCCAAATAATCTACTATTGGAATGCGTAAACTGGTTGGACATTGCATAATTTCTCAAAACTAGAATCAGATTGGATACTCCTATTCCACATTTATGTTCATACTGTACTTGCTTTTTATTACAACAATCATCAACATTTTAACTTCATAAAGATTTTATGTTTTAAAGGAATGCAGTGCTATCTACTGTTGAATCTGTAAGCTACTTTGAAATCATTTTCATGATATTCAAAAAGTAGCTTCACTGGACAATGGTGTTTGCTTTTTCTACCTAGAGCTGATTTGATTTCTGTTATGTTTCTGACATATATATAGTTTTTTTTTTTTTTTTTTGGTAGGCAGACAGAAGAATATTTATTGAGAACATATGTAAGGGGACATGCTGGCACTTTTGTGAAGACAGAGGTGTCAAAGGTGGGAGGCAGTAGGCAATGTGGGGCCATTTGCTTTTATAGATTAGAGTTACGTATTCCCAATACCCTTTCTTTGTTTGGAGCTCTTTCTCTCCAGGGCAGTGCCTGGTGAGAGTGCATTTGTGTGGGTCATTTGGCTCTACCCTTCTCCATTTATGACTCTCACAGGTGGGGGTCTTTTAGCCCCCAAGTACTATTTGTTGCTGTTCTTCTCAGAGATATTTTTCTTCTTGCAGCCTCACTGCTTTTTGGAGTTTGCCTTTTGCTTAGTCACTGTGCTGGTTTGAAAGGCTGCATGTACCCTAGAAAAGCCATGTTTAATCCTAATCCTATTTTGTAAAGGCAGCCATTTCTTCTAATCTCTATTCAGTACTGTATGTTGGATACTTTAATTAGATTATCTCCATGGAGATGTGACTCAATCAAGAGTGGGTATTAAATTTGATTAGATGGAGACATGACTTTACCTATTCAGGTGGGTCTTGGTTAGTTTACTGGAATCCTAGAAAAGAGGAAATATTTTAGAGAAAGTGGGAAATTCGGAGAGAACAGAGAAAGATGACGGAATGCCATAGAACCACGAGGCATAGAGTCCACTAGTTGGTGACTTTTGGAAATGGAGAAAGAAAACGCCTTCCAGGAAGCTAGAGAGGAATCTAACAGATGATGTTCACCATGTTCCCTTCCAGCCGAGAAAGAAACCCTAACCATCTCACCATGTGCCTTTCCACTTGAAAGGGAAACCATGAACTTCATCAGCCTTCTTGAATCAAGGTATCTTTCCCTGGATGCCTTAGATTGGACATTTCTATAAATTTGCTTTTTAATTGGGACATTTTTATGGCCTTAGAACTGTAAGCTAGCTATTTATTAAATTCCCCTTTCTAAAAGCCATTCCATTTCTGGTATACGACATTCCGGCAGCTAGGAAACTAGAACAGGCACTTATCACCCTAATTCTAACCCTGTATTACTTCCCTCTCAGAGACGTCTAATTCCCCTCAATCTTAAGGGAATTTGGGCAGATGGTCTGTCTTCTATAGTTGCTTCAAGCTGTTGGTGGACTGTAGGCCTTACTGGTGGCAGTATAGAAGCCTCTGGCTATGCTATTATGGTGGCTGGTTGAGCGTGGGGAGTAGCATTGTAGCTTCTGGCAAAGAGAAGTTCGTTGCGAAAGATTTCTTTTGGGTGCATGGTCCGGGAATCAAACCCAGGTCTCCCACATGAAAGGCAAGCATTCTACCCCGTGAAAAGTTTTTAATCTGGATGATACAAACTTGGTGAGAAGTTTAAAAATGCAAGGGCTGATAAGGTATCAGTGCCTGAGAGTTCAAATAGAGTCCAGAGGCTACTCTGGAGGTCACTCTTAAGCAAGCTTCAGCTAGATATTATTGCTACCTATCATAACCTGCCAAACCCCAACCAAAACCATTCCTGCCAATCCTAAAGAACACCTAAGACATCATATAAGATTCAGCAAAGGTTCTGTGCACTAGGGTAAATGTCCAGAAACCTACAACTTCCAGATGGGGCCCTAGACCAGTTAAGTCTTGAAATGCAAAGGGGCCATCTTCTCTAGAACATCAGCTAGTTCCATACCCCTATCCCATATTACCTATAGCCCCTTCCAACATGAAAAATTTTGAATGTGTGTAGCACAAATACCCTTAAAGAGTGAGAGAAAGATCAAAGGTGATGGTGGAGTTGTACAGAGAAGGTAGGGTTTAACAAATGAGTATGATTGCTGAATCATTATTTTGATATTTCTTTTAATCTCCAGTGTCTTGGAGCAGCTAGTAGTAAAAACCTAAAAATGGGGAGTTATAACCCATACCAATCTCTGAAATCTGTTCTACAGCTAATTGTTGCAATGTGCTTTGAAATTTATTGCTTTTTTATATATATGTTATTTTTTACAAAAAGAAATAAAGTCAATTGTGATAATAAATGCACAGCTATATGATGTTGTGAATCATTGATTGTACAATTTGGATTACATGGTATGTGAATATATAATATATATCAATAAAAATAAATAGATTTTTAAAAAATGCAAGGGCCGATTCAGCAAAAATGAGCTGCCCAACTAAGATTCACTCTTGGACCTAAAACTTAGTCATTTCTTCCCTCTTTCCCAGTCTCATTTAGCTAATGCCTCTCCTAGGCCCACTCACTACTATCCTTCTCTTTCTATTAATTGGCCCTTGCATTTTTTAAAATGTATTTGTTTTTATAAAGACTGGGAGCACTATCTGTATTTAGGAAGCGAGAGAAAAAGGCAGATTTCCCTGCTGATGCCTGGCATCCAGGTCACTGGCCTGCTATTCAGAGTGCTGATCCCTTGGGCCCATTGGATCAGGCTCTTTAGTCCTTAGTGTCCCTGGGGTCCCTGAAGACTCAGAAAGCAGATGGCCCGGTACCATCCCAAAGCTGCTGAGCCGGCCCACTCATCTTCCTGGGAGTCTCTGCTTTTAATTTACTGCCTAGGTTATTGCCTAAGAGAATAGAAAGGATTTGCCACAAACAAACCGAGGGCATCTCCTGGGTTCCAGCCTTGGGTGTTACCATGATCAAGCTAGACAGAAAGATCATGCGGCAAGGAAATCAGGCTCCTCTTTAAGGAATATGTCCTTGAAAAGACCAATGACACAATAAAATGTGGCTTGGTATACCTTTTTAGGCAAGTAGAGGGGTTTAGGTATGGACATATTGTATCATAACCAGAGGTAACTCCCTAAAATGTTAAAGACAACACCTTGCTTGGTACAAGAATCCTCAGTCCAGAATCCTATATTACAAAAGATGGAATGTCTCAAAGGCATTGAAAGCCAGACAGAGGAGAAAAGAGATTCTCATGGAGGAAGGGAGAGGACCTCTGTAGAGGAGAGGAAAAGAGGAACAGATTTAGCAGGAGGAAGGGTCAGGCTCCTCAGAGGGGAGGAAGACAGAGTATGGGGAAGTCTTGTAGAGCTGAGGAGGGAGAGATAGTAAGGTGGGTGGGGACTCGATTTGGCTCTCACTGGACTCCTCCTCGACTTGGGGAGAAGCCCCCAGTCATGTCCCAAGGGCAGTATCACCCACTGCCCTGAACCTCTGAGGAGGGAATCCTGTGGCTCAGGGTGAACCGAGCTTATGTCCTGGGGAAGCTGGATTTTGAGCCCCTAGATTCCTAGAGAGAACAGTAAAATGAGTCCAACTTTTTGGTAGGACACAGAGTTGTCTGAGGACGTGAAAGAGGATAACAATGAGCCAAGCGAGAAGAAAAAACAAAAACTGGTGGCCAAGCCTCTTAGTACTTACCAGTCCACATGGTTGGAGAGAATTGTCTGTCATATATATATATATATAGCTTTATTCATATGACCATTATTATTTTAACCACCCTCCTGTATTTTAGTTAAAATGAAAATCTGACCATGTTACATGTGTGCTTTAAATCTATCACCCAGCTTCCCGTCTCAATAGCCACTAAGCCCCTTTATATTATATAAGATAATATAAAAAAAGATAAGAGTAGCTGTTTTTAATATGATACAGATTGAAGTTCCTGATTTCAGGAATTTAAATGTAAAAGTTCTAAAAAGTGCCATGCTGATGAAACAAAACAGTTTTCGGGGTACATTGGGTCCTCTGCACAATTTACCATCTTTTGGACTAAAGGTTAAAATCTACATTCTTTAGTATGATATGGAAGGCTTTTTACCACTTGGCCTCTCCAGACTTCTTGCTCCAAGGGAACTAAATTTCTCATCGTTGTCTATGTGTACTAGGGTCTTTAAGTCTAATTCTTTGCTTGAGTGGCCTTTGTCATCTTTGTTTTCTAGGTTAGCTTAGACTCATATTAGGTGTCGCATCCACCAGAATTCTTCCCTGACTGATTTCTAGTTGAAAAATGATGACAAACAATTGGTAATCTCCATTGTCCACCCTTATTGACCTGTGAACACTGCCATCATCACACTTGTCGGAGTGTACATTTACTGTGTACACGCTGGGCTGACCAACTTGACTGAATACCTTGGGACACAGGCTATGTCTTTACTCATCTCTTTTTATTCCCAGAATGTAGTGCAATGCCTAGCACCTAATTGGTGTTCAATGAAGATTTGCAGAGCAGAATACTAGGACGTTAGGAGAGTGCCTCTGGTGCATTGCACATTAGGGCTTTTAGGATAAAACCTGATGTGAATATATAAAATTCTGAGAATCAGTAAAACTGCATAGTATAATTTTCTAGTTAATGGGGCATCTTATTTGTTATCATCTAGACCAGTTTTATCTAAAACATAAAGGAGCATTTCAATGAAGATTAGTACTTGTGATTGAGAATTTGTTTTTCTAACTAGCCTAATCACAGTGGTGATACCCTGCTTCATATAAACCGGGAGGCCCCTTCCTAGCAGCAGTATTTGTTGGTTTGCTTCTACTCATGGGTGGCGATAGTGATATTGCTAAGATTCAAATAGTAACTGGCCTGATTTTCTGTGTGTTATAGCAATTCCAGAAACGGTTTAAAAATCTAAGCAGGGCTCCTCATCTCATTGTAATAGGGAATTTATAGACTCTGAAGCAAAGAGGTTGGCTCAGCCTGGACTTTGGGATTGTCCCTCTAGACACCTTGTTCTCTTTTGTCTCCAACAGATTTCTCTTTGGCATTTGAGTCAGCACCATCCTAATCCAACCCCTTCAAATCACACTGCTTATCATTTTCAGGTCGCTTGCCATGGCACAGCATAGCTGTTTTTCAGCATTGCGTGGTGGTGCCGAAGTATCTTTCTACATCCTGTAAGCCCTCTTTTTATTGTGGCACCGCTGAGCCATGTGGCATTTCTTATCTTCGATATACTGCATTTGTGAATGCTTGTCATAATTTTTCAACTTCTACAACCCTAAGTCATGAACTTTTACTGGCCTGTTAGTGTTCGGTGCTATTTGTGACTCAGCAGACCAGTTGGGGCTAGGAAAAATGTCAGTGATGACCCTTCTGGTAATGAAAGTACTTTAAAAAAAAACCCAAACAGTTCATGCATCCATTATGGAGATACATTTGAGAAGCTTTTTGCTTACAAAATTGGCAACATGTTATAGGGTACTAAGTGTGCTAGTATGGCCTTAATAACTCTAAGATTGTAAGTCACAAAAGCCTTGCTGTTTGAATTCACACGTGAATTTTCCCTTTTCCACTAATTTGCAATATTGCAATGCCATTTGAGTGTCAGTCTTAGAATGGATCAGCATTTTGGGGATGAATTAAAATAATGATTCAAAAAATAATGCTGTCAAGCTAGTATGACTTTTTTTTCATTTTGATCAGCTAACATGACGTATAAAAAATGTAATGTTTGTTAGATCTCAGATGGAGGTAATTGAATTTTATCTATTTCTTCCTTCATATTTCTAATTGTGGAGAAAATGATTAATTTACATGTTTAATTTGTACAGTGGTGTCTATCTGTGACTTTTACATAGGCAGGTTTGTTAGAAGTTTTCATAGCATAGAGTAATAGATAGAATACATAGATTTATTTTTAATCACTGCTTGACACTAATTTACTGTGTGAACTGGTCAGAGTACTTAACCTCTCTAGGCTTCAGTTTCCACAACTATAAAACAAGAAGGTTATAGCTGACAATATCTAGATAATAGATGTTTTCCTGTTCTGTGAGTCAGATACACAATTGAAAGATAAACATGTATTTCTATTGGTGGGACACTGTATGTTTTTGTCAGGAAGGTGAACATCACAATAGGAAATCATGTCTATGTATTAGGATTTCTATTTCTAGGGAATTTTCATGCCTAATAAGCATTTATATTTGAGAGTCTCATTCAGAGCATAATATATTTGTGAATAAATACAAGTTCAAGTATGTCTGTTGTCAAAGAAAAACGTGCACCAAATAAACAGGCATGGATAACTTTATCCAAGGACTGTTATAGCAAGAGAGGACAGAAGTCAACTTAGTCCAAACAAAAGACATCAAGCTTTTTAAGGGGTGGGAGTGGGTTGTAGGAAAAACCCTGGAAGATGGTAAGGGGGAGCGGATTTAATCACTGAGGTTGCTGAGTGATTTACTGGTTGCACTTAGGAAGGTTTGATTCCATCAAGATGGGTGAGGGATTTACAGGTTGTGATTGGGGCTTCTGGCTTCAGAATGTTTTCCTTTGGGTAATTAGGTCATGCAAAGCTTGTAAGAGTTGGGGGGAAGAGGAGGGAGATAAAGAACTGCTTAGATAAGAATCTCAGGTGCCTGGGATAGTTGGGGTGAGAGGGGAGAGAGAGGGTGGGCACAAGATTAATATTTGGAATAGTTTGGGTCTGAAGTTGTTTTTTTTCCTGCTCCATCCCCAGTTTTTTTTTTTTTTTCCTGTAGTCCCATAGCTGCAAGATTAGTTTCAGAAGTTCTGGATAGGGCGGGTCGTGGAGAGGGGCATGTGAGCAGTAAGGCTGGCTGCTGGACCAAGACAAGGAAGAACCATCTTGGTCACTATGTAGATGTAGAAGGACTTAGCAAATGATAGTTAAGGGCTTTGTGTTGGCACTATGTTTACACAGAAATCACACTGCTTTTACTTAAAAATTTTTGATATAAATTTCATAATTTGGAGAGGAGATGGGACTGATTTGTGCCCTCATAGACTTTTAAAGATCCCTGAAACTCTTTGAGCAGGGAATGCTTGTATTTCATTTGGCTACCATCTCCTTTTTTTCTTTTTTCTCACTGATCCTCAAACTTAGCCATAGGGAGGATTTAGCTTATATATGTTGAACTTTTCTTTATCTTATATTTTTGTCCCTCTAGCACTTCATGTTTTGAATTTATTTGTAATCTGAGATTATTATAAGGGCTCCTTGTTTACAAAAGAGTGAAGTCAAGTATTAACATTCAATCTATTTTAGATCTTTGTGGTTTTAAAGCTTGATGTAAAATCTTTTGACTCAAAGTTAATTATCTATATCACAGTCTATGTGAATATGTGGGAATGGATGAATAGACCTTTCAGACTGGTCTAAATATCTGCAGGTTCTATTTCTCTTTCAGGATCTTAAATATATCAGTCATACCACTGCCTTCATGCCTCCATGGTGCCAGCTGAATAGTCTGAAGTCAGTCTTCTGTGTTTACACTTGTATGTAGTAGATTGTTTTTCTTTTGTCGCTTTCAGAATTTTCTGTTTCTCTTCAACATTTGACAGACTGATTAGTATGTCTTGGAGAAGGCCTATTTGGATTTATTCTATTTGGAGTTTGTTGAGCTTCTTTGACTTGTATATTTATGTCCTTTATAAGGATTGGAAAGTTTTCCCTCCATTATATTCTCAACTAATTTTCCTAGCCCTTTACTCTTCTCTTCTCTTCTCCTTCTGGGACATCAGTGATTCTTACATTTGTGTGCTTTGTTTCATCCATCATTTCCCTGAAATCCAATTCATATTTTTCCATCTTTTTTGCCATTTGCTGTTTTGAGTGTTTGAAATCAGTTGTCCTGTCCTCTAGTTCACTTATTCTTTCTTCCTCTTCAAATCTGCTGTTGTGTGTCTCTAGTACGTTTTTTATTTGTTCTGTAGAATATTTAATCTCTGTGATATCTGCTATTTTTCTGTTTATTCTTTCAAATTCCTCTTTATGCTCTTCTAATGTCTTCTTGATCTCCTTTATGTCATTAGCCATCCCGTTTATTTTACTTAGTAGAGTTATATGAACATCTTTGATTAGTTGTTCCAATGTCTGTGTCTCCTCTGGTGTTTTAATTTGGTCATTAGGCTGGGCTAAATCTGTTTGCATTGAGATATGCCTAGTGATCTGTTGTTTAGGCTGCATCTAAATATCTTAATTGATTTGCTTTGGAAGTTGATTTCCTTCAATAGTCTAAAGCCTTGCGTTTGTGGGATGGATGTGTAGTAGGATGCAGGGCTTGGGGCAGGGCAAAATAGTGTGGTGATGTGTTGTAATGCAGGTATAGGCGCATGTTGGGGATGGTATGCTGGTGCTTGTGAATGTGGGTGCCCAATGGCCAGGGAGGATGTGGCTGTGCGGGTGCACGGGTCTGGGTACCATGGCTCTGGTGTGCGCTGGTCTTAGGCATGGGGCCCTTTGTGCACATGCTCAGAGCTATGGCAGCAGATTGGCATTACAGCTGCATGAGCTAGGGTGGATATGACCCAGCTGCGTAGGTCAGCACTTACCCCGAGCTAGAGGGTGTGACTGGCGGCCGTGCTCATGAGCGGGTCTAGGAGGGCTGTAAAGTGATGTACCTCTGTGCAGAGCTCGGGGAGGGCGGGGGTGGGACTGTGCTACTGTATGGGCTGGGGATGGGTGTAGCCTGGGTATGGAGGTAAGCATCCACAACCTTTATATGCTGGTGACAGCCTGCAGGGAGCAGGGAATGGGAGGTAGTGTTTGGGTTGGGCTGCACTTGGAGTGTGGTTGTGGGGTGGGTATGCTAGTGAAGGGTTGGCAGGGTGGGAGTGCTTGGAGTGCAGGGAGTAGGGGCTGGTGATGGGGTTCAGATGCCTGGGGGTGTGGGGTGAGTTACAGGCCCTATGTGCTGCAGAAAACACTCCCAGGTCAGTTATACTCTGGAATCGCCGTCTCAGCAGCCCTCCTGTCCCTTCTCTAACTTTTCCTTGAAGCCGGGCTGAGCTCAATCTATCCTATTCTGCCATCTTCCTGGAACTTCCAAGTGAACTTTTAATAGATTGCTAAAATTCATAAACTTTAACTACTTGTAGCTATATTCTTATTAGGAATTTCTTTGAAAAATCAGAGACTCTTTTGGACCTATCCTTAGGGGAATTGTTTCACCTCCAAAGATCCCTTTTTAGCTAGAAAAGTAGTGGTGTTCTTTTTTATTTTGCCTGGAATTTTCTGTTTTTATAAATCACTATCTAAAAAAGTTGGGAATACATTGTTTATCAGCAATTATACAGACTATCATAAGGGAATTGGGGAGAAATAAAAATGGCCTATGAGTGGTTACATTTTCTTTAGTAAGATATTTGGGGGAGAAAAAGTCAAAGGTTGTCAAGAAACTGGCAGTTCACCTTTAGGCTGAAGCATCATCTGTGAATGCCACATTTCTGTAAGTATATACTAGATCCATTCCAGACTGAGATATTTATTTTCTAAGTCAGAGATTTTGATGTTTTTCCTCATGATAATGGTTCTTATCCTCTGTGTTTATGTTAATTATGAGTACATTTGGCTGGAATCAATCCTTATATAAGCAAAAAGTTTGCAAAGCTCTATCTCCACTGAATATGTACCATGTTCCTCATTAATTAGGGTGTGCAAACCTGATTCAGAGAACTCCAATTTCCGTAATGTATGGGTGCCATGTTCTTCCTTCTTTGGGACATTCTATTCATTTAGTAAGTCTTTGTTGAGGTCCCATTATGGTCAAGCACTCTGATAGTTGCTGGGTATGAAGTTAATGAATCTTGCCTTCAAGGGATGACTAGCTAAGTTAGAAGATATATATGAAGACATGATTATAGAACAGTGCTCTTAGCCTCTAATCATTCAGACAGGTGGAGAAGACAGACACATTAACAGGTCAATACATTGTTGTAAAAGCTATTAAAGATTAATCAACTGAATGGTATTGGTACTCTCTGGAGGGTTCCAGCAGTGTGGACATAATGTAGAATTGGGAAGTAGGCAGTTCTTGCATTATCACTAATTAGCTTTCTGACCATGAGATGGTCTCTTTAACATTTCAAAGTGTCAGTTTCTTCCTCTACAAAATTTACAATTTATATTAGATGATCACCTAGTTTTAAAATGCTATTATGATCACATGATTATGCAAATTGTTTATGTAATTTTATATCTTGCTCTTTTAAGTTAATAGTATGTCAAAAGCATTTTATAATATTAGTTCTTTGGAAATATACTTTAAATAGCTGCATGATATTCCATTATATGGAAGTACCATAATGGTCTTAGTCTCTATTGTGATGGTTTCTAGTTTATTACTATCATAAATAACTCTGCCATGAATATCTTTGTTGAGAAGTTTATGGCTGAGTTTCTGGACTTACATAGCTCTGCTTATATAAATTGAATTTACTGGCTTTAAAGGGTACAACCATCAAAAAGTTTCTAGATACATGTTGTCAATTTTTCCCCCAGAGAAGTTGTACAAATTTATATTCCCAGAAGCCTTGTGGGTGTTAATAGCATTCTCACCTCATCCTCATCACCATACAAAGTAATTTAAATTAAAATCGAATTCAGTAGGTAAAATTTGACATCTCATTTCAATTTCAGTTTTCAAACTGATAATGAGTTGCAACTTTTCCCTATATACTGGTAATTAATATTTATCTATCTTTGATTGTTTGCTAGAGCTCTTTGCCTGTTTTTACTTGGTTGGAGGAGGAGACAACTATTTGTTGTATGTATTACAGATATTTGCTTTCTCATATTTCTGAAGACTGGTATATGGCAATGTTTTACATTTATGCACAGGAGTATCTATCTTATCTTTTCTGATATTCTCCACTCCCTTTTATTTGTTATTTCCAAAACAGATTTATTGAGGTATAATGGACATACATTAATCTATTCTTATTTAAAATAATGCAATTTGGGAGTTTTGACAAATGTATACATGTGAGAAACCATCATCACATTCAAAATGATGAACATATTCATCACCTCATCACTTTAACAAGTTCCTTTATATCTCTTTGTAGTGCATTTTATAGATATTTTCCTACCATTTCTTGCTTTCCTTTGCTCCTACAAGATATCTGCTTCTTCTTTATCTTGCTCCTGTGTATGTTTAATGCATCTTATTTCTCTGATGATTTTAAGATTTTTGTCTTTATTACCTGTTTTAAGTAATTTGTGTATAATGTACATCAGTGTAGTTTTTCCCATGTTTCTTTGTGATTTGTTGAGCTCCTTGAGTCTGTGGTTTTATCATTTGGAAAAATTTTGATCATTTTTTTCTCCTTCTCTAGTTCTCCTTTTCTTTTTAGTACTCCAATTGCATGTATATTAAACTATTTCAAATTGTTCCATAGCCCATTTGTTATGGTTCAAAAGAAATATTAAAATTTTATGTTTGGAAATGAATGATAGTGTATTTTTATAGGAATGTACCTATTAACATTCATATAAATTAATATAATTATTTAGTTTTGCTAGTCTAACACAATATCTAATTAGATGCTAATTGCGTATAAAAATTTCTTTTCTGTTTTCCTACCAGTCTTTCCCTTCCCTTTTCTTCCAGGACAATTCAGTCATAATGCCATTAGCTTGAGCAGAATAAGGCAGGCATCTTCAGTGAAAGAGGAGGAGTCCGTGGTGGCCCAGAGCAGGGCATCAGAGTCCAGCTGGGGTGAGCAGGGCATCTGCCAAGAAAGTAGCCTGAAGAAGAGTTTAAGTGGAAAAGCAGGGTGAGGAAAGCTTCCATGCCTTGGGGTGGCCTGGTGTGGGATGCTAGGGTTTGTGTGTGGTGAGGTAGATGCTCATCCAGATGTGAGACAGCTGAGCATGGAGTGCCAGAGCCCATGACCGGTGAGGAGGGTGTCTGCATGGGTGAGGCTGACAGCGTGGGGGGTCAGAGTCTGAGAGAAGAGCAGCCAGGGAAGGAGGAGGCCTGTGCAGAGTGTCAGAGCTCAAGGAGGCTGAGAAGGCCATCTGTATGGGAGGAGGTGGCAGCAGAGACAGAATATTAACTACTAAGAGGGGGCTTGAGTCAGTAAGTAAATAAGTTAAGGATGATAAAGGCCAACTTTTTCATTATCTGAGAAGGACATATAAACTCAAAAATAGAGAAAACCAAAATAAACCTCTAATATTTTATTAGAATTAGAAATACCAGGGGGAATTCATCATTTTAGTGTATGTGGAAATAAATATTGATGTAAATGTGTTTAGGCATGCATGTGCTTGTGTGAGTGTGTGTGTGTGTGTGTACTTTTTATTTCTAGTTCTACCCACCAAACAGCCTTGGATCAGCAACATACCAACAACAAGCACACCTGATATCCAGGTCTTTGCTTCTAATATCATTTTCCACTAAAAGGAACTGTGGCTTCTTGGCAAAATGGCTAATTCAAGGGCTGGGGCAGGGAAAGTATAAGATGAACTTGGAACATCTTTCTGTATCAGGAATCAAAGTTTCAAAGAATGATGGGACTATGCTCAAAGTTCACAGAACTTTACTTGCTAAATTCTGTTCAATATGCCATCAGAAGACATATGAAGATTATGGATTATATCCCATTGAATAGTATAGGAAACTAGAAGTTGAATGAGAAATTAAACAAATAAATAAAATGGCGTGAGAAATGGGATAGTTACATAATTTCAAAATACTTGTCCACACAATATGAATTAATTACAAAGAGGAACTAATTGTTTACAGTGGAGAAGCCTGAAGACACCATCTTAATCCAGTGGTCAAATGGAACTTCATCAGTAGTGAGACAATTTGAACCCATGGGCCACCTGATAGGATGAAATGAGAAGAACACAGCATGACTTCTGTGATACTCCTGCCAAGTATGTATAATGTGAATCAATTCATGAGGAAACATCAAGTAAACCCACATTAGGTTGCATTCCATAAAATAGTCTGTAGTCTTCAAAAAGGATCAAAGTTGTAAGGGTTAACGAAAGATTGAGGATCGCTGTATTGAAGAAACTTAAAAGACATGACAACTGAATGCAATATGTATCCCTTTTGTTATGGTGAAAATTATGGGCACAGGTAGTGAAACTAATGGTTTTTCAGTATTAGATGACAGTAATTAATCCATATGAAGTTTCTGATTTTGGTAGTTGTATTGACATTATGTAGGGGAATGTCTTTGTAGGAGATATACACTAAAATGTGGCTAATTTAAATATTATTCTAAGGAATTTAGTGATGTTTTTAAATAAAACTTTAAGTAGCTTTGGATTAAGAAATATAATCCAGCTGTATGCTGCTTACATGAGACTCGTCATAGAAACAAGGATACAAATAGATTGAAAGTGAAAGGATGGAAAGAGATGTTCCACACAGGCTGTAACCAGAAGAAAACAGGAGTAGCTATGCTAATATCAGACAAAATAGACTTTAAATGTAAAGACATCTGTCATGGTCAGGGACATGTGTCAACTTGGCCAAGTTGTGGTACCTGTTTGTCTGGTTGGGCAAGTGCTGGCCTGTCTGTTGCAATGAGGACATTTCATAGAATTAGATAATAATCACGTCAGCTGCGTCCACAGCTGATTCCATTTGTAATCATAAGCATCAAAGAAAGACACTATATACTAATAAAAGGGACAATTCACCAAGAAGAAATAACAATCATAAATATGCTCCCAATCAAGGAGCTCCTAAGTCCATGAGACAAACATTGGCAAAATTGAAGAGAGCAATAGATGTTTCAACAATAATGGTAAGAGATTTCAATACACCAGTCTTCTCTATAGATAGAACAACCAGACAGAGGTTCAGCAAGGAAATAGAGAATTTAAACAATTTGATAAATGAATTATACTTAATGGACATATGTAGGTTGTTACAACCCCCAAAACCAGGATGTACATTCTTCTCTAGTGCATATGGAACATTTTCCAGGATATATCATAAAATGATCGTATTTTTATCAAATTCATAAAAACCCAGGTCTTTATGAATTTAAAAACATTGAAATTATTCAAAGCATTTACTCTGATCACAATGGAATAAAGCAGGAAATCAATAACTACCAAAGAACAAAAACATTCACAAATATATGGATATTACACATTCTTAAACAACCAGTGGGTCAAAGAAGCAATTGCTAGAGAAATTGGTAGCTATCTGGAGATGAATGAAAATGAGAATACAGTATATCAGAACTTATGGGATGTGGCAAAGACTGTGCTGAGAGGGAAATTTATTGCCCTAAATGCCTATATTAAAAAAGAAGAAAGAGCAAATTCAAGGACCTAACTGCTCACCTTGAGGAACTTGAGAAAGAACAGCAAATAACCCCAAAGCAAATAGAAGAAGAGAAAGAACAAAGATTAAAGCAGAGTTAAATGAATGGGAGAACAAAAGAATCAACAGAAAGAATCAATAAAACCAAAAGTTGGTTCTTTGAGAAAATCAATAAAATTGATGAACCACTAGCAAGGCTGACAAAGAAAAAAGAGAGAGGATGCAAATAAACAAAATCAGAAATGAGAGTGGGGTCATTACCACATACCCTGCAGAAATAAAAAAAATCATAAGAGGATACTGTGAACAATTATATGCCAACAAACTAGGCAACTCATACAAAATGGACAAATTCCTGGAAACACATGAGCAAGCTACCCGGACTCAAGAAGAAACAGAAGATCTTAACAAACCAATCACAAGTAAGGAGATTCAGTCAGTCATCAAAAAACTTCCTACAAAGAAAAGCCCAGGGCCAGATGGTTTCACAGGGGAATTTTATCAAACATTCCAAAAAGAACTAACAGCAGTCCTCCTCAAACTTTTCCAAAAAATTAAGGAAAAAGGAATACTGCCTAACTTATTTTATGAAGCTAACATCAGTTTAATACCAAAACCAGGTAAATATGCTACAAGAAAGGAAAACTACAGGTCAATCTCCCTAATGTACATAGATGCAAAAATTCTCAACAAAATACTAGCAAGTTGAATCCAGCAACACATTAGAAAAATTATACACCACGACCAAGTGGGGTTTATACCAGGAATGCAAGGATAGATTAACACAGGAAAATGAATTAATGTAATATGGCACATTAACAAAATGAAAGGGAAAAATCTCATCATCAAAAGCATTTGACAAAATTCAACATCCTTTTCTGATAAAAACACTTTGAAAGATAGGTATCAAATGTAATTTCCTCAGTATGATAAAGGGCATATATGAAAAGCCAATAGCCAGCATCATACTCAATGAAGAGAGAGACTGAAAGCAAGACAAGGATGTCCTCTGTCACCACTGTTATTCACCATTGTACTAGAAGTTCTAGGTAGAGCAATCAGGCAGGAAAAAGAAGTAAAAAGCATCCAAATTGGAAAGGAGGAAGTAAAATTTCACCATTTGCAGATGACATGATACTATGCTTGGAAAATCCTGAGAAATCTATAACAAAGTTACTTGACCTAATAAATTAAGCAAGGTGGTGAGATATAAAATTTATATGCAGAAATCAATAATGTTTCTATACACAAGCAATGACTTAACTAAGGAGTCAATTAAGGAAAAAATTCCATTTGATACATGAAGTAAAAGTATCAAGCATCTAGGATAGAACTTAGCTAGGGATGTAAAGAACGTGTACACAGAAAACTATGTAACATTGCTAAAAGAAATCAAAGAAGATCTAAATAGGTGGAAAGACATTCCAAGTTCATGAACAGGAAGGTTAAATATAGTCAAGATGTCAATTTTATACAAATTGACCGACAGATTCAATGCATTACCAATCAAAATTCCAACAACCTACTATGAAAGCTTGGAAAAGCCAGTTACCAAATTCATCATTAGCTATTCACCCCGAATAGCTAAAAACATCCTAAAAAAGAAGAATGGAGTGGGAAAATTAATATTTCCTGATTTTAAAACTTGTTATAAAGCTACAGTGGTCAAAATAGCATGGTATAGGCATGGAGATAGAAGTATTGACTGATGGAATGGAATCGAATCAAGAGTATAGAAATAGACCACCAAATCTGTGCTCAGCCGATCTTTGACAAGGTCCCCAAGTCCACTGAACTGGGACATAATAGTCTTTTCAATAAATGGACATGGGAGAAATGGTTATCAATAGCCAAAAGAATGAAGGAGGACCCTTAGCTTATACCCTGTACAAAAATTAACTCAAAGTAGGTCAGACACCTAAATATAAGAACCAATACCATAAAGCTCCTAGAAGAAAATATAGGGAAACATTTTCAAGACCTATGATTAGGAGGTAGTGTCCTAAACTTTATACCCAAAGTACAAGCACAAAGAAAAAAATAGATAAATGGGAACTCCTCAAAATCAAATGCTTTTGCACCTCAAAAGACTTTGTCCAAAAGATGAAGAGGCAGCCAACTCAATGGGAGAAAATATTTGGAAATCATACATAGGGTAAAGGTTTGATATCCTGTATACATAAAGAAATCATACAACTCAATACAAAAGACGAAGCAACCCAATTTTAAAGTGGGATAAAGATATGAATAGACATTTTCCTGAAGAACAAATACAGACAGCTAAAAAGCACATGAAGAGATGCTCATTCTCATTAGCTATAAGGGAAATGCAAATGCAAATCAAGACTACAATGAGATGCTACCTCACATCTGTAATAATAGCTGCTATTAACAAACAGGAAAGTATAAATGTTGGAGAGGATGTGGAGAAATTAGGACAATAATGCACTGCTGATGGGAGTGTATAGTAGTGTAGCCACTATGGGAGACAGTTTGGTGTTTCCTTAGGAAGCTAAATATCTAGGTGCCCTGTGACCAGCAATACCACTATTCGGTATATACCCAGAAGAGCTGAAAGCAGTGACACAAACAGACATGTGCACACCGGTGATCATAGCAGCACTATCCACAATCGCCAAAGATGGAAACAATCCAAGTCCCCGTCAACAGATGAGTGGATTAACAAAATGTGGTATATATACATATGATGGAATATTATACAGCAGTACGACGAAATGATGTCCTAAAGCACATGACAAGACGGATGAGCCTTGAGGACATAATGCTTAGTGAAATAAGCTAGAAACAAGAGGGTAGATACCATATGATTCTGCTTTTATGACCATGGTAAAGGTAAAATCAGAGGCTTATAATACAGAATATAGGGGACCTAGAGATACGCAGAAGCTTAAGATGGATGAAAAGTTAGCTAATGAGGTTGAACTTAATTTTAAGTAGATAGATAGAAATGAAGGTAATTCACTAGTGGGTCTATTAGTAATATTGCCATATTGAAGGTGAACATGATTGGAAGGGGTTGTATAGACTCACCTATCCCACTGATTAACACTACAAATATAAATAAGTTCTTGCATGAACTACTGCAAAGATAAGAATCTTGTACGAAGAGTGTATAATTTCGGCTGTAAGGGGAAGAAATATATTGCATGCTATGGGCTGTGTTTAACAGGAAAACATCAATAGTACCACAGCAATACCAGGGGTATGTAATGGGAGGAGGGAAGAGAATTAAGGGGAGGTTTGGATTTTCTATTTGGTGAGGGTGTAGTTTATTGGCTAGCTTTCTCTTGGGAACAATGAAATTATCTGAAGTTGATGGGCTGTTGACTTTGGATGTAATACATGAAGCCCAGCACATAGTTGTGGCTGAAAGATGCATTCACTGAGAGGTAGTTTGGCAAAAGTTGGTATATACATATGATTGAACATTGTGCTTCTACAAAAAAGGAACAAAGTTGTGAAGCATGCAATGATGTGAATGAACACGTGAGACATTTCGCGAGGCAAAATCAGCCAGAAACAAAAGAGCAAATATTGTGTGATCTCATTAAGAAAATACTTATACAAAACTGGGGCCTAGACTGTAAGCTCTTATAGCAGTCACATTTAGTCTGGAGTGGTAATTGTTATTTCTGGATTTTGAGGAGCTGTTTTATATATGTATAATCTAGTATTTAGAGATTATGGCAATCTGATTAAGTCAGGATTAAGGGAATTCAGAATACAGGGGTAAGGAAGACATTGCCTGTATTTTAGAACTTCACCTACTCTTTGAGATCTAAAGAAGAAAGATTTATTTTGACCAGAACCTAAACTTTCAGTAGGTTTATATAATGTAACTCAGCTTGTTTGGATAGATCATTTAAACAATCCAAACACAGGGAGCACAGAATAAGAATGAGAACCTTTAATCCTGTATATCTTAATGTAATACCTGGATACATCCAGAGTTTATTAAGGAGATAATCAAAAGTATTGACAAAGTCCCTTGATGGATGAGAGAAACAATATGAAACTATTAAACTTCACTATTTGGGAAACCCTGGATACTGTGTCAAACATTAGGGATACTCAAATCAATAGGCCAAGCCCTTGGTCTTGAGGCTTGCTCTTGTGACGCTTATGTATGTAGCAGAGAAGCTTAGCCTACGTGTAGGCATGCCTAAGAGTCACCTCCAGAGGACCTCTTCTGTTGCTCAGATGTGGCCTCTCTTTGTCTAAGCCCGACTCTGCAAGTGAAACCATTGCCTTCCCCCTGCATGGGATGTGACATCTAGGGATGAAAGTCTCCCTGGTGGCGTGGGATATGACCCCCAGAGGTGAGTCTGGCCCTGGCACCATGGGATCAGTAATGCCATCCTGACCAAAAGGGTGAAAAGGAGTATAAGAAATAAGGTATCAGAGGCTGAGAAAGTTCAAATAAGGTTCAAATAAGGTGTCAGAGGCTGAGAGAGTCGAAAGGCTACTCTGGAGGTCACTCTTACAGAAGGTTCAGTTAGACACTGCTACTGTCATAACTTGCCAACCCCCAACCAAAACCATTCCTTTCATTCCTAAAGAATATCTAGGGAATTATATAATATTCTACAAAGGTTCCATGTACTAGGGTAATTTCCAGAAACCTTCAACCTTCAAATGGGTCCCTGGACCAGAAAAGTCCTGAAATACAGAGGGACCAGCCTTTCCAGAACATCAACTAATTCCATCCCCCTATCCCATTTTATAGATAGCCCCGTCCAACATGAAAAAGTTAGAATGGCCATAGCCCAAGAACTCCTGAAGAGTGGGAGAAAGATCAAAGGTGATGGTGGATTTACACAGTGAAGGTAGGGTTTAACATATGAGTATGAGTGCTGAATCAGTTTACTGCTATTTCTTTTAGTCTCCAGTAGCTTAGGGCAGCTGGAAGTAAAATCCTAAAATTGTGGAATTGTAACCCATACCAAACTCTGAAATTTGTTTTACATTTAGTTGTTGCAATGTGCTTTGAAATTTATTGGTTTTTTTATATATGCTATCTTTGAGCAAAAAAGAGAAAAAGATGGAAGAGTATAATAGAAAAGATAGGATTTAACAAATGAATGTGACTACTGAATCATTATATTGATATTTCTTTTGGTCTCCAGTATCTTGGTGCAGCTAGAACAAAAGATGAAAAAATCATGAAACTGCAACCCATTTCGAACTTTAAAATCTGTTGTAAAACTAGTTGTTAAAAAGTACTTGGGAGTTTATTGCTTTTTTGTATATATGTTATTTCTCACAATAAAAAAAAGTAAAAAAAAAGAAAAGACACCCCCCTCTCCAAACAAAACAAAACTGAATATAAGTAACTTAGCAGTTGGAGCCCTCCATTCTAATCCTAAAATGGGAGCGTTCACACACTCTCCACCTTGGTGACTGCAGAAATTCTCTCTCTCTCTCTCTCTCAGGTAAACTTGCTGGAGTCTGGTATGATTTACAAAAAGAAAACCCCTAGCAACAAATATCTTTCCTGTAGCCTGGAATTTGGAGCATTAGGTCCATTGCATTGGATTAATAGAAACATTTCTTTAAGAACTCCAGGGGCACCCAAGAATGTTGTCAAATACACTGGAAAACTCAGGGTTTAACACAGTTTAACTGATTCCTTCACCCAGACTTCTCCAAACTGTGAAAGGGTTGAAAGGCTTCGTGACTCTATAAGGAAAATAAACACTCCATTGTTCCTCAAATTTAGTTGCCAGAGCAGTTTTTCTCAAGGATCACTGTAGAAGGACTGTTCTATGCAAACCATTTGAGAAAGACTGGGTAAAGACAAAGTGCATTGTTAGAGAAGAGTATACATGAGCCATTATTCCATGGTCCAATATTCTCTTTGAGGAGTGGCTCTGCCTGCGGGAGGACAGGCTTACCAGGAACACTGGGTTGCATGTGAGCAGCCAGCTCTTACAGATATCATAGAGTGGGAAGATCACAGACTCGGTGTCACACTGATTTGGGTTATAATCCAGGCTCCTCATTTCCACACTGTGTTGTCAACACTTAATCTTGGTTTTCTCATTTTCAAAGTGTGGAGGACATCATTAACATAGTAACGAGTTGTAGGACCAAGTAATTGTGTAGCCCCTACTCTAATGCCGGGTGCTGTCCTAATCACTTAATATGTATTAGCTCATTTAATCCTCACAGAAGAAAATATGTGAAGTTTTCTTATCTCCATATAAAATACTGAGCGTACAAGAGTGTCAGGAGGATTAGATAAAATATATACAACACCTGTTGCTGTACCTGGTACTTCCTGAGCATTCGTTAAATGCTAATCAGCATCATTGTCTTCATCTGAGGGCAGTGGGTACCAGTGTGGCAGGGCAGTGCGTGAGAGTGCTGGAGGGCGTGTGTGTGCAAAAGGAGAGCTGGGGAGTCCTTGAAAGAAACATCATGGCTTTCACAGCCATGCCTGGAGCTCGTTGTGACCAGAACATCCCACTCTTTCTTATTTTAATGCACTCAAAAATCTTAATTTTCGGGGGTGCAAGGGTAGTTCAGTGGTAGAACTCTCACCTGCCATGCGGGAGACCCGAGTTTGATTCCCAGTCCATACACTTCCCAAAAAAACAAACAAACAAGCAAAATAAACAAAAACAAACAAAAATCCAACATGGTGCTGCAATAATGGGATATTCATGTGGAAAAATAATGAAATGTGACCCTACCATACAGCATACCAAAAAAAACCTCTTAATTTTCCTTCTTGCACCATGATGTCAGTTTCAGCAAGCAAATGTTTATTTACTTAATCACAAAACTTTTATTTATTGAGCTACATTCTGGCATTAAACTAGTGTACAAAAGAAATTTTAAAAATCCTTGCTTGCAAGGAGTGTCCCTACTTCTAGGGAAGATGGGCAATAAGCAGTATAAGTAAAGTAGAATATAGAATATGTCAGATAATCTGATGACTATAGGCAGCATGAAGGAAAGTAAAGCAGGAGGGAAGATACAAGTGGAAAGATGGGGGACGAGGCTGGTTTTTATGTATCTTACTTCCCTTTGTGCGTACAATTCCCATGGATCAAGTCTACACAGCAGAGGTAAATGCTATAAACATCAGCTAAGGGAAGAAAGGGAAAGAATTTGGGTTTAAAAACCAAGGTTGGCAATGGATATTTCTTTTATTCATTCACACGTGTAGAATGGAGAAAACTTCCCAAGTACATGTGAGAGCATTCCAGCTCTCACTCTACTTGTGCACAGTTTTAAAATCCAGCATCCCAAAGCCTTGATTCGACGTCACCCAGAAAGCCCGAGTTCACTCACTTCTTCGTTCTTCCATGGCTTTCGATTTTTGCCAACGCAGTGTCTCACCAATGGCCCTTCTGTTGCTGGGCTAGGCAGCTTTCCTACCCTTGGCAGATCCCCCAGTGAAGGAAGGACCTCACGAGGGAACCATTGAATTAAAAGGTGCTCGCCAGGCTGGCCGTGCTCTCTCTGCCGCTGCAATGGTTTCACCTTCTCTTCATCTGTGGCGGGAGTTGCATTCTGGGTTTGGGAATTTATGGTTTTTAGAGATTGAAGGCAGGAGCAATGAAGCACTAACCACATTTAAATGGCCCCACTGGCTTTTATAGCGGTTATATATTGATGGGGGAGTTAATCACCTGTTTCATTTTTAACTATTGGGCTTAACTGAAAATCAAATTTGACAAAATTGCAAAAAGGTTACACAAGAGGAGAGGAGAAGAAGGGAGAAAAGAGATTTGAAATTCAGAATGATTTAGCTTATAATACCTGATTTTTTAAATCATTACTATATTTGGTAAGATGACCAGAGTGTTTTTAAATTCACATTTTTTAGAAGTTTGTATATGTTAAGTTGTTACTGTGAATCTGCTAATGGTTATTGGCAGTGAATGTATTCCTGTAGTTTAGCTAGTAGATTAATTGCTAGAAAAGGCTTTTTTTTTAATTGAAGATAAAGAGCCCAAGAATTACAGTGTTAACAGTTTATCCTCTAGATAATGCTAAAGCATATACAATTTGCCCTGTGTTTTGATTAATGTATTGGTCTGAGGGTCAGTTTACTTGGTATGTATCTGAATAAGAAATTGCTAATTCTTGTCTTGCTGATGAAGGAGGAGAAATTCATACAGATGGGGCCTGCTGTTAGATTTCAAGGAATCCTTACAACTCTTCATCCTAGCACCCATCTGTGGCAACCTGGGGAACTATGGTTGAGATGGAGGCCCCAGAAAGACCAAATTCTCTTGATAAACTTTGTTTTCCTATCTAAACATATATTTCATTATTTGTAAGAAATCATTTTTAAATGTCAGTAATAGTAATTTGTCAATTATATGTTCCACAAATAAGTATTCCTCACCTCATGTTTGTTTGTTGGAATATTTCCTTAGTCTCTGGGAGCCTGAAGAATAAATTATTAATGAGAGCATAATATTGTCAGTATAGTTTTAGATGATGTAGAAGCCAATGTATGCAGTAAACCAAAGAAAGCTATCATAAATATTTCTTTTTGCTCTCAGAAATGAAGCAAGTTTATGTGAACACTAAAGAAAAATAATATCAATGGCATTTTATACATTTTAATTTAGTAGTAATTACCTATAGGATTACTCTGTCTTTACCCTCCTTACCTTACTGGAAATGTTTTAGGATCATTCTCTCTAGCAGTCTGAATGAAATGCTTGTCAACATGTTTTTCTTTGTTGTGGATAAAATGGACAACAAGGTCAATTTTCATCCCATTGCCTGGCTTGCATCTGTGTTAGTAAGGGTTCCTTAGAGAGACAGAACCAACGAGAGAGATCTGTAAATATGAAATTTATGAGTCTCATGCAACATGGGGATGCAAGAGTCCAAAATCTGTGGGGCAGGCTATGAGCTGGCAGCTCCAATGAAGGTCCTCAATGAAGTCTCCAGGGGAAGCTGACTGACTAAAAGCAGAGGGTGAGGAGGTGCAAGAGTAGTTCAGTGGTAGAATTCTTGCCTGCCATGTTGGAGACCGAGGTTCAATTGCTGGCCCGTGTACTTCCCCAGAAAACAAACAAATAAGCAAGCTAACAAACAAACAAAAAATGTCAACAAATGGTGCTTCAATAATGTGATACTCACGTGGGAAAAGGATGAAATGTGACCTCCGTCATATAGCATACAAAAAAAAAAAATTGGAGGGAGAGAGCGTCTCTTCTGTATTCTCCTTAAAAGCCTTCAGGTGATTAGATTAACTGTCACTCATTGCAGAAGACACTCCCCTTAGCTGACTGCAGATATAATAAGCCATGGATGCAAGCAACATGCTCATGATTTAAATCCAAAAATGTCCTCACAGCAACAGAAAAGTCAGTGCTTGTTTGAGCAGACCACATTAGTCTGGTCACCTGACCATGTTGTCACCTGAACCTAATCATCACAGCCCACCCCTTGTCAACTTGGCAGTTATACATGCCACCTTGAATCATACTTAATCTCTAAATAGAAAACAATAACAGATACATTTTTTTCCCACCCTAACAGTACTCAGCTGTCCTGTGTACAACTGGAAACACACTAAATATTTCCAGAACAGGGTGCAAGTCCTTGGGTAATACTCACTCTTAAACTTAATATTCTACAACTTAAATACTATAACATGAACAATAACATTTATGTCATATGATAAAGGGGATAAGATATAGAGGAAAATGAAGATATTTGCTTTATGTACAAACAAACTCATTACAATGCAAAGAAAGAAATATACATACCATTACAGTCCTAGTATCTGTAACTGGTCAGGTGGTCATAGTCCATATTTATCACTATCTTATTCCACTATCCATTCCATATTCCCTTTACCCTCAACAAGCACCTCAGCTGACTGTGGTTCTTTGCCTGGTGGGATGACCCAAACCTTCATTCCTGAAGTTTCTGGCCCATTGGTAGTCCAGCCCGGATTGAGTTGTTGCAGTTATCCATTGACTTTAAACACAGGGCATGGTAGTACTAAGAGATGCCCTAGGGGATTTCCTATATTCCAAGAAACTCTTCTTTACCTCCATTGAGTAGTTCCAGTCCTATTTCCCCTTGATAGGATCATTTACCCTAGCCAGTAAAGTAATCCCCTTCTTTACCTGTTAATCCAGGGGCATAAGTAGTCCAAATTGGTCAGGTGGCAGCCTTAGCTTCCACTTCAGTGGAATCACTGTTGTATCTCTTGGTAGAAGCACTTCCCCTCCTGGAACTTAAACCTGTAGACTAGCAAAACTCAAGGTTGCTGGGACAGGAAGCAAAAATTTTCCTAGTGAATCACTAGGGGTAACAGTGAGTGGTGCCATTTCCATTTCCAACCCTTGATTACTGGACCCTCATGAGTCCTGGCTATGGGAGAAAGCCATAGAGTGCACCATAGAGTGGATGCTGATTCAGAGCATTCACAGCTCCTGGAGAACATTGTCCCAGCCCTGCAAGGTATTGCCACCTAGATGGCACTGTAATTGGGTCTTCAAAATTCATTCCTCCTTTCTATCAATCCAGCTGTTTCAGGATGATGGGGAACATGGTAAGGTGAGAAAATTCCATGAACATGTGCCCATTCCCACACTTCATTTGCTGTGAAGTGGGTTTCTTGATCAGAAGCACCATGATGGTGGATAAGGCATTCTGTAAGTCCACGTATAGTAATTTTGGTGGAAGCACTGCATGCAGGAAATGCAAACCCATTTTCAGAGTACATCTATTCCAGTTAGAACAAATTGCTCCCCCTTCCATGATGGAAGTGGTTCAATGTAATCAACATGCCAACATTGGGGAATGGTGCCCTATCTGGGACTGCTACTTGCAGATTGGGCACTCAGCAGTGGCTGTAGCCAGGTCGGCCTTGGTGAGTGGAAATCCATGTTGCTGAGCCCATGCATAACCTCCATCCCTACCACCATGACCACTTTGTTCATGAGGTGTTTGGACAATGACAGGAGTTGCTGGAGAAAGAGGCTGACTAGTATTCATAGAACGGGTCATCTTATCCACTAGATTATTAAGGCCTTCCTGTATTGAAGTCACCCTCTGGTAAGCATTCACATGAGACACAAATATCCTCATGTGTTTTGCCCACTCAGAAAAGTCTATCCACATACCCTCCCCCAGATCTCTCTGTCACCAATCTTCCAGTCATGCTCCGGCACACCATCCAAATAATCAATGGTGTTTAGATTCTGTGATTCAGATTTGTGAGTGTAGTCCCTGGATCCCACTGTTTCTCTCCCAAGGCACAGTCTTAAAGGACAGGCTGTTGGTTCTTGTATATATATATATAGCCACTCCCTCTTTTCTACGAGAAACAGTCTTGGGTAACAGTCAGCTCAGCAATTCTTTTCACTTTTCTTTTTTATTCTCAACCCTTCTCCTCTTTTTCTAATTGTCCCCAAGAGTAATGACTCACATTTATTGAAACTAGAAATTTTATGGTTGCTGAAAGAGCAGAGAAGCAAAGTCATATATACTAACATTTAGCATAAAGGGTACTGAAATTTGAGGAGTGTTTATATTTCATTCTGCAACTTGGGCAGCTTAATACATAACTTTATACCACAGACAGAACAGAATCAAAGAGCAGCAGGTGCCCTTGAGATGCCATGTGGGTTTTGCAACTTTGTAAGATTGATTCCATTATGCTTCTAGTCAAATTATGTTTAGAAACTGGAAACTTGGAATGTTTAGGAAACATTTTAGGGCCTGCTGTTTGGGTTGAATTTTGCTTTCTGATACCCTTCATTAAGAAAATCTCCTTTTCTTTATAGATGCAACCAAGTTGACTCAGTGGTAATTTATTCCCATTTGATTGATTGATTGACATTTGAGCAGCTAATCCTTCACCTTAGCTTTTAGGAAATCATTATTCCTTTAACTACCAAAGAGAATTGAGTAGAGTGGAATGGAATGCAGCAATCTACTCTGTATGAGTAGAACACCATGACTGTAGCATGTCATATTTATTCTTCTATTAAATGTTCAAATTACAATAATAGTGATGTGATAACAAATGCCTATGTTTAGAAGAATGTCTTTTTTCTACTGGGTATAATACTGCTTTCGGATCTGTAACAGGAAAATGAAAGAATGGAGACCATCCATATTTTTTTTGATGGTGGTATGGCACAATTAGCTTATTTCCAGTAATTCTTTTCTTTGCTGACATAATTTATTACTGGAGTTGGCTTGACAAATGTCACACTTTTCTGCCAATTAGTGTTGTTTGGTATTATCAACTGGATTGGATCTTTCTAGTCCTTATTGAGATTAGAGGTAAAGATGAACAAGGACATTCCATCTATGAAATTCCATTTGGCAGAAAAACTGACTCACTCTAAGAGGTATGCTAGCACATTAAAATATTTAGCCTTAAGAAAGGCAAAAATCAATGACTGTGAAGAAAAGTTGCCACCTCTGCTCGTAGCATCCATCTGTCCAATGGTGGACGTGGCCTGTCTCAGCCCAGGCCCTGCCCTCCACAGGAGAGACCTGGCTTATGCAGGCTCATTCTCCACAGAGTTAGGGCTTGGCATTATGTTGAGAAGACATATTTATCATAGTTCAAAAAAGATCCTTTGCTCCTTCTGGGATTTTATTCAACATAATTTGTGGGGGTGGTGGTATTGTTAAACTAAAACTGGCAATGAATTGATAATTGTTGATGGGTTCTTAGGGGGGTTACTATTTGCTCTGCTTTGTGCTTGTTTGAAATATTCCCTAAAAAGAGGTTTAAAACACAATGCAAAGTCAGAAAACAGAGTCCAATAAATGATAAAGGGGGAAAGTTTTTAATGGCTGGTATTCAAGAAGAAAGAGTATATACATAGAGTTCTCTGATTTTTTTTTTTTTCATTTTTTTAACATGGGCAGGCATTGGGAATCGAACCCTGGTTTCCGGCATGGCAGGCAAGAGAGTTCGGTGATTTTAAAATCTAAGGAATCATAGAAGATTTTATTAGGTTCAGTTGGGAGCCTTTTGGCAAATACATTTTGTTGGTTCCTCCATCATAAGTTTTTTTTAGTACATCTGGGGAGGAAAACAGTTTTCTGGTGATTCTGAGGTACTCACAGGTTTGGGAGCCATTGCCATATTTAATTGGTTGGATTACATCATGAAAATAACTTTGAAAAAGACAGATTTTGGTGAAGATAGGGAATGTTAATGCTTGGTAAAATAGGAAAAGTTTCTTAAGATAGAGCTCTGACACTTTTCATAGTTTGTAGCCTATGATATCTGTTCACTTGGATGAGAGCTAGCAAGAATTCATAGAATATTAGAGCTGAAAGTTTGACTTTCCTTTCATTGTTCTTTTTTTTTTTAAACTTTCATTGTTCTTTCTGCCATACCATGCCACTTCTTTTCTCATCTTTCCCCTAACTTTAAATCATAATCATATTTTACTTCAAAGAGAATATTTCAATTTTAAATTAATTTCCATATCAAGGAGCACTCCTTATAACTTAAGAAAATCAGTGCTAGCCCTAGAAATAGCATCTCTTTAACATTAAGGAAGGCCATTCTTCATGTTAAGGATTGATCATGGTCCCAGTACTCTAGCATAAGCATCTGAAGTAGAAAGATTGCTTGGAGCAGCAGGAGGAAGTTAATGTGGAAAGTGGAATTGTGAATCCCCGAAATAAACATGTTCTTAATCTTAATCCTCATTCCAGTGAGGGTCCATTATAAACAGGTCACTTGAAGATGATATTTTTAGTTAAGGTGCGGCCCAAATGAGTGTGGATGGGCCATAATCCTGATTCATGGATTACTGGAGGCTTTATGAAGAAAACTGGGAAGTCACAGAAGTGAGACAGGAGAGGACATCACCTGCGATGGGGATTAAGGATAAGCCCCAAACCCAGCAGTCAGCACCAGAATGATTAATATTTTGTGGGGACTTTGCTGACATCTTGATTTTGGACTTGTCCTAGCTCCAAAACTGTGAGCCAGTAAATTCCCATAGTTTCATCCAAACCATGTTGTGGAATTTGTCATAGCAGCCTCACTAAGAGACATTGGATACCCGAGTTATTCATCATTGCCTGACATAAATGGGCTCTAGAGGATGAACTGGGCTTTTGAGATCAAATTTAGAGAAATCTGACAGAAAAGTATTTGATTTTTTTTAGGGTCCTGAGGGTTATAGGGCTTTATAGATATGAGCCACTCAAAGAATGTTGTGGTTCAGTTTATTTTTACTTTTTTAAATTTAAGCATAGCTTTAGAACAGATTGTGTTCCCACATCTTTTCCACTTCCTCTAATTCTCATAATAACAAACAAATCTGTTTGCATTATTTGAAGTTATAAAGGCTTAATATTAAAAGAGAATGTAATAAAGATTGCAGGCAATGAAGAACATGTTAGAATTTTCTACCCATTGCTTATTAGCTAGGTATTTATTAGTTATCTTAAATGCAGATTGCTGTGAATGCCCACACTTCTGCATATGGTCTTTCTTTTGTTTTGCCTTTTAGATATTCCAGTGATTCTCAAGTATAATATACACAATAATTAGTAAACAAAATTGTATGTTATGTACATACTATGTATAGAACACTATACAGATTTAAAGGATTTTCTGAATTTTAACTTTACATATCATTTGACTACAGGTGACTTTCAAGCCCATCCCCAGGGTGATGCTATAATAGAATACGTATCTTGATGTAATTAAGTGATTGGGTATGATACAATGGAGAAGGAAGAATGAATGATGGAAAATGATTTTCATTCAAGAGGTAAAAAATAATTATTTACCATTTTCTAAATATCCTCCTAAATTGGTAGAGACGAATGACATATTATCTAAGCAAATACAGAAGCTATATCTCTAAATACTATGCTCTCAGAGGCCATGGAGGTTGTTCTGTGCTGCTGACCATTCAGAGTGCTGACCAGCTAACCAAGAGGGCGATTTCCCAGAGCTTTGCCTGAAAGAAAGAAAATGACAATGGAGTTGTAATCAGGATTCCAGAAAAGTACAAAACTTTTGGGACAGGACAGTTTCAGTTTAAATAAGCAACCCAGTTTTTTTCATACTCTGCAATCAGAGCTAAAGTTAACTATATCTGAAAACACCAAAATCTCCATTGGAAGAACTTGGGGCTGAGCTCAGGCCTGGATCTCAGACTTTCAACTTCTGTGTGACCCAATTTTTTATATAAAGTGGATAGTTACTCCTTCCTTCACTGCCTCATAATGTTCTTGGGAAAATAAAATGTGCTACTAGATGTAAAAAGGGAAGTATAAAAAAAAATGAAGTGAGACATTTCACTCAAGTCTCTGCTTTTATCTGTTTATTTCATCCTAAACTTAAAAAAAAAATGTTTTTAAAAAGTTAAATTCATTTCAAATGTATTGCCATTCCCGCTAAAGTACAAGCCAGGAGTCTTAGTTTCCTGGCTGCTAAAACAAGCGATATACAATGAATTGGCTTAACAGCAGGAATTTATTGCCTCATGGTTTCAGAGAATATATGGCTTGTTTCCTCATGGGGATGAGAGTGGGGGCTTGGCATCATCTGTCTGTCTGACAGGCAATCTTTGGGGTTCCTTAGCTTTTCTGTTACATATTATGGCCATGGTGGCATTGTCTCCTTTCTCTCCCAGGTTCTTTTAACTTTGAGTTTCTGACTGCCCCTGTGGCTTCTCTCTCTGACCTTCTCTATGAGGCCTACCAGTATTAGGATTAAGACCTATCCTGACTCAATTGGCTGCATGTTAATAAAAAGGTCCTGTTTATGATGACTTCACAGTCACAGGAGTGGATTAAGATTATGAACATGTTTTCTTTGGGGTATATAAGTCCAGGCCATCATACCATGTAATGGGCAGAAATGGACACAATGCTACAGAAAGGTCAGGACCAAAGGCTCTCTTGGAGAACAGCTGGCTAGATGGAAAAGGTCAATGCAAATCTTTTATTTATTTTTATTTTTTAGAGTAAGCAGATAGAAAGTTTATTGAATACACAGGGGAGAAGACATGTGGGCACTCTCACAAGAAAAGAAATATGAAAGGTGAGCGGCAATAGGCAATGTGGGGCCATTTGCTTTTATGGATTAGCTTTACTTACTCCCCTTCCCCCTTCCCCGTTCGGGGCTTTCTCTTCCATGTGCCTGGTGGAAGTGCATGTGGGTAAGTTGGTTGGCTCCACCTTTCTTGGTGAGTGACTTACTCAGGTGGGAGTCATTTGGCTCCAGATGGGTCAGTTGTTGCTGGGTGTTTCCAGAGAGTAGGTAGCCCCAGGCAGGTTGTCAACCCTCCTGACCCTAATTAACCAGGCTTTCTCAAGGGCTCCTTCGTGTTTTTTTTTCTCTGCCCTCTCTTCCTGTTTTAACCTGTTTCAGATTCCCTTGCAGAGACTTCTCATCACTTAATCTTATTTTTTAATGCAATTTTATTGAGATATCTTCACATACCATATAACCAGCCAAAGTATACAATCAGTGGTTCACTGTATCATCATACAGGTGTGTATTCATCACCATGATCAATTTTTGAGCATTTTCGTTACTCCAAAAAACCATATAAGAATAAAAAATAAAAATGGAAAAGAACACCCAAAACATCCCATGCCCCTTATCCCACCCTGTTACTTATTTATTTTTGGTCCTTATTTTTGTACTCATCTGTCCATACACTGGATAAATGGAGCATCAGCCATGAGGTTTTCTCAATCTCACAGTCACACAGTAAAAGACGTGTAGTTATACAAGTGTTTTCAAGAATCAAGGCTACGAGAACATAATTAAACAGTTTTAGGTATTTCTTTCTACCTGTTCTAATCCACAAAAAACTAAAAAGGGATATCCATATTATGCAAAAGAATAACCTCCAGAGTGACCTCTCAACTCTATTTGAAATTTCTCAGCTACTGAAACTTTTTGTTTAATTTCTCTTCTCCATTTTGCTCAAGAAGGCTTTATCAATCCCATGATGCCAACTTTGGGCTCATCCCTGGGAGTCATGCCCCACACTGCCAGGGAGATTTACATCCCGGGAATCATGTCCCATGAAGAGGGGAAGGCAGTGAGTTTACCTGCTAAGTTGGCTTTGAGAGAAAGGCACATCTGAGCAACAAAAGAGATTCTCTGGGGGTGATTCTTGGACATAATTAAAAGTAAGCTTAGCTTCTCCTTTGCAGGAATAAGTTTCATAAGGCCAAGCCCCAAAATCGAGGGCTTAGCCTATTAAATTGGTAGTCCCCGGTGTCTGTGAGACTGTTGGGAATTTCCCAGGTGGGGAAGTTTAATATTTCCACATTTTCCCCCAGTCCCTCAAGGGGACTTCGCAAATACTTTTTTATTCTTTGGCTAAATTTGCCCCTGAATCTTAAGGGTTGCTGAGGGACGGGGCTCAGTTTTCTTTAGCTGCATCCTACTTGTCAGAGGGTAGAGGCCTGGCCTAATGAGTTGAACTTTCTGGGTATCTCATTCAAGTTGAGAGGGGAGGAGACTGGAGAGGTGGTTAGAATGGCTGGAAATCTTCATATCAGCATTGGTTTGGTGTGAAAGTCTTCTTGTCTGGAAGCAGTAAATTTGGTAAAAAGTTTAAAAATGCAAAGGCCAATCAAAAGCTAAAGGAGGATAGAAGTGAGTGGGCCTAGGAGAGGCATTAGCCAAGAGAGATTGGGGAAGAGGGAAGGAAATGACCATCTTTCAGGTCCAAAAGTGAATCTGGGATGGGCAGCTTGTTCTTTCTTAGGGGGAATGAGAGTGTAGGAGTGCAGGAATGAGGTTTTAAAGAGGCTTGATTGATTGGGCTGCAGCTTTGGATGCCAGGTTGACTTGGTTATTCCCTCAAAAAATGTTGGTATTATTTTTTTGATGGCCAGGACAGTGAATTACTATTTTTGTGTTGTTGTAGGAAGGAGCACGGCATTTAAGGAATTGAGTCTTTCTCAGTAGTGTTTGAGAAAAAACTTTTCTTGATTTACACTGCTGCATGAACATGTAGGACTAGGAAGGCATAGCTTTTTCCTTTTTTTCTTTTTTAAATTCTAGCACTCAGCTGAGGGCAATTAGTTTTGCTTTCTGAGCTAAAGTCCCCGGAGGCAGGGCTTTGGCTTCACTCTAGTTTGATTGTTGCAAGCTTTGCATTCTTTTTTTTTGTTGTTGTTGTTAATGAAGCTACATGTAGAAATAAAAGTGTTTGACAAACTACAGCAGAAGTTTTCCCCTGTTTTACCTTTATACGTTTACTAGGGTTATATTAATTAGCAGGTAGAACATAATTTCTATACTTGCCTTGTATCTCTTTTAAAGTTCTTTTTGTTGAAGAGGAAGTTCTGACTTATAGATGATCACATATACTTTCAGAGAAGGCTTAGAGTAAAGTACTATAACTGACAAGTAAATTTGGTTATTATAGAATATTATGGAGTATTAGGATATAGCATGGACAGTGAGAACATTGTCACATCTTTAGGAATTTTGTATGATCTCTAAATATATGAATAACATTTCACCTATACAAATTTAACTTAACAGAAGGAGAAACATTAAAAAAAATTATTGTAATACTTTCTAAATACCTTCTATGTAATGTATTAAACATTTTAGCACTTTTAAAAGAATGCATCCTTTATAATGTGTGAAGACTTGCTTTTTCAAAATAAAGAATAATAAGCTCAGCATAAACATTTAGTCAGAGTACTCAGATGGTTAAGAGAAACTTTGAATAACCTTTCATTAAGAGTAGACCAACAATTCACATTATTTTATACAGAAAACGAAATTCCAGTTTTGTATGCATACATGGTTTAGTCACATGAGTTTTTTTTTAAGAATATTATAAACAGGCTTATTAAATTTGGTTAGCATTGACTGTGATCATAGACTGAATTCACTTTCATAAATTTTTACTACTTCTTGTAGTTCGTAGTTATTAAAAACTTACTTTCTCAAACTCCCTGCAACTTTCCACATCCATCTAGGCTTGCAAAATTCACTTTTATACTAGGAAATCTTAGTTTACAAAGTTAACATATTGCAACATGGTACTTTGAGGCAGTTGGAGGCCAGTAAGGTCTGTTGCTAAGGCACCTATAAAGATGTGGGAATAACTTTGAAACCCTTGGGGCAGCACTGTTTGTGTAAGGTGGGATTCTTATTTTTAAGTACCTGTCATTCAAAAGCAAATAAGTATTGAGAATTATAGTGAAGAGGGATATGGAAATGTGTTTTTAAGATTTAGGACTGAGAACCTGAATGCAGAGAGGGGCTACTCTGTGGGCTGGCCCTGAGATGTCTTCATCCCATTAAGATGGGTTTACTTAAGGATTTTTTGGGGGGGATGCTGAGAGGCCTTGATTTAGTAGCAGCCCCAGGGCAACCAAGGGTATAAATACTAGCTTCGTTTACTAGTCTTAAGGTGGCCCCCAAGGAGTGAAGAAGAACCTTCCCTAGAACGAGGGTTGGGTATTCAGGGGCAATGAGAAATTGATAGAACACTAGAATGTCTTGAAGCTTACAAAGGAGCAGGATAATGAAGATTTTAGTTTTGACTTTACCATCAACTCCCAGAATTGGCAAGTCCAAGTGGAGGTAGGTCCAGAGTGGCAGTTTAGGATAGAGTAGCTCCAGTGTTAATTAAGAAACTAATAATCTTACCTGTCCCATCAAGTATCTCTCGGGACTCCTCTAAGTTGGTCATATATGAAGTCAGCAGAGCCATACGGGGTCTTGGGCACCCTCAGTATTCTTCATTTGCTGTGAGCAGGGCTCAAGGGGCTGTCCTGCCCTCCCTTCAGGAGACAAGCAGTTCTTGGGCCCGATGCCCATATTGGTAGCACCTGGGGCAAGGCTCTGGTCGGTGCCAAGGTTGAGGGTTTCTGGCACCTTCTCTGCAGTGGCCTTCTGACCCACAGTTGAAGCCACGACTCTTTAGGCCTGGATGATGTGGGTGACCTCAACAGGTCAAGGTGCTGTTAATAGTGACAGCAATGAGCTGAGCCTGTTCTCTAGTCTTTTGCTTACCTCTATTGCCTTTTTATCCCACTAGGCCTGTTCTGATTGTTAAAGACAGAAAAGGTAGTTTTTAATAAGTCACTAGTGAGAGTTTACAGGCCCATGGAGAGCTTTTACAGCTATTTTCAAATGCCAGGGGCAGACTGGCTGATGAAATGGGTGCCCAGCAAAATTTAACCTTTCTAGGAATCTGAGCTTACATTAGTAATTTTTTAAGGCTTCCTCTAGCTTTCCCTAGAACAGAGCTAGATTTCCCTCTTTCTTCTGAGTGTTGTTCCTTAGCTTATTACAATTAATAAGCTTGAAGGTACACTTATAATAAGTTTGGTGGTCCAGTTTCTCATGCCTTTTAGTAAGTAAGTATCCTCCCCTCTAATGGAAATTGAAACATGGGCATAACACAAGTGATAAGTTATTTAGGTGCTTGTCTTGACAGAGAGCTATAAATATCTAAGCCTAGGGCACTTTTGAATACTTTCCCTGTCTTTTACAGACTGAAGAATGGCATTGTAATTCAATGTCGCACTGGAGGGCTATGCTTCTCTATCTTTTAGCTTATGTTGACTGTTGGCACCTCTTATTTTCTCTGCTGACCCCTTGGGCCCACTGGATCAGACTCCCTATCCCTGGGTGTCCCCAGGGTCCTTAAAGTCTCAGGAGACAAATGGCCTGGTACCATCCTGGAGCTGCTGAGCCAACCCACTCATCTTCCTCAGTGTTTGTGCTCTTAACCTACTACCTAGAGTACTGCCTAAGATAATAGAAAGGATTTGCTACAAATAAAGAAACTTTAGGGAAGGGATCTCCCAGGTGCCAGCGTCAGGTGATTGAACTAGAGTGAAAGAACACGTGGCAAGAAAATATGACTCCCTTTAAAAACGTGGCTTAGTTTGATTTTAGGCAATCAGAGGGATGTAGGTATGGATGTATTGTAAGAAAGGGCCAGGAGTAAGCCTTCTCCCATCCTTTACAGTACAGGTTTTTTTTTTTTAAGAAAGTGAAAGCACAGCAAAAAGCCTATTTTCCCTGGATAACAGTTTCTTCTTGCATTGGGTGACACCTTCAACAGGGCTAATAGCAGAACATACTGGGATTTGAGACATAATAGTGGACAAAGATATGGAATGACCCAAGAGAAAAAGTAAGAAGCTGGTTATCAGAGTGATGCCATGAGTGAGCAGAAAGCAAGAAGCCCTGTGTGCTCATTTTGAGATGAACAGTGGGGCTTACTGGCTCTCAGACTCACCTCACCCCAAGCAGGGTAGCTTGGGCTTTTGTTTACCCTGCAAACTTCACTTCTGGCTTTTGAAGGAGATACTCCCATTGGAAAGTACTTAATTACCATGGGCTAAACTAGAGGTGACTCCCTAGAATGTTAAAGGCAATACCTTGTTTGGTACAAGAATCCTTAGCCCAGAATCCTGTGTTACAAAACATGGAATGTCTCAGAAGGCATTGAAAGCCAGACAGAGGAGAAAGGAATGGTTAGGAGGAAAGGGAGAGGATCTTTGTGGAGGAGGTATAAAGAGTGACAGATTCATCAGGAGGAAGGGTCTGTGTCCTTAGGGAAGAAAAAGAAAGAGTGTGGGGAAATCTTGGAGAGATGATGGAAGGGGGAGAGAGGCTCAATTTGGATCTCACTGGACTTCTGCTTGACATGGGGAGGAGACCCAGTCAGGTTCCAAAGTGTGATATCACCTGCTATCCTGGGCCTCCTTGGATATACATGGCATGGAGGTGGGCTCCTGCCACCTTCAAGGAGGTAGCTGGAGGCTCATGGTGAACTGAATTTATTGTCCTGAGTAAGCCAAATTTGAGGTCCTAGATTCCTAAAGAGAACAGTTGGAGTGAGTATACCCTTTCAGGAGGACACAATTGCATGAGGACATAGACGAGGATAACAAGGAGCCAAGTGAGAACTAAAAAAGAAAAGCACGCAGCCAAGCTTCCTGGTACTCACCAGTCCAGATGATCAGAGAGAAGTGACTCCTGGCTGGCTCACCAAAACATGTTGCCAGATTTCAGCTTCCAGGTTCTTGACCATGCCGTGAGAATGAATTCAAGGACACAGCACAGCATAGACTAAGCAAATAGAAAGTTTATTGAATAATACATGTGAGAAGACATGCAAACATTCTTTACAAGAAAAGAGAGATAAAAGTCAAGAGGGCAAATCTTTTTATTTTTAAAACAATTTTTCTCCACATTTATTTTTAGAGGGAATGTTGCACAAACCTCTTCGATACAGGAAGGACCCCAATGTTATAAATAATTTACTTATTCAGGATGTAAGTGCACTGTACAGAATCTGGTGAAGTCATAATGTGTTTAGAGTAATACAACTCAAACTTCTAAGCTAATACTGAATAGGGAGAGAAAATGTATGCTATAGTTGGAGTTTTGGGCATGAATACATGAATTACTAATGGCTTAAACTTGATCAAATGCCAAAGATGCAACTACATTCTTAGTATTAATATTTCATTCCTCACTAATAGCCTTTTGCATAGGAATTGAATTTCTAGTGTTCTGAGGTGCTGCAGTAACAGTTTCTTTTTGTTAATGTAATAAAGGATGGGATGTCATTTTAATAAGATATCTGGTAGAATTTTGTTAAATTTTGTACATGAGTCTGATCTAAACTATCTCAACATAGTAGTGTCAACATATCATGGTTTATATGTTACATAAAATGTTCCATTGTGATTGCTTGTTGGTCCTGGGGAATTTTCCTAAATGTAGAAGATACCCTGTTGTTGGTATTTCATTCAGTAACAAAGATCTTCTCTCTGGGTAATTCCTTCTTCTCCCTGACCAGTGAGTTGCAAAGTTGGAAGGCATGGCTATTCTAACAGGTCTTCTGCTTCCTATTTGAAGCTTATAGAACAAAACTTATAGAACATATGTTCTCTTAGGTTATTTCTGTTTATAGTTTATTGATAATCCAGTACATTGATTGCATCATGTTTATTTCTCTGATCCTGTCATTGATTTATAGTGGAAAAAAATCAAATCTTGAAATACAGTAGGAATTTAGGTTATTATATTGGGTGCCTTCTTAATAATTTTTTAAAATTGCTAATCACAAAAATGACTAAATGATCCCACCACTTACCAGTTGTGTGGCTTTAGGAATTTTAAAGCACCTTTTTGCAATTCTGTCCATTATTGGCAAAGTGAGGATACCAGTTGTGCTGGTTTGAAAGGAAATATACCCTCTAGAAAAACCATGTTTTAATCAAAATCCCATTTCATAAAGGTAGAATAATCCCTATTCAATACTGTATGTTAACTGTAGTCAGATCATCTCCCTGGATGATGTGATTTGGTTGAGAGTGGTTGGTAAACTGGATTAAGTGAGGATATGTCTCCACCCATTTGGGTGGGTCTTGATTGGTTTATTGAAGTCCTATAAAAGAGGAAACGTTTTGGAGAATGGGAGATTCAGAGAGAGCAGAGATGCTGCAGCACCACAAAGCAGAGAGTCCACGAGCCAGTGATCTTTGGAGATGAAGAAGGAAAATGCCTCCTGGGGAGCCTCAAGAAACCAGAAGCCAGGAGAGAAAGCTAGCAGATGATGCTGTGCTCACCATGTGCTCTTCCAGCTGAGAGGGAAACCCTGACTGTGTTCACCATGTGGCCTCTCACTTGAGAGAGACACCCTGAACTGCATCAGCCTTCTTGAATCAAGGTATTTTTACCTGGATGCCAGTGATTGGACATTTCTATAGACTTGTTGTAGTTGGTACATTTTCTTGGCTTTAGCATTGTAAACTAACAACTTAGTCAATTTCTCTTGTTAAAAGCCATTCTGTTTCTGGTATATTGCATTCCGGCAGATAGCTAACTAGAACACCAGTAGTATTTAAAGAAATTTCTATGAGACTTCAATGAGAATTTCTTATATTTTAAGTGCTGAACATAGTACTTTTCACACAATAAGTACCTGATAAAAATTAGCTTTCATTATTATTATCAATGTGAAAATCAGTAATTGTCATAGTACTGTTATTGCAAAAGATATGAAAGATATGAATATGTGTATTCAATGACTTAACCTGGAAAGTATTTTTAAGAATAAATCCCTGTATTTTGGGGCTGCAAGGATAGTTCAGTGGTAGACTTCCTGCCTGCCATAAAGGAGACCTGGGTTCGTTTCCTGGCCTATACACTTCCCAAAACAAATAAATAAGCAAGTGAACAAACAAAAAACAAACAAAAATTAAACAAATGTTGCTGCAATAACGGGATAGTCACATGGAAAAAGGAATGAAATGTGACTCCACCATACAGCATGCAAAAAAAAAAAAAATCCTGTATTTATCTTGTCTATCTCATAAATGTAAGTCACAACATGTGGTTAAAGTTGTCTGTTTGCTTGAATGTACAGTATTTGAATTCTGTAGAATTCATGCAAGGTCAAAAATACATAAGTAATAGAACCAGAAAGACCATTTAAACCATTAATACATTAGAAATATTAGAAATGGTACCAAAGAGCCATTTATAGATTTATATTGTGTCCCTTTATTGCGAATCAGTTGACTATTGTAGCGATGCTTCTGCTTACCTCCGCTACAAACATCAGCCCTCCATTTTCTTCATTGTTAACAAAATTCTGATTCTGTTCAGGTATCTGCCTTTTCCCCAGTGACCCAGGAATACTTTGTGATAGATTTTATCTAATTTGGTACAATCTCCTATTCCTCTCGCCAGTAATTTGTTTAAAGCAAGTACATGCTATGCAATTGTAATTTATGAGACAGCAGGAAGTAAAATCTGCTGAAGGTACTCTGAGAAATGTTCTCTTTGTTTTAAAATGGAAATAAGGTCTCTTTTCTGCAACTGGACAGAATTGTGAGGACCTGAGGCCTGGAACTGTTGCACCCATCTTGTGATCATATGGTAACAAGCTTCAAGGCAAGATTGATACATCAAAATGGCAAAGCAGAAAGATGAAGGGAACTTGGGCCCCTGAAAATTATGTTAAGGCATTGAATTAACTGACCCTGCAATCACTAACCTCTTGGTTTCTTTTGTAAGATAATACATTCCTTATTGGTGTAAGCCAGTTGAATCAGGGTTTCCAAATACAGCTAAAACCATACTAAATAATATTACTAATTGTATTTTTGCTTATAATAGTATGTTGAAAATTACGTAAATGGAAAAATGTGTCTTAGTTTGCCAGTGCTGCTATGACAAAGAACACACAATGGGTTTCCTTAATCATGTGGATTAAGGCCTGCCCTAATTTAATTTGGCCATACTTTAATTAATATCTTCAAAAAGTCCTTTTTGCAAATGGGTTCACAGTTATAGAAATGCAGATTAAGATTTGAACATGTCTTTATGGGGGGACATAATAAGTTATTTATAACTATATGTACTTCTCTCTATATTTAAATATTTATAGAATTTTTCTGAAAATATAGCAACATTTGATATTTATTTTGCAAATTGAAATAGGAACACTTTCTATATTATCTTGGCAATACCTTTATAATACTTCTAAAATTTAAGGAGGAAAGATATATGGTGAACTGAACAAATCTTAGGTGATGCTCCATGAAATGTCTTAAAGTGAACACACCGTGTGAACCACTACCCAGATTAAGATATGAACATTCTTGGCTCCACCTAAATCTTCCTTGTGCACCTCCAGTCAACACCATCCCCTCATCACAAGGCTAAATGCTTTTTTAGCACCATAGATAAACTTTCCTGTTTTTGTAAGTCATATACTTGAGAATATAAATGTGTCCTTTTGTATCTGGCTTTTGTCACACAAAGGTTTGAAACAGGATTCATCTATGTTATGAAAAGCAATAATTAGATCATTTTAATTGCTACATAATATTTTATATGAATATCCTACAATTTATTTATTATTTTATTGATGGACATTTAGGTTTTCGGCTAGTATGAGTGATGCAGCTATGAATACTGTTGTATGCAGTCATACGTTCTTTTATTGTGTTTTGCTTTATTGAACTTCACAGATGTTGAATTTTTTTACAAATTGAAGGTTTGTAGCAATCCTGCATTGAGGAAGACTATCAGTACCATTTTCCCAATAGCATGTACTTAGTATCTCTGTGTCACATTTTAATTAAGGTATGTACATTGTTTTTGTAGCCATAATGCTATTTCAGACTTAAAATACTATATTATAGTGTAAGCATAACTTTTATTAACTGGAAACTAAAAATTCTTGTGACTTGCTTTAGTTCAATATTTGCTTTATTGGAGTGATCTGGAACCAAACTTCCTGTATCTTTGAGGTATGCCTGTGTGTCTTTTGGTATATAAACATATTTTCATGCATTCCTGTTAAGTATATACTTAGGTATAGGTTTTGAAGTTCATAGAATAGACAAAAGTCTTTATTAGTAGACATTGTCAAATAATTTTCAAAAGTGATTTAACAATTGAAATTTTACTAGTCATGGATAAATGTAAAAGTTGCTCCACATACTTGCTAACACATTATATTGTCAATTGATTTCATTTTAGCCTATCTGATGTTGTATAATACTATTTCTTAATAGTTTTAATTTGTATTTCCTTGATTACTTATGAGGTTGAATACCTTTTCGTATGTTTACTGGCCATTTGGACGTTCTCTATTTTTGAACTGCATATTTAAGTCTTTGGACTATTTTTTTTTTCAAAATGTATTTTCTTTTTATTATTGATTTGTAGAATTTTTGTCTATTCTGGATATAGATCCTTTGTCAATTATATACATTAAAATAGCTTCTCCTATATGGCTTGCCTTTTCACTTTCCTGGTAACTTTTGTAGAAACAAGTTTTTAGTTTCAGTGAAATCCAGTTTGATAGCCTATGGTTAATGGTTTTGTAATATGTTTAAGGAAACTTTGCCTATTTTAAGGTCATGGAGATATTCTCCTCTGTTATCTTCTAGAAGCTTTATTATTTCTTTGAGCCATCTGGAATTACTATATTTAACTGATCTCAGTGTTTTTCAGGGAAACTGTCATAAATTAGATTATTATATATGCATGGTCTGGACTCCATTCTGTTTTGTTGGTCTATTTTCTATCCTTGTGCCATTGCATCACAATTTTGATAGTGTGCTTTGTAAATGCTCCAACTTTGTTCTTTCTTCAAAATTGTCTTTCTTACTCTTGATGCTTTTCATTTCTATGAAGATTTTTAAATGACCTTGTTAATTTTCATTAAAATAACCCTGATATGATTTTGATTGTGTGGCAGCTGTAAATCAATATAGAGAGATTTTACATCTTTACAATATAAAGTCTTCTGATCTGTGAATGTTTATTTAGATCTTCTTTATTTTTTAATTTTCCCTTACTGATGTACTAAGGTTTTCCGTTAGAGGTCTTCAACATATTTAGTTAGATTTCTTTCTAAGTATTTTAGGTTTTGATGCTATTGTAGTGGTATTTTAAAAATATTATCTTCTAGCTGCTTGTTGCTAGTGGATATAAATATAGTTGATTATTCATTCTAATAGTTTATATGTGGTTCTTTCAGCATTTCTGTGTACACATTTTTGGCATCTCTAACAACATTCTTTTTTCTTCTTTTCCAATGCTTACATCTTTAATTTGTTTTTCTTTCTTGCTGTGCTGGCTGGTGGCTCCAGAACAATATTGAATGGATGTGTTGATACAGAGATAGCAGACATCCTTGTTCCCAGTCTCAGTGGGAAAGCCTTCAGTATTTCATCATTAAGAATGATGTTTGCTGAAGGAAACACTAGGACGTTCACTTCACTTCTTCATTTGCTAAGCTTTTGTTACGACAAAATTGTTTATCAAATTGTTTCTTGCATTTGGTGTACTACTGAGATGATCATATAATTATTGTATTATTGTCTGTTAATGTGGTGAATTATGTTGAGTGGTTTTTAAATATTAAACCAACTGTAGACTTATGGAATAAATTTTATGTATTGTTGGATTCATTTTGCCTCACACAGGTGTAGCTTAGACACCAGAAATGCCTTTGGGAAAAGTGCTCATTTCTCTTTAGAGCCTTTACTCTTGATTCTTAGTCCCTCTGGTTCTGCCTTCATGAAGAGCACTCAAGTCCACCTTTTTTTCTCCCCAGCTCAGTAATACTGAAGCAAGCTGTAGGCCACCCTTTTTGCTTGGACTCTGTGCCCCCTTATATAAACTCACAAGTGATCTAAAGGCAAAAAATTATGTGGTGAATGGCAGGCTCCCCTCAAAGAAATTCTCTTTTCTCAGGTTGGTGCCTCCAGCCCTGAGTACTTTGGTTGCTCTCCAAAGCCTTCAAACAATCAGAGTTTTTTTGTTATTTTTTTTTAATAAGTCTTAGAGTTATTCTAACAAAAGAATTAGTCTGAAACAAGTTATGCTTGAATAAAGTGAAATGGGACTTCCACAATATGTTTAAACATTTTTTTTTTTTGAGAATTAAACTCATATGTTTCAGGAGACATTCAAGAAAGAAGTGTGTTTGCATTCTAGCTGCTAAATGCATATGTTAGATTTTAAGCTCAAGAAAGACTTTAAAATATCTATGCCTAATATGTTAACCATATTAAATAGTAAGATGGAAAATTTCAACAGAGATTCAAATGGATCGCCTGTAACAGAAAAGTTTAGCAATTCAGTTAATTATTGAGAGCCCCAAATTTGTGTATAAGAAGCAGAATAGACACCTGAACAAAGAAAATTAGTGAATTGAAAGTTAGGTAAAAAGAGGTTATCCAAAATGAAATGTGGAAAGGCAAAAGAATAATGTATGCAGTAAAGAATGCAAAAAACATAGAGAATACAGTGAGAGGGTATAATGTGTATCATTTGGAGTCATAGTGGGAGAGAGAGATGATGGAGGAGAGTCAGTATTTGGAAAAAAAATGGCTTAGAATACTTAGGAAAGATGGCAAAACACAGATATAGGAAGTCTTATGAACCCCGATCAGTATAAACACAAACATAGATATAATAGTATAATTGATAAAAACAAAATACAAAGAAAAAATCTTAAAAGTAGGCAAAGAAGAAAACATCACTTTCAAAGGAATAACAGGAAGACTGATTTCATCAGATAGAGAGGAAGTCAGAAGACAATGTTATAACATCTTCAGAACACTAAAAGGAAATAAGTGCCAACTTAAAATGTTATATCCTTTATAAATGAAGTGAAAATTAACATATTTTCAGATAATAAAATTCATCAATATTAGAGCAGCTCTTAAGAAAATATTATTCATTGTTTATCAGGCAGAAAGAAAATGATTCCAAATGGAAGGTTGGAGATATAGGAAAGAACGAAGAGGAGTAGAAAGATTCAATGTGGGTGTATATAAATAAATATTGACTACATAAAAGAATAATAATGTTCCGTTAAAATATACTAGGGCATAAGTTGGTAGGGAAGTAAATTGTGATAATATATTTTACTGTCTATGCATTGTGTCGGAAGAGAATATATATTACATAATATGTACTGTATTTTGCTAGGGCAAGGTTCTGTATTATAATTTCTAGGGAAACCTCTGAAGTAGTAATAAAAGGATGGATAACGATGAAGCTAATGGATAGGAAAAAATGAAATTAGAAAAATAATGAATCCAAAATAAGGGAAGTAAGGAGAGAGAAAGTAGAATGAAGTTTATTTTCTTGGTCTGCTTGCAGTGTAGTGGGTGGCCCATCAGAATATCTAGGCTATGTATTACCAGCAGTAGATAAGCAAAGCAATCAAGCAGTTATTTTCCCTCCTCTTCATAAACCATTATTTTGAGTACTTTCTACAAAGTCTCATTTATTCTGGAATTAAGCCCGACACCATTCTTATAGGTCTGTGCCAATCTTTTATCCAAGGTTCAGGCCATTCTTAGCATGTATTCGGAAAAAACACAAATTTTAAGTATCTGAAGAATCTTCATCTTGCTTCTTTCCATGCTCCTTAAATGCCTCTACTTTTCTTCCTCTTTATAACCAGTTATGGTATAATTGACAGAGTTTCTGGAATTTATTGCTCTTTAATTATTTTCCCTTCTAGCATCCTTTGTGGAATAAGTACATCATACCTCCCTATCTTCTTGAAAATCTTACACTAACATCTAGCATACAAATCTATATGAGCCTAAGTTATTTTATTCCTTGTGTAATAGCCCTCTAAAATAGCATTTTAGATTAATGCTATAAAATAGTTATTCCAGCATTCTAGAATAACTAGCATTCTAGTGATTCCCACTGATTTTGTTTCTTTCACTTTGAGCCTTAAGCTCTGAAGTACGGCACCCTGTCTTAAGTTTTTTTTACTACTGGGTGGGTCACTTAAAAGCCTGGATATCAGCAGTGACCCTCCTACCTGGTTCCCACCACTGTACACCATTCCCACTCCACGCCGTTCCTTATTCGTACATCTTCAACTCTGCAGTTCTGTGCTTTCTTTTTTGAATCCAGATACTTCTCTTCTTTAATAACCCAGAGAAATGTGCTTCTCTGAATAACTGACCAGAGTCTAACCTTTCAACTCTTACTTTTTAAATAATTACTTTGTTAACAACACTGTTAGTTTATTTTATAAGAAAAACAATTTTGTTTTGTCGCAAAATTTTGGAAAGCACAAAAAATTGTGACAAAGAGAAAACAAAACAACTGACTCCCACCAGTTTTATATTCTTGGAGAAAAAAATGTAATCCTGTCTGCTGTTCCAGATAATTCTTCTCATGGTCTCTAGAATCTTTTTGACTGATGGCTGTATCCGAATAGAGGTTAGGTATCTTTTTCCAGGCTTTGTTGTTACAAATTGTCCTGTAAGAATGAGGGCTACACCCTTTTGTTTCCACATAACTCATGTTACCTATCATGTACTCCTTGATTTTGATATTCTCACAGTTCAGTTATGATGCTCCTATTGCCAGCCCCAGCCCCATGGAGAGTGTGCCCAGGATAAGTGAGTCTCCAGCTTTCTTCACCTAAAGAGAGGGTTGATCTTCTTAGGTCTTTCGATAGAAAAGATATTCATCAAGTCAAGAAAAACTTCAATTCGAGTGTCTTATTTGGGCAAAATGAGATCGAGCAGATGAATAACAACCATCTGTTTTTCTTCTAGGAGAGTGAGATTTAGATCTTTTTCATGAAAATGAGTTTTTAAGTCTCAATGGACCCTGTTAGTTTGTTCACATATTAAAAATGAGCACAGTTTGGCTCCTAAAGCAATTGCTGAATGTTAGAATCTTCAAAATTTAATGTTCAAGCATTTTTAGTGATAATGGAAACCATTATTCTTGCTTTTACATTTTTACTTAATTGGAGGATGAAGACAGCGGCTGATTAAAACCTGATAGGTTTCCTGATTCATTTAATTTTGTCCAACCCACTTACAACTGAATATAAAAGATCTGTTTCGACATTATCTTTTACTTTCTATCTGCATGTACTTACAGAGACATCAAATTGCCTAAATCTGCTAGTATAATACAGCAGATTTGTATAATACAAGTATTCTGCTTTACAGAGATGGTGAATTACTAATTTTACATCACATCGATTATTTACTAATTGTTTTCCTTTTCAGTTTGGTTATAAAATCCTAGAGTTGGTGTTCTCATAAGTCATCTGTAACTATTAAAACCTTGTTTAGTGGTTTTTAAACTTTAGAGTGTAAAGGATCTTCTAGAATGCTTTCAAAGGTTTTCCTATTCTTCCTCCCCAAAATATTTTGAATTAATGGGTTTAATTGGGTCCCAGAAAGCTTGACAAGTATTTCTTCCAAATATGAGATGGGTAGTCTGTGGAATGCTTTATGAAGACCACTGCTTGGTTTATATGAAGTCTAGCAGGGATTTATATACTTTCTAGAGACAAAGAAGCTTCCTAGGCTTTGGGTCTTCTAAGATTATCAAAACGTTCCCAGGAAATAGAAAAAAAGTATCTTATTCTGCTTTGACAAAGAGGGAGGTGCTGTTAAATTAGGTATTTTACTCAAGATCATCATCTATATCAATGCAAATTAGTAATAGAGGTATCGAATTTTTCCTGAGCTGCTATGGAAATGCCACACAATGAGTTGATTTAAACTTACTGGCTCACGGTTTCAGAGGCTAGAAATTTACTGGCTCACGGTTTCAGAGGCTAGAAATTTACTGGCTCACGGTTTCAGAGGCTAGAAATTTACTGGCTCACGGTTTCAGAGGCCAGAAGGCTTGGTTCTCTAAGGCTTAATAGTGTTCTGCCTGGGCATCTAGCCTTCGGTTCCTTAACTTTCTCTTCATGTGGCAATATTCTCTCCTTTCTTTTCTGATTACTGATGATTTCTGGTTTCTAGCTCCTCCCAGTGTCTTTCTCTGAGTATGACTGAACCTCTTCTGCTTAGAAAGGCCTCCAGTAACCTGGATTAAGACCCACATTTACTCAGTTGAGCCACACTTTAACTAAAAATAATATCTTCTAAATAAAACAAATGCACCTTGATTTCAAACGTACAGAAAAAAAAATTAAAATAAAAATAATATCTTCAAGAGATCCTATTCCTAATGAGTTCACACTCACAGGAATGGGATTAAAATTAAGAACTTGTCTAAATTGGAGTACATAATTCAATCTACTGCAAGAAGTTGGAGTATTACTCAGATCTTCTACTCTAATCTAAAGCTATTGTGTCACATTTGCTTTCATTAGTAGCTGAATTCCTATTATTGATCTGTACTTGGCACTCTTCACAGAAGAAACGTTCCTTAGGATTCACTGCCTTAAGGGTTGAACTAGCTGGAAACATTTTTCAGATTGTGGGCAGCATTGAATTACGAATAGATCTCAAAATCTAAGGATATGAAGAATTTACTGGCAACATTTTTTTGTTTTATTTCATTTGGGGCTGAAGATAAATTAAGAACCAATTATCTTGATTTTTTTTTAAGGCATTCCAGAATCTCAGACTCCACCTGCTTTATGGTTTGATTCATTCATAGTTAAAACACTCTGAATGATTTATGTTAAAAAGATTTAACTGTCTAAGCATGAAGCCTTTATATTTTCATTAAGCATAGAAATGCCTGTTTTATTCAGCATTATTATATTCCAGTAAAGCAGCTGCATTCTCTGAAATGCAGGCCATTTGCCATAGTGGGCCCTATGTTGAAAAGCCAGCCAGTGTCCGTTTGCCAAGTAACTAAAGAGAGACTCCATCTGTGCTGCATGTTGCCACAGCTGAACGTCTTACCTCATTCCCTCAGTGCTCCTGACAGGCAACATTATGCAAATGGAGACAAAAAGGACCCTCCTGCTGGCCAAGCAGTGGGAGCCCTGCTAAACCACTCTCTGATGGAGGCCTTCTCTTGCCCATCCAACTGTGTGGCAAAATTCCTGACAAGATTTCTACCTTCTAACACAGAACAAAAGTTTAAGGGGCCTTTGTAGTACATGGATCTATAGTGAAGCCAAGCACCAAAAGTACCCTGCATGAATCCTAAATCAAAGTGTGGAAAAATATCCTATTAATCCTGCAGTGTATCCATTTGTAGTTTTTTATGAATAATAAATATAAATATAAACTGTATTAGTATTAAAATATTGCAGAGAGAACAAGCGTTTGCCCATTAAGAATGGAGAGACATCAACTCCATTTTCAGAATCCTAGCAAATTATGGTCATTAATAATGCAAAGGTACTGATGTTATTCTATATATGCCTGTTTTTTTTGTTTCTTTTATTTGAGGTCATTCATATTAGCTACAGTTCTCCTTCAAAAATTGAATTTCTCTGGCTGACATTTGGCTCTCACCATAGTTTTATTGCTCTTCAACTATATAAAATGGTTAAAATTATTTTTTAATTCGAAAAGATGTAGATTCACAGAAATAATTTGTAACAATTGTGGAAAGAATATTACAATTGTACTATTAACTATAGACCATAGTTTACATTAAGGTATATTTTTCCCCATACATCACCCTATAATTAACACCTTGCATTAGTGTGGTACATTTGCTATAGTTCATGCAGAACATTTTAATTGTATTATTAATTATAATCTATTGTTTACAGTAGGATTCACCATGTTGTACTGTCCTATGTTTTATCCTTGAATTTTTATTCTAGTAACATGCATACAGTCTAACATTCCCCCTTTTAACCACATTCACATGTTTAATGCAGTGCTTTTAATTATACTCACAATATTTTGCTACCATCACTACCATCCATTTCTAAAACTTGGCAGTCAATCTAAACAGAAATTCTTCACTAATTAAGTGTTAACTCCCCATTCCCTGCCCCTAATCCAGCCCCTGGAAACCTGGATTCTAGATGCTAATTCTATGAGTTTGCTTATCCTAATAATCTGTAAATCCTTTTTTGGTAGAATTGACAACAATATTTAATCTTCTGATCCATGAGCATGGAATGTCCTTCTTATTGCTTAGATCTTTGATTTCTTTTAGTGAAGTTTTGTAGTTTTCCATCTGAGACTTTCATAGCCTTGGTTAAATTCATTCCTAAATATTTGATTCTTTTAGTTGTCATTGTAGATATAATTATTTTTTCTTGATTTCCTCCTCAGATTGCTCATTACTAGTGTATAGAAACAGTATTGATGTTTGCATGTTGATCTTGTATCTCGCCACTTTGCTGACTTTGTTTTTTAGCTCTGGTAGTTTGTTGTAGATTTTTTGAGACTTACTCTATATAGGATCCTGTCATCTACTAATAGTGAAAATTTTCTTTCTTCCTTTTGAATTTGGATGCCTTTTCTTCTTTTTTTTGACTAGCAGCTCTGGCTAGAACTTCCAGCACAATGTTGAATAACAAAGGTGACAGAGGGCATCCTTGCTTTGGGAGAATTTTACTTCATCATTGAGTATGATGTTAGCTGTGGTTTTTCCATGTATGCCCTTTATCAATTTGAGGAAGTTTCTTTCTATTCCTATTTTTCTAAGTGTTTTTATTGAAAAAAAATGCTGGATTTTGCCAGATGCCTTTTCTGTGTCAGTTGAGATGATTGTGTGTTTTTGCATTTGTTTTGCTAATTACAGTATTTGACTTTCTTACATTTAACCACTCTTGCATACTCAGTTAAAACCCACTTGATCATGGTTATAATTCTTTCAGTGTGCTATTGGATTCGATTTGCCAGTATTTTGTTGAGGATTTTTACATCTATATAAGAGAAATCTGTCTGTAATTTCCTTTTCTTGTAGCACTTTTCGTTGGCTTTGATAATGGGGGATTGTGATGGTTTGGAAATGTATGTACCCCAGAATATCATGTTTTTAAAGTGAATTGATTCCTGTGGGTGTAAACCAATTGTATGTGGAACCTTTTGATTAGGTTATTTCAGTTAAGGAATGGCCCAGGGTAGTTCTTAATCCTGTTACTCAAGTCCTTTGTAAATGAGAGAGAGAGATAGAGAACACAAATGCCATGGAAGCAAGAAGCTGAAACCAGTGAAACTGTGAAGAAAAGGGAGAGACCAGTAGATGCTGCCATTTGTGGCAGAGGAATCAAGAATTTCAGGAAGCCAGTCTTTGGGAAGAAAGCCTTGGTGATGCTTTCATTTGGACATTTTTCTCAGCCTGAAAACTGTAAGCCTATAAATTTCCATTGTTAAAAGCCAATCCATTTTATGATATCTGCTTTCAGCAGTGTACTAAGCTAAACACGTGATGTAGGCCTAATAGAATGAGTTTGTTTATATTCCCTCCTCTTCAGTTTTTTTGAAGAATATGAGTAGGATTGGTTTTAATTCTCCTTGGAATGATTGGTAGAATTCACCTGTGAAGCCATCTGCTATGGGCTTTTCTTTGTTGGGAGGTTTTTGATGTCTGATTCAATCACTTTTCTTGTAGTTGGTCTGTTGAGGTCTTTTATTTCTTTTAGAGTCAGTGTAGGCTTTTTGTGTGTTTCTTTTTCATCCATTTCTGTTTCTGTTTCAACCATATCATCTTGGTTGTCAAATTTATTGGCATACAGTTGTTTATAGTATCCTCTTATGAACCTTTTTTATTTCTGTGGGGTCAGTAGTAATGTACCCCCTCTCATTTCTGATTTTATTTGCATCTTTCCTTTTTCCTTTGTTAGTCTAGCTAAGGGTTTGTCAGTTTTACTAATCTTTTCAAAGTACCAACTTTTGGTTTTGTTAATGCTATCTATTGTCTTTTTTTTAATTATTCTCCATTTCTTTTATACTTGCTTAAATCTTTGTTATTTCTTTTCTTCTGCTTGCTTTGGGTTTAGTTTGCTGTTGTTTTCCTAGTTCCTCATGGTTTGCAGTTAGGTCTTTGACTTTTGGTCTTTCTTCTTTTCCATGTATGTGTTTAGGGCTATAAATTTCCCTCTAAGCATCTTGTAAGTTTTCATATGTTGTGTTCTCATTTTCATTTGTATCAAGATATTTACTGTTTATTTCCCCTGTCATTTCTTCTTTGACTCCCAATTTTTTAAGAGTGCATTATTTTATGTCCACATTTGTTGATTTTCCAGTTCTCACCCTGCTACTTATTTCTAGTTTCATTCCACTACGGTCAGAGAAGATGTTTAGTATAATTTCAAGCTTTTAAAATTTATTGAAACTTGTTTTGTGACCCAACATGAAATCTGTCCTGGAGAATGATCCATGTACACCTGAGAAGAATGCATGTTCTGTTTTATTGGGTACAATGTTTTGTATATGTCTGTTAAGTCTAGTTCATTTGTCATTTTACTCAAGTTCTTTGTTTCCCTATTGATCTTTGGTCTAGATGTTCTATTTCAGGAGGTGGTATAGTGAAGTCTCCAACTATTACTGAAGAGGTGTCTATTTCTTCCTTCAGATTTGCAGTGCTTACCTCATGTATTTTGGGGCACTGTGGTTAGGTGCATACATATTTATGATTGTTATTTCTTCTGGGTGGATTGCCCCTTTTATAATATATAGTATCCTTCTTTGTCTCTTATCACAGTTTTTGACTTAAAGTCCATTTTATCTGATATTAGTATAGCAACCTCAGCTCTTTTTTGCTTACTATTTGTATAACCTATCTTTTTCCATGCTTTCACTTTAAACCTGTTTGTGTCTTTGGGTCTTAGGTGAGTCTCTTATAAATAACATATACTTGGATCATGCTTTTCTTTTTTGCATTCTGCCAATCTGTTTCTTTTGATTAGGGCATTTAATCAATTAACATTCAGTCTTATAACTGTAAAGGCAGTACTTATTTCATCCATTTTGTCCTTTGGCTTTTATATGTCATATTTTTTGTCTCTCTTCTCTTTTATTGTGAGCTCCCTTTCTGTATAATTGACCTATTGTGATGTATCTGACTGATCCCTTTCTCATTACTGTTTCTGTATATTTTTTCCATACTTTCTTTATGATTACTCTAGGGTTTGTACTACATACCCTACATCTATAACCTACTAATTTGAAAAGATACTAACTTATCTTCAGTAGTCATACACACTTCTCTGCTGCCATTTCTTTCCTGTCTTTATGGTGTTTTTTCCCCACATGGCATCCTTATATTTTGTGTGTCCATTATCAGGAAATGCACATTTTTCCTTGTTCAATTGTATTCTGACTTTTACAGGAATTGAAGAGTAAAGTTTTTTTTTGAGGATACAGTACTGTTGGGTTTTGCATTTACCCTTTTAGTTACCCTTACTGAAGAACTTCATTTTTTGACACTGCTTCATGCCGCTCTCTCCCTTCTTTTCCTTATACCTGTAGAACTCCCTTTAGTGTTTCTTTTTGGGCAGCTGTTTTGTTTATAAACTCTCTCAGTTTCTGTTTCTCTGTGAATATTTTAAACTCTCATTCATTTTTGAAGGAAAGTTTTCCTGGATAAGGAATTTTGGGCTGGCAGTTTTTCTCTTTCAGTACCTCAGATATTTAGTACCACTGTCTTCTCACCTCCATGGTTTCTCATGAGAAACCATCACTATTTCTGAAAGAATACACACAATTAAAAAAACAATAATTTAATTAAAGAGAAAAGATGGAATCCAGCAGATAAGATGGCACATTTCATTAAACTTGCCCAACTCTTTTCCAGGCATATATGTTCCTTATAGATTTCTTGGGTTTATGTCCTTAAGTATTCAATTATTCCCATAGAACAGCCAGGTAAGAGAAGAAATCAAAATGCATATATGATTAAGAATTGAATTCATCTTTGCTTTGTTTCTTATGAAGATTTCACACTGGAGAATATGCCTGCCAAATTGAAGAAAACTAGTATCAGAGGTTTGAGTTACAGAACTTGAGCCGTGTCATTTCGATAGCTGATGAAAGGCCTAGTTTCTGTTCTGTAGTGTCTTGAAACATACCTGACACTGGTTGAGAAGCCCTGGAGCATCATGCTAAGAACAGAGAAGTGAGTTCATGTATATCCAAGTTTAAATCATGACTTGATTTTCAAAATTTTGTAACCTTGGAAAGGTGTCAACCTTCAGCGCCTAGTGGTCTCAATTTTTTTAAGTGAGCATATTTTTAGTTATGTTTATTAGCTGTTCTTCTATATCATACTGTTTTCTTTACAATAATGATTCTAGGGTTGTTGGAATCATCTCAGAATAATTACAAATTGTTAAGAATAGTCAACTACCATAAAGTAGCTGATAGGTGGTTTATAATGTCTACTAAATCATGTAATCTAAGAATAATGACTAAGGTACTAACAAATACTGCAGGAATAACTTGTTTTTCTGACAACTGATTGTGAAACCTTGAAACCCACACACCTCTTCCTATAGTGAGGAATACACATCTGGAGATACTCTATTTTTTTTCTCTTTTATAGAATCTTTATTATGTGTAGTCAGTGTTTAAACTGTGAAACATATGGAAGCCATTGCTTGTGAAGTCAGTTGCATACTCTAGCTGCAGAGATGCAACATCTAGTTCATTACTCTATATGTGTATAGATTTTCTTCCTGGGCTGTATTTGGAATTTTCTCTCTTTACCAGGTTTGTGAAATACTATATCTCTCTGTATTAGTTAAGGTTCTCTAGAGAAACACAATCAACAGGAAACACTTGCAAATATAAAATTTATAAAAGTGTCTTAACGTAACCGTGGGAACACAGAGTCCAAAATCTGCAGGGCGGGTTGTGAAGCTGACAATTCCAATACAGAATCTGGACAAACTCCACAGGAGAGGCTGATCAAAGCAGGAAGAGAGCCTGTCTCTTCTGAATCCTCCTTAAAAGGCTTCCAGTGATTGGATTAAGCATCACCCATTGCAGAAGACACTCCCCTTGGCTGAGTACAAATGGAATCAGCTGCGGATGCAGCTGACGTGATCATAATTTAATTCTATGAAATGTCCTCATTGTGACAGGCAGGCCAGCACTTTCCCAAACAGACAAACAGGTACCACCACTTGGCCAAGTTGACACATGAACCTGACCATGACAGTCCACCCCTTGTCAACTTGGCAGCTATACATATCACCTTAAACCACACTTATTTCTAAATAAAAAACAATAAAACACACATTTTTTTCTTTCATCTAACAATACTCAACTGTCCTGCATATTAATGGAAACACATTAAATCTCTCTAGAATAGGGTTCAAGTCCTTGGGTAATATTCATTCTTAAACTTGATATCTTACAACTTAAATAGTATAACATGAACAAAACAGCATTACAGTCCTCATTTCTGTAACTGATCACATGGTTGTAGTTCATATTTATCACTTCTTTCTTCCACTACACATTCCATGGTCCCTTTACCCTCAGCAAGCACTTCAGCAGGCCGTGGTTCTTTGCCTGGTGGGGTGACCCAAACCTTCATTTCTGAAGTTTCAGAGCCATTGGTAGTCCTGCCTGGTTTGGGTTGTTGCGATTTTCCATTGATTTTAATCACAGGGCATGGTAGTACTAAAAGACGCCTGGGGGATCCCCTGTATTCCAAGAAAACTCTTCTTTACCTCCATTGTGTAGTTGCAGTCCAATTTCTCCCTGATAGTCAATAACCCCAGCCAATAATGTAATCCCCTTCTTGGCTTGTTGATCCAGGGGCATGAGTAGGCCAAAGTGACAGGTGACAGTCTTAGATTCCAGTTCAATAGAATCGTTGTTTCTCCTGGTGGAAGTACTCCCCCTTTTGGAACTAAAACCTGTAGACCAACAGAGCTCAGGGTCGCAGGGACAGGAAGCAGAAATTTTCCTAGTGGATCACTAAGGGTAATAGTGAGTGGTACCACTCCCATTTCCACTCCTTGGTTCTTGGACCCATGGATCCTGGCTATGGGAGGACCAGCACCATACAGTAGATGCTGATTCAGAGCATATACAGCTTCCTGGAGAACATTTCCCCACTCCTTCAATGTATTGCCACCTAGTTGGCACTGTAACTGAATTTTCAAAAGGCCATTCCACTGTTCTATCAATTCAGCTGCTTCTGGATGATGGGGAACATGGTAAGACCAGAGAATTCCATGAACATGTGCCTATCCCACACTTCATTTGCTGTGAAGTGTGTTTCTTGATCAGGAGCAATGCTGTGTGGAATACCATGGTGATGGATAAGGCATTCTGTAAGCCCATGGATGATAGTTTTGGCAGAAGCATTGTGTGAAGGAAAGCAAACCCATATCCAGAGTATGTGTCTATTCCAGTTAGAACAAATCACTGCCCCCTCCATGAAGGGAGTGGTCCAGTGTAATCAACCTGCCACCATGAAGCTGGCTGGTCACCTTGGGGAATGGTACCATACTGGGGGCTGAGCATGGGTCTCTGCTGCTGGCAGATTGGGCACTCAGCAGTGGTTGTAGCCAAGTCAGCCTTGGTGAGTAGAAGTCCATGTTGCTGAGCCCATGCATAATCTCCATCCCTACCACCATGACCACTTTGTTCATGAGCCCATTGGGCAATAACAGGAGTTGCTGGGGAAAGAGGCTGACTGGTATCCACAGATGGGTCATCTTATCCACTTGATTATGAAAAATTTCTTCTGCTAAAGTCACATGGGACACAAATATGGTCATGTTTTTAGCCCACTCAGAAAGGTCTATCCACATACTTCTTCCCCAGATCTCTTTGTCACCAATTTTCCAATTATGGTCTTTCCAAGTCCCTGGCCATCCAGCCAAACCGTTAGCAACAGTCCATGAGTCAGTATACAAATGCACCTCTGGCCAGTTCTCCTTCCAGGCAAAATGAACAACCAGGTGCACTGCTTGAAGTTCTGCCTACTGGGAGGATTTCCCTCACCATTTTCCTTCAAGGACACTCCAGAAAGGGGTTGTGGTGCTGCAGCTGTCCACTTTGGTGGTACCTACATATTGTGCTGAACCATCCGTAAACCAGGCCCGAGTTTTCTCTTTCTCAGTCAGTTCACTGTAAGGAACCCTCCAAGAGGCCATAGCTCTGGTCTGGGAAAGAGAAGGTAATGTGGCAGAAGCAGATACCATGGGCATTTGGACCACTTTCTCATGTAACTTATTTGTGCCTTCAGGACCTCCTCTGGCCCTATCTCATATATACCATTTCCATTTTACAATAGAGTGCTGCTGCGTGCACACAACTTTATGGCTTGGTAGATCAGACAACACCCAGCTCATGATAGACAACTCAGGTGTCATGGTAACTTGGTGGCCCACGGTTAAGTGTTCAGTCTCTACTAAGGCCCAGTAGTAGGCCAAAAACTGTTTCTCAAAAGAAGAGTAGTTATCTGCAGCAAATGGTAAGGCTTTGTTTCAAATACCTAAGGGTCTGCATTGTGATTCTCCTATAGGGACCTGCCAATGCTCCAGACAGCCTCTCTATTCGTCACTTACACTTCCAGCACCATTGTATCTGGTGTATCATACAGTCCAAGTGGCAGAGCAGCTTGCACAGCAGCCTGGGCCTGTCGCAAAGCCTCCTGTTATTCAGGTTCCCACTCAAAATTAGCAGCTTTTCTAGTCACTTAATAAATGGGCCACAGTAGCATACCCAAATGAGGAATATGTTGCCGCCCAAATCCAAAGAGACCAACTAGGCATTGTGGCTCTTTTTTGGTTGGAGAAGGGGCCAGATGCAGCAACCTATTCCTCACCTTAGAAGGGATATCTTGACATGCCCCACACCACTGGACACCTAGAAATTTCACTGAGGTAGAAGGCCCCTGTATTTTTGTTAGATCTATCTCCCATTCTCTGACATGCAAATACCTTGCCAGTAAGTCTAGAGTAGTTGCTACTTCTTCCTCATTAGGTCCAATCAACATGATATCATCAATATAATGGACCAGTGTGATGTCTTGTGGGAGGGAGAAAGAATCAAGGTCCCTGCGGACAAGATTTGACATAAGGCTGGAGAGTTGATATACCCCTGAGGTAGGACAGTGAAAGTATATTGCTGACCTTGCCCACTGAAAGCGAATTGTTTCTGGTGGTCCTTACTAACAGCTATTGAGAAAAAAGCATTTGCCAGATCAATAGCTGCATACCAGATACCAGGGGATGTATTGATTTGCTCAAGCAATGATGCCACATCTGGAACAGCAGCTGCAATTGGAGTTACCACCTGGTTGAGCTTATGATAATCCACTGTCATCCTCCAAGACACATCTGTTTTCTGCACAGGCCAAATAGGAGAGTTGAATGGGGATGTGGTGGGAATCACCACCCCTACATCCTTCAGGTCCTTAAGAGTGGCAGTAATCTCTGAAATCCCTCCAGAATTGGGTACTGCTTCTGATTTACTATTTTGCTAGATAGGGACAGTTCTAGTGGCTTCCACTTGGCCTTTCCCACCAGAAAAGCCCTCACTAAACGAGTTAGCAAGCCAATGTGGGGATTCTGCCAGTTTCTCAGTATGTCTATTCCAATTATATATTCTGGAACTGGAGAAATAACTACAGAATGGGTCCGGGGGCCCACTGGACCCACTTGAGATGGACCTGAGCTAAAACTCCATTGATCACCTGGCCTCCATAAGCCCCCACTCTGACTGGTGGACCAGAGTGACGTTTTGGGCCTCCTGGAATTAATGTCCCTTCTGAACCAGTGTCTAATAATCCCAGAAATATCTGATCATTTTCTTTTCCCCAATGCACAGTTACCCTGGTAAAATGCTGTCAGTCTCCTTGGGGAAGGCTTGGAGGAAGATTAACAGTATAAATTTGTGGCATTGTAACACAGTTCTCCCCTAAAGGGACCTGGCCTCCCCTTCCTTCAAGGGACTCTGTGTCTGTAAACTGTCTGAAGTCTGGAAATTATTTAAGGGGTCATGGCTCTGTGTTTTTGTAATTCAGGTTAGACTTCTGTTCATTTGACCTAGAACTCTTTTGTTTATACAGCTTGAAGAAAAATTTAGTAGTCTGCCCTTCTGTTTTATTCTTAGGTACCCCATGATTTATTAGCCAATGCCACAAATCTCTGTGATTCATATAATTTTGACTCCTGCTTTGAGTTTACTGTCTATTTGGGTAGCCACATCTACCTTGTCTTTGTCGATTAAGTGCTGCCACCTGGCTTCTGCCAACTCGGGATCCAGTCATCCCCATTGTGTTTAAGGATTCCAGCTTAGTGACAGCAGTTCCTACAGTAATATCTGGCCTACAGAGAAGTGCAACTGCAGAGCTCTTCAGGGATGATGGTGCTAGTCTCACAAGTTTAATTCTCACCATTCTGGCAAAAGGTGCATCCTCTGGACATTCCTGGGGTGTAAGAGCAGGCTTTGCATGAGAAATCCACTCTAACATTCCAATCTCTCTAAGCCTCTGGATCCCCTCATCTACATTATACCAGGGCAGTTCTGGCATTTCAACCTCAGGTAATGACAGCCACATTTTGATCCATGTTTCAACCAACCATCCAAACAAACTGTTCATACCTTTTCTAAGCCCTCAAGCTATAATATTGAATGCAGAATCTCTGTTTAGTGGGCCCATATCAATAAATTCAGCCTGATCCAGCCTTATATCCCCCCCACCATTATCCCACACCTTTAAAATCCATTGCCACACATATTCCCCTGATTTCCATATATAAATTGGAAAACTCACACAATTCTTTTGCAGTATAACGTACCTCCTCATGTTTAATACTTTGTACCTCACCTTTAGGGGGCTGTTGGAACTTTAGTCTAGTTGTAGGTCTGGGAGAAATGAGGGGTGGTGGGGGTGGGTCATGAAAAGAATTAGAAATATCTTCCAAGCCATTTGCTTCAGGGCATTCATTTGCAGTTACATCTGGTGAAACAAGATCAATTACTCTAGGGCTAATCCCTTCAGGAGGAGGTTGGGTGGCCAATTCCTCAAGGCAGGCTGGAGGTGGGGCAGCTATGTCCTCAGGGCAGACTATTACAGGGTTATCTAGAGAAGGCACAGCATGACCTAGGGTTTTACCTCATCCCCAACATCATCATCAAACCGTATGTCACCATCCCATTTTTCAGTGTCCCATTCCTTTCCAATCAATGCCCTCCTTTTAATGGCAGACATCATGTAACATTGAGATTTTAGTTTATGTTGTAAAGTTGCTACTCTAACAATAAGATTCTGAGTCTGATTTTCAGAGATCTCAAGTCTACGGCTACAGAGATCTCAAATCTATGAGTATCCTTCAGGATACTCATAGAAACTTCTACATCTGTCAGACAGCACTTAAGCTTCTTGTTTGAAGCCTTAAGCCCATTCCTTTCACTCCTTAATATATCCAGTGTATCTAACAACAACCAGCCAACATCTCTATACCTTTTATTTCACAAAACTCCATAAAGGTGTTCAAAACATTATTCCCCCATGGCCTGGCTTCGTACAAGCAAAGCATTAGGAGACTCAAATAGTGATATTTTGACTGTCTCTTTTGCCAACTCACTCCAGGGATTGGGACTGTCAATTTGGATTATGGGAATCAGAGTCCTTAGTGCCTTTGAGTTCAGAGTAGAAAACCATTCATAAAACCCACTTTTAAGATTCTGTTTCTTAAGAACCACTCCTGGTACCAAGTTGTATTAGTTAGGGTTCTCTAGAGAAACAGAATAAACAGGAAATACTCACAAATATAAAATTTATAAAAGTATCTATCTCATGTAACCATGGGAATGCAGAGTCCAAAATCTGCAGGGCAGGTTGTGAAGCTGACAATTCTGATGGAGGGTTTGGATGAACTCCACAGGAGAGGCTTGCTGGCCAAAGCAGAAAGAGAGCATGTCTCTTCTGAATCCTCCTTTAAAGGCTTCCAGTGATTGGATTAAGCATCACTCATTGCAGAAGACACTCCCCTTGGCTGAGTACAAATGGAATCAGCTGTGGATGCAGCTAATGTTATCATGATTTAATTCTATGAAATGTCCTTATCACAACAGACAGGCCAGCACTTGCTCAAACAGACAACCAGGTACCACCATTTGGCCAAGTTGACACATGAACCTGACCATGACATTCTCTTTTTGTGTCTGGTTTATTTCACTCAGCATTATACCCTCCAGGTTAATCTGTGTTGTCATATGCTTCAGGACCTCATTTCTTCTTACTGCCAGTATAATATTTCTTCATGTGTATATACCACATTTTATTTATCCACTTTTTGGTTGGTGGGACTTGCATTGTTTCCATCTTTTGTCAGTTATGAATAGTGCTGCTATGAACATCAGTGTACAAATGTCTGTTCATGTTATTGCTTTCAGCTCTTCTGGGTGTATACCTAATATTGGTATTGCTGGGTTTTAGAGCAACTCTATATTTATTTTTTAAGCATTCTAGTTTGCTAGCTGCTGGAATGCAATATACCAGAAATAGAATGGCTTTTAAAAGGGGATTTAATGAGTTTCTAGTTTACTGTTCTACAAGTCTATAGAAATGTCTAATTTAAGGCATCCAGGGAAAAATACCTTGATTCAAGATGGCCAATGAAGTTCAGAGTTTCTCATCTGGAAAGGCACGTGGTGAACATGGACAGGGTTCCTCTCTCATCTGAAAGGGCATATGGCGAGCATGGCATTATCTGCTAGCTTCTTCTCCTGGCTTCCAGTTTCATGAAGTTCTCTGGGAGGCATGTTCCTTCTTTATCTCCAAAGGTCACTGACTAGTGGACTCTCTGCTTCATGGTGCTGCAGAATTCTCTGCTCTCTCCAAATCTCCTTCATTCTCAAAAATGTGTCCTCTTTTATAGGACTCCAGAAATTTATCAAGACCCACCCAAATGGGTGGAGTCATGTCATCATCTAATTCAGCTTAGCAACCACTCTTGATTAAATCACATCTCCAGGGAGATGATCTGATTACAGTTTCAAACATACAGTATTGCATAGGGATTATTCCACCTTTATGAAATGGGATTTAGATTAAAATATGGATTTTCTAGGGGACATACATCCTTTCAAACCAGCACACTAAGGAACCACCAAAGTGTCTTCCACAGTAGCTGTACCATTATACATTCCCACCAGCAGTGAATAAGTGTTTGAATTTCTCCACATCCTCTCCAACATTTTAGTTCCTTGTTTGTTTAATAGCAGCCATTCTTCTAAGTGTGAGATCATATCTCATTGTAGTTTTGATTTGCATTTCCCTTACAGTTAATAAAGATGAGCATCTCTTCACATGCTTTTTAGTCATTTGATTTGCTATGTGGAAAAATGTCAATTTTATCTTTTGCCCATTTTATAATTGGATCATTTGTCTTTTGTCATTGTTAAGTTGTATACTTTATATGCACATGATATCAAACCTTTATCCAAATATTTTCTCCCATTGAGTTGGCTGCCTCTTCACCATTTTTACAAACTCCTTTGAGGCACGGAGCTTTTGATTCTGAGGAATTCCTACTTATCAATTATGTCTTTCATAGCTTGTGCTTAAGGTGTAAAGTTCAAGAAACTACCTTCTATTACTAGGTCTTGAAGATTTTCCCTATGTTTTCTTCTAGGAGTTTTATGGTACTGGCTCTTATATTTAGGTCTTTGATCCATTTTGAGTTAGTTTTTATATAGGGTGTAAGATAGGTGTCCTTTTTCATTCTTTTGACTATTGATATCCAGTTCTCCTAAGCCTATTTATAGAAAAGACTGTTGTGTCCCAATTCAGTGGGTTTGGGGCCTTGTCAAAGATTAATTTGCTATAGATTAATGGTCAATCTCTGCACTCTCAGTTTGGTTCCATTGGTCAATAATTCTATCTTTGTTCTAGGACAATGCAGTTTTGACCAATGTACATTTATAGCAAGCTTTAAAGTTGGCAAGTGTTCATCCTCCCACTTTGCTCTTCTTTTTTAGGATCTCTTTAGCTATTTGAGGTTTCCTTCCCTTCTGAATAAATTTGATAACCAGTTTTTCCAAGTCTTCAAAGTAGGTTGTTGGAATTTTAATTGGTATTACATTGAATTTGGGTAGAACTGACATCTTAATGGCCTTCAACTTTCCTATCCATGAACATGAAATATCTTTCCATCTATTTAGACACTCTTTGATTTCTTCTAACATTGTTTTGTAATCTTCTGTATACAGGTATTTTATGTCCCTGGTTGAGTTTATTCTTAAATACTCGATTATTTTAATGGCTATTTTGAATGGAATTTTTTCCTTAATTGTCTCCTCAGCAACATCATTACTTGTATATAGAAACATACTTATTTTTGTATATTAATCTTGTATCCTGCAACTTTGCTGAATTTGCTTATTAGCTCAAGTAGCTTTATCATAGATTTCTCAGGATTTTCCATGTATAGGATCATGTCATCTGCAAATAATGAAAATTTTACTTCTTCCTTTCATATTTGTATGCCTTTTATTCCTTTCTTCTTTCTTTAATGAGAGCTTCTAGTACAATGTTGAATAATAATGGTGACAGTGGGCATCCTTGTCTCATTTCTGATCTTAGGGGGAATGCTTTCATCTCTCATTGTTGAGAATGATGCTGGCTGTGGGTTTTTCACATGTACCCTTTATCATACTGAGGAAGTTTCTATCAGTTCCTGCCTTTTGAAGTGTTTTTATCAGAAAAGGATGCTGAATTATGTTGAATGATTTTTCAGCATCAATTGATATAATCGTGTGATTTTTCCCTTTCAGTTTGTTAATGTGCTGTATTACATTAATTGATTTCTTTTATTAAACCACCCTTTTATTCCTGGTATAAAGCCCATCTTCTAGTTGCTAGCTGCCATAATGTGACACACCAGAGACAGATTGGCTTTTAATAAAAGGGGATTTATTTCATTAGTTCTTCAGAGAAAAGGCAGTTAACTTTCAGCTGAGGTTCTTTCTTACATGGACAGGCACAGGATGGTCTCTGCTGGCCTTCTCTGCAGACCTCTGGGTTCCAACAACTTTCCCCGGGGTGATTTCTTTCTGCCTCTCCACAGGCCTGGGCTAAACTGTGAGTGCTGAGATGAGGTATGCTGAACTGCTTGGCTGTGCTATGTTGAGCTCTCTCATTTAAGCACCAGCCAATTAAATCAAACACCATTCATTATAGCGGGCATCCCTCTTAGCCAACTGCAGATGTAACGAACAACACATGAAGTTCATGTACCATTGGCTCATGTCCACAGCAACAGAACTAGACACCTTCACCAGGCCAAGTTGACATCTGAACCTAACTACCACACCCTACTTGGTCATTGTGTTAATTTGCAAACTGTTGGAATGCTATATATCAGAATTGGAATGGCTTTTTAAAAATTGAATTTAATAAGTTACAAGTTTACAGTTCTAAGCCTGTGGAATTGTCCAAACTAAGGCATCCAGGGAAAGATACCTTAGTTCAAGAAGGCTGATGATGTTCAGGGTTTCTCTTTCAGCTGGAAAAGCACATGGCAACATCTGCTGTCTTTCTCTTCAGGCTTCTTCAGTGGCTTTCCCGGGGCTCTGTCTGTTCTGGTGCCTCTCTCCAGGTTCTGGCTCGCTTTACGCTTCACGGTGACATCTGCTGGGCTCCAAGCATCTCCAGACATCCGTGTCTGTTCTCCATATGTCTGCATCTGTGTCAGCTCTGCTGGGAAGTTTCTGTCAGCTCTGAGGCTTTTGTAATTTCTGTAGGCTCTGTTGTTTCTCCCCAAAATGTGTTCCTCTTTTAAAGGATTCCAGTAAGCTAATCAGGACCCACCTGGAATGGGTGGAGTCGCATCTCCAGCTAATCAAAGTTAATACCCACAATTGGGTGTGTCACATCTCCCCGGAGGGAATCTAATCAAAAGATCCTAACCTACAGTACTGAATAGGGATTAAAAGAAATGGTTGCTTCTATAAACTTGGATCAGAATTAAAACATGGCTTTTTTGGGGTACATAATAGATTCAAACCAGCACAGTCATGATGTTTAATCCTTTTAATATATTCTTGGATTAGATTTGCTAAAATTGTGTTGAGCAGTGTTGCATCTATATTCATTAGGGGGATTGGTCAGTAATTTTTCTTTCTTTTAGTGTCTTTATCACTTTTGTTATTAAAGTGGTGTTTCCTTCATAGGTTGAATTTGGTAGTGTTCCTGTTTCCTCAATTTTTTGGAATAATTTGAGCAAAATTGGTATTACTTCTTTTTAAAATGTTTGATAAAACTATCCTGTGAAGCTATCTGGCTCTGGGCTTTTCTTTGAAGGAAGATTTTCAATAATTAATTTAATCTCTTTACTTGTAATTGGTTAAGATCTTCTGTTTCTTCTTGGTTCACTCAGTAGTTCATACATTTCTAGAAATTTGTCCATTTTATCTTAGTTGGCTAGTTTGTTAGCATATAGTTCATAATATCCTCTTATTATTTTTTTTTTATTTTCTTCAGGATAAATATTTCTTATTTTTTATTTCTCCAGGATATATGGTTATGATCCCTCTCATTTCTGATTTTGCTCATTTGCATTCTCTTTCTTTTTCTTTGTTAGTCTAACCAATAAATAATTTTATTGATTTTATCAAAGAGCTAACTTTTGATTTTATTGATTCTTTCTGTTGTTTTTTGTTCTGTAGCTCATTTATTTCTGCTATAATCTTAGTTATTTCTCTTCTTTTATTTGTTTTGGGGTTAGTTTGCTGTTCTTTCTCTAGTTCCTCCAGGTGAGCAGTTAGATCATCTATTTTTGCTCTCTTTTCTTTCTTAAGATAGACCTCTAGGGCAATAAATTTCCCTCTTAGCACTGCCTTTGCTACATCCCATTAGTTCTGATATATTGTATTTTCATTTTCATTTGTCTCTAGGCATTTCCTAATTTTCCTAACAATTTCTTCTTCGACTCAATGCTTATTTAAGGGAGTATTATTTAATCTCCATATATTTGTGAAAGTTCTGCTTCTGGAAGAAGTTCTGCTTCTTTGTTTATTAATTTCCAACTTGATTCCATAGTGATCAGAGAAAGTGCTTCGAGTATTCAATCCTGTTAAATTTATAAAGACCTGATTTGTGTCCCAGCATATGATCTATCCTGCAGAATATTCCATGAGCACAGGAGAAGAATGTACATCCTGATATTTTGAGATTTAATGATCTGTGTATTTCAGTTAGGTCTGATTTGCTAATCACATTATTTAAATTCTCTGTATCTTTATTGATCTTCTGTCTGGTTGTTCTATCCACAGAGGAGAGTGGTGTATTGAAGGTATTATTGAAACATCTATTGTTACCTTCAGTTTTGTCAATGTCTGCTTCGTGTACTTTGGAGCTCCTTGATTGGGAGCATAGGTATTTATGAATGTTATTGCTTTTTGATGAACTGTCCCTTTTAATATATTTTCTTTCCTTGTCTCTTATGATACCTTTACATCTAAAGTCTATTTTATCTGATAGTAGTATGGCTACTCCTCTCTTTTGGTGACAACTTGCATAGAACATCTTTCCCATCCTATCATTTTCAATCTACCTGTATCCTTGGGTCTAAGATGCATCCCTTGTAAACACCATATAGATGGATCATATTCTTAAATCCATTCTGCCAATCTGTGTCTTTTAGTTGGTGAGTTTGGTCCATTAACATTCAGTTATTATGTAAAGGCAGTTCTTGAGTCTATCATCTTATCCTTCAGTTTTTGTTTGTCAGATCTATATTTTGTTTTCTTTCTCTTTTTATCCTTTAAGTTACTCTTACTGATACTCTTCAATTCTGTATCCTTTTCCAGACCTCCCTCTTCTGTCTTTTATTCCAGTTGGTAGAATTCCTTTTAGTATTCTATGTATGGCAGGTCTCTTGCTGGCAAATTGTTTCAACCTTTGTTTGTCTAAAAAGATTTTAATCTCTCAATTTTGTAGGACAATTTGGCATGATAAAGAATTCTTGGCTGGAAATCATTCTCATTCAGCATTTTAAATATATTATACCATTGCCTTCTCACTGCATGGTATCTGTTGAGTAGTCTGAGCTCAGTCTTATGCCAGACTACACTTTCAGCTTCTTCCCAGCAGATGGCGATCTTGAGCCACCTCATCTCCTTAGGCCCACTTCTTCCTAACTGTAGGTGCCAGATAGCTGAATGCAGGCCTGATGTAATTCCAGCCAGGGCTTCTGGTTTGGTTGCCTGAAGGCCACCAACCCCAGGCCTGGGGGGATGAGCAGTGTGCACTTCAGTGTAGACCCCGCTTGTGAGCCTGATAGATCTGGTGACCCCCATGCTCCCACTTAGATGACCTTGGGCTGTGGGACCAGGTATTTGAATTTTCCCTGCCCACAGCCAATATGGAAATATCTGGTGGCTGATCTGGTGGCATTCAATTCAGCCAGCTTCCTCGGCCTCATCTCTCCATCCTCACATTCCTGAGGTCTCTGGAGCTCTGTAGGGGAAGGGTAGCAATATTTGGAGCCAAATAAGTCTCTTTCACTGGCTGGCTATTGAACTGGCACCACTCTGTATCTCCCCCTTCTCTCAGGAGAAGGCCCCTCCAGTCCCTGCCAAAAAAGCCTGGCACCCACAGTAGCTTGTGTCAGGAGTAGGAGGCAGGCACTGTATCCTGGCCAAATGGTCTCTGTGTGCAGAGAGAGCAAGTCTACTGGCCTCTGCATACCCCAGAGAGCTCTCAGCTGTGGAGCTATGAGGAAAAGACCTCCCAAGATAGCTGCATGGGTAAGCTGGATTTATGACCAAGCACACTCACCCCATTCTCTCCATCCCAATTTCTCTACTTTTTCATCCAGGGCCTCCCTATATATGGTGGAAGACCCTCTCTGGTCACTTGCTCCCTGGAACCACTGTCCCAGTCATTTTTTCTTTACCATCTCTTGTTGTTTCATGGAGCCAGGGTGGACTCAGCATCCAGTATTCTGTCATCTTCCTGGAAGTTCTGATTTCATTTGAAAAATGATGATATTTATAATGCTCCCAAATAGGATCATGTTGAAGGTTAACTGAGATGTTTGCAATCAAGTGCAGTGCCTGTGTTAGTTTTCTATTGCTGTTGTGACACATTACCACAAATTGAAGGATTTAAAACCCACAAATTTATTGTCTTATGGTTCTGAAGGTTAGAAATCTGACATGAGTTTTACTGGGCTAAAATAAAGGTGTGAGCAGGGTTGTTTCCTTTTTCGAATCTTTAGAGAAGAATCTATTTCTTTGTCTCCTCTATCTTCCAGAGGACTCCTGCATTCCTGGGCCCATGGCTCCTTCCTCCATTTTCACAGTCACACTGTTAATCTCTTTGGCCCTTTTTATATCATCCCATCTTCCTCTGATCACAACTGGGAGGGTGTGCCAGTTTAAAAGATTATGTGCCCTAGAAAAGCCATGTTTTAATCCTGATCCATCTTGTGGAAGCAGCCATTTCTTTTAATCCCTATTCAGCCCTGTAGGTTGGAACTTGATTAGATTATCTTCATAGAGATGTGGCATACCAAATTGTGGGTATTAACTTTTGATTAGAGGAAGATGTAACTCAACTGATTCCAGGTGTGTCTTGATTAGTTTACTGAAATACTATAAAAGAGGAGACATTTTGGAGAAAGCTACAGATGCCATGAGAACATGAGAACCCACACAGCGAGAGACCTTTGGAGATAAAGAAGGAATATGCCCCCAGGGGTGCTTCATAAAGCAAGAAGCCTGGAGGGAAAGCTAGCAGATGTTGCCATGTTTGCCATGTATCTTTCCAGTTGAGAGAGAAACCCTGACCATCATCAGCCTTCTTGAACCAAGGTATCTTTCCTTGGATGACTTAGATTAGACATTTCTATAACCTTGCTTTAATTTGGACATTTTTACAACCTTAGAACATGTAAACTTGAAAGTTAATAAATTCCCCTTTTTAAAAGCTGTTCTGTTTCTGGCATATTGCATTCCAGCAACTAGCAAACTAGAGCAAAGGGTTCTCTCCTTTTAATGACCCATATAATTAGACCAGGAACACCTGGGTAATTAAGGGTCCCCCCACTTCATGTTAAGCCCCTTTTGCCATATAAGGTAACATGTTCACAGGTCCCAAAGTTTAGGATGTGAGCCATTTGGGATGGCTCATCTTTATGCCTACCACAATTCCAAATGCATTATTGGTAATGCTGTCATCCCCATTATAAAAGCCATCATTTCCACAATCTACATTTTATTTGACATTTTAAAAATTTAAAGGAATTTTAATTTATTTTTAAGTGAATAAGTATCTAGAAAATTGGAAGTTGCTCTTTATGGGATACACAGATTATGGCATTGGCCACATATTTTAATAATTCATTCATTCATGTGTTATATTTTCCCAATGTTTTAATGTATTTCTACCTAGTATTTTGAACTTTTCAGAAGAGTTATGTAATTTTGAAATTGAAAAATGTGTTAATGGTTGTATAATCCAATTCCTATTTTGCCAATGGAAAAATAGAGGAATAGGTAAGCAAAATCACCTGGCTAGAGTGACGTAACTTGTTAGAGGCAGTGTGTGTGTGTGAGAAGCATAGTTCTCATTCTACCCTGCTAAGTTACTTCCACCATCATCACTATCAACACCCATTCCAGTGGCCACTCCTGGGGTCTTGGGTGTGAAGGCCTGGTGGGGGACCTTGGTTTCCACTGTGGACTGTGTATGCCCTCTTTCTCCACACGTTCTGGCTATTTCTTAGGGCCCTGAGCTTGTGCTGGCCTGAAAGCTGTCAAAGAGTTAATGCTTATCTCCCAACTGTTCTATTCTCTAACTGCTTTGTGCTTCAGAATTGTAGTGTATGATGAATAGATTTATACAATTTCCATGTTTCAAGTTTGTGGACTGAGATTTCAAGCCAAATCCTGCAAATCTTGAGGACAAAGCTTTTATGGGTAGACTGGCTGCCTTCAGAGTGATCTTTTATACTTGGGGGACAAATACATACATGTAGACAAGAGAACACATTAAAGGGTATTTATATTGAAACTACAAATATTATCTAGAAAGGATATTTTAAGTAAAAAATAGGGGAAACTACATTGTATATTGTTCATACACTGGAAATAAATACACATTTATATTTTGTCAATAAGTATTGCCATTTTGTATAAACAGGTTACAATATTAATGGCACTAAGAAGCTACAAATAGTACACCGGTATCAAAAGTTAATGGAAGGTAATATTGGCCCTACTTGGTATCCATCACTGCCAAGGAAATATAAATTGAGCACTTACCTTCCCAGGTAAAGCCACACTTGAATTGTTACTGGACTGTAAAAATAATGAGTCCATAATATACAGAAGGCTCCTCCTCTTAAATCCAGTATACATGTTCCTCTATCTGTTGGAGCATCCCACATGTGAAGTCATAGAACTTGGAGAAAGGATGTATTATGTAAAAAGAAGACACTTCAATGGCACATCTTTTGATACCACCCCTAAAAAGTACTTTGAAAAATCATTCTAATTGCAGTTTTCAGGTTGGAGCCTAAAGCCAAAGTTGTTTTGAGTCAAACAACCCAAACTCTGATGTATCTCATTTCACCATGGCAATCCAATTCTAATTCCCTCTGAACAGGTGTTTTAGTTTGCTAGCTGCTAGAATGCAATATACCAGAAACGGAATGGCTTTTAAAAAGAGGAATTTAATAAGTTGCTAGTTTATAGTTGTAAGGCTCAGAAATTATCCCAAATCAAAACAAGTCTATAGAAATGTCCAATCCTAGGCATCAGGGAAATATACCTTGGTTCAAGAAGGCTGATGACGTTCAGCATTTCTCTCTCAGCTGGAAGAGCACATGGTGAATGTGGTGGCATCTGCTAGCTTTCTCTCCAGGCCTCTTGTTTCATGAAGCTCCCCAGAGGCATTTTCCTTCTTCACCTCCAAAAGTCGCTGGCTAGTGGACTCTGTGCTTCATGGTTCTGCAGTGTTCTGCTCTTTCAGAATCTCATGGCTTTCTCTCCTATTGTTCTCTAAAGGGCATTCTCTCCAAAAATGTCTCCTCTTTTATATGATCCCAGTAAAGTAATCAAGACCTACCTGGGATGGGTGGAGACACATCTCCACCTAATCAAGTTTAATACCCACACTTGATTGAGTCACATCTCCATGGAGATAACCTAATCAACTTTCCAATCTATAGTACCCAATAGGGATTAGAAGAAATGGCTGTCTATACAGAATGGAATTAGGATTAAAACCTAGGTTTTTCTAGGGTACATAAATCCTTTCAAACAGGCACAGCAGGTGTAATTTTTCCAATTGCTGTTGTTACAATTCACCATAAACTTTTAGTGACTTAAAACACACTAATTTATTATCTTACAGTTTTGGGTCCAAAATCGGTCTTACTGGACTAAAATCAAGGTATTAGCAGGTCTGGTTCCTACTGGAGGCACTTGGAGAGAATCTGTTTCCAAACCCTTTTCAGTTTTTAGATGCAGGTAGCATTCCTTGGCTCTTGGATTCTGTGGCATTGCTCTAACCTTTGCTTCCATCATCACACCACCCTCTCTACTCTGACCCTTCTGCCTCCCTCTTATAAGGACCCTTTTGATTGCTTTGGGCCCACCGAGTAATCTAGGATAATCTCCCCATCTCAAGATCTTTGATTTAATCCTGAGTCCCTTATGACATGTAGGGAACTATGTTCATAGGTTCCAGGAATTAGGACATGGATATCTTTTTTTGTGGGGAGGGTCATTAATCAGTTTTGTAGCAGGTAGGGCTTGCCCTCTTTCTGGTTTAGCTGTGCTCTCTGTGGAAAATCCCCAAACCCCCTCTCCTTGCAGGCAAGTGAGATAAGACACATTTCCTGGTATAGAAACCCCCTCCCCTAGCCTTCAGGAACTGGTGAAGATCCAGGTAGGCAAAAGAAGACATTCCTGGGGTGGGGGCCCCTCAACAGTTCAGCTCTGGGCCATTCTCAACTTAAATCAGCCAATTGTTTACCTTGTCTTTAACATGTCAAAGAGTCTATAAAAGCTAAGGTTGCCTTTTGTTTGGGGCTCAGACTTTCAGAAGTTACTGCCTGAGCCCTATGGCCATAGCAAATAAAACCTGCTTCCTGAAACTACCGATCCTTAGTCTCAGCCTGTTCTAACTTTGTGAAACGTTCCTGGAGGCTTGCGGCCTCGTTCCTGGTTTTCGCGCTACATTTCAACTTAGCAAGCTACAGGTATACCAGTGACCAGTGAGATCAAGGTGGTGACATTTTCTGGTGAGAGTAAAGGCAAGCTGTAGTTGCCAACCTCATTTGAGAACTCTGAAAATAATATACATAATATATTAGTATCAGGTAATATCATGTAAACGTGCCTTGCTGGTTTTGTGGAGGTAGTTTGATTCCTTTTGCAAAGATGATCCTGACAGCAATAAAAGTTGAAATATGGTGTGTTGTCTGATATTCAAATCATATCTTAGGCTTATGGTCCTCTTCCTTCATCTTCAAAGCCAGCAACATTGCATCTTTCTGATATATTTCTGAAGGCAAGTTTGATTTCATCTTTGTCTTGTTTCCTATGAAGATTTTACATTGGAGAAATACCTATAAAAATGAAGAAAAAAAGTCAGAGTTTTGAACTACAGAACTTGAACCTAGTCATTTCAATAGTTAATGAAAGACTAATTCTTTTCTTTGGTATCTTTTGTGTCTGGTAGCTTGACCCAGGAGTAAGAAACCCTGAAGCATCAGGTTAATTTCTACCATTAGCTAGTGAATTGCATCCAGGCCTCGCTGATGAAAAGATTAATTAGAATAGACTCTGTCATAATTGGGTGACCCCCAAGTTGCAAAAATCAGTGGGGCCTGGAGGGGTGACCTCTTTCATTAATGACTATGTGGATTGTTAATTTTCAGAAATTGGTTTTTTAATAGAATTCAATACTTTTCAATAAAATGGGGTAATGATCATAACATTTTGTTGGTAAAGTTATAATGAGAAGAAGGCTCTTGGAGAAATAGATTAAAATGGCCCCTGTGTCCCTTTTCCCTAGTAAAAATTATCCTCAATATTTTAATCTAAATCTGCTGAAGTTTCTGTGATTTGCTATCTTTTCTTCATTTCTCTCTAATCTGACCTTTATATGTAGGAATAGTATAGAAGACGATGTTTGTAGAGCTACAATTTTCCTCCCTTGACTTGACCTTTGGGCTAGCTTTGTATAGTAATTTTGAAGGATTAGCGCCAGGATCGGAAGTGGGATGGTGGGGAAGGTAAAGGAATGGTTAATTTTTCCATGTTCTTTCTCTGGGGAAGGGTGCATTAGCAGAAAAGCCAAACTTTCTTTCTATTTACTAAACTTTCTCTGAGAATTGGTTGCCTTGGAGACAGGAAAATTGTTTCAGAGTTACGCCTGAATGTCAGGAAGGAATATCAGTTGGTGACCCCTCCTACCTTCCTTAGGATTATTCTGCCCTGCTTGCCTTACTCTCCTATAGAAAATTTTTATATCCATGTTTTCATTGTATCATCATTATTACCTGGGCATAAATTTCTCTCTAGTTCATCTGTTTGTTTACTCATTCATTTATTCATTCACTTCTTCATTGAATAAATATTTGGTTGCCAGGTACTCCCAGACTAGTTGACTATAGAGAAATGATTTAAAATGAGTATGACAAGGGTTATAAAGGAAATGTGATCAAAATTATAAGATACAACAGCTCAGCTTTCCCCAGGTGAGATGGGATCACTTCACAGAAGAGGTGCCTTTCTAGATCCTGTGAAATAAATCGGTAATTCAGAAGGGCTGGCTGAATTACCACATTCTCGATCTAAATCTCAGCCTGTAAAGAGAGGTATTCTTGGCATTCTGCTTAAAACCTCATTCTCTTTGTTTCAAGTAGGATAGCTAACATTTGACATACAGCTGTGACCAGTTTAGGAAGTCTCCAACTAAAATGGATTGAGGAAGAGAGGGCTAAGCAAATCTGTGTGACAACTCTAGAAGAATGGAGTAGGTGGTGGTAGTAGGAAGTAAACAATTCTGTTTTCATGTTACATTTTCCTGTCCTGGTGGTGTTGGTTGGGAGATGTGGCAGTGCCTGTCCTGGAACACACAGTAATGTAGAGAACTCAGAAAGTGCAGCCCAAGATGAAGGTGTAAAGAGATTTCCAGATTCCTGGATTGGACCCAATGGTGTCATATAAAACAAGGGCAAGGGGTAAAGTGATAAAGGTAGCCAAGATCTCCTGGCATTTGGATTTCTATTTTTCATTTGAATCTGGTGGAGACTTACCTCTGTTAAGGATGACACTCTGGCCTGACACATCAATATTGCCATACCAACAGTAAAAATATTGGAATTTTTCTTTCATAGCGGGTTAATAGCCTCTGGTAGATTGAATTATGTACCCCATTTTACACATGTTCTTAATCTTAGCCCCCATTCCTGTGGGTGTGAATCCGTTGTAAATAGGATATCTTAAAGTGTTATTTCTAGTTGAGGTGTGGCCCAATTGAATGAGATTGGGTCTTGATCCGGATTATTGGAGTTCATTATGAGCAGAAGAAATTCAGACATAGAGGAAGACATGAGAAGGAACCAGAACTGAAAGTCAACAGGAACCTGGAAAGTAGGGAGAGTTCATTGCCATGTGACAGGAAAGCCAAGGAACCCAAGGGTTGCCCACCAGCTGGAATGCTAACAACCCAGGGAGAAACAAACCTTCTAGTCAATGCCTTGATCTGGACTTATGGCCTCTCAAACTGTGAGCCAATAAGCTCTCATTGTTTGAGCTAACCCATTGTGCCGTATTTGTTATAGCAGCCTGACAAAGAGAAAAGCCTTATCCAGAACTGGTCAAATAATACATAATAATTAGTTAAATACTTTGAATGTCACTCCAGTGGAATCCATATGATAAAGTTAAAGCCATCAGTTTAGCTAATGATAAACTTCCATACCTAACACTTCCAGCTTCACGGCAAGCCCACCAATGCTCTACAACTGAATAAAGCATCCATCCTTGCATTGTGTTCTAGTTTGCTAGCTGCTGGAATGCAACACAACAGAGACGGATTGGCTTTTAAGAAAAGGGGATTTATTTTAGTTCTGCAGAGGAAAGGCAGCCAACTTTCCACTGAGGTTCTTTCTTATGTGGGAAGGCACAGGACGGTCTCTGCTGGCCTTCCTTCCAGACCTCTGAGTTCCAACAACTTTCCCCAGGGTGACTTATTTCTGCATCTCCAAAGGCCTGGGCTGAGCTGTGAGTGCTGAGCTGTTTTGGCTCTGCTATGTTGTGCTCTCTCATTTAAGCACCAGCCAATTAAGTCTAACGTCATTCGTTGCAGCAAGCATGCCTCCTAGCCAACTGCAGATGTCATTAGCAACAGATGAGGTTCACGTACCATTGGCTTATGTCCACAGCAACAGAACTAGGTACCTTCACTTGGCCAAGTTGACAAATGAATCTAACTGCCACACATTGATTCTGATAAAAAAGGGAATCTTAGGTTTAGCAATTAAAAGTAAGCAGATAAATTAATGCAGGATTCTAGGAGGTTTTTTTGATATTCATTCTTGCCTTAAAATGATTTCTCAATTTCTAGAAACTTTCTTGTAGAGTATGAGCTCATAAATATGTTTGTGTTAATTTTATTTTAATAATTATATTGTATTACAGAAAAGAAGAATATTTGGATTTTCTGATTGGTGGCTTCTGCCTTTTCAGCCATCAGAGCCTACATGAGAAACAAAGGCTTAGATTATACATCCTTTTAAGCCTACCCTGCTATTAGCTGTGCTTATCCCAGATTAAAGGCACAGAATCTAGAGATCACTTCCATTTCTAAGAGGATGGAGCTGACAATTGATATAGTTTCACAGTATGTTATAAACCACTGGATTTTGTTTGTTGGTATCTGATGTATCTGCCCTGTAGTTTAGGCATTTAAAGAATCAGGATATACTTTGTACAGCTACTCTATATGTTACTTTCCTAATTCTATCTGAAGTTTCTTAGGATTGAGTATGACCATTATAAGCAGATGACAGAATTAAATAAGTACTCCACAGAGGACATATACGGTTCTATAAAGGAGATAAAAGCAATCTGAAGTGGGCTGTTTTAAGCTTAATGTTCTGCAGCTTTGCTTATCTTTCTTCTTGTCCTTAGTATTACTGTGTTACTGTGATAAAACCCATTAGTCATACAAATAAACAACCTTGTTAAATTTCTGCAAGGGCTTTAATGCCTAAAATTATCAACAATTTAGTAAAAATAGATTTCTACTCTTGAGTACTTTGTGCTCCAAGAAAATCCAATTTTTAATTTAATAGTTAATTTTTGTAGTGCTTAAGCTTTTCCTTAACATTTATGTAGCACTTGGGAATTTAAAAAGTGCTTTACAATGAATAATTATTTCCTACACCTCAATTTAGTAAGGTAGATTAGCCTAATTATAATGAGTAGTGGAATCTAGCACACAGCAGAGGCCAGGTTTCCTGCCTTAAGTCACTGAAGGTTTCTGTGCTGGTTTGAAACTATTATGTACCCCAGAAAAACCATGTTTTTTTAAAAATCCTAGTCCAGTCTTGTTGGGGCAGCCCTATTGTTTGGGTGAGACCTTTTGATTAGATTGTTTCCAGAGAGATGCTACCCACCCAATTTGTCGGTTAAATGGAGATGTGATCCACCCAGTTCAAGGTGGGTCTTAATCTTCTAACTGGAGCTCTGTATGAAAAGAATAAAATGCAGAAAGCAGAGAGAGCTCAGAGCTGACACAGAGGGCAGAGAGGTGAAGCCAAAACACGGTGTCTGGAGATGCGGAAGGAGCTGAGAGAGTCGTTTGAACCCAGAAGCTGGGAGAGAAGGACAGCAGATGTCATGTGCCATTCCCTGTGATGGAGAAATCCCAGACTGGATCAGCCTTTCTGGAGCGAAGATATCCTCTTGTTAGTGCCTTAATTTGGACGTTTTCATGGCCTTAGAATTGTAACTTGTAACTTAATAAATTCCCTTTGTAAAGCCAATTCATTTCTTGTATATTGTAATCTGGCAGCATTGCCAAGCCAAAGCAGTTTCCATTACTGATTTTTTTTTAATAGTAAAAGATGGGACCATCACCTAAAAATGAGAAGTAAAATCCAGAGCTGGGGACACCTGCCTCCTTGCAAAACATTTTTGCTTATTGTGTGTTATTGAGGGATTGGGGGAGGGTCTTTGGGTCTTTCACCCAAAAATAAGCCACAGAATTTCTCTCTGAAGTAAAAAAGTAGCCATTTACCCATGGTCAGTGAATCTTCTCATGTTTATGGAGTAACAGATATCGACTCCACAGTAGAGTGGTTTCACTTACCGACATCCCTGGATATATTGTGTCACTTCCTGCAGTAATCTAGGCTCTATTCTAGGAAACTAGGTATGAGTTTTCATGCAAATAACTGAGTATTTTGTTTCTCTTCTTTTTCTCATATTAAAATATGTCATAGGTATTTACCAAATAATTTATTAGAGTGTGATCATATGGTGACCTTTCCTTCCTGCTCCTAATCCCAAGTTTTTTCAATTGGTCCTCTTATGTTAGAAAAAACATGATCCAATTAATTAATCAATATTTGCGCCTGATCATTTTTTTATTTAATAGGCCCAGAGTATTTACTTATACTTATCAGGTATAGTTCTTAGCTACTCTTCATGGAACCCTAATACCAAATGCTAATACCTCCATTGTGATCACCTTAACGTTTTCTTTATGAAGATTATGATTTTTTATTACAATTTGTGAATCATGAAGTTATTTAAACAGGGGTAACAGAATTGCCCCCGGCTTTATTTCAGTGATATCATCAGATCACTCATTGTCATTCATATACTGGATTTTCCAAAAGAAAAATACCTTGTTGAGTACAGTTAAGTCAAATTGTTTGGATATAATAAAAAAAAACAACCAATCCAAAATGGTAAAGTACTTTAGTCACAGTTAATTTTCTAGAGTTTTAAATTCATAAGGTAGGAAGCTACACCAACATTCAGATAGTCCACGCTATTCATCTGGTTTTGGCATCTTTTTTAGAGCAGCTTTATAAATGGTTGTCCAGCCAAAGCATGAAACCTCGTAAGGACGAGGAACTCACCACGTTTGTATTGATCATTATTTTTAACAATGAGTCTTTACTTTTCTTTGGCCTTGATAATTCTGCTTTCTTCAAAAATAACTTGTGTGGTGCCATCCTGGTCAACATTTTCTTTCCTTTCCTTAAAGTTCATTTTTTGTTTTCCTAAAGCCCATACAATTCAGCATTTTTCAGTATAGTTACAACGTTTGCAACTATCACCACTATCTAATTATAGGACATTTTTTATCATTCCAAGAAGAAACCCTGTACTCATGAACAGTCATACCCCATTCCCTCCACCTCCCAACTCTTAGAAACCAGGAATCTAATGTCTGTCTCTAGAGATTTACCTATTCTGGATATTTCAGATAATGGAATCATACACTATGTAGCCTTTTAAGTCTGGCTTTTTTCACTTAGAAGCAAACGTCACTGTAACACAGGTCAGTATTTCATTTCTTTTTATGGCTGAATAATATTCTAGTGTATGTATGTACTACATTTTCTTTTATTCACTCATCAGGTGATGCACAGGGTTGTTTCCAGTTTGGGGCTGTTATGATTAATACTGCTGTGAACGTGAATGTGCGGGTTGTTACGTGAATACATGCTTTCCACTCTCTTGGGTATAGACCTAGGGTGGAATTTCTGGGTTACGCAGTGGCTCTATGTTTAGCTTTGTAGAGAAGTGCCAAACTGCTTTCCGAAGTGGCTGCACCATTTTCTATTTCTGCCAGTAAGCATTCAATTTTTCCACATCCTTGTCAAAGCTTGTGATTGTCTGCTTTTTAAAATATGGCCATTCTAATGGATATGAAGTGGCACCTCATTGTGGAGTTGATTTGTATTTCCTTTCAGGAACTGGCCTCTATATTTTCCTGTTAAAGTTTATTTTGCTCTAATTGCCCTTCAAAGTCATTTCATATTCTGCTGTCATCATCTATTGCATTTGTTATTGCTTCGGACTGTCATGAGCGTTAACATTTCATAAGTGTGAATGGACACTCTGCTTATCTAATTTAAACCACAGTCTGCTAATTGTTATATGTGTGACCCCCATATATACAGTCGGAATGATGATACTCAATCACATCTCCCTCACAGGGTTGCTAGGAGAATTAAATCAGTTCATATGTGTCAGGTACTTGAAATAGTGCCTACATATAATGATCATCAAATATGTATTTGTAAAATGCAATAATCAATGAAATAGGAAGAATTATTATTCCCATTTTATAGGTAAGGTAACTAGGATGTAAGCAGATCAAGTAATTTGCCCAGGTTTCTAATGCTATTAAGTGATTAATCTGGGAGTTGAAATCGATTTTGCCTCACTACAGAGTCCATATTCTTAGATAGGGGTTTTCCAGCATTATCTTTCCGAAGCTTGATCCAAATCATTGTTAAAGGACAATTAAAGAGAAGAAGGCCAAGAGCAGAGACTTTTGAATACATTACCAGGTGTTTCCCTTTATTAATCAGAACTCTTTTCATATGGTTATTAACAGTATCCTCAAAGCTTTTTTCCATTTCTTCATGAATTTAAAATTTTTAAAATCAAAATCATGGGAAATGCTTTGATGAAGTTCATATAATGCCTATTATATATAAATCCCTGATTGGCCATTGCAGATATCCTTCAAAACAAAAAAAATAGCACTTTAACATTTTTTTGATCTTAGTACTAATGCTGGTTCTCTCGTATTCTTTATAGGGATTATTTCTGACTCCTTTGTCAGATTTTTTTTTCTGATTAGGTTTTCAGTGTCTTTCTTTCTGAATTTTAAGTGTAATTTTCTGGTTATTTTACTCTTCTTTTAAAAATCTGTCTTCTTAAAGTCGAGGGCACATGTCGATTAAAGTTGACCTTCCCATTCACAGGTTTTAGGAAGGCTGAGATCATACAGCAACTTTATTCAGATGTGTTTTGTTGTCAGAATTAAGAGTAGTGGGAGGGCAGAGCCTAGTAAATTTCTATGACTTAGATTGGGTGTGAAGAACTTTGATTGTATTATATCATAGTGATTATCTAGATGGGCCTAAGTAATGATAAAGTAAGAAAGGTTTATAACTGATAGATATTTCAAATGTTTATATAAAAATAGATATTCCTACAGTACTTGAAAATATTTTTGTATGTTAAATATTTACTTAAAATTTGGCCTTTTTTAAAAGTGCTTTTCTTTTTTGTGTTTCAGTAGTAAGATAAAGATATTTATGCAATTGAAAAGTTTTCTAGAATAACAAAATAGTTTTTTTTTTAAATCTTGTTATGTTTTTAATCTGAGAATGATAGCAATTATACCAATTAAAATAATTTTCTTAGCAAGTGATAAATAACATTTTATTTTTTCCACAGAAAAGAAAATCTCAGTGCCATTTGGGAATATAACATTTAATTTTATTTAGCATTTTATAGGCAGTGTATTGCCCTTTGTTCTTTAGTTGATTTGCTAATTACAGTTGAAAAACCCTCCAAAAGTCACTAGAGAAATACAAATGCACATCCAATTCTAAATTGAGAGGCAGACAAGTACTGAGTGCATGCAAACACATTCTGAATTTCACATAATTTTTTCTATAATGACTTTTCATGTCCAGAGGCTTCCTTCTTCAATATCAGTGCACAGATCCAATCTTTACTGGCAGAAATGGAGTAGACAAAATGTTCTGATTCTTTCAAATAAGTCAGAATACAAAAATGCAATTTCTGTGACAGATGAAAAATAAGAGGGAAAAAACATTTTGAGGGGGCGTGTGGAACAGGGTTAATTTAGTAAAGTTCTTATTGAAATATAGGTGACCCTCATTACTTGTGCATTTTATATTTGCAAATTCTTTCACTCACTAAAATTTATTTGTAACTCCAAAGGCAGTACTTCTGGCATTTTCACAGTCCTTCATGGACATGTGCAGAGAATCAAAATTTTAAGTTGCCCAATGAGCATAATCCCAGCTGAAGTCAAACAAGGTGACACTGTGCCTTTTTTGTTCCAGCTGTTGTATTAGTTAGGGTTCTCTAGAGAAACAGAATCAACAGGGAACACTTGCAAATATAAAATTTATAAAAGTGTCTCACGTGACCGTAGGAACGCAGAGTCCAAAATCCACAGGGCAGGCTGCGAAGCTGATGACTCCGATCGATGGCCTGGATGAACTCCACAGGAGAGGCTCACCAGCCAAAGCAGGAATGGAACCTGTCTCCTCTGAGTCCTCCTTAAAAGGCTTCTCATGATTAGATTTAGCATCACTAATTGCAGAAGACACTCCCCTTTGGCTGATTACAAATGGAATCAGCTGTGGATGCAGCTGATGTGATCATGACCTAATCCTATGAAATGTCCTCATTGCAACAGACAGGTCAGCGCTTGCCCAATCAGATAAACAGGTACCACAACTTGGCCAAGTTGACACCTGTCCCTAACCATGACAGCTGTCATACTGTAAACAAATGTCCTTTTTCACAACATATTTATTGCCATGCTTCTTGCATTTTTGTGCTTTTTCTTGATGGTTTTTGCTGTTTAAAATGGCCCCCAGTATATAAGATTCTACAAAGGGCCCATGCACTAGGGTAATTTTCAGAAACCTACAGCCTCCAGTGGGTCCCTGAACCAGTAAGTCCTGAAATGCAGAGGGGCCAGCCTCTCCAGAACATCAGCTAATTCCACACCCCTATCCGATTAAATTTAATTAGAGCGTATCAAATAGAAATGTGTGAGAAAATATCCCTGCTGGGCAGTAGCTTTCATGCATTAATGAAAGAAAAATCAGAAACCTCAGAAATTCCTTAGACAACACAAAAACTTTAATGAACTAAAAAGTTTTAGGTTGTAAATTCTAAGCAAAAGAAATGCCCAGAGGCAATATGTTAACAATTTGTTTGTTTTAATGATAAAAGGCTTTGTTCTAGTAAAAAAAAAAAAAAAAAAAGAGTGGAAGAAAGATCAAAGATGATGGTGGAGTTATACAGAGAAGGTAGGGTTTAACAAATGAGTATGATTACTGAATTATTGTATTGATATTTCTTTTAGTCTCCAGTATCTTAGAGCAGCTAGAAGTAAAAACCTAAAATTGTGGAATTGTAACCCATACAAAACTCTAAAATCTGTTCTACAACTAATTGTTGAGATGTGCTTTGAAATTTATTGCTTTTTTGTATATATGTTATTTTGTATATATGTTATTTTTCTAGCTGTTCTGGAGCAGCTAGGAGGAAAAATCTGAGATGATGTTTTGGTAACCCATGACAAGCTTGGGGATCTGTCCTGTAACTACTTGTGAAGAGTGCTTTGAAAAATTATTGTTTTTTTCTTTCTTTGCTTTGTATATATGTTATGTTAAACAATGAAAAGTTTAAAAAATAAATTCCACTACCTAAAAAAAAAACAAAACCAAAACAGAACAGCCCTCAAGAACTGTGCTAAAAGAAAGATGCAATGTGCATGATAGAGAAAATATGTGTATTAGGGTGAGATTAATTTGAAGATGAGTTATAGTGTGGTTGGTAGACTTCAATACTAATTAGTCAACAATATTGATGGAGTAAGGTGTCTTTTAAATAGAAATACTTACAACAAGGTTCTGTATTGATCAGTTGATGAAAAGTTGTAATAAGAGGCTAGCAGAAACATAGCCTTGTATTTTCCTTGGAAGGAGTGATTCAGTATGCACTAATCTGATGTTTGTGGTGACTTTATAGAATATAACTACTGTGATTAACAAGAATTGACTGTATAAAACATTGCCTACAAGTACCCAGTCATAAATATGCATAGCAATGAACTGTCACAAAGTGAACAAACCTATGTAATTACCATCAGCTCAAGAAAAACATTACCAAGACACTAGACCCCTACTCAGTCACGTCCTCCTCACTCTTCCCCAGGTTGACAAATATACTGCTTTCTAACACCATATTATATTTGTCCATCTTTTGACATTATGTAAATAAAATAATGAAGAATATAGGAATTATTTTGTTCAACATTGTTTGAGGGATTGAAAGATTTATCCATGCTGTTGCATAATGCACTAGTTTATTTTTGTTATTATATAATATTCTATTATGAATACACTTTATTTATCTGTTGTACTGTAGATAATCATTTGGGCTTTTTAACTTAGGAACTATTATAAATAGTGCAGCTGCTATATTTTTGCATGTCTGCTGAGGTATGTTCACGTACCTTTCACTTGTGTATATACCTTGGATAATAGGACATTTTATTTTCAAATTTGGTAGATAACGCAATTTTTTCCCAAACTGATTGTATCAGTTTATTCATTTACCAGCAGTATATGAAGGTTCTATATTTCACATTCTCACTAACAATTGAATTGTCACTTTTAAAAGAGATTTAGCTATTTGGATGGATGTATAGTAGTTATTGTAAATGTGCTCCTTTCTGGTGACTAATGAAGTTGGGAACTTTTCGTGTTTACTAGCCATTTGCACATCCTTTTATGTGACATTCTCTTCAAGCTCTTGCTCAATTTTTATTTTGATTCTACCTTTTTTTTGATATGTAAGAGTTCTTTTATATTCTAGATATAAACCCTTTTTTATTATATGTGTTACACATATTTCCTCCTATTTTGCAACTCGACTTTTTACTTCATGAGTCGTGTCTACTGGTCAACAGTGGTTGCTAAGTTAAATGTGCTTCCTGAGTGTTTAGTATTACCCCCAAAATCATGAAGATATTCTTCTATGCTGTATCCTAGAGGTTTTATTGTTTCATATTTCTTTATTTAGATCTATAATCAAGTCAGAATTCATTTTTATATATGCTGGGAAGTAGGGAGAATCATATTTTTACATCTGGATAGCCATGTGCCCTAGAACCATTTACAGAAGAGACTGTTCTTTGCCCACTGATAGGCAATGCCACCTTTGTCATAAATCACATATCCTTGGGTATATGGATTTGTTTCCAGACTCTCTATTCTGAATCATTGTGCCATTATTTTGACTTGTATGAATACCACATTGTTATAATTACTGTTGCTTTATAAAAAGTTTTGATAACCTATAGAAGTAAGTCTTCTGTTTTGTTTTTTGTTAAGATTCTTCTGGCTGCTCTTGGTTCTTGGCATTCCCATATAAATTTCTATATAAACTTTAGGATCAGATTATTTGAAAGTACATTACAGATGAGTCTTCGAAGATTGGGCATCTTCACAATAATTAGTCTTTCAGTACAACAGCATATGTGTATGCTTTCATTTATTTATATTGTGTTTAATTTCTCTCAGTGAGGTGGTATATGTGTGTGTAGTCCCTCAGGCAACTTTCATTTATTACTTTACATATTTTGAAGTTATATTTTTAGGTACAAATTCAGATTCTGATATCTTCCTGATGGATTGACACCTGTATTACCATGAATGTCCTTTTTGTCTCTGGAGATGCTTCTTGCTTACAATCTACTTTATCTGAAAATAGTGCAGTTATACTAGCTTTCTTTTACTATGTGCATGGTGTATTTTTTCCAAGAGTCAATGTCTGTTCATATTCCTTCCAGACTTGCTGTTGATTATAGTGCACAGCCTGTATTTCCAGTTGCCTGAGGGCTGTCTCTGTTGGACTGACCATGGAAATGCCAGAGATTTAATGTCCCTGTAAATAGCCTTCAGCTAAACTCAGGTGGAGGACCTGTAATATTCACATTCCAAGCTGACTTCCAGAGTTCCTTAGAGGAATTACGCCCGTTACCAACATGAGAGATGTCTTGATGAAGAATCATTTGTTTGATTCTCTTTTCCTTTTTCAACCTCACTTCCTTATTCCTCCTCTCCTGTTTCATGAAATTGCCTCCTAAATGAACTACTTGCACTCTTATCTTTGTCTCAGGATCTGCTTCTGGTAGATCCTCAAATAAGACAATTTGCTTTCTCTTCCTTTATTTAGAATATTTTTGTGGCCTCATATCTAAAATATGTCATTTGATAGCACTTTGTGGGGTTGTTTAAGCCAATTTGACAAGCTTAATGTTTTATTTGAAGCTTGTATTCCATGTTTATAGAATGTAATTATTAATACAGTTGGGATTTAGATCTATTTTATCATTCTTGTTTCTTCTTCACTTAACTTCTTTTGTATAAATTAAATATTTTTCAGACTTTTTTCTTTTCTAATGTATGACTATAAGGCTATAAATATAATGTGAACACAGATTTAGCTGTACCCAACAAGACTTAAAATGTCATATTTACATTATCATTTAGTTCATAATGTTTTCTAATTTCCATTTAAAATTTTTTTTTACTTAAAGATCATCTACAAATAAATATATTGCTTAATTTCCAAGCATATTGGGATTTACTAGTTCAGTTTTAGCTATTGATTTGTAGATTAATTTTAATGGCTAGAGAGTATACTATCTATGGTTTCAGTCCTTTGAAATTTATGGAGACTTCCTTTTTGTATAGTGTATGTTCAAATTTTATAAATTTAATGTATGCATTTGAAAACAATGTTGTATATGCTGTGCTTTCGGATAGTGTATGATATATATATTATTTTGATCAATTTTGTGGATTGAATTGTTCTAATTTTATACTTATTGCTTTTTTCATTTGATTTTTCCAACCAGCTACTGTAAAAAAAGCACTGAAATCCCACACTGTGATTGTGAATTTGTTTATTAATTTTCACAGTTAATTTATACTTGATTTAATAAATTTTTAAAAGATTTACTTGCTTTAGTAAATTATTGATTCATACATATTTAGAATTCTGTGAATCATACATTTATCATTGTGAAATGCCTTTCTTTATTTCTGAGTTATTTTGTCTTAAACCTTTGTCTTGTACTAATGTTGCTGTCACTCCATCTTACTTTGGTTAGTTTATATATGTATTTTTTCTTCTCAAAATAATTATAGATTCACAGAAAATTGCCAGAAAAAAAAAAAAAAGAGTACAGGGAGGCCCTGCATAGCCTCCACCCAATTTTAGCACCATGCATAGCTGCCAAACACTATCAAAGCCATGATATTGACATTGATAATGGAACACAGAACTTATTCAGACTTCACTGGCTTTACATACATTTTTTTTTGGGGGGGTGGTGCATCGTCCAGGAATCGAACCCGGGTCTCCTGCATACATTCATTTTTGTACACGTACATAGGTGTGTATCCATGTGTGTGTGGCTGCATGCAATCTTATGAACTTGTAAATCTGTGTGTCCCTGACACAGTCACGACTAGGGACTGGTTTATTATCACCGGCTTCCTTATGTGTTTTATAATTAGGTGATATTTAGGTGTGGTTATCAGTTCTGTGGATGACGGATAACACAGAGACACTTGGGTAGATGAAAGGCAGAAAGGAATCTCTCTACTCACTACTCTGCCCAAGAGAAGGCCGCCTTGCGGGCACTCAGGGGTTTGCATCTGGGAGCAGGTTAAGAGCCAGCTGGACCTGTAGGCAGTTTACACATGGCAAATGAGATGGGGTTAGTTATACTTTAAGGCTTCCCTGTGGATTATCAATCTGAATAATTTCACAGGCTCCAGGACACGTGTGATTGCACTAATTGGTATCTGGACCAGGGGGATTAGGGCAGGTGGGTGGCCCTGGAGTGTAGTCCAAAGAGTGTAGACGTAAGCAGCAGCTAAAGAAGGGATGCTGACAGGTGGCTGGCCAGGCCCTCAAAACTGAGTCAAGACAGCATTTCCAAGAAACTCTATTACATCATGCTCTTCATTTACAGCCACACTTCCACCTACCCCTCTTCCCTACTCTCTAACCCTGGCAACACCTAATTACTTCTCTAACTCTATAACTTTTTTATTTCAAGAATGTTACATAAATGGAATCATATAATATGTTATCTTGAGATTGACTGTTTTCATTGAGATTCATTCCCTAAAGATCTAAACAAGTTGTTCCTTGAATTAATAGTTTGTTCCTTTTTTTTATTACTGTTTGGTGTTCTATGATATGGACATATCACAGTCTGTGTAACTATTTCACCCATTGAAGAACATTTGTTTAATTTTAGATTTTGGCTCTTATTAATAAGGGCTCATTGAACAGTCATGTACAGGTTTTTTTAGTTTCTCTGGGAGAGATGCCCAAGAGTGCAATTGCTGGGTTGTATGGTTTAGTTTCATTTTAGAAGGAACTGCCAAAGTGCTTTCCAGAGTGGCTATACTATCCTACTAGCCATGTATGAGTAATCCAGTTTATCCATCTATTTGCCAGCACTTGGCATTATCACAATTTTTTATTTGAGCTATTCTCACCATTATCAAATTATTGAATATTTTTATCACTTCAAAAAGAAACTAGTCATTAACAGTCGCTCCCTATCCCCTCTCCTCCTAGCTCTTGGAAACCACTAATCTAAATTCTGTCTCTAGGGATTACCTATTTTATATATATTATATTATTTATTGTGCTGGTTTGAAAGGATTTATGCACCCTGGAAAAGCTATGTTTTAAACCTAATCAATCTTGTGAGAGCAACAGTTTCTTCTAATCCCTATTCAGTATTATAGGTTGGAGACTTGATTAGGTTATCTCCATGGAGACGTGACTCAATCAATTGTGGGAATTAAGCTTGATTAGATGGAGTCATGTCTCCACCCATTATACCTGGGTCTTGATTAGTTTACTGGAACCCTATAAAGGAAGAGACATTTTGGAGAGAGTTCCTTCTGAGAATGAGGAGGGAGCTGCCAAACCATGGCAGGAGGATCAGAGAAACACAGAGTCCCCCAGCCAGCGACCTTGGGGGTGAAGAAGGAGAACGCCTCCTGGGGAGCTTCATGAAGCCAGAGGCCTGGAGAGAGCCAGGAGGCGCCACCATGTCCGCCGTGTGCCCCTCCAGCTGAGAGAGAAATGCTGAATGTTATCAGCCTTCTTGAACCAAGGTATCTTTCCCTGGATGCCTTAGGTTGGACATTTCTATAGACTTGTTTTAATTTGGACATTTTCTCTGCCTTAAAACTGTAAACTAGCAGCTTATTAAATTCCCCTTTTTAAAACTGTTCCATTTCTGGTATATTGGATTCTGGCAGCTAGCAAACTAGAACAGATAAATATATTTTCTTCAATGAAATGTCTGTTCATGTCTTGCAGATTTTCTGATTGGAATGTTTATTTTTCACAATTGTGCTTTGAGAGTTGTTTTTAGTGTCAAATATAGTCTTTTCCAAGCCCCAGACACTGAAGAGTTTCTCCTATGTTTCTTTTTCTCTACATATTTTTTTATATTTTACATTTTATTGTTAAGTTCATTATCTATTTTGAGTTGCTTTTTTTGTATAAGTATGAGGTTTAGATCAGAGTTTTTTTGTTCTGTTTTGATTTTTTGCCAGTTGATGTCAAATTGCTTCAGTAACATTAGTTGAAAAAATAATCACTTGTCTATTTAACTGTTTTTGTATTTTTGTTAAAAAATCAGTGTGGCATAGTTGTGCATGTCTACCTCTTATTCTCTATTCTCTTCTATTGATGTGTGTGTCTGCCCTCTGCTGCAGTGACTTGGTTATTTTTGCTATATAGAGAGTTGTAATATTGAGTAGATGGATTCTTCTAGCAGATTCTTGTACAGATTGCTTTACTTATATAAGACCTGTGCCTTTTCATGTAAATAAATTTATGAATATATTTATGTCTATGAAAAACCATGGTGAGATTTTAATAAGAACTGCATTAAATCTATAGATCAATTTTACAGCTATATAGGAGGTAGAAGTGATAGCACGCAATGATTTATGGACTGGGGAGAATGAATAAAAAGAAATTTCTAACTCCAGGCCTCCATGGTCAGCAACTAGATGGATAGGTGGCATGGTCATTGACATGAGCGCTCTTAGGTGACACTGGGACTGAATGTGTAATAACAATAAAGAGTAGAACAGAGCCCTGGGAATTCCAGTTGGTGAGTGCAGAGTGAGGGGGAGGATCAAACAGGATTGATAAGGAAGTGGCAAGAGAGGTAGGAGGAGAATGGAAAATTTGAGAGTGGGAAGCCAAGGGAAGAAAATTTTTCATGAGTGATAGGAGGCTTAGCGGTATGAAATTCTGCAGAAAGCTTTAAAAAATTACCTGAAAATATATTTACTGAATTTAATAACATGCAAATCAGTCATGCTTTTAAACTGAACTTTGGCAAAATCAGTTCAATGGAAGAAAGATGATGGGAGCCAAATTGCTATGGTTTGAAAAGTGAATGAAAGGTAAGTAAATGGAAATAATGAGCATAGAGAAAATCTTCAAGAAGTTTGAGAAGTAACTGGAGGAGGATTGGGAGTTGCAGGAAATTTGCTTTTGTTATTTTTTTGTTGTTGTTATTAAATATAATTGAAATTTTAGCATACTTAATAATGTGGGAAATTGCTAGTGGACAGGAAGAGGTTAAAGAAGAGAGGGGAAATTATTGCTGATAGAAGTCACTGAGAACATGCATAAGAAGATTGGATCTAGAACGCATGTAGGGGGATAAATTAACTCTATTTTGGAGAAGGAAAATATTTCCCATTTTACCAGGAATATGGATGTAGATGCTTGTAGGTTTGTAGCTTTGGTCCAAGGAAGTTGAGGGAGTTTGTGTCTCATGGTTTTTATTCACATTTCAAATACTTTATTTAAATTTACCTTGAACCCAAAGATATTATTAATATTAACTTCAATTATTAGTACAGCAATGTGTATTTAAAAAAATAATTTACTTTAGAAAAATGTCTAAACATAAACTGTTTACTAACAAACAAAGGTGAAGCTGTTTACTTGCAAAAAGGGTAGAGAACCATAGAGCCACTGTCTGGGAGCTAAAACATGAATTTTCTCTTCTCTGTTTTCTCAGCAGATAGCATACAACTGGGCTCTGAAAGTGTTCTGGTTTCCTAGAGTCAAGAAAGTACCATGAAATGGTTCCCATTCAAACAATGGTAGTTTATCCCCTTATGGTTTTGAGGCCAGGAAAGTGGCCAAATCAAGGCATCATCAAGGTGATGCCTTCTCCCTGAAAGCTGTGGGACTCCGGAACTGGCTGACAGTGATGCTTGGTTCCATTGTCACATGGAAAGGCACATGACCGTGTCTCCTGGTTGCTCTCTTCTCTCCCAGGTTCTGTTGATGGAGCTTCATACTTGCTGTAGCTTTTTCTCTGTGTTTGAATTTTACTCCCTTTAGAAAGAACTCCAGTAAGACCCATTCCAATTAGGCTGGGCTACACATCTTAACTGAAGTAGCCTCACCAAAAGTTCCTACTTAAAATGGGTTCACATCCATAGGAATGGAGAAAATTTAAGAATATGTTCTTTTGGGGTACATACAGCTTCAAACCACCATAGAGAGCAAGTACTAAATTAAGTGAGGCGTGGAAAGGCAGTCGGCAGTGCCTGTGAACTGTCCAGGAGCACAGGGTTTCAGAGGTGGAGCCTAGATGCACCAAAGGCAGTTTGTAGGTTAGTGGAGGGCAGTGCCTTCTTTTTAACAAAGTGTTGAGCACATTAATAATTTATGCTTATCAAGCCTTTGGGATAATTTCTGTGAAAGGGTCAAGAAAAGGGTTTGCTCACTCAGAGAGATGTAATCCTAACGTTTTCCTGAGTCAGCTTCAACCCCCACAGTGTGAGGTTTGTAGACTTGTCATGAGTCTGTGCCAGGTGCTGCATTGCTATCCTTAATATAACAAGAGCACTTGAAAAATTAATAATAGAAAACAGTTTTTGTTTAAAATTTTAAGTATGCCATAATGGAAAACAATCCCCTGCCCCCCTCCAGTCCATCATGCTTTTCAAACCTGATTCTGGCAGCTGCTTAATAATAGAGACAAAATGTAGTTCTCTTTCTCCCTGGTGAAGTGCTGCATTATTTTTTATTCATGAGTCATTGTTTTCCTGGAAGATTGTTTGATGAAATATGCGGTGATGTGTACCCTGTCATTGCCTTGAGGCCTTCTCTATTTCCTCCTTATAGAGTGTTTTCCTTTTGCTTTAATAAACTTGCAGATAGTTGCAGGGAAGAAGCCACTGGGTATTACTATAACTGGTTTAGTACAGAGTTCCAAAAAAGCTCACTTCCAAATTAGCAGTTTCAACGTTGTACAATATTTCTTCATAAGGTACATAGAAAGGAATGAAAGAAAAATAAAAGCTGCTGTCTTCTGAAATAATCTAGATGTCCCAGCAGCTGTTTCATCTTGCCAGTTTCAAGCCTTTCATCTTTCTTTATGCCGCTGTGGTGTTACCATCTGCTTTTTGAGAAAGGCTCAGAGCATTCAATACAGCAGGAAACTCTTTTTGGGATTAGAGAAGCCTTCTGGCAAAGCAGAGCAGAGCTGTGTCGGATACTTGCCACCAAGGAGAGAAAGAATGAGTGACAGGTTGGTTTGTCATGGAAACTGGTTGTCTCCATTGGTGGCTTTCCCAGTTGAGTTTTGGACTCGGTGTCTGTGAACCAGTCCTCATGACTGCTTAGTCAGAGGGAGACTTTTGTTCCCAGAAGATCCAAAGAGAAAAGAGATACTCCATTTGTATGCCCTGGAATGAAAATTTTTCTTTTAAAGTCTGAGTTGAGGAACTCTGCATTGGAAAGGCAGAGGCTTATTTTTCCAATTTGTAATAGGTGTAGGAATTAATTACATTTCCTAAAATACATCTCATATATGTATGCTTTTCCTAATAACCTTAACTTATTTGAAGCTCAATAGTCCAGCAAACTGATGCATCTGGAATACCGCCAGAAGCTAAGAAGTATGGGAAATAAAGGTCTCTGAACAACTAAAATAGATTCCACGGTAACCAAGCACTGGCATCTGTTCCTCATTTATGAGCTAGTACTCCCTGTCCATTGGAGCCAAGCCCCTGAGGTTGAATCTTGGCTCTGGCAGTTACTGTTGGCATGACTTTGGGCAAGTTACTTCTGCCCTTTAGTCCTCAATTTTCTCATGTAAATTGGAGACAATAATAGGACTCATATAAGATTACATGAGTTAGTACTTGTGCATCACTTAAAAGAGTGCTTGGCATATAGTAAACACTTATTTACTCTTACTTTATCAATTGTCTCATATAATCTTACTTTGGATGCCTGGTGATCTAGTTTCCAGGTATACAGACAGTGATAATCATATTTTAGAAAGGAAAAGGAACTTCCAGAGTTGAGTCCTTTTTTAAGATTAAAATATAACTGCCAGTAGCTCAAAACAAAGAAAAAAACAGAAAACAAATATAAACTGAACATAAGAAGTCAAAAGGCCACCAGTCTGGGGATATTTAGTATATGAGAAAATAGCCATAAAACTTCACTAGCTCCAGAGGGCATTGGTGTATTTCAGCACAGTTCAATACCTATTGTCCAAATAATGGTTCTGGTTCATGAAGGAATGTTAAATTCTGTTCATGATGTTCAGTTCAGAGAAGCCAGAAAGTGTTTCACATTTTAGAAAGGTTCCAAAGTAGGGGGGGAGGGGGAGAGGGGAAGAAGAAGGCAGGAAAGGAGGGACAGAGAAGGGGAGGGGGAAAGAAACCTTTAAAGGTACATTTCTAGAGGATTTTGAATTATGTAAATTTTATTGTATTTTAATTTTGCCTCTTCTTCTGAGTCCCAAATTAGATTTTTTTCAGAATTGTATATAAACATGACTCTTGGGCACAAGTGTAGTTTCCGTTAAACACCAAACCAGGCTTGCGCTGTACATACCTACTTTTAGCCTGTATTTTGGGCATTCCTCTGTTCAATAGTACCCCCATACAAAATGACTGTCAAGCTGCCTAGTTTTTGCTCTACAAATAATCTTTATCAGGGCTTGGCCACCTATGATACATCATGCCAACTGTGTATTGCAGTATGGCCTGTGGTGCTTACATATACTTCAATGGGGAAGAAAGGTCATTTGCCTCTTAACTCTTGGCCACCATCTCTTCCCATCTGGATCTGTTTTAATTCTTGTGGCTTCTCAGTAACTCCCCTTAGTAAGTCTCTGCTCTTGCCTTGGAGCCTTAGTGCCAGGATCACTGTAACAAATATCACAGACTGGCTGGCTTAAACAACAGAGGTTTATTCTCCCACAGTGATGGAGGATAGAAGTCCAAAATAAAGGTATTGGAGGGCCCTGCTCTTTCCTATGCCTGAAGTGTCCTGATGGTGGCTGGCTGACGGTCCATACCCCAGTCTCCAAGTCTGTCACATGGCTGTCTCCTCTCCACTTACTCCTGTGTCCATATTTCCTCTGCTTATGAGGACTCTGATCATATTGGGCTCCATCTGGCCCCATCTTACTAGGATCTTTAAAAATTCTCTTTACAAAGGAGTTTACAGCTACAGGAGGATGGGTTAAGACTTGGGCATGTCTCTGCGGTATGGTTCCTCAGAGAGAGTCCATTCTTGTGGGCGGCTGCCTCACTCCAGGGTATGGCACTCCTTATTTTAGTAAGTTCAAGGGGGTCATTAAAGGCTACTCAAGGAGCAGCTATACTCAGAGTAAGAAGTGCTGCTTTTTCTACTTCTTCCCACTTTGACTTCTGTGAGGATAAAGTAAGAAGGTTTATACTTTAATATCTGAAATGAATATCTCAAATGCCAAATTAGTGAAAAATTTTGAAGATTTTCTCTTGATTTAAGCAAGAATCCACATTGATATTTTAGATCTCTAAGGGGAGACAGGGTAAGAAGTAGGTAAAAAGTGGCTCCCTAGCCCACATAAGGCAAACATTGTTTGAGTAGTTACCATTCTTATGGGTATTTTTTTGAACTAGATTTTCTAATCTAAATTAAATATATAATCTTGAGAAGTTATAATTTTACTTGGGACGTGGGAAAGGTGAGATAGCTAGGGAATCAGTCATAGTGGTGAATGGAGCCAAAGGTTCGGTGTCAATTTATGATTATTATTGGAAAGATAACCTGACACCATTTATGTACTCCAAGGCAAGTGTATGTAAATAATAGCTTAGGTTCCATGCCGGCTCTGCAGTTTTAGGGGTAGAGTGAGTGGAGGAGGATGATACACTGTTATTGAATTTAACTAACTGAAAGTTTTTCTTGGTTTGGTATACTAAATTAAGCATAGAACAAAGTTTTGAGACAATATTTCATATCGCTGTGTTTTCTGTAAGGAAGTTAGGAAGGATTTTATATTTTGAAGTTCAAGGGGCTTTATATTTGAGGATACTTATCTAATCAGCTAAATATATATTTATTTTACTTAAACTTTCATTTTTCTCTCAGCTGTAGGCTTACCTTAAAGCAATAAACTTTCAAATTTGCCCTTAACATTTAAAATTCTCATTTGAAATTTTTATTGATATAACGTATAAGCACATACATTCTTAACATGCAAACATTCCATACATGGGGTATAATCAGTGGCTCACAATATTATCACATAGTTGTGTATTCATCACCATGATCATTTTTTAGAACACTTTACATCACTCCCAAAACAGGAATAAAAAGAAAAACTCATACATACCATACCCCTTACCCCTCCCTCTCATTGACCACTAGTATTTCCATCTATCCAATATATATATTCTTTAATTTTAACATTTGTTCCTTTTATTATTTATTTATTTTTAATCCATAATTTTACTCATCTGTCCATATTGTAGATAAAAGGAGCATCAGACACAAGGTTTTCAAATTCACACAGTCACATTGCGAAAGCTATGTCATTATACATTCATCTTCAAGAAACATGGCTGCTGGAACACAGCTCTACAGTTTCAGGTTCTTCCCTCTATCCTCTCTAATACACCTTAAACTAAAAGGGGGATATGTATATAATGCATAAGAATAACCTACAGGATAACCTCTCAACTCTGTTTGGAATCTCTCGGCCACTGATACTTAATTTTGTCTCATTTCTCTCTTTCCCATTTTGGTCAAGAAGACTTTCTCAATCCCTTGATGCTGAGTCCCAGCTCATTCTAGGATTTCTATCCCACGTTGCCAGGGAGGTTTACACCCCTGGGAGTCATGTCCCATGTAGAGAGGGGGAGGGCAGTGAGTTTGCTTGCCATGTTGGCTGAGAGAGAGGCCACATCTGAGCAACAAAAACAGTTCTTTATGGGTGACTCTTAGCCTTAATTTTAAGTAGGCTTAACCTATCCTTTGTGGGGATAAGTTTCATAGGAACAAACCCCAAGACTGAGTGCTCAGCCTATTGATTTGGTTGAAGGCTGAGGTATTTTTGCTGTGCTAAGCCATGTAGACAGGGATTAGTGCTGTTTTATTGAATAGCATCAACTTCCAAATTCCAGTAAGGAAAATATTCTTAAAATATGCTGTTGTAGTCTTAGTATCTAAGAATTCATTTACCAGGACATATATGTGCTAGGCAAATTTTTAATACACATAACTCACACTGAACTCTACATGTTATGCTCATAGTCTCATGATCTAGTTAATGAAGTAATGCCACACTGGATGCTCTTCTCAGTATTCTTTAGTTCTTCCTTTCTGTCTGAACTTCTAGCACTGGAGTGCCCCGATCTCACATTTGGACCTCTTTCCTTCTATGTCTATGTGTATTTCCTTAATGATCTGGTCTTATCTGGTCTTGTGACTTTAGGTACCATCTTTATGCAAATTATTCTCAAATTGTACAATGCAGACATCTCTTAAAACTCCATACTATCTATCAAATGCCTACTAGATATCTAGAATTAAATCTCAAATAGTGATCTCAAGCTTCTCATGTAGGAAACTGAGCTTCTGCCAGTCGCCTCAGGTCTCCTTCACCTGCAGCCTTCCCAGCTCGTTTGAAGGCAACTTCATTCTTACGATTACTCAGGCCCCAAACCTCAGAGTCATGCTTCGTTTTCTCTTCTTCTCATATGCCTTACTCAGTTAATTGGGAAATCATGCTGGATCTCCTTTTTTCAAACTTTATCTACATATTCCTGAATGATTGTTGTTTTATCACTTAAAAGAATAATGCTCAGAGAGGTCAAGAGAACAACCCAAACTGACATAGCTAGTAAATAATAAGTGACCACAAATCATATGTGCTTCCCAAAGTACCAGCTCTTCTACAAAGTAGTGGTATAATTGTTCTTTTTAATTTATTTAATGCATAAATATGATTTAACATTTTATAACTGGATCATTCTAATGGTTTGTATTAATTCTGAGAGATCCTACACTAATTGTTTAGGCACACAGTAGTTATTTTGCAAATACTTGCAACTCTACTGAATTGATTGTATTCCCCTGTCCTTTCATTTTGCTCTGATCAAAAATCATGTTTTCAGTTACAAGATGTGATTTTGGAATGTGTCTTGATGAAATAGAAAGGGTATTAATATTTCATAAAATATAAAAGGTCTTTCAGAAACCTCCTTCTGAAAGATTTTCATGCTACATCTCTGAATTTAAAACATACATTAGCTCTTGCTGCCTTATATATAAATAATTTACTATTGTTAGTGTTTTAATAATATATAATATTGATCTTTATTATTAATTTAAGCTAGGATTGCAGAATTATTATTTAAATTATTTATCATTTTCTCTCAAGGGTCTGTGCTATCAGAGGAATATTTTATAATTTTTAAAAATTACTAGATTCTAAATTTCTCTAATAGATTTTAATGCCAAAAAAAGGTGAAGAATTGAGATCTTTGTAAACACATCCAAAGAGAAAGTTCAGTATTGATTAGATTGTTGAATGGGCCCTGTTTTACACGTGAAGTGTCTATAGCTCAATAGAAGCTATTCCATGTTTATGTAATTAAATGTAGCAGAAATGAGGTATGCTAAGCTTAATTTTGCTAGGGTTAAATGAGATCCTTGGTAGGAGCTAAGCGTAAGCTTTTGGGAGGTGTGTACTAATCTGTCGTTGTGATATATTTGGAAAGTTGACCACTATTTTCCTTTTTATTTAGATGTAGAACATTTCTCTATGAAACAGACTTTATGTAAAGCGCTCTTGGGACCATTAATCCATGCCTTCTTTCATTTCTAAATTTGATTAAAAATCTGCTTGCTTTGCTATCCCACTGCTTAGTGTTAACAGAGGATGAAACTTGATGAATATTTAACTCATAAAAGTAATATTCACATCTGGAATTCTATCTCTTTACCTTACTCCCTCCCTCCTGCCCTACATGCCTACCTACCTATCTATGTAAGTACACACCAACCTATCTTTCTATATATCTGCTTCCCTATTTACCTATTTATCTTTGCTGTGATATAAATATTTAGTATGAAATCACTCCTAAAATATTCTTGTTGGCTTTGGAAATATATCTTAAAGAAATTAGATGATATGTGAGGCATTACAAATAGAAACTATGCATAGTAATTACTCCCTCATGGCAATCGAATGAGTTACAGATATGTGGCAAGTGCAGCTGTAATGGCGTATATTTAGAAAGGAAACTCAATTTGCGGCTTCTAAGAAAATGTCTGTTGACAAACAAATCTAAAATAAAAGTTTGAAAAAGATTTTATTTCTGGAAAAGTGTGTTATTCTGCTACCATTTGCAAAGCTGCCTATCTGTGGGCTTTTAGGCTGTGAAATAGACTATGAGCAACTGTATTTCTGTCTTTTCTTTTTCATAGTGTATACCAATAAAAGGCCGGGGATTCGTGCTTGGAGCCTACCAGTGCATTTGCAAAACAGGATTTTATCATCCTAGAGTCTTTTCAGTGAACAGCTTTCAGAGTAAGTGCCCTTTGCTTCTCTGCATATATATGTATACACATATTATATAACAGTGTTAATTAGACTAAGTCATCTTAGAGTTGTGCCTTCCACAGTTTGTTTGCTTATACAGTTTGAATATTCAAATGAAGGGAAAACTTCAGCAAGTATGTTCTTTGCTCATAAAATTTAACCCCTTTGAAGCTACTCAACATTTGGAATCATCAAGAACACTTTAAAATATGATAGAGAATTATATAATGTTAGGAGCATAGATAGACTCTTCCTGATATGTTCCAAATAGAGAATCTAAGAAAAGGGGAAATGTAGCTCTTTTTAAAAGTTAATAATTGAATTCATACAACAAATAAGGAGTAGTGTGATTTTGGATAGTTTTGTTAAGTTTTCTATGGTTCACCTTTTTTTTTGTTTTTGTTTTTATTCTTAAACCAAAAGATTTACCGTTGTGAGAAGTGAACAGAGAACTGATCCTAAGGCAAATGGAAAGCACACAATGACTATTAGTTTCTACTAATAATTAATAATGTGGTAAAAGTGACCAGGCATCATGCAGAGTTCTAGGAATATGGCAGCACACACCTGTTATCTACCTGCTTGTGAGGACTTCACCTCTAATGGGAGACACAGACAAAAATTACAAAATATACTTCAAAATACAATTAAAATATTAAAAGAGGTTGGTACAGCTAATTATGAGACCATAGAAAACAGTAATTTCTTTTCTTTGGGCTAAGGTCAGAGGAGAATAATATTTGAAATGAGTCTTTTAGGATGAATGGAAGTTAAATAGACAGAGAAGTAGGAAAAAATGTATTTTAGATGGAGAGAACACTAAATGTGAATGCCAAAATATAAAATAGCATGGCAATATTTTAAAGCTTCAAATAACTATGTATAGATAGACCAAAGGGAGGGTTCATTGATTCCTTCAACAATATTTGTTAAGGCTCCACAATATGTCACATGATTAGTGACACCTAAGAAGATATGTGGGCACACTCACAAGAAAAGAAGCATGAGGGATGAGAGATAATAGGTGATGTGGGCCATTTGCTTTTATAGATGAGCTTTACTTACTCCCCTTCCCTCTTCCTTGTTTGGAGCTTTTTCTTCCCTTCCCTTCTCTCCTGGTGGTAGATAGAACATTTGGGTGGATTGCTTGGCTCCACCCTTCTCCATGGATGACTCAGGTAAGAAATTTTTGGCTTCAAATGGGTCAGCTGCTGCTGGGTGTTTCCCATAGGTCGGTAGACCCCAGACAGGGTGTCTGTGGGAACAGAAACCTTCTTGACCATGATTAACTGTCTTTGTTCAAGAGCATCTCTCCCGTCTCAGGTCCCTGTTCTAGCCTGCCTCAACTTCCCCCTCAAAGTTCTAGTCCCTTATTCTTAAGGGTTACTGAAGGCTGAGCATCTGTTTTCTGTAGCTGCTTCTCCGCTTGCCAGAGGATGTAGGCCCTGCCTGATGGGGCATGGAGTTTTCTGCCTATCTCATTTACGTTGAAAGGGGATGAGTCTGGAGGGTCAGCTGGAACACCTGAAAACCTTCACAATCAGCGTTAGTTTAGTGTGAAAGGTTTCTAGTATGGAAGAAATAAACTTGGTAAGAAGTTTAAAAATGCAAGGCCTGATGGATAGCAAGAGGAGGATAGAAATGATGCGGCCCTAGGAGATGCATTAACCAAGAGAGATGGGGAGAAGGGGAGGAAATGGCCATTTTTCAGGTCTAAGAGTGAATATTAGTTGGGCAGCTTGTTTTTGCTCAACTGGGAAATAAGAGGATGCATATGCCAAGTTCAGGGGTGCAGGAATGATGCTTAGAATGGACTCAGATGATTGGGTAGCAGCTTTGCCTGCTGTGTTGGCTCTTTATTTATTTATTGTTTTACTTTTTTTATGGTATAATATAACATATATACAAAGCAAAGAAAGAAAAAAGCAATAGTTTTCAATGCACTCTTCAACAGGTAGTTACAAGACAGATCCCAGAGTTTGGCATGGCTTACCATACTATCATCTCAGATTTTTTCCTTTTAGCTTCTCCAGAACATTGGAGGCTAGAAGAAATATATATATTTTTATCATTACTTTTTTTCTTTTTCTGTGAAAAATAACATATATATATATATATATATATACAAAAAAGCAATAAATTTCAAAGCACAGCACAATAGTTAGCTGTAGAATAGATTTCAGAGTTTGGAATGGGTTGCAATTCCACAACTTTAGGGTTTTACTTCTAGCTGCTCTGAGATACTGGAGACTAAAAGAAATATCAATATAATGATTCAGCAATCATACTCATTTGTTAAACCCTACCTTCTCTGTATAACTCCACCATCACCTTTGATCTTTTTCCTACTCTTCATGGGTATTTGGGCTATTCCCATTCTAATTTTTTCATGTTGGAAGAGCTGTCAATAATAAGGGGTAGGGAGATGGAACTAGCTGATGTCCTAGAAAGGCTGGCCCCTCTGCATTTCAGGACTTACCTGTTCTAGAACCCATCTGGAGGTTGTAGGTTTCTGGAAAGTTACCTCATGCATGGGACCTTTGTAGAATCCTATATATTGCCTTAGGTGTTCTTCAGGATTGGCTGGAATGGTTTTGGTTGGGGTTTGGCAAGTTATGATAGGTAGCAATGTCTAAATGAAGTTTGCATAAGAGCAACCTTCAGAGTAGCCTGTCAACTCTATTTAAACTCTCTTAGCCACTGATACCTTATTTGTTGCACTTCTTTTCCCCCTTTTGGTCAAGATGACATTGTTGATCACTTGGCGCAGGGCCAGGCTCATCCCTGGGGGTCATTTCCCACGCCACCAGGGAGACTTTCATCCCTGGATGTCATGTGCCATGTAGTGGGGAGGGCAGTGGTTTAGCTTGCAGAGTTGTGGCCCATTACTTTTTGAGAGATGTTAGTATTATTTCATTGATGGTCAGGGCAATGAATTACCACTATTTTTCTGTTGGTAAGAGCACCACATTTAGGAAATTGAGTATTATGCAGCAATAGAAAACTAATACAAAAATGATGATAACGGACTTCCAGAGAAGATGGCGGCTTAGTAAGACGTACGGATCTTAGTTCCTCCTCCAGAACAGCTACTAGGGGAGTAGAAAGGATACAGAACAGCTCCTAGAGCCACGACAGAGATCAAAAAGACAGCGTACCCAATCCTGGAATGGCTGACTGGCTGAGAGAACCCGCTCCGGTGAGATCGCCGAGGAGCGCGGGCTTCCCCGGGCGGGGCGGCAAGCGGCCAGAGTCCCTCCCTTCCTCCTTCCCGGGCCAGCTGGCAGAATCGGGCAGGCGGTCCCCTCAAGCCGCGGCGGCTGGCGCCCCCACCAAACACGGCCCCCTGGACCAACTGAGAGAATTGGATCAGAAATCCCCAGGCCGCAGAGAACGGTGACCGGGGGGGTCCCTTCCAAACACGTGACTCCCTGGTCCGGCTGGGAACAGTGCACTCTCCCGGGCCACGGCGGCTGGCACCCTCCCGCCACGTTTGGCGTCCCGGGCTGACTAGGAAATTCGGACGGGCGCTCTCACGGGCTGTGGCGACCCTCCCCACGTTCGGACCCCCGGGCCGGCTGGCACTCTTCCAAGCCGCTTCGGCTGGCGAAGCTTCCCCACGGCGAGAGTTTTCCAAAGTTAAAGGACCCACAGCACCTTTTACTGGTGGGACCCGCAGACAAACGTGTGCCACGAGCGCCACCTACTGGGCAGGATAAGAAAAGCAGAATCCAGAGATTTCACAGAAAAATCTTTCAACCTGTTGCGTCCAACACCCAGGGAAATCTGACTAAATGCCCAGACGCCAGCAGAAGATAATGGATCATGCTCAGAAAATTGAAAATGTGGCCCAGTCAAAGGAACAAACCAATAGTTCAAATGAGATACAGGAGCTGAGACAACTAATGCTGAATATATGAACAGAAATGGAAAACCTCTTCAAAAACGAAATCGATAAATTGAGGGAGGACATGAAGAAGACATGGGCTGAACAAAAAGAAGAAATAGAAAAACTGGAAAAACAAATCACAGAACTTATGGAAGTGAAGGATAAAGTAGAAAAGATGGAAAAAACAATGGATACCTACAATGATAGATTTAAAGAGACAGAAGATAGAATTAGTGATTTGGAGGATGGAACATCTGAATTCCAAAAAGAAACAGAAACTATCAGGAAAAGAATGGAAAAATTTGAACAGGGTGTAAGGGAACTCAAGGACAATATGAACCACACAAATATACGTGTTGTGGGTGTTCCAGAAGGAGAAGAGAAGGGAAAAGGAGGAGAAAAACTAATGGAAGAAATTATCACTGAAAATTTCCCAACTCTTATGAAAGACCTAAAATTACAGATCCAAGAAGTGCAGCGCACCCCAAAGAGATTAGACTCAAATAGGCATTCTCCAAGACACTTACTAGTTAGAATGTCAGAGGTCAAAGAGAAAGAGAGGATCTTGAAAGCAGCGAGAGAGAAGCAATCCATCACATACAAGGGAAACCCAATAAGACTATGTGTAGATTTCTCAGCAGAAACCATGGAAGATAGAAGGCAGTGGGATGATATATTTAAAATACTAAAAGAGAAAAACTGCCAACCAAGACTCCTATATCCAGCAAAATTATCCTTCAAAAATGAGGGAGAAATTAAAACATTCTCAGACAAAAAGTCACTGAGAGAATTTGTGACCAAGAGACCAGCTCTGCAAGAAATACTAAAGGGAGCGCTAGAGTCAGATACGAAAAGACAGAAGAGAGAGGTATGGAGAAGAGTGTAGAAAGAAGGAAAGTCAGATATGATATATATAATACAAAAGGCAAAATGGTAGAGGAAAATATTATCCAAACAGTAATAACACTAAATGTTAATGGACTGAATTCCCCAATCAAAAGACATAGACTGGCAGAATGGATTAAAAAACAGGATCCTTCTATATGCTGTCTACAGGAAACACATCTTAGACCCAAAGATAAACATAAGTTGAAAGTGAAAGGTTGGGAAAAGATATTTCATGCAAATAACAACCAGAAAAGAGCAGGAGTGGCTACACTAATATCCAAGAAATTAGACTTCAAATGTAAAACAGTTAAAAGAGACAAAGAAGGACACTATCTACTAATAAAAGGAACAATTAAACAAGAAGACATAACAATCATAAATATTTATACACCGAACCAGAATGCCCCAAAATACGTGAGGAATACACTGCAAACACTGAAAAGGGAAATAAACACATATACCATAATAGTTGGAGACTTCAATTCACCACTCTCATCAATGGACAGAACATCTAGACAGAGGATCAATAAAGAAATAGAGAATCTGAATATTACTATAAATGAGCTAGACTTAACAGACATTTATAGGACATTACATCCCACATCAGCAGGATATACCTTTTTCTCAAGTGCTCATGGATCATTCTCAAAGATAGACCATATGCTCGGTCACAAAGCAAGTCTTAACAAATTTAAAAAGATTGAAATCATACACAACACTTTCTCGGATCATAAAGGAATGAAGTTGGAAATCAACAATAGGCAGAGTGCCAGAAAATTCACAAATACGTGGAGGCTCAACAACACACTCTTAAACAACGAGTGGGTCAAAGAAGAAATTGCAAGAGAAATTAGTAAATACCTCGAGGCGAATGAAAATGAAAATACAACATATCAAAACTTATGGGACGCAGCAAAGGCAGTGCTAAGAGGGAAATTTATTGCCCTAAATGCCTTTATCAGAAAAGAAGAAAAGGCAAAAATGCAGGAATTAACTGTCCACTTGGAAGAACTGGAGAAAGAACAGCAAACTAATCCCAAAGCAAGCAAAAGGAAAGAAATAACAAAGATCAGAGCAGAAATAAATGAAATTGAAAACATGAAAACAATAGAGAAAATCAATAAGACCAGAAGTTGGTTCTATGAGAAAATCAATAAGATTGATGGGCCCTTATCAAGATTGACAAAAAGAAGAAGAGAGAGGATGCAAATAAATAAGATCAGAAATGGAAGAGGAGTCATAACTACTGACCTCACAGAAATAAGGGGGTAATAACAGGATACTATGAACAACTTTACGCTAATAAATACAACAATTTAGATGAAATGGACGGGTTCCTGGAAAGACATGAACAACCAACTTTGACTCAAGAGGAAATAGATGACTCAACAAACCAATCACAAGTAAAGAAATTGAAATAGTCATTCAAAAAACGTCCTAAAAAGAAAAGTCCAGGACCAGACAGCTTCACATGTGAATTCTATCAAGCATTCCAGAAAGAATTAGTACCAACTCTCCTCAAACTCTTCAAAAAAATCGAAGTGGAGGGAAAACTACCTAATTCATTCTATGATGCCAACATCACCCTCATACCAAAACCAGGCAAAGATGTTACAAAAAAAGAAAACTACAGACCAATCTCTCTAATGAATATAGATGCATAAATCCTCAATAAAATACTAGCAAGTCGTATCCAACAACACATTAAAAGAATTATACATCATGACCAAGTAGGATTCATCCCAGGTATGCAAGGATGGTTCAACATAAGAAAATCAATTAATGTAATACACCATATCAACAAATCAAAGCAGAAAAATCACATGATCATCTCAATTGATGCAGAGAAGGCATTTGACAAGATTCAACATCCTTTCCTGTTGAAAACACTTCAAAAGATAGGAATACAAGGGAACTTCCTTAACATGATAGAAGGAATATATGAAAAACCCACAGCTAATATCATCCTCAATGGGGAAAAATTGAAAACTTTCCCCCTGAGATCAGGAACAAGACAAGGATGTCCACTATCACCACTATTATTCAACATTGTGTTGGAGGTTCTAGCCAGAGCAATTAGACAAGAAAAAGAACTACAAGGCATCAAAATTGGAAAGGAAGAAGTAAAACTATCACTCTTTGCAGACGATATGATACTATACGTCGAAAACCCGGAAAAATCCACAGCAAAACTACTAGAGCTAATAAATGAGTACAGCAAAGTAGCAGGTTACAAGATCAACATTCAAAAATCTGTAGCATTTCTATACACTAGTAATGAACAAGCTGAGGGGGAAATCAAGAAATGAATCCCATTTACAATTGCAACTAAAAGAATAAAATACCTAGGAATAAATTTAACTAAATTGACAAAAAACCTATACAAAGAAAACTACAAAAAACTGTTAAAAGAAATCACAGAAGACCTAAATAGATGGAAGGGCATACCGTGTTCATGGATTGGAAGACTAAATATAGTTAAGATGTCAATCCTACCTAAATTGATTTACAGATTCAATGCAATACCAATCAAAATCCCAACAACTTATTTTTCAGAAATAGAAAAACCAATAAGCAAATTTATCTGGAAGGGCAGGGTGCCCCGAATTGCTAAAAACATCTTGAGGGAAAAAAACGAAGCTGGAGGTCTCACGTTGCCTGACTTTAAGGCATATTATGAATCCACAGTGGTCAAAACAGCATGGTATTGGCATAAAGATAGATATATCAACCAATGGAATCGAATAGAATGCTCAGATATAGACCCTCTCATCTATGGACATTTGATCTTTGATAAGGCAGTCAAGCCAACTCACCTGGGACAGAACAGTCTCTTCAATAAATGGTGCCTAGAGAACTGGATATCCATATGCAAAAGAATGAAAGAAGACCCATATCTCACACCCTATACAAAAGTTAACTCAAAATGGATCAAAGATCTAAACATTATGTCTAAGACCATAAAACAGTTAGAGGAAAATGTAGGGAGATATCTTATGAAACTTACAATTGGAGGCGGTTTTATGGACCTTAAACCTAAAGCAAGAGCACTGAAGAAGGAAATAAATAAATGGGAGCTCCTCAAAATTAAACACTTTTGTGCATCAAAGAACTTCATCAAGAAAGTAGAAAGACAGCCTACACAATGGGAGACAATATTTGGAAATGACATATCAGATAAAGGTCTAGTATCCAGAATTTATAAAGAGATTGTTCAACTCAACAACAAAAAGACAGCCAACCCAATTACAAAATGGGAAAAAGACTTGAACAGACACCTCTCAGAAGAGGAAATACAAATGGCCAAAAGGCACATGAAGAGATGCTCAATGTCCCTGGCCATTAGAGAAATACAAATCAAAACCACAATGAGATATCATCTCACACCCACCAGAATGGCCATTATCAACAAAACAGAAAATGACAAGTGCTGGAGAGGATGCAGAGAAAGAGGCACACTTATCCACTGTTGGTGGGAATGTCAAATGGTGCAACCACTGTGGAAGGCAGTTTGGCAGTTCCTCAAAAAGCTGAATATAGAATTGCCATATGACCCAGCAATACTATTGCTGGGAATCTACTCAAAGGACTTAAGGGCAAAGACACAAACGGACATTTGCACACCAATGTTTATAGCAGCATTATTTACAATTGCAAAGAGATGGAAACAGCCAAAATGTCCATCAACAGATGAGTGGCTAAACAAACTGTGGTATATACATACGATGGAATATTATGCAGCTTTAAGACAGGATAAACTTATGAAGCATGTAATAACATGGATGGACCTAGAGAACATTATGCTGAGTGAGTCTAGCCAAAAACTAAAGGACAAATACTGTATGGTCCCACTGATGTGAACCGACATTCGAGAATAAACTTGGAATATGTCATTGGTAACAGAGTCCAGCAGGAGTTAGAAACAGGGTAAGATAATGGGTAATTGGAGCTGAAGGGGTACAGACTGTGCAACAGGACTAGATACAAAAACTCAAAAATGGACAGCACAATAATACCTAATTGTAAAGTAATCATGTTAAAACACTGAATGAAGCTGCATCTGAGCTATAGGTTTTTTTTCTTTGTTTGTTTGTTTGTTTGTTTTTTGTCTGTCTGGTTGTTTGTTTGTCTTTTTTTTTTTTTTTTACTATTATTATTACTTTTATTTTTTCCTCTATATTAACACTATCTCTTTTTCTGTTGTGTTGCTAGTTCTTCTAAACCAATGCAAATGTACTAAGAAACGATGATCATGCATCTATGTGATGATGTTAAGAATTACTGATTGCATATGTAGAATGGTATGATTTCTCAATGTTGGGTTAATTTCTTTTTTTCCGTTAATTAAAAAAAAATTAATTAATTAATTAAAAAAATGATGATAGCTTACTTTCAGAATGAGAATATTTTTCTGTGTGTGTGTGCACGTGTGAGAAAGAGAGAGAGCGAGAGTGAGAGAGAGTGCATGTGTGTGTGTGTGTCTGTGTGTGTTTGTCTTAACACCAAACCATGGCAATGCCACAGCTATTTGGCGTTCTTCACGTTTGTGGTCCAGACACTACATATGATTCAACTGTGAAGGTTTAAGGGAATAGGTTTTAGCTTATGTTCTGTGAAGGTATTTGGTGCCTGGTTTACCCACATTTGTTCTCAGCTCCCACTATGTGACTGAAATAAAATATCTAAATATTGTAGAACCAGAGAATGAGTATGTCATTTGCTTATAACACTACCAGAAGAAACTGTTTAACCTTTAACAACTTATTTTAATTTAATTTGCACACTCCTACTTTCTTCCTTATTTTACAAGCCAGTGTTTTTTACTGGACCTACTATCGCTAAGAAAAGGCTGTTTCTCTGTGTGAGTCTCCCGTGATGTGCACATTGTACTCATGGGAAGGAGGCTACCTGTAGAAAGATAATCTGTATTTGGGCCTAGCTTTGATTCAACTTTGACTTTGGCATGTTACTTAACCAGAATCTTCCTCATAGACAGGGCAGATAGCTACCTTCATGTTATCATCTGAAGTCAATAAAGTGCCCATTGAACAAAATACCTTTCATTATGGCCTTCCCAGGTTGCATGAAAATCCACCATTATTCACTCCTTGTCCTAAGGAAAGAGTACTACTACCTGACCAAGGCTAGGAGCTGTAGTTCCCCAGGGTCTTCAATCAAGGAGTTGGCAAACATTTTTTTGTATTTTTAATTTATTATCAGACTGCATAGCATGTCTCCGTTTTAATGTATCTTTTAATGATAGCATCCAGGCATCATATATGGGCAGTTGTTTTCTTCATCCTGTCTTTAGGATATATCCATTAAAAAAAGGAATGGCCATATGCAGCCCTGGTGCCAATGTAAAGGTGTTGAGGATCCAAAACAAGAAAACATGAATAACTGTTAGCACAGCACATGGTACATGATAATTGTTCAATAGGTGTAAGTTTAAAAATGAATAAGTATATACATGGCTATATAAAGAAACACTAATGAAACATGTAAATAGATAATCCCTTAGCACCAATGGCTAATAGCTCTTTGTCTCAGGTATTTTATCATAGTGGACAACCAGTACCTAAAGCTAGAACATTTGGAAAATGGGTTCTGCTGGGTCTGAAGGGAGGTGGGTCAGGGAAGTCTGTAGCAGACAGTGCTATACTTAGAGGGGCAATAAAGAAGAGTCCTGGAGGGACTGAGGAAATAAGGTGCCTGATAGTGAGAATGAGGCTCAACAGAATGGATGCATCGCACAGAGAAAATCCACTTGGTTTATAGTCATACATCTAGAGCAAGACCTGAAATTCCCCGTCTCTCTTAGTCTGAGAAAGGAGCTGAGATGTGGTGCCGATCTCTTAGAGAAAAGATAAAAGTGACTATTAACAGTCCTGTTAAAATGTGAAGTGATTCAAAATCTTTATCCAGGCCTAGTCCCATAGTGAACAAAAGGTTTGTAAAGTCCAACAGGGAGATGTCCAAATGATATCGTTTAAAATTGTGCTGACAACTCGAGACTGTTTGTGGCGTCTCTTTTGAAATGGGTGAGCTAGTAGGATCTGACATCCAGATAGTAGCAAATTCAGAATAACCAAGTATGGATGTATAACTGTCTTGACAAATCCAAGTTGTTCACTTCCTGGTAGATGAAACAGAAGCTTGTGACAAGCTCATCTTCCTTAAAAATATCTGTCTTGGTATGAATTCTGTCTTCAGTGAAACTTCTTTTTATTTATAATGTGCACATATCATCAGCATTTCAGTCTTATTTCTCTTCTCTTTTGGATTACTTCAGCTTGTGTACATTTCCACATAAATCCAGCTTATGAATAACCTGCACCTAAAAATGACAATCCCTGCTTTGTGAACTCTCAGGGCTATTGAAATGAGAACCTTCCATGGGAAAAAAAGGCAAAAATGTAATTAAAGATTTTTTTAACAATGTGTAGTTTTGGAGGAAAAAGAAAGGAAGTTCTTTGAAAGCAAATACAATTCTGGAGAGCTGAGCTCTGCGGCAACTTCTTACTCATCTCTGGGGTGGACCTCTTTTCTGATTTGCGTGAGTCGCAACCTTTCTGTCTCTCCTCTGTTTCGTGACTGGAGAGCTGGAAATATTTGGCTTTCTGCAGACTAGGCTTAATATCAGTCTCCAGCACCAATCTAAAACTTAGATGGACTAGATTAAAGAGCTTTATCACCATTTTCAACATCAGCATCATCACTTGTGCAGCTGGTCTGACTTCATTCAGATTTGGGGTCTGGTTCTAAAGCTAGACTTTTGCTGTGTTGCAGACACCTCGTCCTAACAGCTTTTCCTCTGTTCTGGTAGTAAAATTCTCCATCTAATTGGCTGTGCATATTTTCTGCTTTTGTTATTTATCTAATTTTCAGTTTCCATATCTTCTTTTATTTAGTCCTGTCTGTACAGATCGAAGTCCAGAAATTAAATGAGTCTGGCAGATGGGGTCCACTGCAAGTGAGCAGAGTTCACTTGGGGTGCTGACAATTCATTTACCTTGTTTATCAGTGGTTATATTCAGAATTAGAACATACCCTATATTATTATTTTTTTTTTATTAATTAAAAAAAGAATTAACAAAACAATTAGAAATCATTCCAATCCCATATTATTTTGACCTTTGCTTGTTTCTAACTTCAGAGCTGGATATTCACCCATAGTATAAAAATAATCACCAAGAGCAGGGACTTCAGAGTAGGTTTAATTTAGTATTAGAGCTTAACTTGACTACTTACTTGCACTATGATCTTGGCAAAATTATTTAACCTCCCTAGCTTCATTTAGCTTATATGCAAAATTGGGATAATAACACTTGCTTTACAAACTTGTCATAATATTAAATAAAATAATAAATATAAAGTTCTAATCTTAGTAATTGCTCTGTGTACATAGTATAAGCTCATATTAATTTCTCAAAAATAATGTTATTTGTATGATTATTTCTTGGAAATGTCTTGTTCTGCTTAGCCTTTTCTCAACTATTCTGCCCATTTTTACCACCCCTTCATCTACTACCTATTCCATTTCTCAGCAAAGGAACATATTTCCATGCCTTAGATTGTTTAAGTTCAGCTGTTTTTCAAATGGACCTTGTACTATGAACTAAGATATAATAACCCAACGGTCCAGAATTCTTCCTTCTCCTCCACTGACTGAAGTCTTACTTTATTAGACTTTGTTATTTATTTTATTTTATTTTGTTGTGGTGGGTTTTTTTTTAACTGAATTAGGCTAATTTTACTTAATTAGGCTGCTAATTACAGATTCATTTATGTTACCATCATCTTTCTACTATTAAGAAACTTCTGGCAGAGAAATTGGGCTATCAGTCATTCACACACTAGGCGGAATATTCATCCCCTCAATGATTCCCACATCCTAGTCTCCAGAACCTTTGAATATGTTACATGGCAAAAAGGGACTTGACAGATGTGATTAAGTTATGAACCTTGAAATGGGGGATTATCCTGGAGTAACCTGACAAGCCCACTCGAATCATATGAGTTCTGAGAAGCAGCGCACCTTTCTCCACTGTGGACAGAGGGGGAAGTTAGAATGGAGGCATGGTCAAAGAAAGCTACAAGGATGTTCATAACAATGGAGGAAGTGGCATGAACCAAAGGATGTAGGTGGCATCCAGAAGCTGAAAAGGACAAAGAAATGGGTTCCTCCCTAGAGCCTACAGAAAGGAATGCAGCCCTGCTAATATCTTGATTTTAGCCCAATGAGACGTGTGCTTTAATTCCTACAGGAAAAATAGAATGAATCTAATTACATTTCATATAAGAAAAAATAAAAATTGTGTTGGTTTTAAGGCATTATGTTTGTGGTAATTTGTTATAGCAGCAATAGAAAACAAGTACACTCTATTTGTTTACCACTCAACATTTACTCCGATATTCATGGTAAGCCCTAAGTATTGTTTCTAGAGGAAATTATTCACATTTCTAAAGAAACTGATTTTAAAAAGTTTATAATCTTGTGGACATTCTGAATTAGTCTGGCCTTTGAGTTAGACAGACCTGAGTTTGATTTCTGTCTCTACTTCCTAGCGGAGGATTTGGTCAGGTTTGTTACACATTGTGAGACTCTTTCCTTACTGATAAAGAAGGAGTGAGGAATAAGTGTGGTAACATATGATACCCCCAATATAACTGTGATTAATATTTTAGTGTGAATGTGTATAATTTAGTTCTTTCATTTATGGTACTTATTGGGTATTGTGGGGATTGAATGGATAAATAGTCTATATGTAAATCCATTTGTACTTAATAATTGTATAATTCATATAAGAATTCTTCCAAGATCTATCTAAAGTGATATTTTGTTTAAAGAAAAATGAAATAAAATCTCTTGTAAGAAATAAAAATTTGAGATGTGTTAGAAAAGTGAATATAAGATGTAAAGTTAAGCATCTGGAAATAGAGAGAATGACTGGATTCTGAACTCATAGTGAGGGAATATAAATTTTAAAATGCATGCATTGATCTTCCTTTTGAACTTATTTTCACAGCTATTCTTTCATGATGTAAGTGTAAGAAAGTGCATTAGCTAATCCTGATTGCATGGTGTGAAAAAATCGGGGGGTATACAATATATATATTCATGTCCTAACAATAGGAAACATTTCGTGTAGCAGAACTTCTATAGTAGAACTGCTAACTGTTCTTTCCTTATGGATATTACAAATAATGTATCAAATATAAACCAAAATCTCATGACTGAGTTGGAGCCACAAATGTGGATGAATCTGTTCTCACTTAATTTTGGACATGATCTTATGCTAAAGACCAGAAGCAGATTATGTCATCATCCTAAAACAATGATGGATGAATATGGTCACTCCAGTTCTAATGAAAAAGCAAATATGAGTATGGAAAGAAAGCAGATGTGTACCCTAATAATGACTTATGATGAACATTATTTGTATCCATAGCTGATGCTGAATGCATGCTCACTGTCTGATGCTATTCTTGATTACTTCCAGCTGAGTTATGTTCATTGTGCCTCATTCTCTTTCTTGCACACTTGTGGAATGGAAAGAGGAGGGGTCCTGACACAAGGTCTTGTGAAGGTCAAACTATAACTTCATTTTCTAAAGCCATTCTCTATCTCTGAGGTATAGAGGACCTCTGAAGAAGGGACCTCTGATGGACTGATTTGTTAACTGATTTTTATATCTGAAAATCCATCTGTAAAAAAATATTCAGTGATATATTTTTGCCAGACATTGTATTAATCACTGGAGTTAAAGCAGTGGATAAAAAACACTGTTCTCATAACACATATTTTAGTGGGATGTAGTATGTTTAGAGAGAACCGGTTAAGGGAAGTATTAGACATAATATAATGACTACAGAATAATGTACAATTTCTATTGTTGTGAGTGTTACATAAGAAAAATATATAGTGCTAGGAAATAATGTGGCAAGAAGACACTGAGGGTCAGAAAAATCTTTCTAGAGGAAATGACATGTGGGTTGAGATTTGAGGAGTCTCAAGATTTCAATAGAAAAATTAAGGTATGAGCATTCCAGGCTGAGAGAATGGTATGTGCCAAGACCCTGTGGCCATCAATGAGCACGGCACAAGCAAGATATGTGAGGCTGCAGCACAAGATCGAGGGGAAACTTGGTATAAGATGGGGCTGGAGATTTGGGTAGGGGACAGGCCCTGTAAGACTTTGTAAACCATGCTCAGGATTTTATCTTAATTCTAAGTATATCATTATAAGAACTTTAAGAAGTGGAATTTCCATCTTGAAGATGTTACTTTATCTGCATTGTAGAGAGAGGCTGCAGAGTTGATGAGCTAATAGAGAGCTGTGGTCATCCCTAGGAAAGATGATTGGGGCTGGGACTAGACAGGTCTTTGCTGAGATGGAGAGAAGTGCTTAGTCTCCAGAAATATTCAGGAATCATAATGGGCAGGGTTCAAGGATGGATTGGATTTGAAGGATGAAAGGGAGAAATCATAGGTGACTCTGAATTTCTGATTTATATCATTGAATTGGGAAAACAGAACCAGATAAAGGTATTGATAGAAGATGAGAATTTTGGGGGGAAGATCAGCATAAGTCATGACTTTATTTTGGGTCTGTGATTTTGAGGGGACATTGAGACATCTGAGAGAGAGAATGTCCAGTAGGCAGTTAGATATATAACTAATGTTCAGAGAGATCAGGGGTAAAATGTGATTTGCAGTTGAAGATTTTGGAATGAGATTGTCTGGGGGAAGAGTTTAGGAGTGATGAAGGATGAATCAAAGACTTGGACAGTCAAGGGCAGGTGAGGTTTATAAGCTTCCCAGACAGACCCACATTTGCCCTGAATATACTTCCATACCCACAAACAACAAACGGGGGCAGTTTTGAGACAGTGAAATACAATTCACCGTCTAATATTAGGAAACTAAGTAAAATTTAAGACCTATAAGATTTAACTGGCCTTAAAGTGCTAGGCTAGGCATCATATTTATTCATATATTCAAATGTCCAAATGTTATATTTTGCTGTCATAAAAACACAGTCTTATGCAACTGTCATTTAAGAATCTTTATCAGCAAAATCCTTAATACTATGGTGATATTTCTACATAATGTTTCCAATTATATGAAAACCTGAAATATGCGATTTATGCTCTAATCCACACCACCCATTTCAACTCATTCTTTCATAAAGCAGTAACTCAGGATTTTACTTCTGTAGAACAAAAGAAGAAAACTTTCTGATATATGTTTTGACATTTGTGCCACAAACTGTAAAACTATAGGTACTTTTGTGACCTAGAAATTTGACATTTCCAGGATCTTGTTCTGAGGAAATATCGATCTATAATATTGGAAAAGGTGTATGTGCAATGATTTTTATCAAATAACTGTTTATAGTATTGAAAAATTCCAGACAACTTAGAAATTCTATATAGATTTAATGTATGATTTTGCATGCAATCAAATATTATGCAGATATCAAGACTGGAGACATGTATATATCTATGCACTTGGAAAGATGCTTATGATACACTCTTAAGTAAGAACAAGTTATAAATCACTATTCATACCATACTCCCATTTTGGCTAAATATTAATGTACGTCAAAAAAAGCCAAAAGTTTGTTTACTAAGATACAATGATTATTCTCCTTGAACAGTGGAATTATTCATGATTTAATTTTCCTTTTGCCTCTCTGTGTTTTCTGTTTTTATTTGATAAAGATACATTGCTTATATAAAAAACAATCACCAAGGCTTAAAAATAAAGTATAACGTACAGAGAGTGCTAATACAGGCCCATTTTGTTCAGGTTTGGGTTTGAAAAATAAAACTTAAAAAATTAAATTTTAGCAAACTTTGACAAGGAATAAGATAGTTATTTAGTCTTAAAGTATTTCCCTACAAATTACTTGTTGTTTGCAAAGGAAAAAGTAAACTTACAGTGAAGAGACTTGCTGTACACTGCCTTCCCAAGTCATCAAAGTTTACATCACCAATTATTAGGGTAGACTGACCTCTGACGCCTCCTTATGTGCTGTGTTGAGAAGGACATAGCATCACTTCTGTGGCATTCCTGCTCAAAGTTAGCAACTTAAATTCAATCCTGGGGAAACATCAGACGAACCTAACCCTGGAGACATTCTGCAAAATGACTGGTCTGTGCCCTTCAAAAATGTCGCAGTCAAAAATAGACAAAAGAAAAAAGAAATAATAAAAAAGAGAGAAAAAATAAAAAACAAACAAACAAAAAAGACAAAAGCTGAGGAACTGTTTCAGATCAGAGACTAAATAGACATGACGAATCAATGCAATGTATGATCCTGGACTTCATCCTGGATGGAGGTAAATAATTACAAAGAACATAGCTGTGACAATTGATGGGATTTTAATGTGGAGTAGATATTAGATAGAAATAACACTGTATCAATATTGTATTTCCCAACTTTAACAATTGTAGTGTTGTTTATAAGAAAATGCTCTTCTTCTAGGGCATGTAAACAGGAATATTTATCAACAAAGGGGCTCGGTATCTCTGACCTTCTCTTTTATGGTTCAGGAAAATAGTATACATATAAATATATAAACCTCTTCCTTTCTATCAAGAGAATATGAACAATAAAGCAAATTAGCAAGGTGTGAACAATTGGTGAATCTGGATAAAGAATATATTGGATTTCTTTATTATTCTTGCAGCTTTTCTGTATATTTAAAGTTATATAAAAATTAAAAGCTACAAAAATCTAATTTCCAGTACCTTATCTATGGTTAATTATAGTGTTGGTGGGTGTTTTAGTTTCCTGGCAGCTAAAACAAATACCACACAATGGGTTGGCTTAAACAATGGGAATTTATTGGCGCACAGTTTTGAGGCTAGAAGTCCAGTCAAGGCTCCAGCAGAGTAATGCTTTCCCCCAGAAGACTGTGAGGTTCTGAGGCTGGCTTCTGACAATCTTTGGTCCTTGACTTTTCCATTGCATGGCAATGCACATGGTGGCATCTTCTCCTTTCTCTTCCATGTTCAGTTGACTTTCAGCTTCTGACTGTTCCCTCTCACTTCTTTCTCTGTGGCCTTCCCTGTAATCCTTATTTCCTGCAGGGAGGGGAATAATCCTTATCTCATAAGGATGAGATAATCTTTATTCCCTGCAGTAATAAGATTATGACTCATCCTGATTCAGTTTCACCACACCATAACTGAAGTCACTCATCAAATGATCCTGTTTACAACAGGTTCATGTTCACAGGAGCGGATTAAGAATGTGTTTTTCTGGTGTACATAACTGCAAGCCACCACAGTGGGTCAATTAGGTCTTTGACATTTGGAAAAAAAAATCACTTTGTTTTTATTTATTGATATCCAGATGGCTATGGTTTGAAAATATTTATATTTTTATTATTAAAAAATGGCATGCTCATGGGGTATAGCAGGTATGTTTAAGTCTAGCTTTGGACAGTAAGAATGGATTCTTCAATAGAACTGTATGAGATTTATGCATTCCAGAATTCTACTTCCCTCCCACTCTCTGCATCAGTATGTTGAATTTAGACAAGTCACTCAGTTTCCCCACTAAATTAGAAATAGGTAATATTGTGATTACTACAAAAAAAGTCTTGATTTACATAAATAGCAAATTACAAAAATTTAGATGGAGCCATGATTAAGAAAGAAGGATGAGCAAACAAATGGATTAGTGAAAGAAATGTTTATCTTTCTATCAGAATGCAGGAATAATGTCTAAATTTGATTTAGGAATAAGATTTTCTATAAGAGAAAGAATGAAAAAAGAGAGCCTAATGTGTTATAAATATAATATCATGTTATTTTAATTATTTACATAATGCATATAATTAAAATTAATTATATATATTTAGTCCACACATATAAATTTCAGAAAGGATATACTCCATTGTTATTGCAGGAGAAACTTCATCTTTTATACCTTAGAATATGTCTTATAAGAGAAAACAAATATTGATCTTCAACTGAAGTGTTTAGAATGTTGAAGAATGTCTTACGAGTTTTTGACAATATTCTACAAATGTTGTTGGATTTGGCAAAATCTGAGAATAGAAACAGTGTTGTGACCTTTTTAATAACTTAAAATGAAGGTTGTTGCTTTGATGACCATTCAAGTGTGTTTGTCTTTTATACCTTAAAAACCCTGTATGGGTTGTTTGATCAGCCCAGTGTATTTGAGCATCTCTCCATACATCAGTAGGTTACAATCTACATAGCATGAAGTCTACTGGAAAGAGCTCTAGTTTCAGGTACAGTAGTTGAAACTGCAAGAAAGGCTTTACAGTCTTGATTATCTTTTACAAATTGATCGAGATATGTTATTATAAAAGAAAGAAAAGGACTACAAGCAAGTAATAAGCAACTTCTGCAAATTAAACTGCCTGTGAATATATGGGAAAACATTTAATGTCATATTTAGAGTTGAGTCTGGGTGACCTACCACATTGCAAGCTTGATCACTTCTCTGTGTCCAGCACATAGTTATCATGTTGTTCAAACCCAGGGGGTGGCGTTCAAACGGGATATTATATGAATGGTGCCAGAAACAGCAGATATTGACACCTAGAAGTTATCATAAATGTTTTTTTAAAACATTTTTATTGTGAAATATAATGTGTATACAAAAATCGATAACTTTCAAAGTATATTTTCTTTAATCATCACAATCGACTTTTTTTTTCTTTCTTGTGAAGAATAACATATATACAAAACAATATATTTCAAAGCCCATTGCAACAATTAGTTGTAGATTAGATTTCAGAGTTTGGGATGGGTTACAATTTTACAACTTTTTACTTCCAGCTGCTCCAAGATACTAGAGACTAAAAGAAATATCAGTATAATGATTCAGCAAACGTACTCATTTGTTAAACCCTACTTTCTCTGTATAACTCCACCATCACCTTTGATCTTTCACCCACTTTTTAGGGGTATATGGGCTATACTAACTTTTTCATGTTGGATGGGGCTGCGATAATATGGAATAGGGGGATGGAACTAGTTGATTTTCTGGAAAGGCAGGACCCTCTGCATTTCAGGATTTATCTGTTCCATCTGGAGGTTGTAGGTTTCTGGAAAATTACCCTAGTTCATGGAACCTTTGTAGAATCTTATGTAACACCCTAAGTGTTCTTTAGGATTGGCAGGAATGGTTTTGGTTGGGGGTTGATAAGTTATGGTATGTAGCAATGTCTAATTGAAACTTGTGTAAAAATGACTTCCAGAGTAGACCCTTGACTCTATTTGAACTCTCTCAGCCGCTGATACCTTATTTGTTATACTTCTTTTCCCTCTTTTGGTCAGGATGACATTGCTGATCCCACAGTGCCAGGGCCAGACTCATCCCTGGGAGTCATCTCCTTTGCCACCAGGAGACTTTCATCCCTGGATGTCATATCCCAAGTAGGGGGGAGGGCAATATTTCACTTGCAGAGTTGGACTTAGAGAGAGGCCACAAATGAGAAACAAAAGAGGTCATCCAGAAGTAACTCTTAGGCATAACTATAGGTAGGCTAAGCTTCTTGCTACACACATAAACTTCACAACAGCAAAGCCTCAATATCAAGGGTTTGGCCTATTAATTTAGGTGTTCCTAATGTTTGACACAGCATCAGGGGTTTCCCCAGTGGTAAAGCTTAATAGGTTCCATATTTTTACTCCCATCCCTCAAGGAACTTTGCCAGTACTCTTTGATTACCTGTTAATATACTCTGGGATTTATCCAGGTATTACATTAAGCTCTACAGGACTAAAAGCCTTTGTTCTTATTCTAGGCTTCCTATGTTTGGATTGTTTGAATGATCCATCCAGACAGGTTGAGTTAGATTATGCGCTACAGAAAGTTTAGGTTCTGGACAAAATAAATTTATTTTGGCTTTTATTCCTTTGATTTCAAAGAGTAGATGAGGTTCTAAAGTATAGTCAATGTCTTCCTTACCCCTGTATTCTGAATTGCCTTAGTCCTGACCTGATCAGCTTCATTTTTATCTCTAAATACCAGGTTATACGTATATATATATATATGTAAATGTATGTGCTTCAAGAATCCAGAAATAACAATTACCACTCCAGACAACTTCTATAGAGCTTACAATCTAGGCCCCAGTTTTCGTGCAAGTATTTTCTAAATGAGATCATGCAATATTTGCTCTTTTGTTTCTGGCTTATGTTGCCTCACTAAATGTCCCACATGTGCATTCACAATGTTGCATGCCTCACAATTTCGTTCCTTCTTGTAGTAGCACAATGTTGGATCATATATATACACCATCGTTTGCCAATCTACTTTTCAGTCAGTGCATCCTTCAGCCTCCTCTGGTCATTGGGCATCGTGTATAATGTCCAAAGTCAACAGTCCATCAATACTCTCAATTTTAGATAATTTCATTGTTCCCAAGAGGAAGGTAACTAATAAACATATACTCACCAAGTAGAAAATCTAAACCTACCCTTAACCCTTGTCCCTCCCACCATTACCCCTGGTGTTTTTTCCTGTTAAACATAGCCCATAGCATGCAATAGCAGTTTTCCCCTCTACGCCAAACATATATGCTCTTTGTACAAGATTCATACCTTTGCAGTAGTTCATGCAAGAACTTATTTACATGTGTAGTGTTAATCAGTGGGACATATGGGTCTATAAAATCCCTTTCAATCATGTTCACCTTCAATATGGTAATGCTATTTATAGACCCACTAGTGAACCGCCTTTACTTCTATCTGTTCCCTTACATTTAAGTTCCTCCTCATCAGCTAACTGTTCACCCATCTCTGGCTTCCATTTTTCTCTAGGTCCCCTATATTCTGTATTATAAGCCTCTGATTTTACCTTTACTGTGGTCATAAAAGTAGAATCATACAGTATCTGTCTTTTTGTGTCTGGCTCATTTCACTCAGCATTATGGCCCAAGGCTCATCTATCTTGTCATGTGCTTCGGGATGTCATTTTGTCTTATTGCTGTGTAATATTCCATCATATGTATAGACTGTATTTTGTTAATCCACTCATCTGTTGGTGGGGACTTGGATTGTTTCCATCTTTGGTGATTGTGAATAATGCTGCTATGAACATTGGTATGCACATGTCTGTTTGTGTCACTGCTTTCAGCTCTTCTGGGTATATACCAAGTAGTAGTATTGCCAGGTATTAGGGCACCTAGATATTTAGTTTCCTAAAGAACCACCAAACTGTCTTCCATAGTGGCTATACTATTATGCATTCCCACCAGCAGTGCATAAGTGTCCCAATTTCTCTACGTCCTCTCCAACATTTGCAGCTTCATGTTTGTTAATAACAGCCATTCTTCTAGGTGTGAGGTGGCATCTCATTGTAGTCTTGATCTGCGTTTCCCTTATAGCTAATAAAAATAAGTCTCTCTTCATGTGCCTTTTAGCCATCTGCATTTGCTCTTCGGAAAAAATGCTTAGTCATATATTTAGCCCATTTTATAATTAGGTTGTTTGTTCTTTTGTTGTTGAGTAGTATGATATCTTTATGTATATAGGATATCAAACCTTTATCTGATGTATGATTTTCAAATATTTTCTCCCATTGAGTTGCCTGACTCTTCACCTTTCTTTTTGATAAGGTCTTTTGAGGCACAAAAGCATTTGAATTTGAAGAGCTCCCATTTGTCTATTTTTTCTTTTGTTGCTTGTGCTGTGGGTGTGAAGCTTAGAAAGCTTGTATTACTAGGTCGTGAAAATGTTTCCCTATGTTTTCTTCTAGGAGCTTTATGGTACTGGTTCATATAATTAGGTTTTTGATCCATTTTGAGTTAAATTTTGTATAGGATGTGAGATAGGATCCTCTTTCATTCTTTTGGCTATTGATATCCAGTTCTCCCATGCCCATTTATTGAAAAGACTATTTTATACCAGTTCAGTTGATTTGGGGGCCTTGTTGAGGATCAGTTGATCATAGATCTGGTGGTCTATTTCTGCATTCTCAATTAGATTCTGTTGGTCAATGGGATCTGTCTTTGTCTCAGTACCATGTTGTTTTGACCACTGTGGCTTTATAATAAATTTTAAAATCATGACGTGTTAATCCTTCCATTTCTTTCCTCTTTTTTAGTATGCTTTTAGCTATTCAGGGTCTCTTTCCCTTCCAAATGAATTTGCTAATTAGCTTTTCCAAATCTTTAAAGTAGGTTGTTGGAATTTTGATTGTTACTATCTTAAATCTATAGATCAGTGAAATTGATGTCTTAACTACATTTAACCTTCCTATCCATGAGCAGGGAATGTCTTCCCACCTATTTAGATCTTCTTTGATTTCTTTTAGCAATATTATGTAGTTTTCTGTGTACAAGTCCTTTACATCTCTAGTTAAGTTCATTCCTAGATACTTGATTCTTTTAGTTGCTATTTTGAATGGATTTTTTTTCCTTAATTGACTTCTCAATTAGGTCATTGCTTGTGTATAGAAACATTACTTATTTCTGCACATGAATTTTATATTCCACCACCTTGCTGAATTTATCAGCTCAAGCAACTTTGTTGTTGATTTCTCAGGATTATTCAAGTGTAGTATCATGCCATCTTCAAATGATAAAAGTTTTAGTTCTTCCTTTCCAATGTGGATGCCTTTTATTTCTTTTTCCTGCCTGGTTGCTCTACCTAGAACTTCTAGTTCAATGTTGAATAATAGTGGTGACAGAGGGCATCCTTGTCTCATTCCCTATCTTTGGGGGAAAGGTTTCAGTCTCTCTACATTGAGTATGATATCGGCTATGGTTTTCATATATGCCCTTTATCATATTCAGGATATAACCTTTGATTCCTACCTTTTGAAGTATTTTTTGAGAAAAGAATGTTGAATTTTGTTGAATGCTTTCTTCAGCATCAATAGAAACAATCATGTGATTTTTCCTTTTTGATTTGTTAATGTACTATATTACATTAATTGATTTTCTTGTGTTGAACCATCCTTGCATTACTGGTATAAACCCCACTTGGTTGTGGTGTATAATTTTTTTATGTCATTGAATTCAATCTGCTAGCATTTTCTTGTGAATTTTTGCATCTATGTTCATTAGGGAAATTGGCCTGTAGTTTTCCTTTCTTGTAGCATATTTATCTGGTTTTGGTAGTTAGCTTCATAAAATGAGCTAGGTAGTGTTCCTTTTTCCTCAGATTTTTGGAAAAGTTTGAGCAGGATTGCTGTTAGTTCTTTTTGGAATATTTTATAAAATTCTTCTATGATGCCATCTGGCCCTGGGCTTTTCTTTGTTGTAAGATTTTTAATGACTGTTTCAATTTATTTACTTTTGATTGGTTTATTTAAAGATCTTGTATTTCTTCTTGAGTCAGTGTAGTTTACTTGTGTGTTTCCAGGAAGTTGTCAATTTCATCTAAGTTGTCTAGTTTGTTGGCATATACTTGTTCATAGTATCCTCTGACAATTTTTTTTTAATTATTTCTTCAGGGTCTGTGGTAACAACTCCCCTCTCATTTCTCATTTTATTTGTATACACTCTCTTTTTTCCTTGTCAGCCTTGCTAGTGGCCCATGGATTTTATTGACTTTCTCAAAGGACCAACTTTTGGCTTCATTGTTTCTTTCTCTTGTTCTTTTGTTCTCCCATTCATTTAACTTTGCTTTAATCTTTGTTCTTTCTCTTCTTCTATTTGCTTTAGGGTTAGTTGTGCTGTTCTTTCTCAAGTTCCTCCAAGTGAGCAGTTAGGTCTTCGATTTTTGCTCTTTCTTCTTTTTTAATATAGGCATTTAGGGCAATAAGTTTCCCTCTCAGAACTGCCTTTGTCACATCACATAAGTTCTGATATGTTGTATTCTTGTTTTCATTTATCTCCAGATAGCTATTGATTTCTCTAGCATTTTCTTCTTTGACCCACTGGTTCTTTAAGAATATATTATTTAATATCCATATATTTGTGAAAATTCTCATTCTTTGGTGGTTATGATTTCCTGCTTTATTCCATTGTGATCAGAGAAAGTGCTTTGAATAATTTCAATGTTTTTAAATTTATAAAGACCTGTTTTTTGTCCCAGCATATGATATCCTAGAGAATGTTCCATGAGTACTAGAGAAATATGTATATCCTGGTATTTTGGGGTGTAATGACCTATATATGTCTATTAGGTCTAATTTATTTAACACATTAAGTTCTATTTTTCTTTTTTACTCCTCTGTTTGGTTGTTCTATCTATAGAGGAGGGTGCTGTACTGAAATCTAGTATTATTGTTGAAATGTCTATCACTCCCTTCAGTTTTGCCAACATTTGTGTCTTGTACTTTGGAGCTCCTTGTCTGGGAGCATAAACATTTATGGTTGTTATTTCTTCTTTGTGAATTGTCCCCTTTTTTCTGAATTGTTCCTTTTATTAATATATAGTGCCCTTCTTTGTATCTTATGGTGTCTTTACATTTGAAATATATATTTTTTTACTGATATTAGTATAACTACTCCTGCTTTCTTTCTGTTATAGCTTGTGTGGAACATCTTTTTCCAATCTTTCACTTCCCATCTATTTGTATCTTTGTATCAAAGACAAGTCTCTTGTAAGCAGCCTATGGCCAGATTACATTTCCTAATCCATTTTGCCAGTCTGTACCTTTTAATTAGTAAATTTATTCCATTAATGTTCAAAGTTATTACTGTAAAAGCATTTCTTGAATCCATCATCTTATCCTTTGGATTTTATTTGTCTGATCTTTATCTTCTTTTCCCTCTTTTTATTTTTATCCTTTAAGTTATCCTTGCTGGTACTCTTCAATTCTTTGCCCCCCTCCAGACCTCCCTGTCCTTTTTTTTTAGCCTGCAGAACTTTTAGTATTTCTTGTAGGGTCAGTCTCTTGTTGACAAATTCTCTCACCCTTTGTTTGCATGCAAAAATTTTAATCTCTCCCTGAGTTTTGAAGGACAATTTGGCTGGGCACAGAATTCTTGGCTTGAAAGTCTTTCTCTTTCAGAATCTTAAAGAAATCATACCACTGCCTTCTTGCCTCCATAGTGCCAGTTGAGTAGTCTGAACTATGTCTTATGTGGTTTCCCTTGTACTTAGTAGATTGCTTTTCTCTTGCCTCTTTCAGGATTTTCTGCTTCTCGTCAACATTTGACAGACTGATTAGTATGTTACTTGGGAAGACCTGTTGGGATTTACTCTGTTTGGAATTCATCATGCTCCTTTGATTTGCCTATTTATGTCCTTCATAAGCATTGGGTAGTTTTCCCCATCATATCTTCAACTAAAATGCCTAGCCCTTTACTCTTCTCTTCTCTGATGATTCTTATATTTGTGCGTTTTGTTTTGTCCATCATTTCCCTGAGATTCAACTCAAAATTTTCCATCTTTTTGGCCATTTCCTATTTTGCATGTTCAAAATCAGTTGTCCTTTCCTCTAATTTGCTTATTCTTTCTTCTGCCCCTTCAAATCTGCTGTTGTGTATCTCTAGTATATTTTTTATTTGTTCTACAACCTCTTTAGGCTTCATAATATCTGCTGTTTTTCTATTTATTCTTTCAAATTCCCCTTCTAGTGTCTTCTTGATCCCCTTTATATCATTAGTCATCCCACTAAAATGTTTAATAGGGTTATAATGACATCTTTGCTTTTTGTTCCAAAGTCTATGTCTCCTTCAGTGCTTTAATTTGGTCATTAGGCTGGGCTATATCTGTTTGCATCATGATATGCTTCGTGATCTTTTCTTGCCTTTGAGTTATGTAAATATCTTGATAGGGTTACTTTGGAAATTGATTTTTTTCAGTAGTATAAATCTTCATATTTGAGGGATGCATGTAATGCAGGATGTGGGTCGTGGGGCAGGGCACAACACAGTGCAGTAACATGTTGCCGTGCAGGTATAGGCATGGGTTGGGGATGCTATGCTGGTGCCTGTGCGCATGGAGTATGGGGTGTGGGGCTGTGGAGGTGTGGTGTCCGTGGGAGGAGGGTGCCACTCAGGTAGGTCTTGGAGCACAGGTGCAGGGTGTGGCATGGGGGCACAGAGGTAGGGGGTGACAGGAGGCGGATGGGGGGCTGTACAGATCCACAGAGGCTGGTATGCAGAAAGAATGTGAGTGGGCATGTGGAGCTTGGGGTTTGTGGCATCAGAGTGTGTGGTATGGAGCACAGAGGTAAGCGCACAGAGAGGACAAGGTGTAGGTGTGCACTTGTGCAGGGGGAGGGCACTAGGAGGGCCAAAATGCAGATGTGCAAGTGTGTAGGGGTGGGGCAGAGGTCACTGGGATTGCAGTCTGTGGGTTTAGGGTGGTTGATATTGCATGGGCAGCGCCCTGGTGTTCGTGTGCAGGTACAGGGACTTGGGGCATGGGTGCACGCATGTGCAGGAGAGGGCATATGTAGCACATATGTGCATGTGAGCACCTGCCAGGTGTGGGAGCAGGGTGCTTGTGGCAAGGAGTGGGCAGTGGTGTGTACATGTGCAGGGCAGGGGGTTGGGTGCAGCAGTCAAAAGGTCAGTGCAGGGATGCATGGGCACTTTGCCGGGGAGAATGTGGCTGTACGTGTGTGCAAATTTGGGGGATGCGGCCCTGGTGTGTGCATGCACAGAACTCAGAGGCAACAGGCTGGGACTGTGCCAACGTGGGCTGGGGGTGGATGTGGCCCGGATGTGGCCTAGATGTGCAGATTACCACTTGTCCAGAGCTAGGAACAGGGGTGCGCACATGCGCGGATATGATGGGACAGACTCTGATATATACCTGCTCAGAGCTCACGGGAGGCAGGGCAGGGTTGTGTCTCTGAGCTCAGTGGAGGCATGGGCTGGGGGCAGATTTCTCCTGGGCATAAAGGCAAGTGCCAACAGCCAGGATGTGCAAACGACTGGGTGCATGGAGCAGGGAGGGGTAGGTGGGGGTAGAGAGTCTGAGCACCTATGTCCGGGTCTCGGGAGGGGCATGGTGAGACGGTGCATTTGTGCGGACAGGGTGGGTTGGGGTGGGGCAGGCATCCGTGCTTATGCAGGGCAGGGCCACAAAGGGTGGGGGTAAGGTGGTGCTTGGAGGGCGTGGCTGTGGCAAGTGAAGGAGTTCAGGTGCGTGGGATGTGGGAGGAGTTGCAGGTTGCGTGGCGGGGCAGCAAGCACGAGGGTAACAGATTTAAGAAACACTGCTTGGCTTACTTCCTCATTCCAGTCTCCCTGTCTGTGCACTCTTGAGGGCTCAGGGCTTCCTTTTTGAAAGGAAGTAAGGCTCTTTGCACTTGCTGGACAGTCTCCAGTTCTGTGCCTCTTAATTCTTCAGCTTTTGCGTCCATGTATATTCTCTACACATTCTTTGGTTTTTTCTTACCTCAAAACCTTGCCATGGCTCTCTATATTACTGACAGTAAAAGCAGGGACTCTGCAGTGGCCCACAGGTCTGAGATGATCTGTAACTTCTCTGGCCTCATCTTCTGTAATCCCCACACTCACTCCACTCTAGCCACTTAGCAGTTTCTCATATAGACTAGGCGTGCACCCTCCTCGGTACCTTCGCCCTGGCTCCTCTAACTGGAGTTCTCTTCATCAGAAGCCAGAATGGCTAAGTGTCTTACCCCCTTCAAACCTTTATTCATATATCACCCTTTAAATGTAATCTACACTGACCACTTCCTTTAAAATTACAGTTCTCATACCCAGCATGACTGATGCCCCAGATTTTGCTCCACTTTTGTTTCTTTCTCTCCGTACTTCTCAGTCCTAACACAATATTATTTATTTATTAAATTGATCTATTGTGCCCACTAGGACATAAATTCCACAGAGGCAGATACCTTTGTTTTTTCACTGATTTATCCCAGTAAAACAATGCCTGCCACATAATTTTATCTTCAGTCAATTGTTGTTGGATTGAATAAAAATTGCTTCTTTTGGATACTGTAAAATTTGAGGAACGATTCTCCGAGTTCTTACTACCTCATTCCTCATTCCAGAAGTGATTTGGCATTCCTTACAGAAATGTTCCTGCTACAACAAAATAACAATTAAAGATGAGGAAATCAGGGTAAAAGTCAAATAATGGTCATGAGAAAATTCGGGAATAAGGTTAGATCACATACATTTAATAGAAATGGACTATAGATTTGTTCTGAGGAAAGAGGAACTCTCAAAATTCATTTGGCTGAGAATGATTGCAATTTTTACTAAGCTTAAGGGCTTATCAAATGTAGCTACGATGTGATGAGACTGCATGGCATATCCATGTTATAAATAAACCTAACAAGCGCAGATTTACTAAGCAGCAAATATTCTGCAGTATTTCTCAGGTTTGACTGGTTTTAGTACTATTGAGTGCTAAGTAGTCTGTGGTCAAACCTTCTTGAAGAATTATACTTTACAGATCTGGGTGAAGTCCCAACTTTAATTTGTATTAAAAGTAAATACTATGACTATTTGGCTTGAAGGCAACAAAGAGCTTCTTAAACCTTTGCGGAAATGTCAGCCTACTTAGCTGAAGAAAGAAAACAAAGATTGGGTTCAGAAGGATTACTGCACAAAGAATGCTTTCCATAGATGCTTTTTCTTTACTAATTTGTCTTTTTGTTGTGGTTCACTTTATGCTAGTTCATATTTTATTGTCTCCTAAAATGTGACTTCTCTTATTGCTCTATAATTCTTGACATTTTAGGCATTCTCTTCAAAGCGTCTGAATCCTCGAGAACTTTATCTGATTCAGTTCAATGACCTTTTCTGGTTTCATTTACGTAACTATCTAGTTTGTACTCGAGTTAATTATTAATTGATTCATTGTTTCTTTAGTGCCTAGGCCTTGATACTGCTTAGCTTTGGACTTGTGTGTACTGTCCTTCCTCGTGTTTGTGTTTGTCTTGGACACCTTAAACCCAGACAACAAAGCTTCAATCTCTACCACTCTTAACTACTATCTTAAGGGTCAGTGAAGGATATAGAAATCATTAAATTTCATAGTCTTTCCTCAGTCTTCATCATCTTTGATCATATTGCAGCATTTCCCAGTAGCTGCCAGTTTTCTTTTCTTTTATGACATGTAAAAGCTTCTCCTACCTGTCCAGATACTTTGTCTTTGCATTCTCTAATCCTCGTTTCACCCACTCCAAGAGCTCTCAGTAGGTTCTTTACCTGTTGCTAATCTTTTTCCCACACTCCAGTCCTTATTATTTCTAGCTTCTTATTATGTATTTGTCCTGGAAGATGAATTGGAACCTCAACTTTAACCATTCCCACATACTTAAATCTTAAATCTCCATGCCTTAAATCTTTATTCTAATTTCTTTGTTTTATGAATAATGCCTTTCTTTCAGATGCTATCTTCCAGTTCTACTTTGCATCATCTATTTGGAGATGAAGAGAAAGAGCCAGTGATTTGTATATATATATCAGCTCATTTAATTCCCATAGCAAGTCACATCTTGTAATTAAGTTAATTAAGACCCAGAGTGATCAAGTGTGTTGTGTAGAGGTGGAAACCATGTCTGCTTAACACCAAAATCCATACACTCTTCATTGTGTAGCAGAATGAAGATGCTTAAACTGCACTGTATTCTGAACCATCAAGAAAAGACTGAATTATGATTTTGTTATTGTATTTACTGAGGAAGGAAAAGAAATGCAGTTTTGAAAAATTGTGAACCTTTAACAAGAGGTGAAAAAGAAATACCTTCTGCTAAACTTTGTGTTATTAAAATGCTATTATCAGGAACGCCCCTTTTTTGAATTCCTCAGTTAGTCAAGGTACTGTTATATGCTGAAACAGGTACATATTCACTAATGTTTGTCCTGTTTAGTTCCAAATAAAAAATAGTTGTGTTTTAGTATATGTTATTAATTAGATATCTGTCAGTGCTAAAATCTGCTCGACAATTAAAGAAAATCTTTACCTATTGGGCTTCAGAGCTAAATTTGATAACTAAAGCAAAGAATCTAATATTAAAGTTACAATCAACAGCAGCAAATAGTTAATAGAGTGGAAATATCCTACGGGATATCCACAGCAGGAAATCACATGATAGCCTATAAGTATGGATTATACTCTGGGTAAAGGAAATCCCTTCATTAGGTAATTGTACATGGAATAACTATTGATTAAGTACTGTTTTAGCCAGTAATGAACTTGCTAGATGAATCTCTCCTGAATTAAGGAGCAATTGAAGCCCAATTTTCATTCTGTGCCATCTGGGTCAAGAAGTTCCAAAAGTATTAGGCACAGTTACTTGGTAAGAGAAAGACATCCACTTTCTTATCCCTACTCTTGGTTAATTCTTTAAAAAATATTTATAGAAGATGGCTTGTGATATAGGGAATATCATTTGGTAAGTGGTAGATAATGATATAAAACATGCAGAAAATTGGCCTTTACCCTCAAGGAATTTTATTTTCATTATTGCCAGTAGTCCTCAAATACTCTGAGTGACAATTTTTAACAATTAAAGAAAAAACATAATTTTGCTTAGTTCAAAGGTAAAGTGACCATCTCTCCTAGCAAAAGGGTTGGTAAAAGGTCTTTAATAAATGGGTAAAAAAATGAAGAGGGAAAGATGTGTTTTGACTCTGTACTCAATCTCACCCATCTCAGAGATGCAATGACACTGTGGTTTTATTTGGAACTTTCAGGAAGGGGTCCAGACCACCATTTTGCAGAAAATGCAAAAGACGTGTCAGAAGAAGCCCACATTTGCCTGCCCTGCAAGGAGGGCTGTCCCTACTGTGCTGATGACAGCCCCTGCTTTGTCCAGGAGGATAAGTATTTGCGACTTGCTATCATCTCCTTCCAAGCCCTGTGTATGCTGCTTGACTTCGTTAGCATGCTGGTGGTCTACCACTTTCGCAAAGCAAAGGTAAACCGAGGTGCCCTGGTTATGATCGTCCTTTTTATTATGGAGTAACCTCTTTTTAAATGAGTATTCCAAATCTCACTGTTTCTCTCCTAAGCAGAAGTCTTTCTATAAAATGGTTGTGCTAGAGTAAGGAAGTTAAATTCCTCAGTTGCCCAGAAGAAATTGAGATTAATAATGTGAAACTTTATTATAGCATTTTGTTCTACAAAATGTTTCCCTCTGTTTAGCCTGGAGCTTGAGTGCCCCATTGCCTTAAAAGGCTCTTCCTCTGCATCATCTCTTTGGCTTCTAGAGGAACTTATTCTATCGGCACCCAACATATGGTTGATTTTTTTCATATCTAGAAAGCTTTGTAATGTTTATTATGTTTCGTTTTTGTTTCTCTTGGCCATGTTTGAAGGTGCTAAATGGACCTTTGACCATTTCTGAGTACATTATATTTTGAAGAATGAATGCATTCAAGACCTTATATTAGTGTCCCGGGATAATTGTGAACCTGGGAAGAGCTTAAGTGGCTTTTGAGAGAGCCTGTCCTTTGGTTCTGTTTTGAGAACTCAAAGAGCAAGATGAGGATTTATATGCTTCTCAATCACGGAGGATCAAAATGCTATAAAATGTTCAGGGCAAAGCATTTAGAGAAACTTTCTCTTGTTGGTCACCAATTAATTATTGGCAGCGTTCTGCTTCAGAATTTGTGATTCTGCTGCTTTCAAAAACTTATTTATTTCATGGGAAAGAAAAATAAAGCCTGAATTTTTCACCTTTTCTGAATTTGAATGTTCCTTTCTCCATGCTGGCAAATTTGTACAGATTAGCTCAGATTACAGAACTCATTGAAAGTATAAAGTGTTCCCATTAAAAATTTAAAAAGGGAAACAACCCTCTGTGAATGCATCTATTAGGAAGGTTCAAGTTAACATATAAAATATCGTTTGAGATTCTATAAAAATGCATCCATTATGCTGTTATAGACTTTAGTAGTTTTCTTAAATAGTTTCATTAACAGAAGCATATAACACAAAATATAACTGAGTGCTAAATCATCAAGGAAGTGGAAACAAGCAAATTGTTCTTTATTTAACCAATACTTGTTTTTCTTTTGCAACAAAGTATGCATTAAATTGTATATATTTAGTTAATTTAATTAATATAATTGTGTGTGTGTGTGTGTATACATGTAAAATATAGTGGTAGCCAAGTGGAGTTGGGAAGTATCTAACCAGTGTTACGCAGATGAAACTAATTGGTTTCTTAAAAGCCTGCCACTGGGCAGAGCAGGTAGAATTGAAAGGTTTATTTAAACTGCTCTGAAGTCTTTCTGATATAATGAAATGTAATTCATTTAAATATTGGATAATATATAGTTCTTCATGAATTTTAATTATTAGTGATTGCAGTGCTGAATGAAGTCTATCCCATATTGTAGGTAGAATATTATAATTGGATATTAAGAACCTGAGTTAGGAATTGCCAGACCAATATCTTAATGTATATTAACATTACTTAACATTGCCAAAGATATTAACCTTTTGAATTTCCCTGGACATTTGTGTGATATAGCAGGTTAATTTCTGCATGGATTCTACTTTACAGGGCTCTTGTGAAAGTATTTATCTTTACATGATATTTGAGAGAAAATCTCTTTATATACAACCTAGGTGAAATAGGTAAATAGGCCACTATTTAGTTTTTAAATAAATAGGCCACCTTTGAAGATTCAGTTTGTTTTTACAGGATATGACATATCATAAGGGGATATTTTTAGGAAAAAATTAAGTTAATAAATTTCAATGAATATAGATCTGGTATATTGAGGAAAAGAAATGTTTGGCACAACATTCCTTCTGATTTCGGTTACCAAAAGTAATAAAAAAAATTCAGGAGAGAAGTTGCAGATTTAGAGCATTTATACATTGATCTTCCTTTTTTTTTTTTAACATTTTCATGTGTCTTTGCAACATTTCCTTGGATGAAACAGAAATATAATGATCACTTTTGGAGCAACATTGACATTTTTTCTTAGGCGTGTCCCATTATATTCTCTACCCCTGATAATTCAAAGAGTAAAATTCACATCATTTATGAATTCACATCTATTTTTAAAAGAAAAATATTCCAGCTGCAATATACAGATAGCATAATATTGTAGGTGAATGTGAGACTCTGGAGCCAGATTTTTTAGGTTTGAATCTTGTCTTAGTCTCTTGCAAACTGTGAGAGTTTGGGAAAATTGATTACCCTCTCTTGGACTAGCTTTCTTTTATGTCAATTGTCATTAACACATAGTTATACAAAATATTGAGAAAACACATTGTGTACAAAAATTAAATCAAAATGTATCATAAACCTAAAGAGAAGAGCTAAAATTATAATTTCAGAAACTTTTAGAAAAAGCATAGACATAAATTTTCATGACCTGAATGGTAAAATAAAACAATTAAATTGGACTTCAAAATTAAAAACTTTTAAATTTGTTTCAAAAGACACTATCAAGAAAGTGGAAAGTCAATCTACAGGATGGCAGAAAATATTTACAAATCATATATTTAATAAGGAGCTAGTATTGAGAATATATAAAGAAAGCTTACAATTGAAAAATAAAAACTCATATAGCCCAGCTAAAACACTGGCAAAGAATCTGAATAGATGTTTCTCCAAAGAAGACATACAGATGGTCAATAAGCACATGAAAAGATGCTCAATATCATCAGTCATTAGGGGAATGCAAATCAAGCCTACAACAAGATACCCCTTCACATCCACTAGCATGGATAAAAATAAAACAGATGGAGAATAGCAAGTTTTGGGAGGGTATGTAGGAATTTAAACTTTCATTCATTGCTGTTGAGACTGCAAAATGGGGTAACTGTTTTGGAAAACAGCTTGGAAGTTGCTCAGAAAGTTAAACCTAGAGTTAACCGTGGAGTGAGTTGCTACATGGTACATCATGGGAACACAGGCTTAGGCACAGTGGAAACTGTCAGCAAATGACTTACACAGCACAAAGAGTCCAAAAGAGCAGGGGAAGAAATCCCATCATGGCTGGTCTCCTGAGGAGGCCAGCTGCTTGGGTTAGGTTTAGTAGTTGACAGGTCAGTATGCCCCACTTTACTTTGGAGAAGAAAGATAAATATGTGCTTTCTGAGAGCAAGATTTTTATACACCCCAGGCAGAGGGGTCCCTGCCACTGAGAAATCCCATCCTGATATGAGACTGGGGCTGCTTCCTGCCAGTTTCCAGGTATAAGAAATGGTCACAACTTTTTACTAGACCTAATGTCTCCCCTGGCTGTGGAATGGAAGCAATGGAAACATATTGAAACATCTGCATGCAATAGAAAGGAGACATGGGGGTGTGGTGGTGGGTTTAGGTGAAGCTGGGAGATGGCTGCTGATTGTGTCTGTGACTTCCCCAACAGTTACCATATATAACCCAGTAATTCCACTCCTTAGGCATATACTTGAAAGAATTGAAAACATGTCCTTGGAAAATATACACACAAATGTTCATAGTAGTATTATTCATAACAACCAAAATGTGGAAGCAACCCAAAGGTCCATCAACTGATAAATATATAAATAAATGTGGTCTGTCCATACTATTGAATATCATTCAGCAATGAAAAGTAGTGAAGTACTGATACATACTGTCATGTGAATGAACCTTGGAAACATGCTAATAGAAACCAGTTGCAAAGATAATTTATTTTATGATTCCATTTATGTGAAATGTACTAAATAGGCAAATTCATAGAGACAAAAACTAGATAGTGATTACAAGGGGATAGAGATAGGCAAGAATGAGGTGTGATTGCTAATGGGTGTGGTGCTTCTTTGGAGATGATAAAAATGCTCTATTATTAGATAGTGGTGATGGTTGTACAACTTTGTGGATATTCTAAAACCAGTGAATTGCACACTTTTAAAGGATGGCTATTAAAGTATGTGAATTATATCTCAAGATACCTATTATAAATTTTACCTATTTTCTATGGTTGTTTTGAAGAGTAAATGAAATAAATCATGTAAATTACATAGTACGTAATCAATCTTCATTAAACATTAGTTGTTTTTTTTTAACATTAGTTTTTTATTATTTTTACTTGGGACCTCTTTGTAAAAATAATGATCCATGAATGCTTCCCATGTTAGGGGTCAAGTATGACATGTAAAATAATTCAGAAGAATAAGAGATTGTCTGTTTGAAGTAGACATTTGGATTCTAGGCAATTAATTAATTTACATTTCTTTACTATTGGGAAAAATCATGCTGTGCTAATCCTAACAACTTGTTCAAATGCCTGAAATGAACAAAATTGCCTGTGATACAAATACTTTTATTTGGTTATATCTTTTTTCTTTATTAGAGAAGTTGTAGGTTTACAGAACAATCATGCATAAAAGACAGGATTCCCATATACCACCTTATTATTAACACCTTGCATTGGTGTGGAGCATTTGTTACAATTGATAAAAGAGCATTTTTATAATTGTACTATTAACTATAGTCCATGGTTTAATTTAGGGTTTGCTGTTTATGTAGTTCAATCCATGGATTATTTAGAACTTTTCTATTCTGTTGTTATATATGCAACCTACATTTCCCCTTTTAATCGTATTTAGATATATACTTCAGTGCTGTCAATTGTGTTCACAATTTTGTATGGCCATCACCACCATCCATTACCGAAACATCATCATCATTCCAAATAGGAATCCTGTACATTTTAATCTTTAACTTCCCATTCCCTATTCCCACTCCAACCCCCTGGTAACCTATATTCTAGATTCTGACTCCATAAGCTTGCTTATTCTAATTGTTTCAAAACAATGAGATCATACAATATTTGTCCTTTTGTCTAGCTTATTTGACTCAAAATGGTGTCTTCAAGATTCATTCATGTTGTCACATTTATGAGAACTTTATTCCTACTTATGGCTGAATAATATTCCATTGCATATATATGCCACATTTTGTTTCTCTCTTCATCTGTTGATGGACATTTGGGTTGCTTCCATCTTTTGACTATTGTGAATAGTACTTCTGTGAACACTGGTGTGCAAATATCTGTTCAAGTTCCTGCTTTCCATTCCTGCCCACCAATGAGAGAGTTTATGAAATCTTGGATTATCAATTGTTAAGCCATCAGGGATATTCAGAATTAAGATAAATAAGACCTTGCCTTTCTATTGCAAGAGTAATAGTTTAGAGATTGATGACATATAAATAAATTTGATACTAATTTCTTGGCTTTTAATAAAGATGACAAAATTTTAAAAACTAGGATGGAGTAGCCTCTTCTTTGCCAGATAAGGAAACCAGGCCCCAGAGAGACTGTGAGTTGCTGGAAGTAATACCGCTAGGTTGGCATATTTATGTATTTATAGTGTGTCTTGTTTCAGCATGCAAAAAATACACTCCTAGAACATTAAAAATCTAAGTGACTAAATTGAGACTAAGTGAAAGTCAGCATAGGAAATGTTAATTGAAATAAAGGGTGAGGTTAAGATATAAAATGCTTTCCATGGGGGTGGAGCTCTGTTCTTCCCCAGTGCTGGAAAGAAGAGCTAACTAGCTTGGAGTTTCCTAGCTGTATTGCAAAGAGGAGAAATACCAGCTTATATGGGTCACAATGACCATAAGATAAAGGACTGATCATCTAGGCGAAGCATAAATATTCCTGGCACTAAGTCTTGAAAGAAATTCCTCTTAGGTATCTATATAGAGAGAATTTCATAAAATGTAGTGAATGGTAGCATCCTTAGAGGAGGCTTTTTGAGTATCTAGATTAGGGCTGGCCAGTATGCAGCACACATTACTTTCTGTATCCTCTGCAGACATTCACAGTTCTCTTTCCCACTGCATCTAGAATTAGCTTCAGAATCCTTCTTGCCATGTTCTATGTATGCCTTCTAGGCAGGTTCTATACATGAAATTGATTTTCCATTCTGAATCTAGAAGGATGGGAGCATTGCAAACCCTTCGTATAAATTTTCATGAATAGTGCTGTTCTGTGCTGAGCTCTCTGTAGGTGTTGACTGAGTGAAATGAATTTGAGGTTGTCATCCCTGTTAAAAACTGAACAGTAGTGCTTGCATGATTCTATTGAGTGTGAAACTGTGTGCTATAAAGGTGAGCCGAGCTGGGGGAAAAATGGACATGCACTAAAGAAGGCTGGTGCATCCAACAAGGACACATTACTGAAGACAAGTCCATTTTGCTCTCTATAAGGAAGGCCACAAACATCTCGTTAGGGAAGGAGCCTGCCTAGAACTTGAGACTTGTTCCCTGTTTAGTCTTTCTTCAGCATGTGAAACATATTCTTTAATCCATTTTCATCAGAACTCATGGTGTATAACGTGTTGCCTTTAATGTATGGGCCGTATTTCACTTAGGACCTGCTAGAAATGGATCACTTTGGAACTTAATCCCCTTTTGTTTTATATTAATTTCTGTGAATTGATGAAAATGACCACTTTGGCAAATCAAAACCAGGAAAATTGATGGTAATATAAGTATACTTCCAAACCCAGAAGCTGTGTCAGTACTTCTAGGCAGCAGGCAAATAAGCTGTAATGGTAATAGAAAGTTCTGTGTTCTAAAATTAAATAATCAGGTGATCTTATCAGGGGACTAAGTATAGAAAATTATGTCTTTCAGTCACATTGTCCTTCCAGAAGTCAAATTATGAATACCTGTAATTGTATGAGGGTTTTCCATGCCCCCAAATACCAATTCTGTAGTAGTAAAATACCAGCAGTCGTCTGTCAAATATTGGTTTAACAATTTATCATACCTTAAATGACCCAGACTGGGTTCTGTTACATTTTTAGTTGAAGTCTGTGGGATGACACCTCAAAAAGCGCATTACATTTCACACTGAACATTTCAGAAATGGATTATATGCTTTTTCCCTGCCTAAGATTAAATTGGCCAGTAAACTATGAATGAATTTGAAACCCAGTATGTTCTTCTAAAACAACAGCAATTTTAAAACAGTATTTTCAAGTGTCTGAATACTAAATATTTTGTAGCTATTTTTATATTAAAAGTATTATGACAAGTAACAGCTTTTTCTATTAGCTATTCAGGAAAGAGAGTATAGTTTTGTACAGCCTAATAATGTCAAGTGTTACTGTAATTTATTTTAGAATGGAAAGTTCGAAGAAAGGAAATACACTGAGAGGAACTGCAGCCTATTCATTACTGAAAATAATCTTTTGCTTGATTAGTCTTAGTAAATTTTGGCATGTTTTGCTTGAATTTAGTAGTTGGGGAAAAAGGTGACAATGATTTTTTAAAGTGAACATGCACTGTAATTTGTGTTTTCTTTTCCTTTCCAGGTTATAGTTTTGTTTTCTTTTGTAAAATTAAAATTAATTGACAAGGGGTTTATAATTATGCTAATTTTTGGTTTGGAGAATGAATTGTTTTAATGTATTGTATGAATTGATTTTTATTATGAAATTCTATTAAAATAATTATGATGTTCTTATGCCTATTATGGTATACTAAAGAGATATATCATTTTTTACTAATAGGTTTGTAATTTTCATTCTCCTTCAATTAAACACATTTCCTCACATGTTAACTCCTGTAGTCCCCATTAATAACAGGCCTGTAATTTTTCCATTTGTATTTAGCAGTTGTTATTCCTTTTGATTTTTCTGCCATTTATGAAAGGGAAATGAAGGGTACCATGAAAAGGCGCTGAATGTTATCGGCCAAGATCTGTAGCATTTCTGGTACCTTCAGTGCAGCTGCAGGGGATTGGCAGACGTTCCAGATGGATTTACAGAAATTTCTCCCTAAATCTCATATTAGTACTGGCCAGTTCAATATTGGAATGATGTTTGTTTTTTAATTCGGTAGGTTTGTGATGGACACTATTTCCCTCAACTTCTGTTTTTCTAAGGGCTATTTTATAATAAGGAATTGATCCTGAATGTTAATAGCGTGTGAAATTCTGTTGAACTAATAAAATCAATTTCAGAACAAATAATATTTCACTTCTTTCTATGGAAAGTGAATAAGAAAGTAGGCACTTTTGCCTTATGGCTCCCTTTCCCATTTTATTAAAATTTAATCTAGCATTAATTCTCATTATTTGTCAATACAAGCAGTCATTAGCTTTAAAGGGAAAACAATTCTCCAATATATTTTGGCTCTCATTATGTTTAAGTTAATTATTCAGACTTCTTCCTACATGTTAATTTAGTTTAATTACTCACTACATGACCTTTCCTACTGTGATTTCCTCATTTTAGAGTTCTGATTTTTGACTAATCTTTTCTCCTTATGAAATATCTAAGCCTCTGGTCTGTTCAGAAAAGGACAGTTGTGTGCTTCTGGTATCTACCTGCCTACCCCAACTACACTCTGGCTTTCACATGACAGCAACTTGGCTAGGGGTTATTGTCTTTGATTTCCCAAAATCTTTTATCGTTGCTTCATTTATCTTCTGGAATTGAACATAGAGGAAAATTTCCAGAATGGCTCACTTTTTGTCCTTTATGGGACAGCCTTTACATTGGAACAATTATTGACCTCTGTCTTTGCTTTTATCTCCCATGATGTGGTTCTCTTTTCATTGAGGTAGCAAAAAATTATGACCCATACTCTCAGATTTCAGACTGAGTTTTCTCTGGGGTTGGAAAATCTGTTGTGTGTCATTTCTTACACTGTCTCTTCTGTAGTTCTTCCAGGCTTCTTTATCAGGAGCTCCTTTAGGTATAGGCTGGGCTCCACATTGCAGTACATTTTATTTTCCTCCTTCATTATAGTATGTTTGAAAGATTTTCCCTGTATCTTAAAAAGCCATGGAAATTTCACACTTTGAAGTTTTAGCACAGTCAAACCTGCTGTGGCAGTTTGAAAATATGATGTACCCCAGAAAAGCCACGTTTTAATCATGATTCCATCTATGGAGGCAGCTGTTTCTTTTAATCCTGATTCAGTAATGTAGTTTGGATTCTTTTGATTAGATTACACCCATGGAGATATAACTGAGCCTGCAGTGAAAAAAGAAGATAAGATGAAAGTTCTGTCACAGATTACTCCAAAGCCTAGACTGTAAGGTAATAGGATATAGATGATTATCAGTCAGTGATTGAGCAGTCAGGGAGTTGTTGGGGGAAGGTTGAAAGGTCTGAGTGAAACTTGGGGCATTTGCTCTTTGGACTCCTCATAGGAGCAATATCAACAAAGGGAGATCCATACCTCCAGCCAGCTTCTTTCATTACCTGTCCCCCTGTTCCATTTTCAGGTGTGTCTCCTTGTCTCTGCTTCGTGTGGTTCCTTAGATTGTAACTAACCTTGAGTCCACTTTTATTTGGGAGGAAATTGATGATTTCTCAGACCATAATAGTTTCATTCAGTTAGTATTGTATCAACCTTAAATTGTTTCCATTCTCTGATATATGAACAGCAGTTACCACTGCTTCTCACAGTTGATGTAGATATATTTTTTCTTTATTTAGAAATTGTGGATTTACAAAACAGTCCTGATAGAATACAGGATTCCCATATACTACCTCTTCTAGTTTGCTAGCTGCTGGAATGTGATATACCAGAAATGGAATGGCTTTTAAAAAGGGGAATTTAATAAGTTGCTAGTTTACAGTTCTAAGGCCATGAAAATGTCCCAATTAAAGCAAGTCTATAAAAATTTCCAAATTAAGGCACCAACACAAGGTTTCCTTCACTCAAGAAAGGCCAATGAAGTTCAGGGTTTCTCTCTCAACTGAAAAGGGGCATGGCGAACATGACCATGTCTGCCAGCTTTCTCCACAGGCTTCTTGTTTCATGAAGCTCCCCCAGAGTTTTTTTCCTTCTTCATCTCTAAAGGTCCCTGGCTGTGTGAGTTCTTGTGGTTCTTGTCGCTCTGATGGATCTCTTTTCTCCAAAATGCTTTCTTTCTTAAAGGATTCCAGTAGACTAATGAAGATCTGCCTGGAATGGTTTGGCCTTATTAAAATGAGTTAGGAAGTGTTCCCTCCTCTTCAAATGTTTTCAGTGTGTGGTGGATTGATGTTAATTCCCATGAAGCCATCTAATCCTAGGCTTTTCCTTTTGGAGAGGCTTCTGATAATTGATTCAATGTCTTTTTTAGTTATTGTTCTATTGAGAACTTCTATTTCTTCTTGAGTCAGGATAGGAAGTTTGTGTTTCTAGGAATTTGTCCATTTCATCCAGGTTACCTAATTTGTTGACATGAAGTTGTTCATAATATCTTTTTATAGCCTCTTTTTATTTATGTGGGGTTCTGTAGTACTGTCCCCCTTCCTTTTATTTCTGATTTTATTTATTTGAGTCCTTTCTCTTTTTCCCTTTGTAAGTCTAGCTAACAGTTTGCTGATTTCATTGGTCTTTTGAAATTACCAGCTTTTTGTTTCATAGATTCTTTTGCTTTTTTATTCTCTAGTTCATTTATCTTCACTTTAATCTTTTTTTATTTTCTTCCTTTTGCTCCCTTTAGATTTGGTTCGGTCTTCTATTGCTATGGCCTCTAATTGTAATGTTATGTCTCTGAATTGTGATCTTTATTCTTTTTAATATAAGCATTTAGAGCTATGAATTTCCCTCTCAGCACTGACTTTGCTGCATCCCTTAAGTTTTGGTATGTTGTGTGTTTTTTTATTCATATCCAGATATTTCCTAATTTCCATCATGATTTCTTCTTTGATCTATTGGTTATTTAAGAGTATGTTATCTAGTTTTCACATATTTTTGAATTTTTAAATTCTCCTTCAGTTATTGATTTCTAACATCATTCTTTGTGGTCTGAGAAGATACATTATATTATTTCAATATTTTGAGTTATTGAGAATTGTTTTGTAACCTAAAATATGTTTTGTCTTGGAGAATGATCCATGTGCATTTGAGAAGGGTGTGCATCCTGCATCTGCTGGGTGAAGTGTTCTTTATATGTCTGTTAGGCCTAGATGGTTTATAGTATCTTTCAAATATTCTGTTTCCTTATTGATCTTCTGTTTAGATGTTCTATCCATTATTGAAAATGGAGTATTGAAGTCTATTACTATTTATGTAGAACTGTTTTTCCTTTTAAATATGTCAATATCTACTTAATATATTTTGGTGCTCTTCCATTCAGCGCATACATATTTATAATTGTCAGCATTTCTTGTAAATTGACCTCTTTAGCAGTATATAGTGACCATCTTTAGCTCTTGTAACAGTTTTGATTGATATTAATATAGCTAGCCCTATTCCCTTTTGGCTACTATTTGTACAGTATGTTTTCCCATTCTTTCACTTTCATGCTACTGTGTCTTTGAAATTAAGTTGAGTCTCTTGCAAACAGCATATAGCTAGATCATGTTTTTAAATCAAATCTGCCAATCTCTGCCTTTTGACTGGAAAGTTTAATTATTTACATTTGAAGTCACTACTGATAATGCAGTACTTCTGCCATTTTACTACTTTTGACTTTGAAAGTCACATTAATTCGTCTGTTATGCCTAGTTTCATATTTATTTTATTTTTTGTATTGGTACTATTTTGAGTCCCTGCTCATTTGTTTATTTAACTGTTTTTCATATGTTTTCTTTATGGTTACCATGGGGCTAAAATTTAACATCCTAAATGTATAGCGCTCACTTGATTTTATCCCAACTTAACTTCAATAGCCTACACATATACTTTTCTTATGTCCATCTCCCAACTCTTTTGTTGTACTTGTTACAAACTGTATCTTTTTACATTGTATATCCAAAACCATTATCATTATGTTCATACTGTGCGTTTATCATCTGGGAAGAAATAAGAAGTGGATTTACAAACCAAAAATATGAGACAATTCTGTTGGCATTTATAATTAACCATATAGTTACATGATATTTTAGTATGGTAAAGCTGTTAGAATACAACATACCAGAAATGGATTGGCTTTTAATAAGGGGATTTATTTAGTTACAGATTTATTTAGTTACAGATTTCTCCAAAGGAAAAGTAGCTAGCTTTCATCTGAGTTTCTCTGTCACATAGGAAGGCACATGGTGATGTCTGTTGGTCTTCTCTCCTGGTTGCTGGTTCCAATGGCTTTCCCTGGGGTGTGTCCTTTCTGCATCTCCAAATGTCTGAGTCTGAGCTGCTAAGTTCTCTTCTGACCTCTCTCTTTTAAGCCTCCAACTAATTAAATTAAACATCACCCATTGTGGAAAGCACCCCCTTTAGCCGACTGTGGATGTAATCAGCCCAGATGAATTTCACATGCTGATGATTTAAGTCCACAGCAGCAGAACAAGAGGGCACCCCCACCTGGCCAAGTTGACACCCAACCCTAACTACTACACCTGGATACCTTTACCTGAGGTCTCTATTTATTTTTGCTGCTTGTATCCAGTGTTGAGTTTCCTTTCATTTCAGTCTGAACAACTCCCTTTATAAGGCAGGTCTAGCGGTTACAAACTCCCTCAGCTTTTGTTTATCTGAGAACATATTTTCTCTCTCATTCTTGAAAGAAAGTTTCACCAGATAAATTCTTGTCAGCAATTTTCCTCTTTCAGCAGTTTGAACATTTGGTCCCTCTGCCTTCTTGCCTTTCTCATGAGATATTGGCACTTAGTCTTACTGGGATTCCATTGTACTAATTCATTGCTTTCCTCTTGCAGATTTTAGAATTCTCTCATTGTCCTTGGCCTTGAACAGGTTGATTACTGTGTGTTTGAACTTGATGTCTTTGAATTTATCATGGGGTTCATTGTTCTTTTTGAATGTGTATATTCATGTCTTTCATTATATTTTATAAGTTTTCTGTCATTATCTCTTTGAATAGTCCTTTTCCCCCGTTCTCTCTTTCTTCTCCTTCTGGAGCTCCCATAATGCAAACATTGATATGCTTAATGAGTCTCTTATGCTCTGTTCACTCTTTTTAATTTTTTTTCTTTGTGTTCCTCACTCTGAATCATTTCAGTTGATTTGTATTTGAGATCACTGATTTTCTCTTTTCTGAGCACCAAAATGCTGTTGAAACCCTCTAGGGATTTTTTCATTTCTGTTATTATGGTCTTTAACTCCACTAGAATTCTGCTTGATTTCTTTTAAAAATTTTGGTCTCTTTATTGAGAGTCTCATATAGTTCATGCATTGTTTTTCTTATATTCTTTAGTTCTTTCTTTGTGTTTCCTTTATCTCCCTGAACTTACTTAGTATAATTTTAAAGCATCTTTTCTGGTATGTTTGAAGTCTGGTCTTCCTTATTGATGGTTTCTGGATTTTTATCTTGTTTCTTTTGATGGGCTGTCATTTCCTGTTTCTTTGTTTGTCTTGTAATCTTTTGTTGCACATTGTATATTGTAATATTTACAAATCTTAACTCTGGGATTTAGTCTCTGAGCTGTCCCTTAACTTTGTATCCAGCTAATGATATGACAGATTTCTCAGAGTGCCAGGAGCTAACCAAAACAAAACAAAACAAAATCATGTTGCATAGTCTTTGCAAATTGGCTCTGCTTTGGCTGGTGGTTCCCTTTAGAGCTTAGTTCTCCTAACAAGATCAGCTCAAGGTTAATGTGAAGTTCAGGATCTTCTCTTTTTGTGAGCCCATGTGGAGTCTGCTTCTTGTCCTGGGCTTGTGCTTATTCATGGCTGTGGCAGTTTTAAAATATTATGTACCCCAGAAAAGCCATGTTTAATCCTGATCCAATATGTGGGGGCATGTTTCTTTTAATCCTAATTCAATATTGTAGGTGGAAACTTTTGATTAGATTATCTCCACAGAGATGTGGCATGCCCAACTGTGGGTATGGCCTTTTGATTAGATGGAGATGTGACTCCATCCACTCCAGGTGGATGCTGATTAGTTCACTGAAGTCCTTTAAAAGAGAAAACATTTTGGAATGACCTCAGAGTCAACAGAGAGCAGACCTAACAGAAACTGCAGCACCCAGAACTGGCACAGATGCTGATTCTTGGAAAATAGAGACACAGATATTCGGAGATACTTGGAACCCAGCACTCTTCACCATGAGATGTTAAGCATGAGATGTTAAGAACCTGGAGAGAGCCAAGAGAAGCCAAGAGATGAAAGCCAGCACTGGAGAAGCAAAGTGAGGAACTCCCATAGAAACAGAGACTGATAGCAATGGAGCCAAGGAGCAAGGGACCAGCAGATGCCAGCCATGTGACTACTCAGGTGACAGAGGTGTTCTGGACCCATTGGCCTTCCTTGAATTAAGGTATCTATACCTGGATACCTTAGTTTGGACTTTTATAGGCTTAGAACTGTAAACTTGTAACTTATTAAATTCCCTTTATAAAAGCCATTACAATTCTGGTATATTGCATTCTGGCAGCTTGCAAACTAACACAGTGGCCTTAGGAATTCCCTAATTTACAAGAATTGGAATACTCCCTCTATTTCTTTTGAAACAAACTTTTGCTGTCTCTGTATGCTCCACTTGATGACTCAATGCAGGGAGTCCATTACCCCAGTCTGCTTTAAGTTATTTCTTATACTACTACTTCTCTGCCTTCTGGACAAATTTTGGTAGGCAATCCCTATTCGTGTTTCCTGGTTCAGACTTCGATTTCCACCTGATAGATTGGCCCTGTTGTATGGGCAACTCAGTATGCACATAGAGGAGACTCTGCTGCTTCTATAACAGAACCAGGCACCATTAGTGGGAGCACAGGCCAGTTCCATACAGCACTGGGAAGGGGTTAAGGGTGAGGATCAAAAAGTAACCATGAGCTTTTTCTGCTATTTTTCATGCTGCTTCTTGATTCAGCTGTTGCCCAGTTACTACAACCTTTTAACTGTTTTCCAGAGTTTTGAGGAAGGTGGCTCTGCCAGTTTTTGTTAGTTGTTCAAAGATTCTTTGGGAAGATGATAACTCCCCATCTTATGCTGGCATGTCGGTCAATCAACAGTCCTGAAGTGTATTTTGACAAGTGCTTTTCCCTAAATATTCAAAGATAAGGATATTTCAAGTAAGGTGTAATGCTTTCAGTTCTTATTCAGTTCTCCTTTTAGTCTGCCAAATATTCCTGAAATGTGTTAATAAAAATGCCAGAAGAAATTTTATCTTAAAAAAAATATCTATAACATACAACAGACACCCCTAAATATGTTTTGTCAAGAAGGAAATATTTTATGAACTTGGAGTGGAGCTTGGTCCCCCAGCTTAAATGTAGAGTTTCAGATTTTTTTTCTTATTATTGTAGAGAGTAATCAGTTCATTTTTAGGTTGTCTAGTTTTTCTGGTCACTAGGCTTTGATTGTAAAGTGTGAACTTTAAGACTAAGTATAGATTTAAACAATGAAGTTAAAATTAAAAGGCAAAAGGAAAATTGAGAAAACAATGAACACATATGATAGTTAAAGGATTAACATCTTTAATCTGAAAACAGAAGAACAAAAACCTCATAGGACTCAATAAGAAAAAGAAAAACCCCAGTGGGAAAATGAACAAAGAATATTGTTAAGAAATTTGTGAATTAAAGAACATAAATATATATTATCTGTAGCCATGAATAATTACTGAAGGAAAAATTTAAATAATGGCATATATTGTATAAAAGTAATAATTCACTGTGTTTGGAATGAGGTACTCCCATCCATCACTGAAGGCTGTGAAAATCAATAGAACCTTGGAATGAAATGTGGCGTTATGTATAGCGAGCTTAAAAATGCAGACATTTTAATTCTAGAAGTCTATACTAAGGAACACATACATGTGCACAAATATTTTTAAAAAGTCTGTGTGTGTGTTTATCATAACACTTTATTGTACAAACAAATTGATAACAAGTGTTCAAAATTGGACTAGGTTATTCATGTTTTTAAATATACAGCCTTTAGTGATCTTGTAAAATGTTTAATGCTGGGAGAAAATGGTTTTAATTTAGTACTTAATCATCATGTTCGCTACCATATTTCCATCTTAGTTATTGAAATTTTAATATTTCCTAGGCATTGTGCTTTTACACTTTTCATCTTTCTTCCTCCCTTCTCTCGTTTTCTTCTTCTCCTTCTGAAGGTGGCCCCTTCCTTCACTCCATCATCCTTCTGTTGAGTTTCTGCTGTGTGCTTAGAAATAGGATCCATACTGGGAAGACAGTGAGGAACAGGACAAAGGAGACCTCTGCCCTTTAGGAGTTAAGGTTCCAGTGTGGGACTGGTAGAAATTGTTAGTGAGGAACCATGCTTGCAAATGCTATGATCATGGTGCAGTAGTTTACTGTGGCAGGGAGTGACTTTGGAGTCACATAACTATTAAGGCCACCATCTAAGTTTGGTGTTATCCTTATTTTACATTTACATAATCCAAAATGTAGAGAATTTGTGAAATCAGTCTATCAAATAGTTTCATGGGGAAGTGATGATTGACATTCAGGTCTGTGTGACTGTACAGCCTATTGCAGCTCTGAACTACTGTGCAACGCTGTTTCTCATATGCTTACAATTCAGTTTACTTTTCTTAAAAAAAAATTAAAAATGCACCCTACCAACTCTGACCTCACTGTAGTAATTCTGCCCGAGTTCTTGGCTCTTCTCATTCCCTTTGCCCCATTCCAACAATTACGTATCCTATGTCCCATGCCTGCTGGGTACCTACTAACTAAAATGATGAAATTAAGTTCTCCTACAGCACCAGTTTCATGACTTCATGTGTTCTTTGTCCTCCCCATGTTCTACTCTGATGTGTTCCTGCGCACTGCACTTCAGTGGCAACCTTTAATGCCTTAACCCAAGGGACAAATCGTTGGTAGTGGGGTAGGGGTGTGTGTACATGCGCGAGTGCATGTGAAAACATTCGAATATCAGGGGAATTGTAAGGGTAAATATGGGGAGAAGCAGGGGAATGGCAAATATAATTTTGGCTGGAAAGATCTCTTTCTTGGCGTGTTACTTAAAAAGTTCCATTTAAACAACCTCTTGCTCCATCTGGTGGCAGCAATGCTAGTTATGAGTTATGAAAGCAACCAAAGTGATTATAATTTACACTGTGCATGCCTTAGGTGAAATAAAGCTCAATTCCCAGGGCCTTTTGAGACATTTATATTTCCTTATGCTTATTTGAATGGTTAAGCCCATTATATATTAAGTATACTAAAAATAATTTTTTAGAAATTATTGTTCTGATATACTAAGTTGCTTGCTTTGAAAAATATTATGAGAAACTTGTCATTGGCGTTTTTCCAAATACCAAGGCTCTCCATTGTTAAAGCCCATTGAAATATTATGTGCGCCAAGGACTTTTCACAATTATAAAGGGATGTCTGAATCATTTATTCATGACCATCCAGTTAGGTTTACTAAGACAATTTTGATTTTAGAAGCTCCCGGCTTTATGAGGAAAGGAATATGAGGAAATAGAATTTATATAAAGAGAGGGAGTGCAGCATGTCCATCTTTGGCCGAGCAATATGGTGTTGGGATCAGGACACAGACCCTAGGTGCCTCCCCTGGCCTCTGGCTTGGCAGCTCTTTGGCTTGGGTAAGTTACCAACCTCTGCTGTAAAATTGGGATAATCATAATTCCAATCTCAAGTGTTGTGAGGATTAAGGTGTGTGAGATGCTCATCATCTTCCAATTACAACTAATAGGTAGAAAGTGCTCAGTGACCATTTGCTGATAATAGGGATATTATAGAATATGACAGTAGCATAAAAATCAGAGTGGTTACATCTACTAGGGACTGTCCAGGAAGATGTCAAAGGAGAAGTGACACTCAAGAAAATCTTAAGAAGTGAATTTCCCTGGCCTGTGTAGTCCGAGAGAAATAACATGAGAGGCATTGAGAGCACATGGCTCAGGCAGAGAAACTCAAACACTGCAGTACGTGTCCTAAAAAGCCTGGCTAAGCCGTTTGGATGGTGACCTATAGGCACTAAGATAAATTGTAGAACAGGGTGACAATATTAGGTATGTAGATATAGCACTATAGAAATAGTTTGTATGTCATTTATTTATTTATTCATTCATTCATGGTTGTTTTGAGGGTGCAGTCAGTTCCCAGGCCCTGTTTGTAGGTAGTAAACAAAACAGATGTGGTTTGCGATCCCATGGCATGGAGTACCTAATTTTATGGGGGAAAGATGAGTAAATAAATGTAAATGCTGAGAAGTGCTATGAAGGATAAAGTGAAGCAGGATATCAGAGGCTTGGAGAGAGCAGTGGTGTAGGGGCCTCTGTTTAGACAGTCTGGTTAGGCAGACTTCTCTGAGGTAGAGGTAGTTAATCTGAGCCTCCAGGCTACCCTGCATGGGGCATGAAGGGAATGGAAGAAGAGCATTCCAGGAAGAGGCAGCCGGCCGTATCTGTGAAGGCACCAAAGTGTGAAGAAGCTGGAGTGTTCTAGGAGCTAGAGGAGGCAGGTGTAGACCTGGAGTGGCAGCAGAGTGGGCGAATTCAAAGAGAGGAGCCTCAAGAGATGGTTGGGAGCCAGTCATTCAGCATTTTCTCGGCCATAGAAAAGAGTTTTAATTTATTTGAAGTGCAATCAGAGCCGCTGAAAGATTTGAAGCAGGGGAATAAATGATCCTATTTAGATGTTAAACCAATTTCTCTAGCCGCTCTGTGGAGAATAGATTAGTGAGGGACAAATGTGAAAGTGGGGGGAAATATTAAGCAGTCTATTGAATTAGTCTGAGGAAGAAGTGGTGGCGGTAGAGGGGATAGAGAACAGTGGCTCAATTTGAGAGGCATTTGGGAATAGAAACAGCAGGATTCACTGATGTGCCCACATTTCTTATATCGAGTTTATCAGTGAGTCCTGCCTGAGGCTGAGTGGAGTTTGGACTAGAGATAGAAATGAGGACTCACGAGAATTAAAATACGGGGATTTAGGCTGTGAGAATGAATGAGATTACCCAAGCAGAATAGGTGCAAAGAGGATAGAAAGGAGCATGTGCAAGACTGGTCTCTATCACATCGAGAAGTAAAATTGAATGTGAGAGCCCTTTGAGGAATTGAGAAGTACTAAGAGAGTGTAGAGAGGAGGCAGATCGTGTCATAATAGAGAATCCATGAGAGGGCAGTATTTCAAGGTGAGAGTGACCAGTGGTAGAGGATGTTATTGCATGATAGAAAAAAATGAGGGCAGAAAAATATACCATGCATTTGGCACACAGTAGTCTAACAACCTTAGCAGTGCACTTTTATACAGTGGCGGAAGAAGCGGTGTGTAATCAAAAGTTTCAAGAATCTGGGTTGTGAAGGGAGAAGAGAAATGGGGTGTGGGCTAGCTAGTGGTCCTTAAACCCATGAAAAAATCTGAGCTTTCCCAGGAGAGCATTTATTTTAAGAAAAGAAGACACTTGGGAACAAATTTTGGAATAGGTAGAAGAAAATAAAGAAGGAAAAGGGAAGGAGGTATGGGAGATTTGAGCACACTACAAGAGGAGAAGCCTTACAAAAATAGAAAGAGGGATTTAAAACAGAGGGGATTGTTAACCGTAGCAGATGTTGCAATCAAGAAAAATGAGGCCTAAAATCATTTATTGCTATATCCATGCCATACTGTTTTAATTATCATAGATTTACTGGGACTTAAGTGTTTGGTAGCTGGCCATTGACTCTTCAGAATCTCTTGGATATTTCAGTTTTTAATCCTTCGTGTAAAATTTATGGAAAGCTTCTCAAATTCAACACAAAAAGTCCCATCAGGATTTTAGTTGGGATTGCATTTAATAGTACAAGAATAATGTTCAATTCATATGGAAAAATACAAATTAGATCATATTCTGCCTTTTGCAGTAAATTCCAGATAGAATTGAGTCTCCTGGATTTGGTGACTCTGAAGCTATTGAAAACTTTTGCCTGAGCGGTGTTTTCCAACTCTTGTTCTCAGATTGTAGCTGGAAAAGCAGAGAACATAAATGCACACCATTCTTTCCAGAAGCTTAGCTCTAAACCAAGGAGGCAGAGGGTATGACCATATGACCACAGAGGAGACTCAGGGTTGAGAGTCTTGTTTCTATTTTTTTTATTAGAGCAAATATAGGTTTACAGAAAAACTATGCATACAGTATGCCCCCTGAACACAGATAGATTTCCCTATCATTGACATTTTGTATTAGTGTGCATCAGCGTGCACCTCTGTTACAATTGATTAAACAATATTATTATAGTTATACTGTTAACTATAGTCCCCATATTACATTAGTTTTGTTTCATTTAAAGATGGGAGTATGTTTGTATACTGTTAGAGGAAGGAGAGAGAGAAAAGGTTTAAAATACAGGAGAAACAAGGAATAATTGATTTGAAGAGGGTCATATGAGAAGCAGAAGAGAACAGAATCTAGAGGATAGGTCAGGATAGTCACGTTGGGAAGGAGAAGATCTGCATTTTATCAGAGATTAGACAAAAGGTATGCTGATGTGGCAGATATAGATCATCTGTATGCTGATGTGTGCAAATATAGATCAACTTTGAGACAACAAAGTTGAAGAAATTCTGACTTGAATTTCTGCCTGAGATTTGGAACAAGGTTGAGTGACCCTGAGTGGGGTGGGTTGAAGACTTGAGAAGTTTGATAAAGGTTTGGTAGCAGCACTGTGGGGAAGGAGAGGGAAGTGTCCAGTGCTTATAAAAAGACTGCTGAGAGCCCAGACCAAGTTGATGTTTCTCTGAAGTTCTTCTGAAAGGAAGAAAGAGAATTGAAAAGAGAAAATATTGGCATAGGCATTTATATTAACTCATTGTCATCTATGGGACTACAGCCATTTTGCAAGCAAAATTTTGCATGTATTTTGTGTTGTTTTACTTTTTGTTCATTTGCTTCTTTTTCCTTAAAGAGGATTTACAGAATGTTTACTCTCCAATATTTCAGTGCTTTCACAGTGTTAATATGTGTTACCATTAATGAATCTTAGAGGAAATCCCCAACAGGGGGAGAAATAGTGATAATTAGTATCTTCAGTTACGAATGGACTGATTGATGTCCAAAGATATTCCTGAGGTCACAATGTCAGCCACTGTTTACTCATAATTAATTGAACAGCATCCTCTAAATTAAATGAAAAGAGCATATTTTATAAGACTTTAGAGGGGGTGTTAATTAGCATCTTGAGCCAGTCCTGTCGTAAAAACTCGGCTAGAATAATGATAGTCTATCTTAATTAAACCTGAAGCCAGGGAGATTTATTTTATGTGTCGTTTCTTAATAAAGCAGGGGTCAGCAAACTAAGGCCTACCACTTGTTTTGAAAAAGAAAAATCAAAAGAATGGTTGTTTCCTGACACATTAAATTGGGTGAAATTCACATATCAGTGTTCATAAACAAAGCTTTAGGGGGACACTGGCACACTCATTTGTCTATATGTAGACTGCAGCTGCCTTCGTGATGGCAGAATTGAGTAGTTGTGATAGAGACCATAGGGCCCACAAAGCATAAAATAGTTACTGTCTTGCTCTTTACAGGAAAGGTTCGCTGTCCCTTACATTAGAGCACCACCCTGTCCAGTGTCCATCCCCATCTCTCAGTACCTTTCTGCCTAGTGCAGTCCATTCCAAGGTATTTGTCTTTTTCTAGGAAATTCTCAAACACTAAAAGTCTCGAGACCAAAGAGTGAATGTGCAGTGCTAGGGTTTTAGGTTCAGGACAGAATGCCAGAATGCATTTCAAATAGAATGGCCTTTTGGCATCCTTTGATTTCATCATGCTGTTATTTAAATCAACTCCACAGATTCTTCTAATTTGGATCATTTGTTGGTTTTTTTGACCTACCGCTCTCTTTATGTTGTATCAGCCCCCCTCTGGCCCTTAAGTTATAATTTCAACATGATTTCCAAGCACAGGATGGTTGAGCAAGGCAGCACAACAGCTAGCTTTGATCTGTTCTCAAACATAGCTACTTGGAGCCCAAGTCCATTGCTTGATTCTAAATTCTCCTCTGGGATTTTTTTCCCATTGTGTGTTGATTTCCTTTTACAAACTACCACAAAGCAGCTATGTCCTCGGGTTTGTTGTATATTAAGAAAACAGAAAGAAAGAGATACAGAGGGAGACAGAGAGAGACAAAGAAGAAAGAGGAGAAGGGGAAAGGAAAGGGGGAGAGGAAGGGAAGGGGATGGGGAAGAGAGGGGAAAAGGACAAAATCTAACAGCTTACTGTTGCTATGAAAAGAACATCTGTTTTAAAAATTCTCCCTGCTGCAAAAGAAAAGAAACGTCCTCCCAAATGTTCATTAAATTCTTTTCATAGGGACTGATAATCTTAGCAGATTATTCTCTATTCTAGAAAAATACACCTTGGCTCTCTTAGACCATAATTTTCTATTGTACTAGACTTTTTACTTTACTAAACCAAGTGCTGCTTGGGCCCTGAGCTCTCGGACTGTGGCTAATTTGTGTCCAACTTGGCTCTGTCAATACTTCGGAAGGTGGCCCTTGCCCAGCGTGGGCATGGTATATGTCTTCTGAGCCATTATTGAGGACTCTGATTAATTTCCTATGTCAGTGTTTCTCAAAGTAGAGGACAGGAGCCATCCCTTAAGAGGTTGCAGAGCTCACTATATTTTTGCCCACAGCCTTTGTTATCCTTTTGGCTCCTCTCTTCACTCAGAATCACAGGGCTATAAGATGACAGGAAGGCCACCCATGAGTTTTGTCTGTTGGAGATTTTTAGAGATGAGCCCCCATGAAACCCTGGCCCTATCTCTCTTTCTCTTTCACATCCGTAAAAATCAGGGTCTCTCACCACCCCCATAAATCAATAACCTGGCTTTCTGTGGGCAGAGGGAGAACTTGACCCTGGTAAGCTTCCTTGCCTGCAGTGTTTATGGAGTGATGGATTTCCTGGGAGGTCCATGTTGGGTCTGAACTCTTCCTCCAGAATACTCCTCTTTTCTGTCTCCACCAGACTACAGGATGGAAGTGGACTGACAGCTGGCTGCCCACCTGAGCTGGTGCCACCTTCTTCAGGCTGAGCCCAACTCTGGTTAACTCTAGAGGGGCAGGGCAAGGCTGTTTAAAAATAGACACTATTGATCTTGCCTCTAGTTGGGATGCCTTTATAATAGTCCAAATAAGAGAAAACAAGAGCTCTCAAGCAACACTTCCATTAACTGACTGCTAATTGATGTTTGTAGAAGCAAAGCCTGGTTTATCATTTTCCCTTTCAACTGTCATGAGAGCACCCTAGCAACGGTCCCCAAGAACTCCATCTGACAGGAAGACATTTTTTTTTTCATTTGTAAGAAGGCTGGTTGACATGAGAAAGTTTAAGTTTAGCAAAAGTAGGATTCTCACTGACCTTTTTCCTCTTCCTTCTTTTGCTTTCCAAACTCTCTGAGACTTAAGAGAGCATCTTTGTAATACTAATTAGCAAAATGGCAATTTCTTATTTATCAAAGGTCCTAGAAAAGTACGGGATTTTTAAGAAATTAAAATGTCATTAAAGCTTGTTTATCCAGTCTCTTGGTTTCCTAGTTTGTCCTTTCTCTGTAAATTATTAATAAACTTAAATATAATTCTGTTCTATAATACTGCTGAGAGCTCTTAAGGGACGTCTCCTATTTTTTTTTATTTCAGAATATAATATTCAGATAGAATAGTTTTTGATATTTCAGTAATGTAATCAAGTTTTAGCTCTAGAACTGAATTTAAGATAGGTATAGGTAGGAGTAGTAGTCTCATTTCTATAACATTTGACCTCATTTTCTGTATGAAAAATAGGAAGGATAGGGAGGCATAGTAAATGTTTATGGCAGAAAGGCTTAAAGCAAATTAAAAAGGTGATATCCTTTACTGCCTGTGGCAGTAAAAATATAATACATATTATTATGGGCCCTATTATCATCCATACTTTCTGTTAATTCACCTGAGCTTCAGGACATTTTTACCCCTATAATTTTCTCTTCTAGCCCAGCCTGATCCCCTTGACTCAGCAAACACAGAGACTCCACTAATGCCACAGCTCTCCTACTCTGCCCTGATGCCATGTGCTTCTATTTAGAGGTGTCAGTCTGATTCATTTAGCAATTCCAAGACAACCTGCTTTCCTACTTCTAGTTCTTAGATTGTGGTTTTGAGTTTGCTCTTTCTACTTAAGGATTCATTCCATGATTCTCACCCTCCTGGGCTCAGCCCTGGCTGGCCTATGTAGCACTATCACTAGACACTCACTGGTGGTCGTTGACTGCTATTTTGAATGAAGTCCTGTGTGCTTGGGTTGGGTGGGTGTCACTTAAATTCATTAGCCAGTCAATTGCAGAATCCCCATGCCATCTTTTAAGATTTGGATGAGCAGACTCATTCTCAGATCTTATGAATAAGAATTTCTTGGATTGGGATCTGTACATATTTAATTAAAGGCTGATACAATTCCAGGGTTGGAATCATTGACCTACAGCCCGAACGTTATCTTTTATCTCTTTTTCTGTGGCTGGAGGTGAAATCTATGATCAGTACTCAGTTGGGGAAGCAGATATGAGAGACTTTTCTCTATTAAGCTTGTGCTTGTCACAGTCACATTGACACTAAACTTTTTGGAAATCATAGTTAATCTATATTTTTTATTTTCCTAGGCCAAAGAGAGCTACAGCCAAGAGGATGTGTGTTCCTTGACAGCAAAGGATTTCAGACACAATGGAGTATGAATGGGGAGAGAGAGGGCTGTTTGAACTGTTCAGTATTCTCTCAGTGGTATTAAATTCCCAGACCATGAAACAGTAAAAGAGGACATGCATTGTAAAATGTCTATGAATTTAGAGTGGGTACCAATGTGAAAGATGATTGTAAAGACAATCAAAGATGGAGGGAAATCTTCGATTAAACTGCGCTTTGAGTGTTAGCAGTTTAATTTCAGTCTTCGAAATGACTAAAAGATAATTAAAGCTGCGAAAAACAGAGAGGAGTTGTAGGTCCCCCCACCCTTGATACAAGTAAGCACACAGTGAAATGCTTGCCTGAATGTAAATGAGAATTAGGCACAACAACAAATGACCCAACAATGCAGAAGGCAAACACTGGTGGCTCACAATGAGATAAATATGGGACATTAGCTGAAAGACACGACAGTATCAGGCAGATGTAACAAAAACAGATGGCAAATCAGAGTCACTTACAAATCATAGAGGCAGCTGGAGCCAAATTGAACCCTATACCCACTCTTCCCCTGTCCTCTCTCCTTAGGCCATCTCAGATATTTCCTCTACTCTCCATATCTCAGCTTATATGTCAATATCTCATCTTCAGTATTCATCTTCAGTAGGTTTAAAACCAAATTCTTAATTCTTCTCTGCCCAACCTAATCCTTTTCCACTGTCTTTTGTCTGGGGAAATTCCACAACCATCCATCAGAGAGAAAATTAGAAACTGCATAATTTTCCCCACTTCTCTTTGCCTCACTTTCTATATCCTTGCATTATAAATGTACACCCTCAATTGGTTCCCTTCTCTCCATCTTCACTGCTACCATCCTAGTTCAAGATGCCATCAACTCTTTCCTGGATTGTCATAGTATCATTACGCATTCATTAAAGAGCTCCTTGAATGTCTTCTCCACCCTACAACTAGAGAGCTTTTCTAAATTTAGTTTGCATCATTTTATGACTAGTCTCTTCCCTCAAAAACTTCTTTGCTGGTTCTTTATTGCTATAGGATAGAGGCCAAAATTCCGAACTGTACTCACATGGCATTTGCTACCTTTACAACTTCAAATCTAATGTCTCTTCCCTTTCTCTCTGCACCTCAGCTACGTCCCTCTTTCCCTTGCTGAGACGTGCACTGTAGGGACGTAATAGACACCCGTCTCTCCAACCAGAATGTATCACCCTCCTCTCTCCATTGCCAACTCCCCTTCCCATCAATGCCTTTTTTCTTTTGTTCTTTTTTTTTGATTTTTTAAAAAAAATTTCCCCATCAATGCCTTTTTATCCCTTGGAATTTTCAAATCTCAACTCATCCATCACTTACAATAAATTCTCTCCCAACTTCTCAGTCCTGATTTTTTTCCTTTCTATGTTCTATCATCATTATGGGTACTTTTCCTTTAGAGCGGGGCTTCTCAATCTCTGCTTAAGTAGAATTTTGGATTAGATCATTCCTTGTTGCGGGAGGCTCTCCTGTACATTGTGAGTAGCATCCTTGGCCTCTGCATACTGGATCTCAGTAGCCCTTCCCTGCTAATTCATTATGATGAAAAATGGCTTCAGATCTTGTCAAATGTTCCCTAGGAGGCAAAACTGCCCTTGTTGAGAACAACAGCTTTAGAACAATTGCCTCAGTATGTATTGTGTGTCTTTTCCCAAACACTGAAAATTCATGAGAGCAGAAACCATTTTGGAGTGTGTGTGTTGAATGTAGGAATAGTATGAAATAAAAAACAAAACAGTGGGGAATAATGCTACTACTTTGTTCAAATCTCTAAAGTTCATTCCTTCCTGTCCAGAATAAAATTTGAAAACTTCGTCCATATTATTTAATTCCAAAGCAGCATAATTTTGAGGTAGAGTTCATGAGAGAATATCAATCATAGGATATTTGCTTCTGGTCCACTACTGAAGCTCTCCAGATCATTAAGCTTCCTTTGGAGGGGACTTAACTTCACTGCATCTAAATTGGAAGCCTAAAATCTATATATATTCTTTATGTAGCTGTGTGGCAACTTTGTCTGATCAACTCTTTGGGTGAGAACTATACCTACAATGTTATATTGAGGCTTCAAATGGAGATGGAATGTAAAACCTTCCTTAGCTGTAACAGAAATGTATTCCATGCCTTCTTTGGAGTGTTCCCCAGCAGTTGCAAGTGGCTGGTGATAAAGTACACATAAAGACATTAATAATGAATGTGGTCAGTGAGCAAAGGGGGAGGATTGGATATGCAGAGGAAGTAACAGTAGATTCTAAAGAGAAGCATTAGGACAGTCATCTCAGAAAATGTGATCCTTGAACTGCTTTGAAAGAGGAATGGGTGTTTCCTATATAACGGAATAGCATCTGAAAAGGCCTGGGGATGAAAAACAGCACAATATATTCAAAGAGCATCCTTGGCTGGTTATATCTATACAGTGTGTGGTAGATGAAGGGGTTTGGGGTAAAGCTGGAAAATGTCAGGCTAGACATGAAAGGCTTTAAATGCTGAACCATGGATGGCAGATTTGGGATGGTGTAGTGAACCATCATAAGGACTGAAGAAGGTAAGTGACATGATCATGTTTGTATTTTACAGAAATCTCTCTGGCTGTTTGTGAAAGGTGGCCTAAAATGTTTAGGGCTGGAAATGTAGAGACCCATTAGGGATCCATTAGAATATGTCCCATGAGAAATAATGAGAAACATGATTCAAAGTAGTGACACTAGGGGTGGAAGAGAGGGAAAGATTTCCAAAGACAGTGAGGAAGTGGAAATAACAAGGTATTGACAGCGATAATGAGAGAGAAGAGTCGAGGATTACTCTCAGATTTCCAATTCGAATTTCTCCATGAATTGTAAATCCATTAGCTGAGAGATGAGATTTAGAAGAAGCAGGTTGGAATGGACAAAGATGAATTTGGTTTTTGGATGTGCTGAAGTTAAGTCATTCATGAACTCTAGTTGGCGAATTCAGGACTGGGGCTCAAAAGGGAGATCAGAATTGGAGACAGATTTGAGTTGCCATGATGGGGTATGATTACACCATGTTGGTGATTGAAATAGTCGAGGGAAAGGGTACGGAGAGAAGCAGAATCCTGCTGTGTATCACCCAGAAAGGTTTTAAATAAGAAGAGGCTTGTTCTAAATCTTTATCCAAAATTCAGTCACCTGAAGGATTGGTCTATTAAGACTGAGGAAGAGAAAGTATTCAAATTACTTCCATGTCCATTTGCACTGATATATTCTGCTGGTATCTGGAGAACTAGTGTTGAAATGCCTTAAAATAAGTATCAGTTCTATTTACAGCTTTCTCTGAGTCAGGAAGTCACAAAATTTTCGTAAATTTTGCAAGTCTTTAAGAACAGCCTTCATGAAATGTGCTTCCAGACCAAAGGCATATGGTGAGAGAGTATTTGCCTTCCAAAATCAGTGTTTGAAAAACAGGAGACTTTGAATATAGTTGAGGCAGTTTTTAAGACTAATTTAGCATTAATGGACTCCTTTTATTTTAATGACCATCTTTATTCCATTCTCTTGGGAGCATACTTTGTCTATGACTTTCCATATTTTAGAAATCCTATATTTTATCTGGCATAAAATGGTATTATGTTATATTGTAAAATATAAATATCATAAAAATAAATTTATATTTTATCCAATCATGTAATTGACTGGATGTGTGACTATGGCTATTTTAATGAAATCAACCAGAAACCTTCTATTTAATTATAGTTGGCATGCTCAAATCTAGTTCTAGCCCACTCGTATATATGTTATATACACATATATATGTTATAGTACTGGATTATTATAAAAATGTTCTGCTGAAAACATTTGCAAAAAACCAGGCAATATGAAATGATTCTGGAAATGAATTAATCTGAATGTTCAACAGCAGATGAATACAGCATCAATAGACAAAAAAACAAATCAATAACCTTTTAGTATTTGTAGTGATATTTTAAACTGGTAGATAAGATAGGGAAGATTTCTCCAACAAAATCTTTTATCTATTTTAATAATAGCAAATGTAATTCTTGTTGCTGTATTTGTTTTTATGGTTCCCTTTTGGATAAAAGGTATTATGATCTGAGGCCAGAAAAAAGAATGATTTACAAGCTAACGTCATAAAATAATGCCATTTCATATTTAGACAATTGAAATATATTGGCAAATACTCATTCATATCAGAACTGATTTTTTAGGGCTCACTGAATGGCAAAATTATTTGTACGTACTGTCTATAATAGACATAATTGGAATTAACAATAGATTTCTGGGCAGTATTTTCAAAATTGTTTTTTCCCATGCATTACTAAGTGGGCATGCATATATATTTTTATATAGTTATTGTACATTTCCCTCTACATAGTGTATTCTTGAAGAATTCTATTTTATTGGATTTTGATAGATTTTTAAATAAAATTAAAAAATAAAAAACTAAACAAAATAAAATTAATACTGATATAATGAAGTTTGCCCAAGAACACAAAGCCAGTGAGTGGCAGAACTATTATGCACACTCGGTCTATAAATTTTGCCTAAACTGCGCATTTAATCACCATCCTGTGTGGTGTTCCTACTTTTCCCTAAACTGTGGGTAGAAAACTGAGAGCTTCTTTCTGCCATTTTTTGCTCTCTTTTTAGTAGGGCTTTCTTCCATGTTTGCAAAATGATCAGATAGACATAAACAAATGGGAAGTATAGAAATGTGATTGTCTTAAATATGGACTAATAGAATATTCAAATTAAAGGTACAAGTCTTAGAAATGCCACAGCATTATGTAATTTAGATTTTTTTGTGTTACTTTACCCCCTTTCACGGTAAGCTTTCAATATTGGTGGCACCATCTTCATGAAATTTGAGAAATAATAAAATGTCCATTGATTTTTATCTTTAGCCACCTTAATGTAAGTTTCAAGTCCTTTCTTCTTGCTTATTTTTTTATGGAGGTACATTTACATAGAGTGAAATGCATTGATCTTAAGCGTACAGTGCAGTGAATTTGACAGATGAATATTCTGACATAACCCACCCCGCCATCAAGATAGAGGACCTTTCCATCACTCCCAAAAAGCCCCTCACCTCCCACCCCTAGCCAGAGATGACATTGTTCAGATTTATATCACCACAGATTTGTTTTGCCTGTTCTAGAATTTCATATCAGTGGAATCATACAGTATGTTCTCTTTTGTGTCTGGCTTTCTTTGTGTGTAGTTTTGAGATTCATCTAGGTCCTGTCACTATCACTCTTCTGCTGAGTGTCATTTCATCGCGTGAATATTATAATAAAAGTATATAGCAAAAGTCCTGGGGGCCCCTCAGAGCTAAAACAAACTAAAGAGAAGAAAACACTGTCTTCTTTGAACTCCCACATGAGTTTCCTCTTGATATCCTTTGAAAATTGAAATTCTCACCAAGACAGCCAGCCCAGATAGCCAGACAAGCCCTCAGTTCATTATATTTGACCCAGTACGAATAAAGCAGACCTGTCCTAAACCCTCCCCAATAAGACAGACAAACCCTTGTTCAGTCAACGACTCAAGCCAACTTCCTTTTCGGGTCTGTAAAAATCATTTGCCAGCCCTTGAAGCCTGAAACCACTTCCGTTTTTGCAAGTGATCTGGCTTCCTGCTGCAGCAAAACTTTGGTGTCCCAAATAAAATAAACTGGAAACGCGACCCCGTTTTGTCTTCTGACAATTACATAATTTGTTTATCCATTTTGCCTGTTGGGTGGATATGTGAGTTTCTATTTTGGGCTGTTATAAATAAAGCTGCTATTAGCATTCTTGTGCAAGTATTTTTGTGATCAGATGTTTTTATTTCTTTTGGGTAGGTACATAGGAGAAGAATTGCTTGGTCATAAGGCAGATGTATACTTAACCTTTTGAGGAGCTGCCAAATCATTTCTCAAAATATAAACTCACATTTTATATTCCCATTAGCAATGTATGGAAATTCTAGTTGCTCTAAATCCTCTCCAGCATTTGGTATTGCCAGCCTCTTTAATTTTAAGAATTCTAGAGGGTGTTTCTTTATAGCTTTCATCTGTCACATCCATTTGTGAGGTTAGATTTTTAAACTCTTCTATACTATAAAAGCAAAATTTAAGTAATAATGTAAAAATCACCTGTAAATCTACAATTTTGTCTTTAAAAAGTTTGCTGATTTATATGTAAAGTATACTCATATATTCTTTTGCCATTCAGTGCACCTCAAAACCTTGAATTTTGTGACATATTGTATCATAAGAATATATGATTTGTTTTACCATTTGCCTAACTTGTGGAATGTGGATTGTTTCTAATTCTCCCTCAATATGATTAAAGCGTTCTTACACTAAAACTTGCATGTGGCTGAGATTATTTTCTTGTGACAGCTTCCTGCCAGGTAATGATAGTGTTGTCTGACTTCCAGGCTTTATAGTTATTTCTTTTTCTCATCTCATTGTCTTAACAGAAATTCCAGAACAATGTAAAATCTGTGTTGCTATTAGGCGTCCTTGCCTTGTTCTCCCCTTTAAGAAAATATCTGGCAACTAAGCAAGGTGTGGGCAGTCTTTGTGGCAGGTGCTGTTTCCTTAAGGAAGTGATCTTAGGGGTGTGGCTTTCAGCATTTAGTTTCAGGTGTGTCTATCACCTTGTGTCTTCTGACACTGGTAGGAAACCTCACCCAGTTTGAGAGTTCAGAAAATTCTTCCCTGAAACTCCAGTGTCTATCACCTTGCCCAGGACTCAACACATTTCTTGAGTGAAATTCAGCGGCACTGGAACCTGAGGGATAAGTTGAAGCGAGCCAGGTGAGGGTGGGGCAGGGAAACAGGATGTGCTCTGAAAGCCCCATGGCTGGGGGGCCCCTGCATTTGTAGGGCCGGAGACCACTGTGGTGTCTAGTGAGTGAGGGGCGTGGGGCCAGGCCAGGGGAAGGCGGCAGGGCCTCATCCCCATGCTAAGGTTTCTGACTATTTCAACTTCAGAGAAAATGAGCGCTTTGAGTGATAGAGTGTTTTCCTTTCTCATGCTTTTCATCCTTGATTTCACTTTGATATATGTTGGCATCATTTTTTTTTTTCTTTTTTGCCATACATGATAGATAAATCATGGTTAATTTACTTTTTCTCTGGACTGTACTTTTCTGGTCTTCCCTTCCTTTTTACCTTCATTCTTCTTCCTTCCTTTGCAAATAATTGTTGAGTGCTTATTACCTGCCAGCCCTGGAGGTGATTTCTTGAGGACCTCTTTACTTTTTAGGACTTCCTGAAGCTCACAGATAGGTCTCTAGGAAGTAAACTCTAATTTAATTGTATTTTGATGTTTTTTTCCCCTAATCTAAGATTATCTGTCTGTCTTTCTCCCTCCGTCCTTCCTTCCCCTTTCCTTCCTCTTTTGGCATTCAGGATGTATTGATTGACTATTACTCAAATAATGTATGAATATACTGTTGTACAAAATTAACACAGAGAAAAACATAAGTAATCAGTGAAAACCCCCTATTCTCTCTCACTCTCACTTCTCCCAGAAAACATCTATTGTGAGTTTCATACATGCAAAAACACTCATATCACACCTTTTGCTAACAAATATTTTGTATTTAAAATGTTTTCTAACAAATCCCTGGAGCTCTTTTGCTGCCTGTACAGATATCTTTCTCATTTTTAAAGAGCTCAGAGCATCCCATCATATAGAAGAACCAATTTTACATTCTCTACTATTGATGGATAATCCAATTGTTTCAACTTTTTTACTCTATACCGCGACAATAGTGTTTTAGTAAACATTCTTGTGCATAATATGCAAATGATCCTTTAGGATAGACCCTCTAGAGGAAGAATTGTTGGGAAGATCAAGAGTAAACACTTAAAATTTTGATAAACCCTTCAAAATTGCCTACCTAAAGTCCTCATCAATTTGCATTTCTTACCAGTATGGAGGTGCCATAGCATTCTTACCAGTGATTGATATCAGTATTTTAACATTTTCAATCTAATGGGTTAAAAATAAAATAATATGTTTTAAATTTACATTTCCAGATTTACTTGTGAGAACAAGCATTTTTTTCACTTTTGAATTCCTCTTTGTATTTTTGCTTTGAATTCCCTTTCACAGTAAGGTTGTGATTTTGTTTCACATGGATCTTTCTTTTTTTGTGAGAGGTTAGTAAAGCCTGCTTTGGAAGCTACTACCCAGATGCTACTTTAAATGATAGGTCTACAAAATTGGATTTTGAAAGTAATAGGGGAGAAGCTGAGTAATGCTGCTATGTGATGTTCATTCTGCCGGTCCTTGGGCAAGGTTTAAACCTCTCTCAACCTCAGAATCTTCATTTATAAAGTGTGGATGAGAAGAGTACCCACTCTTCGTTATGAGGGTGAAGTGTGTTTGTGAGTGTTAATGAATGTAAAGCGCTGAGAATAATGGCTGGTACATTAAATGTGGCTATCATCATCATTACTATTATCATCTTTGCTGTTACTTTATTGCCATTTTTATTATCAACATTTTGTTCAAGTCAGGAATTATCTTCAATTGGAAAAAATTCCATTGAATGGGCCAACTAGCAGTGCCAAATGTACTTGTAGGTTCCTGTTTTACCTAGTACAGGTTGTAGATTTACCACCTTCCCCCCAAGTTGACTTTTTAGTCCTCAAATTTATGCATTTACAACTCTTTCATGGCCTTAAAAATGTAGCTAAAAAAAAAAAAAAGAAACAAACCAAAAACTCCAGTAACTGAAGTGCGTTCATGGGGTGAAAGAGAACTGTTTTCTGGACCTTGAAGTGACACCTACACAGCTTGTCATGAAACTGAACATGTCAGGAAAACTGGATTTAAAAGGCACCTTAATATACAAACTTCTGCTTCAAAGAAAGAAATGAATAAAAGGAAGAAAATATACTCATTTAGCATGCTCTCAGGAGAAGCTTAGCAAGCTTACTGAGACACAGATGTGTGATACTCGTGGTTAGATGGATTTCTTCTGGATGGAATTTAAATGCATACCTGGAAATAAAGACTTAAAAATATGAATTAGAAAAAATTAAAACAAACAAAAATATGAATTGCTCCTTAAAAAGATCATCACCAATAGAAGGTGGAATCCCTTTCATTGATGGTGATATTCGGTGATACCAGAAGGCCCACTGTGCTCTGATGTTCAGAGTTAAATATCTTTTTCTTCAGATTCTTAAGTGTTGCTGTTGTTTCTGACTTCCTTCTAACTCCTACCTGAAGGAGGAATTATTAAATTGTTATCAATTGTTAACCCTTATTGACATTTATTATATCCCTTTTCCTTCTAACTGACAGCTAAGATTAAGGCTTGGAAGAAATAGGAAGTCGGAATTTAAGAGGGATAAGGGGATTAGTTTGAAATATTGCCTTACTTGAAGAGGACATGCCTGGATGGGATGACAGAAAAGAAGATGTGAAAGTATTGGGTATCTAAGGGCAATAACAGGAAAACAGGACAATGGGATAAATGCACAGGAAGGCATCTGTGAGGAAAGTAAGAGGGCAGTGACTCCGTTACTGCTTGGGTCCAGCTGTCCCTCCACCTACCCCAGTCTGCCCCAACCATTTCTATCGCTGTGAAACCAAGGATGAGTAGTGGGCTAACCAAAGCAGAAACAGGTTGTTCCTTCTACTATCTTTCTGGTTTCCTTCTCCTCTTCTTCCTCTTCTTAAGACTGTTTAAATTTGTGTTGTCAAAATCATAGTGGAGCCCATGGATTAGAAAGGAAGGGTTTCCTATCCATTTGAATATGTATCAACATCTTGCTTTTCAGTCTGTTCATTTATTTAGTCATGCACTCATCCATTTATTTAGTGTGGCAGTTAGCCAACAAAACTTTTGGATTCTGAAAAATACCTTAAGTAATAAAACCATGAGTATTTCATAAAATCCATTTCTTCCAGTTATAGCCTATTGAGGTTTATTTCAGAGTTGTTTTTTAATAGTTTGACTACAGACTATGTAAACAATTGATTACCCTTAACTAAGATGGGAGATGTGAATAAAAACAGTGCTGAAAAATTTAGTTTTTGCCATTTTGAGTATGACATGCTTATAGGTCATTCAGGTGGAAGTATTTTATACACAAGGGAAAATATGGGCCTAGAGCTTCAAAGAAAGGGTTGAACTGAAGATATGAATTTGTAATATTTAGTTTTAAAAGCTTCAAAAAAAGGAGCTTATTAATTCCAGAAAGCTGCTTCAGTAGTTGCTCAGTTTTTTAAGTTGAACACTGTTGCTTTTTAAAATGGCTTGGAAAACTTATCTAATTGTTTCAGCTTTTCAGTAATTCTCCATCAAATTTTTGTGTGTAATTAATTATATATTTTTTTCTTATATCTTTTTTGAGGTGATTGTCTGATCCTAATGCATTCATATAATATATTTTAAAGCAGAGCAGGGAGTAACTTAGTAGGAACCTGTACTGAGAAGAAAGAAGACACATCCATCCATCATCAGCGTGACTTTTTAAATTCTGTATAGAAGGGTTAGTGTTTATTACCTAATTAAAACTTATGAACTGATTACTTGAAACACTTTCCTGAACCATGTTCATGATATAAGGTTTAAAAAAGTCTAAAATGTCAAGGTAATTATTTAATTTCAAACATGTTATGATTTGCTAAAAGCACAAAGACTAACTGAAACAGTAGAATTTAGTGAAACAAATGACTAGAATCGACATTCAAAATGTAAACAGGATGCTAGCTAATCAAGATATCCTTTTTTTTTGTCTTTTGACAAACAGTTTTAAGAATCATGCACTCAGTATGTACTGAATTCCATAACACTCATTTGACAGTTCTTCGTAATGCTTCCAAGTTTGGGGACAAATCAGAATCCAATTTATTTCAGGTAATCTAGAAATATTTGTACCTTTGTAGAGATTGAGTTTTGAAGTCTTTGCTTTTCCATAACATTTATAATTTATTCACCTGTGTTGCTTGTTTACCAGATATAATACTGCTGTTTTTGATTTTTGAATTGTTTGCTCTCCTTGCAAATAGGGGGGCTTGTCTTACACCTCATTAAATAATATTTTCTCTCTGTCTTAAGATATGAAGCTTTTCTTGGGTGACATGTGGAGAATAAAACAGGGGCCATAAACAAGTCCTACAATGTTTAGATTATTTCCAAATGTCAGGCAACGTATAAACTGTTTGTATTTACACTTTGTCTAGTTGGTCCATAGATTTCAAAATGTGCTAGAGATAATAGCTAAGCTTAGAAGTTCTGAGCAATTCTGTTACTGTTCTCACATTTTTTTTCCCTGAATAAGAAGACTAAGGAGAGTTTAATGTTGTCGAGCTCACAATTGATGACTTGTATGGCCTAGGTGTGTGCCCTAGCTATGTAAAGGAGCTGCTTGCAAATCACAGCCTCCAACAAACCCCCAAATATCTTGGCTTAGACAATTTTCAAAGGATAAGGAAAGATTACTCAGATCTGTTGCAATTTAGCAGTCAGATAAAGATGAACCTGAGCAAAGATTGGTGAAATCTCTTGAATTTCTCCAGGAACAAAAACATTTGTGTTGAAAAGAAGTGATTGATAGCAAGTCAATATTAGAGCTTACCTAATAACATATCTGATACCTGAAAATTTAAGCAGTGTTTTAGCTCATTGGGGTCAAATTTCAAAATACTTAATAATATTTCATATTTTAATTGTTACTGTCATTCCATTCAGATTCTTCATTAATAGGTTAATGTTTTAATGACCTACCAAATATCTACTTTTTATTGGAAAATTGTATCAATTAATCCAAATAGTTTTTTTTTTTTTTTTTTTGCATGGGCAGGCACCGGGAATCGAACCCAAGTCTCCGGCATAGCAGTTGAGAATTCTGCCTGCTGAGCCACCATGGCCTGCCCAATCCCCATAGTTTTTGATCAGTAATAAAAACGTCACTAAATTACATATTTTGTTTCAACAGTTTCACACCACTTTATTTAAGGATGTACAGTGATGCCTCCCAAGGAAAAATCCTTTTATGTGATATTTTCGTCTATGCCATTCAATTTTGGATACATTTTTTTGACAACCTAGAAAATTAATCTCCATTATGTGAAATATGAGTTACTCTATTTAGTAGAATTGAGAGAAAAAGGGAATTTAAAGTTGCAAATAGATTACAAAGATGTACCAGCTATTTTTGCAATGAAGCCATGGGTAAAATGAGGACAAATAATGGACATGGCCGTCCAAATCTTAAGAATGCATTCTAGTAGCATTTCAGTGGAGGAGGGGAGCTGAAAGATGGGTAAGGAGGCTGATAGGAAAGTCTGTTAAGTTGTTTGGAACATGAGCACCAGGAATAAGCTTGGCTGAGTAAAGGTTGTCCCAAAACAGCCCCTTTCCTGCATCCAAGTTTTTCTACAGCTCTGCATCTGTAGTGCGTGTCAACAACTCTGAGTCATAATACAAGGTACTGAATTTTTCAAAAGTGAGACTCCGGGGTGTATGTGGGGGTGGGGGCCGGACAACCTCTAATTGGTCACCTTACCTGAAACAAAACAAAGCCATTTGACAAGCATATTCTGTAAATCCTGTTAGAGCAATTGTGAAAAGCTCCTGCCAGCAGGAAATGGTAAATCATAATTAATAATGAATGATTTGTTTATCTAATTTTACATGTATAAAATATCATTGGTTTTTCGCTTCATTTAGTATGTTGTGCTGTTCTAAAGGACATAAAACTATGTATGTCACTCTGGGCTTTATTTTGGGTAAACTTACTTTGTTTTTCGCATGGGCAGGCACCGGGATTCGAACCCCGGACTACGGCATGGTAGGTGAGAATTCTGCCACTGAGCCACTGTCGCATCGCCCTAGGTAAACTTATTTTTTAAGAAGTTTTTAAACTGTTCCACTACAAATTATATCAGATGAAAAATGGTCTTTCTTGTGAAGTCTTAGAAATCACACACAAAATAATCTGCTAAGGCAATGTGACAATTTCTTTTAATATTTTATATAAGACATTTAGGAATTTGAGATTGATTGTAAATTTTTTATTTTATAATCCTTGGACCAAACCTTTTACTTGTAGTTTTTTATAAATACTCTAGAGTCTTAAATGTCCTTGTTACCATCTCATTACATATTGTCTAGATTCTTGTACTTTGGGTCAGAGCACATGGACGAAGGAGATGGCACTTGGGAACCAGCAGCTGGGGGTGACAGGACCCAAGCTGCGTGAGCTCTGATGTTCTGTTGGCCTCAGTTCTATCTGCATCAGAAAGATAGGTGGTGAACTGGCCTGGCCTGAGGTCCTTTCCTGGGCCAGGCAGTGTTACCTCTCTTCTTTGACCTTGCTACAAGGTGGGCTTTACCACAGCCATTTTCTAGAAGAAGAAACTGAAGCTCAGGAGGTCAAGCAATGGGCCCAAGGTTGCACAGCTAACAAGCAGCAAATGCTGAGATTTCGAACCATTTGGGTGTAAGGTGCATGTGTTTTAGTCTATGAATTTATACTTCTCTGAGCTACTTACATCTCACTTCGGGCCCTCTGTCCTGACTGCATTCCTCCACATTTTTATTGCTGAGAATTCTTCTGAAATATTAAAATAGATTTTAACTGACCACATTTTTAGTAATTGTTCCTTGGCAAAGTTTTCTAAATCTGATTGTTTTTTCACTTTTTTCTCACATAGCTTTTTAGACAAAATAACTGCATGTAGTCTGTCAATCTCTGTTCTCATCCATTTATGAAATTGTTAATGAAATTATTAAGAAGTAGACTCCTCATACCTCTCAACTCGAAAGATTCTCCCCAGGAACACCTTTTACATGCAGTTTCTAATTTATCATTATGAATGTATTCCCTCAAGTGTTCATTAGGTTTCATTTATAATTTCTCTGTCAATGACTTTCTCTACAGACATAGAAGAATTTTTATAAGTACAGTTCATAAGTCTTCTTGCTATAATCCAAACCAATACTGAGTCATCTCTTTCAGAATCTAATTCTTTTGCTCTCTTCTATTTTCTCTATCGTATATTCTGAGGTCCAGCTGTGCAAAAATCTCTTTGTGCTCAGAGGTTTCTTTTTGTAAGAGAAAGAAGCTTTAAATGTAGTCAGGCTGAAGAAATCTGCAATGATCAAAAATAGCTGCTATGTTTTAGGAAGATAAACATTTATTTCCCCTGTGGTTATAAATGTTTAAAATATATAAATGAAGTAGTCCCTCTAGAATCAAGGACATCATATCTAACTATTTTTATTTTTTAATTCTGGTTTCAGCACTGTTATCATCTTATTATTTCCTATGACTTGGCATCCTCTGGTGCTTACATCCTAGCAGCTACAACTGGACTTCATCTTTATACTTTGCATCCAAGGATAACAGCATTTAGAAATTGACTTTGACATAATTTGATAAAATTGGTATAATATAATAAGCCCTTTTGTTTTTAGTCCACAGGTTTGTTATCTGGCTGTTATAAACTTTCGTAAGTCAGTTGTGAAAGTTTAAGTGGGGATTGTGGGAATGGAGTGGAGTGAGGTGGAATTTGCTCATCTCTATTAGTGAATTCTGGAATTATATTCAACAGGCTTTATGGATTCTAAGCCAGGAGTTAGCTTGATGATAACTTACTCACTGTCATATTCACCTGTAATTAGCACAAATATACTCTTATGATTTTATGTATGCATTTTGTGCTGAATTAAAAACATAAATGCATATTAGTTGATGAAAGGGCTTTTTTAGGACTTTTTCGCACATTAGGATATCTAATGAAATTTTCTAAAAATTATGTTGACACGTTTTGGATAGGTTTTTCTTTAATTTCATTTATTTGTTTTTTTAAAAAATATATTACACAAGCAAGGCAGACATGTCCTTCTAAGAAATTAAAATACTTCCAGATAAGACCATCTACTCCAAACTTACCCCCTTCTCCAGAAGAAACCACTCTTATCAGCTTCGTAAGTGTCTTCCTACAAAGGCAAACATTCAATATGTTTACATATATATTATATATATGATGCATAGAATTGTTTTGTGTGTATGTGTTTAATGGAAATAGTATCATACCATGTATTGTAGATCATCTTTCAAGAAGATTTTTCAAGGGTTCTCCAATTGGCAACTTTGATTAAATATAGTTCCATACCACAATTTCTACCCAGGCGAATCTGCAAAGGAGATGAAATTTATTCTCATTCTGTTATTTAGCTTATTATTTCCCTCATCCATCTTCACTTTCCAGTCCCTCCTCTCTCTTACCTCCATACTAAGTACCTTATCTCTAACCTTACTTCTCAAACTCTAAAGAAAATAATATCCTGTGCTTTACCTTGAACTTACACCATGTATTACAACATTTGTATATTAATCCTAGGCAACACGTTCAAAAGGAAAGGCTTCCTTCTAGTTAAAAGAATTTTTAATATCAATAAGACAATGGGAGAATGGCTTAGGGACCATGTGGTCTTTTCCAAATCCCTGTAAGTCCTACCTCTTAGCTTCTGGGTCATCCTGTGAGGCCATGAAGGTTACAGCTCTGCCAGTGAATATATTTGAAAGGAAAAATGCATATTTTTAATGGACCTTCCATTTGATTATAAAACCATTTGCCAGAATTCCAGTGTATAATTTGAAATTATGGGCTCCTCTTCTCAACCAGGGGCCATGCAATGAAGTGTTAAGAAGATTGCTCAACATTTCCAAAAAGGTTATGTGCTCTGAGCATGTATGAAACCACCCTGTGGCTATGTCATGACGTTGGCTTAACCCAGTTACAGAGCAGAAGAGATTGCAGGGCGGAAGAAAGGGCCACCAACCCCAACTAAATTACCACAGCCCTAGGGAAGAGCTGCTGTGTTCCCTGCCCCTTGGCCTTTGTAGCCTCTGGGATCGTTTTGATCCTAAGCATTAAAATACTATTGACTACTATTTATATTTAACTCTGTAGTTTTCAAATTCATCATCCTGATGCTTCTTTCTACCTTGGAAAGTAAGTGTCTACTTAGTAAGCACCAGGCATAATGCTAGCCAGTTTTTAAAGTTCATATTCTCAGCTTTGATAAGGTCAGAATTAGGATCCCCTATTTATGGGTAAGGCTATTGAAGCTCAAGGTCACCTAACTCAAAGTGGTTGTTTTATAACTTGAACTGAGATGGAACAGGCTACAGAGTCTCTCCTGTATGCTACGCAAGTTCTTTCCATGTCCTTTTTGATCAGTAGTGCATGGATTGTTCTATAAGTTGTTGTTCTAGTTTGCTAGCTGTTTGAATGCAATATACCAGAAACTGAATGGCATTTAAAAGGGGGAATTTAATAAATTGCTAGTTTACAGTTCTAAGACTGTGAAAATGTCCAAATTAAAGCAAGGCTATGGAAATGTCCAATCTAAAGCATCCAGGGAAAGATATCTTGGTTCAGGAAGGCCGATGACATTCAGGGTTTCTCTTTCAACTGGCAAGGCACATGGCGAACACGTCAGCATCTGCTAGCTTTCTGTCCCAGTTTCTTGTTTCATAAAGATCCCCCAGAAGCGTTTTCCTTCTGCATCTGCAAAAGTCTCTGGCTGTGGGAGCTCTGGTGTCATGGCTCTGTTGTTCTCGCAGTCTCATCATTCTAAAAGGGACTCTCTCCAAAATGCTTCCTTTTTTAAAGGATTCCAGTCAAGGCCCACCTGGAATGGGTGGAGTCACATCTGCCTCTAATCAAAAATTAATACCCACAATTGGGTGGGTCACATCTCAATGGGAACAATCAAAAAGCTCCCAGCCAGCAACATTGAATGAGGATTAAAAGACATGGTTTTTCTGGGGTCCACCCCAGATTGTATAACAATGTTATTGTATAAGATTTTGGACTCTCACTCTAACAGTGCCATTTCCTGCGTTAGTTTAACAAACTATAGGATATTTATTCATTAGATATATGGTATATCAGTTACAAAGAATGCAGAGCATCTTTGTGTGCTGACATAGAAGTATCTTCGAGGTGTGTTAAGTGAATTGAGTAAGTTACTGAACAGTCTTTATAGTGTGATGCTGTTTATGAAAAATCAAAGCAAAATGAACATTTTCTGTATTGTATAGTCATATATATATACATTTTTGCATACACATGTATAAAAACTACAAAGAAAGCAGTCAAGCAGTACAGATGCCTAATTGTAATGCATCACCTCTGGGAAGGAGCCTGGGAAATGACTGTCAAGTGGAGCTTGGCTTTATTTGTATTATCGGATTTTTTAAGAAAACAACATGAATGCATTTGGCTATTATTTATTTAAAATATGCTAAAATAATCACTATAAATAATCATTTTTTTGTTGTTGGAAACCATATATAAAATCCTTCAAGGTAATTTGCCATTTTAGAAAGTCTCCCATTCCAAAGCCATTTAAACTTTTGTTGGTAAAAATTTTCTTTTCATCAAAAGCATCTTCCAAGAGCGCATGGATAGTTCAGTGGTAGAGTGCTTGCCTTCCATATGGGAGACCTGGGTTCGATTCCTGGACCATGTGCTACACTACTGCTACCCCTCCCCCCAAAAAAGTATCTTCCAGCTTTAATTATAATGGTGAGAAATCACTAGGATAATCAAGTCTGTTCACTGATTAAATTTGTTTCCCCATTGCCAAATTCTTAGTTTCATGCAAGACCTGAATTCTTTTGAGGGATTGCATAAAACATCCTATGTATCTAACCATGTCCTGCTAGGGTTTGGAGATAAAGAATTAGAATTTTGTTCCTCTGGCTCCCAGTTACCTCATATTTCTTTTTCTGTGGAGAACTATTGTGACCTGGTTGTTGTTGCAAATTTATTTCTACTACTTCAAATTACTTTTCTGTTTAGTAAGATATTACATTTGTACTGAGTGTAATTTGTGTAAACACTTCATATTGCTTATAGTGAAAACACAGTCATTCTAAAATGACCTGCTTTGTGTTTTTTTTATTCTTAATTGATATATTCATCCTATACTGCTGGTTGGACTCATTGGAATAACATTTGTCATTAGAAGATAAGATTGGAGGTTTTTTGGTCTTTTACTTCTTTTTACAAATCTAAGCATTTTGCTATGGAAAGATATTGCAATTCTGAGTATAACAAGGCTTTTTTTTTTATCCTGCCACCTTGCTGAATTTGTTTATTAGCTCAAGTAACTTTGTTGTAGATTTCTTAGGATTTTCCAAGTATAGTAACATGTCATCTGCAAATAATGAAAGTTTTAATTCCTCCTTTCCAATTTGGAAAATTTTATTTCTTTTTCCTGCCTGATTGCTACAGCTAGAACTTAAGAACAATGTTGAATAGTAGTGGTGACAGAGGCCATATTGTCTCATTCCTGATCTTAGGGGAAAAACTCTCTCCATTGAGTATGATATGGGCTATGGGTTTTTCATATATGCCTTTTATCATATTGAGGAAGTTACCTTTGACTCCAACCTTTTGAAGTGTTTAGCAGTAAAAGGATGTTGAATTTTGTTGAATGCTTTCTCAGCATCAATCAAGATGATAATGTGATTTTTCCCTCTCTATTTGTTAATGTGTTGTATTACATTAATTGATTTTCTTATGTTGAATCATCCTTGCATTCCTGGTATGACTCTCATTTGGTCATGGTGTATAATTCTTATAATGCATTGTTGGATTCAATTTGCTGGTATTTTGTTGTGAATTTTTACATCTATGTTCATTAGGGGATTGGCCTGTAGTTTTACTTTCTTATAGCATCTTTATCCAGTTTGGGTATTAAAGTGATGTTAGTATCATAAAATTAGTTAGGTACTGTTCATTTTTCCTCAATTTTCTGAAAAAATTTGAACAGGATTGGTGTTAATCCTTTTTGTAATGTTTGATAAAATTCCTTGGTGAAGCTGTGTGGTCCTGGGCTTTGTAGGAAGATTTTTGGTGACTGATTTGAATCTCTTTACTTGTGATTGGTTTGTTGAGATTTTCTATTTCTTCTTAAGTCAATGTCGCTTGTCCATGTGTTTCCAGGAATGTATCCATTTCAACTAAGTTGTCTAGTTTGTTTGCATATAGTTGTTCATAGTATCCTCTTATGATTTTTTTATTTCTTCAGGGTCTGTGGTATTGACCCCCTTTCATTTCTGATTTTATTTGCATCTGTTCCCTTTTTTTCTTTGTCAGCCTTGCTAGTGGTCCAATGATTTTATTGATTCTTTCTATTGTTCTTTTGTTCTTCTATTCATTTAACTCTGCTTTAATCTTTGTTCTTTCTCTTCTTCAGTTTGTTTTGAGGTTAGTTTGCTGTTCTTTCTCAGGTTACTCCAGGTAAGCAGTTAGTCCTCAATTTTTGCTCTTTCTTCTTTTTTTAGTTTCTTCTTCTTTTTTTTTTTTTGGCATGGGCATGCTCAAGGAATCAAACCTGGGCTTCCCATGTGGCAGGTGAGAATTCTCCCACTGAGCCACCATTGCTTTGCCCACTATCTTCTTTTTTAATATAGGCATTTATAGCAATAAATTTCCCTCTCAGCACAGCCTTTGCTGCATCACATAGTTTTGATATGTTATATTCTAATTTTCAGTCATCTCCAGATACCTATTGATTTCTCTAGCAATTCTTCTTTGACCCACTGGTTGTGTTATTTAATATCCACATATTTGTGAAAGTTCTCATTCTTTGGTGGTTATTGATTTCCAGCTTCATTCTATTGTGATCAGAGAAAGTAATTTGAATAATTTCAATGTTTTTAAATTTATAAAGACCTATTTTGTGTCCCAGCATATGATCTATTCTTGAGAATGTTCTGTGAGCACTAGAGATAGAATTTATATCCTGGTGTTTTGGGTTATAATGACCCATATGTGTGTGTTAAGTCTGATTCATTTTTCAAATTATTTAAGTTCTCTATTTCCTTGTTGATCCTCTGTCTAGTTGTTCTATCTATAGAGGAGAGTGGAGTATTGAAACCTCCTAGTATTATTGTTGAAATGTGTCTCATTCCCTTCAGTTTTGCCAATGTTTGCCTCATGTACTTTGGAGCTCCTTGATTGGGAGCATAACCACTTATGATTGTTATTTCTTCTTGATAAATTAACACTTTTATTTTTATATAGTGTCCTTCTTTGTCTCTTACGATGTATGTGCATTTAAAATCCATTTTTTTTGATATTAGTAAAACTGTTCCTGCTTTCTTTTGGTTACAGCTTGTGTGGAACATCTTTTTCTGTCCTTTCACTTTCATTCTCTTTGTATCCTTGTGTCTAAGATGAGTCTCTTGTAAGCAGCATGTGTTAATCAGGGTTCTCTAGAGAAACAGACTTAACAGGAAAAATCTGTAAATATGAGATTTATAAAGGTGCTACATGCAGCCATTTGAATGGAAGAGTCCAAAATACATAGGGCAGGCTGTGAGGAAGGTGGTTCCAGTGAAGTGTCTGGACAGATTCAACAGGAGAGGCTTTCTGGCTGAAGAAACAGTGACAGAGTCTCTCTTCTTCCTTAAAAGCATTCAGCTGATAGAATTATCTCCTTGAGGGAGACATGCCTTAGTTGATCACAGATGTAATTGGCCACAGATGCAATCAACGGACTGGTGATTTAATCAACCAGCCATGAAATATCGTTGCGGCAATGGTCAGGGCAGTACTTGTCTGTCCAGACAACTGGGAATAATCATTTGGTGAAATAGACACCAGAACCTAACCAGTACAGTCCACCCCTTGTCAACTTGGCTGCTATACACATCACCTTGAAACATGCTTAATTTCCAAATAGAACATAATAACAGACATATGTTTCACCTAACAATACTCAACTATCTGCATACAAACTGAAACACACTGCATCTCTCTAGAATAAGGTACAAGTCATTAGGTATCATTCACTCTTAAACTTCATGTCCTCTGACTTAAATACTATAACTTGAACAATACAACTTATGTCATATGACCAGAGGAAAACAAGATATTTTCTTATGTACAAATGCAAACATACTCAAAACAAAACAGGGAGGAAATATTCCTACAATCACAGTCCTCATTTCTGTAACTGGTCATGTGGTCGTAGTTCATATTTACCACCACCTTCTTCTACTACCCATTCCATGTTCCTTTTATCCTCAGCACGCACTTCAACTGGCCATGGTTCTTTGCTGGGTGGGGTGACCCAGATCTTCATTCTTGAAGTTTCTGGGCCATTGATAGTCCTCCCTGAAATGGGTTGTTGCAGTTTTCCATTGACTTTAATCACAGGGCATGGTAGTACTAAGAGACACCTTAGGGGATCTTCTGTATTCCAGGAACACTCTTCTGTACCTCCACTGTATAGTTGCAGTCCTATTTCCCCATGATAGTCAGGATCAATCACCCAGACAGAACAGTAATCCCCTTCTGTGCCAGTTGATTCAGTGGCATAAGAAGCCCAAAGTCTCCAGGTGGCAGTGTTAACTTCTAGTTCAATGGAATCATTGTTGTGTCTCTGGGTAGGAGCACTCCTCCTTTTAGAACTAAGACCTGTAGAGCAGCAAAGCTTAAGGTTTCAGGGTCAAGAAGCAGACATTTTTCTAGTGGATCATTAGGGGTGATAGTGCGTGATGCCACTTCCATTTCCTGCCCTTGATTCCTGGACCTGTGAATTCTGGCTATGGGAGAAACAGCACCATAGAATTAAGATTTTTATTCAGAGCATACACAGCCTCCTGGAGAATATTGCCTCAGCCCTGCAAGATATTGCCGTCTAGTTGGCACTGTAATTGTGTCTTCAAAAGGCCATTCCACCATTCTATCAACACAGCTGCCTCTGGATGATGGGGAACATGGTAAGACCAGAGAATTCCATGAGCATGTGCCATTCCCACAGTTCATTTGCTGTGAAGTAGGCTCCTTGATCAGAAGCAATACTGTGTGGGATAACATGATGGTGGATAAGGCATTCTATATGTCCATGCATGGTAGTTTTCCCAGAAGCATTGCATGAGGGAATGCAAACCCATATCCGGAATATGTATCTATTCCAGTTAGAACAAATCACTGCCCCTTCCATGATGGAAGTGGCTCAATGTAATAAACTTGCTACCAGGTAGCAGGTTGATCACCTTGGGGAATGGTGCCATATCGGGGGCTGAGTGTAGGTCTCTGCTGCTGGCAGATTGGGCACTCAGCAGTGGCTGTAGCCAAGCCAGCCTTGTTAAGTGGAAGTCATGATGCTGAGCCCATACATAACCTCCTTCCATACCACCATGACCTCCTTGTTCATGAGTCCATTAGGCAATGGCAGGAATAGCTGTGGAAACAGATGACTTGTATCCACAGGATAGGTCATCTTAACCACTTGATTATTAAAACCTTCCTCTGCTGAAGTCACCATGGGACACAAATATCTTCAAGATCTTTGCCTACTCAGAAAGGTCTATCCACATACCTCTTCCCCCAAATCTCTTTGTCACCAATTTTCCAATCATGCTACTTCCAAGTCCCTGACCATCCAGCCAAGCCATTAGCAACAGTCTATAAGTCAGTATACAAACACACCTCTTGCCATTTCTCCTTCCAAGCAAAATGAACAACAAGGTGCACTGTTTGAAGTTCTGCCCACTGGGAGGATTTCTCCTCACCACTGTCCTGTAAGGACATCCCAGAATGGGGTTGTAGTGTTGCAGCTGTCCACTTCTGGGTGGTACCTGCATATCATGCAGAACCATCTGTAAACTAGGCCCGAGTTTTCTCTTCCTCATTCAATAGACTGAAAGGAACTCCATAAGAGGTCACAGTTCTGGTCTGGGAAGGAGAAGGTAATGTAGCAGGAGTGTGGACCACTACCTCATGTAATTTACTTGTGCTTTCAGGAACTGCTCGAACCCTATCTCTAATGTACCATTTCCATTTTATGATGGAGTGCTGCTGTGCATGCCCAACTTTGTGACTTGGTGGGTCAGACAACACCCAGCTCATGATAGGCAATTCAGGTTTCATGGTAACTTACTGGCCCATGGTTAAGCATTCAGTCTCTCCTGAGGCTGAGTAGCAGGCTAAAAGCTGTTTCTCAAAAGGAGAGTAGTTATCTTCAGCGTATGGAAAGGCTTTGTTCCAAAATCCTAAGGTTCTGCATTGTGATTGGTCTATAGAGGTCTGCCAGATGCTCCAGACAGCATCCCTATTTGCCACTGACACTTCCAGCATCACTGGATCTGCTGGATCATGTAGCCCAAGTGGCAGAGCAGCTTGCACAGCAGCCTGGCCCTGTTGCAGAACCTCCTCTTATTCCTGTCCCCACTCAAAACTAGCTGCTTTTCTCATCACTCCATAAATGAGCCTGAGTAGCACACCCAGATGAGGAAAATGTTGACTCCAAAATCCAAACAGGCCAATTAGGCATTGTGCCTCTTTTTTGGTTGTAGGATGGGCTAGATGCAATAGATTGTCTTTCACCTTACAAGCGCTACCTCAACATGCCCATTACCACTGGATACCTAGAAATTTCACTGAGGTGGAAGGCCCCTATATTTTTTATAGATTTATCTCCTATCCTCTGACCCACAAATGCCTTACAGATAAGTCTAGAGTAGTTGTTACTTCTTGTTCTCTTGGTCCAATCAGCATGATATCATTAATACAATGGACCAGTGGAATGCTTTGTGGGAGGGAGAAATGATCAAGTTCCCTGAGGACAAGATTGTGACATAGGGCTCAAGAGTCGATATACCCCTGAAGCAGGACAGTGAAAATATACTGCTGGCACTGCCAACTGAATGCAAGCTGTTTCTGGTGGTCCTTATTGACAGCTATTGAGAAAAAAGCATACTTCAGATCAATAGCTTTGCTTACCAGGTACCAGGCGATGTGTTTATTTGCTCAAGCAATGACACCACATCTGGAACACCAGTTGCAATTGGAGTCACCTCCTGGTTAAGTTTACAGTAATCAACTGTCATCCTCCAAGACCCATCTGTTTTCTGCACTGGCCACAGAGGAGCATTGAGTGGGGATGTGGTAGGAATCACCAGCCCTGCATCCTTCAAGTCCTTAAGAGTGGCACTAATCTCTGAAATCTCTCCAGGAATATGGTATTGCTTCAGATTCACTATTTTGCTAGGTGGGGGCAGTTCTAGTGGCTTCCTCTTGGCCTTTCCTGCCATAATAGCCCTCACTCCACAAGTCAGAGAACCAATGTGGGGATTCTGCCAGTTGCTGAGTATGTCAATTGCACTTATGTGTTCTGAAACTGGGGAAATGACCACAAAATGGGTCCAGGGACTCACTGGTCCCACTGTGAGACAGACCTGAGCTAAAACTCCATCAATCACCTGATCTCCATAGGCCCCTACTCTGACTGAGTGATGTTTTGGGTCTCCTGGAATTAGTGTCACTTCTGAGCCCATGTCTAATAATCCTCAAAATATCTGATCATTTCTTTTCCTTAATGCAGTTGCCTTAGTAAAAGGCCATTGGTCTCCTTGGAGAAGGCTGGTGTGGTAGTTGGTTCAGGTGTTTACTTGGCCAGGTGAAGATGCCTAGTTCTGTTGCTGTGGACATGAGCCAATGGCATATGAAGCTCATCTGTCACTGATTACATCTGCAGTTGGCTAGGGGGAGTGTCTACTGCAATGCATGATGTTTGATTTAATTGGCCAGATGCTTAAATGAGAGAGGTCAATGCAGCACAGCCCATGCAGCTCAACATACCTCATCTCAGCACTCACAGCTCAGCGTAGGCCTTTGGAGATGCAGAAAGGAATCATACCAGGGAAAGTTGTTGGAACCCAGAAGCCTGGAGAGAAGGCCAGCAGAGATCGTCCTGTGCCTTCCCATGTAAGAGAGAACCTCAGATGAAAGTTAGCTAGCTGCCTTTCCTCTGAAGAACTATTTATTTTTAACTAAATAAAGTCTCTTTAATTAAAAGCCAATCCATCTCTGGTGTGTTGCTTTCTGGCAGCTTTGGTAGACTAGAGCAGCTGGGAGGAAGGCTAGCAGTATAAATTTTGGGCAGTGTAAAAGGATCCTTCCCCAAAGATACCCAGCCCTCCTCCCATTCGAGGGGCTCTGGGTCTGTAAACTGTCTCAAGTCTGGGAATTGATTAAGGTGCCGTGATTCTCTGTTTTTGTAATTCAAGTTAGACTTCTGTTTACTTGGCCTAGAATTCTTCTGCTTATACATCTCAAGCAAGAATTTAGTAGAGTGTCTGTCTGTTTTACTTCTAGGTACCCCATGATCTACTAACCAATGCCACAAGTCTCTGTGACTCAGATTATTTTGACTGCTGCCTTGCGTCTGCTGTCCATTATGGTGGCCACACCCACTTTGCCTCTGGTGATTAACTGTTGCCACATGGCTTCTGCCAACTCAGGATCCAATCATCCCCATTGTGTTTAAGGATTCCATCTCAGTGACAGCAGTTCCCACAGTAATAGCTCCCCTACAGAGAAGGGCAGCTACAGAGCTCTTCAGGGATGATGGAGCTAGGCGCACAAATTAATTTTTCAAAGTTTTGGTGAAAGATGTATCCTCTGGACATTCCTGGGGTGTGTGGTATGTGAGCAGGTCTTCCATGATAAATCCTCTCTAACATTCCCATCTCTCTAAGCCTCTGACTCCCCTCATCTACATTATACAAGAACAGTTCTGGTATTTTGACCTCAGGTAACGTTGGCTGCCTTTTGATCTGTATTTCAGCCAACCATCCAAACAAACTGTTAGCACCCTTTCTAACCCCTTTTACAAAAACATTGAATGCAGAATTTCTGCTTAGTGGGCCCATATCAATAAATTCAGCTTGATCCAACTTTATATTCTTTCCACCACTATCCCACACCCTTAATATCCATTCCCACACTTATTTCCCTGATTTATGTTTATATAGATTGGAAAACTCATGCAGTTCTTTTGGAGTATAGCATACCTCCTCATGGTTCACACTTTGTACCTCACCTTTCAGGGCCTACTGGGACATTAGTCTAGTTATAGGTCTTGAAGAAAAGAGGGGTGGTGGGGGTGAATCATGAAAAGAAATAGAAATGTCTTCTAAGCCATTTACCTCAGGGAATTCTGTTGCAGTTGTATCTGATGAAACAGGATTAGTCACTCCAGACAGGAGTGAGGGCTTTTTCCCCAGGGAAGGTGGTTACAGGGTTAGCAGGCAGTGAAGGGTTAATCTCATTAGATGGAGGTTGAATGGCAGATTCCTCAGAGGAGACTAGAGGCTGGGAAGCTATTTCCTCAAGGCAGGCTAGAGGTCGGGAACCTCTTTTCTCAGGGCAGTCCATCACAGATTTATCTAGCAAATGCTCAGCATTTGGGATCCCATGTCCCTCTCACCATCATTATCAAGCTGTATATCACCATACCACATTTCAGGATCTATTCTTTTCTAATCAAAGCCCTTACTTTAATAGCAGACACCCTGCAAGGTTGAGATTTTAGTTTACATTGTAAATCTGCTACTTGCACAATGAGACTTTGTGTCTGGTTTTCAGAGATCTCAAGTCTGTGAGTGACTACAGGAAATAAGATTTTCTTTCAGGACACACATGGAAACTTTTACATTGTTCATATAGTGCTAAAGTTTTGAATTTGAAGTGTTCAGATCATCCCATTTCTCATTACTATATCCAGCATATCTAATAACAACCAGCCAACATCATTATGCCTCTTAATTCCACAAAACTCCATAAAGATGTCAAATACATTATCACCTAAAGCCTTGACCTTGTATAAACATACAATTAGCATAATTTAATGGTGATATTTTTAGCATCTCTTTTGCCAACTCACCTCATGGAATGTCACTGCCATTTTCATTATTGGAAACAGAGTCATTAGTGCCTCTGAGTCTAGTCAGAGTAGAAAACCAATTGTAAAAACCCATTTTTAAGATTCTGTTTCTTAAGAACCACTTCTGGTACTAAGCTGTGTTAGGGTTCTCTGGAGAAACAAAAACAACAGGAGAGATCTGTAAATATGAGATTTATAAAGGTGTCTCACACAACCATTGGAATGGAAAAGGTGAGAATCCACACAGCAGGCTATGAAGTTGGGGATGCCAATGAAGGGCCTGGATGAATTCCACAGGAGAGGCTCATTGGCTGAAGAAGCAGTGAAAGAGTCTCTCTTCTTCCTTAAATGCATTAAGCTGATTGAATTATCTCCTAGTGGGAGACATGCCTTAGTTGATCTCAGATGTAATCAGCCACAGATGCAATCAACTGACTGATGATTTAATCAGCCAGCTAGAAATATCCTTGCAGCAATGGTCAGGGCAGTACTTGTTTGACCAGACAACTGGGCATAATCATTTGACCCAGTGAACACCAGAACCTAACCAGCACACCTAATCCAGCATATAGCTGGGCTATGTTTCATAATCCATTCTGCCAATCTGTATCTTTTAATTGGTAAATTTAGTCTGTTAGGATTCAGTGTTATTACTGTAAAGGTGTTTCTTGAATCTACCATTTTATCCTTTGAATTTTATTTGTCAAATCTATATGTTCTTTTTCCTCTTTCTCTTTTTTTTCTTTAAGTTATCCCTACTGGTACTCTTCAATTCTATGCCCTCCTTCAGACCTCCCTCTTCTGTTGTTTTTTTCAGCCAGTAGCATTCCTTTTAGTATTTCTTGTAGGGCCAGTGTCTTGTTGACAAATTCTCTTATCATTTGTCTGTCTATGAAAAATTTAATCTCTTCCTCAGTTTTGAAGGACAGTTTGGCTGGGTATAGACTTCTTGGTTGAAAGTTTTTCTCTTTCAGGATCTTAAATATGTTATACCACTGCCACCTCACCTCCATAGTGCTAGTCGAGTAGTCTGAAGTCAGTCTTATGTGGTTTCCCTTGCGTGTAGTAGATTGTTTTTTTCTTGCCACTTTCAAGATTTTCTGCTTCTCTTTAACATCTGACAGACTGATCAGTGTGTGTCTTGGAGAAGGCCTATTTGGATTTATTCTATTTGGAGTTTATTGTGCTTCTTTGATTTGCAGATTTTTGTCCTTTGTAAGATGTATTAGTTAGGGTTCTCTAGAGAAACAGAATCAACAGGGAACACTTGCAAATATAAAATTTATGAAAGTGTCTCACGTGACCGTAGGAATGCAGAGTCCAAAATCCACAGGGCAGGCTGCGAAGCCAATGACTCCGATGGATGGCCTGGATGAACTCCACCGGAGAGACTCACCAGTCAAAGCAGGAATGGAACCTGTCTCCTCTGAGTCCTCCTTAAAAGACTTTCCATGATTACATTTAGCATCACTAATTGCAGAAGACACCCCCCTTTGGCTGATTACAAATGGAATCAGCTTTGGATGTAGCTGACGTGATCATGACCTAATCCTATGAAATGTCCTCATTGCAACAGACAGGCCAGCACTTGCCCAATCAGATAAACAGGTACCATAACTTGGCCAAGTTGACACCTGTCCCTAACCATGACATAAGGGTTGGGAAATTTTCCCCCATTGTATCCTCAGCTAATCTTCCCATCCCTTTACTCTTCTCTTCTCCTTCTGGGACACCAGTGATTCTTATATTTGTGCACTTTGTTTTGTCCATCATTTCCCTGAGATCCAATTCAGATATTTCCATCTTTTTTGCCATTTGCTCTTTTGTGTGTTCAAAGTCCGTTGTCCTGTCCTCTAGTTCACTTATTCTTTCTTCTGCCTCTTCAAATCTGTTGTTGTACATCTCTAGTATATTTTTCATTTGGTCTATGCATCTTTAATCTTTGTGAAATCTACTATTTTTCTATTTAGTCTTTCAGATTCCTCTTTATGCTTTTCTAGTGTCTCCTTGTTCTCCTTTATGCATTATCTGTCCCATTTATTTTATTTAATAGAGTTATATGAATATCTTTGATTAGTTGTTCAAAAGTCTGTGTCTTCTCTGGTGTTTTAATTTGATCATTTAAATTAAATGACCAAATGAATTTGGCAGAGCTATATCTGTCTGCATCTTCCTATGCTTAGTGGTCTTCTGTTGCCTTCAAGACATGTAAATATCTTGATAGGGTTACTTTGAAAGTTGATTTCCTTCAGTAGTCTAAAGCTTTGTATTTGTGGGGTGGTTGTGGAGCAGGATGCAGGGTGAAAGGCAGGGCACACAGTGTGGTGACTTGTTGTGGTGCAGTGTGGGCACAGGTCTTATGATGCTACACTGGTAACTGTGAGCATAGGGTGCAGGACATGGGATTGTGGACATGTGGTGCAGGGGCCATGTTGGTGGGGTGCAATTCAGGCAGACCTTGGAGTACAGGAGCAGGGTGCAGTGTGGGAGACCCAGATAGAGCCCAGTGGGAGTCATGTAGGGGTGGCAGTGCAGATGCACAGGGGCTGGTGCACAGGCAGGATGTGGGTGGGCATGTGGAGAAAGGGGGTTTTGGGTATCAGGGTGTGTGGTGTGGGGCACAGAGGTTGGGGCACAGGAGGCAGAGCACAGGTGTGTCCTTGCACAGGGGTGGGACCAGCATGGCTAGGATGTGGATACGTGAGTGTGTAGGGGTGGGGCACAGGTCACAGGGGTTGCAGGACATGGGTCAAGGGTGGGTGATGTCGGGTGGGTGGAGTCCTGGTGCAGATGCATGAGTGTAGGGGTGGGGGTTGGAACAGGGATGTACATGTGTGCAGGGCAGGGACTATGTAGCACAGGTGTGCACGTGAGCAACTGCCAAGTGTGGGAGCAGGGCAGTTGTGCCGCGGGTGGTGGGTCAAGGGTGTGCACGTGTGTAGGGCAGGGGTTGGGGTACAGGGGTCAAGAGGTCAATGCCTGGATGCATGGGCACCCAGCGGGGAAGATCACGACTCATTCTTTTAAATTTTGAGTTAACAGTAACATTTAAGCATGTCTACGTGGTGAGGTGCCTCTTTTATTTAGTGTTGTTGTCCATATCATTGTTTCCATGGAAACTATCCTACAGCTGTTGGTTAAATGGCTTAAAAACAGCATTCAGGATGCACTGGTGGCGATGTTTCAGAAATCCAGGCAAGATCTTCTGTATCTGGAACTTTCCTGGAGGAACAGTGTCTTCTGATAGTGTTCTCTGCTCTCAGTGTGTTCAATGATTCAGATTTTAGGGAATGAAATTCCATGAGGCCCCTGGAACTGTCGTCAAGCCTGTCTCCACCTATGGAGTTGGACTCTGCATGTTTCCGTCAAGTCCACCCATCTGAATTATGTCATTTATGTAGTTGTTTTCCCCCAGTGATGCTATCCTCTGCTTGAGGCTTTGTTACAGAACAGAAGTCTCCCCATATCTATAATCTAAGTTAACAGTGGCATGTTCTTTTTGTCTTTTAGAGCATCAGGGCATCGGGCCTTATCCTGTTGGAAACAATCCTCTTTGGGTCTCTGCTGCTGTACTTTCCGGTGAGTGACACCACTGTGTTTAAAGAAGCCATTTATTCATTTGTTAGGCAATGTATTATATAAATATATGTTATAAGGGCTTTATAAACATTAAATTCCTGGGTCTTACCGTTTGGGTGATCCTGGGCAAATTACTTAACATTTCTAAACCATGGTTTCTTCTTGGAAAATGGAGTGAATTATGCCTTCTCCTCAAGTTTGTGAGGAGGGCTAAATGCTTAAGCAAGATAACATATGAAAGCCAAGCCTGATATGTATGGTGATAAATACATATAAATTTCAGTTTCCTTCTTTCTTTCCCTCCCCATGAATCAGACATGGAATGCACCAGTGCTGGCTAGTGCTTGAAAATTCCTGTTTGAAAGAACCAAATGGCTATGTAGAAAAATAAAAAGAAAAAAATAAATGTATGTGTGGTACTCTAATGGCTTAGATCATCATGCTAGACTCTATCATGGCAGTAGTGTGTTTTTTTTTAACCGGAAGTACCAGTTTTACTCAAATCAATTCAACCAACTTGCATTCATCAGTTATTATGTGCCAAGCACTCTGCTAATTTCTTGGGAAACTCTTCCACAAGATAAACTGTTATGTGTCTTCTCAAAAAGCTCACAATTTAGAAGAGTAGACAAATAACTATGGGCTGTGATAATATACTGTGAGAGAGGAGGGAGGGCAGCATGCTGTGGAGACAGATAGGAGAGGTGCCAAACCAGGTCTGGGGAAGAAAATATCCTTGATGGAGGTCTGAAAGATAAGTAAGTGTTAAAGAAGGAAAAGGGGGACTGCCTGGACACTACATTCTTTTTAGTCTCCTTCCTACCTCACTTGCTGCTCCACCCCAATCTGCTGATTCTGAATCTTCTCCACCACCTCTCAATGCTCAAGACTCAGCCCTCGCAGCTCTTCCTAGTACACGTGTTCTCCCTGGTGACCCCCTTTGGAGCCTCACAGCTTTGAACACTATTTATATGCCCAAGATTCCCAAATTTGCATCCTCAGCTCAACCTGTCTCATGAATAAAAAATGTCAGCTGCTAAATGTTCAAAGCCATTATCAGAGACCCTTTCATTGACAGGGGCCCAGTTTTGAAACACATCTAATAGAGATCTACCAATGATGATATCAGATAAAGAGAAAAAGTGGACAGAGAGAGGCAATTTAAAAGAAGTATAAAGACTGCATTTCTGCTTGATAACTCTCACATGCCAGGGAGGATGAAACCAAAAAAAGAGGCTTACCAAACCAATTCTGCCTGGCAGAAACATTAGGATACCTTGTGACTTTGACTTCATGCCTAACTAGCTGTCTATTTCATCTTTCATAATATAAGTTCTTATTTTAACTGTGTGAAGTTCTCAAGTATTATTATAGCCTAAACCTTAAGTTTCCAAGATCATGTTGTGTACTTTGGTTAAGTGAGTGTTTGTGCTCTGAAGACAGGAAGGGCCAAATTAGAGCATTTATTTGAATGCAATGTACAATACAGGAGGAGAGTAATTTAAATATTTGATTGATTTAGTCTGGAAAGGAGAATGATTTTATTTTAGAGCTGTGAGAGAGTGGGATGTGAAGTCTAAGCCATTGGTAGCAAAGTCTTGGGCTGCATAGGACTGCATGTATGGACACACATTAAGTGTTCTTGGTGAGAAAGAGTAACCTCGTTATTCAAAAGAAAGTTTAGAACTTTATTTTGCTGCAATGAGGATCTTTATTAAGTTAAATGTTTGAGTTGATTAAGTAAACTGAATATAGCTGCTTTATTTTGCTAAACTGCCCAAAGTAGATACCATGAAATGAGCTGGCTTTTAACAATGGGAATTTATTATCTTATAAGCTGTGAAAATGTCCAAATCAAGACATCATCAGGACAATGCTTTCTTCCCAAAGACTGGGTGCTGGTAATCCTGGACTGCTCTGTCACATGGCAAGGCACACTGTAGCTTCTGCTGGTCTCTCCTTTCTCTTGCTTCTATTGCTTTCAGCTTCTTGCTTCTGTGGCTTCTCTCTCTCAGAGCATGGTTTCCTGGTGTACTGTGCTGGTTTGAAACTGTTATGTACCTCAAAAAGCCATGTTCTTCTAATCCAACCATGTGGATGCAGACTTACTGTGGGTGGGATCTTTTGATTAAATTGTTCCCATGGAGATGTGACCCACCCAATTTGAGGTGTGTCTTAATCCTTTTACTGGAACTCTGGATGAAGAGAATAAAAGGCAGAAAACAGAGATCTCAGAGTGACACAGATAACAGAGAGATGAAACTAGGTGACAGATGTCTGGAGATGCAGAAGGAACTGAGAGAGCCTTTTGAACCCAGAAGCTAGGAGAAAAGGACAGCAGATGTCACCATGTGCCTTCCCATATGACAGAGAAACTCCAGACCCAATCAGCCTTTATTTAGAGACGGTATCCTCTTGTTGATGCCTTAATTTGAACATTTTTATGGTCTTCGAACTGGAATCTCTAACTTTATATATCCCCTTTTTAAAAGCCAATCCATTTGTGGTATATTGTATTCTGCAACTTTAGCAAACAGGAACAGGTACACATACAGATTCAGACTGCCACAGTAGCCAAAAGGTCTAATCATTTCATGGTGTAAATGTGTCCAATATCTTTCCTATTTGTTAAATATCTTACCTGTTTTCTCTTCCCCTATTGTGGTCTATACAAAAATTGCCCATGAAAGTTTTCCTGGAGTCTACAGTTTTTAGGAAAAGTATAACGATAATTATTTTTAGGACTGGGTATTCCCATGGAAGGAAGTTTTGGATATATTCACTGTTCTACTGAGTTATGTAATGAGCCTTTTATTCTTTTTATGCTGCATATTGTTGTTCAGATATGCAAGAATTAAGGTTATTTTTATCTTCTAGACAATCTTAGACTACAGACGATTTCATAACAATGCTTATATTGGAAAGTCCAAATTAGAGATTATCATCATTGTGCAGATGAGGACAAATCAAAATCTGACTAATTTTAGCATTGTTATAATTGGGTAGCAGAGAGCCGAAGCATTTTTTTTTTTTTACATATTCTCAAAAGAGACACATCATTTGAAGTCCATACATTTGTGAAGAAATAATTTATATTCATAACCACCAAAAACTTTCATAAAAGAAAGAAAAAGAAATTTTAAAAGCTGAAAATGTATTTTTCTTGTCAGATTACATTTTAAACAGGTAGTTTAAGGATTAGTAAAATATTGGTGATAAAAAGTTTAAATATTTGTTTCTTCCTTGATCAGACTCTGAGTTCCAGCTAGCAAAGTGGGCTTTTTCCTCTAACTCTGGTTATCTACTTGGTTTGCTGATGTGCCTTGGTTTCCTGATGACACCGGTGCATATGTAAATAGAATACTTATTGTGGAGTTGTCCCTCTAGGTCCTGTAAAAAAAGAACTGAAAATTATTACATTGGGAAAAACATCAGATGCAACTCAATCTTTATTCAACCTCTTTATTTTGCAAATGAAAAGACAGAAACTCAGAGCAGTCATGACTCATCTAGCTCTTCTCAGCTAGGTGATGAGGAAACCAGGAATAGAATCTAGTCTCTTGAGTCCTGGTCTAGCACTCAGTTCACTCTGTGACAATGCATCGTGTAGAAGGTGAAGATGTGAGATTCAAATGTATTAAGCAGGGGAACTAGGGAGGCCCACATTCTACCCCTTGGCCAGTTACCCTTCCTCCCAGTAAGTCCCCAAGGAAATAAAAGGCACAAAAAAGAATGAAACTGCAAACTGATTTATGCTAGCTCAAGTTTGACTCTTGGATCCACTGTAAAACTCCTGTGAGCTTGGTTGGACCATGCTGAACCATGTGAAGATTCTGATAATTCAACCATTTTTTGAAATGACAATTTGATATGTTTTAAACTAATAAGCAACCCTTGTAGACCCTTGGTTTCAGTGGCATAGGACCTAAGTCAATTAAAAGATTGCTTTTTCTATGCTCATCCAAAAGCCTAAACCTAACACTTAGAATTGTTTTTTACTTCAATGTAGAAAAAGCCCAATTAAGAGCATATTTATCATCCTGAAGCAGATGGAAAACAAGAGGATATTGCTACCATGCACATGTCATAGAGGGAGAGAGAGTTGAAAGTGGGGTGGGGGGAGAGACAGAATATTGCTAAAGGTAAGTTTCATATTTATTCTGGGTCCTGAAGGCTTTGCAGAAAAGCAGTAACATAGCAAGCCTGAGACTGCTATCCTTCAAAGGACCGTTTGCAAGGAGGTCTGGCCATTGTGGGGAGTGGCTGTCCACAGGTAGGACAGGAAGACCCTCCATTGTGGATGCTCAGAACCATGTGACCAGAATTCACTCGTCATTCTCCGTGAGTTGGAAAGAGTTTTAATAAAGGGACAGAGCCTTAAAGAGTTGAAGGTTGGATCCCCAACTTTAGCTTATCAATGAACAGCAACGTTATCATATTTGTTAGAATAAACAGGAGTTAGATTATATACATCTTAATAATACTTTGTTGTTTTGTGAAATATAATTACACATTGTTTAACAATTAGAACAAATTTAAAAACGCAAAGAAAAATGTATAAGATTAACCCAAGTCACATCATCCAGAAATAATCATTGTTTATATTTGATCATTTGAGACATCTGTCTATGCACAGATATAAATAGAAAATGGATAGATGGTGGAAATTGATATATGAATAGGATTACATTATGAATTTTCTTATTAAAATATTTTAAAAAATGAAGTGAAATTGAAGATATTACTGAATTTTAGGTAAATGTATCTTCACAAGTATTATTCTAAAGGATCTTTCTAAGTTGAAGATTATAAAACAAATAAGAGGTTGGATGATTTTTTTACTTAGCTACATGTTTCAACTTTAGACAGTATCTTTTGACTTCACCTATGACAACTAAGAAATTGAATTCAGAACTGTTCCTTTTGCCTGTTTCTCTTACCTTGTGGTTTTTGTTAATAATTTTTGAATTGTCAGTATTTAGAACATAGACATGATATGCAATGTTGAAACTATAATTTCACTTTAGGTCTATATTTAGCTAGTAATAATGTGTTCCACTAATCTTTTAACTTGTCTTTATACATGAAGAATAACTTCCCTGGACATAAAAAATTTCAAGATACAGTTTCTATTGGTCAGAACATTGTATCTATTGTGTGAATATTTCCAAGCCTGAAGACAGCCTGATTCCTCCCTCTGAATGAATTTCATGTTTCTGCCAAGACACCAATGACAAGTCACACTTTAATTTTCCAGTCAACAGATTGGAACTTATCACTCTGTTTCTTTTTTTTTCTAGATTATGGTGTTTCCTATCCATTTATGGATTTGAGTCCTTTTTTATTCCTGAAATGTTTTCTGTTCTATTTCTCTTCTTATTCAGACATGAATTTTCTTTTTCTTCTGTATCTACAATGTTTCTAGTCATTTGTATATCTTTTCCCTTTTCTATTTGTTTTGTGTTTCCCTCAAGTTTTTATTTCATGACTTTTACAGATATATATAAATCAGTTATATTCATTCTGCTTTAGTTAATGCCAATATTCCTGTAACTTCTCTTCTTTTTTTTATTTTCTTCTCCCTACCCCATCTTTCTCTGAGTAATTTTATCTCTCTTGTTTTCAGTCTCTTCTTTTATTTCTAATATTTTTTCATTGAGCTTCTTTCTCAGAGGGAACATGTGTTCTATAATTTCTTGAGGCTATGAGAAATATTTGAAACATTTTCCTTTTTTTTTTCTTGAGTAATGCCCCTTTTGTTGTCCATTCCTCATCTGCCTCCCCTATCCCCATCCCATTGTTCCTACAAAGATTCTGTTATGCTTCATTTCTGATTATTATTCATTTTCCAATGAGGACGATTTTTCATGGCAACTATTTTCCTAAGACTCATGTGGACAGCAATGGGGAAAATAGACTGAGGCAGGCTACCTCTTCATTTTGACTTCATGTGTAGCCCTGTGTTCTCAGGCTAGATCATAATTCTTTGCCTCCCCTTCCTTTCTTTGCCACAGTTCAGCTCTGGCCAACTTCCTTGACTAGTGGGCTACAGAATGTGACAGGTCTTCAACTCTCCAGCCAATCGGGGACTTTACCCTGCTCTTCCACAGAATGATACCCTAGATCTCTTTTGAGAAATGTCAATTCTCTAATTAAGAATGATTGGATTACCATCAGATCTGGCACAATGCTTCCTGCCTGAGCTCTCAAATAGCTATGCAGTAGCTCTCAGAATCATCCTTGCTTTTGGTACAAATTTAAACTCAGTTCTTGATTCTCCTCTTTACTTTCCCTTGGTGACCCCATCCATTCTCATAGCTTACTATACCCTCTGTATGTCAACAACATCCATATTTATATCTCAAGGTCTGATCTCTTTCCTGAATTCTAGACTTGTATGTGCATTTACTTATTCAACATCTCTGCTTGGATGTCTACAGATATTGCAGACTTCATCTGACCAAATTTAACTTCTAATCCCACCACCATCACCACCACACTTGTTATACCAGCAGAATGTCCCACTTCTAATTGGCAGCAATTCCATCTTTCTAGTTGCTCAGGATGAAAACCTTGACTTCCTTTTACTTCTCATTTTTTACACCCAATTCATCAAGAAATCCTGTTGGTTATACCTTCAGAACACACCCCTAACCCAACCACTTCATACTTCCTTCACTCCTACCACCCTGGTCTGAGTCACATTCACCTAGCATTGGAGTATTGTAATAACTTTCTGTTTTGCTTTGCTATAGCTGCCATAATGCAATGTACTAGAAATGGGTTGGATTTTACAATGGGGATTTATTAGCTTACAATTTTACAGTTCTAAGTGTGTGAAAATGTCCAAATTAAGGCATCAACAGTACAATACTTTCTCTGAAGAAAGACTGCTGGCGTCTGGGACACCTCTGTCACATGGGAAGGTGTCCCAGACGGGAACATGGGGAAGGTACATGACTGGTATCTGCTGGTCCTTCTCTTTTGGGTGTTTTGGTTATGGCCATTCTAAATTTTTCATGTTGGAAGGGTCTGTCAATAATATGAAGTAGGGAGATGGAACTTTCTGATGTCCTGGAGAGGCTGGGCCCTCTCCAGAGGTTTCAGGACTTATCTGATCCAGGGACCCATCTGGAGGTTGTAGGTTTCTGGAAAGTTACTCTAGTACATGGAACCCTTGTGGTATCTTATCTGTTGCCTCAGGTGTTCTTTAGGATTGACTGGAATGGTTTTGGCTGGCGTGTGGCAGGTTCTGATAGGTAACAAGGTTTACCTGAAGCTTGTGTAAGAGCAACCTCCAGAGTAGCCTCTTGACTCTATTTGAACTCTCTCTGCCACTGATACTTTATTAGTTACACTTCTTTCCCCTCTTTTGGTCAGGATGAAATTGTTGATCCCATGAGCTTTTTCTGTCTTTTATCCTCTCACAAAGGACTTTAGTGAAAAGATCAAACCCACTTTGAATTGGGTGGGTCATATCTCAATTGAAATAACCTAACCAAAAGGTCCCCCCCACAACAGGTCTGCACCCACAGGAATGGATTAAAAGAACATGGCCTTTTCTGGAGTACATAACAGCTTCCAACTAACACAACTTTTAACTAATCTCTCTTTGTTTCACATTCTCACCTCCAATAATCAATTCTCAACACAGTAGCCAATAATATCCTCTTAAATCTGTCACAGTGTCACTCCTGCTCAAGTCCTGAAATGGCTCCCTTCATTCAGAGTAAAGCCCAGAGATGTAAAAGGTCCATGCGATCAGTTCGCTCACCTCTTACTCTTCCCTTAGTCTTTATCACGGATACTGAACTCTTGATTGTTCTCTGCGCACGCCCATCCTGAAGCCTTTGCACTTTACCTGGACCTCACTTCTTCCTCTCTTCTGTAATGCCTTTGCTGAAATATCATCTTGTGAAACTTTCCCTGGCCAACAAATTGCAGCCTACCCCACTACTCACGGTATGTCCCATCTCCCTTTGCTTGATCTTTTAGCATAAAATTTATTTTATACATACTCTGTTACTTTTGTTATCTTTATTTCCTATACATGTTATGTATATATATTTTTCTGTATCCCTCACCCCACTAGAATTTGAGTCCAATGCTGGTGTCTAGCTTCTAGAACACCATGTAGCTCATAGTGGGTGCTCAGTAGATCTTGTTGAATGAATGGGTGTTTTTCAGGCGTTCTTCATAGATTGACATATGGAATTGTGGCTATGTGGATTATTAATATGGATTTTTATTCCTCCTAAAAATTATATTTTTTAATTGTAAACCTTTCAAGAACAGGATTGTCTGCTGCATCTATTTCTACCATAGCACATTAAATATGTGTTCAATTTCACTGTAATTCTAACCACATAATTGCATACACATGCGCAAAGATATAGCTGCATTTCTCTGTAGTTATCATTGTATTTGTTTCTAGTTCTCTATCACAATTGCTTATTTCCCTAAGGGAGGTTCCTTTCAAGGAATATAGAGACCTGAATTCTAGCCTACATAGTCTAACCTGGCTCATCTTTCCCTCTTGTTCCTCATAACCCACTCACCCCCCTTCTCTCACTCTGTGGCAACCATACCAGCCTTGCTCTGCCTTGATCAGGCCTGGTATTTGGCCCCCTGCCGGCCTTAGCATTGGCTGTTTCCTCTTCCCAGAGCACTCTTAACCCACCTATATCCATGCCTAACTCCCTTTTCTGTCAATTTTTGCTTTTAAATATCACCATCTCAGTGAAATTGAAGTCAAGGAACTCGTTATTTTGGAATAAACAAGGAGAGGTTAATTCAGAGATTGTGACCTCAAAGTGAGAATAAGCAACTGTATAATTTCAGGAAATTTCCAGTGGGACCAAATGGAGGCAGATTCAGTGAGGATATGGAACCAGAAATGTCACAGTTTGGCAGTAGACTAAGAACATAACGAATAATCCTGCCTTCATGGGAACAAGTGAGGAGATGCCAGCTGTGATAATGAGAGAGAACTTGACAGTCAGATGGTTTGAGTTGAAAGATATGAAATTTTATCTCTGCGGAAATGCAATAGCTGAAATGTTTTAGCTCTCTAGTAAAAATCCTGGAAAAAGGTAAAAAAAAAAATCAATTATTTTCTAATTCCTTTGCTAGAGTTTGTGTGCTAATATTTTTGCTCATGGGCAAAACATGGAAGTAGCTGCCAGGGATTCTTTCTTTGTCTTTTTCGATGGTTACTATCTCTCCCTTGATAACAAAAATGCATCTTGGATTTTCCTGTGCCAGCCCAAGATACATAACTAATTAACCATTTCCAAAGAAGGTATTTTCAGTCAATAAAATGGCTTAAAAATGTAGACTTTAGCTGTATAGTATTGTATGTGAACGAGTGAGACCAAACCTAATAGCCTCAAGGAGAGAGTCTCAGAATTGTCAGGCAATTCTATTAGCAGATTACTAATACTGTCATGTCCAGGTTGATCTCTGTGATCTTATAATTGGATGATTTGACCTAAGATAAGAAGACACACACAAGGTCCCACCCACAATAGGTCTGCACCCACAAGAATGGATGAGAAAAACATTACTTTTCTGGGATACTTAACAGTTTCAAACCAGCACAATCACTATTGCTAGATCTTTAGAAATGCATAATATAAATCATCTAAAGGAAATATTATTTGTGATTAGATGTGTTTAATCTCTGTTATGTGGCTGTCCTTGAGGATTCCAAATTTAGATTCATCTTGAATGCCTTCTTCAGGCTTCTGGCGTCATAGAAATATGTTTACTTCAAAGGTGAACATATCAAGATAACCTCCTACTCCAAACCTTACCTTCACTCCCACTTTGATTCAGGATGATGATTGCCTGTTGGAGGAAGGGGAAGATGATGGGATCAAGGAGGATCATAAAGGGAACTGATATGTAAGAATAATATTCTTTTTCTTAAACCAAGTGGTGAGAAAAATGGGCATTGATTATATTATGATATATATATATATATATATATATATAAACAGTGCCCTGGGATGCTCTAATGTAGAGGTCTAGAAAATGAGGAGGATCCAGCAAAGGAGATGGGGAAGGAGGAGGCAGGGAAGAAGAAGGACCAGTCGGAAGAGTCTCCACAACCTCAGATATGCTGATGTGCTGATTAGTACCAAATTCAATTGTGCACTGAATATGGTAATGTTGAGGGGATCTTGATAAATGCAGTTTTGTGCAGTGAAGGGTGACAAAAAAGTGTAATTGTGATTCTAAAGAGGGAATGAGGAGATGGAGTAGAGTTAGTAAGTAGAAACCATTCTTTCTAGGAGTTTTACAGTAAAGGAAAGCAGAGAATTGGGTACTAGAGGTGGTTGTAGATCAAATGAGGTTTTTTGTTTGTTTGCTTTTTTTTTTTTTTTAAGATGGGAGAAATAACAGCTTGCATGACTATGGAGTGATCCAGTAAAGAAGGAGAATGACAATGTGAGAGAGGGGGAACCCTTAAGTAGATATATAGACATAAGCATATGAGATCTGGTAAGTGGAGGGGTTGGCCCTAGATAGGGACACAGCTAGGGAACAGCAGTAAGGGAAATACCATGCTGCCTCTTCCATAAATATCAAAAGAAATCCTGAGGGCGGGCCACGGTGACTCAGCAGGCAGAGTTCTCGCCTGCCATGCCAGAGATCCGGTTCGATTCCCAGTGCCTGCCCATGCAAAAAAGAAAAAAAAAAAAAAGAAATCCTGAGAACAGGGCAAAAATGAGAACTTGGGGCATCTCTGATACTTGTGGTTTGGGGCTAGTTTTTTTTTCTCTCTCCTTTTCCCATTTTTTATAGCTTCACATTAAAGGCCATCACTGTCTCAGCATAGGTGAGGTTGGAAGCCCTTATGAGCCTCCTAATAATTGGTGGTGACATCTCAGACTGTGCAAACTATTCCAGATATCCAGCATATCTGGTTTTCTGCCCCCACCCCCAACAACTGTGTACTGACTGGCAATGCGACTAACAGAACAGTGACTCCAAGTGATGGTGCTATACATCAGATTCTGTCCAGCCCAGATCCAAACATGGTTGCATTCATCATCTCATCAGTTATTCAGATACTTAGGTGATTTCTTCTATCACAAAGCGAATGGGAGATTTGACCATTATCTTGTTATTCTGAACTATGTGGGCATCATGTAATAAAGCAGCCACCTTTTGATCATGTCAAAGCTCTGCATTGTTGGCATATCTAATTTCTTGCTTACAGGTAATTGGAAGAACATTTATTGGAAGGTACCAAGCACTTTGCTCTACCAAGGATGCAAAGATGTAAGATTGAGATAACAAATGTAAAGACTTAGGACATGGAATGTGATACGTAGAACAGAGCTTCAGGACTACCACTGAATTGATGCCACTGACATGAGTGCAGATTGACTTTTTTTTTTTTTTTGTATGCTGTATGGCGGGGGTCACATTTCATTCTTTTTCCGTGTGAGTATTCCATGTGCAACATCTTTTGTTGAATTTTTGTTTGTTTTTTCTTTCTTTTTTTTGCTTGTTGCTTGTTTTCTGGAAAGTACATGGGCCAGGAATTGAACCCGAGTCTCTTGCATGGCAGGTGAGAATGCCAGCACTGAACTACCCTTGTACCCCCAACATCAACTTTTAATTAAAATTTTTGCGTTTCAAGAATGGATTAAACTTAACAGCCCATGTTTTTTAGGCAGCTCTTGGCAACACTGATCAGTGTTGGAATTTAGTTTTCCTTCACTTTGTTCAATCTTTTTGCCATTCTATTTCACCTTCTTATCCTACTGTATTTAAATAGGATGTTGAAAGTAGAAGTTGAGTGTTGAAAGTTAACAAACTGTAGTTTTTTTTTTTTTTGGTAGGAAATGTTTAAATGACATTATTTTCACCCTGGAAATCTTGGCTTTGAAGAAGTGGAACATCTATTTTCAGGGGTCTTCTCAGTTTTTTCTTAAGGAAAGTGAGTTTTATTTCTGCCTCTTTGTTTTTGAGAGAAATAGGACGTCCATGATTCAATTCTTTGCATACTTATGGTGTTCAGGGGAAGAAGGAAAGGCAAGAGGAAAAAGGGATGGAGGAGTAGAATCATTTATTAGCAATGTAATAAATTTAGGGTGAAAATATCAGTACTACAGAACAACTCCGTACTGCTCCTTTGTTTCTACTATACTGTCAACTATATTCTGTTAAGTTTCATGGCTGAGTTCTCACCATTATAAGCAATGTCTCAGCAGGACCATCTGATAATAGTCAGAGCTGACACTTCTTGGGTGCAATTCCATCCTGTGTATTGTGTTCTATGTCCTAAGCCTTTATACGTGTTTCCTCATGTCTTACACAACTTTGTATCCTTAAAATATAGCACAGTGCTTGGCTTACAGTAAAATCCAACAAATGTTTTTTCAATTACCTGTAAACAAAAAGACAGATGTGCCAGCAATGCAGAGCTTTGACATGATCAAAACTGTGGCTGCTTTATAATATGATGTAAAAGACTCTGACAGATACAAAAGACTTTGATAGATACATATGACCAAATATAGCTTTGTGGTTGACATCCTAGTAAAACTGAACTGCTTTATTAAGAACTTTCTAGATGCATATGGTTAAACAGTGTTAAAGCATTTTTTTTTTTTCCTGAGAAGCTTAATACACTACTAGTGAACCTCTGTTATCCTCTCATCTGACCAATCTCCGGTCAGGTTAGAAGCGTGGACTCTGGAGCCATATTATAATTGCTGCTCATGACCTTGGGCTAGCAATTTAATCTCTCTGGGCTTTCTCTTCCTCATCTGTAAAATAGGGTTAATTATAGTATCATGGGAGATTAAGTGCTTTAGTGCATGTGAAATGCTTAGAATAGTGCCTGACACCCTGAGTGGGATGCTTTTATTACTTAGCAAAGTAGCATAGTCTAAACCCCTGAAGCAGTGCTTGTCCAACTTTTTCCCTGCATCAGAGTCATCAGAAACCTAATGAAACACGGATCACTGTGCCCCACCCTAGAAATTTCTGATTCAGTAGGTCAGGTAGGCCTGGGGGATTTGCATTTCTAACAAGTTCCCAGGTGAGGCTTATATTGCTGGTCTTGGAACCCAGAGCAATGCTTTTAAAACTTTGGGTGGGGAGGAAATAGTTGTTTTTTGCTTGTTTGTTTTGTTTTGTTCTGTTCTGTTCATCTGTTCATTCCCGTCTGTCACAGACCTTTTTTTTTGAAAAGTACAATAAAAATGAATTACCAGAAAAAAAGAAATTGAATAAATGAGAATTTTCTGTACACACCTTGGTAAAGAGAGAATTTCTAGAGCAAATAAAGTAGATGTGTGTGTGTGCTTCACATTAGGCTGGTCTCTTCTGGTATTATAGCAGCCCTTTCTCTAACCCCCTTTTAAATGGACATCAAGACAATCTTATTTTTAATGCTGTTATATTGCTAGGAATTCATGTAATAGAATCTGTTATAATCATTGCTGTAAATCCAGTTTTAAGTATGGTCTAGAAGATTAGCTGAGCCACAGAATTATTCTGATCATCTAACGCAGCTTATCTGTGAAACTGTTAAGTAAGAAAGTTAAGTTCCAAACAATAGGTATATGTAAAAAACAGATTATTTTTTATATTGGGATTTTAGACATAAAGGGAATAAAGATTGAATTCCCACCCCCTGCTCTTTCTATTATTTGAAACAATTCATTCAAATAGATATTTGTTCTATTTGATTGTGTCTTTTTGTTTTATTATTATATAGAAACTGAGGACAGAGTGGCTACTCTTTCTTGAAATTACAGCAGTATGTATGTCTCCATGTGTATATACATACACATTTTTTTTTAATTCTCTTGGTTTTCTGCAGTTTTCCCTTTGTTCGTTCACTAAGAATGTCTCCTTTTTTAGGACCTGGCTTAAAGGGACTCTCTGAGCTGAATGAATTCCCAGGAGGCTCAGGTTCCAGGTTTGTTTTATCCCCAGCGAATGTGATCTGAAACACCCAACTTGGAACCTCTATTCATGCTAATGATAGTATAATAAGAAAATGACAGCTTAAGTGGAGTAAATAGGCAGCAGATGCAGAGCTTCATCTTTTCTCATTTCTTCCAACTTAAAGCCTGAAGAGTTCATGAAGGGTTTCTACCAGACACAAAATACCAGAGTGAAGGAATCCATCTGAGTTCTTTACAAGACAGTGTGAGTGTTAATAGTTACTACTTGTATAATGCTGTAAATATACATAATTTTAAAATCAGATACATAGACATAAGTTAGGAAGGCTGCCTCATTCTTGTGTCATGTGCTTGTTTCTTCTCTTTATTCATTCAGCACGTGTTATTAAGCGCCCTCTGTGCATCTGGCACTTTCAGGGTGTGGGAAACAAGATAAAGTCCGTGTTCCCATGGAGTCACATAATAGGGAGCCAGACACTTAACAAGAAGGATCTTGATGTCAGATGGTGGCAAGTGCTATGAAGAATAAAGGAAATGAGGAGAGAGACCAGCAGAGGAATGGAGTGTGAATTTATGTGGCTGGTGAGAGAAGGCTGCTCTCAAGGGGAGCATCTGAGCAGAGGTCTGCAGGACAGGTGTGGGTATTTGGGAGATATTTAGCTGAAGGGCATCTCAGGGAAGAGGAACAGTGTAAAGTTGACAGAAACATCTGCAACTTCCACAACAGCTTCAGTTTCTGACACCAACTGCAGTTCAACCCACTTCTCACTCTACCCAGAATTAGGCCAGACTCATCCTCAATGAGATTGTCCTCACTCAGACACTAGTGCAATTTCAGGAGACTAGGCCACCTACATTTCTGACCAAATGGCTACAAATTAAGGAGTTCTCAACACCCCCTCGAGTTTGATAATTCACTAGAACAACTCTCAGAATGTACTGAAAGTACTATACTTAAATTTATTATTTTATGATAGTTAAAGGCTGCAAATCAGAAGATGCCTAAAAAGAGATGCAGAGGTTGAAGTCTAGGAGGATCTCAAATGCAAGTGCCTTCTCCATGTTGAGTCAGGACCTACCTACCCGACACAGATACGTATTTTCTCAATCATGGAAGCTCCTTGGAGCTTCAAGTGCCCCGAGTTTATGTGGGGGTTCTCATTATTTAGGCATGATTGATGGAATCAGTGCCCACTGGTTGGATTCAATCTCCAGTTCCCCTCTCCTCCCCAGAGGTTGGTGAGAGATGGGCTTATATGACCTGATGTGATGTGGCTTAAAACCCCCAACCTCCTAATCACCTGGTTGGTCTGTCTACAGCTGCAGGTGTGACTGGTCCTAAATATCAGGTGTGGTCTTAGGCCCAACAGGAAGAAAAACAGACACTGTTATCAGTTTTGAGTAGAGAAGTCTCATGATCTGACTTACTTATTAAAATAACCATCTGTTTGTTGGGTGAAGAATAGACTATAGGGTACAAGGAAGGAATTAGGAAGGCTCTTGCAACAGTCTAGGTAAGAGATAATGGTAGTTTGGACTTAGGATAATGGTAGTCATAGGGTGAGCAGCTGTTTATCCTGGGTATTTTCAAAGATAGAACTGACAGGCTTTGCAGGCACATTGGGATGTTAAAGATGACTTTTCCAAATGGAAGGATGGACTTGCCATTTTTTAAAATGGAGAAACTGGAAAACTAGATGTTGGGGGGTCAGGGAGTTGAGTAGGTAGATTACATTGTGGACATATTAAGTTTGAAATTACTTAGTGAAAATTTAGTTGCATAGATGAGCTCTGGAATTCTGGGAGGAGTCTAGTGAGGAGTTATAAATTTGGGATTCATCAGCACAGAGATTGTGATTGAAGCTATGAGACCAGTTCACCTAGGGAATGAATAGATAAGAAAAGGTGCTTTTTGTTTTTGTCCATCTCAAAATTTTCTGACAGTAAAAGGTAAAAAGTTCCTTAATTTTATGACCTTATTATATCAGAAATTGAAGCCAGGGAAACTGTATTCCAAAATTCTTTTTTAATCCTGAATAAAAACTTCAGTTCTTATGGAACAAGATAAATTCTACTTTTCTTCTGATTTAAACTTTCAAATAACTTAAAGCAAATATTTTAAATTCTGTGGGTTATTATGTATATGGTACTTGAATCATTGGTTCAGTAAGGAGTGGTTGTTGAATCTTGACAGGAAATAGGATATTTGGAGGTGATTGGTAGGACTAGATTTGGAATAGGAGCTTGTTAGCAAGGCTTGTTAAGGTAGGAAAAAAAAACGACATGTTTATTATGCTTGGATTGGGAGTGATTATTTTGGAGAAAGACAATTATATTTTCTAGTGGAATAAGAAAGAATAGTCAAAATTCAATGCCAAACACAATCCAATAAATTCCATCTTATCCAGTTGTACTAGTTTCTATTGGTGTTATAAAACATCACAAACTTTAGTGGCTTAAATAAATTTATTTTCTTACAGTCTGTAGGCCAGGAGTATGACATAGGTATTGGTAGGGTTATATTCTTTTCTGGAGGCTCTAAAGGAGAATGTGTTTCCTTGCCTTTTCCAGCTTCTAGAAGCTCCCTGAATTCCTTCGTTCATGACACCCTTTTCCATCTTCAAAGCCAGCAATGTTAGGCTGAATCCTTTTCACATTGCGTTTTGCCAGCCACCTCTTCTGCCTCTCTTTTTTGTCTTAAGGACTCCTGTGCACTGGGCCCACCAAAAAATCCAGGATGATTGTTCTAGCTTGCTAGCTGCCAGAATGCAGCACACCAGAGACAGACTGGCTTTTAATAAAAGGGGATTTATTTTGTTAGTTCTTCAGAGGAAAGACAGCTAACTTTCCACTGTGGTTCTTTTTTATGTGGGAAGGCACAGGATGATCTCTGCTGGCCTTCTCTCCAGGCCTTTGGGTTCCAACAACTTTCCCTTGGGTGATTCCTTTCTGCATCTCCAAAAGCCTGGGCTGAGCTGTGAGTGCTAAGATGAGGTATGCCAAGCTGCTTGGGCTGTGCTATGTTGTGCTCTCTCATTTAAGCACCAGCCAATTAAGTCAAACATCATTCATTGCAGCAGCCACGCCTCTTAGCCTACTGCAGATGTAATGGGCAACAGATGAGGTTCACATACCATTGGCTCATGTCTGCAGCAACAGAACTAGGCATCTTCACCTGGCCAAGTTGACAACTGAATCTAACTACCACAGTGATGTTCCCATAAGGTCAGCTGATTGACAAACTTAATTTCATCTGGAACTTTATTACCCTATGCCTTGTAACAAAGCATATTCACAGGTTTCTGGGATTAGAATGTGTATGTCTTTGAGGGTGGGAGGAGCAGTATTGTCCTTACCACACTAAGCATCAAAAATTTGAATTCAGCCTACAAGTGGACCCCAAAATAACAATTCCCAACCCAAAGCCACGACAAATCCAAAACACTTTACTCTCTAAGGTTTACAAAGCAAAAAACAAACTTTTGTTTCAGTTCTATGTCAAGGATCTGTCCTTTAGATAACCTGCAAGTGATTAATTTATTATTCCTTAGTTGCCAACAGCATTTGAAAATTAGGAGAGCTCGCATAAAAGAGACATTTTCTTGCTTGACTATAAATACTGGGTGTTTGAGTTTGCTAAGGCTGCCAGAATACAATATACCAGAAATGGACTGGCTTTTATAAAAAGGATTTATTTAGGTACACATTGACTAATTTAGGAAGGTACATGGTGACATCTTCTGGCTTTCTGGGCTTCTGGGTTCATACGGCTTTCCCTGGGATGGTTCCTTTCTCTTCTCTATCTCTGCCTGTCCAAACATCTGGGCCAGCTCTGCGCTCTAAGCTGAATTGTACTGAGTTGTGCTGAGCTGCTCTTACCTGTTTCTCTTTCTTCTGACCTCTCCTTTTAAGCCTCACTCATTGCGGAAGGCACTCACCATAGCTGACTGCACATGTAACCAGCTATAGAAGAAATTCCCAAGCTGATAACTTAAGTCCACAGCAACAGAACAATGTTCTGGCCAAGTTGACACCTCCACCTAACTACTACACTGGGCCTTCATGTCCTCAATGCTGGCCATATTGAGATTGAATGGTGGCTGTCCGGATTAAGAATGGATTTATGCATTCTAGTTTTCTAGTCCCACCTGAGCCATCTTACTCCTTTACAGTAAAGTTACTGCTGACCTTTCAGTACAGTGTTTGATTTTGCTGAAATTGAAAGTTTTTTTTATTAATTAAAAAAAAAATTAACTAACACAACATTTAGAAATCATTCCATTCTACATATGCAATCAGTAATTCTTAATATCATCACATAGATGTATGATCATCATTTCTTAGTACATTTGCATCGATTTAGAAAAAGAAATAGCAAGACAACAGAAAAAGAAATAAAATGATAATATAGAGAAAAAAATAAAAATACAAAATACAAAATATATGTATAAAAAACAAAACAAACAAACAAACAAAAAACTATAGCTCAGATGCAGCTTCATTCAGTGTTTTAACATAATTACATTACAATTAGGTAGTATTGTGCTGTCCATTTTTGAGTTTTTGTATCTAGTCCTGTTGTACAGTCTGTATCCCTTCAGCTCCAATTACCCATTATGTTACCCTGTTTCTAACTCCTGCTGGACTCTGTTACCAATGACATATTCCAAGTTTATTCTCTAATGTCGGTTCACATCAGTGGGACCATACAGTATTTGTCCTTTAGTTTTTGGCTAGTCTCACTCAGCATAATGTTCTCTAGGTCCATCCATGTTATTACATGCTTCATAAGTTTATTCTGTCTTAAAGCTGCATAATATTCCATCGTATGTATATACCACAGTTTGTTTAGCCACTCGTCTGTTGAAATTGAAAGTTTTGATAAGAAAAATGAAAGCATCCTTCTTCTGGCACCTACTTAAAATTCCATTAAAAAAGGAATAAAACAGGGTCGTGTGATGGTTGCTTAGCAGGCAGAATTCTCACCTGCCATCCCGGAGACCTGGGTTCATTTCCTGGTGCCAGCCCATGCGAAAAAAAAAAAGATAAAACAGTGTTTAAATTAAGAAAGCTCCCCACCCCACCGTATGCTCCACCAGTCCCCAATGTAAAAACACATATGTACATATATAAGTGAATGAATAAATGAATAAATTAATTGTAAGGGATAGTGCCTATGGGTGAGTATTTAAAAATTCAGGGTAGGAAACAAAAAAAAATAGTTCATGTCATTAAGTAAGATACGTTGTATTAGGATTACAATGTCAAGGAACATAAGAATAGAAGCTTTAAAATGCTAAGTTTTATTTCTTTCTCCCATAAAAAGTTTATATGGATGTTTCAAGTCCAAACTAGATGGTATTTCACAGTGACAGGTATCCTGGGTGACTTCCATTCCCTCTACCACCTCCAACTATTATGTCATCATACAAACAAGCCAACAGAATGGAAGGGGGCTGTTTCAGTTTCCTGGGCTGCCATAGCCAAATACCATGGAATGAGTTGGCTTAAGCAATGGGAAATTACTAACTTACAGTTTGAGGCCAAGAAAATGTCCAAATCGGGGCATCGTGAAGGTGATGCTTTCTTCCTGAACACAGGCCGCCAGCAATCCTTGGCTCCTCGGCTGTGTGGCAAGGCACATGGCAATGACTGCTGGTCTTTCCATTCTTTTCAGAATTTCATTGCTTTCAGCTTCTTGCTGCCATGGCTTTCTCTCTCTCTGTGTATTCACTCTCTTTATAAAGGACTCCAGTAAGAGGATAAGTCCTGTCCTGGACCTCACTTTAACTGAAGTAACTCATCAAAAGATATTACTTACAATGGACTCACACCCAGGGGAAGGACTCTGATTCACAAACATGTTTTCCTGGGGGACAAACAGCTTCAGTCACCACAGAGGGTGAATGGGAGAGAAATACTACACATCGCTTCCATGAATCTCATTGGCCAGAATTCAATCACATGGTCACATGTAGCTTCAAAGCTTTTGGGGAGAAAACTAAAGTGTCTGAGGAATTGATTATGCAGCTCACAATACAGCTTCATTTGGGGAAAAACTGTCTATCACTATTGTCATCTTCATATAGCTCTTCCTTGTTGTTTCTCTCACTGCCTGGGTAGAAGGTAATTATATAATAGAGTTGATTCATATGTGAAAGAAAGTCCATATTTAATCTATGGAGCTATTAGGAAAATAATAAAATAGAGTTCACTTAAAATGTATTTTCCCCATATGGGTGTTTCTGGTGGCAGCTCAACTGAACTCCTTTTTGGGGCACTAATCTCAGTAGCTCAAAGATCTTTGGAAGTCACTTTAAGCTATAGGGTTGGCACACTAAGTTTAGTGTAATAAAGCTTGAGGAAAAATTAAAAACTATGGTTTTACTCTATGCCCCATTCTCTTTGCTGTGAGCTTTTTTTTTAAAGAAAGTATTTGCTCATTTCAATGTATAATAAAATGCTTAGAATTTCTTGGGAGCCATTGAAAAAGAGGGGGCCGAAATTTCTGTTATGCCTGAAATCCTACTTATAAGAGAATATAAAAAATTCTTCCAAATAAGTTTTCTAATTAAACAATTACCAAAATTTCTGCCTGTCTATAAATTGATGATGTCCTATTTTTAAAACTGGAAATTTCTACATCTGGCCATGAGTTGGACTGATTTGTCATGTTGTTGTTATTATCTTCTATTTCTATTTACTTCTCATAGTTTCCCTTTCTTTCTATCCACTAACTAATTGGCAGTGCTAAGATTCCCTATGTGTAGGGTACTGTTAAGAAGTTAAAAAGCAGTTAAGAAGACTTTTATGCTGAGGAGCCATTTACAAATTGAATTCATAGATTTTGTGGAGTGCTCAATGAGGTACTAAGTTTTCAAAGATAGGGTTTCACAGTAGAACTATATTTGAGTTATGATCTTCTGTGGTCACCCCCTACTATGCACCCCACCCTGTGCCTGTTTAACTCCTCATTATCCTTCATTAAATTCATTTTAATCCTTCAGGTCTCAGCTTAAACCTCAGCTTCCTAGGGGAGACTTCCTTAAACTGCTGCGCTCCCTTCCACCCATTTCCCCCAACTTATCTGTAAGGGAACTTTGTATATGCACAGATGACATTAGAAAACAGTAAGGGAAATACAGATTTTTCAATGAATGCTGTTGTGGCAAAGACTTAAATATGGAAAAAATAAAGTCAGATCCTTGCCTCAGCCTATACACCCACACACATACACACATACACACATGCCCATGTTCCAGGTAAATTGGAAATATAAATATAAAAATAAAAAATTAAACCATTATGAGAAAAGATAGACTATTTTTTATTACCTTTGAAGGCATAATTTGGTACACAAATTTAAATTTTTGTTTACAAAAATTTGAAGAATTTTTTACACAAAAAAGAAGCCATAAAAGCACATTTTCATTACCAAAATTCAGAACTTCTGCATGAAGGAAAATATTATGAACAAGGCAAAGTGTATCAAAAGGAAATTTTCTAGAAAGGAAACCTGACTGGGTGATATATAATAAATAAAGAGATGATCAGCCTCAAGTGAAATTAAGGTAATGCAAATTACAATAAGGAGATAACACTTCACATCTATCAACCAAGGGATATATGGAAACTGGAATTCTCACTTGTTTTATTTATGTGCAGAGCCACTTTGGAATGCAAGTTGTCAGTGTTTATTCAAATTTAAAATACATATAAATATATTTATATATACTCATATCTAAAAAAGCATATAACATACAATCCAAAATATTACTTCTGAATATATACTTCAGAGGAAGACTCACACTTGTTTATAAATAGGCAAATTTAAGGATATTCATAGTGAAAATATGTGGGGGAAGTCCTAAATATTCATAAGGGAAGTAAAATGAATGTATATGTTGATTTTAGAAACTTTGGAAAACAGGGAAAAGCAGGAAGAATTGAGTTTTATGAAATTTGAGGTAGATTTTCCATATTGGCCTATGGGTATGTATGACATATACTTTTTGTGTGTGTATGTATACTAAAGATTATTGTGATAATTCATTTTCCTGAAAATCCTTGTAGCAGAGGCCATTAATGCCCACCTATGTCTCTTTACATTTTCTAGCCTCATTTGCAGTAAGTTTGGAAGACGTAGGACAGGACCTGGCCAATGAAATGTGCACAGTAACTTTTGCAAGAAGCAGTTAAGAGGCAATAATGTCTCCTCTGTCTTTCTCTTTCTCTGCTGTGGCAGTCTTAGGGGACATGTGTTCTAGACAAGGTGGCTGCAAGATGGAGGAAGTCTGCCTAAGGTACTCTGCACTTTGTCAGAGTGAGATGCAAACTGTTACTTCAGACATTCGGATTTCAGAGTTGATTTCCAGCTTAGTCTAGTTGAACAGTTTTAGTTTGCTAAAGCTACTGAAATGCAGATACCATAAAATGGGGTGGTTTTTAACAATGGGGATTTGTTAGTTTATAATCTTACAGTTCTGAGGCCATGAAAATGTTGAAATCTAGGCATCATCTTGATGCCTTCTTCATAAAGACAGGCTGCCAGTGATCTTAGATTCCTCTGTCAGATGACAAGGCTGGTCTCTCCCTTCTCTTCTAGGTTTCATTGCCTTCAGCTTCTGGCTTCCATGGCTTTCTCTCTGCTTCTGTGGCTTTTTAGCTATTTATCTGAATTTCATTCTCTTATAAAGGACCCCAGTAAAAGGATTAAGGCCCACCTTGAATAAGGTGGGCTACACCTTAATTTAAGATCCTACTCACCAAAAGATCCTACCTAAATAGGTCCACACACCAGACTGGATTAACTCTAAGAACCTACTTTTCTGAGGTCCATACACCTTCAAACCAGCACAAGCATTGACTAATAACTCCTATCTCCAAATAAATATACATTTCTCAAAATTATTGAAATAACTTATGACTTAGCAGTATAACCCAGCTGGGCTCTCTCTATGTCCCTGAAAATACTCAAATTCATTCTTTAATTTTTTAAAATGTAATTTTAATGTTTCTGTTCTTAATATAAAAGCAATATGTTTAGTTCTAGAAAAATTACAAATTGATGAGAAATATAAACATGGCAAAATTACCTATAATTCTGCTACTAGAAAATAACTAGAGTTGACAGTTTAGCAATTATCTTCTTTCCTAAGCATATATTCATTCTTTGCATCTATTTAACACAATCCATTTAGTAACAAATTTATTATATGGATGAACGAAAAATGCATTTAATGACCCAAATTCTTGGCCATTTATGTAGTTTCCTATATTTAATATTATAAATAGTGCTATTTAAATAGTGCTATTAAAATTATCCTTGAATCACAGACACTCTTCAAACAAATGGAGATGGTGAATTTCTTCTATAAAAGACTGTTGCTTGACAGACTTTCCTTTTCCTTTGAAGCTTCTTTAGTGGCACTTTTTCTTCCAAGTCTGTTACATGCAGTTTAGGACACATGACTATTAAAATGCACTACTAGTTATCTACTGCGAGTATGTTGTAGGTAATAGTCTTGTTCTTCCTAATCTACTGTTTTCTCATTCTTTAGTCTTGGATTAAGAACTTCCTCGAAAAGCAAAGCATTTTCGTATTTGGGCTATAATCTCTTCCTTTATGCGCTGAATCAAAACATTAGAAACTTATTAGATGAATATGTACACTTCATCTACATATGGATAAGACTTTTTGAAATTCAATGCAAAAGCTGTCTACGCAGGAGAGGAGATGATGGCAATAAACCAAGACGTTTTGCATTAAGGAGGGAAAATGAAAATATTCATCATAAAGAGCTTATTTTCCTGATCTTATAAGTGATAGACAATTCAACCTGTCTAATCAATTAAAGATGAACTATTTTTTCTTATTTTGGTGTTAATGATAATTATCATACAAATGGTAAGTCTGTGGCCAAAATACTTCACTTCCTACATTTTTCCCTTTCTTTTTTTTTAAGTTATATGAAAATGAGTTATTGAGTTTGAATAAAAATTAACATTTACAGAGAAGAATCAACATTGGCTGCAACAACCTTTACATATAGAATTGCAATTTTAAAAGAAAACCCTATTTCCTAGTAGATTTTTAAAAAATGACTGACCTAGAGCTCTTTCACATAAAGACAGGTTTAGGTATTGTTTATTGTTAACCACAGGTGCCTTTGAGAGCACCCATTGTGGGCCTGCTCAGAGCTCAATTGCCATGAAAGTGCTGGGCACGGCTTTTGTCCTTTCTGGTCCCTCAATCACTTTGCCTTTTTGGTAACCCTGTGTCATGCTGTTCTGGCCAAGTTTATCTCTGCACCACTCAGATGATCCCCGTGCTGCTCTTTGTAAATGTCACTCTTAGAAAAAGATAGCCTTGGGTTGATTCTGAAAGAATTATTTTTTAAAGGGTTCACTGACTGAATTGTCTCTGAAGGAGCATTTGCGTTGGGGGCTGATTCTTTTAACCTTTGTGAAAGTGGGTGGAAACAGTGCCAGTAGCCTGTCATTGGCTCAGGAACTCATTAGGCCTTATATATGTGGATAAACACAGGTGGAAGACCAGGCCTGAGGAGATGTCCCTGCAGGTTCATAGTGACATCATGTATCACAGATTTTCAGTATCCAAATTGGGAAATTATGTAAAAACATGTTAACCATTCAGATGAGTGAATTAAACTCCTGTGATAAAATCTATGATTTGAATCTCAAGGCTGTGAAAATGTGTGTTTTATGACAATTGGGTCAGATTTAGATTTAGATTGTTTAGTCAGAGTTGACAATATAGATGGCCTTTGAGGACCTTCCTTCTTATTTACAGAGAAAGCAGAGGAGGTGATTTTATAAGTAATTTTTATTGTGCTCATGTTTTTCCTTACAAGTTCCTAAATGACTGGCTAAAATGTTTGACTCAATGTCAATGGCTGCTTATAAGATTTAAATGGCTTTGTAAATTTAACCCAAGAGCAAATGTCATTGAACTTCTAAAATGTTTTAGGGTTAAAACAAACTCATCCATAATAAACTCAAGAAAGTTTGCATAGTAGAGAGAAAGATTAACTTCTGCATTTGAGGGAACAAATTTGGGGAAAGAAGGAAGGAGAGGGGAGCCAAGAATAAAACCTACCAAGATCTACAAAATCAACATCCTATGCCATGGCTTGGGGAAAGGGAATCTTGCATGTGAATGGAATTGTATCATAAATCAAATACAAAGATAACTCACCAATCTCTGTTATGAATTAATTTTAATTCCAAATACTTATTCACTAATATCTCAATAAATTTTAATTTTGGTATATTTTTATCATCATAGATGCTTATCATGATTCACTTAGAATTTCACAAAATGCAAAGATTATTATTAGCATAATCATATATTTTTGTGTACTTCTTTTGTCCAAGTGTGAAATTTAGGATCCTAGTATAGATAATGGTTCATAGCCTATATTTTTCACTTACTTATATCTGTAAGTGTTCATCAGTATTATAATTTATAATGGCTGCATAGTAGTCTACTACATGGTTGCACTAAAATACCAAAATTATTTCGCTGTTCTTAAACTTTTAGTGTTTCTTTTCTCTTTTTAGTACTTGAGTCTATTTTAAACCACTCCAAAATGAACTTCTTTCTGTGTGATTATCTAAATCTCTAACTGTTTCAGTAAAGTATGTTGGTGTATGAGTGGATTAAAGAATATAGACTCTTATGTTTTAAAAATTAAGAATTTTCAAGCCAATTTATATTTTAAAATGTGATTTTTTATTTTTAAGAATAAGTTTTATTTTATTATTTATTCATAATAGCTCCACATTGGAAATAATCCAAAGGCCCATCAACATTATTACCACTCAAATGAGTACATACTCTCAAATCCCATTTATGTGAAACCCTAGTGTATTAGTTAGGGTTCTCTAGAGAAACAGAATCAACAGGGAACACTTGCAAATATAAAATTTATGAAAGTGTCTTACGTGACCGTAGGAATGCAGAGTCCAAAATCCACAGGGCAGGCTACGAAGCTGATGACTCCAATGGATGGCCTGGATGAACTCCACAGGAAAGGCTTACCAGCCAAAGCAGGAATGGAACCTGTCTCCTCTGAGTCCTCCTTAAAAGGCTTCCCATGATTGCATTTAGCATCACTAATTGCAGAAGACACTCCCCTTTGGCTGATCACAAATGGAATCAGCTGTGGATGTAGCTAACGTGATCATAACCTAATCCTATGAAATGTCCTCATTGCAACAGACAGGCCAGTGCTTACCCAATCAGACGAACAGGTACCACAACTTGGCCAAGTTGACACCTGTCCCTAACCATGACACCTAGGAAAGACAAATCTAAGATAAAGTGATAGAAAGCATATCAGCGGTTGCGTAGGGCCAGAGCTGATGGGTGGGAATTGACTCATTGTAGAAAATTTAGAAAGTATCGATAAGCAAAGAGAAGCAAGTTATCTCACCATAGAGATACATGTTCAGCCTGCTAACTTTTTTTAGGTGCATATGTATGTGAGAATCAAATTCAGCATAAGTATGGTTTATTTACTAATTTAGAAAGTAAGACTACATGGTTATCTCTACCACTTTTGCTCTTGTCAAAATGATTTTATGCTGCTTTCTTTTGCTGGTGTTTTTCTTTTCTTTTTTGGGGGGTGCATGGTCCGGGAATTGAACCTGGGTCTCCCGCATGAAAGGCAAGCATTCTAACCACTGAACTACCTATGTACCCTGTGATTTTTCTTTTATCTTTTATTATCCTGTGCTGCTGTGTCACTCAACAGCAAGGATGTCCTGCTATGATTTCACAGTAGTAAGATGGGCTTTGAGAGGTCTTGGCTGTAATGTGTATGTGTACACATCACCCAAATGGCTCCTGAATATCAGCTTAACCCAGGAATGCCACTGCCTTGAGCTCTGAGAATTGGAGAAATCCTTTAAAGATATGACCGAAGTCCTCTTTATAACTTTGCACCAGGCATTTAACTATACTCAACTCTGCTAAGTCTTGTTCAAAACAAATTAAACAGACTTAATTCTACTTTTTCCATATATAAGTGGATCTTTAGCAAGACTAAAAGTAAAGGACTCTGGGGAATTTTCACGTTTGTAGAAATTATTGCTACTTTTCCAGTTCACTGACAGAGAATTCTTGGAAGAGTTAGGGGGCCTTTGAAAGGAAAAAAAAACTTGAACAGCTGAAGTAATTATTATCAGTTTGAGTTAGACATGAATTAGCCTCCAAAGGAAACAGGTGAGTAAACTTTAGAAGCAATCACTCATCCTTGTTCAACAGTTTCCGCACTAAAGGTTCTGGGCCAGGCCGCTTAGGGGAGGAACAGTAAGAAGAGGACAGAGTCTGCAGCCCCCCAAAACACCCCTCAGTTCCCTACCAACCATGTCTCCACATATCCACTGGGAGTAACCACTATCCAAGCTTCTTTTCAGCAATAGTTTGAATTTTTTTGTGTGCACACGTGAGAGAGACAGAGACAAAGACAGAAAGAGAGAGAGAAAATGCAGTCGTTCAACCAGGAAGGCATACGCAATTCTGAACACAGATACTCCTGTAATGCAGTAGTTCTCAAACTTGGTTGTGCAATGGAAGCATGTAAGAGTTTTAAAAATGAGTGACAAATTTGGGTCCCACACAAAGAAAGACTTAATGTAATTGGTTTGAGGCAGGACCCAGATATCATTTTTAAGAGCGGATCAGATGTTTCTTTCCATTGTACACCCAAGGTTGAGGATAACTTCTGTAATGTTGAAGGTAAAACCATAGATTTGCAGACTATTGGAGCTAGCTTTATGCCTAAAGTCTGAATAATATTTGTAAGCTTGGGCTTCTGTGTCTAGCATTTAGGTTGTAGTTTGGCAGAAGAGGTAGGTACTATATATGACTAATAACCCTCCCACAATCTGTCATCTGGGCTGCAGACTGCTTTTGAATTCAGGACTGTGTAGGTTGTCTTGCTTGAGGACAGCCTCTGTTTCTAAGATGTTGGAATGCCATCAGGTATTGGCTTGCAGGGTCCCTGTTGAAAAGCAATCTCCCAGGGCATTGACCCTAGGGAATAGTGGAATCATAGGCTGGAGGGCTTTAGAAGCCCCTGGGAGCCTGCTGGGCCTGAAGATGGCCCTGAAGGCTGGGGAAGACTTTCTTCTTAGTGTCTCCAGAAATCTGCAGGGATGACTAAGGATTTCAGACTTAAAAAAATACACATTTGAGTTCTCAGCAAGCTAGAATTGCAAGGTGCAGAAACATCTGAGTTCTATGAAGTTATTTTCATTTTAGCCTGAAGACCGACTCAGCAGCAAAGTGACAAAAGCTGTTATACTTTATCTTTTCCCAACATTTTCTGACTTTTGTAAAATTTTGAAAGAATCTTATTTCACAAATGATAAATTGCAATTTTAAGAGTCTGGAAGAAGTTCATTATGGTGTAGTGAAGGTACAATTTACTTTCTTCTGCAATATAATCAGCTCAGCATTTCCCTACCCAGGAGTCTGATATTGAGCAAAGTCACCCATTGAAACCTCAGCCTTTCCATTGAGAGGAGCTGGGGCTGAGCCACCGCAGGATATCTTTGTATGATGGTACTATGTTGCATCTCAACTATCCATGGGCTCTGAATGTTCTCTCCTCTTCTCTAAGGATCTTCTATGCTTGTTCATTGCCTATGTGAATTCCTTTGATCTAAACTAATTATTTGCTTACTATTTGGGGATACAATGGTTAGTGCGAGATAAAACTCCTACTTTCATAGTGTTTTTATTTGTTAGAGGAGACAGAAAATTAACAGAGTTAACTAATATCTGAGAATTTCAGATAGTGATGGATGCTAGGGTGATGAAGAAACGGGTAAAATCTGATAAAATATCTGGGGGCAGGATAGGTTGAGGGAACATTAGAAGACCCTTCTGAAGTGGCAATATGTGAAGGGTGACATGGGTGTGAATAAGAGGCCGTGCAACAGCCTTCCAGGGAAAAGGAGCAGCAAGTGTAAATCGTGAAGACAGGAATACACTTTGGCAAGTATGAGGTCCAATGTGCTTGGAATGTAGTGGGCAAGATGGGGAGTAGTAAAAGGTGAGCTCAGAGAGGTAGATGGGGGCTAAATTATGTAGGACCTTGTAGGCTATTAAGGAGCTTGCTTTCTTCGTAGGACCCTGTAGGCTATTAAGGAGCTTGGTTTCATTCTAAGTTCGGTGGGAAGCCTTTGAGCACAGCAGGTTTGTTGTCTTCATTTGATTTGATTTAAATAGAAAATTATTTTTAGCACAAAATTAACCACATTTTTAAAAGACTTACAATGAATCTAGTTTTTCAAAAGATCAAACATATGTGAATTTTCTATCTAGCTACATATTAACTTCAGAATAACTAGTCCCATGTTATCAAAGGAAAAGAAGAGAGTCACATGTTTGGGTTCCTGCCCTTTACCCTGGTAATAATTCAACTTGTGGTATGTAATAATCTTTACTCTAATTGAATTTGTTTTGCTGAGAACTGAGGACTTCTTTGAAAACCTGTTTTTATGGATTTATAAAATGTAGATAAATACTTTAAAAATAAATATGGGAGGAAGTTCCAGCATACAGCCCTTTCTGGGTTTTAGAATGATATTTGTTTTTAATTTGATGGTCTACTTTGACTTTTTCAACCCCCTGGGGATTACTACATGCCATTTTGGCAGAAAAGAAAGGGAAAATGAAAGCACAGATTGGATTCCTATCACTTCTAAATCCTAAAGGAAGGTCAGACAGGACCCTTATTAAGTTATTCTAGAATGTGACACATATATCATTAAGACAGTGATTTGTTTGAAATGATCAATCTTTGCTAAATGATCAAATTTTTATTTATTTATTTTTTTGGAATTAAACTGTAAATGCCAGTGGAATTTCTCTGATTGTTTCTCTAGTAGTAGTGCATGTTTTTCTGGTTGGGCAAGTGCTGGCCTGTCTGTTGCTATGAGGACATTTAATAGAATTAAATCATGTTCACATAGGCTGCATCCATAGCTAACTGCATTTGTAATCAGCCAAGGGGAGTGTCTTCTGCAATGGGCAATGCTTAATCTAACCACTAGAATCGTTTTAAGGAGGATTCAGAAGTGACAGTCTCTCTTCCTGCTTCAGCTGGTGAGCCTATGCTGTGGAGTTCATCCAGACACTTCATCAGGGTTGTCAGCTTCACAGCCTGCCCTGCAGATCTGGGGCTATATGTTTCCACAATTACATGAGACACTTTTACAAATTTTATATCTATGGATATTTCCTGCTGATTCTGTTTCTATAGAGAACACTAGCTTATACAGCTTGCTACTGAAAGTGGGGTGGTTCTTAAGAAACAGAATCTTACAAATGGGTTTTTATGATTGGTTTTCTATTCTGACTGAACTCAAAGGCACTTAGGACTCTGATTCCCATAATCAGAATGATACTGCCAATCCATGGGGTGAGTTGGCAAAAGAGATAGTCAAATATCACCGCTGGATTCTTCTAATGCTTCACTTATACGAAGCCAGATTCCAGGGAATTATGTTTTTGACACCTTTACAGAGTTTTGTGGAAATAGAAGGTATAGAGATGTTGGATGGTTGTTGTTAGATACACTATATACATTAATGACTGAATGGAATGGGCTTAAGGCTTCAAATGAGAAACTTGCATGCCTTCTCAGATATAAACATTTCTGAGTGTCCTTAAGATTTCCTGTAGCTGAAGACTTGAGAGCAACAAAAATCAGACTCAGAATCTTATTGTTAGAGTAGCAACTTTACAATGTAAACTGAAATCTCAGTCTTGCATGGTGTCTGCCATTAAAGTGAGGGCATTGATTGGAAAGGAGTGGGACCCTGAAAAATAAAATGTGACATATGGATTGGTAATGATGCTGTGGAGAGGTTGAAACCCTTGGTCATGTTAAGTCTTCTCTAGATAACCCTGTAATAGTCTGCCCTGAGGACATAGCCACTCCACCTCTAGCCTGCCCTGAGGAATTGGCCACCCAACCTCCACCTGAAGGGATTAGCCCTAGAGTGATTACTGTGTTTCACCAGATGAAACTGCAAATGAATGCCCTGAAGCCAATTGGCTTAGAAGATAATTCTAATTCTTTTCATGACCTGCCCCCACCACCCCTCATTTCTTACAGACCTATAATTAGACTAAAGTCCCATCAGGCCCCAAAAGGTGATACCACCCATGAGGAGGTACGTTATACTCCAAAAGAACTGTGTGAGTTTTCCAATTCATATAGACATAAATCAGGGTAGTACGTGTGGCAGTGAATTTTAAGGGTGTGGGATAATGGTGGGAGGAATATAAAACTGGATCAAACTGAATTTATTGATATGGGTCCCCTAAGCAGAGATTCTGCATTCAATGTTATAGTTCAATGGGGTTAGAAAAGGTATTAACAGCTTGTTTGGATGGTTGGCTGAAACATGGATCAAAAGGTGACCAACATTACCTGAGGTTGAAATGCCAGAACTGCCCTGGTATAATGTAGATGAGGGGATCCAGAGGCTTAGAGAGATTGGAATGTGAGAGTGGATTTATCCTGCAAAGCCTGCTCTTACACCTCAGGAATGTCCAGAGGATGCACCTTATACCAGAACTGTGAGAAATAAATTTGTGAGACTAGCACCATCATCCCTGAAGAGCTCTGTAGTTACACTTCTCTGTAGGTCAGATATTACTGTGAGAACTGCTGTCACTGAGCTGAACACACAATGGGGATGACCAGATCCCGAATTGGCAGAAGCCAAGTGGCAGTTCTTAATTGCCAAACACAGGGTGGACATGGCTATCATAAAAGACAGCAGATTCAAAGCAGGAGTCAAAATAATCTGACTTGCAGAGACTTGTGGCATTGGCTAATAAATCATGGGGTACCTAGAAATATAATTGATGGGCAATCTACTAAATTCTTATTTGAGCTGTATAAACAAAAGAGTTCTAGGTCAAGTGAGTAGAAGTCTAACTTGAATTACAAAGACAGAGAGTCATGGCCCCTTAATCAATTTCCAGACTTGAGACAGTTTACAGACCCAGAGTCCCTTGAATGCAGGGGAGGCCGGGGAGGACCTGGTTACACTGCCACAAATTTATACTGTTAATCTTCTTCAAAGCCTTCCCCAAGGAGACCAACAGCTGTTTACCAGGATAACTGTGCATTGGGGGAAAGGAAATGATCAGATATTTGGGGGATTATTAGACATTGGTTCAGAAGTGACATTAATCCTAGGGGACCCAAAACTTCACTCTGGTCCATGAGTCAGAGTTGGGGCTTATGGAGTTCAGGTGATCGATGGAGTTATAGCTCAGGTCCATCTCATAGTGGGTCCACTGGACCCCTGGATCCGTTCTATAGTTATTTCCCTAGTTCCAGAATGTATAATTGGAATAGACATACTGAGCAACTGGCAGAATCCCCACATTGGCTCACTAACTCATGGAGTGAGGGCTATTATGGTGGGAAAAGCCAAGTGTAAGCTATTAGAACTGCCTGTATCTAGCAAAATAGTAAATCAGAAGCAATACCAGATTCCTGGAGAGACTACAGAGAATACATACACTTTTAAGGACTTGAAGGATACAGGGGTGCTGTGCAGAAAACAGATGGGTCTTAGAGAATAACAGTGGATCATTGTAAGCTCAACCAGGTGGTAACTCCAATTGCAGCTGCTGTTCTGGATTTGGTATCATTGCTTGAACAAATCAATACATCCCCTGGTACCTGGTATGCAGTTATTGATCTGGAAAACACTTTTTTCTCAATACCTGTTAATAAGGACCACTAGAAACAGTTTGGTTTCAGCTGACAAGGTCAGCAATATACTTTCACTGTCCTGCCTCAGGGGTATATGAAATCTCCAGCCCTACACCATAATCTTGTACACAGGGACCTTGTTCGTTTCTCTGGTCCCACAAGACATCACAGTGATCCATTATATTGATGATATCATGGATCCCGTTGATTGGACCTAGTGAACAAGAAGTAGCAACTACTCTATGCTTATTGGTAAGGCATTTGCATGTCAGAGGATGGGAGATAAATCCAACAAAATTATAGGGACCTTCCACTTCAGTGAAATTTCTAGGGGTCCAATGGTGTGGGGCATGTCAAGATATCTCTTCTAAGGTGAAGGATAAGTAGTTGCATCTGACCCCTCCTACGACCAAAAAAGAGACACAACATCTAGTTGGTGTCTTTGGAATTTGGCGATAATATATTCCTTATTTGGGTGTGCTACTCCTGCCCATTTATCAAGTGACCAGAAAAGCAGCTAATTTTGAGTTGGAATCTGAATAAAAGGAGATTCTGCGACCGGTCCAAGAGTGGTACAAGCTGCTCTGCTACTTGGACCATATGATCCAGCAGATCCAATGGTGCTGGAAGTGTCAGTAGCAAATAGAGATGCTGTCTGGAGCCTTTGCCAGGCCCCTATAGGAAAATCGCAATGCAGATCCTTAGGATTTTGGAGCAAAGCCATACCATCTGGTGCAGATAACTACTTTCCTTTCAAGAAACAGCTTTTGGCCTGCTACTGGGCCTTAGTAGAGGCTGAACACTTAAGCATGGCCCACCAAGTTACCATGAGACCTGAGCTGCCTATCATGAGCTGAGTGTTGTCTGACCCACCAAGCCATAAGGTTGGGTGTGTGCTGTAACACTCCATCATAAAATGGAAATGGTATATACGAGATAGGGCCAGAGCGGCTCCTGAAGGCACAAGTAAGTTACATGAGGCAATGGCCCAGATGCCCATTGTCTGCACGTCTGCCACATTACCTTTCCTTTCCCAGACCAGAGCTATGGCCTCTTGGGGAGTTTCTTACAGTGAATTGACTGAGGAAGATAAAACTTGGGCCTGGTTTATGATGGTTCTGTACAATATGCAGGTACCACCCAAAAGTGGACAGCTGCAGCACTACCACCCCTTTCCGGGATGTCCCTGAAGGACAGTGGTGAGCGGAAATCCTCCCAGTGGGCAGAACTTCAAGCAGTTCATTTGATTGTTCATTTTGCTTGAAAGGAGAACTGGCAGAGGTGTGTTTGTATACTGACTCATGGGCTGTTACTAATGATTTGGCTGGATGATCAGGGACTTGGAAAGACCATAATTGGAAAATTAGTGACAAAAAGGTCTGGGGAAGAGGTATGCGGATAGACTTTTCTGAATGGGCTAAAAACATGAACATATCTGTGTCCCATGTGAATGAACATCAGAGGGTGACTTCAGCAGAGGAAGGTTTTAATAATTCAGTGGGTAAGATGACCCGTTCTGTGGATACCAATCAGCCTCTTTCTCCAGCAGCTCCTGTTATTGCCCAAACGCCTCATGAACAAAGTGGTCATGGTGGTAGGGATGGAGGTTGTACATGGGCTAATCAATGTGGACTTCCACTCACCAAGGCTGACCTGGCTACAGCCACTACCGAGTGCCCAATCTGCCAGCAGCAGAGACCCACACTCAGCCCCTGATATGGCACCATTCCCCAAGGTGGTGGCAGGTTGATTATATTGGATCACTCCCTTCATGGAAGGGTTAGCGATTTGTTCTAATAGGAATAGACACATACTCTGGATATGGGTTTGCTTTCCTTGCATGCAGTGCTTCTGCCAAAACAACCATCCGTAGGCTTACAGAATGCCTTAACCATCATCATGGTATTCCACACAGCATTGCTTCTGATGAAGAAACACACTTCATAACAAATAAAGTGCAGAAATGGTCACAATCTCATGAAATTCTCTGGGCTTACCATGTTCCCCATCATCCACAGGCAGCTGGATTGATAGAATGGTGGAATGGCCTTTTGAAAACTCAATTATGGTGTCGATTAGGTGGCAATACCTTGCAGGGCTGGGTTGATGTTCTCCAGGAGGCTGCGTATGCTCAGAATCAATGTCCACTGTATGGTACTGTTTCTCCCATAGCCAGGATCCATGGGTCCAAGAACCAAGGGGTGGAAATGGGAGTGGTACCACTCACTATTACCCCTAGTGATTCACTAGGAAAATTTTTGTTTCCCGTCCCTTCAACCTTGAGCTCTGCTGGTCTACAAGTTTTAATTCCAGAAAGGAAAGTGCTTCTACCAGGAGAAACAACAATGAGTCTATTAACTGAAATCTAAGGCTGCCACCTGGTCACTTTGGGCTACTCATGCCCCTAGATCAACAAGCCAAGAAGGTGATTACTTTACTATCTGGGGTGATTGACCCTGACTATCATAGGGAAATAGAACTGCAACTACACAATGGAGGTAAAGAAGAGTTTTTCTGGAATATAGGAGATCCCCTAGGGCATCTTTTAGTACTACGTTGCCTGTGATTAAAAGCAATGGAAAACTACAACAACCCAATCCAGGTAGGACAACCAATGGCTCTAAAACTTCAGGAATGAAGGTTTGGGTCACTCCAGCAGGCAATGAACCATGGCCAGCTGAAGTGCTTCCTGAGCATAAAGTGAAAATGGAATGGGTACTAGAAGAAGGTAGTGATAAATATAGGCTATGACCACATGATCAGTTACAGAAACGAGGACTGTAATGCTGTTTTGTTCATGTTATAGCATTTAAGTTGTAAGATATCAAGTTTAAGAATGAATATTACCCAAGGACTTGCACCCTATTCTGGGGAGATTTAATGTGTTTCCAGTTGTACGCAGGACAGTTGAATATTGTTAGGTGAGGGAAAATGTGTCTTTTATTGTTCTATTTAGAGATTAAGTATGGTTTAAGGTGACTTGTATAGCTGCCAAATTGACAGTGGGTGGACTGTCATGGTCAGGTTCATGTGTCAACTTGGCCAGGAGGTGGTGCCCGCTTGTCTGGTTGGGCAAATGCTGGCGTATCTGTTGCTATGAGGACATTTAATAGAATTAAATCATGATCACATCCAGCTGTATCCACAGCTGACTGCATTTGTAATCAGCCAAGGGGAGTGTTCTAGTTTGCTAGCTGCTGGAATGCAACACACCAGAGACGGATTGGCTTTTAATAAAAGGGGATTTATTTTGTTAGTTCTTCAGAGGAAAGGCAGCGAACTTTCCACTGAGGTTCTTTCTTACGTGGAAGGCACAGGATGGTCTCTGCTGGTCTTCTCTCCAGGCCCCTAGGTTCCAACAACTTTCCACGGAGTGACTTCTTTCTGCATCTCCAAAGGTCTGGGCTGAGCTGCAAGTGCTGAGATGAGGAATGCCAAGCTGCTTAGGCTGTGCTACATTGCACTCTCTCATTTAAGCACCAGCCAATTAAGTCAAAGGTCACTCATTGCAGCAGACATGCCTCCTAGCCGACTGCAGATGTAATTAGCAACAGATGAGGTTCACGTACCATTGGCTTATGTCCGCAGCAACAGAACTAGGTATGCTCACCTGACCAAGTTGACAACTGAATCTAACTAACACATATCCACCCCTTGTCAGCTTGGCAACTTCAAGTATCACCTTAAACAGGTGCAAAAAATTCTGTTCTTGCTGTGGACCTGTGAATCTCAAAACAAGTTATCTGATGCCAATATGCAAAGGAGGATGGACACAGGATCCATAGGGAGAAACTGGAAGGAAAACCTGCAGGCAAATACCATTGGATTTCAAAGTCTGAAAGTCATTTATCCTTCGACTTTAGAAAGTGGCAATCCCACCTTTTCCGAGGGCCTATGCTGTGGCCCGCCTCTTTCCAAATCAACCTCGGGGAACATCGAGGAGACCACCTCTCGGCTCCACTCTCTCCAGGCATCAAGGCCACCCCTAGGCTCTCTGCCATTTCTGGGGCACACGCTCAACCCCTCCATGTGGTGGCAGCCAGGCTCTCCCAGTTCCCCAAGGAGCGTGCTCTACCTTCTCCAAGGCCTAAGGCTGCACAACTCTTCCACTGCAACAAGATGAGAAGCTCATCCTCACCCTTCAGAGTAAACTCACCCTCTCCATGTATATGGGTGGGTCCACTCTCCTGGCCGAGGTTTCTTGGCTTCAGACCTGAGCTTCCATGGTTCTCACTCTGCAAACTCCAATCTCTCCCTTTTGTGTCCTCCTTTGTCAAGATTGGCAGTGGTTCCATTTACACCAACAGTCTCTTCAAACACTCCAGGACTTCTTCATCAATCTCTTCACAGTTCCTCCAAAGTCTTCCCCTTAGCCATCCAAAACACTGTTCCAACAGATCTGATATTTGCAAACTACAGCAGCACCCCACTCTCCAGTACCAAATCTGTTCTAGTTTGCTAGCTGCCGGAATGCAACATACCAGAGATGGATTGGCTTTTAATAAAGGGGGTTTATTTTGTTAGTTCTTCAGAGGAAAGGCAGCGAACTTTCCACTGAGGTTCTTTCTTACGTGGAAGGCACAGGATGGTCTCTGCTGGTCTTCTCTCCAGGCCCTTGGGTTCCAACAACTTTCCCTGGGGTGACTTCTTTCTGCATCTCCAAAGGTCTGGGCTGAGCTGCGAGTGCTGACATGAGGAATGCTGAGCTGCTTAGGCTGTGCTACATTGCACTCTCTCATTTAAGCACCAGCCAATTAAGTCAAAGGTCACTCATTGCAGCAGACACACCTCCTAGCCGACTGCAGCTGTAATTAGCAACAGATGAGGTTCATGTACCATTGGCTTATGTCTGCAGCAACAGAACTAAGAATGCTCACCTGACCAAGTTGACAACTGAATCTAACTAACACAGGGAATGTCTTCTGCAATGAGTGATGCTTAATCTAATCACTGGGAGGCTTTTAAGGAGGATTCAGAAGAGACAGTCTCTCTTCCTGCTTCAGCTGGTGAGCTTCTCCTGTGGTTTGTCCAGACCCTTCATCAGAGTCATCAGCTTCACAGCCTGCCCTGAGGATTTTGGGCTCTATGTTCCCACAGTTACATGAGACGCTTTTATAAATTTTATATCTACGAATATTTCCTGCTGATTCTGTTTCTCTAGAGAACCCTGGCTAATACAATAGAGATAGATGCACCTAAAACTTGGAGAGGTGTGCCCAGCATGAAGTGACTGGTAAATGAATAGGGTGCACAATTGCAAAGTTACTGCACATGGCAGCTTATTGGTATATAATTTAAACTGCTGCAAGGTAGATGAATAGGAAAAAAAATTAGGTTGCTTTGTGAGATCAAATTAATTCAGGACCATATGGGCATTTTATTCCTCTGAAAACAGTTTGCTTGTTGACCTCCAGCTGTGTTTGGCATCAAGTCACACTAACACAGAAGGAAAACATGCTTTAAGTCTTCAAGTTATGCAACCTGCAGTGTTATCAGTCCACCATGCACGTAGATGGATAGATGCTTTATGGAAGATAGTTCTTGGTAGAAGGTGGGAGTGAGAAAGGAGCACAGGAAAGAATGGGGCAGGTGAAATTTGCCTCAAGCCGGCTGGTCAGGAGAACCTCCCAGGACATGGCACTGAGCAGAAAAACTCAGTGGCAGCTTTGGGTAAAGAACTGCTGTGGGGCAGAGGAAGGAATGGGATTAGCATCTGACAATATATGGATTTTCCTCAAGGGGAGGAAACTGTACTGCATGGTGTCACTGGAGGGGCACTCTGCCCATCTTCCTCCTTGTCCTTCAAGTCCCGACTTGAATGCCACTTCGTCAGAGACCTTCCTGAACCAACTTAACAAAAACCACTCCTTCTGCTGTTCTTTTTCACTGGACCTACAATTTTTGTTTATGATAATATGCTATTACACATTTATTTATGCGTTTACGTATTTATTGTTTCTCTCCCTTACTAGACCAAACACAGTGACTCTGGGGCAAAGTTATGTTTTCTTCGTCCCTGTATCAAAGCAGAGAGCAGTTACATAGGAAATATTTGTTGAATGAATATATAGAGCCTGGGGAAGAATAATCCTGAAAACATAGGACCAAGTTCCCTCCTTGTAGAATAGCATTAGAAAGAGGGCTCTGGTGGGACGCTTGGAGGGATGGCCACAAGGATACTCTGACCCAGGTAACCAAGGAGTTCAGACTTGAGTTGGCAGGAGGTCAGGTCTAGAAGGGTGCCTGGTGTGGTTGCATGACTTCTAATAACCTGTGAACTAGACTGGAAACATTTAATTAAAAAGACAGCTTCAGAACTTTCTCTGGAATTTTCTGGGCAGTTCTATGTGTGGGGTGCCCTTGTTTGTCAAGGCTAAATCTGTTCATCCGTTTTAGTATTGGGAAATTAGAACTTAAATTGTAAAAGAAATTGCCTGCCTTCTGCAGGTAATAAGTAGCAGGGCCAGGACTTGAACTCTCTCCTTGTCTGTCTTCCTTTTCATTCCCATGCTCCTCTCATTACCCTCTGCATTCCCAGCAGTTGTGAACTATTTGTGTTTGCCTGCTTACACCAAGCATCAAAAACTGTTCCTGAGTTCTGTAAAGGTCCTGCCTCCAAAACAAATCTGTCCTTGGGGCTGCTGTCCAGTGTGCTGACTGATTTGCTGCCCAGAAAGATTTCTGACTCAGAAACGGGCTTCTTGCAATGACAGCAAGCCCAGGCTAGCCTCAGGCTGCAAAAGCCTGAGCCTGAGACTAGTTAAAGCATCCCCTGAGACAGAGATAGGCTATATATATATAACCTCAGACCAATCATGGTTCCTGAGGCTGAGTGCAGGAGAGTTAGAGTAGATGTAACCATCTTCACAAAGAGCTGCTCTCTCCAGGACTTCTGATGGAAGAGGATGTTGCCATGTCCTGTGCAAGGCCCCTGTGCTAGGCACATGATATAGATAATCTGGTATGGGGTGAACTGAGGTACCTGTGGTCCCATCAAAGCCTTTGGCAACACTCTTGAGTTAGAGCCATGTGGATAGTCTCCCTGATCTGGCACTGTGACCAAAGGTCAAAGGAAACCATTCTCTAGTCTTGTGGATCCTCAAACACTGAACTTAAGCTGGCTTATTTTCCCTGCCCCTGCGTGGCTATGATGGTCTATCCATTTGACAGGTTCTCAGTGTTGGAGGACATACCTGCAAAGAGTATCATGTGCAAATTAGGAGACCAAAGTTGTTGTTGACCAAGGACATGGTCTAAGGCAGGCTGCCTTTGCTACTGAGGAAGTGAACTGTGAGCAAATTTCAAGGAAGGAAATGTTTTGAGTTATAGTTATATCTTTTTTAGACACCTTCTTCTTCTTGAATATAACATCCCTTCCTAAAACAGTTGGATGAAAGAAATGTTTTAAAAAAATGGTTAGCGAGTTGGCTGGTACCCTTATATTTTTATGACCTTAGAACTATAAACTTGTAACTTAATAAATCCCCTTTATTAAAGCTAACCCATTTCTGGTATATTGCATTCTGGCAGCATTAGCAAACTAAAACAAACAATTCAGTTCTGTTTTATCATGAATTAAAAATCCTAATTGTTTTAGTTTGTTAATGCTGCTGGAAATGCAATATACCAGAAATAGAGCAGCTTTTAAAAATGGAATTTATTATGTTACAAGTTTGTAGTTCTAAGGCCATAAAAATGTCCAAACTAAGGCATACAAAGAAGGATACCTTGACTCAAGAAAGGCTAATGTCTTTTATATGAGAAGGGATATAGTTGGTGTCTGCAGGTCCTTGTTCCCAGTTCCCTTACTTGCAGCTTCTGATGCCAGTGGTATCTTCTCTAAACATCTGTGGGCCTTCACTTAACTTCTCTGGGGCACAACTCTGGGTTCTGGCTTGCTTAGCATCTCACAAGAAGGCATATGGTGACATCTGCTGATTTCTGCATCTCCAAACATGCGTGTCTAGGCATCTGCTTTCTCTGTTGGCGCTCCAAACAGCTCCACATGTCTGCTTCTCTGTCAGCTCTGTCACTTCTGAGGTTTTTCTAAAATGTTTAAAGGACTCCAGTAAGTTAATCAAGATCTACTTTAAATGGGCAGAGTCACATCTTTGTCTAATCAAAAGGTCACACCCACATTGGGCACAGCTCATCTCCATGGAGTTAATCTAATCAAAAGGTTTCCATGCTATGGTTTGGAATCAAGATTAAAGGACATGGCTTTTCTGGGGTACACAACACTTTCAAACCAGCACACCAACATTTTTTCTTAACTACTGTAAATATCTCTGGACATGTGGCTCTTTGTTATTATAACAAGTTCTGTGTTACTGAGATTGAAGAAATCCAAAAGTGGAGAAAAAGTTCAGCCAGTATGGGCAAAGGAATTTATCTCCCACTAAAGAAGAGCTTAAAATCTCCAATATTTTAGTATGGAAAAGACTGAGCATTTCCATTTCTTTCCAGTTCCTTGGCACATACCAAACTCTCACCCATTGCACTGCCTTTGCACAAGTAGACATGCTGTGATTGCAGCCTGAAATTGTGTACTGCTTTTTGCACCACTGTACACTGACTCTGCCTCCCTTACATATCACTTCCTCAGAGAGTCCTACTTTATGCAGAGAAACCTCCCTCACTGTTAATTTCTATCTTCGCGAACTGTTTGTTTCTCTGGACACAAATATAATAATGTAAAATTAATACTGATTTGTTTATTTATGGGGGTTCTCCTTCATTACATGTCAACTCCATGAGTTCAGGAGCTACATTTTGTATTTATTAATGTACTATCTAGTGCCTAGCAGAGTACCTGACACATAAACTCAAAATTTGTTGAATAAATAAATGAGTGAATGCTAGAACAAAGGAACTAAAGGGATGCAGTGGCTTAGCAAGTACCCCTGCCTTTTTCTGTGCATGTTTAGTTCCTAATACCCTTACCATGTCTTAATCCTCATTCACTCCAAGTAATTTGGTCTCTGGTCCAATCATAGACCCCCATCTCTCTTCCTTTCCTAGTCCTTATTCCCTGTCCTGGGCCTGCTTTTGCAGGGCAGGCACCATCTTGCATCCATTATCTGGGAATTGCCTCTAGATGGCTTATCATATGATATGCATGGTCTGTTTCCTTATCTGTAAAATGGGAATAATAATAGTACCTATATCATAGGGTTGTTATCAGGATTAAATGAGATAATACATTTAAAGCTTAACATGGTATCTAACATATAATAGACATTGTATCAACAGTAACTCTTTTTGAATGATGATGATGATGATGACACGAAAACCTTCTCTGTTTTCTGTTTTTCATTTTTAAAGTGAAGAACTGTATGAGATAAGCTCTAAGTCACCTTCCAGAGTCAACCAGATTCCAAGCACAGAATTCTAAGCTTATAAGCTAGCTGTCTGCATTAACTGCAGGCAAATTCAAAACCGTCTTTTTATGGTAGACAAGCCACTTTTACACTTCCTTTATGCTTTAAATAGGACCATTTCCTTTGAATAGAGTGTTACTTATTCTTTTCTCCACCTTCCTGTGTGGTAGGTCTGGAGGTTCACCTAAATGGCTTCATTTTCTGATTCTTCCAAGACTCTCTGATCTCTTTCTTCTCTTATTATTTCTTTTGTATATTTTACTTCAAGTCCATCCATTCTCCATACAGCTGCTAGGATTAATTTTCCAAAATGTAAATTTGACAATGTTACTTTCCTGCTCAAAACCCCTCAATGTTTTTTTTTTTTTTTCAATTTTTAAAATCACCTTTGGGATGACATCTCAGCTTCCTGTATACCTTAACCCCATCTTCCTATCTCATTTCTTTCTCATTGCCCTCTACTTCACACTTTGCACATTGACAAATATGATAGTGCTTGTAATGCCCTGATCCTGTCGCTTTATTTCTTTGTACATACCTCACGTAAAAACCCTCCCTTTTCTTCAGCTAGATCACTTCTCCTAGTTCTTGAAGACTCATCTCATGTCTTTCCTTACTGAAGGTGTTTCCCACTGAGTTAAGGTCTTTTCCTTGTGTGTGTCCCTCCACCCATGGTCCTTATGAAGAAATTATTTGGGCACAGTTTATCACCTACTTTACACTCTCCATTCCTCCATGGCAAATGGAGATCTTAGTTTCCTTTATTTTCTGAGCACAAATCTGATTTCAGGCAATCAATCAGTCTTGAATTGAACTATTTTGTATCTCTGAAAACTTGTTTGGAGATTGTGTATGTATCACAAAACTGATTTTTCTATAAATGCTATAATCCCACTATAGTCAGTCACAAAATAATTTTTACATCATTTATATATTTTAAAAAATTACCATCAATGAGGAAATGCAGAAAATGTTTAAGGCAATAATAGTATTAAGAAAATAAGATATCCCTTCCATAAATTATCACCTTGAAGAGTGACATTCTAAGACGTATCATTAACTTATAGCCATTCAGGGGTCATTTTAAAAGTTTCTTCCAGAAAGTGGGTTGATAACTCAAGCAAATTTCTCACACTGAAACCTGGGAACCTTTTGGTATATTCCTAACTTAAGCCAACAGCAGGAAAGCTGAAAATAAACATATGGAAATACAAGCGAAGAAGATAATGTTGGAAACATCCTCTTCTATTTTGGTGAAGCAACAGACATTAACAGCTTTCATATATAGTAGGAACCTTTAAAAATACTGTTTGTTGCTACAGTCTTAAAACGTATGTGGAATCAAGTCACTCAAAATATAAGTATATTGACTGATAATGAAAGAGCTAAACTGATGACTGATTGACTTCATTTTTGTTCTGTGATGTGTGGAAAACAAGGATGTGGAAGAGCTTACAAAGATCAGTCCAAAACAACAAATAACCAACAATTCAGAAATTTGAAAAAGGATGTAAAAAGAAACTTACATAAATACCTACAGAACAAGAAAATAATATAGTTCAGAAATTTTAAAGTTTTTTTTTTTTACAGAAATCAAAAGGAAAAGAAAATCTTGGTAGGAGAAAAGTATAACGACCAGTTAGACCCACAATATGTTTTGTGGTTTTATGAGATTGACCAGATGTGGGTTAAAAATTTGACTTTGAACTTGCTGGCAACTAGAACAGGTAGGAAACACAGTTACATGATTTATAGCTTCCCTGAGAGAAAAACAAATCTCTTTTAGCATATCTATCCCTTATATTGAGTCTCAGAGATTCCCATAAAGAGAAAATGTGCTTTAATTTTCCTATGATAGATGCAGCAATGAGTTTCCCAGGATTCTGGTTTTATGTCTTATTCAGATACTTTGAAGTAGGGAAGAACTCCAAACACCACACAAGAGAGCACCAGAGCTTCTGAGAAGTGGACAAGCTTTTTATTGCCAGTAGGCTCAGAGGACTTCTGTCCAAAGTCTGAACACCAAATATCCTTTGTCTATAGATTATATAGGCTAGCAAGCAGAGAGTACAGAAGCAGAACTTGCAAGGCAGGAGTTACTAGGGGAACAGACAGGGATGATGCTATAGGCTCTGGCTCAGGGCTGATTTCTCTTATCTAGAAAGTAGACATTTTGTCTTGCTATGCAGGTGGGCCTGGGCATGCCTGGGCATGACTAGGCAGATGCAGCAGGCATTCTGTTTCACTACCTATTCCAGAAAGTATGTTTTTACACATTCTTGAGAGTACCCAAATGCATAAAGTCATTTTAGTAAGGAAATATAGGAATAGCACTGAGGTCACTCTTATGAACTACCTCAACTTGAGAGTTCATGGAAGAGTAAATGGTTATTACCTCTTGCAACTGAGCTTTTGCTAATTTTGGCCAATGTAGAATTTAAGATTATATACTCTGAAACTCAAAGTACAGATGTTACTATTGTTATTTGAAGATCAGATTATCAGAAAGGAGGTTTGGCTGATGTCCATTTTATCAAAGTGTCAAGAGAGGCTTAGGCTGTGCTGTGGTAATTAACAGTCACAAAATCTCAGTCGGCTGAAGCAAGGAGGTCTTCCTGGCTGAGCACACATCTGTCTGGGATCAGCTGGGGGCTGTGGTGTGCATCCTGGTGCCGCGTTCTGGGACCAGGCCACCATATGAGACTGGGGAATGGGGGTTGTGGACACACTGGCTCTCCTCAGTTTCAGAGGGAGGGGAGGGCTACCCTTAGTGCTGCCTGGAAAGAAAGGCAGAGGACTGTGAACACCAGTAAGGATGGCCAGTGGTGTTGAGGAGCCCTACAGAAAAGGCACGGGACGTCAGGAGAGATGGAGCCAGGCAGTGCCACTCAGAGCTAGTCTTTCCCTTGGAAAACAGTTTGGGGTCTGGTACTAGTATCTAGTTCTCTGTAGAGCCCAAATGTGTTTGCAGCACAGTGATGATTTTCACATTGTGTTCTGTGCAATTCAAGAGTACCATGCCAGGCTTCATAGATCCTACCAAAAGAAAAGAAAAGAAAGCAGGAGTCTGACTCTGACTATGAAAATAAGTTATATTTATAGCATTCTTGAAGGCACATTCTATATCACCAATGAGAAAAAGATACACACCATTAGGGAGAATTTTTAAAACTATCTGATGACTTTGCAACAATTATCTGACATGACAATAATCACTCAAACATATTTAAGATAAAACTGCTAGTCATTATTTAACTTCTGCTTATTCTAAGGGAGAAAGAGAAAAATTAAAACCTCTTCATACCTAGAAGGATGACTATAATAAAAAAGACAGACAAAACAAGTGTTGATAAGGAATGTGAAGAAATTGGAACCCCCAGAAATAGCTGATAGGGAATTTAAAATAGTATAGCTACTTTATAAACAGCCTGCAAGTTCCTCAACTGATTGAACATAGAATTATCATACAATCCAGCAATTCTACTCCTTTCATTCAAAAGAAATGAAAACATATATCTACACAAAAACTTCTGCAGAAATCTTCATAGCAGCATTAATTCATAATAGCCCCAAAGTGGAAACAACCCAAATTCCATCAATTGATGAACAGATAAACACAATGTGTATATCCACTCAGTGGGATATTATTCATCAGCTAAAAGGAATAAAGTACATATAACATGCTACAACATGGATGAATTTTGAGAACATCTGCTAAATGAAATAAGCCAGTCACACATGGCTACATGTTTCATGATTCCATTATGTGAAATGTTCAAAACAAACAAATCTATAGAGATAGAAAGTAGATTAATGAGGGTACAAAGAACAGAGATTGGATGCTAAAAGGTATGGTTTCTTTAGTGCTTTCCTAAAATCTTTGCTTCTTTCTTTATTTTGAATTGAATATAGGCCATCAAGAGTGATTTCTCTTACATTGTTGAACATTTTAACTTAATTTTTGTGTTAAAGCAGTTGTAGGTTTACAGAAACATCATTTGAAACATGCAGAGTTCCCATATACCACACAGAGCCCACACCTACCATTTTCTCTATTATTAACATTATGCATCAGTGTTACACCTTTGTTACAACTGATAATCCAACATTATTATAATATTATTTACATTAAGAGTCATGCTTTGTGTTCTGCCATTCCATGGTTTATTTTAAAATTTTGTTCCAGTATTATATACAATCTAAATTTCCCATTTTAATTACTTTCACGTATACAATTCAGTGGTGTTGAGTACATTCAAAACGTGATGCTACCATCATCACCATTCATGATTAAAACATTTCCAATACCCATTTTAGGGTTTTTTGATGCAATTGTAAATATAATTTTAAAATGACAAACACAATAAAATGAAAATTTCAAAAATATGTTTACAATTGCATCAAATGTGCTAAACACTTAGAAATAAATTGATCAAAAATGTGCAGGACATCATTACTGAATACTACACATTGCTGAGAGAAAATAAAATCTAAATAAAATGGAGAAATACATGATATCCATGAATTAGATGGTGGATTAGATGGTGTCATTTCTCTTCAGATTGGTCTGTGGAACCATTATGACGTTAGTCAAAAGTCCAACAGGCTTTTTTTGAAGAAAATGGCAAAAATTGATTCTAAAATTTATATGGAAAAGCAAAGACTCTATATTAGCCAAACCAGGATTTTAAAAGAACAAAATTCAAGGACATATACTTTCAGATTCCAGGAGTTACTCTAAGGCCACAATACTCAGTACAGTGTTAACTGGTCTGAGGATAGATAAATAGATCAATGGAACAAAATTAAGCATCCAGAAATAGACCCAGACGTCTGAGGTCAATTGATTTTTCACAAAGGCTTCAAGGTAATTTAATAGGGAAAAGGAAAGTCTTTTCAACAAATGGTGCTGAAACAACTGGTTGGTGAACAAATGATCATAACCTATGGGGTAGGCAGCAGTTCCTTTGAGGGGACCCATGAATCACTGAGTATAAGAGAAAAAAAAATGATGGTTTGGAATTCATGAACATTTAAAACTGCTCATTGAAGGGCATCTTTGGGAGGTTTCTGGGTGGGGTTGGCTGGCTGCACTGGAGGCCACTCCAGGTGCTCAGGCATAGCCATTGTGAATTGCTATTTCACAAAAGCATTGTGAAAGGGATATTAATACTGAAACCATATTAAGAATTTGTCTTTTAAGACATATTAATGCCACAGATTGAGGTGGGGTGAAGTGGAGCACAGGTCCTACACCATGTCCAGTCCACTGGGGAAGAGCCATGTGGAAACAGTCTGCTCCATTCCTGCCCCTGGAGGAGTGCTGCTCTTTTGCTTTCAGTGATTTCTCTGGTGCATAGGCCTTGATTCTCCCTGTCCTGCCCCACTTAGGTTTCTCTCTTGCTTCTCTTTTTCTAACAACTATCAACAGTAGTTTCCATATGTTTTTCTGTCTCACACTTCCACCAGTTTGAATACAAAAAAAAGAAAAACAAACAAACTGCCGTTTTGAAGTTGTTATATACCCCAAGAAGAGCCATGTCTTTATTCCTGATCCAATCTTGTGGAAGAAGCTCTGTTTCCTTTCATCCCGATTCAGTATTGTAGGGTGGAAACCTTTGATTAGATTGTTTTCATGGAGATTGAACCATTCAGTTGTCAGTGTGACCTTTTGATTAGATGGAGATATGACTCCGCCCATTCAAGGTGGGTCTTGATTAAATTACTGGAGTCCTCTAATAGAGGAAACATTTTGGAAAAACCTTAGAAGTGACAAAGTCAACAGGAGACCCAGACTTTGGAGATGCAGAAAGAAAATGCCCCCAGGAAAGCTGTTTGAAACCGGAAACCAAAGGACCAGCAGATATCAGCCATGTGCCTTCCCAGCTGACAGAGATATTCTGGACCCATTGGTCTTTCTTGAGTCAAGGTATTTTCCTCTGGATGCCTTAGTCTGGATGTTTTTATGGCCTTAGTACTGTAAACTTGTAACACAGTAAATTCTCTATATAAGAGCGGCTCCATTTCTTGTATATTGCATTCCAATAGCTTTAACAGCTTTAACAAACCAAAACAAAAACCAACCTGCCCTTTCTTACATAACTGTTTTACTGTGACACTGTCTATTCTCAGTCCTCCTCTTCTGAGGAACAGTATCTTTTGTCACCTCAATTCTTGTCCCTTTAGATGGTAGGAGAGAGACAGGAGATGGGGTATCTGTTAGAGACCTTTGTTCATATTCTCTCCTCTTGACACTTATGGTATGGTCTTCCTCTCCTTAGCCATTGTGGACTGAAACTATGGAACTTCTTCTATGAGAATAATGCTCATGAAAAACTCAAAAGACCTTCCCTATATGTGTGAGTATTATGACAGCTATGTGAAGCTGGTCACTGCACTAAGAATGTCTGGTTATTTAATCTCCCAAAGGAATGCACAATGTGATTCCATGTATATGAAGCTCAAGAACAGCCCAAACTGACATAAGGTGATTAAACATTATGACGATGGAGAATCCACAGGACTTGACTGGACACTGTGGAGAGGTAGGAGACATATTTGAAAGTTTTCCTACCCACCTCAGTAGACAGTGCCCCCAACTTCCAGGAAGGCAGCCACAGGCCAGGGAAGTTCAGCTATATGTGATACAAACAATGCCAATCAGTCATCAGATAAATGAGGGCATGTGCAGAGAAAATAAATGCAGACCAAAGTTCTATTCAAGACCTTGTTCTAACTAAGCAATTGTGATGTGCAAACACTCCTGAGGAGATAAGATGTCTGGAAGCACCAGAAACAGGCCAAGGTTCTGCTCCTCCTGTCTCAGTCTTTCTCTGTCTCCCTTCCCAGAGCCTCTCTCTGCCTTGGTGCCTGCCCTCTCTGGTGTTCTGGGGAGTGCTCGCCAGGATCTCCCCATCTGAACAGTAGCCTATATCCTGAATATTTTCTCTCCTTCTACTTTCCATCAAAACTTACCCATTCTGTTCTAGTCTTTCAAGAACCTATTCTGGGTGGGCAGCGGTGGCTCAGTGGCAGAGCTCTCACCTGCCATGACAGAAACCTGGGTTTAGTTCCTGGTGCCTGCCCATGTAAAAAAAAGAAAAGAACCTATTCTGTCTTAAGTAACTTGCACTGAGTTGTCATCGCTCTAAGCCTTCAGGATAAATGTCTATGGAGGTCTTTTGGAGACACAAAAAGTGATTCTAGTAGTAGATATTTTAGGCATCATGATGATCAATAAGGAAAATATATTAAAATAATGTATCCTTTTATTGAAGCCTTTAAAATTATACCATTGATAACACCCTCTAGATGTACCTGCCTTATATATAATTCCAAGAGACATTAGTGGTAAAGCAAATGAATATGCAATGACTCTTATGAAAGTCTGTTCCAAGAACTCTTCCATTTCTTTGTGACATAGGCATTCTTCATTCTTCTGAGTCTATCTTAGAGCACTTGGTGTATTAAACCTAAGAACACTGAATTTGGAGCTGTTGATTCCTAAAAGAGAAACACTTTCATTCATTCATTCATTCATTCATTTAGTCATTCATTCAATAAGCAGTGGAGGAGAGATACATAAAAATGGTGTTATGATACAATGTAATATGTTCCATAATGAAGCTACGAGCAGGAGGCTCTGGAAACACAGATAAAGGCGCCACTACTTATGGAATATAGAAAAGACTACAGAGAGTAGTCAATATTTGGCCTAGAAGATTGCTTTCTACCTCTTTTTATTTATTTCTACCTCTTTTTATTTATGTTCATATTTTAAACAATCTTAGGCTTTTTGAAAAATTGCAAGAAGAGTATAAATAATTTTCTTTTCCGGAACCATTTCAGAGTAAACAATCAGTATCCTGATATCCCCTCCTCCTAGAAGCAGAGTTTGCTCCGGTGCTGTGTGAAATATAAACTCTTTGATGTGGACCGCACAATTTGATCCTGCCCCTCCAATCTCACCTCCTGCCAAGGCCCTAACCGCACTCTGCCACACCATTCCCCCCCATGCCAGACTCCTGCATGGCTATACCTTTGCTGTTCCTTCAGCCTTAACATGTTCTTTTCTTCTCCTTTACTTAGCAAAGTCCGATTCAGTTTTCAGTATTTAGCTCTTAAAGAAAGGAGGCCTTCTACACATTTCCCAGGAAGTTAGTAACTTCATGGTTTGTGTGAAATATATTATATTGTTTTAGAAGTAATTTTTTGAAGTTTTATATTTCTCTTTTCAGATTGTGAGCTCCTTGAAAGTATGCCTGTATCCCTAGCACAGTGAGTGTCTAATGCAGTGTCCACAATCTACACACCTTTGTGTTTCAAGCACAGTGCTGAGCTCTTAGTGTGCCATCAATATTTGTTTGCTGAAGGAGTGAATGCATATAAGTGTTGCTATGCATCCATGCTTCTCATTCTCCACATTTAAATAATCACTAAACATATTAACTTTGCCTCAGATAAGTCTTTCAAATTTAGCTCTATCCCCACTTTTATCTTAGTTCAGGCTCTCATCATTTCTTAGATGCTTTCTTCTAAGAGCATTGTAATTTATCTTCTTGCCACTGGTCCATTCTCCATATTTTGCTAGAATTTTTCTACCCAAAATGCAATTTAGATAATGTTCCACCCCAGTTTAGAAACCACTTTTGGCTCCCTGTTGTTTATAAGATAAACATACAAATTGCCCTTCTTATCTGCCCCCACTACTCTTATTAGTCCTTTCTTCCGATGCTATCTAACATACACCATGTTATATGCACATGGAATTGTCAGTCCTATATAAGCACAAACTTTGATAACTTCGGGTTTGTGCTTGTGCTGTTATTCCTAGAATATTATTTTCCCTTTCTTTGTCTAGCATTCCTCCTACTCATTATTCCACAGTGCAAATGTTGACTGCTCTCTGTAGTCTGTCCTGTATTCCATTGGTAGTGTCTTCAAGGGAAGCAGCATTCAACAGAGAATTGACCAGGACAAGAAAAGGGAAGATGTAATTGGGTTTATGGTTGGTTACACTGATGTTTGAAAATGTAACTATGTAAAAGAGCCAATTGGAGTAGTTTAATTATTTTCTCCTCTCATGCTTGGCATTCCAAGAAGAGGAGTGGTTATTTGTATGGGGAAGATGCAGCCAGCAGATAGTATCTGAAAAGGATGGTAAAGTGCTGTCAAGTGTCTAAAACAGAATGTACCTTGAAGGGAAAGGAAATGAACCCAGCAGGATATTGATTTATTGTGTAAAGAGGAAGAGATCAATCAGAGGATTAAAAACTGATGCGAACAAGTACCAGGGACAGTTGAAATAAGGGCATAAGAAGGCAAGAAAGAATGGCATTTTGTGTGCCAGAGAAATTTCAATGGGAGAGGAGTTCCAGGTGTGTAACAAGATGCAGGCATGCTTACTGAAGAAGACTAGAAGTGAAAGGCAATGAGGTAGAGGAAGTAGATATGGGAAGTTAGGGTGCTTTAAGTGCAGAGGATAATGGCAGGAGTAGACAGAAGAAAAAAGTAGACAGCAAGCAGAAGCTTCTGGGGTTATGAAGTACCTTACAGTTTGGTAGTGTATAGAAACAAGGATATGGAGAGGGGGTTGTATTGCATGAATTTCAAAAGGAGACATCTATGTCTAAAGGTGTAAGAATGATTATCTGAAGAACACTGTCTTTGAAATACTTAGGTTGGATGATTAGAAACTTGACTTTTGCTGATAAGAAAATGCAGCTTTTGGAGACTAAGCAATTTTCATTAACATGGAGAAATAGTCCATGAAAATAGTGGCAATTAAGAGCAATTCCCCCTTTGACATGTCAAAGCTATGTCATCTTAGGCAAGTCACAACCTCCTATGCATCTCAGTTCAGGAAAAGAGATGATCAGGTATATAAACAGCAGTGAAACCCTATGTACATGTTGATTTTTATTACTGGAAGTGAGTATGTGCTAAGCAGATTACTCTAGAAAAGGAAAATGAATAAGAGAATTAAAATATATTGAATAAAGCATTTTTAATTACTTGCTGGCAAATTCTGGAGAGCTTTTATGGCAACCTGTAGTTAAGCTTAGATGTTTATTTTCAGCTCCTTCATTTGTAGCTGAGTAATAAGAAGGTCTCCTCTGAATAACATTAGAGGATTTGATGTTATTTATATTAATTTGCCATGGAGAGTCAACTCTATAAGGATCAGGTAGAACCCCCTAACACTCACTTTAAATGAAATCAAAAAGATTTTTCATCAATCTTCAAGGAATAGACATAGGAGACATTCATAATACCACTTCAGTTGACATGGCTGATGCTTTTTTCTCACCCTGTGGGGAAGGCAGTGAAGGTGTTACTGGACAGAGGCCATTGATTCTTCTGCCCCACGTGCTCAGTAACCCATTCCTAAGACACTGGGCTACTCATGTAGTAGGAGAGCAGACAGCCTACCAGCCTAAAATCTGTCCCCCCAAACTCCAGTAATTTGGGTAGTATTATTAGAGAAAAGGTGGGCAGGGTTTAGGATAATGACCACAGTGGCCCCAGGTGATGTAATTACAGGTGATCTAATTATTGAGCATGTGCAGATTAAGCACATGTTTAGTCACCAAGTATACGAAAGAAAATGGCAGAATTGAGTATAGGTGACTTGTAGGTTAGTGTCTAAGCTACTTTGAATGTCAGGTTGGGCCCACTTAGGTTAAATCTGGTTTCAGTCATCAAGATAATTTGGGACTTAGGTTGGGTTAGTTCTGGGTGGACCCAAGACCCTTCATTAACAGTCATTAGGGGCTATCTTTAGTGATTACAAGGCTCTAAAGTTGAAAAATTATATACCTAGGTATAGATGAAGGTTAGTTACGAGGTTTTTATATCACAGCGGCAGAAGAAAAGGGCTATAAATCATTATCAGAGACCAAGGCAGCAGCTAGATTATAATTCAGAGATTTCAGGTATTTCCCTCTACTCCAAAATTCCAAAAAGCAAAAAGGAATATTTATATAATGATTCACTAATCAAAATCATCCCTTAAATACTGATTTCTCAGTTACAAAGGAATCACTGACTCTGCTGCCCAGAGGAGGAAGGAGAAGTTCAGAATGACCTGCCCAAGCCATGCAGTTCTTTAGTGGCAGACCAGTGTCTTTCAATTCCAAATCCCATCATCTTCCCACTGCACCAAAATTCTTCTCATGAAATTGATGCTTTCCTCTGCAAAGACATTGAGAGTATGCCCCAGTAAGGGTGACTACTCCACAGAAGGAGGTAAATGAATGATAGACTAATTCTGAGAGCCTACATTGTGGTCATCTCATACAGAATTATCTTTATAGACTTCTAGGCTTAGTTATGGTTTATAAGACCCATTGTTTTACATACTTTGATCAACAAAACTGGGAAGGGAGAATATTGATATGAATCTTTGGACTCTGAATGGAGAGGCAGTGCTCTACCCCAACCCAGCCCCGCTCAATGAATGATCTATGCAAGACAATTAGTGAAAAGGATTTCCCACAATGTCAAGCTACCAGCCACAGGGGCAGCATAAGGACCAGGGAACGGTATGCTGGTCAGGTTTCTGTGTACTCTTTTCTTTTTGCCTGTAGTCACTGTAATATGTGTTGTGTCTCTTCTTCCTTCTTTCTCCCTTGTTTTCAAAGTGCTTTATTTCAGCTCCTTCACTGTGAACTCTTTTGTGCCTTTGCTTCCTTATTAAGTTCTGCAGTTCTTAACATTCTCTAGTTTCTCTTAGGTGATTTTTCTGTATCTTGCCTCCTCCATAGCATATCACCCCACTGACATGATATACAGTACTCTCTCCCTTCTGCTCTCTCATCTTAATACTTGGAGACCCCCCTCCACTCTCCACTTGGAGAGACAGTCATCTACAATGACTACAATGAAATGTTCAAAATGTACAAAAACTTTCATGCATTTCTTTATTATAGGAGTAATATAGAAAAATATACCTTTTTATTAAAAAATATTCAATTAGTACAGAAGGAAGTTGAAAATATATTTCAACTATTTAATTGTTGAAAACATAAGTTGAAAAAATATTTTTAGTACATAAAGAGTAAAATTCCATGTCTCCCTCCTTGTTCCCTCAATCCCCAATCCATCTACCTGAGGTAGTCTTAATAGTTTTTTGAGTGTGCATTCAGACATTCATTTTTATGTATATACCAATGGAATTATAGCATTGCTCTGCAATTTTCTTTTCATTTGATAATTTATCTTAAGGATAGTTTCATAGCGACAGAGTCAGATCTGTTTACTTGGTTTTACATGTCACAGTTTTCCATTGTATGGATGAAACATGAATTGCACTATTTGCTACATCCCTTGTGGGTGGATAAAGTGTTCAGTGTTTTTGCTTCTGCAGACATTGCTTTAGTGAGAATTCTTAGACAAACCTCTTTGTGCATTTTGTATGGGTGTATATGTAGGACATTTTCTAGAAATAGAATGTTGCATTTTAGTCATTTCCAGACACTTTTCTCTCCCATCCCTACTCTTAGTCTGAGCTTTGTCTGTAGCAGCCCCACATGTAGCTTGGCTCTGGGCTGAAAGGTAGTATTAACAGGTTTTAGCCCTTGTTAAGTTAAAAACACCTGTACAAATACACTACTATGTGATGATATTGTGAGCCATTGATTGTACACCATGTATGTGATGTTTGTATGTTAAGAATGTTTGTGTTTGTCAATAAAAAAAATACCTGTACAGCTTTAGAAAAAGAAAATTATTTAGGGTGTCCCCTGGCCCTACTAAATCAAAGTTTTTATGGGGAAAACCTGGATGTTCATATTGTTTACAAACGTCGTAGATGATTCTGATATTCAGTTCAGAGTGGAAGACCGCTGAGTTGGTTAACCATGTAATTTTATCTGCAGTCATGTTTTTCATTTCTTTAGTTTTTAACCTGTCAATGGTATTATTCAGTTCAGCCCCTCCTGGTTCACTACACTGAACAAGCTGGTCAAAGTTCTAGGACCCTGGACATTCTAGAGCATCAGTCATCACCAAAGACCACTTCAGTTACATTTATGTTGTTGCTTTAACCTTTCTATCCAATGGCAGGCAGCAAAGCACAGTGATAATGAGCTCAGGCTCCAAGCACAGACTTCTGAGTTTAAACAGCTCTGCAGCATACTCGCTGTGGAACCTTGTGCAAATTCCTTCACTTCAATTCCCCACCCTGCCCACCTCCCAAACCCCCCATGTAAAATGAGGATAATGAGAATGCCTACTTCACAGGATCATTGGGAGGAATTAGTTCAGAAGCAACTGGAATAGAACAAGCACATCCTTAGGGCTGCAGTAAAGCAAAGTGCCACAAACTGTGGCTTAAAACAACAGAAAATTTATTTCCTCACAATTCTGGAGGCCAGAAGTGTGACCCAGGGTGTGGTGGGTCCAATATTCCTCTGAACTCTGTAGCTTGCTGGTAATCCATGGTATTGTCTTGTGACAAAGTTCAGTCTATGCCTCTGCCACATGGCCATCCTCTCTCTCCTTTCTCTCCATCTGTGTCCAGTTCCTTCTTGTAAGGACACCAGTCATATTGGATGAGGGCCCACCTTTTTCCAGTTTGGGCTCATCTTAATTAATAATATTTTCAAAAATCCTAGTTTAAGGTAGGGCCACATTCACAGAACTGGGGGATAGGGCTTGGACATGTCTTTGGGGACACAATTCAACCCAGAACAGATATTATTATTATTATTATTATTATATTACCACCCAACTCCTGCCAAAAGATTACCTGACGACCTCTGAACTGTTTCTCTTTCTTCAGACCTGTGTTCACTTTTCTTTGACTTTTCAGTCGGTTATACCCTTGCCACATGCCTTCCATCTTCCAGAATTTTGTTGATAACTTTCATGTGTTGTCATTTCCACTCATATTTTCTTTAGCCGTGGGTGTTTTACAATCATTTACCTAAGCTTTCCAGAAGTATCAAAGATAAACATGTTCATTCTGCCAGATTTCATTTGAAGTACTCTTTTCTTTTCCAGTCATAATTGAAACATAAATATATATTCTTGAAAAGATGCAAATTATTCAAAACAACCCACCATGACTATATCATATTTTTATTGTTAAAAATATAGCAACCAAAATTTGTTTCTCAGCAGCTCTTAGTCATGAGCTGTATGAAACAATCCCAGAGTTATGTGTTTGATAATTGGTTGGACTCCATTGGAGAAGGCAGCCTTGGTGGATTTTTTTTTCATCTTTTAAAAGTTTCTCCTTTGAAGTTATGTTTCACATTGCCCTTGATCCAAATGCATGCCCTCTGTAAGTATTGGTTTTCTATTCTACATTCTCCTTATATCCATTTACTTTGGGCCCTGGTAGAGAGCACCAGTTCTCATGATTTAAAAGCAGCGCCTCCTTCTGTGGTAGGTAGCCTTCAAGATGGCCCTAAGGATCCCTACCTCCTGGTGTTCACAGTTCTGTATAATCCCCTTCCCTCAAGTAACCTGCTTCTAACCAATAAAATACATCAACATTGAGAGAATGCCCCTCTGTGATAGGGTTACAAAAGATGTGACTTCCACCTTACTCACAAACTGTCTTGGTGACTTTGACGAAGCAAGTTGTCACATTGGAAAGGCCCACAAGGAACAGCCAGGGAGGATTGAGGACCAGTTCCTTCAGCCCTCGAAGAATTGAATTGTGCCAACAACCATGTGAACTTGAGTACTCGATAAAATACTCGAATAGTATTTTATCCTGTTCACATCTCCTTTCCCACTCGAGCCTTCAGTGAGACCCTAAGCTGTGATTGCAGCCCCGTAGAGAGACTGAGGGAAGGGGATTATACAGAACTGTGAACACCAGGAGGTACAGATCCTTAGGGCCATCTTGAAGGCTATCTACCACAGAAGGAGGCGCTACTTTTAAATCATTAAGTGCCAGAGTTACTGACCTACTGAAGCTGTGAGATAATAAATGTTTGTTGTTTTAAGCTCCTAAATTTTGTAGTAATTCGTTGTGCAGCAATTGCTAACTAATGCTCCTTCCTTCCCCTGTTTTTATCCTTCTGCTTTAAGGAAGCTCAACTTGCCTTGTCTGTTTCTTTCCTCTTCCCTATGTACTCCATTCTCAGCTCCTCTGTATTCAGATGCTTCTTTTCTGAAGGTATGTGAAGATATGTGCACAAGAGGACTAATTTGATTATTGATTCAAATTCAAAATTTACTATTCTAATTCAAAAATTACATTGATTACATCTCAAAAGTAATTTTCACATGTTAATAATAAAACTGACATTTTCCATTGCTGTATCATTTATTAAGTTCTATTATCAACACTGTAGCATTTTGCATTATCTTTATTAAACGTTTGAGGAAAGTAAGGCCCAGAAAATTTAAGAGATTTGTCCCAAAGCATATATCTAATTAGTAGTAGAGGCCAGGCCTCAATTTAGGGCAGCTAGAAACTCTAAAACCCTCATTTCATTCACTTTATTAGGATGCAATCCCTCCTCCAGCTGACTGGTAGGTAACTCATATATTATTATTATACCAATGATTTTTTTTTAATTTTTAATGTGTTCTATCCTATCCAGATCTCTTCACCCTCACTTTGGATAGCTGTTTTCTTTAAGCTAATTAATTCATTGTGTGTGTAAGTGAGTGAGTGTGTACATATTTTTATTCAACTCCAAATCAGGTTTGTTCTTCTACCAGAAAACACAATGGTTATTTCTGAGATAGATGTTAAATATTTTGTATTTTGAATGAAGTAAAGTCTCCAAGTTTCTAATGGTCTTTCACTCCCACTCCATTTACTAACACTGTTGTTATTTTTTTCCATTTTCCAAAGAAACTGAATCAGTGAATCATTGATCATTCAGAACGCATTCCTTTCTGAGCGTATCCACTTCTTGAGGGATATATTTTGACCTCTGCTGATTATTTTAGCCCAATGCTTAACTGCTTCTTTCTTTTCATCACATTTTTGAGAGGATCAAAAAGGTTTAACTTTCTGCTCCCATTATCTGTGTGGATTAAACGGAACAATTCAACTGTCTTATGCTGTCAGGTTTCACTCTCCGTTTTCCCTAATTCAGTCAGCCTTTGCTACTCCAAGTGTGGCCCATGGGCCAACAGGATTGGCGTCCCCTGGGAGCTTGTGAGACATGGTGAATCCTGTGTTCTTTTCAGATCTACTGAAACATAATTTGCATTTTCACAAGCTCTCCAGGGGATTCATGCATGCATGAAAGTCTGAGAAGCTGTGTTCTAAGGCCCTTTGATGGCAAAGGTATGAGTGAATCTCACCCCTACATTATGTTACTTTGCCATCATCTACTAAAACATAGTTATAATAAACGTAAACCATGCCACGTACAAAGTCCCTTGAGGGACTGGAGAAAAATGTGGAACTTTTAAACGTTCCCACCTGGGAAATCCCTAATTCTCTCAAATGTTAGGGACTCCCAAGTTAATACACTCTAGATTTATTTTGCTATTTCTGTCTTATATATGGTACTCAACAAATCCATCTCCTTCCTAGAGCTTAAGATTGTACACTGGTTCATCAGCATCGTAACATAAATATACTATTTACCATGTATTTAGAATCTGAAGCAGATATTGGAGTAGGTTAATTTTAAGTTAACATTTTGTTTAATTATAGAAAATTTTTAAAATACAAAGAAATGCATGTATATCTATTATAAAAATCAGGGAATTATTGTCAGCACTATAAATTTTGTCTGTGTGTGTGTGTATAACATAAATCCTGACAGCATTCCCAAATTTATTAATATTTTTGAAAATATCATTCACAAGGGTGGTAAAATCTTCCATCATAAATCATGCTCCATAATTTCTTCTTGGCCTACACATTACTGCTTTTGAACAAATAAGCTGAGAGGTCATACAATTTTAACAAAAAAAGTCAATTGGTGTTGTCATTAGACTCATTAGGGTGGTTTTCCATAAGGAGGCGAGATGGGAAGCCGAGAGTAGAGAGGTCGCCCTGTTGTGAGGCCTTGTTTTCAGGTCTCTGCCATGCCCCATCTCTGTTGTAAGGCCTATTTTCAGTACTGTACCATGTCCTGGCTCATTTCTGTTTTAAAGCCTTTTTTTCCTTACTCTTCTTTGCATCTTCCTGCCTGAAACCAACCTCTGCACACTTCCAAGCTCCCCACACCATGCCCGTTTCTCTGGTTTTCTCCTCTTCTTCTTTGGCTGCACCTCGGCCTGGCCGCTCCTTCATGTCCTTGCTAGTTGTCAGACCTCTAAGGATAGTCCATTTCCAGGACAGTTTGTTCCAGGTGAAGATCATGTCTCTTTTCTGGGAACCCTCATTATAAAGCAATTCCTGCTATAATGATGCTTGTCCCTGTTCTCCAGGGAGTTCGGCCCTTTCAAGAGCAGCGTCATGCAGTCCTCATGAGCTCATGATCCTGGCTCTGGCACATACTTGCTCAGTGACCCAAACCTCTTGATTAAAACTGTGTGCCTCAGTTTCCTCTTCTTTGAAATAAAACTACCTACCCTGTAAAGTAGTATCAGGATGAAATGACATCATGAATGCAACATGTTTAAAATAGTGTCCGGCACATAATCGATGCTACATATATGTTTGGCATAGTCATACCATTATGTATTACATGCATGTAACATCCACTCCAGTAAACTAAAACTTCTTTGCAAATCCAGCCCTCATCTGATTTATTTATTTATTTGTTTATTTTTGTATACTGTATGGAGGGGTCGCATTTCATTCTTTTTCCATGTGAGTGTTCCATTATTGCAGCACCATTTGTTGTATTTTTGTGTTTGTTTGTCTGTTTATTTTTGTTGGTTTCTTTTTGTTTGTTTGTTTGTTTTGGGAAGTGCACAGGCTAGGAATTGAACCCAAGTCTCCCACATGGCAGGTGAGAATTCTACGACTGAACTACCCTTGTACCCAATGATTTATTCATTTATTTATTTTTATAAATGTACAGAAGAAGTTTATTGAGCTAAATAGCATGTATGCAGAGCAACAATAAAAAGAAGTTGCTGTTCAAAAGGCAGTCTTGGGGAGGCAGTTTATATGGCTGCTTGGAACAAAGTGGGTGTGGGAAAACAAGAGAGGGCAGTGAGGCAGGATGTGGGCTTCATGGGTTGCTTGGGGCATCCTTCAGCTGTGGTTAATCTGCAAGTTGCACCTGCAGGATTTTTTTTAACTTTTTTTATTGTCTAGTGTAACATATATACAAAGCAAAGAAATAAGAAAGCAATTGTTTTCAAAGCACTCTTCAACAAGTAGTTACAGGACAGATCCCAGAGTTTGTTGTGGGCTACCATACCATCCTCTTAGAGTTTTCCTTCTAGCTGCTCCAGAATATAGGGCGCTAGAAGGCTTAAATATTTATTTATCATCACAGACAACTTTTTTCCTTCTTCTTTTGTGAAAAATAACATATATACAAAAAAGCAATACATTTCAAAGTGCAACACCACAGTTAGTTGTAGAACATATTTCAGAGTTTAACATGGGTTACAATTCCACAATTTTAGGTTTTTACTTCTAGCAGTTCTAAAACACTGGGGACTAAAAGAGATATCAATTTAATGATTCAGCATTCATATTCATTTGTCAAATCCCATCTTCTCTATATAACTCCTCCATCACCTTTGATCTTTCCATCCCTCTCTTTAGGGTTGTTTGGCTATGGCAATTTTAAATTTTTCATATTGGAAGGGTCTTTCACTAATATGGGGTAGGGAAATGGAGCTATCTGATATTCTGGAGAGGCAGGGCTACGTTTCAGGACTTATCTGGACCAGGGACCCATCTGAAGGTTGTAGGTTTCTGGAAAGTTACTGTAGTGCGTGGAATCTTATATATTGCCCTAGTTCTTTAGGATTGGCTGCAGTGGTCCTGGTGGGGATTGGCAGGTTTTGATAGGTAGCAAGGTCTAACTGAAGTTTGTGTAAGAGCAACCTCCAGAGTAGCTTCTCAACTCTATTTGAACTCTCTCTACCATTGATACTTTATTAGTTATACTTCTTTCCTGCCATTTGGTCAGGATGGAATTGTTGACCCCACAGTGCCAGGTGTGGATTCATCCCTGGGAGTCATCTCCCATGTTGCCAGGTAGACTTTCACCCCTGGATGTCATGTCCCACATACTAGGGAGGGCAATGATTTTACTTGCAGAGTTGGGCTTAGAGAGAGTGAGAGCACATCTGAGCAACAGAAGAGATCCTCCAGAAGTAACTCTTAGGCATACCTGTAGGTAGTCTAAGCTTCTCCACTACCTACGTAAGCTTCACAAGAGTAAGCCTCATGATCAAGGGCATGGCCTATTGATTTGGGTGTCCCTAAAGTTTGACAAAGTATCAGGGGATTCCCTGATGGTAAGGTTTAATAGTTCCATATTCTTTCTCCCATCCCTCAAGGAACTTTCAGTTGTTCAAATAAGCTATACAGATAGGTTGAATTAGATTATGCACTACAGAACATTTCAGTTCCAGATCAAATAAACCTTTTCTCCATTGGTCTAAAAGAGTATGTGTGATTCTAAAATATAGACGCTGTCTTCCTTATCCCTATGTTCTGCATTACTTTAACCCCAACCTATTCAGCTTCATTCTTATCTCTAAATATTAGGTTATACATATAAAACAGCCTCTCAAAATCCAGAAATAATAATCACCACTCTGGACTTAATGTGTCTGCTCTAAAAGCTTACAATCTAGGCCCCTGCTTTCTTGTAAGCATTTTCTAAAGGTGACCATACTATTCTTGTTCTTTTGTTTCTGGCTTATTTTGTCTCACCAAATATAAGCCATGTCCATTCACATCATTGCATGCCTCATGACTTTGTTCCTTCTTGTAGCAATACAACCTTCGTTCATAAGTATACACAATCGTTTGCCAATCTACTTCTCGGTTTGTGCATCCTTCAGCCATCTGCATTCATCAGGCATCATGTAGAGGGCCCAAAGTCCATAGTACATCAACATTCTTAATTTTAGATAATTTCATTGTTCCCAAGAGAAAGAAAACCAACAAACACATCCTTGCCAAATAGGAAATCTAAACCTCTTATTAACTCTGTTCCCTCCCCCCATTATTTACCTCTGCTGTTGCTGTGGTAGTACTGATTCTTTTGAACATAGCTCATCACATACAATAGCAGTTTTCCCCAGTTAAAGTGGACTTTAATACTTTTTGTATGAGAATCATATCTTTGAAGTAATTCTTACGACAACTAATTCATATTTCTAGTGTTAATCAGTGAGACACATAGGTCTATGCAACCCCTTTCAATCTTGTTCATCTTCAATAAGGTAATATTACTTATAGACCCACTAGAGATCCACCTTCACGCCTATCTATTCCTTTACACTGGAGTTCAACCTCGTTAGCTAATGGTTCACTCATCTTTAGCTTCTATGTATCTCTAAGTCCCCTGTATTCTGTAATATAAGCCTCTGATTATACCTTTATGTTGGTCATAAAAGTGGAATCATACAGAATCTATCCTTTTGTGTCTGGCTAATTTCACTCAGCATTATGTCCTCAAGGCTCATCCATCTTGTCATGTACTTAAGGACATCATTTTGTCTTACTGCTGCATAATGTTCCATCGTATGTATGTACCACATTTCGTTGATCCACTTGTCTGTTGATGGGCATTTGGTTTGTTTCCATCTTTTGGCAAGTGTGAAAATGTTGCTATGAACATCAGTGTGCAAATGTCTGTTTATGTCATTGCTTTCAGCTATTCTGGGTATATACCAAGAAGTGCTATTGCTGGGTCAAAGGACAGCTTGATATTTAGTTTCCTAAGGATACGCCAAACAGTCTTCCATAGTGGCTGCACCATTATAGATTCCCACCAGCAGTGCATAAGTGTCCCAGTTTCTCCACATCCTCTCCAACATTTGTAGTTTCCTGTTTGTTTAATAGCAGCCATTCTATAGGTGTGGGGTGGTATCTCATTATAATCTTGATCTGATTTCCCTTAAAGCTAATGAAAATGAACATCTCTTCATGTGCTTTTGAGCCATCTGTATTTGCTCTTCAGAAAAATGCCTATTCATGTCTTTAGCCCATTTTATAATTGTGTTGTTTGTTCTTTTGCTGTTGAGTTGTATGATTTCTTTGTATATACAGGAAATCGAACCTTTGTCCGATATGTGATTTCCACGTTTTCTCCCATTGAATTGGCTGCCCCTTCACCTTTTTGACAACGTCTTTTGAAGTGCAGAAACATTTGATTTTGAGGAGTTCCAATTTATCTATTTTTTCTTTTGTTGCTTGTGCTTTGTGTGTAAAGTTTAGGAAGCTTCTTCCTATTACTAGATCTTGAAGATGTTTCCCCACATTTTCTTCTAGAAGCTTTATGGTGCTAGTTCTTATATTTAGGTGTTTGATCCACTTTGCAGTGGAAAACTTTGCAGTAACTCACATGGGCTTGCAAAGTCCAGGAATACACTGTCCTTGAGGTCATTTCTAGTGGAAATATTTATGATTCTATATATTCTCAATTATAGGTCCTGTCTCTCTGGTTTCTAATCTGACATTTCTCTCAGCCATGAGAAGGAACATTTATGCTTCCTGCAATGATTGGGTTCAGATGTCAACTTGACCAGGTGATGGTGCCCAGTTATCTGGTCAGGCAAGCACTGACCTGACCATTACTACAAGGATATTTTGTGGCTGTTGATAAACCAGATGGCTGTTTATTAAATCATCAGTCATTTGATTGTATCTGTGACTGATTACATCTACGAGCAACTAAGAGTGTATATTCTACAATGAAAGAAAACAGTCCTTTGGATTTAATACAATCAGTTGAAGACATTTTTTTTTTTTTTTTTTAACATGGGCAGGCACCGGGAATTGAACCCAGGTCCCCTGGCATGTCAGGCAAGCATTCTTGCCTGCTGAGCCACCGTGGCCCACCCTCAGTTGAAGACTTTTAAAGGGGAAGAGAAAATTTTCACTTCTTCAGCCAGCCAGCCTCTCCTGTAGAAATCACTGAAGAACTTCATTGGAGTTGCCAGCCTCACAGCCTGTCCTACAAATTTTGGACCCTTGCATCCCACAGTTGTGTGAGACACATTTATAAATCTCATATTTACAGGTATCTCCTATTGGTTCTGTTTCTCTAGAGAACCCTGACTTTCCTAGTCCTTTTATCTTCTATCCTGGTTTCTCTAGATTTTTCTTTTTTCTCCCTAAATTTTCCCTTCTTCCTTCAGCTCAAATTCCACAGCAAATTATAAACTTGCTTTGCAGAACTCATAAATACTATTATATTCTTATGAAAAGGGAATATATGAAAATATATTCGATTTTATTGTGAAATATGTAAAGAAAAGAAGGAAAAAGCAGTAATTTTCAAAGTACACTTCAACAAATAGTTACAGATTTCAAAGTTGTTTTGGTTTACCATTCCACTATTTCAGATTTTTCCGTCTAGCTGATCCAAAACATTAGAGGCTAGAAGAAATATCAATACAGTAATTCAGCAGTCTTACTCATTTGTTAAATCCTGTTTTCTCTGTTGTAACTCCTCCATTTCCTTTGATCCTTCTCCCAATCTATAGGGATCTTTTAGGTGATGCCCATTCTAATGTTTTCAACTTGAGAAGGGGATGTAATTAGTAGATAATCTTGGATAGGCTAGTGCCTCTGGGTTTCAGGGTTTATCTGGTAGGGGAAACCTCTGGAAATTATAGGTTCCAGGAAAACAAACATTATGCATGAAATTTTTATAGCATCCCAATTCAAGCTGTAGGTGTTCTTAAGAGTTAATAGGAATAATGTTGGTTGAGGTTTAGCAAACCATGGCAATTAGCACTATCTAACAAAGTTTGTTTAAGAGTAGCCTCTGGAATAGCCTTTTGACTCTATTGGATTTCTCTTAGCCACTGATGCCTTAGTTTATTACACTTCTTTCCCCCCTTTTGTCAGGAAGGTGTGTGGATCCCATAGTGTCGAGGCCAGACTTGTCCCTGAGCCTCATCCCCCACATTGTCATGTAGACTTTCACCCCTGATTGTCATGTCCCACGTAGTGGGGAAGGTATTGATTTTCCTTGCAGAGTTGGGTTGAGAGAGAGAGAGAGAGAGATCCCACATTTGAGCAACAAAAGAGGTTTCCTGGAATAAATTCCTGGTAGTCTTAACTTCTCCACTATAGAAAAAAGTTTCATAAGGGCAAGCCTCAAAATCAAGGACTTAGCTTATTTTCTTGGGAGTCCTCAATGGTTGAGAGGGTACCATTGGGTACACTATCATCCTTTACCCTGTATTCAGATTTACCTCAGTCCCAGCCAGCGTGACATCATTTTTATTTCTAATTGAGGTCTGATCTCTTTTTCAGTTACTTTAACTATTATTGTATATAGGTATATAGCTATGTCAACTTTAATGGCTGCAGCACCAAATTACTGGGCCTTAAGTGTCACAGAGTTCCTCAAAGTTCCAGAGAAATACCTGCTGATACATTTATAGCTCAGTGTCTCAGAATTTAGAAATACACTTACAACTTCAGACTAAGCGTGGCTGCTGTAAGGGCTTACAATCTAGGCTCTAATTTTCTTAGAAGTATTTTCTGAAAGACACCTTAGCATATTTGTTCTTTGGTTTTATATTATTTTGTTCAACACATTGTCCCCAGAGTTTATTTAGTTCATTGCATGCCTCTTGATGTCCTTCGTTTTTGCAGTTGCACCATAGTCCATCATATAAATGTATCACAGTTCACCATTCTGCTTCTAAGTTATTGTATCCTTTAGCTCCCTCCATCTATTGGGCATCATAGATAATATCCCAAATAAACAAACAAATGTTACAATATCCTCACTTGGTTTTATAATTAGCAGCTGTATTAGTTAGGGTTCTCTAGAGAAACAGAATCAACAGGAAACACTCGCAAATATAAAATTTGTAAAAGTGTCTCACGTAACTGTGGGAACGCAGAGTCCAAAATCCACAGGGCAGGCTGTGAAGCCGATGATTCTGATGGAGGGTCTGGATGAGCTCCACAGGAGAGGCTTACCGACTGAAGCAGGAAGAGAGCCTGTCTCTTCTGAATCCTCCTAAAAAGGCTTCCAGTGATTAGATTAAGCATCACTCATTGCAGAAGACACTCCCCTTGGTTGATTACAAATGGAATCAGCTGTGAATGCAGCTGACATGATCATGATTTAATTCTATGAAATGTCCTCATCGCAACAGATGGGCCAGCACTTGCCCAACCAGACAAACAGGTACCACCACTTGGCTACATTGACACATGAACCTGACCATGACAGCTGCATTCTTAATTTTAGACAATTTTCATTTGTCCATAGAGACAAAGAACTGACAAACGCAGCCTCACTAAATATCCATTCAAAACCATCACTTCTCCCTTATCACCTCTCCCTTCCCCCCAATTAGTTGCCCCCGGTAGTGCTGTGGTACTGTTGATGTCTTCCTGTTAACTGTTGGGCATATCATGCATTTTTAGTCCCCACCCCCCTACCCCGTACCTCTTAACTATTGACTCTTTGTTCAATATCAAACCTTGGAAATAGTTCATTTTAGAACTTATGTACAATTGTAGATTTAATCAGTGGGATCCATGGCACTATATATCTCCTTTCAATCATATTCACCTTCAATATGACAATGTAACTTATAGCCCCACTAATTGGTTACCGTCATTTCTATCCATTCCTTTGCATTTAAGTTCAACCTCTTGGGTAGCTTTTCCCCCATTTCTAGCTTCTGTGTACCTCTAGATCTTCTATATTCTACAGCATAACTTCTGAGATGACCTTTTCCAGAGTCAGAGCAGCTAAATAATACAGTGTCTGCACTTTTATGTATGACTTATTCCACTCAGCATTATATCCACAAGGCTCATCAACTTTGTCACATGCTTCAGGACCTCATTTCATCTTACTACTGGATAATATTCCATTGAATGTATTTACCACAGTTTGTTTATCCACTCATCTGCTGATGGGCACTTGAGCTGTTTCCATCTTTTGGCAGTTATGAATAGTGCTACTATGAACATCAGCATGAAAATGTCTGTTCATGTCACTGCTTTCAGCTCTTCTAGGTATATATGGAGTATTGGTCTTGCCAGATCATAGGACAACTCAATATTTAGTTTCTGAGGTATCACCAAACTGTTTTTCACAGAAGCTGCACCATTATACTTTCTCATCAACAGTGAATAGATGTTGCAATTTCTCTACATCCTGTCCAACATTTGTAGCTTTCTGTTTGTTTAATATCAGCCACTATTATAGGTGTGAGGTGATACCTCATTGTCATCTTGATTTGCATTTCTCTTATACTAATGAAAATGAACATCTTTTCATGTATTTTTTAGACATCTCTATTTGCTCTTCAGAAAAGTATCTATTCATATCATCTGCCCATTTTATAATTGGGTTGTTTGTTCTTTTGTAGTTGAGCTGTATAATTTTTTTTATGTACATAGGGTATCAAGCCTTTATCCAATATGTGGGGTTTCCAAACATTTTCTCCCATTGAGTTGGCTGCCTCTTCACATTTTTGACAAAGTCCTTTGAGGCACAGAAGCTGTTGATTTTCAGGAGTTTCCATTTATCTGTTTTATTTTTCTTTTGCTGCTCATGCTTTATGTGTAAGTTTAGGAAGCTACCTCCTATTACTAGATCTTGAAGATGTTTCCCTACATTTTTTTCTAGAAGTTTTTTGCCACTGGCTCTTACATTTAGTTCTTTAATTCTTTTTAAATTAATTTTGTATAAGGCATAAGATAGAATTCCTCTTTCATTCTTTTGACTGTTGATATCCAATTGTCCCATGCCCATTTATTGAAAAGACAATTCTGTCCCAGTTTAGTGGATTTGGGGGCCTTATCAAAGATTAAATGTCCATAGATTTGGTGTTCTATCACCACACTCTCAATTCTATTCCACTGGTCAATACTTCCATCTTTGTATTAGTACCATCCTGTTTTGACCACCGTAGCTTTATAGACAAGTTTTAAAGTCAGAAAATATTAGTCCTCCTACTTTGCTCTTCTTTTTAAGGCCATCTTTATCTATTCAGGTCTTTTTCTCTTCCAAATAAATTTGATAACTAGCTTTTCAAAGTCTTCAAAATAGATTGTTGGGATTTTGATTGATATTGCATTGAATCTGTAGATCAATTTCATTAGAATTGACATCTTAATGACACTCAACCTTCCTATCCATGAGCATGGAATGCCTTTCCATCTATTTAGGTCATTTTTTATTTCTTCTAGCAATGCTTTGCAGTTTTCTGTGTACAAATCCTTGACATCCCTGGTTAGGCTTATTCCTAGATAGCTGATTCTTTTGGTCAATATTTTGAATGGAATTTTTTCCTTAATTGTCTCCTCAGATAGGTCACTACTTGTGCATAGAAATGTTCCTGAGTTTTGTACATTAATTTTGTATCTTGCCACTTTCCTAAATTTGTTTATTAGGTCAAGTGGCTTTATCATAGATTTCTCAGGGTTTTCTAAGTATAGGATCATGTCATCTGCAAATAATGAAAGTTTTACTTCTTCCTTTCCTGTTTGCATTCCTTTTATTTCTTTCTCCTCTCTAATCAGTCCAGCTAGAATTTCCAGTACAATGGTGAATCATAGTGATGACAATGGATTCCTGGTCGTGTTCCTTGTCTTATGGGGAATGTTTTCAGTCTCTCACCATTATAATGCTGACTATTGGTTTTTCATATATGCCCTCTATGATATTGAGGAAGTTTCCTTTCACGCCTACCTTTTGAAATGTTTTTGTCAGGAAGGGATGCTAACTTTCATCAAATGCTTTTTCAGCATCAATCAATATCATCATATGATTTTCCCTTTCAGTTTGTTAATGTGTTATATTACACTGATTGATTTTCTTGTGTTGAACCACCCTTGCATTCTTGGGATAAACCCAACTTGGTTGTGATGTATGATTTTTTAAATGTGTCATTGGATTCGATTTGCTGGTATTTTGTTGAGAATTTTTGCATCTAATGAACATCATTAGAGAGCTTGGTCTGTAGTTTTCCTTTCTTATATTGTCTTTATCCAGTTTTGGTATTAGAGTGATATTAGCTTCATAAAATGAATTCGGTAGCATTATTTTTCCTCACATTTTTGGGATTGATTGAGCAGGACTGGTGTTCTTTTTGGAAGGTTTGATGAAATTTTCCTGTGAAGCCATCTGGTCTTGGGCTTTTCTTTGTGGCAAGGTTTTTGATGACTGACTGAACCTCTTACCTTATAATTGGTTTGTTAAGATCTATTACTTCTTGAGTCACTATAGGTAGTTTGTGTGTTTCTAGGAATTTTTCCATTTCATCTAAGTTGTCTAGTTTGTTGGCATATAGTTCTTCATAGTATTCTCATTATTTTTAAAATTTCTTCATGGTCCAATGGTAGTGACCCTCTTCTCATTTCTGATTTAGTTTATTTGCATCCTCTCTCTGTTTTTCTTTGTAAGTCTAGCTAGGGGTCCATAAATTTTATTGATTTTCTCAAAGGACCAACTTTTTTGTTGTTGATTCTTTGTATTTTTTTTTTTTTTTTTGCTGTTGTTGTTCTCCAGTCCATTTATTTCTGCTTTAATATTTGTTGTTTCTCTTCTTTTATTTGCTTTGGGGTTAGTTTTTGGCTCTTTTTCTAATTTCTCCAGGTGAGCAGTAAAGTCCTTGATTTTGCTCAGTCTTTTTTTTTCAATAGGCATTTAGGGCTATAGATTTTCCTCTCAGCACTGCCTTTGCCACATCCTGTTAAGTTCTGATATGTTGTGTTCTCAATATCATTTGTCTCCAACTGATTTCTCTAGCAGTTTGTTCTTTGACCCACTGATTATTTAAGAATGTGTTGTCTAATCTCCATATATTTGTGAAAGCTCTAGCTTTTTGATGATTATTAATTTCCAGCTTCATTCCCGTGTGGTCAGAGAAAGTGCTTTGGATAATTTTGATCTTATTAAATTTATAAAGAGTTAGTTTGTATCCCTGCATATGATCTATCCTGGGAAATGATCCCTGTGCACTAGAGGAGAATATCTTGTTGTTTGGAGGTATAATGATCTATGTACGTACATTAGGTCTAATTCATTTATCATACTGTTTAGGTTCTGTATTTCCTTGTTGATCCACTATCTATAGGGAGAGTAGTATATTGAAATCTTCCACTATTATTTTTGAAACATCTATAGTTCCCTTCAATTTTGCCAGTATTTGTCTCATGTACTTTAGAGCTCCTTGATTGGGAACATAAACATTTATGATTATTTCCTCTTGGTGAATTGCCCCTGTTAATACGTAGTGTCCTTATTGTCTCTTATGATATCTTTACGTTTAAAGTTATCAATTTTATCTGATATTAGCATAGCTATTCCTACTTTCTTTTGGTTACACTTGCATAGAACATTTTTTTCCATCCTTTCACTGTCAACCTATTTATTTCCTTGGATCTAAGATGTGTCCCTTGTAAAGAGAATGTAGATGGATTATATATTTTTATCCATTCTGACAGTCTGTATCTTTTAAATGGTGAGTTTAGTTTCATTAACATTCAAAGTTATTACTGTAAAATCAGTTTTGAGTCTACCGTCTTATCCTTTATCTTTTACTTGTGAGGTCGGTATATTCTTTTCTCTTTCTTTTTATTCTTTAAATTACCCTTCCCGGTAGTCTTCAATTCTGTGCCCTCCTACAGACCTCCCTCTCCTGTCTTTTGTTTGTTTGTTTATTTTTTGTTGTTTTTTTTTAGCTGACTGGATTCCCTTTAGTCCCTTTAGTATTTCTTGTAGGGCAGGTCTCTTGTTGACTGGTTCTCTCAGTGTTTGTTTTTGAAGATTTTAACCTCTCCTTCAGTTTTGAAGGACAACTTGTCTGGATAAAGAACAATTGGCTGGAAACCTTTCTCATTCAGGAACTGAAATATATCATACAACTGCCTTCTTGCCTCTATGTTGCCTGTTTAGTAGTCCAAACTCAGTCTTATCTGTTTTCCCTTGTATGTAATAGATTGCTTTCCTCGTTCTGCTTTCAGAACTTTCTGCTTCTCTTTAACACTTGATAGTTTGATTAGTATGTGTCTTGGAGTAGACCTATTTGGGACTTACTCTATTTGGTGTTTGTTGAGTTTCTAATGTGCATATTTATGTCTTTTGTGAGATTTGGAAAGTTTTCCCCAATTATATCTTCAACTAACCTTCCCAGCCCTTTACTCTCCTCTTTGTCTTCTGGGAGATCAATGATTCTTATATCTGCATGCCTTTTATTGTTCATCATTTCCCTAAGAACCAGTTCCATTTTTCCCATCTTTCTTGCCTTTTTTGTGTGTGTGCTCTAGTTCAGTTTTTCTCTCTTCTAGCTCACTTATTCTTCCCTCAGCTTCTTTAAGTCTGCTATCATGCATTTCTAGTATATTTTTAATTTCATTTACTGTATCTTTAATCTCTGTGTGATCTGCCACTTTTCTATTTTATGTTTTGAATGCTTCTTTATGTTCTTCTAGTGTCTTCCTGATATCCTTTATTTCTTTATAAATATCCTTGAGTAGTTCTGTATTCTGTGTCCCCTCTGGAGTTTATATTTGGTTATTTGACTGAGCTGTTTAAGCCTGGCTCTTCATGTGCTTTGTGACTTTCTATCATGTTTGGGGCATTTGATTATCTTAATATGGTTATTTTGCAAGTTGAGTTCCTTCACTCTTCTAAAGTTTTGTATTTACTTGGTTTTACATAGAAGGTTCTCTTTTGCACTTGTTTTTTCAGTAATTCCCCACCAAACCAAAGCCCAGATTTCATGTAGGGGAAACAATTCTACTTGAGGGCCTATTAAAAGCTAGGCAGGGATGCACAGGTATGTCAGGGGCAGAATGGCTGACCACCACATGGGAGACCTGGACTCAATTCCTCACCCACACCCCCCCCCCAAAAAAAAAACCCAAAAAATTTAAAAGAAAACCTTAGCAGTAGTAGGCCACAGGGTCAGAAAGAGACACGCCAAGATATACTGGGAATGAACTCAGACTGGTACCCACAGAAGAGAAAGAATGAAAAAAAAACAAAAACTAATAGGTAATAATAAATAAATAAATAAATATAAATTTATATAAAAATAATAATAATAAATATGTAAATATTTAAAATCCTAGGCAGATAGGGAATCTGCTAGATACATCACTTACTACTTCTTTCTAGCAGGTGGCTAGACTGGAAGTCAGCTCCTTCCCGCAGGCCTGCCTATCTCTCACTGCAGTGGCTGACTGGGAAGGTTGCATGCATGATGGGGGCTGGGGGGGCGTGTTTCCAGTACGCAGTGGGGGGACTAGGGAGCCAGTTGCAGTGCCTTGGGGAAAAACTGATCTACCACACGTAGTACCCGGTAGAGCCACTATTCACCACACCTGATGGGACAGCTATTTGTGGTGTCTGTCTGAGTGACTCCTCTCAGCACCCAGGGGAATGGCTTTTCATGGTGGATAGCTAGACAAGCCTCTGGTTTCCCACACTGGTGCTGCCACCTTTAGAGCCTCTTGGGGAGGTCCCCCAAGCTACCAGCTGGGCATGCTAGAACAGAAAAATGGTCAGTTCTCTAGATCTGTGCTTCTCCATGTGCTTCCACCCACCCCCGGTGAGGTTCAGGGCCAGTCAGACCCACTGTGCCCTCTCTGTCCAAACCTCCCTGCCTCTGTCCTCCCTATGAAATATTTTAGACCCTCTTATATCACTCACCCCCCAGGACTGTAGTCCTAGTCAGTTTTTCCCTGACCCCTATCTTGTCCTATGGAGCAGGGGTGAATCCAGTCTGCTCTACTTTGCATCTTTCTGGAAGTCCAAATTTATAGAATTTTAACTTACTTTGTGAATATAATAAGTCAAAGAAGCTGAATCCAAACACTTAGAGTTTTATTAAATTCTGAAAGCAAACCCTTATCTGTATATCTTCCACATACACCTAGTAAATTAAAAAATTAAGGTTGAACATTGTGTCTGAGTGAAAGAATAATGTTGAAAAAATTTTAATTTGACTTTAAGAATGTACAAAGCAACATTATCAGCATTTCCTGTTCATGCATGTTTTCCCTTCTTCCATTCCTCCTTGACACTTTTGTCCAGTCTTTTACCCAAGTCCTTGAAGATTTAATCCTGGTGATGTTGTCAATACCTTAGTTTAATATCTCTCTATAATATAAATATTTGAGAAACACCAGGATAGAGTTATAAGCAATGCCAGTTTTAGTATTACTAGAAAGAGATGCTCCAAATGTAAAATAGCAGCAGGAATAGGTCAGCATTCATCTCGTATCCCCTAGCTATGCTATATGTCCCCAATACACACATTGCTGATATGAAAAGCAATTAATACTCAGAGCTTTTCAGTGGCTATTTTTTATTTTATGATGACCTTGTTTTCAGCAGTATCAGTTCAAGTCAAAGAGCTGACCACCTGGTACAGCAGAAGCCTATAAGTCTCTGTTTGTCAACAGCATTAATTCTTTAGTACCACAAAAGATTCCTTAAGCAGTGCCAATCTGATACTTCTTTGGCAAGTACCTGATCAAAACCACATGGTAACATATGTAAGATACAGAGTGCCATGCACATACCTTTGAACCATCCTCCTGGAGCGAACCATTTCTTGGTGGCCCCTGAAAGCTTCACAGGTGTTTATTACCACCCATAGACCACTTAATGCCATCCCTGGGGTAATTCTCCTGATAGTCTATGGATGAAGTTCATCCAAAAAGGAGTGTCCTTGGCTTTCCTGCTCAGCCAATATGCTTGAGTGGTTAGTAACCTTGTATTGGAGAACTCTCTAAATTTTCCCCTTGTACTTAAATTTCAAACCAACAATTTTTAAAAATAATTTGTCGGTTGTAGTTTTACAAAAAAATAACACAGATTCACATACCTCCCATTATTAGCTCTTTGCATTAGTGTAGAACCTTTGTGACAATTTATGAAATATTATTATAATTGACCATAATTATGGCCCATAATTATTTGCCATATGGCAAATAAGAGTTTGCATGTCTGTCTGTCTGGCTAGACTGTGAGGTCCTTGAGGTAGGGGGTGGGAATGACTCAGTCTTCTTATCAGCCTCGGTATTCCCAGTGCCTAGCACAGAGCCTGGCCATGGTCAATGCATGATTGATACCTATTGAATGAAGAATCTGGAGTGAAAAGCATGGGGTTTGTGAGGTAATAATGCCAAGTATTAAGTTAACTAATAAATACTGAGTGGTAGGTTGTTGATGGGTACAGTACAAGGCAATCTTGTCAGGGTGAATTCAGAGAGAGGTATGCAGGTGAAAATAAGGAAGACCTGTTTTTAGTTTCTAGGCTGCTCAAAGCAATACTATGAAATGGTTTGGCTTACACAATAGGAATTTCTTTGCTTACAGTTTTGAGACTGGGAAAATGTCCAAATCACGGCATCATCAAAGCAATGCTTTCTTCCTGAAGACCAACTGCCAACAATCCCTGGCTCCTCTGCCACATGGCAAAGCATATGGCAGCATCTGCTGGTCTCTCCCTTCTCATCTGGGTTTCATTGATTTTATCTTCTTGTTTCTGTGGCTCCCTCTCTCTCTCCCTCTTCCTCTCCCTCTCTCTCTTTCCTTCTACAAGTTAGATTTAAAGAATTTATTTTATTTTTTATTTTTTTATTTTTTTTTATTAACGGAAAGAAAAAAAAAAGAAATTAACACAACATTTAGAAATCATACCATTCTACATATGCACTCAGTAATTCTTAACATCATCACATAGATGCATGATCATTGTTTCTTAGTACATTTGCATCGGTTTAGAAGAACTAGCAACACAACAGAAAAAGATATAAAATGTTAATATAAAGAAAAGAAATAAAAGTAGTAGTAATAGTAAAAAACAACAACAACAAACAAACCAACAAGCAAACAAAAACAAAAAAAACCCTATAGCTCAGATGCAGCTTCATTCAGTATTTTAACATGATTACTTTACAATTAGGTATTATTGTGCTGTCCATTTTTGAGTTTTTGTATCTAGTCCTGTTGCACAGTCTGTATCCCTTCAGCTTCAATTACCCATTGTCTTACCCTGTTTCTAACTCCTGCTGAACTCTGTTACCAATGACATATTTCAAGTTTATTCTCGAATGTCCGTTCACATCAGTGGGACCATACAGTATTTGTCCTTTAGTTTTTGGCTGGATTCACTCAGCATAATATTCTCTAGGTCCATCCATGTTATTACATGGTTCATAAGTTTATCTTGTCTTAAAGCTGCATAATATTCCATCGTATGTATATACCACAGTTTGTTTAGCCACTCTTCTGTTGATGGAGATTTTGGCTGTTTCCATCTCTTTGCAATTGTAAATACCGCTGCTATAAACATTGGTGTGCAAATGTCCGTTTGTGTCTTTGCCCTTAAGTCCTTTGAGTAGATACCTAGCAATGGTATTGCTGGGTCGTATGGCAATTCTATATTCAGCTTTTTGAGGAACCGCCAAACTGCCTTCCACAGTGGTTGCACCCTTTGACATTCCCACCAACAGTGAATAAGTGTGCCTCTTTCTCCGCATCCTCTCCAGCACTTGTCATTTTCTGTTTTGTTGATAATGGCCATTCTGGTGGGTGTGAGATGATATCTCATTGTGGTTTTGATTTGCATTTCTCTAATGGCCAGGGACATTGAGCATCTCTTCATGTGCCTCTTGGCCATCCGTATTTCTTCTTCTGGTAGGTGTCTGTTTAAGTCTTTTTCCCATTTTGTAATTGGGTTGGCTGTCTTTTTGTTGTTGAGTTGAATAATCTCTTTATAAATTCTGGATACTAGACCTTTATCTGATATGTCGTTTCCAAATATTGTCTCCCATTGTGTAGGCTGTCTTTCTACTTTCTTGATGAAGTTCTCTGATGCACAAAAGTGTTTAATTTTGAGGAGCTCCCATTTATTTATTTCCTTCTTCAGTGTTCTTGCTTTAGGTTTAAGGTCCATAAAACCACCTCCAGTTGTAAGATCCATAAGATATCTCCCAACATTTTCCTCTAACTGTTTTATGGTCTTAGACCTAATGTTTAGATCTTTGATCCATTTTGAGTTAACTTTTGTATAGGGTGTGAGAGATGGGTCTTCTTTCATTCTTTTGCATATGGATATCCAGTTCTCTAGGCACCATTTATTGAAGAGACTGTTCTGTCCCAGGTGAGTTGGCTTGACTGCCTTATCAAAGATCAAATGTCCATAGATGAGAGGGTCTATATCTGAGCACTCTATTCGATTCCATTGGTCGATATATCTATCTTTATGCCAATACCATGCTGTTTTGACCACTGTGTCTTCATAGTATGCCTTAAAGTCAGGCAGTGCGAGACCTCCAGCTTCGTTTTTTTTCCTCAAGATGTTTTTAGCAATTCGGGGCACCCTGCCCTTCCAGATAAATTTGCTTATTGGTTTTTCTATTTCTGAAAAATAAGTTGTTGGGATTTTGATTGGTATTGCATTGAATCTGTAAATCAATTTAGGTAGGATTGACATCTTAACTATATTTAGTCTTCCAATCCATGAACACGGTATGCCCTTCCATCTATTTAGGTCTTCTGTGATTTCTTTTAACAGTTTTTTGTAGTTTTCTTTATATAGGTTTTTTGTCTCTTTGGTTAAATTTATTCCTAGGTATTTTATTCTTTTAGTTGCGATTGTAAATGGGATTCGTTTCTTGATTTCCGCCTCAGCTTGTTCATTACTAGTGTATAGAAAAGCTACAGATTTTTGAATGTTGATCTTGTAGCCTGCTACTTTGCTGTACTCATTTTTTGGCTCTAGTAATTTTGTTGTGGATTTTTCTGGGTTTTCTACATATAGTATCATATCGTCTGCAAACAGTGATAGTTTTACTTCTTCCTTTCCAATTTTGATGCCTTGTATTTCTTTTACTTGCCTAATTGCTCTGGCTAGAACTTCCAACACAATGTTGAATAATAGTGGTGATAGTGGACATCCTTGTCTTGTTCCTGATCTTAGGGGGAAAGTTTTCAATTTTTCCCCATTGAGGATGATATTAGCTGTGGGTTTTTCATATATTCCCTCTATCATTTTAAGGAAGTTCCCTTGTATTCCTATCTTTTGAAGTGTTTTCAGCAGGAAAGGATGTTGAATCTTGTCAAATGCCTTCTCTGCATCAATTGAGATGATCATGTGATTTTTCTGCTTTGATTTGTTGATATGGTGTATTACATTAATTTATTTTCTTATGTTGAACCATCCTTGCATACCTGGGATGAATCCTACTTGGTCATGATGTATAATTCTTTTAATGTGTTGTTGGATACGATTTGCTAGAATTTTATTGAGGATTTTTGCATCTGTATTCATTAGAGAGATTGGTCTGTAGTTTTCTTTTTTTGTAATATCTTTGCCTGGTTTTGGTATGAGGGTGATGTTGGCTTCATAGAATGAATTAGGTAGTTTTCCTTCCACTTCGATTATGTTGAAGAGTTTGAGGAGAGTAGGTACTAATTCTTTCTGGAATGTTTGATAGAATTCACATGTGAAGCCGTCTGGTCCTGGACTTTTCTTTTTAGGGAGCTTTTGAATAACTAATTCAATCTCTTTACTTGTGATTGGTTTGTTGAGGTCGTCTATTTCTTCTTGAGTCAAAGTTGCTTGTTCATGTCTTTCCAGGAACCTGTCCATTTCTTCTAAATTGTTGTATTTATTAGCGTAAAGTTGTTCATAGTATCCTGTTATTACCTCCTTTATTTCTGTGAGGTCAGTAGTTATGTCTCCTCTTTCATTTCTAATCTTATTTATTTGCATCCTCTCTCTTCTTCTTTTTGTCAATCTTGCTAAGGGCCCATCAATCTTGTTGATTTTCTCATAGAACCAACTTCTGGTCTTATTGATTTTCTCTATTGTTTTCATGTTTTCAATTTCATTTATTTCTGCTCTAATCTTTGTTATTTCTTTCCTTTTGCTTGCTTTGGGATTAGTTTGCTGTTCTTTCTCCAGTTCTTCCAAGTGGACAGTTAATTCCTGCATTTTTGCCTTTTCTTCTTTTCTGATAAAGGCATTTAGGGCAATAAATTTCCCTCTTAGCACTGCCTTTGCTGCGTCCCATAAGTTTTGATATGTTGTGTCTTCATTTTCATTTGCCTCTAGGTATTTACTAATTTCTCTTGCAATTTCTTCTTTGACCCACTCGTTGTTTAAGAGTGTGTTGTTGAGCCTCCATGTATTTATGAATTTTCTGGCACTCCGCCTATTATTGATTTCCAACTTCATTCCTTTATGATCCGAGAAAGTGTTGTGTATGATTTCAATATTTTTAAATTTGTTAAGACTTGCTTTGTGACCCAGCATATGGTCTATCTTTGAGAATGATCCATGAGCACTTGAAAAAAAGGTGTATCCTGCTGTTGTGGGATGTAATGTCCTATAAATGTCTGTTAAGTCAAGTTCATTTATAGTAATATTCAGGTTCTCTATTTCTTTATTGATCCTCTGTGTAGATGTTCTGTCCATTGATGAGAGTGGTGAATTGAAGTCTCCAACTATTATGGTATATGTGTCTATTTCCCTTTTCAGTGTTTGCAGTGTATTCCTCACGTATTTTGGGGCATTCTGGTTCGGTGCGTAAATATTTATGATTGTTATGTCTTCTTGTTTAATTGTTCCTTTTATTAGTATATAGTGTCCTTCTTTGTCTCTTTTAACTGTTTTACATTTGAAATCTAATTTGTTGGATATTAGTATAGCCACTCCTGCTCTTTTCTGGTTGTTGTTTGCATGAAATATCTTTTCCCAACCTTTCACTTTCAACCTATATTTATCTTTGGGTCTAAGATGTGTTTCCTGTAGACAGCATATAGAAGGATCCTGTTTTTTAATCCATTCTGCCAGTCTATGTCTTTTAATTGGGGAATTCAGTCCATTGACATTTAGAGTTATTACTGTTTGGATAATATTTTCCTCTACCATTTTGCCTTTTGTATTATATATATCATATCTGACTTTCCTTCTTTCTACACTTTTCTCCATGTCTCTCTCTTCTGTCTTTTTGTATCTGACTCTAGTGCTTCCTTTAGTATTTCTTGCAGAGCTGGTCTCTTGGTCACAAATTCTCTTAGTGACTTTTTGTCTGAGAATGTTTTAATTTCTCCCTCATTTTTGAAGGACAATTTTGCTGGATATAGGAGTCTTGGCTGGCAGTTTTTCTCTTTTAGTAACTTAAATATATCATCCCACTGTCTTCTAGCTTCCATGGTGTCTGCTGAGAAATCTACACATAGTCTTATTGGGTTTCCCTTGTATGTGACGGATTGTTTTTCTCTCGCTGCCTTCAAGATCCTCTCTTTCTCTTTGACCTCTGACATTCTAACTAGTAAGTGTCTTGGGGAACGCCTATTTGTGTCTAATCTCTTTGGGGTGCGCTGCACTTCTTGGATCTGTAATTTTAGGTCTTTCATAAGAGTTGGGAAATTTTCAGTGATAATTTCTTCCATTAGTTTTTCTCCTCCTTTTCCCTTCTCTTCTCCTTCTGGGATACCCACTACACGTATATTTGTACGGTTCACATTGTCCTTGAGTTCCCTGATACCTTGTTCAAATTTTTCCATTCTTTTCCGGATAGTTTCTGTTTCTTTTTGGAATTCAGATGTTTCATCCTCCAAATCACTAATTCTATCTTCTGTTTCTTTAAATCTGTCATTGTAGGTATCCATTGTTTTTTCCATCTTTTCTACTTTATCTTTCACTTCCATAAGTTCTGTGATTTGTTTTTTCAGTTTTTCTATTTCTTCTTTATGTTCAGCCCATGTCTTCTTCATGTCCTCCCTCAATTTATCGATTTCGTTTTTGAAGAGGTTTTCCATTTCTGTTCGTATATTCAGCATTAGTTGTTTCAACTCCTGTATCTCATTTGAACTTTTGGTTTCTTCGTTTGACTGGGCCATATGTTCAATTTTCTGAGCGTGATCCGTTATCTTCTGCTGGCGTCTGGGCATTTAGTCAGATTTCCCCGGGTGTTCGACCCCACAGGTTGAAAGATTTTTCTGTGCAATCTCTTGGTTCTGTTTTTCTTATCCTGCCCAGTAGGTGGCGCTCGTGGCACACGTTTGTCTGTTGGTTCCACTAGTGAAAGTTGCTGTAGGTCCTTTAACTCTGGAAAATTCTCGCCGTAGAGGAGGTTCGGCAGCCGAAGCGTCTTGGAAGAATGCCAGCCGGCCTGGGGTTCCGAATGTGGGGAGGGTCGCCGGCCGTCGCAGCACAGAAGAGCGTCCGGCCAAATTAGCTAGTCGGCCCGGGGCACCAAGCGTGGCGGGAGGGCGCCAGCTGTCGCAGCCCGGGAGAGTGCACTGTTCCCAGCCGGCGGGGGAGTCACGTGTTTGGAAGGGATCCCCCGGTCACTGTTCTCCGCAGTCTGGGGATTTCCGACCCAACTATCTCAGTTGTTCCGGGGGGCCTCATGTGGTGGGGGCACCAGCCGCCGCGGCCTAAGGGGACCGCCTGTCCAATTCTACCAGCTGGCCTGGGAAGGTGGAAGGGAGGGACTCCGGTTGCTTGCCGTCCCACCCAGGAAAGCCCGTGCCCCTTGGTGATCTCACCGGAGCTGGTTCTCCCAGATAGTCAGCCGTTCCAGGATGGGGTACGCTGTCCCTTTGATCTCCCTCGTGGCTCCGGGAGCTGCTCTGTATTATCTCCACTCCCCCAGTAGCTGTTCTGGAGGAGGAAAGGTGAGGGCGGCAAGGCTGTAGAGGCTGGTGGCGGAGGAGCACGGTGAAGGCGGGGGAAGAGGGCACCGTGGTGGTTGGAGAGCAGCCGGAGCAGGAGGGGGAGGAGGGGGGGAAAGGAGGTCGGGCGGCTCGGCTGCTGCGGGGCGTGGGCGCCGCGCGGCGGGCCGGCGGAGAAAGAGAGGGGGGAAGGAGGTCGGGCGTCTCGGCTGCTGCGGGGCGTGGGCGCCGCGCGGCGGGCCGGCGGAGAAAGAGAGGGGGGAAGGAGGTCGGGCGGCTCGGCTGCTGCGGGGCGTGGGTGCCGCGCGGCGGGCCGGCGGAGAAAGAGAGGGGGGAAGGAGGTCGGGCGGCTCGGCTGCTGCGGGGCGTGGGCGCCGCGCGGCGGGCCGGCGGAGAAAGAGAGGCGGGAAGGAGGTCGGGCGGCTCGGCTGCTGCGGGGCGTGGGCGCCGCGCGGCGGGCCAGCAGAGAAAGAGAGGGGGGCAGATTTAAAGAATTTAGATTTGATTTGAAAGCAACAAGAAGATTCTATAATTCTTTTATTCGAGTAATGAATAATCAAAATTTTAAAATATTATTTAGATGGATGTGTGTGCTTGTATTAAAATCCATTTAAGGCATCAGATCATGAAATAATGATTTTAATCTCTGGGCCATGAGTTGATCAGAAAGCTCATCCACTCTCTTCTCATCCAACAGGTGGTTCTTTTGTATTCAGAGCCAAGCACATTCCGCTGCATTCTCCTAAGATGGGTTCGTCTTCTTGGTTTTGCTACTGTTTATGGAACCGTCACTCTCAAGCTTCACAGGTATGGTATACGATGTTACTTTTCATCATCATGGGAGGATCAAAGTACAAGTGCAAGCTGAATTGATCACTTAAATGGTTTAATTTCCAGGAATTTAGAAAACAAGATGATGTATTTTTTTTCAATTTCAGGGCAATGTTGTATGGATTTACTGGGGCAATCTTTAATATTACTGAACTCTCTGAACAAGATGCTTTAAAATATTGTGTCATTGATTAGGGAATGTTTAATTCTGAATGAAACACAAGTTTAGTATGAAAAAGAGTGCTTACTAATTAAGACCAGAAAGGGATACAAAGACTCTGCAGCTAAAGGATTATTCGTGTCCAAGCTACCATAGGATCCTGGATATCAGAACTGAGCAAGATGCTTGTTGGCAAAAACTACTTAATTTCTGTGCCCCATCCCTAGGGTAATTCTCCTGATAGTCTATGGATGAAGTTCATCCAAAAACTAGTGTCCTTGGCTTTCCTGCTCAGCCAATATGCTTGAGTGGTTAGTAACCTTGTATTGGAGAACTCTCTGAATTTTCCCCTTGTACTTAAATTTCAAACCAACAATTTTAAAAAATAATTTGTCAGTTGCAGTTTACTGAAAAATAATACAGATTCACATACCTCCCATTATTAATTCTTTGCATTAGTGTAGAACCTTTGTGACAATTTATGAAATATTATTATAATTGACCACAATTATGGTCCACAATGTACATTAGGGTTCACAATACTGTACCATCTTATGGATGGATATTTTTTAAAATTATTTTTAGGTTTATTACAACCTAAAATTTTCCTTTTCAACCACATTCAAATGTACAATTCAGTGGTGTCAGTCATTTTCACACTGTTGTGTTGCCATCATCACCATCCATTAGGTATGCCTTTCCATCATCCCAAACAGAAATTCTATACCAATTAAGCATTAATTCCCCATTCCCCACTTCCCACCCCCAGCCCCTGGTAATGTGGATTCTTATTTCTATTTCTATAAACTTCCTTATTCTAATTGTTTCCTTTATCAATGAGATCATACAATATTTGTCTTTTTGTGTCTGTCTTAGTTGACTCAGCACAAAGTCTTCAAGTTTTATCTATGTTTTCAGATGTATCAGAACTTAGTTGCTTTTTATAGCTAAATAATATTCCATTGCATGTATTTTGTTTATCCGTTCATTGGTGATTGTGAATAATGCTTCTGTGAACATCAGTGTGCAAATATCTGTTTGAGTATATACCATGTAAATATGTACTTGATTATTTTGGGTATATAACTAGAACTTTGATTCCTGGGTCATATTGTAATTCTATATTTAACTTTTTGAGGAACCACTAAACTGTTTTCCACAATGGTTGTACCATTTTACATTTCTGCTAACAAAAATCCAAGTGTCAAAAAAAAAAAAAACCCAAGTGTCCTATTAATCCACATCCTCTCTAACACTTGTTATTTTACATTTTTTTGATAGCAGTCATTCTAGTGGGTGTGACATGGTATCTCATTGTGCTTTTGGTTTGCATTCCCTTGATGCTAATAACTTTGAGCATCTTTTCATGTGTTTATTGTCCATTTGTATATCATATTGGAGAAATGTCTATTCAAGTCTGTTTTCCATTTTTTATAGGGTTTTATGTCTCTTGTTGAGTTAGGTATTCTTTATATTTCTGGAAATTAACCCATATTCGATATATGGTTTCCAAATATTTTCTCCCATTGTGTAGGCTGTCTTTTTGCTTTCATGAAGAAGGCCTTTGAGTCACAAAAGTTTTTAATTTTTGTGAGGTCCCTTCTATGTTTTCTTTTGTTGTTCATGCCTGTAGTGTAATATCTAAGAAACCAATGCCTAACACAATTTCCCAAAGATACTTCCCTGTGTTTTCTTTTTTTAAAAAATATTTTTATTAATAAAACAACATGCAAACACACCAACATTCTTAATATGCAAACATTCCATACATGGCATACAATCAGTGGCTCACAATATCATCATATAGTTGTGTATTCATCACCATGATCATTTTTTTGAACATTTGCATCACTCCAGAAAAAGAAGTAAAAAAGAAAAAAAGAGAAAACTCATACAAACTATACCCCTCACCCCTTCCTCACATTGACCACTAGTATTTCCTTCCACCCAATTTATTTTATCCTTTGTTCCCCATCATTTGCTCATTTTTAATCTATATTTTTTACTCATCTGTCCCTACCCTAGTTAAAAGGAGCATAGACACAAGGTTTTCACAATCACACAGTCACATTGTAAAAGCTATATCATTATATAATCATCTTCAAGAAACAAGGCTGTTGGAACAGAGCTCAACAATCCAGATATTTCCCTCCAGCCACTCCAATACGCCATAAACTAAAATGGGGCTATCTTATATAATGAGTAAGAATGACCTCCAGGGTAACTCTTGATTCTGTTTGAAATCTCTCAGCCACTGACACTTTATTTTGTCTCAATTCTCTCTTCCCCCTTTCGGTCAAGAAGGTTTTCTCGATCCCTTGATGCTGGGTCCCATCTCATTCCGGGATTTCTGTCCCACCTTGCCAGGGAGATTTACACCCCTGGGAGTCATGCCCCACATAGAGGGGGTGGGCAGTGAGTTCACTTGCTGTGTCACCTTAGAGAGAGAGGCCACATCTAAGCAGCAAAAGAGGTTTTGGGGGGTGATTCTTTGGCCTAATTTTAAGTAGGCTTAGCCTATCCTTTGCAGGAATAAGCTTCATGAGGTGACCTCCAAGATCGAGGGCTTGGCCTATCGATGTGGTTGTCTCCACTGTTTGCTAGAATTTCAGAAATTCTCCAAATAAGGAAGTTGAATATTGCCCCCTTTCTCCTCATTCCCCCAAGGGGACTTTGCAAATACTTCTTTATTTGCTGTCCAAATCTTTCTGGGATTTACTGGGGCATCACACTAACCTGGACAAGCAGACAAAGTCTCATGCCCTATTCAGGGTTCATGTACTTATGGTGTTAACTAAACTGATCATACAAGTTAAATTAGGAGATGCATAACCCAAATATGAATTTCGCACCAAATAACCATCTCTCCTTTTAGTCTCACACAGAAGTTGAAGTTTTAAAACATGGGTGATATCATCCTTTACCCAGTCTTCTGATATACCTTAGTCCTATCCAGACCAGCTTCATTCATGTCTCTACTCGATGTCTGATCACTTTTTCAACTTTTTAAACAGTTCCTGCATGGGGAAGTGTGGACTTTCATAGCTTTAAACTTCTATCTCTGAGTTTCAGGTGTCGTTTAAATACCAGAAGTTTCTGGGAAAGACCATGTTATATACAAACAGCTCAATATCTCAGAATTTAAAGTTAACAGTTACACCTCCTGAATATATGTGACTGCTGTAAGAGCTTACAATCTAGGGCCCTTTATAGTAAGCTCCAACCTGGTAACCCATGCTCACAACTTATTTCACTGAATTTTTATGTTATAGTTAGTCCATATGATTGAGGCATGTTCTAGTTTGCTAGCTGCCAGAATGCAACACACCAGAGATGGATTGGCTTTTAATAAAAGGGGATTTATTTTCTTAGTTTTTCAGAGGAAAGGCAGCTAACTTTCATCTGAGGTTCTTTCTTATGTGGGAAGACTCAGCGTAATCTCTGCTGGCCTTCTATACAGGCCTCTGGGTTCCAACAACTTTCCCCGGGGTATTTCCTTTCTGCATCTCCAAATCCTGGGCTGAGCTGCGAGTGGTGAGATGAGGTATGCCAAGCTGCTTGGGCTGTGCTATGTTGAGCTCTCTCATTTAAGCACCAGCCAATTAAGTCAAACATCATTCATTGCAGCAGGCACACCTCCTAGCCAACCACAGATGTAATGAGCAACAGATGAGGTTCACGTACCATTGGCTCATATCCACAGCAACAGAACTAGGTGCCTTCACCTGACCAAGTTGGCAACTGAATCTAGCTACCACAAGGTGTAATAAATATTTATTTCTTTGTTCCTGACATTGTATTCAACATACCAATCTTAAGGTTCATTCATCTAGCTGCATGCTTTACTAGTCATTCCTTCTTGGGGCCACTCAGTAGTCCATTGTATGTATACACCATGGTTCCTTCTTCCATTCCTCAGTCATTGTACCCTTAGGCCACCTCCATTCATTGTGGATCATGATCACTGTGGCCAGACACACCAGTGTGCAAATGTCCATTTGTATCCTCACACTCAGTTCCTCCAGGTATACATTGAGCAACTGGGTTTCAGGATCATATGGTAACCCCACTCCTAGCCTCCCGTGGACCACCACACTCATCTCCCTACCAATAGTGAATAGGTGCATCTCTCTCTCCACATTCTCTCTAGCCCTATGTTTTCTTATAGAGGTTGTATAGTTTCAGTTCTTGTATTCATGTCTTTGATCAATTTTGAGTTATCTTTTGTACATGCTGTGAAGTAGGTATACACCTTCGTTACTTTATATATGGATATCTATTTTTCACAGCACCATTTGTTATAGAAACTATTCTTTCCCAATTGAGTAGACTTGGCAGTCTTGTCAAAAATCAATTAGCCATAAATATGAGGGTTTATTTTTTAAATCTCAATTTGATTCCATTGGTTTATTGGTTTATATAGCCTTCCTTCTGCCAGTACCATGTTTTTTTGTTTGTTTGTCGTTGTTGTCGTTGTTGTTGTTTATTACTGTGTCTCTGTAATAGATTTAGAAACAGGAAGTGTAAATCCTCCAAGTTTCTTCTTCTTTTTCAAGATGTTTTTGGCTATATAGGCCCTTTAACCTGCCCTATAAATATGATAATTGGATTTTAATTTCTGCAAAGAAGGCTGTTGGAGTTTTTATCGGAATTACATTGAATCTGTAAATTGCTACTGACAGAACTGACATCATAATGAATGATAGGTAGGCTTCCAGTCTATGTACAGAAAATGTCCTTCCACTTTTTTAGTTCTGTTATTTCTTTTAGAAATGCTTTCTTATTTTCTGTTCATTAGTCCCTTACATTCTTGGTTAAATTTATTCCTAAATATTTCATTCTTTTAGTTGCTATTGTAAATGGAATTTTTCTTGATTTCCTCCTCAGATTGTTTATTACTGGTGTATAGAAACTACTGATTTTTCCATGATAATTGTGTATCCTGCTACTTGCTGAATTAGTTTTATAGTTCTAGCAGCTTTGTTGTGGAGTTCTCAGGGTTTTCAACATATAGGAACATATCATCTGCAAATAAGGAATGTTGTATTTGTTTCCTTCCAATTTAGATGACTTTGACTTCTTTTTATTGCCTAAATAAGTGTTCTGGCTAGAACTTCCAGTATGATGTTGAATAACAGTGGGAATACCTTCTGTTCCAGATCTTAGATGGAAAAACTTCAGTTTTTTACTGTTCAGTATGATGTTAGCTGTGGGATTTTCATATATGTCCTTTATCATGTTGAGGACATTTCTTTCTATTTCTAGTTTTCTAAGTGTTTATATGAAGAAGGGTGGTGGATTTTGTCAAATGCCTTTTCTGTATCAATTGAGATAATCCTGTGGGTTTTTTTCCTTTGTTCTATTAATGTGGGAATTAATTTATTTTTGCATGTTGACCCATCCTTGCATACCTGGGATAAATCCCACTTGATTATGATTTTATAAATCTTTTAATATACTGCTGGATTCCATTTTCTAATATTTGTTGAGAATTTCTGCATCTATATTCATAAGAGATATTGGTCTGTAATTTTTTCTTGTGTTATCTGTATTTAGCTTTGGTTTTAGGGTAAAGATGGCCTTATAGAATGAATTAAGGGATATTCTGTCTTCTTTGATTTGTTTGGAATAGTTTCATCAGGATTGGTGTTAATTCTTCTTGAAATATTTGGTGAAAAAATTCACAGTGAAGCCATCTCATCATGGGCTTTTCTTCGTTTGGATGGGATTTTTTCTTTTATTTTTCCTTGTAACAGTGTTATAATTTCTCAGACAACACAAGATAACCACAATAACAAAACATCCTCTGTAGTCAGTGGTTGTAGTTTCCTCTTATTTTTGTTCATTCCTTAATCTTGAGGGATTTGGGATGATTACCACTCTGGTTGCTTCAAAGTTGAGGAGGAAGGAATATAAGTGTTATGGGTCAGAGGAATGGAACTATTTTGCTTGCTGTGGAAGATTCTCCTTGCTTTCAGGATAGGCTGATCCATCCTTATTTTTTATTAGTTGTCCCAAGCAGGCTAGAAGAACCTGAGAGTGGGAGTTGACCACCTCCTGCTGGGTTTCAGGGCTCAACTGCCACAGGCACAGTCAAGAGGCTTTAAGGCTCTGAGAAATAAATTTAACAATTAAATTGAAAATTATAGGTTCAAGTAAAAGAAGTTGATGAATCACAATTATGGGATTTATAAGTACATGTAACTAGGTGGTATTGAAGAAATAACTTTTCATAAGTTACCAGATAAAGCGCACTAAGGGAGTATTGGTTTCATGTAGCTGTTTGCTTGCCCTGGTGTCCGGACATCCCTAGGATCCTCAGGAGCACTTTTGTTTGAGGCTTTGCATACAGTTTTTGAAATTTGGCTGAGTGCTGCATAATTGAGTAACATCCAGAATGACCTCCCAGCTCTATTTGAGATCTCTTATCCATAGAAACTCTATTTTCGTTAATTCTCCCCATTTTGATCCAGGTCTTTCTCCAAATGTATCACTGATTAATGCTTAGTAATAATCCTTTGGTGCCAGGGAGACTCATCCTTGGGAGTTGTATCCCATATGGGGAGGAAGGAAGGAAGTTTATTTTCAGGGTGCAGCTTAGAGAGAGGTGTTGGGAAGTTTTTGATGACTGATTTCAATCTCTTAACTTGTTATTGGTCCGTTGAGACCCTTATGTTTCTTCTTGAATCAGTTTAGGTAGTTTTCATGTTTCGGGTCATTATTTGGGTTGTTTTATTTGTTGGCATACAGTTGTTCATAGTATCCTTTCTATTTCCGTGGGAATGGTAATAGTGTCTCACCTTTCATTTCTGATTTTATTTATTTGGGTAACCTCTGTTTTTTTTCTTTGTCAGTCTAGCTAATATTTGTCAATTTTATTGGTCTTTTTAAAGAACCAACTTATGGTTTTGTTGATTATCTATATTGTTTTTTTAATTTGCTATTTCAGTTGTCTCTGCTTTAATCTTTCCTATTTCCTTCCTTCCTCTTGCTTTGACTTCATTTTTCTAGTTCTTGAGCTGTGAGGTTAGGTCTTTTTGATGTCTTTCTTCTTTTTAAATGTAAACATTTACAACTTTAAATTTCCCTTCCTGAACTGCCTTTGTTGCATCTCCTACTTTTAAGTATGTTGCATTTTTGTTTCCATTTGCCTCAAGATATTTCCTAATTTTCCTTTTGGTGTCGTCTGTGACGATTGGTTGTTTAAGAATATGTTGTTCATTTTCCACGTTTGTGAATTTCCAGCTTTCCCTCTGTTATGGATTTTTAGCTTCATTCCATTGTGGTTGTAGAAGATATGTTGTATTATCTCAATATTTTTTGAAATCTTTGAGACTTTTGTTGTGGCTAATGTATGGTCTAGTCTGTAGAATGTTCAGTGTGCACTAGAAAAGAATGTGTACTTGTTTCCATTAGGTGAAGTATTCTATATAAGCCTGTTAGTTCTAGTTGGTTCATAGTATCATTCAAGTCTTATATTTCCTCACTGATCTTCTGCCTAGATGTTCTATGCATTATTAAAAGTGGTATAATGAATTCTCCTACTGTTAACATTGAACTACCTATTTCTCCATCACATCTTTCAATTTTTACTCCATATATTTTGGGACTCTGTCATTATATGATTATATGTTTATAATTATTATGTCTTCTTGGTGAATTTACCCTTTCATCAGTATATATAGTGGCCTTCTTTGTCCCCCATAACAGTTTTTGGCTTAAAGTTTATTTTATCTCATACTAGTATTGCTAACTCAGTTCTTTTTGTTGCTGTTTGCATGGTATATTTTTTCTGTCTTTTCATTTTCAACATTGCATGTCTGAAATTGAGTCTCTAGTAAACATCATAGAATTGGATCATGCATTTTTATACAATCTCTATCTTCTGACTGGACAATTTAATCCATTTACATTTAATATGACTACTGATAACACAGGACTTTCTTCTGCCATTTTGCTACTTGGTCTTTGTAAGTCTTATACCATTTTTCCTTCAATTCTTCCATTAATGCCTATTTTCATATTTATTTCATTATATTTTTTATTATACCATATTGAGTCCCCTCTCTTTTCTTTCTGTATGTATTTTTCATATAGTTTCTTTTTGGTTACCATGGGGCTAAAATGCAATATCCTAAATCTGTAACAATCACTTTTGATTATGATATCCACTTCAGTATCATACACAATATTGCTATAGTCCTCTTTTCCCGTCTTTTTGTTGTACTTGTTCTAAATTATATCTTCATACATTGTATGTTCAGAACCACAGATTTATCATTACTTTTTATGCATTTGCAATTTAGAACCTCTATAAAATAAAAAGCGGTGTTACATACCAAAAAATATATATATATATAATCTGATAGTACTGGTATTTATAATTACCCATATGGGTACATTTGCTGAAGGTCTTTATTTCTTTATGCCACGTCAATCCAAAACTTCCTACTTTTAAAACTGAATATGATAAATATTGGGAAGAAAATGGTGAATAGATTCCCTTTGCACAACAGCGAGGTATCATTGAAAAGTTCTCTAATGCTTTGCTTGCCAACTCTTTTCATATTGTAAAGAAAGTCTCAAGGTCATGGATCCAAAGAGCATCAGAAACAAAAAATAAATTTCTCCTGCAGCTTAAAACTTCAATCCTAAAGAAAATGCCTTAAGTTGACTGGCTTTAAAGCTTAAATGTTTTAATAACCACAGTCAGCCATTCATATTTTCATGATAGTCTGTCTATAAGTGTTTCTCAATAAAAGACTATTAATATGGATCATATGTCAGTTTATTGGAGTTGCCAGAATATTTATTATATTTACCTTTAAATGTCCCCCTTTTCAAACTCTTAAAAAATGTGATAATTGCACTATCTACTATAAGTAGATATAAGAATTATCTCCATTTCTTTTCTTATGTTTTCTTTTTTGGTACATTAATTACTGGACATGCCACAGATCTTTTAAGAACAAATGTGAAAATCCTTGACTCACAAGATTCCTTGTGAGTACAGTACAAAAAATATTGGACTGGATTTCAGGAGGTCCAGTTTAAAATCTAAGCTTAGTTTCTAAGATACCATAGGCCTCTATTTCCTGTAAAAGGAAGGGATTAGGTTAATCTCTAATGTCCTTTCTGATTCTCACTTTATGTTGGCCACATTACAATATAATTTACTCCTATGTCCTTCTGTTCTTCAGGTAACTCCCAGGTTCCCATCCCTTCCATGATAGCTATATTTCAAATAGTGCTCACCAATAGAAATGAGAAATCAGTGACAGCCTATAATGGACAACAAGCCTAGAAATTCCGAAGGAATGACTGGCCTCTTCGTTTTAATTTACCTTCTCCTTTAATTGAGGGTCTTGCATTGATGCCGCAGCATTTAGCACAATGACTGACTCATGGGAGGTGAATTGATGAATGAAGAATAAAAAAATCAGACTCACACCTATAAGCTGCTTTCACCTCTCCACACATTTACATGTCCCTAACTCACTGTATAATACAGTGGGTTTTCCTGAAGTATATGGAACACATTACATTGTGGTCCTCAAGAGAATGTTTTCTGGAACACAAACACAATATTAAATGACACTGGTTCATATCATGGGAAAGTTATTTCCATTTCCATTCTTTCTCAACTATTCTGAATATTTCCAGGAGAGAGCTTGGAGGAGGTAGGTCTTTAACACCTGTGGAAGAGGTGCTGGTTTTCCTTTGTACAGAGAGACCAAGGCTCAGGCTCAGAGGTTTCCACTGTCTAGATAAAATTTACTATTTTGCTTCACTGAATTTGTTTATGTAGATACTTTCTCTTTATGGAACTTGATATTTTTTTTATCATTTAAAGTAGCAATATAAAGTCTCCTTTAATATATTGAAAGTAATAAATAGAAGTTGATTTAAAGAAAATATTAATTGGTATACTGAAATAGTAGAAATCTTGCAAGTGGTATGTAAATGGTTGAAATCTAGGAAACTAGATTCCCTCGTTATCTTTTTTTTTCATTATTTTAAAGATTGGAATTAAAACTATTTTCTCTCTAACTTTATTTATCTAGAAACCAATACAGTGAAGAGTTATCCCCATGGAAGACTTAGAAACTATTTTCAGTTTAATGAGATGAATTATTCCTATTCTACCTACACCATATGACTTTCCTGTTATATTCTGGTTTCTTCATTATTGCTTAAGAATTCTAATACTCTTTAATTCTAATACTCTTTAAGTCTATAAACTGAGGACTCATGTGAAGGAGGGACTGCACAGGTCAGTTGTATATTCCCCATGCTTAGTGTAGTGCCTGGCCAGGAGTGGACATTCAGTTATTTGTGGGATGGGTGGTTAGATGGATGGTTGGATGGATGGTTACAGTGAATGGAGCTTCAAGAGGTGTCTTTGGTTGGTGTCTTTAAGAGCAAGCAACATGTGGCCTTGGAGAAAGGACTTCCAAGATTTTTGTAGTAACCATGATAGAGATAGATTTATAAGGCATGAATCCTTATAAATCGGAATTTGCATTTCAATTCTGCCATTAATTGAAATAGATTACTTTAAGCCTGATAATCAGTTTTCTCATCTGTAAAATGGTTTAACCCCTCACCTGTAAAGGAGTTGTAAGAATTAAACATGGATTGAATATACAGAAATGTATCAACTAAATTTTTTTGTTTGCAAGCCACAGAAACTGACTATGGCTAAAGTAAGCAGAAAAGGAATTCACTGGGAGTCTATAGGGAAGCCCACCAAATGGAAAGGAAGCCAGAAAACCAGGCTTGCACAGGCCCTGACCCAGAGCAACTTTAGGGAGCAAGGTGGCATGAGCTGAGGAATAGGTCTCTTGAATGCCATAGCCCCATTTTCAGAGGAATTTCACTTTTAATTTAAGGATAAAAAAAAAGGTAAAAGGAAATCACATCTCTCTGGTCAGAAAATTCTATGAATATTTTGCATACTGGTATATAAAATAACTATTTTAGTCCCTTGAGAATAGATAGGTAAGAAAGAAGACCTGAGGTTTTGTTTTATTTCAGCTATTTCCTTCAAACCTCGGTAGAATTATTGAGCATTTCTTCCTCCTCCTCCTGGTCTCTGACTGGTTGGTTGTAGTGTTTACAGGATTCCTGTACCACTGAAAACCCGGGGCAATTATGAGAAAGGAGTGGGTTATCATTCTGTCACCAGAAACCGTGCTATTAGCCTGGGAAGTATTCATTTACTTTTACCACCTCTCCAACTTTTTTTCTTTAGTGGTCTTTCCACATTTGAGAGTCATACAGCCAAAGACTACCAAACCAATCCAAAGGAAAATAGCAAAATGGCCCTTTGTTTGTTAATAATACAACAGAAGTGGGGTACCAAGTTGGGATGTACTTCCAGGAGGAGTACATTTCAAAACTGACATTGTTTAAAATCACCAACTCCTAGTGATAGCAAAAAGGAGACCAACTTTTAGTTTGCTTTGTTATTGCCTTAAATTCTTCACAGACTATGTCCTTCCCTTGTTTGCCTGCCCCTGGGACCTACAGCACTGCCCCAGCTCTTCGGAGAGCGGTGCAGTTGATTTGAACCTATGATTGTTCGTTCCTCTCTGGAGAAAGTAGAGTAGAATGGTACAGGCTTTACCAAACTCAATATGGATCATAAGAAAAAATGGGGCCTAAGTAAGCAAAAATGAAGAGTTCACTATTAAAAAAGGAGTTTCCTTTACAAGCCATGTATTTGTTTTCCTAGTACTTTAATGATGTTGAAAGAAAACCAGCACCTCTGTGGGTTCACAGAATACTTATAAAGCTAGTTTTATGGAAGAAACTCTGGAAGGCAATATTTTTATGCTCAGAAACGCCTACTATATGTTCAGAAGGGAAAATGAGGAAATCTTTTTAAATGAAAGGGGGTAGAGAGAGAGATTTAAATGCCAAAATAACACTTTCCTATTCCCTATAATATGGATTCTGAAAATGCTAGCCTTTCCCTTTTTCTAAGGCTAATCAAGAAGAAACAAAAGATTTTTCTGTACTGTGCTTAAAATGAATGTTTAAGGAGATGTGAAAAACCTTCCTCTGACTCTAGACTTAGGGATTTTCATTTCATGCATTATTCAGCACTGTTTGCTCTGGATGCAACACAAAGCAGTTATTTTTACCAGGCTCATTAGCACAAAATATTTACTTTGTGGGAAGGTTTATTTTTTTTATATTTTTTACTTTGTGTCCTAGTAAATTTTGAAAAATCACTGGGAGATACTTACATTTATTTATATCTTTTTATGTATAAGGATATTTATGTATAAGGATACATAAAATACATGAGGGACCTTAAATTTTAAAAATGAAAAAGAAAAAAAGAGAATGTGCAGAAACATAGGGAAGCTAAGAAAGTGTAAGATAATGAAGATTGTCTCCTTTAGCTAAACTTGTGGTAAATACTGGGTGGGAGGGAATTTATAAAGTGCCTGAAATGCAGCCTTAAGAGATCATTGACAAGGTGTTGGCTAGCCTGCATGTATGAAAGCCAGAATATAATAATGACCTTTGCTTTTAAGTGCCCAAATAAATGCCTATGAGCATATATAGATTCTTCTAAAACCTCCTTGCATTTGCCCCAGCACACAGATGAATAAGTATTTAAGTTTCCAGGCCCTGACCCAAGGATTTTAATATAAGGCAATTTCAAAGCGGTTATAATCAGTTCCCACATCAGCCAAAATAATCTAGCAATAAAGCATCCTTAGACCATGTAGCTGTGGATATTGCATTTTGACTAGGAAATGGGAAAGGTTACCACTTGGTAACAGTAGGGGTTTCAAGCCCTCCTTTATGCTCACTGTGGTTTCTTATCTTTGCTGCCTGCCTGTTATAGGATAGAGAATACCTTCAAGTGGGGAAGAATTACCAATGATGGAATTTCTTTTTTAAATCATATAGTTGTGTATTTTTCACTATGATCATTTTTAGAACATTTGCATCACTCCAGAAAAAGAAGTAAAAATAAAAAATAAAAGAACTCATACATCTAATACCCCTTACCCCTCCCTCTCGTTAACCCATAGTATTTCAGCCTACCCAGTTTTTACCCTTTATGTCCCCTTATTATTTATTTTTTACCCTTATTATTTTTTCCTTTACTCATCTGTCCATACCTCGGAAAAAAGGAACATCCTTTTATATCTAACTTCTGTGGTCAGTTTATGGAAAACACAAGGTTTTCACAATCACATACTTTACATATAACTATGTAAAAGCTACATAGTTATATAGTCATCTTCAAGAATCGAGGCTACTGGAACACAGTTCAACAGTTTCAGGTACTTCCCTCTAGACACTCCATTATACCACAAACTAAATGGACATCTATATAATGCATAAGCATAACCTGCAGGATTACCTCCCAACTCTGTTAAATCTCTCAGCTGCTGATACTTTATTTTGTCTCATTTCTCTCTTCTCCCTTTTGGTTAAGAAGGCTTTCTCAATCCCATGATGCCAGGTCCTGGAGAATCCCAGGAGTTCTGTCCCACATTGCCAGGGAGATTTACACCCCTGGAGTCATATCCCATGTAGAAAGGAAGGGCAGTGAGTTCACTGCTGAGTTGGCTTAGAGAGGCCACATCTGAGCAACAAGAGAGGTTCTCTGCAGGTGACTCTTAGGCATAATTTTAAGTAGGCTTAGCCTATCATTTGCAGGAATAAATTTCATAGGTGAACCTCAAGAACAAGGGCTCAGCTTATTGATTTGTTTGTCCCCACTGCTTGCTAGAATATCAGAAATTCTCCAAATGGAAAAGTTGAATGTTTCTTTCTTTATTCTCAGTCCCCCAAGGGAACTTTGCAAACACTTGTTTATTCACTGCCCAAATTACTGTGGAATGTATCGGGTCATCACACTAACCTGGACAAACCAACAAGATCTCACACCCTATTTAAGTTTCCATGTACTTATGGTGTTCAACTAAATTGACCATAGAAGTTTGATTAGATAATATGCTACCCAAAATATAAGGCTTGCACCAACTAAACATCTTTCCCTTTGGTCTCACACAGAAGTTGAAGTTTCAAAATATGGACAATGTCATCTTTTACCCTGTATTCTGATCTGCTCCAATCCTATCCAGATCAGCTTTATTCGTCTACTCGAAGTCTGATGACTCTTTCAACTTTTTAAACAGTTCCCATATGGATTACTGCTGACTTTCATAGCTTCAGACCTCTAACGTTGAGTCTCAGGTGTCACACAATTACCCAAAGTTTCTGGGAATGACCAGGTTATATACAAACAGCTCAGTATCTCAGAATTTAGAAATAACTGTTACAACTCCTGAATATATGTGACTGCTATAAGAGCTTACAATCTAGGACCCTTTACAATAGGCCCCAACCTGATAACCCATGCTCTCAACTTCAGTTCACCAAGTTTTTATATTATAGTCCATATGAATGAGGCATGATAATATTTATTTTTTTGTTTCTGATGTTTCATTCAACATACAGTTCTTAAGGTTCATACACCTAGTTGCATGCCTCATAACTTCATTCCTTCTTGCAGCCACTCAGTAGTCCATTATATGTATATGTCACAGTCCCCCCTTCCATTCCTCAGTTGTACCCTTACGCCACTTCCATTGTGAATTGCTGACACTGCCATCATAAATCCCAGTGTAAAAATGTTCATTAGTGTCTCCACACTCAGTTCCTCCAGGTATATACTGAGCAACGGGGTTGCAGGATGTATAAAGCAGTATTCCCACCTCAGGGTTAAAGCTCAGTGTTACCAACTCAAGTGAGTTTTTCAGACACTTACTCAGTATGGTAGAGGCTCTTTTATTTCTTTCTCATGAGTAAGGGCACTCACAGGAACAAGCGGCAAGTGAGTGCAGAGTATGCAGAGTATGGGAGCATGCAGGCCCCTTTTATCTTAGTCCCTAATGCAAAGGAGTCCCTCCCCACCCGCCCCCCACCATTGGCTGGCTACTTAGGAGTTACAGTCTATTCTCAGAAACTAGCAAAGTAGTAAGTGAGTTTTCTATACCTTATTATCATAATTATTCATTTAATGTTTAACCAATCACAGATTAGGGGAAGTTGAATCCTTAATTTGCATATCTGACTGCCCTTATATAGAGGGGATCAATTGAATAAGCTTTATGCCCTAAGCACCTCTCATATTATAGTAAACTTAATCCTTCATATACTGATGTGATTTGGGGGGGAATGTGGGCCAGGTTTAGGAGGTTGAGACTTAAACAACGGCGCTTCTGTACTTCCTTATTTGAGTGGGAGAAGTCCACCATCCCTTACAAGGATCATTTGGCAACCTCACCCTAGCCTCCTGCGGAACCACCATGCTGCCCTCCAAGGGGCTGTACCTCTCCATTTCCCAACTGACAGTGAATAGGTGCATCTGTTTCTCCACATTTTCTCTAACACACTTTTTCTCTGTTCATTTTTAAACGGTTTATTTGCACATCATACAATACAACCTAAGTAATCAGCCATGCCTTCCCACCGTAATCTATTGGAAGACATTTCCTTTTCTAACACATGGAATCCATACTCCTCCCCTATGCCCCCTGTTTGTTGACATTTAGTTTTGGCATTATGCCTTTGTTACATTCAGTGGAAGCATATTACAATGTTACTGTTGACTATAGACCCTGGCTTGCATTGATTGTATGTACCTTTTCTTCTGAACCATCCATTTTCAAACCCTTGCAATGTTGACATTCATTTTTTCTCCCTCATGTAAAAATGTTTTTATATTTGTACATTTAATCACCATCATTATCCATTCTAGGCATTCCTAAGTTAGACCGTTTCAGTCTTTTTTTTTACCATTTCAGTCTTTATCCTCTATCTTTCCTTCTGGTTTCTCTGTACTCACATTCAGCTTCATGCTGTGTGCTTATATTATTGTGCTACCATCAGGTAATATTGCGCTATCCATTTCTACACTTTTACAGTCAGTACTGTTGCACAGTCTGTATTCCTTCAGCACCAAATGCCCAATTTCAACCCTCTTTCTATCTCCTGATAACCTGTGTTCTTAACTTTAACTCTCAAAGTTCACTCATTAATATTAGTTCATATTACTGAGACCTACAGTATTTGTCCTCTTGTTTCTGACTAATTTCACTCAGCATGATGTCCTCAAGTTCAGTGCATGGTGTTGCATGCTTCATGACTCTATTCTGACAACTGCATAGTATTCTGGAAATCCTACGTATAACCACAAGTGGCATTTTTTAAGAACAACTTTGTGACCAGGAAAAAAGAGGCTCATTTTTCATTGTCTGAAGGTCTATTTTTCTCTGATAGAGTGTGCTTTTTGGGCAGGCAGCTAAGCACACTTTTTCAGAGAGGTACTTCGTCTCACAGGTAAACTGGAAGATATCCAAGCCTTCCCACCCACACCTAAAGTTTACGTATACTACAATAGCTAGATTCCCTACAGAAAAATGACGTGTAGAGAGGACCTTCTAGGGAGGGAGGCTTCAAATCGATATATCAGAACCATCTCGAGTACCGGTATTTTTAGAAATAAAAAAAAAAAAAGATTTGTAACTGACGTCTATTTTCCTGTTTCTTCATTAAATACTTTCTGAGATCAACGTTTACATTTTACCACTTTCAAATTGGACTTAATGAGAGAAAAATGAGAGTCATTTGGCTTTTAACAAATATAAATTTACTTCATAAATCATAAAAGCACAATTAAGACCCGTGGCCCCACCTGACCCTAGCGCATGCTCAGACTCTCTGGGTAAACTGCTGTCTGGACTCCAGCGCATGCTCAGACTCTGGGCAAACTGTGCTGCTCCAACTCCAGCGCATGCTCAGACTGGGTGAACGCTGCTGTCTGGGGTCCAGCGCATGCTCAGACTCTGGGTGAACGCTGCTGTCTGGGGTCCAGCGCATGCTCACACTGTCCGGGTGAGCTGCGCCGTCTGGCCTCTGGAACTTGCACAGGCTCTTTGGTTAATGTGTTTCCCAAGGATTACTCAGATTGGCTGACTATAGGCCTTAGCTTTGAAGGTTACGTTTTTGTCATTCTTGTTACTCATATATCTGGAAGCTCTTCAAAGAAGGGCAGCCTTTGAAAACCTGAGAGATCAGGAAGAGACGCCCCATCCCTTCTTCTGCCCTCCTTTGCCTTCTCCGGGCCGACTGGCACTGCCCCGAAGCTCCCTGGGTTGAGTTCGCCTGCGAGCCTACGCACAGTTGCCGTTATGGGTGGCTTCCCCAGAAACTGAAAACACAAAATCCTCTAAGCTCCAACGAGTTACTCTTGGGTTGTAAATTCTAAGTAAAGGATCAGAGCAACCTTCTCGCTCATTTCTCCGCACCCTGCCGGCTACACCCTTCTAGCTCATTGAAGGAGCCTGACTGGTCCTAAAAGCTAGGAGTTGTGTTGGTATATTCGTGTCGCTTTCAGGGAAGTCTGCCCTGAGTAACTCTATTTAAAAAGTACTGTGTTCAGTTGATCTACTCATATGAAAGAAAAAATCGGGGAAACATAACGATAGTGACAAAAGATGGCTTTTATTAACTTGAGGTCTGTATTTATAGAACTGACATCAGTGAGTACCTTTAGAAAAAAATCTATTTGAAAGCAAAATTCACATATATTGAATATTAGCCATGAATAAAACAGGAATTTAACTCAGACAACTAAGGAGGCTTAAAGCTTCATTTATTTTGTCTGACTTTGGAAGTCCTACTTGATTTCTGGAAAAAGACTTACATTAAAATCTACAGTTTAGGCACTAAGTGCCACATTTGAAACATGGGATTTCTTATTGCCTGTATTGTTGGGATTTCAAATTGTTACACGTGTGTATGTGAATATGCATGTGAATGTGCGTGAGTTAATTAACTTTAGTACTAATAAAAACCATCTGTAATTAACAATAGTAGAAATATTTGACTTACTTATGTAAGTAGACAGGAGAGAATAAAAAGGAAACAAGATGAATCATTCATGTTGCAGAAAGGAAGGGTAGTCGTCTTTGAGGGCCAGGATGAGATGGCCTGTTTCTGCAAGCTGCTTACTGGCATCACTTACCTGCGGCTGTCACCTGCCTGCTGTTGCCTGAGCCCAGAGGCATGGGCCAGGCTTGTGCTATGTGGATGCTCCTCTATGCTCCTTCCAGTGTGCCATCTGCCCACCTGGACTCTGGTTCCTCTGGCATCCTTCCCCTAGTATTCACATGACCACTCCAAAAGACTAGAGGTGCATGCTAAACAAGATATTTAATAGGAGAAGTACCTGAATTTGTAACCGTTTGGTCTGAAGTGCAGGTGGCCTGGACTCCCAAACTTGCGCTTGTGTCCGAGTGAGGACAGCCTCATAGAGGGTTGCCTTTAACCTGTGGGGTCTGCCCTACCTCCTGGTCAGAACTGAATTGCATTAAGTGACTGCAGTATTTGCAGTTGGTGTCAGAAACCGAAGCTGTGGAAGTTGTAGTTGTTTCTGTAAACTTGGCACTTTCTCCTCCCTGAGATGCCCTTCAGCTAAATATCTCCCAAATACCCACACCTGTCTTGCAGACTCCTCTCAGATTCTCCCTTTGAGAGTGGCCTTCGCTCACCAGCCACGTAAATTCACTCTCCATTCCTCTGCTGGTCTCTCTCATCTCCCTTATTCTTCTTCAAAGCCCTTTCCACCATATGACACCAAGATCCTTCTTACTAAGTGTCTGGCTTCCTGACCATTATATGATTGCACAGGGACAAGAATTTTGTTTTGTTCCAAATGCTGTGAAAGTGCCAGATAGAGAGTAGGTGCTTGATTGCATGGCTGAATGAATAAAGAGAAGAAGCAAGCACCTCACAAAAGCAGAAAGCATTATTTTAAGTGTATATATTTTATCTTATACCAATAAAATAATTTATTGCAATTTTACTTTCCTGGCTTTAATGGATACAAATTCATCAAGGATGTTTTCATGAAAATCAATGACATTTTAAAAAATGCATTAAGCCATGTTGCACTGGTGCACACTTTTCCTTTTGACTCAGGCTCCAACCTGGCTTAGGTGGTACTGGAGGATGGCCCAGCTGCCTCTCCTGCTGTGCTTCCTGCAGCTTCCCCAGGCATTGAGGCTTATAGGGCTAGGATGAGGCTCCTTCATAAAACCTCCAGAAGGTTCTCACTGATGCATTTTCTGCTCACTAGTCAGGAATAATGAGTTATTATCCAGAAATTACATTCAAGTGCCTACTAATTTCTGATAAGTATCTCAAACTTAGCATGTTCAAAACCAATTGAATTCCTTCCTCAAAACTTCTCTTACATTGTTCCCCATTTCAGTAAATGTCAGCCTCCTTCCAGTTGCTCACGTCCTAAAACTTTGGAGCCATCTTTAGCTCCTTTCTCTATTTTACACACTGATTGAATTCATTCCCTAGGACTATTACTATGAATTACTAGAAACTGGGTAGCTTAAAACAACAGACTCTTATTCTCTCACAGCTATATATTTTGGATCTGGAAGTCCAAAGTCAAGGCATCAGCAGGGCCAATCTCTCCCTGAATGCTCTTTGTTGCCTCTGATAGTTACTGGCAATCCTCGGTGTTCTAGTTTGCTAGCTGCCAGAATGCAATATACCAGAAATGGAACAGCTTTCAAAAAGGGGAATTTAATAAGTTGCAAGATTACAGTTCTAAGGCTGAGAAAATGTCCCAATTAAAGCAAGCCTATAGACATGTCCAATCTAAGATATCAAGAGAAAGATACCTTGATTCAAGAAGGCCGATGAAGTTCAGGGTTTCTCTCCCAAGTGGAAGGGTACATGGCAAATACAGGGTTTCTCATTCTACTGGAAGGGCACATGACGAACATGGCATCATCTGCTAACTTCCTCTCCAGCTTCCTGGGAGGCATTTTCCTTCTTCATCTCTAAAAGTCGCTGGCTGGTGAACTCTCTGCTTCATGGTTCTGTGGCATTCTGTCATCCTTCTCTGCTCTCTCAGATTCTCAAGCTTTCTCCAAAATGTTTCCTCTTTTATAGGATTTCAGTAAAGTAATCAAGACCCACCTAAAATGGCTGGAGACACGTCTCCACCTAATTCTGTTTAACAACCACTCCTGATTGAGTCATCTCCAGAGAGATAATCTAATTAAAGTTTTAAACATACAGTACTGAATAGGGATTAGAAGAAACAGCTGCCTTTACAAATTGGAATTAAGATTAAAACATGGCTTTTTTAGAGTACATACATTCTTTCAAACCAGCACACTTGGTACTCATTGGCATGTGGCAGCATAACTCCTGGCTCTGCCTCTGTTTTCACATGGCCATCTTCCGTATGTGTGTGTGTCTGTGTCTGTGTCTCTTCTCTTTTCTTAAGGACACCAGTCGGATTGGCTTAGGGCCCGCCATAATTCAGTATGACCTCATTTTAACTTGACTACATCTGCAAAACACGTATTTCCAAATAAGGTCACATTCGCAGGTACTGGGTGTTAGGACTTGAGCATATCTTTTTGGGGAATGCATTTCAACCTGTAACACACCTCAAATCCAGTCTGTTGACATTACCTTCAAATATCTTAAAGGTGCAGAGCAGGAGGTCATCAACCTGGTGATGCAAACTGCTACTGGTCTCTTCTCCTTAGAGATACAGTGGGGAAAATATATATTATTCCAACTTGTACAGTACTCTGGAGAAGGGTATAGACTAGTGAAGGATTCTACAAAAGCTGAATTGAAAAAAATGAAAACATCAGATTGGAAACTTCTATCTAGGACTAGCCAGGCCCCCTCCTCCTGCCTTCACAGAGTCTCACATACCTCCAGAAGTACACAGAGATGGCAGCAAGGATCCTTCCCACCGTCCACCAGGGACATAACCTGTAAAATCTCTCACAGGGGTTAGACAGATCCCCAACTATATCCAGACGCAGAGACCCCAGCCCACAAAGTTCCACGACAGAACTTAAGCCATGTGGGAGAACAGAACGCGAAAGGGAAGCATGGAGGAATTTTACAAAATGAAGGACTAGAGAGGGGACCACAAAACCTTCCCTGAAAGCAGCAAGCAGCCAGGCTGAGACTACCAAAATCAAGAGTTTGTGGACGTGGGGGACGGGAGGACATTTCAAGGTCCAGGGCAATGAGGGACAAAGAATCTGAGAAAACGTGGACAGGGATTGTGTTTTCAGTCCTGGGTCCTGGGTCCCATCCCCCACCCATGAGGAAAATAGCAGCGGGAAGTCCACTTCTTTCCTGGGGGGGGGGGGGGGGAAGCAGCAGACTGGGGCGACTGGAGGAATCCTCTGCTGCAAATAAAGTGGAGGACACAGCTCCACATTGGGCCAAATTTTGACAGGCAAATGAGCTCATAGGAATCCCGCAACTACAGTCGCGCCCAGTTAGATGCTGCTGGGGCTCCAAGAGGTAATTTAGCCCCACCCCATTAGAGGCAGCTGGGACTTGGAGATAATTTAGCCCCACCCGGTCAGACGCTGCCTAAGCTCCAAATGCAAAAAGCTTCTGAGGATGATTAAGTCACCAAACAGCGCCAACTGCTGGCTAGGCCGGGAAATGCAGGGAAATTACCGGACTGACCAAAGCATCTCCAGTCCCTGTCCCATGTGCAGAAGGATCTATTCTACAACACTGCACAGCTACCTGACCCTGTTTAGCTGAGAAACGTGAACAACCCCACTGTCAAAGCAGTGCCCTGACAGAAACCCGGATTTTGCTGGATGGTGAAAAGCCAATCATTCCTGGGCCAGCTGATGGCTGGTGAAGTGAAAATTCTCAGTGCTGCAATATGAGGCCATTCCATGTGGGAGCCAGGGAAGTACCAGACACATTGTGCTCATGGGCAGGATCTCACTCAAGGTGTACAGTGCACAATCTCTAGACTCAGAGTCAGCAGCTTACAGCACACATGGAAAGCTGTGGCCTTGGCTTGATTGTAATTGGGGCTTGACCCAGCACACTGCTGTAGTTGGAGAGAGACAGGGTTGTAGGGAAGAGGTGGCCCAAGAGCACCAGCTGCTTGGACAGCAGGGAAAGTGCACTGTGGCAGACTGCTTTTCTGACCTTCAGTGTAAACCCAAGCAAATACAAAATCTTAGGTGAGTAAGGGAAATCAACTTTCAAAATTATCTTATCAAGATAATCAAATGCCTAGAAATCAGCAGAAAATCACAAAGGACATAAGATGCAAGAAGAGATAGCCATGCAAATGATCAAATTTAAAAGCCAGAGGAGACACAAAAATTGGAACAACTAATCAACGAAGTACATTCAAATCTCCAAAATAACTTAAATGAAGGTGAATATGATTGAAAGGGATTGTATAAAGCCATGTATCTCACATATTAACTCTACAAATATAAATAAAGTTCTCACATGAACCACTTCAAAGGTATGGATCTTGTACAAAAAGTCAATAATACAGAGGTATATCAGAAAAACTACTATTGCATGCTATGTCCTATAGTTAACAGGAAAATATAACTGTACCACAGCATTACTAGGGATAAATAATTGCAGGCAAGGGACAAGAGTTAAGGGGAGTTTTGTATTTTCTCTTTGGGAGGGTGGGTTTCTGTTATTTTTTTTCTTTGGAACAGTGAAAATTGTCTAAAAGAGAGTGATGATGCTTGTATAATTAAGTGAGGATACTGTGAGACATGGATTGTGTATTCTGAACATTATCTATGATGCCTAATGGATAGAGGTGCCTAAAGGCTACAATGACTGAGAAGCAGAAAGGTGAACTCTCATGGATACATATGATGGAATGTGGTGTGGCTACAGAAAGGAAATGAAGTTATTAGGCATGCAATGAGATGAATGAACCTTGAGGACATTATGTTATGCAAAATAAGCCAGAAACAAAAGGACAAATATTGTATGGTATCTTTCAGAAAATACTTATATGAAAATTGGGGCCTAGATTGTAAGCTCTTACAGCAGTCACATTTATTCCTGAGCTTTAAGTGTTATTTATAGATTCTGAGATGCTGTGCTATTATGTGTATAACCTGGCATTTCCCTAGAACTTTGGGTAGCTGACGCCTAAACCCAGAGTTGAAGTTCTGCTGCTCTAAATGTCAGCATTGCTACATACAACACTGTTAAACCATAAAAGAGATCAGGCTTTAATTAGAGATAAGATTGAAGCCAATTTAGTTGGGGCTAAGGTAAATCAGAATACAGGGTAAAGGATGACAATGTCTGTATTACAGAACTTCTCCTACTGTATGAGATTCAAGGAAGAGAGCTTTAGTTTTTCCAAAGCCTAAATTTTCTGCAGCACACAATATAACCCAATCTGTCTGGATAGTTCATTAAAACAACCTAAACATATGGAGTCCAGAATAAGAACGAGGACTTGTAGTTCTGTATAGCTTAATGTAATACCCAGATACATCCCAGAGTATGTTGAGCAGATAATTAAAAAGCTTGGCAAAGTACCTTGAAGAACTGGAGAAAAAATATATAACTATTAAGCTTTCCCATCTGGAAAACACTTGATACTCTCTCAAACATTAGGGACTCCCAAGTTAATAGGCCAAGCCCTTGATCTTCAGACTTCCTCTTATGAAACTATATTTGTAGCAGAGAAGCTAAGCCTACCTAAAGTTATGCCTAAGAATTACTTCCAGAGAACCTCTTCTGTTGATCAGATGTGGCTTCTGCCTCTCTAAGCCCAATTCTGCAAATAAAATCATTACCCTCTCCACTATGTAGGACATGATATCCAGGCATGTGAGTCTCCTTAGCAATGTGGGATATGAATCCCAGGGATGAGCCTGGTCCTAGTACTCTTGGATCAGCAATGCCTACCTGACCAAAAAAGGGAAAAGAAATGTAACAAATAAGGTAACAGTGGCTAAGAGAGTTTAAATAGAGTCGAGAGACTATTATGGAGGGTAATAGTCCATATGCAAGCTTCAACTAGACATTGCTAATTGCCACAGTTTGACAAACCCAACCAATATCATTCCTGTTAACCCTACAGAACAGCCAAGGCTTTACTTGAGGCCCTACAAAAGTTGTATGCACTAAGTAAACTTTTCAGAAACCTAAAACCTTCAGATGGTTCCTAGGCCAGAAACCCAGAGGTGCCAATCTCTCCAAGAAAATCAACCACTTCCATCCCGCTATCCCATATTGTCCATACCCCTATTCAATATGAAAAAAGTTAGAATGAGGGGACATAACACAAGTATCACTTAAGATTGGGAGAAGGATCAAATGAAAAGGATCTGAACAGAGAAGTTCAGATTTAACAAATAAGTATGACTACAGTATCATTATATTGACATTTCCTTTTAGTCTCCAGTATCTTGGAGCATCTAGATGGAAATACTTGAAATTGTGGAACTGTAACCCATACTGAACTTTGAAATCTGTTCTATAACTACTTGTGAAAATATAATTTGAAATTTATTGCTTTTTTGTATATGTTATATTTCACAATAAAATATGCTAAAAAAAAGATAACCGAGTTAGCTAAAGACATAAAGGATATCAAGAAGACACTAGAGAGCATAAAGAAGAATCTGAAAGGATACATAGAAAACTAGCAGACCTTATGGAAATGAAGGTAACTATAGACCAAATTAAAAATATACTAGAGACACACAACAGCAGATTTGAAGAAGTAGAAGAAAGAATAAGTGAACTAGAGGACAGGGCAATTGAATATGAATGTACAAAAGAATAAATGGTGAAAAAAGATGGAAAATTTTTAATTGGGTCTCAGGGAAATGATGAAGAGCATGAAACATACAAATATAAGAACCATTTGTGTCCCAGAAGGAGAATAGAAATGTAAAGGGCTAGGAAGAGCATTTGAAGAGATAATTTGGGAAAACTTCCTAAGCCTTAAAAAAGACATACATATGCAAATCATGGAAGCCCAATAAATCCCAAATAGAATGAATCCAAATAGACCCACTCCATGATGCATACTAATTAGTATTTCAAATACTGAAGAGAAAAGAGAAAGTCCTGAAAGCAGCAAGAGGAAAGTGATTCATCATATACAAGGGAAGCTGCATAAGACTAAGTTGTGACTATTCAATGGCCATCATGGAAGTGAGAAGGCAGTATGACATATTTAAGATTCTGAAAGAGAAAATTGCCAGCCAAGACTTTTTTAAATGATCTTTTAAATTGTGAAATATAGCATATATACAAAAAAGCAATAAATTACTGAGTACCTTTTAACAAATAGTTATAGAACAGATTTTAAAGTTTGACATGGATTACAGTTCTATGATTTTTCATTTTTTCTTCTAGCTGCTCCAAGAAACTGGAGATCAACAGAAATATCAATATAAAGATTCAGCAGTCATACTCATTTGTTAACTCCTATCCTCTCAGTTATAATCCTCTTTTTCTTTAAATAGCATATATACATAAAAATAGTATTTAAGTACATCACCACAGTTAGATGTAGAACAGATTTCAGAGTTTGGTATGGGTTACAATTCCACAGTTTTAGGTTTTTAGTTCTAGCTTCTCTAAGGTACTAGAGACTAAAAGAAGTATCAGTATAATGATTCAGCACTCATACTCATTTGTTAAACCCAACCTTCTTTGTTTAATTCCACCATCACCTTTGGTCTTTCTCCCACTCTTAAGATGCATTTGGGCTGTGGCCATTCTAACTTTTTCATGTTGGAAGGGGCTGTCAATAATATGCGATAGGGGGATGAAACTAATTGATATTCTGGAAAGGCTGGCCTCTCTGCATTTCAGGACTTATCTGATCCAGGGGCCCATTTGGTGGTTGTAGGTTTCTGGAAAGTTACCCTAGGGCATGGAATCTTTATAGAATCTTATATGATATCCTAGATATTCTTTAGGATTGGCAAGAATGGTTTTGGTTGGAGTTTGGCACACTATGATAAGTAGCAGCGTCTAACAGAAGCATGTGTAAGTGTGAACGCCAATGTAGCTTCTTGACTCTATTTGAACTCTCTCAGCCACTGATACCTTAATTGTTTCACTT